>NC_068348.1:11488310-12936485 GCF_014633365.1 Diospyros lotus | reverse complement strand
AGAGCCTTCCATTCTCACTTGATGGATCAGCCAAGGACTTGTTGTATTACCTGCCACCAGCTGCTATTACCAGCTAGGATGGATTGAAAACGGATCTTCTTGGAAAAATTCTTCTCAGCCTCCAGAACAGCATCAATAAGGAAGGAAATTTGTGGTATAAGGCAGATGAGTGGTGAGACTCTACATGAGTAGGGGGAGAGATTCAAGAAGTTGTGTTCCAGCTGGCTCACCATTAGATAAGTGACCAACTCCTAGTTCAATATTTCTATGAAGGTCTAATCCCCATGGATAGGTACTTGGTAGATGCTGCAAGTGGAGGAGCCTTGGCAGAGAAGACCCAGCAGCTGCACAAGAGCTGATATCAAAGATGGCACAAAATGCCCAGCAGTTTGGCACCAGAATTAACACTCCTACAAAAGCCATCAATGAAGTCAGTGTGGCTGTCACTATGGACTAGCAGAGGATAGAAAACAAGCTTGAGGAATTAGCTTCCATGGTCAGGCAGTTGGCATTAGAGAGAAAGCAACCCCAGCAACAGCTTTGTGGCATTTGCTCTTTGCCATCCCATATAACAAACCAATGCCCACAGTTGCAAGAAAATAATGAGATCTGTGCAGGCATTTTTCCTGGTAGACCATTCCAGCACCAGCAACACAGCTAACCACAACTTTCAAACAGATATGATCCATTTTCCCCCACCTACAATCCAGGTTGGAGAGACCATCCGAACCTCAGATATGGCGGTCCTTCCAATCAACATGTGCAGCAGTAGCCACACCAGAATCAACCATTTCAGCAGAGGTTCCATCCTTCAATTTCCAGCAACCATGCTCCACCACCAAGGCTGAATCAAGCCATGCAACAAGCACCGCCATTACCCAAGTCAGAACCTAGCTTGGATGATCTTGTTAAACAACTAGCAGCCAATACACTCCAATTCCAGCAAAAAAACAGAAACCACAATTCAAAATTTGGAGACCCAAATAGGCCAGCTAGCCACAAACATCAATGAGTTAAGGAGTCAAGGTTCGGGGCAGCTTTCTTCACAACCAGTTGCCAATCCGAGGGGTAATATTAGTGCCATCATGCTTCAAAGTGGGAAAGAAGTAATCATCCCAACCCCTCCACCATCATCAAACATGAAGCAGCATGTAGAGGGTAGCAAAGAGAAGCAACCCTCCTCAATCCAAGAAGCCAAGCAACCAAACTCCAGCTATCAAGAACAAGGAGAGTCTTCCAACAACCAGCCCCTGCCATTCCCACATCGAGCAACACAAAACAAGAAAAGAACAGAGGTCGAATTAGATAAAGAGATTTTGGAGACATTCCAGAAAGTAGAAGTCAATATACCCCTCCTTGAAGCCATCAGACAGATCCCCAAGTATGCAAAATTTCTCAAAGATTTGTGTACGCACAAGGGAGATTAAGAGGGAACGAACAAGTCAACCTTGGAAGAAATATCTTTGCCCTTATCCAACCTGCCATGCCAGCAAAGTGTAAAGATCCAGGGACGTTTTCCATTCCTTGTACTATAGGAGACATGCAATTTAGCAATGTTTACTAGATTTAGGTGCATCCATTAATGTTATGCCTAACTCTATCTATGCTTCATTACAGTGTGGTCCTTTGAAGCCAACAGGAGTGGTTGTCCAGCTGGCCAATAGAAGTACTGCACACCCCACTGGAGTCCTAGAAGATGTGCTGGTTAAGGTTAAGGATTTAATCTTTCCAGCTGATTTTTATGTTTTGAATATGGAAGATGACAGCATACTTGAGCATGCACCCTTGATACTAGGGAGACCATTCTTAAAAACTGCTAGAACTATTATCAATGTGCATGAGGGTACACTTTCCATGGAATTTGCTGGTAACACAATTAACTTCAAGATACTTGATGCCATGAAATTCCCTGTTGAGGATCATTCCACTTTTCAAGTAAATAAAGTTGACCTGTTAGTGAAAGAATGTTCCGAGTCTTCTGATTTAATTGATAAACTCCCCACTGTGCATGAGTTCCTAGATACGATTTTTGTACTAATTGTAGTGATGGAGAGAGTCAATGTGCTGCATGCTTAGAGATTGCTGAATTTTTGCATAGGCATGAGTTTGATTTTGATGCTAACATTTCCCAAGTGGAAGATAGTGCTGCTGACCTTGTTGAGCAGGTTGATAGTGCTTTGGAGTTAGAGTTGCAGTCAAATAGGTCAGCCCCCTCTTTGCAGCAGCCACCCACCATTCAGTGCAAGTCTTTGCCTCAGCACCTCAAGTATGCATTCTTGGAGAAAGATGAGAAGCTGCCAGTCATCATTCCAAATAACTTGCAGCTTGACCAAGAGAGAAAGTTGCTGGACATGCTGAAAAAGAATAAGAAAGCAATTGGGTGGACTTTAGCGGACATAACTGGAATCAGCCCATCTGTTTGCATGCACCGTATCTTATTGGAGGAAGGAGCAAAACCAGCAAGGCAGCCTCAAAGAAGACTTAACCCAACCATTCTTGATGTGGTAAAACAGGAGGTAAGTAAATTACTTGCAGCAAGTATTATTTACCTTATTTCTGACAGCAAGTGGGTGAGTCCCGTGCAGGTTGTTCCAAAAATGACGGGCATCACGGTGGTCCCAAATGAGCAGAATGAGCTTATCCCCATGAGAGTGCAAAACAGCTGGAGAGTCTGCATTGATTATAGAAAGCTGAACCAAGCAACCAGAAAGGATCATTTTCCCTTCCCATTCATTGATCAGATGTTGGAGAGGTTGGCTGGTAAGTCACACTATTGTTTCCTTGACAATTTTTCTGGATACTTTTCAGATTTGCATAGCCCCAGAGGATCAAGAGAAGACCACCTTCACCTGCCCCTTTGGCACATTCGCTTATAGAAGAATGCCTTTCGGTCTATGTAATGCTCCAGGTACCTTTCAACGATGCATGGTAAGTATATTTTCAGATTTTCTAGAGCATTGCATGGAAGTGTTCATGGATGATTTTTCAGTTTATGGCACTTCTTTTGATGATTGCTTGGTTAGCTTGGGTAGAGTCCTAGAGAGATACATTGAAAAGAACCTTGTTTTAAATTTTGAAAAATGTCATTTCATGGTAGAACAAGGAATTGTTTTAAGGCATGTTCTGTCTAAGAAGGGTATAGAAGTGGATCGGTCTAAGGTTGATGTTATTGCTTCATTGCCTTACCCCACCTCTGTGAGGGAGGTGCGTTTTTTCCTTGGCCATGCAGGATTTTACAGGAGGTTCATCAAGGATTTCAGCAAGATTGCACTTCCACTTTCCCACCTTCTCCAGAAAGAAGTGACCTTCCACTTTAATGAGCAGTGCAAGTGGGCATTTGAGGAACTGAAGAGTCGATTGATTTCTCCACCCATCATACAGCCACCCGACTAGGAGTTGCCCTTCGAGTTGATGTGCGACGCCTCCAACTTTGCAGTGGGTGTCGTCCTTTCCCAGCGTGTGGAGAAGAAATCCCATGTCATAGCCTACGCTTCGCGTACATTGGACGCGGCATAGACTAATTATACCACTACGGAAAAAGAGCTCTTGTCTATTGTTTTTGCATTGGATAAATTTAGATCCTATTTACTTGGTTCTAAAGTTATTGTCTTTTCTGACCATGCAGCTCTTAGGTACCTCTTGAAGAAGCCAGATGCCAAACCTCGTTTGATAAGGTGGATGCTCTTGCTCCAAGAATTTGACATTGAGATCAAGGATAAAAGTGGAGTAGAGAACTTAGTAGCCGACCAGCTCAGTCGCATTCCTTCCACCTCAGATCAATCTGTCATGGACTCCCAGCCTATCAGGGATGATTTCCCAGATGAGTTATTATACCACATTTATGGTGCTGAGCCCTAGTATGCTGATTTGGTAAATTATTTAGTTGTTTCTGAATTACCTGCATATTTTAAGAAGGAACAGCTAAATAAATTTAAGAGTCAGGCTCGGTATTATGTGTGGGATGATCCCTATCTGTGGCACATGTGTAGTGACCAGGTCATCAGGAGATGTGTGCTTAACCATGAGTTTGCATGTGTCTTAAATTTTTGTCACACACTTGCATGTGGTGGTCACTTTGGTCCCCAACATACAGCTAGGAAAGTCCTAGATTCTAGATTATATTGGCCTTCATTCTTTAAGGATTCATATGAGTTCTGTAAGAATTGCACACGTTGCCAACACACAAGCACTATATCACCTAGGAATGAAATGCCTCAACAACCCTTATTGTTTTGTGAAATCTTTGATGTTTGGGGCATTGACTTCATGGGTCCATTTCCTGTGTCATTTGGTTATGTGTACATTCTGTTAGCTGTGGATTATGTTTCTAAGTGGGTGGAAGCTAAAGCCACCAGGACTGATGATGCTTCTGTGGTTGCAAATTTTGTTCGTTCTCACATCTTTTGCAGGTTTGGCATGCCCAGGGCCATCATCAACGACCAAGGATCCCACTTTTGCAATAGAAAGATGGACACCCTACTTCGTAAGTATGGGGTAATACACAAAGTGGCGACTCCTTATCATCCACAGACTAATGGGCAAGCTGAAGTCTCAAATAGGGAGATCAAGCAGATTTTGGAGAAGACTGTCCAGCCCAATAGGAAAGACTGGAGCAAGAGATTAGAAGATGCGCTATGGGCCTACCGCACTGCCTACAAAACCCCCATCGGCATGTCCCCCTACAGGTTGGTTTTTGGAAAAGCGTGTCACTTGCCGGTGGAAGTGGAGCATAAGGCATATTGGGCGGTGAAGCAATGCAATATGGACATCAATCAAGCGGCGTCCCAAAGAAAGCTCCAACTTCAAGAGCTTAAGGAGATTAGGATGGACGCATATGAGAACTCACGCATCTACAAGGAGAAGACCAAGGCTGTGCATGACAAGCTTATTGTGAGGAAGACATTCGAAGTTGACCAGAAAGTTCTGCTATACAATTCCCGTCTCAAGTTGATGCCCAATAAGTTATGTTCTCGTTGGACTGGTCCTTTCATAGTTATTCATGTTTTTCCCTTTGGTGCAGTTGCAATCAAAGATGAGTCCAATGCAAAGCAATTCACAGTGAACGGGCAGCGGCTTAAGCCATTCTACGAGAGCTTTCAGGAGCATATTGTGGAAGAGCTGCATCTCCTCAATGCCACCTCCATTTGATGCATCAGGCTGTTTCTCTCTCCCTAATATTTTACATTTACTTGTCCTATTCTTGATTGGAATTGCATGTTTACATTGAGGGCAATGTAAAGTCTAAGTGTGGGGGGGCAGCATTCTTATTTTAGCAGCATTTTTTTTATCTTTTCATATTTCTTTTTCCTTGGGTCTAGTTGAGTCTATTTTGCGTGGAAATGCAAGTTAAGCAATTAAGTCTAAAAGAACCCAGCATGATTAGAACTTTAATCTTATCTTCCTTGATTTCAAGTGACTTGGCAATGAGTTTGATTTGATAGATTGATTGGGTAGTCTACAGCCGTGAGGATTTTGAGCCTATTGTCTTTCTTGTGTGTGCATTCGCCTATCATGATCTCCACTCTAGAACTTGTTTTGATTCTTGGTTGAGGCTATATTTGTTCATGCATGACTCAAACATGATTAAGGCATTCTTTCTTATCCCCATTTGGCCATTTTGTTATTCAAAAAAACAAAAAAAAAAATCAATCAATCCCTTTCGCTTGCCACTTAGAGCCATCATTCTTACCCTTCATTTTCATACACCTTTTTGGACCTTCCAACCTTAGGAAGAGGAATAGTAAGTGCATTCTAGAGAGAGAGAGATTGAATTCATCAAGTAAGTCATAAGGCCAAAGGCCATTTGCATCCATGAAAAAGAAAAAGAAAAGCAAGCAAAAAATAAAATGGTGAGAAGGAGCGTAAAACACACTCACCTCTTTCAAAAAAAAATGAAAAATGAAATGAAAAAAAAATTGATGAGAAAAAGAAGAAAGCAAAGTTGAGACAGAGCGTAAAACGCACTCAACCGAATAAAGATGCAATGTTTTTCATAATGCTTGGAAATTCTATCTCTTGATCTTGGAGTTGCATGAAGTGTTTTCTCGACCTAAGGCATGTTTTCCTTCATTGTTGTCTTTCCATTTCTTTCTTCCTCACATTACAACCCTGAATAAGTCCTTTTGATTTGTGGCATGCATGTGACATGGATAGTGGAGATTGAGAAGATAAACAAGCTTATGGTAGTGGAATTATGATTGGGTGAATTTGAGCAAAACAGTCACCACCACCTCTTGAGAGATTTTTGAGCATACACTTGTCCTGTGAGAGGCTTCTACTTTTGATTTGTCTTATTGAATGAATTGCCATGTCACTTGCTTTCTTGGAAGTAGAGGAAAGATGATCTTTGAATGATGAATTCTCGAAGACTTACCTTGCATCTGATTTGTGTTTTTCCATATTTTTTTCTTGAGTCATAGAGTCTAGTGTTTTGCCCAGGAGTGCAAAAGTCTTAGTATGGGGGAGTTGATAGCATGCATATTTATGCTATATTTTGGCATTTCACCTTAGTCTTATTACGCCATTTGAAGTAATTTTTGCTGATCTTTCATGGTTTTTATTTTATTATACTTCAAATCGTTTTCTATCTTACTTCTATGGATCCAAGCTTGCTTAGCTTTAGGGAATATTGGATGGGCTAGAGAAGCAGCTGGAAAAGACTTGAAGTGGCTCATTTCGGACTTCATGAGGGTAGGCCGGCCTTGGGCAATTGTTGGACTCATCTAAAGGAGCTTGGGCTCACTTTCAAGGAGCAGATTTGGGCTGCTCGATTTTGCTATTTTGGGCTCACTTATCTCTCTTCTGTTTCTTCTCTTTTCTGTTGGACTAGGCCCAACCCTAGCCTTCCTAGCTCTTCCTTTCTTAGCCATGTATTTAAGGCCTCTTAGCACTTATTTCCAGGGAGAGGGGGAGGAGAAAAGAGAGGAGATTCTGGCCGTTTTTCTTGTTGTTAGCATTTTTTCTGTTTTCTTCATTTTGTCTCCATTTTGTCTTCCTTGCTGTAATGAAATGCTAGAGCTATTGTAACTGGTTGTGTATCTTGAACCCGTGTAGAATCTGAGTCCCGGATGAGCTGCAAAAACCTGGTTTGTTTGTTTTAATCTTATTCATTTCCATTTGGTTTAGTTTGAGCAGATTTTCGAATGCATGGAGTTCATGGCAGGTTTGTGTGAATTTGCATGGATTCATTTTCTTTTAAATGCTTAAGAGAACAGAGTCTTGTAGCCGGTTGGTATAACATCTCGGAAATGAATATAATGTTCTTGAATGGTTGTTCTTGCATAGCTCCGGATGGGTTGAATAGAGAGTGAATGGTTGCATTTTGTTTATAAGAGATTTTTGTATTCATTTTGTTGTTCCAATCATTCTAATCCTTGGACGGTTGTTGGGGATGCTTTAAGTTTGATATCCGGAGATTAAAACATCTAACAAGCCAAGATTTATAGGTTGGACGAGGAAGATTTCACAGAGGGGACAAATACATAGCTGGTTGCATTTCATTTACTGATTTTCATCTATCCTTGTCTTTCTGTTTTGTTACTTAGTTTTCTGTCAAACCCCCCCCCCCTAAACAAACTGTTGTTTATATTGGTTCTCCTTGTTGGTAGAAGAAAGTGAGGCTCCTTGTGAGAGACGACCTAGGGTGCACTTTGCTGCAAACTAGAGAAGAGATACATAGATATCTAATCTGGAGTGGTTCGACAGCCGCCGGCCAATCTTCTAATAAGATTTTTAGCAATAAGAGTAGCAACATCATACTCACTTAAATTATATTCAGAATCAATAGAGTCGTGTTTAGATGATTTTAAGGCTATTCCTTTATTCTTGGCAGTTGGCATTTCCTCCTACCTTCTCATTGAAAGCTCATGAGTCATAAGGGAACCTAATAATTCATCTAAAGATAAACTATCAAGGTCTTGAGCCTCTTGGATGGGTGTGACCTTAGGATGCCATTCACAGGGAAGGCATTGTAATATTTTTTTCTACAATATCTCATTTGATACTAGTTTTCCTAGGTTCTTTAAATTTGAAACAATATCATTTAGCTTAGTATACACGTCTTTTATAAATTCACCACACTACATAACGAATAATTCATAGTCATGTTTAAGCATTTGAATCTTTAACCTCTTTACCTTAGAGGTACCTTTATGAATTACCTCAATTTATCCCAAATCTCCTTCGCAATCTCGTAGGCTAAGATTCTGTTGTACTGCTCTGGACTGAGAATGCATTCCAACATGGTTTTAGCAGAGGCATTGAGCTTTATCAGCTTCATATCTTGATCCATCTAGTCTTCTTCAGGTTTGGTGATAGTGTTTGTTCTCCTGGCTTCCACGTCTCTTGAGAGGATAAACGTCTTCATCATGTTCTTCCAATATGCGTAATTGTTGCCATCAAATAAGGGAGTCTTGTTGCATGACTGACTCTCTTGGAAAGCATTGCTGGATGAAGTGGACCATTGATCTTTGCTCCTAGGTGTAATATCCTAGTATTTTGAGAATAATAATATTTAATTTTTTTGTTTTATTTTTTACATCAATTAGAGATTAAATTGAGAAAAACTAATGGACTTAAAGTTAGTAGGCTAGGCTAAGTAAATGGGCTTAGAGTTAGTGGGCTAAAGTTAAAAAAAAAAAAGAAAAGCTAAGTAAATGGACTTAGAGTTAATAGGCTAAGAAAGTAGGCTTAAAATTAATGAACTAAATGAAAGAATAATCTATTCAAAAGAAGATTTAGGGGAAAATAATTAAGATGACAAAATAATCAAAGATAATGGGTGAAATAATTGAGAAATGTGGAAGATAAAGTAGGGTATGGACAAATAATTAAAGATTACGAGTAAGATTTAGTGAAAAATAATTAAGAAATGTGATAAAATAATTAAAGATGATGGGTGAAATAATTGAGAAATGTGAGAGATAAAGTAGGGTGTGGACAAATAACCAAAGATAATGAGTGAAATAATTGAGAAATATGAGAGACAAAGTAGGGTGTGGACAAATAATTAAAGATTATGAGTAAGATTTAGTGGAAAATAATTAAGAAATGTGACAAAATAATTAAAGATGATGGGTGAAATAATTGAGAAATGTGGGAGACAAAATAGGGTGTGGACAAATAATCAAATATAATGGATAAAATAATTAAGAAATGTGAGACACAAAGTAGGGTGTGGACAAATAATTAAAAATTATAAGTGAGATTTAATGAAAAATAATTAAGAAATATGATAAAATAATTAAAAATTGTGGGTTACTACAATTATGCTAAGTTTAATTCAACCTTCTATAAATAGAGAAAATTTGAAAGGTTGGAGGACTTAGATTAGAAAGAAAAATGTTGTAAGAAAGAAATATTTGAGAGTAAGAGGGAGATTTGAAAAAGAGAAATAAAAAAATAAAAAATATATAGCGAAAAATACCAAAAAATCCTAGAAAAATCCTATATGTTGGGTTTAGTAGTTTGTGTGAAAATTCATGACAGAATGTGTTGTTGGATACGCAAATCAAGACTTCATCGCAAAATAGAAGAATATTGAATCGCTCTGGGGGAAGGTTAGTTATCTTCAAAAATTTCAGAAATATGAGAATGATATTTTAGAATTTTTTATGATGAAATTGGAAGAGAAATGCATGATTAGTATTTATTATGAATTTTTAAGGCAATAGATGTTTGAAAATTAAAGAGAAAATGAGAAATAAATAGAACATGGATTCTAAAAATTATGAGAAAATTTATGGAACTTAGGAATATTGTTTTAGGAATTATTGTGAAGAGAAATTGATAAAATTTTATGAGAAAGTATTTATTTCATAATCTTGAAGAAATAATAGGAAGAAATGAGAGAAATTAGGAAAATTAGCAAAAAAATAGAAATCTAATTTTCTTAAGTAATTATGATGCCCAAGATATGTTAAGGTTCATAATTGAGTACGATTGGAAGTCCGACTTGAATTTTGAGGCAAAATTACGCTAGGGGCAAAATTATCTTTTTGCAAGGTAAGTGGTACTTCTCAACTGAATTTAGTTTTATGAAAATGCTTGGTTTGTAAGTGGTTCAACCCAAAACTTGATTTTTATATAAATGATTTTATCATGTTGTCATGCCTTGATGTGAGTATGTCATGTAGATTGCATTTACATGTATTAATGATAAAATATGCATATGAGCATGATGAGATTCACGGTCATACGTTGCATGGGTTTGGGATTAGGTATTGGCATCATTGTTTTGCCAAGGGTGCACCCATGCACCCCGGTCTGGCAGGGAGACTATAAAAATGATGGGTAATTTTAAGGTGCAGTAGACCTAAATATGAGAGTTATGATGTTATGTGCATTGCATACATACATGAGTATTAAATGTTTTGTTCCCTTACTTAGATGATTCATCATCTAACTTGGGCTTTGCCCCTGAAATATTCAAACATTCCAGATGGAGATTGTAGCAGAAACGAGGATGAATGAGGCATGAAATGTGTAACGACCCATAGGGTTTAGTATTTATTTAGCATTGATTAATTTATTTAATTAATTTTCAGTATAAGATTTTGCCAGTTAATTATTTAATGTGGCAATTGAGATTTTATTTGAGAAAATAGTATTTAAATAGCATTTGATTCTTATTAATTTGTGAGAATTGAATATAAGGGCATGACAATCTTTTAGAGATTTGTTAACTAGAATGAAATTATTTAATTAAGAGTTGTTATGTTGGAAGAATCCCTGCGAGAAGAGGGATTAAATTATAGTCTCCTAATTACAAAAGAAGTATGAGTTATGGGATTTAGGGTTGTATTTTCTACTTATATATACATATATATAAGCCTTTAGAGTCTAGCATGAAGTCACACTGTGAAGAACAAAAGAAAAGAAATTGAAGAAACCAAGAGTTCATTCAAGTTTCATCCGTTTTGGTTTTCATCGATCGATTAATCAAATCAAAGGCAAGTTCTTCTCCTTGTAACCTTTCTTACGGGAGCATGTGTAGCAATCAAACTCAACTTTTGTAGGATTTACATTGAGTTCCAGATCTATTTTTCAGCTAAATATAGAGTTATATATACATATACATGAATGACAATAAGTGGAATCAAGTTGTGCGATAGTTTTATCATTGATTATCCAAGTTGTCCTTGTAAAGCTTTCTTTTAGGATCCGATTAAGCCCTTGATATCAGTTTTTTTGGTAATCTTTCATTGAGTTTCAGATTCATTTGGTTACAGTCAGTTGTATAATTATACATACATATATATTAGCGTAACAATGTGCATGATCAAATCATTCATTGGATTTTTATCTATGATTCTTCAAGTTTTAATCCGTTGTTCATTCATATGATTGATTCTTACCAATTGGGACTTGGTTTCCCAATATTTCATTCAGAATTGTGTTGTTATTAAGTTTTAAATTAAATCCATGGTGTCTTTTTCCGTGTTTCGTTTCTGGGCTTGGAAGATGAAGGTATCCGAATACTAGTATTCAGTATTCGGATACCCAGCATTCCAGAAAGTTTTTGTTCTCTTGTGGGCAAATTTTAACCTTGATAGAGCCCGAATCTCAAAAAATGAAAAACATTAAAGTTGTAGGTCTTCCTCTTAGATTTCCATAGCAATTTGAATCAGCTCAATCGGAGTTCAGAAGAGAGATTTTTGGCCAAAGTACGAAAAGGTATCAATTTATCCCGAATTCCATGTTTTCTTAAAGTTGTCTCTTTCAGTATCCGAAAGCCTTTATCCTAGACTATCCAAATACCCTTCAGAGTATCCGTATGCCCTTTTCTAGTATCCAGATGGATCTTCTTAGAATTTCAAATAGGCTTCCAGAAAGTCCAATTCATGTTTAATTTCGATAAAATAGTCAATACCATCAATTATTGAATTTAAATGCCAGATTATATCAAGGTAATCATACCCATGCCATAATACATAGTTCATAGAATCTTTGTGTTCCAATACATTGAAGATCAGATTACATGTTTAGTATTTATTATGACATGATCAACATTACTTGTGAGATTATGTGCATACACTTTTGATATGAGCATTTGGCACCATTTTATATGGAGCACTACATATTGTGTGCCAACATATATATGTGCACAACATTGCATTATGCGCGCCAAGCGGCTTGTCCACAGGGATCCCACCTGTTTAGTTTTCAGTTTTATTTTGCTCGCCTATTGTCGACCAGGGAGCTAGGGGCATATTGCCTACAGTATGTGCTTATAGTTTTTCTATTTGCAGGATTCAAATCAGTCAGGTATGATTTTCAGTTATGTGGGCCTATGAACCAAAGTTGCATACTTGCATCTAATTTATAGTTTATGTGCATTACATTATTATGAATGCAACCAGTTAGTAACTATACTCAGTACAAGTTAAATCAGTATTTATTCTCAGCACTAGTTCAGTAAGTTTTTATTAGTATCGATATTTCTTCGATTCAACTACAGTTATTTCTTTCTAGCTTACTACTTGTTGAGATTTGTAGCTCACCTTATACTCTTCACCATTCCAGGTTCTAGCGGGGAAGTACCAGATGTGGGGCCTAGCAGCAATGGTTTATAGTGTGTGTACGTGGGGCTGCTCAAGACCAAAGACTATCTGAGAGTGTTATTAGATGTATTAGTTTAATTGGTCGTTAGTTCATTGAGTTTATCAGTTTAGATTTATTTTATGTTTCAGTTGAGGGATTATCCCTTAGACAGAGATTTTAATTTCTAGTTATGTTAACTCAGGGATTTATTTCTATTTCAATTTGACTTAGATGTTCAGTTGGTATCAGATTTTCAGTTTATCAGTCAGTTTTATTTTGTTTTCCCCATAGCACGTCTTCTCGGGCAGTTTTAGGAGAGGGGGTGTTACAAAATGACACTTAGCAAAGTGCATGATGAGTTGTATGATGAGTTGAATGTATGTTATGTAGCCCATGTATTTAAGTTCTGTTACTTTGAATTCTGAACGTTTTGAGGAATGATGATGTATAGTCTCATTTATAGTTAATGATGATGTATAGTCTCATTTATGTATAACCTTATTTATGGTTAATAAGAATGTAAGAATTGATTTATGATTAATATTAAGTGTTAGGTTTGATTCTAGCTTCCGCATTTAATGTCTATGATGATTCTCTTTCGAGGTAGATGTATGAAAATTTTGGGACGGATATGAGGAACGATATGGTTTAGCAATATTTTTAAAAAAAAAATTATTATCCTAGAATTGTCCTAAGTTAGAGCGCGCTCGAAAAATGGGGCGTTACACTAGGTGGTTAAACCTACTTAATAGAGACTTTCTCTAATACCACTTGATGGAATAGTTAGCTTAATAGGGTGAATTAAGGTTTTTCACGCTTTTTGAAAAAAAGGCTTGAATAAAAGAAATCAAAGTAAAAGTTTTGTAAATGAAATAAAGAAAGCAGTACACACGATATAGAATGGTTTAGCCTCAACTACATAGTCCACTATCTTGACCCACAGCCAAGGATTTTGCAATCACATCCACTAGTGTATTATATTACCTTGTAGTTTTTGTAGGCTCAATGACTAACCTTTACACTTGCTTTTTATAATGGGCTCAGCCACAACTACAACCTTTTAATAGGATAAGGTATAACCTTTACAACTTGGCTTTTCAAATAGGCTAAGCCACAACTACTACCTTTTAAAGGATAAAACGTAACCTTTATGAATTCATAACAGATTGTGAAAAAGATAACTCAAGAGAAGGATGAATAAAAGAACAGTAGGCATAAATGCTCCTCTTGATTGAGAGAGTTACAATATTTTGAATGAAGCACACTCTCTAAGAAATTCTCACAGAAAGATTTTTGATAGAAGCACGTGAAAAGCAAGATTAAAGTAAAGGAAGAATTCTTAAAGCTCTTTTGAAGTGTGTATATATGCATGAATAGATTAGGTAACCTTCTTCAAGCAACCTCTTCTTGTACTTACAAATTTCTTGCACTAAATGTTAGTTGATATGGAAGAATTTAAATTGAATGTTCCATTTGTCTCACAACTACCACTTTTTGTCTCTAACAACATTTATTTAATCACTCGAGAACACCCATGTTTTCTGATTTAGAAAAGTAGAAACTGTCAAGCATTGAATGTGCCTAACGGTTATAATTTTCAAATTCAGATGACAGTTACTCAACTAGATTGAAGAGATACTCGACTAATGAGATACTCCAATTGATTGAATAAATCAAGTAATCGATTAAATGAAGAGCTTACTCGAGTATGACCAAGCATTACTCGATTAACTGATAAGTCACATATAACATGTATTAATTACTCGACTACCAGGCTAGACTTACTCGACTAACAAAAATGAATACCCAAATACAAAAAGTTTATACTCAATTAAATTTTGAACACACAGAAACTTAGTCAGATTCAGTCAAAGCCTTACTCGACTAACCCAAAAGGATACTCAACTTTTAGAAATACATACAGTCAATTTGGCAACAAACTTTACTTGATTAATTTTAGAAAAACAAAGAGCATGCATAAGTTACTCAACTAAGATATCATTAATAGTCAATTGAAAGATTTTCTCAAAAAACACATAATTAACTGATTTGAAAAACACACAAAATATTACTGAACTGATTTTTCAAATGAAAAACAAGAGATGCGTAAAGCACTCGACTAACATATATAGATACTTGATTATAATTTTAAGAAATATAGATACTTGATTAACATAAAAAAAAAAAGTGCTCGAATGATTTACACTTGATTATATGAAGTGCCATACTCAATTGTAATTTTAAGAAATATAGATTTTGTATAACACATACTCAAGTTGAAACTTGCAATAATTAATTAAATCACTTCAACACTCGATTAATATGAAAGCAATGTTAAGCAATACTTGATTAATATTGTAAAGAGTTTCTTATACTTAGCCGGATTTCAAAAAAATATTTTCTCAAAAGCCTAACATCATGCTTGATAGATATATGACCATATATTTTGACCTCTTGAAAATACATACAAGTATATGAGCATGAAGTTCTCTAATTTAAGATTATTTATAGAAAAATATTTTAAAAATTATCAATAAACCAAAAAAAAATATTTTTTTTAAAATTATTTTCTTCATAAATAAAACGCAAATTTCTCAATAATCCGTTTACTAGTATGAAAGTGTAGTTTATGTTTCAATTACAGAGAATCTAATAATGGGAGGCTTACCCATCATGTGCGAGTCAGAGATGTTGGTATTTGGATTAGGTCAAGTAGCCATGATAGATTGACTTGGACCCATATCTGTTGTGTTAAAAATAAATATACATATATATATATAATATATTAGATAAGGTACAAACTGTTGCAAACAATTGCACCACTTTGAATCATTCTAAGAGTTAGGCTTCGTTCTTTTTGTTGTTTTTAAGTTATTTTTAGTTTTTAATTTTTTAAAACAATGAAAATGCTTTTACTTTGTTATTTTTAAAAATATATTTTCGAAAACAAGAAAAAAATTTATAAAGAAACTCAAAACAACAAATGTTGTTTTGGTTGTTTTCAACCAAAACAATCTCTAAATCCAAAACATGGAAAACACAATCTATTTTTCATGTTTTGGTTCTAAAAAAGAAAAGAAAAAAAGAAGGAAGAAAAAAAATTTATTCTTAAATTTTAAAAATAAAACTATATATTTATATTATAATTAAAAATATATAATAACATATAGTATATTATTAAGTATATTACACATATTATGTATAATAATATTTAATATAAATTATCACTCAAATATCAGTAATTTATTAATTAAATTTATTAATTTATTATAATAATAAAGTTTTATTAAAAAGAGTTAATTTTATCATTTAATAATTAAATTTATTAAATAAAATATTATAAAATAATTTTTCTTAAAATTCTAAAGTAAATGCGTTTTATAATGATGCAATCTTATCATTTATAATCATATTATGTAATATTAGTTCACGTCTTTAATTTTTATTTTAGTGGTTCCTATTTATAATCACATTATGATCACACTTACTTTTTTTTAAGTCAATTTATTTATTTATTTAAAATTAAATAATTTTAATTTTTTAGATAATTAAATTTATTTTATAAAATGTTATTAAAAAATTATTTTTAAAATTTTAAAGAGAATGAGTTTTTTAGTTTTTTGTTTAAAGAAATAATTTTTTAAAATGACAAAAAGAATATATTTTTAAATTTTTAAAAATATACTACAAAAATAAAAAAATTTAAAATAAATTCAAATTTTAAAATTAAAAATTAAAAAATAAAAAATAAAGAGAATGTGACATTATTTTTTTTAAAAAAAGGACACTGTATTTCTATTAGTGATTTACATTAAATCTTAATATTAAATTAATCACATCAAAATAAGTAATTTAACTTGATTTTACTACACCTTTCCGTTTTTTAACAGTCTGCGAACACGTGCAGAGACGACAATGGAGAGCAACTTTAAAATAGTGAGTGGCATCTATCAAACCTCAGAGACATAAATATTGGTCCAAAAGCTGAAATCGTTCTTTCGGGCGCTTCTCACATCTGACCTAACAGGACGTAGGGAGATTAATCATGGTGATCCAGTCAGACGTAGTGGCTAGACCCGAACTTACCGCATATAAAGAGTTTTCCTCACTTTAAAGAGAGGTACCTCATACTGTCGTTTGTGAGACTCGATTTTTAATTTTATTCTAAAATTTATCAAAAAAGACACTTTGTGTCCCCTCGTTAAGTAATTGGGCTGTCCATGGGCTATCTAAGATATAAATATTAAATTAAGAGAAAGTGGAGAGAGCACAATGAATGCGTGAGAGCGGACACTGAAGAGCAGCTTTAAAATAGTGAGTGGCATCTATCAAACGTCAAACCTCTAAGATATATATATATATAATTATTAAATTAAGAGAACGTGGATAGTCCCAAGGACACGATTTCAGTAGCTGCTTGCTACCATTGATTATTGTTATTTGTTACTTACTTTAGTAGTCAGTATTTTTATATAATATAATAATAATTCTTTTTAGTTAGGGCTGCTGATTCTGATGTTGTTCTGTTTGCTTCCCCATGGATTTTTTTTTTGCTTCCACAAGCTTACAAATTTTATTTTATAATAATAATAATAATCATAAAAATCTTCCAAAAGGTATCTTTTTCCAGCAACTCTGTGTTCGCTAGAAACACAGCACATGCGCTTTCCGCCACGAGAAAAAGACCCGACAATAAAGCATCTAATAATTATGTGAATATGGACAAACGAATTAAAAACTTACACTTTTTCGCATTTCTTCTCCTCATAATTATTTCACTTTCTAAAATAACTATTTAATATATTAAGTATATTTTTTTAATTATTTTACAACACAACACGATAATAAAAGCATATAATTATGCTGCCAATCATTATTTTCAGTATAAATACAATCATCGCAGCATCAACACTTGAAACAATGCAGCATAGGCCGCCCTAAGTCAAAAATAAGTTGGGTGGATTATGTACATAAATGCTGTGAGCCATACGCGTATAAATGATTTGATTTGTCCCGCCCCATTGTGATTCTGCCAACCCACCCACCAGACATATGCATAATAAGGGTGGGATCCGCCACCCATTTTATTTTCAATCATGTGCTGAGCCATATGTATGCGTGAGTGTAGGCATACTGTCAGGTTCTATTTTATTCTTGATTTTGTAATTTTAATTTTTTATGTTATGTTTTTATTTTATTAAATTATGTTGGTATTGTTACATAAACTTTTTATATTTTAGGAGAATGCTACTTGATATAGTTTTAAATCAATTATGTATTATGTGATAAAATATATTTTTTTTCTAAATTTTTATATCATAATCTGAATTAATACGTATTTATTTGATCTCAACATACATCCCTATTTAATTCTGATTTTATTATGATCAGACCATTAAATAATGAACCTTTCCAGTATTTTGAATATTAATTGTTGCACTAAATTCACCTTTTTTTTTTTTTTTGTACAATTCTATTTTGCGAACAACACCTAAGGACCGTTGTCGCAGCCCGCAGCCCCTAAGGGCCCTTGGTCGTAAAGGATTTGCAACACCAAATCCTCGCGGCCTTTCAGTCCATCGAGTCATGCAGGAAGATTCAATGCACCGCCAAAGTATTTTCTTAAACACGGGAGGGGTCCCATGCAACATGTAAACTTAATAACTTTGACGACAAAAAATCTTGTAAAAAAAAAAAAAAAATAGACAATCAACTATAAGAAATTTTATCTCAAAAAGGATAAAATAAATGTCATCTACAAAAGATAAACGTCATCCATAACAATTTTAATTCTGCCTAGATTTGGAATAATCAAAATAAGCATTATCTAAAAGAATCTTAATTCTTGACTATTTTGGATTATTCCATATTTTTCTATAAATAGGCAGACACCTATTCAAAAAAGGGTAAAAGGGTACATCTTCAATACTAATGAAAATTCTACTCTAAAGTTTTCATCTTTAATGTCTGACTTAAGAATTGAAGTGTTTGCATTGAGACCCTCCCCGTTCCCTCTAACTATTTTCTTTTTTGCAAACTCAAGTGGCTTGACAACGACGTTTCATGTTAAATAACAATTAGCGTCGTCTGTGGAAACTTATACAAACATCGTCTATAGGAACTCATATGAATCGCCATATGTGAGAACTCGTAAAATGACACTCATATTTTTTATACTAACCCTTATGGTTGGCAGGTCCTTCATAGACATAGCAAAAGAACGAACATGCTCCTTAAGAAAAATGTGTCTCACACCTTTTTCGCGTTGCGGATGTAGGCATCATGTCGAACCACTAAAACAAAAATATTTGAATCTTGGGAGTTACGGATGTAAGCATTTTGCTGAATCACCAAAACAAAATATTGATATTCCTATTGCAGATGTAGGCATATTGTCGAACTGCTAAAATAAAAACACATATGTTAGATTTGTGGACGTAGGTGTTTTGCTGAACCACCAAAACAAAAAATTGATATTCTGGTTGCAGAAGTAAGCGTCTTGAGTAGGCACTCTATCAAATTATATAAACAAAAACATTCAATGTGATAACAGATGTAGGCGTTTTGCCGAATTGTTGAAACAAAATTGCTTATCTACATTGATATGATCATGAACGTAGGCGCTCTGCTGAACCCCTAAAACAAAAATATTGCTATCAATTGATTATGGATGCAGGCACTTCGCCGAACAACTAAAACTTTTTGTGGCATTTGTCTTGTCTTTCATCCCGTGTACTTATCTTGATTTGCCGAGTCTGGGCATATTAGGTAAATCGAGCTTCGCACCTAAGACTGTATTATCAACATCAAGACTTACTTGGAGAGCTTATCTTCTTGCCTTGATTAATACTCATTTCTTAGGATAACTACTAGCCTTTTGCCCTTTCCCCAATCCAATCTCTAGAATGCCTTCTAACCTGTTTGCTTAAAGCACTGGGACAAAGATTCCTACTTTTGGCCTTGAGATGAGAGCTCACTCGCTTAACCCCTTTCCTTCCTTTGTTCTGCGTCAGCTTTTGAATGTGTTAGCATACTCTTACATGGCATGGCAGGGAAAATAACTGGCCTTATGACTACAAGGTAATATTTCATTTTTGCAGAGGAAAACATTGCTATTGTGGGCCATGGGCTGAGCCGCCAAAACCAAAACATCTATCATCATTGCAGAAGTAGGCATTATGTCGAACCGCCAAAACAAAATATTAGTATTCTAATTGCAGAAATAGGCATCTTGAGGAGGAGCTCCACCGAACCTCCATAACAAAATATTGATATTATGATTACAGGCGTAGGCATTGCACTAAATCTTCAAACCATTGAAACAAATTAGATTTGTAGACATAAATTAGCAAATCGTGCAAACAAAATAGATTGTCTTCAAGTGCGCTTTGTGTCAGTAAGTAGATGAGCACGTCTTCTTTACTCGGTATTCTCTTTCACGTGGGCATAAGATACAACCTATGAGATAATTCCATTTGTCTTTGGACTCAAAGACGAAGGTTACTCCTTTTAATGACTGCATCTCTTGCCTTGCATATTTATGCACCAATCGGTGGAAAGAACGGGGTTTAGGAAACATTCTTTCATGTAGGTCCACTGATACTCACCCTTTTCATTGCACTACTAGGTCTTCCATGTCGACTAGACCTTCCACAAACAGACTCTATGGGTTGATGTCTTCCCTCTCGCATAGCCTTGGGGCAATAGTGGCGACAACCAGACTACAGACGAGACTGGTGGGTTTAAAGGAATCTAGGGACTCAGGAACATTCATTACCCTTAGTTGTAGGTGGCGATGGTGGTACCCATTGTTAATGCCAGATGCGGGATGATTTATATCTTATTCTGGATGTTTATTGGAATTATATCCGTATATATACATATCAAAGCCTAGTATTTCATAGTGCCTTGGTAGGTACACTTGTACCCTCGAAGTTATTCCATTCTTTCCATAACTCTGTAAACATTATTTCTTACCCTCTACAAGTTGGGGTAAACCCTCATCCTCATCGCGATTGTCGGACCTCTACGATCATCGCTTGCCACCGTTGGCCATCGCAACTTGGTATTCTTGGTCTTGCGCGGCCGCCAACCTTTATCCTCTAGTGACACCTTGGTCTAGGTCTTCCGCGGCCATCTCATGCAGTCGTCGGTCTTTAGGAGTTGTCGGTCTTCCGCGACCGTTGTCGTCAATCTTCCTTCATCAATCTTCCCCTTTAACCTCCATTGCCACTGTTAGCTTCACTGCCATCTCTTATGTCGCCTCCGTTAGTCCTCTATGTAACACCTCACTTTCTCGGGCGTGTTATAATTTAGGAAAATTTGGTCTATATTTTTTTTTTTTATAACTCAAACTCATCATATTACAACTCCCAAATTTCAATTTGCCTATCTAGCATAAAAATTATCATACATCATATCATCAGCAAAAGCAGGAATCGAACCTAACATTAATATTAACATTTGTCATAATTCAGTTCATACACTTTGGTGTTCAAAATTCCAAGTAGAAGAGCTTAAATACATAAATTTCATAATCATAAATGTCATGCATATGCTAAGTGCCGTCACATGCTTCTTCCGTATCCGACTTTGCTACATCTTCATCTAGAATGTTTAAATATTCCGGGGGCATAACCCAAGTTAGATGATGAATCATCTAAGTGAGGGTACAATATTTATATTTTATGCATGGATGCAATATGCAAAATGTCCTTTTTCTTTTCCTTTCGTTTGAGCCGACCGTACCTTAATGCTACTACCCATTTTTGTGGCTTCTTGACCAAGTCGATGTGTATGGGTGCACCCTTGGTAGAGCAACGGTGTCGTCCCGTACTCTCAAACTATATATGATGCATGATTAATAATATCATCGTGTACGTATGGATATTTTATCATAATATGTAAATGCAATCTATATAGAATATTCACATCAAAGTATGATAACATGATAAAATCATTTATATAAAACTAGGTGTAGGGTTGCACTACTTTCAAATCATGTCCTTTCGAGTGGAATCTACATTTAATTTGGTAGAACCACTCATCTTAATTTTGCTTCTCAGGATTTCTTAAAGAACGTACTAACCTAAAAAATTGAGCAAATCTTTAAATCCTAAAGCCAAATTTTCTCCTGATCAATAAATATCCATGAAAATTAATATTTATGATTTTCCCTAATTTTCTTAATTTTTTTCTATTTTTCTCCTATTTTTCCTCTTCATAATTCAAAAATAAATGCCTCTCACATAATTTCTCAAATTTTTCTCCACCAAAAATTCTAAAATATTTTTCTAAGAAAAATATAAAAGTTTAAAAAAAAAACTAACCTTACGCCTGCCCCCACGCGCTGACCCACACACTTGAAGATTAACTGGCACGTGACAACTATGTGACAGTCGTCTTCCCCAAAATCCTGGTCGTTGGCGATGGTCCAAACCCAAATTTTCTTGCACCACTCGATAGCCCCCTTCAAATCAGTCTTGATGGCACCTTTCTTGGCCCCGAAATGCTAAAAAACAGTCCGCCTCCGATGGCCCTACTGAAAATTCGGCCAAGCTTCGAACCCCTCAAAATACCTTGAAAACCCCTCAAATTCTCCAGAAACAATCCTCACACCCTCCAGAATAAAAGCCCACTAAGCAAGAACTCTCAATTTTCTCTCAAACATGCACAATTTGAGGTTCAATTTTTTGATGCATTCGGCCACTTTGAACCCCTATTTATACCTATTTCTGAGCATCCAAAGGTCCCTTCATGACAAGTCTCTAGTCCTTAACATCATTAGGCCAATGGCCTCAACATGCCCTGCCATAGCTGAGATTTTCCCCTTAGAGCACTCAATTTTTTTGGCCACTCCATGGCCAATTTTTATCAAATTGACCATTCTCATGACCGATTCTCGGCCAAATGCTAGCTATAATGGCCTAGGCCTAGCCTTGCAGAACCCCTAACCAACTCCCTTGACTCTCCCATGGCTAAAATCGGCTATGGGAGAGGCAGTTGGCGGCTGGCAGTGTTCACATTGCCAGTCTTTGCAAAATTACATTTTGGTCTCTCTTAACTTTTGAAATTTCTTTTTGGCCTTTTCCATGAAGCCCCTAAACTTTCTACAAATTCCATTAAGGTCCTCAAGTTCCAAACTTTTCATTTCATCCCTAGAATTTCAGAAAAAAACGTGTTTTAGGCCTCTCTAGGGCAAAATAAAAAATATACACTTAGACCCAAATTTATGTTTTGACCGTAAACCCTTTTATTTTCTACCAAAACCACTTAAGGGTTGATTCTTATACTAAATTTGAATCCTTTAAGAGTTCCGTTGGTTTTTCGCAAGTCTCTTGTGACAATTCGGTTCTTCAGCCTGAACCATATATAAGTGTATCGAAAACTGTTTTTGATTCAATTTCTTTTGATGCTAAAAATCATGTTTTGAGATATTTGATAGTCTCGTACCCTTTTTCATAGTTATCTAAGCCCCAGGGTATTCTTTGTAATTGATTCGACTATTTCAGATATCTAAACTTTCTTCTAAACTTTTCTATTTGCCATAAAATGTGAAATCATTCACGTATTACTGACATATTTATTTATTTTGACTTGAAATATTACACTCTGCTGTCGTGTTCCATCACCATCATTTGGGCTTCTACGATCGCTACTTCACCTTATGTCCCCGTGTTTGACCGTTGTCTACTACTTCTTCTTCCATGGTTTTCTGGTTTACCTTTTTTTCCGGCCAAACTTTTTCTAGAAACTTTCATTTTAATTGTAATATAATAAGTATATATGTATAACATAACACTATTTTGCCAATCTTTTCCCAGCTTTTACGAAATAAAATATATGTATATATAACATGTATAGCATAATGCCTCTGCTTGCTCTTTATGTATGTGAGATATTTGATTTGCAGACTTGCCCTTAATTTTGGGTCATATCGTCTTTTTTAATTGATTTAATTTGGCTTCTTACAGTTTGGAATTGTGTGAGGGCCCTAGAATTTATAGGTTTTTTGGACATTTCTCATACACGGCGTCTATTATTATTGTCAAGTTGTCTAAATTTATAAAAAAAATAAATAAATAATCAGAGAATGCAAAAATTTGACTTTTGAATTTTTTTTTTGTCTCCTAATGAATTTTTGCGCGTAACACAGCAATACTACTACTGTAATCCGTACCAATCATTTCTTGGTTTATATTATTTTGAGTACAAATACAACCATCGCAGCATCAACACGTGAAACAATACAGCATAGGCCCCAAGTCAAATTAAGTTTGGTGGATTATGTACATGAAGTGTGTGAGCCATACGCGTATAAAGGATAAGATTTGTCCAGCCCCATTGTGATTCTGCCAACCCCACTGTGCCCGCCCCTCTGAGACATGCATCTCAATGATAAGGCTGGGATCTGCCACCCTTTCTATTTTCCAATCAAGTTCTGAGCCATAAATGATAAGGTTCTATTTTATTTTTGATTTTTCAATAAATACACTCAGGTTCTATTTTATTTTTGATTTTGTAATTTTAATTTTTTATGTTATGTTTTTATTTTATTTTCATTTTTATTAAATTTATGTTGATATTGTTACATAAACTTTTTAAATTTTAGGAGAAAGCTCCTTGATATAGTTTTAAATCATGTATGTATTATGTCGACGTTCGATTTCGGCCAACCGTGATTCGTTTTGGGCCGCGGTGAGTCAAACCAAAAATACCGAGAAGGAAGGAAACCCCCCCCCCAAAATTTCAAGCGTGTACACCAGAATCTTTTACGTGGTTCGGCCAGAACGATGCCTAGTCCACGGCCGCCATCTTATTATTCTCTTAGAGTGGCGGTATCTGATTATTCTTTTTCGTCCTTGCCCCTCATGGTCTCTTTGATTCCCATTTATATTGAGGGGCTTTTACAATTTAGATAATATATAAAAATACAGTGATTGTGTAATGGGGGACAAACAGTTCTTATCGCCTTCAGTTGGATTCTCATTACGAGGGGCATGGGTTATTACAGATAAAGTGATCGGACCCTACCTCTGACTTCTCAGCAGCTTTGCCACTCATGCGAGCTGGAGGTTTTAGGCCAGCGATCTGGAGGATATTTCAAGAGCTCGTTAGTCGATTGCTGGGAGCTCGTTGGGGGATTACCGGGAGCTCGCCATATGCTCGCTTTACGAGTTCCGGATCTTTGGTGGAGGCTGGACTTTCCTTGACGAGGTCGTCCGGGCCTTCTTGGCCTTGGGTGATTGGGCCGGTCTATCGGACCGAGTCTGGCCCATGCGGGGTGATGCGGGAAATACATATAACATATTATGTGATAAATATATTTTTTTCTAAATTTTTATATCATAATCTGAATTAATACATATTTATTTGATTTAAAAATATATCTCGATTTAATTCTAATTTTATTACGATCTGACCGTTGAATAATGAATCGAGACGGTTTAAGGCATGCCTAGGACCCAAAAAAAAGAGTCCCCAGAAAAATTGAAGCTGCTGCAACCACCCAGAAGCTTCACTGCTTTAGGAGGGTGAAAGAAAATGAGAAAGAGAGATAAAAAGGGACTAATTTAAAATCCATGTATAAGTGCGAAAAATATTAGATAAACAGGGCACCTTGCACGAGATGTGCAAAGGTTGTGGATTTCCACTAATTATTCACTACACTCGAACCAACAAATTTAAAAGGTAGACTAGGTCAATGCATTTTGACCTTTATTACCTTATTTTCCTGTCATTATTCAAGGCAAAGCTTTTAACACTTCTTTCTTTCTCTCTCTCTCAACACACATTATTGTTATTTTTAAAAATCTTTCAAAAAATAATTTGACATTTCATTATATAAATGAAAGATTCATTAAGATAATAATGAAAATATTTTGAGTTTAATTGAAATAATTGTCAAGTTTGATCTAATAATGTAAGAACATAGGAACACTGTAAACGCATTAAAAATAAAAAAATTCATAACCATTACCTTAGTTATAATATACAAAATGAGTTGATAAATATTTTATCTTGAGAAATAAGAAATATTATTATTTAAAAAATTAAAATATTTTTTAGTTATACTTGTGTTGTGCCATAACAATTTCAATGGGGGAACAATTGGATTTTTTGAAACAAAAATCATATTTAGGAAAGATGTTGCGGTAGTGGGATTCTTTTGACAAAGTAGAACTCTTGGCAGTGTGCTTCTTCAGGCAGAGTAGAACTCTCAGTGGTGTGCTTCTTCAGGCAAAGACAAAGGCCTCTCGGCAAGAAAAAGGCCAAGGCATCATCTCAGTAAAGGCATGGACAAATGCTCCTAACAAGGCCAAGCCTTGCGGCAAATCCCATAACCAAATTATAAGACCCCATTTTGGCATAAGGTTGCCACGCAATTTAGGCAAGTTTAGAATACCGAAAAATTGGCTTGATAGCAGTTATCAGTATCGAATCGACTGCAGGGAATGCCTCAGAGTGAAATTGTCTAAAGAGAATGATATGGTTTGGCTAAGCGTTCCAAGATAGGATTTATGGTATCGAAAAAAATCGGATTGGGAACATTTTCGGTACAGCAAAAGTACAATAGCTATTTAGGCTTCAAAAATCGAATTGTCGTAGGGGACGTCCGTGAAGTCAACGGAAACTTGAGGGGGCTCCAGTTTTTCGTAATGAGCAACCCTTCAGTGGTTTCAGGATGAAACGATAGCCCGGTAAGGACATTGGGGCAAAATCGGCATTATCCAGTAACTTTGAAATTATTAATTTTGCGTTTTCTGTATCGAAATGCAAATTAATTTAGTGTTTGAGGGTATAATTGTAATTAAAGAATTGCTCAAGTGTAATAGGGATGAAGTTTGGGATTTAATGTATAATTTTCCTTAATTTAAAGTGTAATATATAATTATATATATATGTATGCGCGTATATGAGGCCATTCACAGCCATTCCTCTGTAACTTCAAACCCATGCTCTACATCTTCAAGCCATGCCCTATAAACGTGATGGCTGGCAATAGGGAAGGATTTGCATGCAATAGGCGATGGCCATGGCAGGTTTGGGGTGTTGGGTTGGCTATAAATAAGATGAGAATTGAGAGGGAAGGCAAGCAAATGGAGAAGGAAATGAAAGCTGCGGCCAAGAGCTTGAGAGAGAGGGTTCGAGCTTGGGCGGGGCAATTCAAGAGAAGCAAGGAAGAGAGAGAGAGAGAGAGTTGGAATAGAGATGGGCCACGGCTATGGTAGCACCGCGACGAGTAGAGGGGCCGACGTAGCAGCAGCATGTGCGTGAGGTAGCTCAACTAGCAGTGCGTGCATTTGTGGAGGCGGTTGCAAAGCAAGATGGAGGCTCGAGAAACAGCCAGAAGCAGCAAAGCTGTGGCCATGGCAGCCATGGCCGCGAGCTCCAGCAAGCAACAAGTGGCTTCGACGATGGCCTAACAGCGCGGCGGCGGTCTGGCGAGGCTGAGGCGAAGGACCAGGTGGAGGTCGGCGGAGGGAAAAGCGGCGGCGATTGCAAGGTGCTGGTTCGCTGCAGGTAGAAGAAAAAGAAGAAGAAGAAGAAGAAGAAGAAGAAGAAGAAAAAAAGAAAAAGAAGAAAGAAAAAGAAAGGAAAAGAAAAGGAAGGGAAGGAAAATAAAATGGAGAAAATTCTGAAAAGTCCTAGAAAATTTTTGAAAAATGGGATTTGGAAATTTTGTAATATTCTGGAGATTTTGGCAAGAAAAATTGTTTGGACACGCGTTTTGACAATATGTCACACATACCGAGGAAGCCTGAGAGGTTAAGTTAAGGTAAGTAAAATTTTCTAGAAAATTTTAAAAATTTAGGAATATTATTTTATGAATTGTCATAGTGAACTATTTGAGAAAATATTTAAGAAATATTTAGTTTGGATTTATTGAGGAAAAATAGGAAGAAATAGAGAGAAAAATAAAGAAAATGCAAGAAATTATAAAAAATAGGTTTTAATACTTATTCAATCAAATATGATGATTAGGATGTTTTGAGACTTAAAGTTGAAGTGACTTGCGTGAATTTTGAGGTTGGCACGTAAATCAAGGCGATGCACAAGGCAAGGCACGGGTATCGAGGTAGCCCGATAAACTTGAGAAGGTAAGTGGTACTTCCCAATTGAATTTAGTTTTATGGAAAATGCTTGGTTTGTAAGTGATTTATGTTTAAAAACTCGATCCACGGGAATGTTTTCATCATATTGACATGCCCTGATATGTATCCATCATGTAGACTGCATACATGACATGACTATGAAATGCATATGTACATGCTAAAATTATTGATCACATGCATGTTGTCCGTTCGGTCTGCATACATGACATGACTATAACCTTATATAGGGTTAACGTTAGATGAGAACCTATGATTTGTATTAAGTTATGTTGAGGAATGATGATGTAAGAACTAAATTTCGATTAATGTTAGGATATTAGGTTTGATCTTTGCTTCCGCATTTGATGTGTATAATAATTCTCTTTCGAGAAAATGATTGGGAATTTTGGGTTACATATGAGGAATGATCTAATTTAGCTTAGTGTTTGAAAGAAAACAAATTATTGTTCTAGAATTGTCTCAAGTTATAACATACCTGAGAAAGTGGGGCGTTACACAAATCCTCCCGGCAAGGCCAAGCCTTGCGAGAAGGCCTTAGCCTCTTGCATGACCAAATGCTCCTGGCAAGGCCAAAGCACACTCGCAGCAAGGCCAAGCCTCATGATAAGGCTAAAACACCCTCTTGACAACTGATATGTGTCAACACCTGACCTTATTGGGAATAGTGCCCTATAAATACCCTCACAATAGGACTTAGAAAAAGATCCAAAAATTTTGGTAAACTCTAAACAGTAAGAGCATTTCTACTATTTCTTGTGGGTACTGACTTAATACCCCAAAATAGATTATCTAAGGACATTGAGCCAAGGAAAAGGATCAAGATTTGTGGGTAAAGAGTAAAGGAAAGGAGATCTTGCATATTAGAACAAGAAGGGAGAAAGAGCATACACTTCAAAGAAATGGAGGGAAAAGAACTTGCACATAAATGGAGAAGAGAAGAGAAATTGCCTCCAATAGTTTTAGTAGCCCAACAAAAAAACCAAGCCGTAAAAGTTGATATCTTTTACTCCCCAAAACTTAAAGATCAAGATGAGAGAAGAAGGAATGGAAGAAAAGAAGAAGAAAGGTAGAAGAACAAAAGAAGAAGAAGAAGAAGAAGAAGAAGAGTTGCCATCAAGAAAGGGGAAGAGAGAGAGAAGAAGAATAGTGGAAGAAGTAAAGGAGTATACCCACTTTTCTTGTTTCCCAAAATGCCCTCACTCACACACACGACACAAATATCTATACCCCTTTTTGTCTTTTTCCACATATTCAATTTTTTATTTCTCTTTTCTTTATTCTTCCTTTTCCAATTCCCTCATTTGCCCTTCACGTTTTCTCATTTCTAACTCATCCATTAAACCCTCACTGGTCATTTCATCCTCTCATTTTCATTTAATTAAAATACATTACTTTGTGCACATGGGCTCAAGCCCACATCAATAGCCCAACTCATTTTTGTCCCAATGGATTTATTTTCAACTTGGCCTCAACCCATTTCATTCAACTTGGCCTTCCAACCCTTGGCACAAACCCATGTGTTAGTATATTCAACACCTTAGAAACCTTAACTTTTCACTCTAATTTACACACACATGCTTTGAATATTTAACCCATACTAATCTCATAAATTTTTCCTTAAGAATTACACCTAAAATAAATCTCAATCACTTTGGCTTTTCAACATAATACTCATTTCCATTAAATTTTTAACTCATTGGCCAAATAAATTATTTCCAACATTCAATTTAATTAAATCCAAAATATAATACCCATAATAAAATATTAATAACTGCCTTAGACCCACTAACAGGTCGTTACAAGCACTCTGTTGAATTGCTTCAACAAAACCTTATGAGAGCGGAAGTAGGAACTCCACTGAACTGCTTCGACAAAATCTTATCATAGTGGAAGTAGGCACTCCACCGAACCACTTCGACAAAACCTTATGATTACAAAAGTAGGAACTTTGTCGAACTGCTTCGATAAAATATTGTTGTTTTGATCACAGACATAAGTGGCTTAGGAAAATTTTGATTGAATCGCTTCACCAAAATAGAGTGCCCCTTAGCGCGCTTTATGCCAATAGGGTCCTTGTCTTCTCCACCCAAAACTCTCTTATGGGCCCAATGCTCTTGCATCTCGGACAGTCCCATCGTCTTTGGACGCAAAGATCAGGACCACTCCCTTAAACGACTGGTCCACTAGCCTTATGCATCGACACACCAATTAGTGGAATGAGCGTAATTGTATGGAATTGTTTTTCATTTGTGCAGGTACACTGGTACTTACCCCTTCTACTACACTAGGGCACCTAGGACCGTATAGCACTTCTCACAGCCAAATCATTCCACAAAGGGACTTTATGGGTAGTATCCTTCTTCTCGGTTGGCCTCGAGGCACAGTGGCGACCTCCTAGTTACAGACAAGATCGACAGGTAAAAGACAGTTGGTGGAGTCAGACACGTGTTTCACCCCTAGTTACGAGTAGTGGTAGTAGTTGTAATACCCCATATTGCGTAGTGTTAAGTAAATTCAAGGAACTGAAAATTGACTTGAGAATTTAGATAATTAAGTATCCGAATCAACTATAGGGAATGCTCTGGAGCTTAGAAATCTAAGAAAAAGGATATTAGATTGATGAGCATCTCAAGGAGAGATTTATGGCATTGAAAGAAATAGGAACAAAGACAATTTTCGATATAGCTATAATTCAGCCTGAAAAACTGAATCGTCGTAAGGGACTTTTGAAAAGTCAATGGAACCTTAAAAAGATTCAAGTTTTATATAAGAAACAACCCTGAAGTGGTTTCAAGATGAATCAAAAGGTTTCGCGATCAAAATGTGATTTTACATATATTTTTTGTCTAAGTGTAATTTTTAATTCTAGTTGAAAGGGGGTGAAAATGATATTTCTCCAAAATTGTTGGGTTCAATTGAGAAGCATGGGACTTAAGGGTTCATGTTGTAAAATATCAAAGTTTAAGGACTTGAGGATGGGGGCCAAAATGCAATTAGAAATGATCAGAGGAAAAATTGTAATTTCAACATACTTGCCGTGTGAACACTGTAACAAAATCGGCCGTCGCACCGTGCACGCCTACCACTGGCCGACCAACTGCCATAAACCCTAAAAAATAGGCCTTAGGCCATTAAAGACGTGTCAGGGATGCTTGGGGAGCAAGCTTGGCCGGTGATTGGCTAAGGGGTGGCTATATTTTACTATAAATAGGGCTGAGGGTTTCAAGCATTTTCTACTTCAAATTGCTCATGTTGTGGAGTGTTTTTGAGAGATTGGTTAGAGGGATTTTTTTTCTTGTATCAAGAGGAGAGATTCTAGGAAGTTTGAAGCATTTTGGAATGAAATCGAGTGAGATACAAGGCTTCACTAGAACGAAACTTGCTAGAAATAAAGGCTTTAATGGCCGATCAAGGGCTTTTTGATTGGTGTTTCAAGCATCCAAGGGCACCAACGTGATCTATTTGAGGAGAAGAACAAGTTAGGAGGGAAACCAGTAAGTCACCGGTGGCTGGAGTCGGAGAAGACGATTGGCGTGTAAGATGCATACACTGGCCATTATGCATAGGGCACACGAGGAGTGCGTGAGGGTGTGTGAGGAACCTATTTTCTTCAAAATTAATTTTAATATTTTTAGAATATTATTTTATGAATTATGGTGGAGAAAAAGTTGTGAAAAACCTTGAGAAGGTATTTATTTTGGAATTATTGAGGGAAAAATAGGAAGCAAATGGAGGAAAATTATGCATAAATTAAGAAAAATAGATATTAATATTCCTTTAAATAAATATGATGGCCAGGGTACATCAAAATTGAGTAATAGTACTATTATTGAGGCCTACCACAAGAATTAAGGTTGAGCACGAGAATCAAGGTACTCTGAGTTATACTCAAGGTAAGTGTTCCTACCTAAAACTTGGTTTATTGCAAGTGGTTCGACCCTATACTTGATTTGTTTCATATGAATGGTTTAACCTGTGAATGGTTGGTTTCATGTGGGGGTTCGTTCCAAAATATTTTGTACATGTGCATTGAGTTTTGTGTGTTAAAATACATGCATTGAAATGTTGATTTTATATAATGCATGGTATGTGTTTTGGCATTGGCATGTTTATGTATTGTCTATGTGGGATATGGGATGTTAACCTGGGATGTAGTGTAACGCCCTGCTCCCACTAGGGTGTCACTTGTGAACAATTACCCGAACTGCTCACAATGCTCGACCATTTGTGAAGGGCAAACTATGTTTCAACTCGAAACGCCCTAGGTGGGAACTAGGTTTTGTCCTTCTCTTCTCTCAATCCCAGGATCAACTAGCAAATTTGGGCTTTAACTATACCACACTTGGCTAATTAATTTCTATTAAATTTGCCCAATCTTCATTTTTAATTCTTTTTCTTTCCAAGAATTCTGCCGATCTCCATAAAATTTAGAATTCCAAACACCCCATTAATTTTCCCAAAATTTGAGGAAAAATTCATAATTTTCATTTTCTAAAAATTTCGGCATTTATCTCCAAAAATGCTCTAAAAATTCCTTTATTTTTAAAATTTCTTCGGGGCCCAAAATCAATCAAGAAATGCCCCAAAATCCCTATTTTTTTAAAAATTTTTAAAACAATTGGCCTATAGGGCGCGCTTGGGGCCTTGTAGTGCGTTGGCCACAGGCAGCACTCGCCTGTTGGTCGCCCAACCGCGCCTGTTGCGCGCCCTTGCGCTGGCCGTGCCTACCACACATAGCCGCACGCTCGTGCTCCTGCGCCTCCGCGCCCTAGTGCTTGCAGCCACTGTGGCCCCCTGCGGGCCACCTGGTGGCCCTACTACAGCTTTCCACCACTCTTTTTCTTTTTCTTTTTTTTTTTCTCTTGGGCTTTCTAATGTAAAATTTCTAGAATACAAATACCCACCTTTTACATCCCAAAAAGCTTCATTTCACAAAAAAAAAAAAAAAAAACTGTTGTTGCCAAAATACAATAATTTATTTTTGATTGTGGGCATATGTAAAAATCTTGAGAGTCGTGCCTTGAATGTTGAGAATCTTAATGAGCAACTGGATCTAGCAGTCGAGCAGATCTAGTGATCCAACAGAGCTGATGGTCTGGTAGGGCTGATGATCTGACGGGCTGATGAGTTAGCGGAATTGGTGATCTGGTGGGTCTGATGATCAAGTGTCCCAAGATAACCGAGTGGCCTTAGATAACCGAATGGCCTTGGATAACTGAGTGGCCTACAAAACAAGAGCACCATTAGGACGTGGGTGGGAGCCCCGCGCAAACCCTTTGATGCTTAAGTCAGATCTCGAGAAAAAGTACAAAATTGTACTTGAGTAGCTCAAGAGTGCGTACTTTGTGATGGAGACAGGACCTTGTATTTATATTGGAGGGTGAGGGAGGCCATGCGATAATCTCATCGAGGGTCTCGCGGCCCGCTTTAGAGATCCCGTGGCCTATTTCAAGGATTTTAAAGCCCATTCGACTGGGTGCCTGATGATGAGAGGGGGTCCACTCGGTTACAATTGAGTGGGCCATGAAAATGGCTAGGGTGGGGAGTCACTAAGCATAACCAAGTGACCTCTCACTCTGTTATACCCTGAAGGGGATCCCTCAGCATAGTCGGGCTGGGGTACCCACTTTGCATAACCGAGTGGCCCCCCACTTGGTTTTACCGAGTGGGTCTTTTTCTTCTTCCTCATGATGCTTTGCTCTCTCTTTCTTCAGCCATATTAGGGCCCACCTTTGATCAGGTATTGGCTTGATTCTTCCTAGTACATCAATTGCTCCTTGTTGTTTTAGCCAAAGGAGTTTGGTGAAAGAGCATATAGTACTGAAAAAATTTTAGTGCGCTTCTTGTTGTATTTTACTTATCTTCGGAAGATCATTTGTGCATGTTTGCTCTTTATTTTCTGCATTCATCTGAAAGTTTTGATGCTTTTTCATCTTTTGAGCCCCTGTAAATAGGGTTCAAGGTTTTCATTTGTCCCACATAAGGATTGGTCGTGGGTGTCTTCAGAGTTCAAGCTCTCTCAGGTCTCGACATATTTTCAGGCCTCGTCACATTTTTAGCCCATAGCGCGACTGAGTGGCCATGATGGTGCAACTGGGGGCCACTTGGTCATGACCGTGTGGTGTCTTCATCTGCTCCCATCCATTTATTGCTTCTTTACATTGCTTCGCTCTTCTTTGTCTTATACTGATGTTTTTACTTTGCTTGCAGGTATTTGTTTGTTGTGATCATCCTTCTTTTTCCACCTCTTCAACATAACAAGGTAATGCTCTCAAGTCTTTTCAGTATGTCGAGGTGAAGACTGGCATCACCCCTTGGCCCTGCGCACATTCCTATCGATTCAGGTTCTCAGCTCCGTTACGGGGATTTTGAAAAGGTTTACGATGCCACTCCTTCGGGGTATATGGTGAGGTATCCTCGCCTTGATGAACCAGACCCCTCCCAAGTGGATCAAGGCTCCCTTGGTTTTCATTTTGCTTTGTTTGAGGTGGGACTTCACTTTCGTCTTTCACCTTTTGCCATGGGGTGGTTACATCATTACAAGATTGTTTAAGCTTAGCTTCATCCTAATGGCTAGGCCCATTTGGTGGGTTTTTCCATACTTTGTCATCAACAGGATGTAGTCCCTTCTTTGATGTTTTTTCAGTTGTTTCTATTGGTTACAAAAGGCTAGTAAAGACCGCCATCTCTACACGCTCCAAAAGGTATCTGGCTTCAAGTTGTTTAGTGCCCTTCCTAACAAGATCAACTGATTTGAAGAATGATGGCTGGTCATAGAGCCTCCACCCGATTGGGATGCTCCCATGTATTAGAATCATCATGATGCCAGCCAAGGGTTCCCTCCCTACAAAGACATTCGGGGTGTATATCGTCGTCTTGTGGGGATACTAATAGCGCAAGGTCCTGTTGATTTGCTGAGTCTCTTAAATTTAGAAAATTTTGAAGTTGTGGGTTGGGGAGTTGTAATGCCAACTGCTCCTCCTCTATCCTCTACACTGTCCAACCAAGGAATGGAAAGAGTCGAGGAGGGGGAGATAGAAATGCTTGGGCTATCTTCACATCCTCCTTTCGATCCTTAGGAGGAAATCACTCATGGGGGTAGATTATCTTTTACTATTGCCTTCATTGTTCCATTATTGCATTACTTTTTATACTAAATGCTTTATATTGATTTTTGCAGAGATGGCTGGATTAGGCAGATTGGTGGAATTGCGCAGACGTCATCGTGAGGAGGAGGCACGCATTGCGGCAACGACCAGGGTTTCTACTCGTGGTGCCGAGGGATCTACCAATTCTTATCCTCCTCGGTCACGTAGACCTGCCGGAGTTTCTCCTACCGGGGTGGAAAGGCGTTGTCGCCTGAGAGGTGACCCTTCGAGTGTAAAAGTCGCTTCTCTTATGGAAAACCCAACATCGATTCCTTTCTCCCGTGAAGAGACCATTGACGTTCCATCTCCAGCTCCCAGTTCTCGAGAGGGGCGAAGTTCATCTTCTCGATTTATTGGAGACATGGCCCGGGTGGAAGAAGAGTGTCGCCATCCTGTGATTCCCAACAGGAAGGACCACTATCATCTTGAGGGCGAAAAATTAATGAGACTGCCTCCCATACTTCCCGTTCCCAGCAAGGTGAGGCATACTATGATTCTTGGGGATGGTATGAAGCTTAGCGGTTGGGACTTTCAAGTTTCCCCCAAGGTACTAGAGACAAACTCTATTTCCGAACCTGGGATTGGTGCCTATCTCACTTATTCCACCATTCTCCCTCGAAATGAATGGCGATTTATTGGCAGTAACCATGCCCGGGTTAGGGATGAAGTAGAGCAGTTTCGGGTGCAAGGGATTCAGGGAATCGTTGCTTTCAATGCTAGGGAAAGGGCATATCGTGAGCAAGTAGACGCACAAATGTCAGAATGGAGGCATCGCCAATCCACCAGGAATGAAGAATGCCAAGAGGTAAAGTGCTGCACTCGCTGGGCAGAGGTCGAGAAGAGAAATGTTGAGGCAGAGATTGAGAGCATGCGTGCTTAGTTATCCGAGGTTGATGTTGGTACCTCGGGCCTTCAAGGGGAAATCCAAGATTTACGCTCTCAGCTAAAGGCTGAAGAGCAAAAGAATGTTGGGTTGATGACGAAGCATGAAACACTTCTACAAGAACACTCTCTACACTTGGTGGAATTGAAAATAAGTCGTAGGGATGCCCATGCCATTCGGGTTGATGCAGTAAAGGAATATCGTCTTTCGATCGACTGCCAAGATAGGAATGGGAGGTATGCTTCAGGTTTTTTGAACTATGGATTTTATCTGGCCCGCACCTATCTAGAATCTCAGTGTTCGGGAGAGACTTTTTCGGAACTTCTTCTTACTCCTGAAGTTGAGGAATCTACTCAGGTAGATTGGCATCAGTATGAGTCGAATGCTCCTATGAGCCATTCTTCTTACTTGGATTCTTTTATGGTGGATGACTTGGAGAATCTAACGGGCCCATGGAATCCGTTTCCTTTCAACCGTGGGGAAGAAGGCATGGTGGAAGACCCTAAAGCGATTGAGGAGGATCCTGGTGCAGTTGTTGAAGGTGTGCCGAATACGGACGAGGCTGAGGAAGGGGAACTTCCAATAGTGTCCCCTGAGATTCCTGTTGCATCATTTGGGTCTATTAGGCCCTCCTCTCACAAGTCTTGCTCCGACGAGTAGATCCTCATTATTGTTTGCTTCTCGTTGCTTTTTTTTTTGTACTCCCTGCTATTCCTGTTGCAATGAGAGTTATCGCTTTATTCCTGGGTATTTATCTTCTTTGGTTTGCTCAATATGCTCTGCTCCTTAATGTTTGACTTATTCTTTTAATGTTGACCTCAGTGATAGAAGGTAAGGGCTTTTCTTTCGTTACTGGGCCATGCATGGTATGACGGGCCTGAGCATATTTTACCTCGTTACCGGGCTAAGAGCAGGGCAACAGGTGTGAGCGTATTTTATTGTGTTACGGGGCCATGAGTGGGGCAACGGGCTAGAGCGTATTTTACCACGTTGCCAAGCCATGGGTGGGGCAACGGGTTAGTGCATATTTTACCGTGTTGTTGGGTTATGAGCGGGGCAACGGGCTAGTGTGTATTTTACCGCATTGTCGGGTCATGAGTGGGGCAATGGGTTAAAGCCTATTTTACCTAGTTGTTGGGCTATGAGCGGGGCAACGGGCTTGAGTTTTCCGTCTGTAGACAAAAAATGCAAATAAAATGAAAGCCATGAACACACAAGCATTTTTACGTGGTTCGGCCAAATGTGCCTATGTCCACGATCCCAATTAGGGCTTATATTATTGTAGATACTTTGCCAGGTATAGCGTTCATATATAACTTGAGATAATTCAAATTCCATGTTTTACCAAGGGTGCTCCCGAAAGGGTTTGTAAAATGCAAGTGTTGGGACCAATCAACTTTAGAATGCGGTATGGCCCCTCCCAATTTGCTCATAACTTTCTGTCATCCTTGAGAGCGTTGGTCAGAACAGATCTCCGGAGTACTAGATCTCCCTCTTCCCTGGGCCTATTCTTTACCCGAGAATTGAAATAACTGGTGATTCTTCTCTGATGAGCAGCTATCCTCATGGCAGCGTTATCCCGCTGCTCTTCAATTAAATCCAAATTTTCTTACAATGCTTCAGAATTCCTGTAATACCCTTGAGGAGTTATGATAAAATTATCAATTAAGAGAATATTGGTATATGGAAATTTCCATAATTGCCCTTGAATTAAAGAGAATGCACATAACATATAGGATGCCTTAAGAGGGGCAAACCGGTAATTTGCAGTTCCGTCCCATAAAAAGATAAATTATTTTTGGAGAAATTATTTATATTGGAGAATTGATTTTTGGAGAATTTAATTCTTGATTAAGTGTATGGATAATTAGGAAATTAAAATGGAAGCCAAGTATGGTTAGATTTGTGACACTTGACAAGATCTCATGGAATGAGATTTAATTTATTTTGGGAATAATAAATTTGTTGATTAAGTGTAATGGGACACTTGGCATGATCTTGTGAAGCAAGAGTGGGATTTAAAGAAATGCAAAAAAAAAATAAAATTAGTCTCTCAAGCATTAAATGAGAGCCATTATGGGGAGGATTAAAAGAAATTTCATATTAAATGAAAATTAGTCATGTATTTATGTGGGAAAATGGTGGACTTAACTAAATGCCAAAGTAAAATGAATTATGTCTTTCAAGAGCAATTTAAATAAAATCAAAAAGAAAAGATATTAGTCTCCATTAATTGCTTGAAAAGTTATGGATTTAAATTAAATGAAAATGGAGAAAATGGTCAATCTTGAAATTAGTCATTATTTATTAATTTTGAAAATTTGAGAATTATGGGAATTGGAGATTGATCCAATGGTTGAGGATTTAATCTCCAAAGAAAATCAAAGGATGAGATCTAAAGAGACTAAGTCTCTTGGATTGTGTTTCTCTAGAGACTAGAGATGAGTTCTCTTAAAACCAAAGACTAGGATTGAGTTTAGGAGAAGCACAAGGATTGTGCTAGTTTCAAAGGTTGAGATTTACTCTTCAAAAGATTAATCAAAGGCTAGAAATTAGTCTTGAACTTGTGAGATGTCAAGACTTAGTATATAAAGAAGGAGAAATCTCTATGACGAGGTTTTGCTTGGTGGAAGAAATTAGAGAACAAAGGAGAGTTCTCTTGTGAACTTCCAAAGGAGAGAAAGGTAAGTCTTCATTTAAATCTCTCTAGAAAGTAAGTAAGTTTTCATTCTTCTTTCATTTCTCTAGTCTTCAAGATCTTAAATGCTTTAAGAATATTTTTCTTAAGGTGGTTGAAAGCTAAAGAGAGAGTCTTGGCAAGTGGAGTCTTGAAGCTTCAAGGATAAAGAGGTAAGGGATAACCCCAAGTGGTGGGGTTTTGCTTGCATTTGTACATGTTTTGAATGAGTTGCATGTAATGGTCATATTGCATGTTTTGTGTTCTAGTGGACCTATGGCCATATGGAAGACTAGTAATGAGGGAGGGGTTAGTTGGTGCCTTAACCTATGTGGTTATGAGGGCATGGAGGACTACCTATTATATGCATTGCATTTGCATTACATGTTTATATTCTCATGTTACATTTACATTTGCATAGCACCCTTACTGAGCATTAGCTCATAAGGTCCTTTGACCTCTATGTAGGTGGAGAATCATCTAAAGGAAAGGGAGTGTTGGAAGGTTAAAGGTAATGAAGCAAGAAGATTGCATGCGAAGTAGTATGTATTTTGTGGGTTTAGTGAGTAATGTTGTATTTATTTTGTTAAATATGTAATGAATGCTTAATGTGGGTGAAAAGTGGCAAACTTGAATGTTTTGGAAGCCATTTGAAGTGTAAAAGCATTCTGAAAATTTTGGGTGTTAATAAAAAAAAAAAATACTTTTTTTATTTAAAAAGGCTGAGGCAGTGTGTTGGGCGCCAGGGTCGCAGTCGGGCGTGGCCGTGCACAGCGTGCGAGCGCAAGCGCGCGCGGCCCGTGCGGCCGCGCATTGGGGGGGCGCAGCTGGCTGCTGCCCGCCCCCCCTTGCTGCTGGTTAAAGTTTTTATTTTTTTTATTATTTTATTATTTTATGTTTATTTAAATATAATATGCTATTTTAGAAATTTCTTAAATAAATTATGTTTAAATAAATAAATAAAGGAGTATTTTAGCCTCCAAATTAATTATTAAATTAATAAAAAATTGAGGCAATTGTGGAAAAATTCCTATAATTTGGAAAATAAATAATGGAGTATTTTCCTTAAATTTTGAAAAAATGGTTGAGGATGCCTTGATATTGTATTTCAAAATTTATTTCCTAAGTGTTGGAAATTTGAGGTATTTTGAAATAATTAAAAGAAAAATCAATGGAGATTCGATAAGGAAAATTTTATTAAAATTTTTCCAAAGAAAGATTAATCCAAATATTTTCCAAAGGAATTGGAAGTGAGATAAATGGGTTAATGGTTGGGGCAACGAAAAGAAAAATTATTTTCTTATAATTAAGGCCTTATGCCATAATTTATATGAAGCAAGTGAGTTAGTTTATTTCTTTCGATCCTGGGAAGTCATCCTTAGCTCTTCAGTAAAGAGCTTGAGAAGGGGTGACGCTTTACAAGGTTTCGGGTTTTATTGTTGCGGGGTCGTTTCGATAATTCCCGGATCCTTGAGTGGAGCGAAGGGAGGGCAAAGCCTAGTTCCCACCTAGGCCGTTTCTCATTGAAACGTAACCGTCTCTTCATCTTTTCCCTAGCGTGTGAATAGTAAGCTAGTTATTTGTGAGTAACACCCGTAAGTGGGAGCGGGGCATTATAATTCCTTGCACCATTCTCTTCCTCATATGCCATTAGCCTAGGGGACTTAGTTGAAATTTAAATGGGAATTAAGATCTCTGTTCCATATACCAGATTGAATGGAGTTTCACCAGTAGCGATTCGACTAGTCGTTCGGTAAGCCCACAAAATCGAGGGCAGCTCATCAGCCCATGTTCCCTTGGCCCCTTCAAGTCGAGTTTTTAGGCCATGCAGTATGGTTTGGTTGCTGACGTCCGCTTGTCCATTAGCTTGGGGGTATGCCACTGAAGCGAATCGTAGTTGAATCCCTAGGTTGTCACAAAATTTTCTAAATGGTCTGTAATGAGAATTCTTGGAATCCCAAACTGGCACACGATGTCTTTCCATACCATTGCTTCTACTTTTATTGTTGTAATGGTGGCCAATGCCTTAGCTTCAATCCATTTGGTGAAGTAGTCAGTAGCTACTATTAAAAATTTTCTTTGCCTCGGTGCTTGTGGGAACAGACCCAGAATATCCAAACCCCATTAGGCGAATGGTATAGGCTGGAATGCAGGCTGTAGCTGAGATATCGGGGCAGATTGGATTAGGGCATGCCACTGGCATTTGTCACACGATTTAACTTTCTTTAAAGCGTCTGATCGTAGCCTGGGTTAAAAGAAACCAGCCCTCAAAACTTTAGTTGCTAGGGCTCTTACTCCCAAATGTTCCCCACATACTCCACTATGGGTGTCTGCCAGGGTATATTCAGCCTCTTGGGGGCCCAAACACTTGAGAAGGGGTGTAGTGTAAGCTCGCTGATATAATACCCCGTCTATAATGGTAAACCTCGCAGCCTGTATCTTAAGTCTTCTTGCTTCTTGTGGATCATCGGGTAATTCATTACTGGTTAGGTAACAGTAGAAGGGCGTTTGCTAGTCTATTCCTGCTTCAACATATGATACTTCTTTTTCCTCATTGCTCAGTTGGTGAAACACCTCAACAAATACTGCTCGTCCTGTCCTTTCTTTAGTGGATGCTAGTTTAGACAAAGCATCAGCATGTCCGTTGAGCAATCTATTTATTTATGTTAACTGAAAACTCTGAAATATCTGTGACAAATCTTTTACCTTGCGCAAGTATTGTGCCATTACCTGCTCTCTGGTTTCATACTGCCCATGAAATTGTTGTACAATCGACTGGGAATCACTATGGGTAATCAATTGTGTTACCTCCAATTTCCGTGCTAACCTCATTACTGCAATCAATGCTTCATATTTGGCCACATTGTTGGTACTTGAAAAAGCAAATCGTAGAGACTACTCTAATGTTTCTCCCTCGGGGGGTACAAGTACTATCCCAGCGCCGCTTCCCTGCTAGCTAGATGCTCCATCCATAAACAATAACCATTTTGTCTGCTCATTTTCTCCCCTTTTACTAGAGTGTGTACATTCCATAAAAAAATCAGCCAATGCCTGCTTATTTATAGCTTGTCGAGGTTGATACTGGATATCATATTCACTCAATTCAATGGACCATTTCGTAAGGCGACAAGAACATTCAGGCTTTTTCAAAATACTCCGTAATGGTTGGTCTATAAGTATGATGATCGAATGAGCCTAGAAGTACAGCCTCAATTTTTTGGAGGCATTTAACAGAGCTAACGCCATCTTTTCAGCTAAGGAGTAATGTGTCTCTGGGCTCTGTAACACCTTGCTGACATAGTATATTAGTCGATCCACATGTCCCTATTTCCTAATCAATATTGCACTTATTGCTTGATCAATTATCCCCAGGTATAAGTACAATGTCTCTCCAGTTTCTGGTCGTGTCAATAGGGGAACTTCTTTTAAGTATTCCTTTAATGCTTCAAATGACTTCTGGCATTATTTTTTCCACTCAAACTTTTTCCCAGCCCTCAATGTTCATAAAAATGGGAGCTCTCTTTTAGCTGACTTGAAGAGAAAACACCCGAGAACTGCCATCCGTCCTGTTAATCGCTGAACTTCCTTGGTTAATGTTGGCTGTTCCATATCATGTATCGCTTGAATTTTCTCGGGGTTTTCCTTGATCCCTCTTTGTGTGATCATGTATCCCAAGAATTTTCCAGACTGCACTCCAAAGGCACACTTTATTGGATTTAGTTGCATTTTGCATTGTTTAAAGACTTCGAGCACCTGTGCTAGCTTTCTGCATGTGATTCATCCTCTCGACTTTTCACAATCATGTCGTTAACGTATGCTTCCATTGTGTCGTCGAGCAATTCTTTAAAGACTTTATTCACCATGCGTTGATAAGTGGCCCCAGCGTTCTTGAGTCCAAAGGGCATGACTTGGTAACAATATGTCTCATTTTCAGTGATAAATGACGTTTTCTCTTGGTTTGGAGGATACATCGTTATTTGGTGATACCTTGAGAAAGCATCCAAAAAACTCAAAAATTGGTACCCAGACGTTTCATCTACGAGACGGTCGATCCGAGGTAGTGGGTATGAGTTTTTGGGGCATGCTTTGTTGAGATTGGTGAAATCCACACACACACGCCATTTTCCATTGGGCTTTGGGACCATAACAACATCGGTCAACCATTCAAGATACAATACTTCTCAAATGAAGCCTGCCCTTAGCAATTTATCAATTTCCTCTTCCAATGCTTGTAGCCTATCAGGGGCAATGTTTCGCTTCTTCTGTTTGACTGGCTTGAACTGGGGATCTACATTCAAACGGTGACATATTACTTCTGGACTGATCCCTGGCATGTTTTTTGGTTTCCAAGAAAATACGTCTGAATTTTCTCGTAGGCATTTCACAATCTCTTCTTTTATATGTTTCTGAAGTTGTGAGCCAACATATGCTAATTTCTCATAATCCACTTCACTTAGATGCACTGCCTCTAATTCTTCAACGGGTTGAGGTTTGCGAGCGACACCTTCTTCCAAGGATTTATGTATAGCCTTCTCTACAATAGATAAGCTTTCCTCAATTCTTTTTCCTTTTATAGATGACACATAACAAGTTTCTGCCTTCTTTTGGTTTCCTCGAACTTGTCTAACTCCGGCGGGTGTAGGGAACTTTATCAATAAGTAGCATGAGAACACCACGACCCTTAGATCATTGAGTAATGGGCAGCCCAAAATCATGTTGTATGTCGCCGAGGAGCTTTTAACCACCATAAAAATTGCTTGTCGAGTCACGATTTGGGGGTCCATACCCAACGTGATAGGTAACTGAATAGATCCTGCAATTGGGACTGTTTCCCTAGTGAAGTTGTATAGGGGTGAGGACACTTTTTTTAATCGATCATGAGATCAATGCATCTGCTCAAAACAATTCTAGTAAATCAAATTGACAGAATTGCTATTGTGTACTAGAATTCTACTTATGGGGTGTTTAGCCACCACTGCTGAAATAACCATTGGATCATTATGCGGGAGTATTATATCACCTCGGTCGGCAGGGGCGAATGTAATAGGCTCTTCATCATTTCTAACTTCCATCACTGAATTAACCTAGTAGCCTTGACAGGCATATGCCTTTCGGGAGGCCAACGTGTCCCCACTTAGGGTTTCCCCTCCTGAAATAACGTGAATGGCTTGTTGAGTTAGCTCATTGTCTAAATGAGGATCTTGCCTATGATCTCTTCCTCTCTCTTGCTACCTTGGGTTTTGTCTCTCATGCCCTATCACGCCTGTCTTCCCTTTGCTTGGGTTCCCGGCCTTTTTCTCTTTCATTTCTCACATATCTTTGTAGGTGCCCCTCTTGAATGAGCATTTCGATCTGATTCTTCAATTCTCTGCAATGATATCTATGGAATGTCCTCGGGTCTGATGGTATCTACAATACTCCTTTTGGTTTTTTCCCATGGGTCTATCAACTCTGCGGGGTAGTTTGAGGAGTCCCTCCCCCTCTACTACGGCTAATATAGTTGACCATGGTTGCAAAAGTCGGGTATAATGACTAAACTAAGGTTTAGGTGCATCTTCTCTCCTAACCCTTTCCTGTCGTTGTACAGACTCTTCTTCCCCTTCTCGATCTTTTCTCTTTCATTCTTTGTCTTCATTCCCCCCCACATTCCTCATAATATTAGTGTGAAGGATATACTTGTTTTCCCTAACAAACAAATCGGCCAGGGACGTTGGAGGGTCTAAGGAAATTGACTCTTGGAAAGAGGCAAGACGTGTCCCTTGAAGCATAGTAGACACTGTTACTTAGGCCAGCAGATCAGGAACTTCAAGAGTGGCATTACGAAATTTGTCCACAAATTGACGTAGGGATTCTATGTTCCCCGATCGTATGCTGAGCAAGTATGTGTTGTTCTTTTTTCTTCGACTGTTAATCACAAAAGCCTTGATAAATTCTATTATAAGCTGCCTAAATGATGAAATGGAGGTTTTCGGCAGGCTGTTAAACCATGTTCGAGTGTGTCTCGATAGTGTTAAGGAAAAGGCTCGGCACATTATGTCATCGTCCCATCCATGCAATATCATCGGTGACTCATAATTTTGAACATGATCGTACGAATCTTCCTTTCCTGAGTAGGGGGTGATTTGTGGCATTTTGAATTTTTAGGGTAAAGGCCTCTCCAATATATCTATAGTAAAGGGGCATTTTCTGCGCTGGTGCTTCTTCGTTGCGGGGATTAACTTTTTTTACTCAAGCACTTCTTCCACTACTCTTTTCATGTCATCACGCATGCTAGCTGCTATTTGGTTATCATGTCTTGTTGGCGTGATGGCCACTGTTTCATGATACCTCCACCTTTGGGGGCTTCTAGCCCTATTTTCCATTCTTGGGTTTTCATTTCTTCGGGGCATGGTATGAGGGTTCTTCCTTAGTGGGGGTGATCTGGGCCTATCCTCCTGTTGAGGAGTAGATCGAGAATGAGAATCAATAGTTGTAACACCCCAAATTTTTAAGCGTGTTATAACTTAGGATTTTGGGAATATACAATTTTTTCATATCACAATAGCTATCACAATATCCCCAAAATCCTAATTTTCAGCTTTTCAGCTTAACAAACCCAATAATCAAATAGCTAAGATAAGCGTTAAAATCTTGAATGCGGAAGCTAGATCGAACCTGATATGGTTCACAACCATAATACTTTATTTATCATAAAATTGTTCAAGACGTCTACAAAATATATTACATGGACATCATCAAGTAATAACTGAACATCTTAAACATATCCAAAATTACATAGGTTCGTACATAAACAAAAATATACTAATCATGCTACAGACAGTAATTTAAGCTAATTCTTCAGCTACCTCTTTTCCCTTAGAGCCGCTCGTCGAACCTTGAACGTTTGAATATTCCAGGGACATAGTCCAATTAGAAGATGAATCTTCTAGCGAGAAAATCCAAAAACAGTTTATATCGATACATGATCAGGTATAAAATGTATGAGAAGACAACGAGAACTACTCTGAAGTGCCTCGTGAACATGTCATCCTCCTCCAACGAGAGCTTTCTTAATGGCGCACGCATAGCTCCTCTCGGGAGGTCCCTAACCATGTCACTTCGGCCCGACCTCATAGAACTCATGCAAGCACCACATCTGTTGTTCCTTAGACTCACGGTCTTCCCCACGAGAGCTTTCTCGATGGTGCACGCATAGCGCATCTCGGGAGATATCCGACTTTTTTCCTCGGCTAACAACAAATAGGTACAATAGTATGGCCACATGAATTTTATAAATGCAATAGTTAAAAAGCCAACAACATATATTTTTCAGAAAAATACAGTTCATATATGCAACATGATTTCACGTAAGAGAATAACAAGAGTCTATGTACAAGAACTTCACAAAATACGTCTCATGCAATAAAAGTCTCTCATAAGAGAATAAAAAATAGGATTTAGAGTATAGGAGTCTCACCTTGTTAGTTAATCTCTTGGACAGTATAATTTCACAGCAAACGGCCTAGGTTTTTGCAGAAAACACGTGTTTCGGTAAACCTAACCTCAAATATTTTTATATAGGATTGAGGGGCATTAAAGTAGGGGCATAACTGAAAAATTTGAAGAAAAATGGACTTCTCACGCTCCCTAGAAAAGTGGGCCACGCGCCCTCATGCTCAGCCATTTTCTGGCGCGTGTATCTCACGCGCTGCACAGCAGTTTCGGACTAATTCACCTCGATTTGGTATTTTATCCTTAACTTCTTCATTTTAACTTCGATTCGACTCCCGTTTGAACCTACGTGACCCTCTCTTCCACCTATATAGGATTATCAAAAAGATTTGGGCTTACCTCTCATTTTTTCTAACTTATTTTGGCGAATTCCAGCGAAGGCTCGTAACTCGGACGAGGCTCGTTCTCCGCGGCTTCTCCTTCGATTTCTTCCCGCCTTCTTGCCGAACTTCCTCCTCTCTCTCTCTAGAGAAAGCTCCTCCTCTTAGAGTGCCTCAACTCTCAAACTTGCTTGGAATAATTTGAGAACAACCCATGGTGCCTTTTTATAGATTTTTCAACCAATCACATTATGCCATTTGTCACAATCTAAGCCATGGACTCCAAAGAGTCAAAGATATATTTGAATGGCTTTTCAAATCAAAAAATATAATGGATTTAACTTTTGAAATCCAAGCTAATTCCCCAACTTCTCCCAAATAACATTTTGACCCTTATTTCAAGTCCTCAACTTTAATATTTTACCACATAAGCTCTTAATTTTATTCTTATTTTGTTTGGATAATTCTCTAATTATATTTATATCCTCAAACATCAAATTTATCGAGATACTCAAAATCTCAAAATTAATAACTCAAAATTACTCGATATGTACGATTTCCTGAAGCCCCTTACCATCATTCGACTATTTTAGGCTACAACTTAGCTTAACCAAAAAACCGTCTCTGATCTGATTTCTTTCAGCGTCATAATTCTCGCCTCGAGACACTCATAAAAAATATACCCTTGTCCTTAGGTATCTAAGCTCTAGGGCACTCCCTACGACTGATTTGGTCACTTGTTGCCATTTCAAACATATTTTTTGGTATTTTAAACTCACTTAAAATACGTGGCATTTTTAAGAAAATATGGGATATTATATTCTCCTCCCCTTAAAAGAATTTCGTCCACGAAATTTGAAACATACTCGAAATTATTAAATGTTAAATAATTATTGCATTTTGGAATACAATTTCTGGAAGAAAATATAAAAATTTCCTACTCTATTTCCATTTCCTCGAACAAATGAGGATATTTCTTCCTAATTGTTTCCTCAAGTTCCCACGTTGCCTCGTCATCCGAGTGCTTTCCCCACTAAACCTTCACTAACGGGATCTCTTTATTCCGTAACACTTGAGTTCGGCGATTTAAAATTTCTCCAGGTGACTCCGGGTAGGTTAAGTTATTCCTTAGCTCAATTGTCTTCACCTGAACTCCGAGAGTTCGATCTGGCACATGCCTTCAAAGTTAGGAGACGTGGAACACATTATGAATCCCGGACAAGCTAGGCAGAAGCTCCAATCGATAGGCTAAAGGTCTGACTCTTTCCACAATAGGATATGGTCCTGTATACCTTGGCTTCAGCCTTCCTTTACCGCTTCCATGCGTCACCAAATGCTGGGGTGACACCTTGAGATACACTAGATCCCCTACCTTGAACTCTAGATCCCTTCTTCTTTTATTAGCGTAAGATTTTTGTTGGCTTTGCGCAGCTCGGATCATTTCTTGGATTATTCGAATCTTATCGGTAGTCTGCTGCACAAGTTCAGGCCCTAACATCTATCGTTCCCCTACTTCGGTCCAACAGATGGGCGATCGACACTTTATTCCATACAAAGCCTCATAATGAGTCATCCCGATGCTGTCGTGGTAACTATTGTTGTACGTAAATTCTACCAATGGCAGATGCTCCTCCCAATTTCCTCCAAAATCAAGGGCACAAGATCTCAACATATCTTCAAGCATTTGAATTGTCCTCTCTGATTGCCCGTTAGTTTGGGGGTGATAAGTCGTACTCAATTTTAGCTGGGTCCCCATGAATTCCTGCAAACTCTCCCAAAATCTCGAGGTGAACCTCGGGTCCCGATCTGAAACTATACTTACCGGCGCACCATAGAGTCGTACGATTTCCTTAACATATTGCTCTGTGAATTTTCGTACCGGTTGATCCATCCTCGTAGGCAGGAAATACGCTAACTTTGTCAACTTGTCTAACACCACCCAAATGGCATCATATCCCCTTTAACTCTTCGAAAATCCTGTCATGAAATCCATCGTGATATGTTCCCATTTTCACTCAGGAACTTCCAAAGGTCTCATCAACCCTGCGAGTTTCTGGTGTTCAATCTTTACCCTTTGGCATATATCACATTGTGCAACCCTCCTAGCCACGCTAGCTTTCATCCCCGGCCACCAATAGATTTCCCAAAGATCTCGATACATCTTCGTGGCTCCTGGGTGCACGGTATACTTAGCTTTGTGGACTTCATCCAGAATTTTCTGCCTCAACTCCTGAAGGTTTGGCACGTACACTCTACCTCGAAACCTGAGAATGCCATTTCGCATCTCAAAATCCAAACTCTTGGGCTGACCTTGCTTATCTACCCATAGACGTATACGTCGGTCACTTCCACTAGCCTCACGTATCTCAGTCTCTAGATCCAGCCGAATCGCAAGGCCAACTACTAGGGCAGAAGATCCCTTCGGCACTACACTCACCATCATTAGGCTAAAAGCCTCAATCAGCAGCCACTCTTGGGCCATCAACCCGATCATAACAGTAGGCACAGTCCTACTCAAAGCATCAGCTACCACATTGGCATACCCCGGGTGATATAAGATGGTGCAGTCGTAGTCCTTCAGGAACTCCATCCATCATCGCTACCTCATGTTCAACTCTTTCTACGAGAACACATACCTTAGACTTTTGTGGTCTGTGAATACATCGAACATCTCTCCATATAGGTAGTGCCTCCATAGCTTCAGAACATATGCCACCGCTGCCAGCTCCAAGTCATGCGTTGGGTAGTTCACTTCGTGTCTCTTCAACTGGCATGATCCATATGCGATCACCCGACCATGCTACATCAATACACAGCCCAAACCAACCTTCGAGGCATCGGTGTATAGAACATATCCACTGGGCCCACTAGCCATTGCCAGCACAGGTGCCAAGGTCAGTCTATCCTTGAGCTCTTGAAATCTTTCCTCGCACTTTGCAGTCCATTCGATCTTTACCTCCTTCTGTATGAGCTTTGTCATAGGTGCAGCTATTTTCGAAAACCCTTCCATGAATCTTTGATAGTAGCCTGCTAATCCCAAAAAGCTTTGTACTTCGGTCATGCACGTCAGCTGCTTCCATCCTCGAATAGCCTCAATCTTAGCTGGATCCACTGAGATTCCTTCGGCTGAGATCACATGCCCAAGAAACGCCACTTGGGATAGCTAGAACTTTCACTTCGAGAACTTGGCATACAATTGGTGTTTCTTGAGGGTTCCTAGCACTATTCTCAAGTGCTCCTCGTGGTCACTCTCGTTCGAAGAATACACCAATATATCATTTATGAAAACGATCACAAATTGATCCAGGTAGGGCTTGAAAACTCTATTCATAAGATCCATAAATGCTGCTGGAGCATTAGTTAATCCGAATGGCATTACAAAATACTCAAAATGGCCATACCTCGACCGAAATGCCGTCTTCGGAACATCATCTGGTTTAATTCTCAGCTGATAATATTTGAATCTCAAATCAATCTTCGAGAACACCTTCACTCCTTGTAGTTAATCAAATAACTCGTCTATTCTTGGGAGCGGGTACTTGTTCTTAACAGTGGCCTTATTTAGCTGACTGTAGTCAATGCACATCCTTAGACTCTCGTCTTTCTTCTTTACAAATAGCACTGGTGCGCCCCATGGCGACGTGCTTGGCCTAATGAACCCTTTAACAGTCAACTCTTGTAGCTGAATTTTCAATTCTTTCATCCCTGCTGGAGCCATTCGGTATAGTGAAATTGATATCGGCTGGGTTCCTAGCACTAACTCAATTGAGAACTCGATTTCCCGAGGTAGAGGTAGTCCCGGTAATTCTTTTGGAAACACGCCCTCATATTCTCGTACCACTCGCACCTCATTGAGCTTCGGTACCTCTCTTTCTTCTAACTAAGCATAAGCTATGAATCCATGAGCTCCTCGACTCAGCAACTTCACTGCCTTTATTGCTGAAATTATCTTTCCAACGTCGGGGTTGCCTTGCCCCTAAAATTTGACCCACCCTTCCTCGAGTTTTCTTATGGTCATTATCTTCCTACGACAGTCTATATTAGCGTCGTACTTGGACAAGAAGTTCATCCCTAAGATTATGTCAAAGTCATATACTTCTAACAGAATCAGATCAGCCTGGAATCGAACATTTCTCAGGCTAATTTTGCATCCCCTCACCATTTCTGAGGACTTCATACTTTTACCCATAGGTGTCGAAATCACCATAAGACACCCCATAGACTCGGTTTCTACTCTCAAACTCCCAGCCAAAGCATGCGATATAAAAGAATGAGTAGACCTTGGATCTATCAATGCATGCACAGGAGTATCCAAAATGAAGAGAGTACCTTGGATAACTGCAGGATTCGCCTCTACATCCTCCTTGGTCAAGTTATAGACTCGGCCCTGTCTGGTCCCCTTTCCCTCTTCAATCCTTAGTAGCTGCTCTTTCTTCTTCGGGCAATTCCTCGAGATGTGCCCGTGCTGGTTGCAATTGTAGCAAATCACATTCACTGGTGCCACTGCTATGGCCTTACCTTCTTGGACTATTCCCTTCAAGCAATTTCTGGAAGTATGCCCGGGCTGTCCACAGGTGTAACAGACAATGCTTTGGCCATCACACCTCTTGCCCGGGTGCCTCTTCTTGCATTTAAAGAATGCCTTGCCCTTTTTCATGATCTTCCCATCCAGTCAAGTGGGATTTCTTTAATTGTCCTCCAGTTTGAACAGTTGTGGCCTTTAGTTCTGCCACCCGCGTCATATTCTCCTCGGCCGTCATAGCTTTGAAAACTATGTCTGCATAAGACTCCACATGGACTAGGCTCATCAGCTGTTGAAATTCGATTCGCAAGCCTTGTAAGAATTTTCGTCCCTTTTCCACATCGTTCATCTCGTATAACGGCATATACTTAATTAACCATAAAAATTCAGCCTCGTATTGGGCCACAGACATATTTGGCCGTTGGCGTAAGTTCATAAACTCTCGAGCTCTAGCCAACTTCTAGCAAGTGGGAAAGAATTTCCCGTTGAATAGCTCCTTAAACCATTCCCACGACATCTAGGGTGCCTCCCCCAATTCTACATCTATTGCTGACCCCTGAGATCCTGTTCGATTAGGTATCGCTCGCTGCATAGACCTCTACCATTGGGCAACTTCCTCTTCCAGCATATAAGTCTCACACTCAACCTTGTCTTCATTCAGGATTCTCAATCTTTGTAGGATCTTTTCGGTCTGGTCCAACTAGTATTCACTAATTGCGGGGTCATCTGCCGATTTTTCTCGAAATACTGGCGGGTTTTGTCGTAGATACCTCTCCAAGGAATCTACTCTTCTTTGCTCGAGCAGCAACTCCAAAATTCGCCCAACCATGCCTTCTAGGATTCTCTCGATCCTATCAATCCGGCCTTCACCAACGTCAGCTCGTGCATCTTTTTGACCTCCCATACCACCACCTGGGTGTGGGTTGGTGTTGCTTTCTTCGCCATTGCCTCTCTCGCGCCTATTCCTTCTTGTATTCACCATCTAGCAAGAAGACAGGGCGATCTATTAAATCATCATGGCATGACACAATTCAAATTGAATAAGCAACAAGAGTATGCCACTAAATATTTCAAAAATCCTAACCTAATTTCCAAAACTTACGGTGGCTTTACTCATCTAGCCATATGCGAACTTTTCCTTAGGTTTGCCCTGATACCAACTGTAACACCCCAAATTTCTTAAGCCTGTTATAACTTAGGATTTCGGGAATATAAAAATTTTTCATATCACAATAGCTGTCATACATCACATAATATCCCAAAAACCCTAATTTTCACCTTCTCAACTTAACAAACCCAATAATCAAATAGCTAAGACAGGCATTAAAATCTTGAATGCAGAAGCTAGATCGAACCTGATATGGTTCACAACCATAATACTTTATTTATCATAAAATTGTTCAAGACGTCGACAAAATATATTACATGGACATTATCAAGTGATAACTGAACATCTTAAACGTATCCAAAATTACATAGGTTCGTACATAAACAAAAATATGCTAATCATGCTACAGATAGTAATTTAAGCTAATTCTTCCGCTACCTCCTTTCCCTTAGAGCCGCTCGTCAAACCTGGAACGTTTGAATATTCTAGGGACATAATCCAATTAGAAGATGAATCTTCTAGTGAGAAACTCCAAAAATAGTTTATATCGATGCATGATCAGGTATAAAATGTATGAGAAGACAACGAGAACTACTCTAAAGTGCCTCGTGAACATGTTAGCCTCCTCCAACGATAGCTTTCTTAATGGTGCACGCATAGCTCTTCTCGGGAGGTCCCTAACCATGTCACTTCGGCCCGACCTCATAGAACTCATGCAAGCACCACATCTGTTGTTCCTTAGACTCACGGTCTTCCCCACGAGAGCTTTCTCAATGGCGCACGCATAGCGCCTCTCGGGAGATATCCGACTTTTGCCCTCGGCCAACAACAAATAGTTACAACAATATGGCCACACGAATTTTATAAATGCAAGAGTTAAAAAGCCAACAACATATATTTTTCAGAAAAATACAGTTCATATATGCAACATGATTTCACGTAAGAGAATAAGAAGAGTCTACGTACAAGAACTTCACAAAATACGTCTCATGCAATAGAAGTCTCTCATAAGAGAATAAAAAATAGGATTTGGAGTATAGGAGTATCACGTTGTTGGTTTATCTCTTGGACAGTATAATTTCACAGCAAACGGCCTAGGTTTCTGTAGAAAACACGTGTTTCAGTAAACCTAACCTCAAATATTTTTATATAAGATTGAAGGGCATTAAAGTAGGGGCATAACTGGAAAATTTGAAGAAAAATGGACCTCTCACACGCCCTAGGAAAGTTGGCCATGCGCCCTCACGCTCAGCTATTTTCTGGCGCGTGTATCTCATGCACTGCACAACAGTTTCGGACTACTTCGCCTCGATTTGGTATTTCGGCCATAACTTCCTCATTTTAGCTCCAATTCGACCCCTGTTTGAACCTATGTGACCCTCTCTTCCCCCTCTATAGGATTATCAAAAAAATTGGACTTACCTCAATTTTTTTCAGACTGATTTTGGTGAATTCCAGCTAAGGCTCGTAACTCCGATGAGGCTCGTTCTCCCCGGCTTCTCTTTCGATTTATTCCCGCCTTCTTGCTGAAATTCCTCCTCTCTTTCTAGAGCAAGCTCCTCCTCTTAGAGTTCCTCAACTCTCAAACTTTCTTGGAATGATTTGAGAACAACTCATGGTGCCTTTTTATAGATTTCTTCAACCAATCACATTATGCCACTTGTCACAATCTAAGCCATGGACTCCAAAGACTCAAAGATATATTTGAATGGCTTTTCAAATCCAAAACTATAATGGATTTAACTTTTGAAATCCAAGCTAATTACCCAACTTCTTCCAAATAACATTTTGGCCCTTATTTCAAGTCCTCAACTTTAATATTTTACCACATAAGCTCTTAATTTTATTCTTATTTTGTTTGGATAATTCTCTAATTATATTTACACCCTCAAACATAAAATTTATCGAGATACTCAAAATCTCAAAATTAATAACTCAAAATTACTCGATATGTACGATTTTTCGAAGCCCCTTATCATCATTCGGCTATTTTAGGCTACAACTTAGCTTAATCGAAAAACCATCTCTGATCTGATTTCTTTCAGCGTCATAAATCTCGCCTCGAGACGCTCATAAAAAATATACCCTTATCCTTAGGTATCTAAGCTGTAGGGCACTCCCTACAACTGATTTGGTCACTTGTTTCCATTTCAAACATATTTTTCGGTATTTTAAACTCACTTAAAATGCGTGGCATCTTTACGAAACTATGGGGTATTATAAGAGTGGCCTCCTGGTAAGAATCAACTCCCACCTTAGGTTGAGGCTCAGGCGATGGCATAAACCTTTTCAACGTATCAGGTAACGTCCCTCCAGGCATCATTCCTTGGAGTATGTCTGTCATGTCTCGAAGTGCCTGCATACCCTCAACATGTTGTTGTCTCAATGTTTCGTACTCTTCCCAAGGGACCATGCGTGACGACTGTCGTGAAGTTCCCGCTTGATCAGTGGGAAGAGATCTCGAGCCAATGTTTAGTGGAGGTTGGACTGATTGATTCCCCACTTGCTAGCCTGGGGAAATGGATCGATCACCTCCTTGGGGTTGAACATTATTAGGGGGCAGAGGTGCTACTTGTGGGTGAGAATCTGGAATAATGGGAGGCGCTCCCTATTGTTGAGAATTTTGTGGTGATAGGCGCGTTTCTACGCCTTGAGAGAGAGTTCATTGGTGTCCATGGGTGTTTACCATTCTGAAATTGACTTTTGTCTTGCATTTCCCATAGACGACGTCAATTGTTGTTGCTAAAATACAACAATCTATTTTTGATTGTGGGTAGATGTAGAAGTCTCAGGAGTCATGCCTTCAATGATGAGAATCTTGATGAGTGATAAGGTTTAATTGTATGCATATTTTTATCTACTTTTCATCTTAACCTTGTACTATTTTTTTCCTACAAAAAATGTGTGTTTATATAGATTTTACATCATTTTAATCTCTTTTTGTAGGAACCCAACAAATGATGATATATCGAAGATTCGGGCATAAAAAGAAAAAAAAAATTATAAAATTAATTTCAAAATTAATATCTTAAATTAATATTATAATAAAAAAATAAGTATTATAAATAATTAATATTATAATATAATTGATGTAATATGATTAATAGTATATTAAATATTATATTTTATTATATCATATATTATATATTATATTATATATTATATTATACAATGGCGTGAAGATGGAGATTTGGGGGGTGGGGCTCCATACACACACACATATATATTATATATTATAAAAGAGAAAGGAGGAAATAGGAGGTGGCTGCACGGCAGAATTGGAAGCAAGAGGCTGGGCGGCGTGGCGCACAAGAAATTAAGGATTTTAGTGAGACTCAATGGTGCATAGTGGATGCAATCGAAGAAATTGGAGGCGCACAGAAGGCTTTGAAGATTGGAGAAAGCTGCTGCACACATAATATATATACATATTTTGTATTAAAGTAGCGCACAGGGAGCTCTTATTTTCTTTTCAATAACTGTTATTCTGGTTTTCATTAATTCTATCATGAACTAATTTTATTTAACTAGGGTTTGAGATGAAGCTTGTTATGAATTCTTAATTTTTATTAATTGGATTTATTTTTGTGATTTCAATTATTTATTACTTGTTCTTTATGCAATTAAGTGATTTAACCATCATTTAATTAATTTTGTATTATGATTTGAGATCGATAGGTGATTTTCATAATAGGTTGAAGTAATAAATTTCATAAGATAAATAGTTGATAAGGGATTTGATACTTGAATCTTATGAGGGATAATGAATTGGAACTTAACAATGAATTTTGGTTTGTTATAACTATTGAAAAATAGGTTGATTGTTAACAAATTGAGATTTAATTAGGTTAGTAAATCTTGAGAAAGAAACTAACCAATTTAGATATTCACCCTATTGAATTGATAGAAACCCAATTGATTAAAAATTAAGACAGATTAATAAGTGGATTCGAAACACCCTAGTTGCCTCCATTTTATCCAAGTTAAATTGTTTTTAAATTTGAGTTTAAGTTTAGTTCTCATTAATTTAATTTATTCAAATTCATCTAATTTTTTATAGTCTAAATAATATTAAAGTTAATCCAATTTTGGTACTTAATCCAATCCTCGTGGAATCGACACTCTGCTCATTCATTATATTACTTGTGCGATTCGTACGCTTGCGAATTAGCCTAACAATGAGCAACTAGATCTGGGAGTCTAGCAAATCTGGTGATACAACAGAGCTGATGGTCTGGTAGGGTTGATAATCTAACAAGCTGATGACTTAGTGGATCTGATAGATCTAGCGATCTAGTGGGTCTGATAATCAAGTGGCCTAAGATAACCGAGTGGCCTTAGGTAACCGAGTGGCCTTGGATAACCGAGTAGCCTTAGATAACCGAGTGGCCTTGGATAATCGAGTCGCTTACAAAACGAGAGCACCGTTAGGATGCGAGTGGGGGTCCCTGCGTAAACCCTCCGATGCTTAAATCAGATCTCGAGAAAAAGTGGGAAATTGTACTTGAATAGTTCAAAAGTGCGTACCTTGTGATGGAGACAAGACCTTGTATTTATATTGAAGGGTGAGGGAGGCAACGTGATAATCTTGGCGAGAGTCTAGTGACCCGCTCCGGAGATCCTGCGGCCCATTTCAAGGATTTCAAAGCCCATTTAGCTCGACGCTTGATGATAAGAGGGGGTGTTAGTGTAGGTGCTCTAGACCCAATCAGATTGGGCACGTTGTACACTGACAATTGTAATCATGTTTATTAATTGAATAAAGAGTTATTCAAATTCACAAGAAGTCATTCTATTAGTTTCTTGTTATTATTGTAATAACCGAATGAAACTAGATAGAAGTCCATATGATGTATACTGTGATTAATCTATAAAGATGTGAGATGATGCATCACAGTTTCTAGACATCATTAAACGTCCCAAGTTGTAGCAATGTCAAGAATGGACATTGACAATTGCGGTAAGACTTGTATGTGCTATGTTTTTGCTATGTGATAGCAATGGGGGTCTCACACCCATAGGCATGGGGATGCCTAGACAAGTACATAGGTGACCAATGTTGGAGAACATGTCACTGGACATGACTCGCCATGAGAATCCATTTTGATTATATGTTGATGGAATTCTCATACGAGATGGGTGTAACTAATCCTTGGACCTGAGGTTGTCACGGTCATCTCATAAGAAGACCGGTATGCTTTGACATCGTTTCGATGGGCCTAGACAAAGGCTGCATGTGGGTGATCGTTGGGTATATCGTGAGGCTTATGGAGATGGGTGTATAACCAAGATGGGACTCGTCTATCCCTTGATAGAGGATGATGTATCTAAGGCGCTTTCGGTAGATATTCACTTTAAATCCATGGCCATGGTGAAGGAGATCAATAAGGAGTTATTGATTTACTTTCTAATTAAGTAAAGATATCTGGAAGACCGAAGAAAACTCATGTGATCGTTATCAAGAAACACATCGCCATACTTGAGATCACATAAGATACATTGACGAGAGAATCGAATTACACGATAACCATGCTCGTGAAAGGTTATTTGCGGATTATGAATCCTTCTGAATAATTGGGTAGGCATGATGCCTTGCTAGAGGCCAATCTTGTCTTATGTGTTCGTACTGACACATTGCCAACATATTCGGAAGCCTAATGAGTCATACGCAATAGGCACGGTCCCTAGCTTAAACTAGGAGAGTGAACGTATGGTTAAGTGGGACACTTCGGCAAGAAGTTGTGCCGTCGTAGGTTCTCACGGAAAAAGAACAAATAGACGTAATGAGGTCGATATGATGAGGAGTCGTCATAATGGAAAGAGTTTCCTAAAAATGGCAATTGATTAAATTAGGAAGGAGTTTCTAATTTAATGATTTTCTATTTGTTGGAGTGGCAAATAGGAAATAAAATAATTTTGGGCTTAGTTAATATTTGGACTAAATTAGATTTGGGCCAAATATTAAATTAAATATTATATTTGGACTAAATTGGATCTGGGCCAAATATTAAAATAAATATTATATTTGGACTAAATTAGATTTGGGCCAAATATTAAATATTATATTTGGACCAAATTAGATTTGGGCTAAATATTAAATATTATATTTGGGCTTAAATTAGATTTGGGCCAAAATATTTTATTTAAACCTATAAAAGGATTTGGGCCATTTAATTATATTTGTAGTTGGACTAGAATAAGCCCACTTAATATTCTAATTAAATTAGAATTAATGGGCTAGCCCAATCCATTAGGGTTTTAGAAACCCTAGGATATTTCACTATAAATATCCCTTTATGGGTTGCCCAAAATTTAAGTGGTTTTTGGTGTCATTTTTTAAGAGTTGAAAAACGTATTGCCGTTCACTCTTCCCATTTCTTTTTGCATCGATTTGAAACGTGGGTGTTCTTTTACCGTCCATAAACAAGCCGCGCAAAGGAGAAGGAGCTAGCACTCCTATTCCGCTCACCTTACCAACGGACGCGTGCCGCGTATCATGAGTTAAAGGCCGGACGCTAGATGGCTCGAATCTGCGAACGACTTGATAATCTAAAGGTTAGATTTATTTATTTGTTTGTGAATGATTTAATTTTGACGTTGATCCAATCGCCGGGATCGGGGTAAGTTCAAAATTTTGAACTACGCTGTTTACCCCGTAGCGATCTTGCTTTACTTACAGTGGTATCAGAGCCATCGTCGAAATATTTCAATTCCTTACGTGCGGATTTGGTTATGTTATTATTTGTGAAATAATTAAATAATTGTTGCGTTCGTATTTTTGGATTGCAAAACGTTTTTGGGTGAAGGGCAAAAGTTCGTGTATGACACGAAAAAGCAAAAAACGGGGTTCGGGGTGCATACGGATGCGCCGGGGCATCGAAAGATGCGGCCAAGAGGGCCCACGCACGCTAGGCATGGCCTGGTCGTTGCATCTCAAACTTCACAGGCACCAGCCTTCATGGCCATTCACACTCGGCCTTGAGGTCCTACCATGCACAATGGTTACCTTTGACCTTCCTAACAAGAAATTAGTCTCTCAAGCATTAAATGAGAGCCATGATGGAGGGAATTAAAAGAAAATCTATATTAAAAAGAAATTAGTCGTGATTTATGTGGGAAAATGGTAGATTTAAATAAATGCTAAAGTAAATGGATTATGTCTTTCCAGAGCCTTTAAATTTAAATCAAAAGGAAATTATGTTTAGTCTCCATTAAATGCTTGAAAAGTTGTGGATTTAAATGGAAAATTGGGAAATTAGTCATTATTTAATTATTTGGAAAATAGGAGAATTATGGGAAATTGGGATTGATCCAAGGGAGGAGATTTAGTCTCCAAAGAAAGATCAATGGATGAGATTCAAGGAGACAAAGTCTCTTGGATTTGTGTTTTCTTTGAGTCTAGAGAAGTGTTCTCCTAAAATCAATGGCTAGGATTAAATTTGGGAGAAGCACAAGGATTGTGCTAGTGTTTAAAGGTGGAAATTTAGTCTCTTGAATTAAGAAGAAATCTATGGCTAGGATGCAATCTTGAGATTTGACATGGATTGAGAAGAAAAGTTCTATAAATAGGGAGTGGGGAAATTGGTTCAAAGTTTTCCCCACATGTGAAGTGAAAGAAGCAAGAAGGAAATCAAGACTAAGAGAAGGAAGAGAAAGGCTAGCAAGGGTGATTAAAGTCTAAGAGAGATTCTTAGCTTGTGGAAGTGTTGAAGCTTCAAAGAAAACAAGGTAAGGGATAGCCCCAAGTGGTGGGGTTTTGCTTACATTTGTACATGGTTTGTATGAGTTGCATGTGATGGTTCTTTGAATGTTTTGTGCCCTAGTGGACCTATGGCCATAAGGAGGACTTGTGATGGGAGTGAGGGGTTGGTTGGTGCCTTAACCTAAGTGGTTATGAGGGCATGGAGAACTACCCTTGATATGCATTGCATTTGCATTACATGTTATGTTTCTCATACTTCATTTACATTTGCATAGCACCCTTACTGAGCTTTGGCTCATAAGGTCCTTTGACCTCAATGTAGGTAGAGAGCCATCAAAAGGAAAGGGAGTTTTGCAAGGTTAAGGGTTGGAAGCAAGGAAGAAAAGCAAGAGTAGTAGTGTTTATGTATTTTGTGGTTAAATGTTGTAATTATTTGTTAATGTGTAATGAAGGCTAAATGTGGGTGAAAGGGGGCAAACTTGAGTATTTTGGAAACCCCTTGGTATGAGAGAGTATTCTGGAAAATGTGGGATTTTAATTCAAAAAAAAAAATTGAAGAAATCAGTGGGCTGGGCGCGGCTGGCGACCGCACGCGGGCGTCGGGCCCGCGCGGCCAGCGCGCGCGCATGGGGGGCAGCAGCTGCTGTTGCTCGCCCCCCCCCCTTGTGGCTGCTTGTTTTTTTTATTTTATTCTTTATATTTTTTTTCTTCTGTTTTTGATTATTTTAGTTACTTTTGGAAATTCTAAAATAAATTATTTATTTTTTTAAAATAAATAATAAAGGAGTATTTAGCCTCCAATTTAATTATTAATTTAATATAAATTTGAGGTAATTGTGAGAAATTTTCATATTTTGAGAAATTAAATAATGGAGTGTTTTCCTTAAATTTTGAATTTGATGAGGATGCTTTCAGGTTTGAATTTCAAAAATAAATTTACTAAGGGTTGAAAATTTGTGAGATTTTTGAAATAAATTAAAAGGAAGAAATCAATGGAGATTTGATGAGGAAGTTTTATAAAAAAATTTCCAAGGGAATATTAACCCAAATATTTTCTAAAGGAGATAAATGTGAGATAATTGGGTTAATAGTTGGGGCAAAGAAATTATTATTTTCTTATAATTAAGGCTTATGCCATAATTTGTATAAATTTAGTGAGCGAGTTATTTCTTCGATCCTGGGAAGCCATCATTAACTCTTCATTAAGAGCTTGAGAAGGTGGCACTTCTCGAGGTTTCGGGTTTAGCTTCGCAGGGTCGTTTCGTTATCTTCTCGAATCCTTGAGTGGAGCGAAGAGAGGGTGAAGCCTAGTTTTCCACCTAGGTCATTTCTCATTGAAACGTAGCCGTTCTCTTCATCTTTGCCCTAGCATGTGAATCATAAGTTAATTATTCGTGAGTAACACCCGTAGGTGGGAGCGGGGCATTACAGCTTGGTATCAGAGCGTGGTTGGAGCATCAAGTGGAAGATGCTTGGAGAAATGTGGTCGAAGGTTAATATGAAGGCCTTGGAAGTAGGACCACAAATGACCGAGGACCCTAGGAGTTGGGTCGGGACATTAAAGCTGGTGGCTATGTGAAAGGAGTGCTCGGATATTCCTGCGATAGGAATAGGAAATATCATGGGTCTAGATGATATACCGTAAGAGATATACGGGTTGAGCAAAGAAGAGTCAAATGCCCAAGTGTGGGATTGGTTTCGAGAACTCGAATGTGAAAATTTGGGAATAAATGAGGCATTCTACGGATGAGATTTCCTTATGATTAAAGTATAGAGGCTTGTGTGGAGACACAAAGCCGAGTCATGATGAGAATCATGATGGGACAAGGAGAGCCTAAGGTATATCTAATCTGGGAAGAGATTAGCGGAACACCCCTATGTTGGGGGAGATGATCAAGCAGGTATGAAGAAATGAAGTTGTTCCCGTATGGGTGGTGTGCTTGATTAGGGTGAGCTAAGGCTGAGATTAGCTCGAAGCCCAAACAAAGAAGTCGTCAACAGGTGGTGTGATGAGCTCCAGGAATGGAGTAAGCGAAGGTTTCTTGTAAAGAGGCTCTAGGCGGAGCGAGCATGTGAGGTATATGCCTGTCATGGCTAGGGTAGGCATGACGTTGGTGGCTTGCAAAAGGACACCGAGGAGAGTCGGGTGTGCGTTATGCATGCTAAATGTATATGGTCCGAGGTGATCGTATGGTTATGACGATCCTGGAGGGGTCGTGCCTAAGGTGTGAGTGGACCTTAGTTAGGTTCATGTTGAACCAAGATCCGTTCTAAGGAAGGATAAAAGGGGCAAATGGACCCTAACGGGTGTTTGTATGAGATGGAGATCCCAAGTGAGTCGAGCTGGAATCCAGGGGAATCCAGGATTGGGATAAAGGAGTTGGGCTTGCGTAAATATGCGCGTGGGAGCCATGGGATTGGAAGTCCTGATTGGGAAAGGCCAAGTAACCGTTCATGTGATTGATGGATGATGGGTCAATCTAAACTCTCATCGACACGTGGGCTCAGGCGAGATGCCTAAAGTCGAGAGATAAGAGGTGAATAGACCCTCATTATGGTGCCTGGGGTCATGACGACGCCTAAGGTTATGAGACCCTTGATAGGAGACGCGGAGGTCACCCAATGAAGGGTATGAGTGGTGTGTGGGCCTAGGGTAGTGAATTGTGGCAACAAGACATCCGTGGGCTATGCGCACAAGAAATGCCAACTTTGGATGCCAAGTGGGCAGGGGTATGGTAAGTGATGTGGAAGCCCAGGAATTTTAGTTCCAAGTCGAGGAAGCCTGATCGAGGTGTGCGGGAAGGCCAGGCTGGGCGTAGTGACTGAATGCATACGTGAGTGTGCAAGGAGAGACGAGAGGTCTCAATTTACCTGGAGGGTAACAGTGGGTACTCTACGGTTATGGGTGCCAGAGCTTGAGGTAAGCTCAATATGTCGGTTGTGGATTGAGAGATCATTGATAACCAAGCTCTTGGGATGAGCTAGGTGGTGAAATGAATCATGATGGGTTTGGATCCATTGTCATGGAAAGTTGGAGCTTTCAAATGTTTAATGAGAGCCGTAAGGTATGATCTTGTGGGGTAAGATCATGAGGGCTCAAGATGTGAAATAGTTTGAGAGTATCTTAAGCGGTAAGAGATGTAGAGTCCTGAGGAGCGAGGCTCATGGTATGAGCTTGAGGTTATCAAGGCAAGGATAACCAAGTAAGGTGGCTTTAGTAGGATGGTGGCGAAACCATCGTAGCTCGGGAAGGCTTTAAGTAGCCTTGATGCTAAGGGTGCAAGGCTCGATGTGACGGATCTGATGCTATGGACCCTGTGGCAGAGGACTAATGAGTTGGCTCACGTTGAGGGCAAGTGGCCCATGGGCCTGAGCAATTTAGTGAACTGTAGGTGACGGTCAAATGCCGAAGATTTGGAGCAGCACCCTAGGAAATTTGGTCAGGTGAGACTGAGAATCTCCTGCTAAGGATAGGACATCTAGAGTAGTCCTAAGGAGAAAACGTGGAATGTGGTAATGATCTGATAGATTTGTTGTCGAGTAGGATGCCTGGTAAGAATAGTGGTTGCGAGCGTGGCGAGGTAGTCATGTCAAGTTCGATATCAGAGGTGTGACTGAAAGGCTGAAAGTCACACTACGGGGTGCGAAACAGATCAGAGTGGGACCTGAGCCATGCTGTTGGAAACTGTTGTTGGGCCAGTGTAAGGGAGCCACACGGTAATAATGATTGGGTGTTGACTCTCCGAAGCAAAGGGCAATACGATGGGGAACCAGTGTTGGGCCAGTGTATGGGAGTGACACATGATTGGGTGTTGACTCTCTGAAGCACAGGGCGACACAATGGGGAACCAGTGTTGGGCCAGTGTATGGGAGTGACATGATGATGGTGACTAGGTGTTGGCACGCGCCTAAATCACAGGGTAACACAGTGACTATGCAGATGGTCAGGGACTAAAGATCTATGAGATGTTTGAGAAAGAAACTCGGGGAAAGAAAACGGGTCTAGCGTGGGAATAACGCTACGGTTGATGCCTATAGTTGACGGGTCTAATGCTAAGGACCACTGGATGCAGACAGTTAGTCCACAGGAGGGACTACAGCCCTCTACGTGGAATAACTCATCTGTAGTGGAGACGATTAGATGCCGAAAACTTAGGGTATGCTGTAGGTTATGCCTGGGCCAGACCTAAAATTCCGTAAGGGTTGAAGTATGTTGGTAGTGCTTTTGGTGTCAAGGCAGCAAGAAGATTTGTGAATCGAGTGGGTGATATCTTGTGGTGTGATAACAAGATGTGTGGCGATGCTCCTTGCTAGAGGATGCTAACGTAGTTGTGGTTAAATTTGATCGAAGTTGATCGGGTAAATTGAGATGATGAACCCTGTGTGACCTTGCAGTGATGTAAGAAGAAGGATCGATTGGTGGAGTCGGTAAATGGCTCGAGAATGTTACGTAAGTGCCGTGGAGGGTGAGACTTACGAGTTGGAAGCTAACCATGAGATGGGAATATTGAAGCCTGTGAAGGCTTCGAATAAAGGGATCTCTAATCCAGTGAAGTGAGTTATGGTAGGTTGAATGCGTGGCTAAGGCACGGTTCGAAATCCATGAAGGATCGAAATTGCATAGTCTGGTGTTAGTCCTGGTTGTGTCGATGTGAAAATGAGGAAGTATCCTCATGTGGCACTGGATGGGTTTCCAGTTAGGGACACATGATCAGTTGCCAGGTGGTAACACCTGATGGCAATGATGGAGCGTGAGGCTCGAGGACTGTAAAGTAAAGCCTTGTTGGGTGTCGTGTATGCCTTTAATATAAAGGTTCGGCGGGTCCTGGCAGTTAGACCCGGCGGATTTGGCAAAAGAGATCCAAGGTGATAAAAGATGGTTGGTCAGAGTAGAATTATGCCACTTAAAGGAGTGTGGCTCTGGAATGAGAGCTATCAATGGTAGTTGAAATGTGGTCAGGGTAGAACTTGAGATGTTCTCCCAGGAGAAGTTAAGCTTGAGGCAACAATGTGGGATGAACTTCCTAAGGCGCTACAATTTTATCTTGAGAGATCACCCGGGGAAAAGACAATGTAATGGCGAGTGCCTGAGTAGGAAGGTGAGTCCTACGGCATCAAATGGCAGTGTGAATTCCATATGAGTGGCAGGGGTGATTTCCAATGGATGGAGTTTATATCGAAGCAATAGTCGATGATTGCAACTATAATGCCTGTAGGAAAGTTGTGTTGGTTGTAAACCGGGCGATCCGGCTAGAGCTAATCAAGTTGGTTAGATGGAAGATGAGGGCGAATTTAAGATGTCGCCAATGGGTGACGCGAGCTCGAAGGAAGAGCTTATGGGACGAGATTGGTTTCCAGGAATGATGATGAGGTGATGAAATCACCTAATGGCTGTGAGTGAAACAGCTAGAGGGATGCCTTGAAGTGTGGGCAATTGATGAGAATTAACCTAGTATCTAAGGTTAATGGTTGTGAGAGGAAATCGGCTAGTGAAGCTATGGTGGCGTTAGAGCCAATGTGGTTGCTCACCGAGTGATGTGAGCTGGTTGTAGCAAAGTGTATAAGAAATTCGAGAGAAGCTAGAGTCTCTCAGGGATTTAGCTAGTTGCTATAAGTACAAAAAGTGATATGAGGAAGCCAGCCTAAGAGTGGGGTCGTGCTGGTTGTGATGACTAGTGAGATTCTTGGAGCAGCAAATCTTTTAAGATGACATGGTGTTGTCATCGTCACGGTTAGGGAATAAATGTTGTTAGGAAGGTCAAAGGTAACCATTGTGCATGGTAGGACCTCAAGGCCGAGTGTGAATGGCCATAAAGGCTGGTGCCTGTGAAGTTTGAGATGCAACGACCATGGGGGGAGAAATTCGTTGTTATCATGGTGTTGTCCTTGCCGAGGAGGACAAAGGGAACCATTATGCATGGTTGAAGTCAGTTGTCAATTGCGGATTGAGAATGAACCTGATTTAGGATGGCTGGAAGTGTCATACCTCAAGAGTAAGAAGCTTTGTTGAGAAATGGTGAGATTTGAAAAGTCCCAATGAAAGTGGAGCTGGGCGAGTAAATTTGGCTAGAAGACTGCTACAAGAGTGGGGGTGTAACCATGATAGCTTGTTGTGGTGAGGACCAAAGGCACGAGTCATCCTACAGGTGCGATGCATAAGTGATTGTGCAGATGGTAATAAACCAATCACTTGTGCCATGCACCATGGGTGATGACGAGGGCCGATTAATGGTTTCGCGACCATAAGCACAATGGTAGGATCCTGGACTCGTGGTAGGGTAAATAGCCAAGGTGAGGCCTAGCATGGGGACATGATTGTAAAAAGTTGAAATGGGGTGAAAAATTGAAGAGGGGTTGCTTAGTGAAGAGTTCCCTTGTATGGGTAAGAGACCCCTACTAGCGTGTGATATCGGCTAGTAAGTATTTTGATGTGCTTAATGCGAAGAACTCCTGGTTAGGAGAAGGATATGGCCCGAGCATGGTTAAGCTCGAGGTGAGATTGTAATGGTGCGTGCATCGCCAAGCTCGCGTTGGACTCGAGTAAAGCACGTATGGTTGAAATATGTAATTACCTGGCATGGTGTTAGGTATGTTGATTTTGCGTAATCGTATCGATAAATGAGGGTCGGCTGGTCAAGGTAGAAGACCATGTATGAAATGGTCGAAGTTGGCTAGGTAAGCCAAATGGGTGCTTCCCATGTAGTCCTAGCACGATAAGTTGATCGGTAATGAGAGGTTGCCATGAGGATCAACTCAAGCTATGCATGCATGTGATTAAAGGCATTATGCCATGATGAATGGGTGTCAGAGTGTCTTGTGGGCACTAGAAGTGACATTGCGGTGGATGATCAGTGCTAAGACGTTGCTGGTTGGACCAGCGTAAAATCGTGGCCATGTGTGTTTGGCAGTGTGAAACGTTACCGTGTGTGATCGGCGTAAAATCGTGGTAGACTGATCAGTGATGCAATGTTAGCGAGAGTTCGTTTTGATTGATGGGAAAATAGGGAGTGGACTGCAAAATGATGCTTCGAGTCAATGAAAATCCATCAAGTGATGGACATCGTTGCAGTAAGCAGGACCAGCGACCAGTAATGTGGTTTGGTGGGAGGCCAAAACGATGTTCAGTTGTTGAATGTCCTCGAGAGTTAGAGGATCAAAAGCCTAAAGCAAAACCTTGAGGTAAGTGTAACCCGAGGTAAATGTAAGGAATGAATATGCTGTGGGATTCTTGAGCAGGAGAATTTGGCATGTAGCCCGAGAATGTGATTGTCTTGGGGTAGGAGATTATGGTAAAGCAAATTTCGAGGGCGAAATTCCTTTAAGGAGGGTGGATTGTAATACCCTTGATGAGTCATGATAAATTTTATCATTTAAGAGAGTATTGGTCTATGAAAAATTCCATAATTGCCCTTGAATTAAAGAAAATGCCATGATATATTACATGTCTTAGAAGGGGCAAAACGGTAATTTGGAGTTCCATCCCAAAGGAAGATAAATTATTTTGTTGGAGAAATTATTTATAAACAAAATAATTTATATTGGAGAATTAATTTTTGGAGAATTTAATTCTTGATTAAGTGCATGGATAATTAGGAATTAAATTGGAAAACCAAGTATGGCTAGATTTGTGACACTTGGCAACATCTTATGGAATGAGATTTAATTAAATTTGGAGAACAAGGATTTATTTAATTAAGAGAATTTGGTGACACATGGCATGACCTTATGAATCAAGAGTGACGTTTAAAATAAATGCAAAAAGAAAAAAGAAATTAGTCTCTCAAGCATTAAATGAGAGCCATGATGGAGGGAATTAAAAGAAAATCCATATTAAAAAGAAATTAGTCATACATTTATGTGGGAAAATGGTAGATTTAAATAAATGCTAAAGTAAATGGATTATGTCTTTCCAGAGCCTTTAAATTTAAATCAAAAAGAAATTATTTTTAGTCTCCATTAAATGCTTGAAAAGTTGTGGATTTAAATGGAAAATTGGGAAATTAGTCATTATATAATTATTTGGAAAATAGGAGAATTATGGGAAATTGGGATTAATCCAAGGGAGGAGATTTAGTCTCCAAAGAAAGATCAATGGATGAGATTCAAGGAGACAAAGTCTCTTGGATTTGTGTTTTCTTTGAGTCTAGAGAAGTGTTCTCCTAAAATCAATGGCTAGGATTAAATTTGGGAGAAGCACAAGGATTGTGCTAGTGTTTAAAGGTGGAAATTTAGTCTCTTGAATTAAGAAGAAATCTATGGCTAGGATGCAATCTTGAGATTTGACATGGATTGAGAAGAAAAGTTCTATAAATAGGGAGTGGGGAAATTGGTTCAAAGTTTTCCCCACATGTGAAGTGAAAGAAGCAAGAAGGAAATCAAGACTAAGAGAAGGAAGAGAAAGGCTAGCAAGGGTGATTAAAGTCTAAGAGAGATTCTTGGCTTGTGGAAGTGTTGAAGCTTCAATGAAAACAAGGTAAGGGATAACCCCAAGTGGTGGGGTTTTGCTTGCATTTGTACATGGTTTGTATGAGTTGCATGTGATGGTTCTTTGCATGTTTTGTGCCCTAGTGGACCTATGGCCATAAGGAGGACTTGTGATGGGAGTGAGGGGTTGGTTGGTGCCTTAACCTAAGTGGTTATGAGGGCATGGAGAACTACCCTTGATATGCATTGCATTTGCATTACATGTTATGTTTCTCATACTTCATTTACATTTGCATAGCACCCTTACTGAGCTTTGGCTCATAAGGTCCTTTGACCTCAATGTAGGTGGAGAGCCATCAAAAGGAAAGGGAGTTTTGCAAGGTTAAGGGTTGGAAGCAAGGAAGAAAAGCAAGAGTAGTAGTGTTTATGTATTTTGTGGTTAAATGTTGTAATTATTTGTTAATGTGTAATGAAGGCTAAATGTGGGTGAAAGGGGGCAAACTTTGAGTATTTTGGAAACCCCTTGGTATGAGAGAGTATTTTGGAAAATGTGGGATTTTAATTCAAAAAAAAAAATTTGAAGAAATCAGTGGGCTGGGTGCGGCTAGCGGCCGCGCGCCGTGCGGCCAGCGCGCTTGGTCGTGCGGCCAACGCGCGGGCGTCGGGCTCGCCCGGCCAACGCGGGCACGCCCAGCGCACGTGCATGGGAGGCAGCAGTTGCTGCTGCTCGCCCCCCCCCCCCCCCCTTGTGGCTGCTTGTTGTTTTTTTTATTTTATTCTTTATATTTTTTTCTTCTGTTTTTGATTATTTCAGTTACTTTTGGAAATTCTAAAATGAATTATTTATTTTTCTTAAAATAAATAATAAAGGAGTATTTAGCCTCTAATTTAATTATTAATTTAATATAAATTTGAGGTAATTGTGAGAAAAATTTTCATATTTGGAGAAATTAAATAATGGAGTGTTTTCCTTAAATTTGGAATTTGATGAGGATGCTTTCAGGTTTGAATTTCAAAAATAAATTTCCTAAGGGTTGAAAATTTGTGAGATTTTTGAAATAAATTAAAAGGGAGAAATCAATGGAGATTTGATAAGGAAGTTTTATAAAAAAATTTCCAAGGGAATATTAACCCAAATATTTTCTAAAGGAGATAAAGGTGAGATAATTGGGTTAATAGTTGGGGCAAAGAAATTATTATTTTCTTATAATTAAGGCTTATGCCATAATTTGTATAAATTTAGTGAGCGAGTTATTTCTTCGATCCTGGGAAGCCATCATTAGCTCTTCATTAAGAGCTTGAGAAGGTGGCACTTCTCGAGGTTTTGGGTTTAGCTTCGCGGGGTAGTTTCGTTATCTTCCCGAATCCTTGAGTGGAGCGAAAAGAGGGCGAAGCCTAGTTTCCCACCTAGGTCGTTTCTCATCGAAACGTAGCCGTTCTCTTCATCTTTGCCCTAGCATGTGAATCATAAGTTAATTATTAGTGAGTAACACCCGTAGGTGGGAGCGGGGCGTTACAGGTATACCGTTACTTCCAAAAGTACTTCATTATCTCTTTTGTTCTTTAAATAAATTTACATACATAATCTATTAACTCACCCTTTATGAGTTGGAAAAGAGCAACCTGTAACACCCGGTGTAACCGGTGTTAAGAGAACAGGAAAGGAAGTAAGTAAACTTCCAAAAATGCCCTTGAGAAAGTGATGATCCTTGAGATTGAGAATGCCCATGAGAAGGGTATTTTGGTAATTTGGATAAAAAAATTCAAAAAATGGTATATTGGCAAATTGGAAATAATTCCTATGTAGAATTAGGTGAGTAAGTAAATTAAATCCCAAATTTGTGTTTATGTGGAGATATGGGATTAACAATTCATGAAATGAGAATTTTGGTGATTTGGAGTGATTCCATAAAGGAAATTAATTATGGAAAATAGGAAAAATGGTGGATATTAATTTATTTGAGGAGAATAATTATATTTTCCCTAAGTTGGTGAATTAATGTTGTAATGCCACATGGATGACCAAGATCAAAAATTGGAAGCCAAGTTTGTGTCTTAGAGTGACACTTGGCATAATCTTGGAAATTTGAGAGAAATTATATATGTGGATTTATGAGTTGGGGAATGATTTAATTAAATGCAAAAAGAAAGGATAATTGGTCTTTCAAGCATTTAATGAGAGGCAATATTGTGTTGGATTAAAGAAAATCCAAATGAAATGTGAAAATAGTCACCATTAATGTTTGAAATTATGGTGAATTAAATAAATGAAAAGGAAAATGGGAAAATAGTCTCCCATTAATGCTTTGGAAATTATGAGATTTATTTAAATGAGAAAGAAAGCATTTATGTCTTTCAAAGTGGTCTCTCATGTGATGGTGGAAAATTGTCCCATTAAATTAAATGATAAAAAAATTTATTTATGTCATTCAAGTGTGATGGTTATGAAAATAATCCCATTAATTTAAATGGGAAAGAAAGGATATTTCAAAGGATGAGATTAATTCTTGAAATGGGAAAGTGATCCAAGGGTTGCCAAATGGGTGGAGAGATTTTAAAGAGAAATGATTGGAAGGTGGAGATTTAATCTCCAAATTAAATCAAAGGCTAGGATTAAAACCTAGCAAAGCACATGGATTGTGCTTCCTTTGGATGGCTAAGATGTTGTCTTCTAAAGTGAGAAAAGATCCAATGGTGGATTTTAAGCAAGACTTAATGCCATGGATTGTGTTAGTTTGGATGGTGAGGATTTATTCTCACCAAATAAATCTAATGGCTAGGATGCATTCTTGAAATATGAGGGAACTAGTATAAAATGGCAAGAAGGGAAGTCTTGGTTTCCTTTGGCTATTTGGAGAAAGAAATGAAGAAGAGAGAAAGAAGAACAAAAAGGAGAAGAAGAAATCCAAGAAGCCTAGAGGTAAAGGTTACATAATTTTTTTGTATTTCTCATTTTTAAAGGATTTCTTTATAATCCTAGGCTTGTTTTTCATGTAAGGAGCTTGAGGAAATTAAAGGAAGTGATTTTGGAGGCTTGAAGTTGTTGGAAACTTGAAGATCCATGGAGTATGAGGTAAGGGGAAAGCCCCAAGTGGATGGAGGCTAGCATGACTCTTGTATGCATTTTAACATTTTTGTGCTTGCTTTACATATGCTTGTGTATGAGACTCATGGCCATGAAATTGCGTGTTGGGTGGGTATGTTGAAGCCTTTAACCTTGAGGGTTGAGGTATTGGAACCCTAGGCACTTGCATATGGCATTAGCATCTATATTGTTAATTTCCATACTTTATGTCATTGCACCCTTATTGAGCTCATGGAGCTCATGAGGTTTATTTGACCTCTTGTAGGTATTGAAGCATGCTATGGAAGGGTTTGGCAAGAGAAAGAGGCTTGAGCATGAAGACATTGAATATTTTTCTCAAATGGTGTAATTTATGCTTAAATTGTATATGCTTTGTGTAAGGGTTTCTTAAGCCCAAAGTGTATATTTTGATGTGTATATATGGAAAGGAAAATCTGGAGAAATTGGGCATTTTGGGGTGTTGGAAAGTTGGAAATTCAAAAAATTGGGTTGCTGGAAAATTTTTGGGGCGCAGCAGGTTGGCAGGCAGCAGGGGGCGCGCGCGCGCGAGCGACCGCGCGGCCGGGCCCAGGGAGGGCCCAGCCGGCCGTGGGGCCCGCGCGCGAAAAAAAAAATGGGGAAAAATTTCAAAAATTAGGGGAATAAAAGGGGAAATAACAGGGCTCAATTTTGGGAGATTTTAGGCTATAGAAGAAATTATAAAATCCCCGAAGGAGTCCCGAGCGATGAAATGTTGGAAAAATTGGAGGATTTTTCTGAGTATGAGTTTTCCCCTTAGTCTAGCCCGGTGTTAAGAAGCATCTTGAAGCCCTTGGGCGGAATAGCGGGTTATTTCTTCATTCATAAGAAACTCGCGAGGTCCTAGGGTGTTTATGGATCCTGGGTAAGCGAAGGGCCAGACGAAGCCTATTTCCCACCTAGGGCGTTTCTTCTTAAAACATAGTCCGCCTTTCATCTCAGACCGGGCAGGTGAACAGTTCGGGTGATTGTTCACGAGTAACTCCCGTAAGTGGGAGCGGGGCGTTACACAACCTCCCCTATTTGGGGAGCTAGACTGTCTTTATATGTCGACAACACAGGAAGATTGTGATTTCTACCTTGTTGCTAGAGGGTTTGCTTGTTTAAGCAATATGTTATAAATTCCTACCCTATTGCTAGAGGGCTTATCCGAAGAGATAGGAGAATTATAGTAGATTAGTTAAAAAAAATCTTTAGTGAGGAGGTAAGGGAGTGTATTAGGGTTGGTTTAAGCCAAACGATGATAAATTGTTTGTGTCTACTTCTTTGCATTTATTCATCTTATCACTTGTTTATTCTCTAAATTCCCATTTTTAGCGAAAAAGATTTTTAAAATTAAATCAAATTTTTAATAACCCAATTCATTCCCCTCTTGGGTTGTGGTTGTGACGCCCCGTTCCCACTTACGGGTGTCACTCGTGAACAATCAACCGAATTGCTCATATGCCTAGCCATTCGTGAAGGGCAGACTATGTTTCAACACGAAACGCCCTAGATAGGATCTAGGCTTCGTCCTTCCCTTCCCTCACCCCCAAATCCACTAGTAAATTTGGGTTTTAACCATACCACACTTGGCTAATTAATTTTTATTAAGTTTGCCCAATCACCATTTTTTATTTATTTTAATTCTTCTTCTTTCCAAGAATTTCACCGAGCTCCATAAAATTCACTATTTCAATCAACCCATTGATTTTTACCAATTTTGGAGGAAAAACTCATATAATTTAAATTTTCAAAAATTTTGGCATTTTCTCTAAAAATACCCAAAAATCTCTTTATTTTTGAAAATTCCTTCAGGACCCATAATCAACTAAGAATTGCCCTAAAATCCCCAATTTTTTGAAATTTTTCAAAAAAATTGGCCGGCAGGGCCTGCTGGCGCGCCTGCCCACACCTGCTCGGCATTATCGCCCATGCCCGCGCACCCCCCCATGCGCCTACTGCAACATCTACTACCCGCTGTGGCCCCCAACTACTGCCACCTGCCAATCTTACTCTTTATTTATTTATTTATTTTATTTTTTTCTTGGGCTTCCTAGCCCAAAATTTCCAAAAATTATATTAAATAAATAATCATCAAAACTCCCCACATTTCCAACAAAAATCATTTTATTTACCCCTTTTTGGCTTCCAACAACCCCACCAAATATGAGATTTACAACAATACCTTGGCTTCCACATGCCCTAAGCTAATATCTCATTTTCAAAATAAAATCATACATGACCAAGCCACAACTAACAACACAAAATAATACATCACAAGGCTTCTAACCTCAAGCTTGCAACCATCCCAATCTCTTGCCATAAGAACAACCTACAAGGGGAGGATAAAGCCTCATGAGCTATAAAGCTCAGTAAGGATACAATGACAATAAGTATGAATATAAATATAAAATGTGATGCCAATGCATGCAATGCAATAAAGTTAGGGCTTTCACATTCTCACGACCACATTGGTTTGGGGCTTAAACCTACCCTACCCCACACAACCTCATGGTCATAGGTCCTTAAACACAAACAACATGCCAATGTATACATATTTGCTCATGAACCATACTTACAACCATGCAAAGCCACCATCCCATGGGCTATCCCTTACCTTTTCCATTCTTTGAAGCTTCAAGAACCTCCTAGCTTCAATACCATCTCTTCTCCTTAAGAGATCTTTGAAACAAAAATAAAGAAACTAAGCTACCATTTAAAAGAAATAAAAAGGGATTCACACAAGGAAATGAAAACTTTCCCTTACCTCTTTCCATTCTTCCCTTTTCTTTTCTTTCTTCCATCTTCCATTCTTTACTATCTACAAGATGTGAGACTTCTTCAATTCTCTCACTAAACTTTTCCAAAAGGATTAGGGTTTCCATAAACTAGCCCATTTATACTAGCACCCAATCCTTTAAGAATAAATCCGAGCCATTGGATTTATTTGGTGAGAATAAATCCTCACCCTCCAAACAACACAATACATGGCATTAGGTCTTGCTTAATATCCACCATTGGATTTTATCTCACTTTACAAGACAAGATCTTAGCCATCCAAAAGAAGCACAATCCAAGTGCTTTGCTAGGTTTTAATCCTAGCCTTTGATTTATTTTGGGGATTAAATCTCCACCTTCTAATCATCTCTTTTTTAAAATATCTCTACCCATTTGGCAATCCATGCCAACTTCTAAGACTTAATGGTGGCCCTTAGATCACTTTTCAAATCCAAGAATTAATCTCATCCCTTGAATTTTCATTTCTTTCTCATTTAAATTAATGAGACTATTTTCCACCATTAATGCATGACTAATTTCATTTCTTTTTGGATTTTCTTTTAATCCAACACCATCATGCCTCACATTAAATGCTTACAAGACTAATTATCATTTCTTTTGCATTTATTTAAATCTCCCCATTTGTCTTGGACCACATAATGCCATGTGTCACTCTAAGACACCATACTTAGCTATCAAGCTTCCATCTCAACCATCCATGTGGCATTACCACATTAATTCACCAATTTAGGAAAAATCAATTATTTTCTCAAATAATTGAATATCCACTATTTTCCCATTCTCCACAATTTAATTCCTTTATGGAATTTACTCCAAAATTATCAAAATACCCTTTGTTGGACTTCACTATCCAAATTATCAAAATGCCCCTCTCATAGGGCACCATTATTCTTAAGGATCCATCACCTTCTTAAAGGCATTTTTGGAAGTTTCTCACTTCCTTTCTCATTCTCCTAACACCAGTAACACTGGGTGTTATAGTGGTGTCATCGCTATACGATTATAACAATTAGTATCAGAGCCATGTACCCATTATTTTTAAAGGTTTAATAACCTAGGGAAAAAGATCTATAAATGGCACACATTTTTTGTTCATCTCAATTTGAAGGTCAAAGCATCACCCGTCCTCCCTTCTTTGATGGTGCTAACTATAACTATTTAAAGAAAATGATGTTTTGTTTTCTTACGCAGAATCTTAATACTTTGCAATCTATCAAGAAAGAACCAAAGCTCCTTGAAGGGTAGTATTTTGTCTCAAAACAAATGAAATAAAGATAATTGGAAATAGAATAGAAAATGTGTATATCATTTACTTCGACTTATCATTATCTAGTATAGAAAAATGCTTAGTATCAACCATTTTTCAAAATACTTGGTTATGGCATAATAAACTAGGCCATGCAAGCATGAATGTCGTTAACAAATTATCCATTAGATGGTTGGGGAAATAAAAGAGATAAGGGCAAAAGGAAAAAGATGGAAGTAGGGTTGGGGGGGAGTAAGGGGGACGGACATGCAGGCCATGTGTGATGCCCCGTTCCCACTTACGGGTGCCACTCGTGAACAATTACCCGAATTGTCCACCTGCCCGGCCTTTGGTGAAGGGTGGACCAAGTTTTAAGACGAAACGCCCTAGATGGGAACTAGGCTCATCCTTCCCTTCCCTCAACCCTAGGATTCACTAGCAGAATTGGGCTTTAACCACACCTCATTTGGTTGAAAAGAAAACTCATGAAGATGCCCAACCGCCATTTTTCTATTTATATTTAATTCTTTTTCCATCTAAGAATTTTATCGGGCTCCATAAAACCACCATTTAAATCAATCCATTGATTGATTACCAATTTTGGAGGAAAAACTTATAATTTTCAATTTTACAAAATTTCGGCATTATTCTCCAAAATGCCCGAAAAATCCCGTTAATTTGAAAATTCCTCTGGGCCCCAAAATCAATTAAGAATTACCCTAAAAATCCCCAATAATTTCAAATTTTTGAAAAAAAATTGGCCGGGGAGCCTGCTGGCCCGCCCGGGGCCCACTCGGGGCCCCACGGTGCGCTGGCCGTGCGGCTGGCAGTGGGCCACCCACGCCCACGCCCGCGCCCTAGCACACCCTATGCGCCTGCTGCTACCCGCTGTGGCCCCCTGCGGGCCACGCATGGGCCCCGATAGTTGCTGCTACTGCCTCCACTACTTTTTCTTCTTTTTTTTTTTTTTTCCTTGGGCCTTACTAACCCAAATTTTCCAAAATTTATAGCCCTCATACATGCATAAAAAACATCCACTTTTCACATCCCCAAAGCCTCATTTCACAACAAAAATCATTTGATTTAATTACTTTGGTGCTTCCCACAACACACCAAAAATAAGGCTTTCACCAAAACTTAGGCTTCAACATGCCATAAGCCACAATCTCATTTTCACAATGAGGTTAAACATGAAGGATCATAACGAGGATACATAGCATGCAACGGAAGCGTTTTTAAATAAAAACTTTCCTCGTATTGATTAGAATCTAGGAAACTTACTTTTCCTTCAGATTACCGGACGGAATGAAGCGACAGGCGGAGGATGGGCGGGAGCTTCTTCTCGTGGTGGAGACAACGGCTGTCCTGCAATCCTTCGGCTCCTTCGCATCAGAACTTGAAGGCTCTCTTTCGATCTTCCGAAGTATGACTCGAACTCGTGGCCTCTCTTTCGGTGAAGAAGAGTAAAAATCGACTTGGATGAAAAACAACCAAGAAGAGAATATATAGGGAGAACCCTAGTGGGCCAAACCCTAATGGGCCAAGTCCATTTAATTAATTTTCTAATTGGGTTAGCCCAATTAATTAATTAAAAACTAATGAACTATTATTTTATTCTAGCTCAATTAATTATGGACCATTCTAAATAAAATAATTCTCTCTCAATGTAATTCACCCAACAAGCCAAATGTATTAAATAATACATGAGTTATATCGAGCTACCCCGGGGACCAAAAGACAAATTATTCACGGCTACTAAAATGACCAAAATATCCCTGCTACCTAGTAGCTATATTTTGTCATTCTAAGTGTTCCAACTATCACCATATGGTAACACTGACCCCACGAATAATTTTGCATATGCAATGTCTTTGACCTACTAGTGTAATGACGAAAATACCCCTCTACGTAACACCCATCATTTAGAAAGGAATAATGTACTAACACCTCTCTAAATGATTTCTACCATCCTTAGATCACTAGTCCAATAATCCGTGACTACTCGAATGTACTTGCTTATCACTGGGAGCTACCCAGAAGCACACACTCTTAAGTCACGTTCCTAGGGCCCTGGATTATTTGATTATTCTTGGACAATCACAAGGGGGTGAATCACAGAAACTATCTTGTATTAGTCTGTCTTAGCTAATTAGAAACCATACTCCCAACTCAAAAGGTTATTGATTTTTGATAGACCTCTCCTACAGTGAATCTAAGAATATAGCTCTAGGTTTACTAGACCACCAACTAATACTCAAGTATTAGAGTACTCGTCCACGTAGTAGCAGTGATAGACTAGCTCCATGATAATTAGTACTTTGTCATTAGCTTCTATCACAGGTCCACTCTACGCATTCCGAATGCGCTTGTACAATTAGAGTAAACGGACTGTTTACTGGCTAAGGCAAGCCATCCTCCATTAGGATCTATTGCACAATGATCTTACCATGATAGAATGCCCAGTTCTATCAAAAGATCAAGAGTAATATTTTCTTGCTTATTAAGTACCCATGATTCATGCCTAACTGTGAAGAACGACCCATCACATGAATCACTTACTTAATAGCATGGACACTTTTCCAACAATTAAATGCAAATAATATATGTGCCATAAACTGACTAAAAGAAGCATCATTACCATAAATTAAACAAAACGTGTCTTTAGGGCATACATTTCCAACAAAACATTCCCAAAATATAAAATACACACATGATCTTAGGCTTTAACAAGCCATTTCCAACCAAATAAATTACAAGACATGAACTAAACACAACAACATAGGCCTTTCATATGCTATACACTATTCTTGGATCTTCTTTCCATGCTTCCACATGCCATTCCACTTTGTCTTGATTTTTTCCATACTTCCACAACCTATATATGAGGGTAAAAACCTCATGAGCTATTAAGCTCAATAAGGGTGCAATGCAAAATAAATATGAACATAACAAGATTATATGATGCCAAATGCATGCAAGTGTGGCTAAGTCTCTTTGCCCTCACAACCCGCCAAGGTTAGAGGCATCAACCCACCATTTCAACCATGTTCCCAAACTACCCTATGGCCATAAGTCTAATGAACATAAAAGAACATGCCAAATGCAACATATACATTTATGAATCATACTTACTACACATTGCAAGGCCACCCTCCCATGGGGCCATCCCTTACCTCATTCTTGAATCTTCCAATCTTCATTTCAAGAGAGCTTCCATCATCATCCTCTCCCCTCTAAGATGTCATTCCATCAAGAACTCACTTTACATACAAAGACAACCAAAATAAAGAGAAGAAAGATGGATCTTACCTCGATCCCTTACTTATTCTTCTTCACTTTTTCCTCCATGGGAGACTCTTTCTCTCTCTTTCTTTCTTTCCTTCTTCATTTCTTTCTCCAAATGGCCAAAGGAAGACAAGTCTTGCTCACTTGCCCTTAAATACTACCCTTTCCCATTTTCAAGAATGGATCTCCACCATTCATTAAAAGCACAATCCATGTGCTTAGGGAGAATTAAATCTCCACCTTCCATTTCTTTAGATACATTTCCTCTCTCTTGGAAGAAACACACTCCATGCCATTTCCTCTCTTTAAATCCCCACCCTTGGATTTATTCTCTTTCTCAAAATACATCTCACCCATTAGATCTCTTGAATTTTCCATTTATTTCTCATTTACTTAAATGAGACTATTTTCATAACTATCACGCTTGAGAGACATAATTAATTTCTTTCCCATTTAATTTAATGGGACCATTTTCCACCATTAATGCATGACTAATTTATTTTCTTTTGGATTTTTCTTTTAATCCAACACCATCATGCCTCTCATTAAATGCTTGAAAGACAAAATTCAATTCTTTTTGCATTTAATTAAATCACCCCATTTATACTTGAACAAGACTTTGCCAAGTGTCACCTTTTAAACCCATATATAATACCCAGATTTTCAAATTCAAATATGATGTAATATCTGAGGTTATTAGGTTCTAGTACTTAGGGAAATAGGTCCTTTCAAGGGATTATAAAAGCCTTGAGGCAAAGGTTCAATTTCTGAACCAGTGGCAAAATCGTAAAGACTGAAGTTTGGGTAAAAGTGTAATTTACCTAAAATCTTGTGGTGCTGAGTGTAATTTATCCATTTTTTAAGGACCAAAAAGTGCAATTAAAAATGGTCCGAGGACTAAGTTGCAAGAGTCTAAGTGCAAATTATCTGAAAAATTTGGGCCAAAGTGTAGTTCTTGAAACCTTAAAAATATCTCTTCAAGGTATCATGGATTTCAAATTCAAATCAAATGGAGATTTGGATTCCAAACTCTATTAAATTCAATTAAGAGACGAGTGGTGCATTTGGATTGGATGCACATGGGAGAAATGATGAAGCCTTATCTTTAATGACACATGGCAATCAACCATTGGCCACTTGGAAGATAAGATAAGGTCACATGATGGCTCATAATGACCCTTTGAGGTGACATTGCGTGATTGGCTAAGGAAAAGCTTACTTAGCTTCCAAGTTTGTAAAAGTCCCCAAACCTTATCCCTAAGGACATGTGGCAAGCATTCATTAGCCACTTGGAGATAGGATTTGAAGTGTAATGATGAGAAATGTGAAAAATGCAATTAACCGTGTGGGATGTAGTTGTAATGATGGGAAATATAGAAAATGTAATTTACCATGTGGGATGTAATGATAGAGAATCTTGAAAATCTAATTAAACATATGGAGGCATAAATCCCTAGGGACACATGGCATATTTTAATTGGATGCTCATGGATGGAATGATGACACAACACGTGGCGCGATTTGGTTTGCCGAAGTTTCCTATAAATAAGGGCTTTGGGGTTATTCATTTTGGGCACCAAGTAAGGAGGAAAAGGAAGGAAGTTTGAGAGAGGAAATACTATTGAAAATAAGGGAGAAAGTCGAGGGAAAATAAGCCTTGACAGAATTTTTAGGTCTTTTTCGAAGTTCGTGCCAAGCAGTAAGAAAAATTGCAAGAAAACCCATCCTGCTCGTTGTAAACCGTGCTTCCTAAGGTAATCGATCAAGGTGAGTGATTCCTACATGTTTTGTGACACTTTGAGAATTTGTTTCTTCGCTTGTGTGTGGATGATGGATTGCATATCATGCCTTCATGGCTTACATGTCATATTTTCCCTTGGCTATGCATATTCCTTCTGCTTTATCATATATCATGTTTATGTTGGTGACTGTGGCTAGTTGTTGGGCCATCATGAAAGAACTCGTGCTCTTACGGTGAGCCAGTGGTGACTATGATGACCGCGGGGGTGATTGCAACACCTTGGCATTGCTACCACACGGGTGGATTTCATAATGGCATTATTGCATTTGCACGCATGTACTCTTATTTTCTAAGTCACTCACTTAGATGTTATTATCTAACTTGGGTGTTTCATACCCTTGGGACATTCAACGTCCCAAGTATATTAGCATGCCAGGTACCTCGGAGACAAGCAAGAGAAAAGGCTACGAGGAGGCTGATGTTTAGTTTAACTTCATGTTATTCATGTGTTATGGATCTTATGTAACCTTTGAATTTATTTGAGACTTGTGTATCATAATTGTATAAATAGGGGGTTATGTAAGGCTTGGATTCACCTTATATGTTGTTGAGGGTGTAAGTTGGGGTTACTATGTATTGAACATGGTAAGAGTTGTTTGTTGGATTTTGGAAGTTTTCGAATGATGCATTGTGAATAGCAGCTAGGATACTCAAGGTTGTAAGAAGTGTGTGTGCGGGTGTCCTGTAATTGTACCTACTATGATGTGTTGTGTTTTATGGAGTATTGAAGATCGTATGCATTTCTTATGCTTGTAAAGGAAATTTAGAGGAAACCCCTTTTATTTAGCTTTGGTTAAGCTTTCAGGTTCGATCCAACGCTTCCGTTAGTAAGGGTTTCCATAACGCCCATAAGTGATGTTTGCTTATATTCCATGTTGTTGTGTATTTGGAAAAGTGGGGCGTTACACCATACTTGGCTCCCAAGTTCTCATCTCAACCATCCATGTGGCATTTCCACATTTATTCACCAATTTAGGGAAAACATAATTATTTTCTCAAATAATTCAATATCCACCATTTTTCCTATTTTCCATAATTAAATTCCTTTATGGAATCACTCCAAATTACCAAAATACCCCTTTCATGAATTATTAATCCCATATCTCCACATAAATACAAAATTGGGATTTAATTCACTTACTCACCTAATTCTACATAGGAATTATTTCCAATTTACCAAAATTCCCTTTATTGGACTTCACTATCCAAATTACCAAAATGCCTCTCTCATAGGGCACCAATATTCTCAAGGATCTAACACCTTCTCAAGGGCATTTTTGGGAGTTTTCTTACTTCCTTTCTTATTCTCTTAAAACCAGTAACACCGCGTGTTACACCATGCCACCCCATTTCTTTCTTTCTTCTTCTTCTTTTTCTTCCCTTTTTGCTCTCCCGACAGCTTCGTCTCTTCTCTTATTTCTATTCTTTCTTTCTTCTTTTTCTTCTCCTCCATCTCGGCTAGGATGGTGGGGGATTTCCAAATTTTCAAAGGGTGTGGATTCTTGCCTTTTGGCAAGCTTTTTCTTTGAATTTCAAGCATCAAAGGTAAGTTCTTCTTACATCTCCTTTTGATATGCAAGTTCTAATCCTTTCTTTCCCTTCTAAACCCTTGGATCATGTTGTATTCTAAGGATTTAAGCATGGAAACCATTTGTTTTTGAAAATGATGTTCTTGCATGTGAGTATGTAGAAAGGTTTGTAAATCTCCCTTAATTATTGATTATTCTTGTTTGGGGTCTTTTGATTTTCAAAATAGGGTTTGTTTCACCCTATAATACCCAAAGAATGATGCTTTATTTGTTTAGAGTTAGGAGCAATGCAAGAACTAGGTGTCTTTCTTATATTGTTGGTTTCGTGTTCGTTCGTGTTTTTTATCAAACTTCAGTCGATTGAAGTTTCCATTTCTATCGACCTAAGCCTTCCAATACCATTTTATGCAAGTTCAGTTGACTGATTGGTTGACCTAAGATCATGGGTCAGTAATCACCACGCTGATGCACAGTAAAAAATTAACAACAACAAGAGATACCCTTGGATGCTTAATGAATGAATTTACGGATCACAACGCAGTAGAAAAAAAAATTAACCATAAATACCTTTAGGATCTCTCTAAAGGAATAGATTACGGAATAATGGGAAAGGATTACCTCTTGTTGTGAAGATCCAATCCTAAGAAGCAGTGATCACAAAGCCGTTTAAGTGCACGGCCTTTAACGATATCCACGTGATCTTGCAATCCAAGAACCTTATAGGGGCAGCTTCCCTAAGGACGAAAGAGTGCTAACTTAAGAGGGCGTCGTGGGAGCTTTCTCTCATAAACATCAAATGACATCAATGGCTAGAAGAGGCATGCGGTTAATTACAAAAGGAACCACATAATGGTTATTTATAACCCTTACACACAAAACCCTAATTGAGGTTTTGGGTCCCATGGTATTTTAAACCCTTTAAAACATAGAATTGGACTTTCCCTTTTATTCTCCTTCTTAGGATTATGTTTTAAACACTTTAAAATAGCCCATTAAGCTCCTTAATCCACCCAATGTCCTTAGGTTAGTTTAAAAAATAAGCCCATATATTAATTAACAATCCACCAAAGCCTAAACCCTTAATTTGGGTAGCCCAGTCCAACTAGGGTTTCAGGTGAATTATGACAAACTTAATTAATAAACTTATTTATTATAAGTTCTAAAATATTAACTATTAATATTTAAGAACTCTAGCTCCTCATTAGGATTCCCCAATCCAAATCGAGCCCGCCATTACCTTGTAATTGCAAACCCTTATTGCGTGTGACCCATTAGGCTTCTACATATGTTGGCCATGACTTTATCAAATAAAACCATAGACCATGAGCGGAGTCTACTAACCCATCATGGCCCCCAATTGGTAGAAGGATCAATTTATGATCATTGCCTTTAAGTGATGGTCTTCTCATGCAATTCAATCCCTTCATCAGTTTAAAGTGACTCAATCAAGTAGGGACATGGATTGTGCGTTAATCCTCATTCAGTGCCTGATTATAATATTTATTTAGTTCCTGAAAAGTATAGCTTCATAGGATCTCTATCCTGCTATGGCCATAGACTTACAAGCTATATTTATCCAAAGGGCCCATAAGACATATCTCCCAAAATTAAGGGTCGTTGATCCTGTCTTGGCTCATACACAACCTTCACATGCTTCATGGCATACCCCATCAATGTCATACTTACACCACTTATTGAGATGCTTCCTTAATAGTGTCAAAGTATATGACTCCACATGCGAGACACAGTGGTGGCCTCAAGTTAAAGGATCATTTGCACAACCACCACTAGAGGTTTTCTTAGACACTCTTGCAAGATCCATAAGGAATTCTTTTGGCCTGGTCACAATCCAGTGAACTTGTACTCACCAACAAGAACCCATGTATTAGCTTAGGTATCCCATACCCATAGTCTATAAGATCAACTACTACCTTTCCCAAAAGTAATAGCATAGAACACACCAGTCTCTTTGTGTCATTGATGTCTTGTCTCGATGACACTTTTGACTAGGGATAGGTTTAAGGTTGTACTCTTAGGTGTATCAAGGACCTTACAATTAAAGTCACACTTGAATTCCTTGCTACACAAAATAAACCTAGGGACTTTATCTTTAGGCATCTTGTATTTAAGTAATTGATAAACAAACAAATAAATACAAAAAGCAAAGCTAGCTTGCCAATAAATAACATGAACATGAAACAACTAGATATATTACTCAACAAATATACCATATCTTAATGTATCAAGTATAACTTAACTCTTAAGCTGTAGGACATATACTAACACTTAATCCACACGAAAATTTTATGAAGACCCAACATAGATGAGGAAAAAGAGGTGAAAGTAATGAAAATCATAGAAATGGCCAATGATTGGAGATCGCCCATCTTGTAATATTTACTCACTGTGGAACTTTTGTTAACCCTGTGGAAGCCAGAATGCTGAAAGTTCGGGTTGCTCGCTTTGTGATCGTAGACAACATTCTCTATAAGCGTGCCTTTTCCATGCCATTACTAAGATGCCTTGATTTGTATGAGGCGCAGCAGGCCCTGGACGAGGGGCACAAGGGTGATTGTGGTGAACACCTTAGGGGAAGGTTGTTGGCTACTAAATCATGAGGGCAAGTTTCTTCTGGCATACATTACACAAGGATGCCTCTGCGAAGCTCAAAACTTGCTATAAGTTTCAAAGACACATGCCACTATCCTCGTCGCCCATAATAGATATTTAACAAATTTTCCAGCCTATTCCCTTTACACGATGTGAGCTAGACATGCTCGGTCCTTTCCCTGTTGCTCCAAGGCAATGAAATTTGTAATACCCAAAAATTTTGTAAGCTATTGTCGTTAAATAAATAAGATATTTTTCGAAAAGTTAAGGGTCTCGGGATGCATATGTAATTCTTGGAGAAGAAATTTGAGAAAGTAATCATGGTAGCCCAAATCCCAAGGGACACCCATGAGATGCAAGCAATGATGGTGGCCAAATCCCAAGAGACACTTGAGGAGCCATAAGTTGAAAGTAATGATGGCGACCTACATCTCGAGGGACACACAACCCAGTAAGATAAAAGCAATGATGATGCCTCAAATCCCCCATGACAGGTGGCAAAAAATTATTCGTCGAAGGGTTTAATATGTCATGATTAGGCCTAAATCTCTAAGGTCACTTGTCACAAGGGGAGAAAAGTTATAATTAGGGTGCAAATCTCAAGGATAAGTGTCACCATCCTAAGGAGCTAAGTGTCATAATCCTATGGGTTTAAAGGTTCTATATAAGCATGCATTGGGCTTGGCTTTTAGGCACCAAATCAAAGGGGTAAATAGCTCATGTAAGAGGGGAAATTTTTCTTAAAAGAAGGAATGAAGCTTTGCCAGAGTTGAAGGCAAAATTAAGCTGTTAGTAGTGATGAACCCATCTCGAAGTGCGTGTAAAGTAGTCATCAAAATTTGAGGTAAGCTCAATTTCTTTCTATAATCATGTAGATGGTCAAAAAAAGAGTCGATAGGTTCAAACAAGACTCGAATCAGAGTTAAAATGAGCATGTTATACCATTTTTAATTTTCGATAGCAAAATCCGTGGCAGCGGATGCGTCACACACGCCTAGCAGGGCTGCGCATCCAGGCGCGTGGCATCCCCTTGTGGTCGCACATGTGGGCTCGTGAGATCCCCTCTGGGCCTGAAATTTTGCATGGAAACTCCTATTTTTAATGGCTACCTACCTATCTAAAAATATTTGAGTTTTTATTACCAAAAGGTCTCGATTTTTACATAAAACAACTCACTTGGCGCAACGTACGGACCTTAAACTATGCAATCGAGAAGTGAGAAGCTTCAATGAGTGGTTTATGCATCTCTTTGGTACATATTGATCATGTTGCTTACATTTGTGCGAGGCTTGTGGTTGCATCTCACTTTTCCTTATGTTTCATTCATATCTTCCTTATGTTCATTTTGCTTTACTTCATTTTGGCTGTGGTAAGTTCGGGGGACTGGCATGTATGGTCGTGGATCGTGAAATGGGATTGGTGTGATGGACATGTTAGTGCAGGGGTGATTGCAACACCCTGGCATAGGCTTCCACAGAGGGGGGGAAACTATATAACATCTCATTTTCTACACTTTCAAGCACTTAATTCTTTCACTCCACAAACCGCCTCACTTAGATATAATTATCTAACTTGAGTGTTCATACTCCTGGGATATTCGATGTCCTAGGTAGATCTGACATTCCAAGTATCCCGAGCTTGAGTTCAGGAAAAGGCAAGAAGGTAGCAGATGTTTAGATTTTGTACTTCTGGTTTTCTATATTATTGTGTGAGCTGCAAATTTGAATGTTGTATTATAAATAGAAGTTGGGTCACTTGAATTAAAGTATGTACAAGACTTATCTTTTTATGGTTGTATGTTGAGTTGTATGTGATTTATATTAAAATCATAGGAATCCTAAACACTTCAAGTTCGATCCTAGCTTTCGTATCTCAGGATTCCTTTAACACCCTGATTATGATTTCGAGCTCTCATGTATAAAGAAGCAGGGGTGTTACAAAAGTTCTTACTCCCAACCATTAATTACTTCACCAAGTGGGTGGAGGCAAAACCATTAGCTACCATCACCGAGTGGAAAGTAGAAAATATGGCGTGGAAAGATATCATTTGTCGCTTCAGAATCCCTCGAATCCTAAACACTGACCATACCATGCAATTTGACTAAGACGTTTTTCATGCCTTTTGTGATAGATAGGGCATATGCCTTCGTATGGCATTAGTTGCTTACCCTTACATCAATTGCTTACCCTCAAGCGAATGGCAAGCTGAAGCTACTAACAAAGTCATCATTTTCGGCCTCAAGACAATAAAGCAAAGGGGGCATGGGTAGAAGAGCTTCCAATAATCCTATGGGCCTACTGTACCACCGACCAAGCATCCACTAGAGAAACTCCATTTAACCTTGTATATGGAACTGAGGCCCTCATTCCTATTGAAGTAGACATTTAGTCCCCATGAGTCCTATCCTTTAATGAGTAGAGGAATTCAGAGCAATTGTCTAGTAGCTTGGACTCATGGATGAATTAAGAGACCAAGCTAGCATACGATTAGTAGCCTACCACCAAAGGATAGCCAACTATTACAATGCCTACGTCTGAAATAGACCACTACAACTAGGAGATTTGGTGCTTAGAAAATCAATTATCACGGGTGCACTTTGTGAAGAAGGCAAGCTTCAAGCAAATTAGGAGGGCCCATATAGGATATAAGAGATGTTAAGCCCAAACACCTACGTTCTTAAAATGCTCCAAGGAGAAACACTTGGCAAAACTTGGAACGCCACCCATCTAAAAAAATACTTCATCAAGTAGAACGATGCATGGGTAGGGCGAAATGTCAAGGGTTCGCGGTCCTTTCACTAACTATAAGTAGCCAGGTACAACATTACATCTGTCGTCATTCATAGTAATGCATATCACAGATAGCGGGGGTAAAAAAATCATTTTTGCATACCACAAGGGGTTTATAATGGACACTATTGCCTTTCCTTAAAGATATTTTACTAGCTTCAGTGTCCTCCTTCCTGCATTCCGTAAGAGCGAGTATTACACGAATAAATTCCTAAGCTCCTCAACGATGAATAAGCTAAGGAATAGCGACGACAACTGATAGACCTCAATGATATCTGCAAGTTTAAGGCAACCCAGGAAGCGGGGTCTGATCCATTCCCTGATGGCCATAAAAGCAAAATCTCTCACCACTTTCAGCACTTTTTAAGTGCTCCTCTATATCGTGAACGATTCATGCTTCATGCAATTTTCTTTGTCCCTCCCCCTTTAAGATAAGGGATGAACCGACACCCCAATCATTAGGGAGCTAAATTTTTCTTATGTGTGTATGTCTATGAAAGTATAGGTACTCACCAAACAAGTCATCCTAGCCTAGAGCAATTGTAATTCCGCAAATCATTCTCAACGGTGTGGTAATTCATTTCTATAATGCACTAGGGTGCCTAGTGAATACTACCGCAGTCGTTAAGGATTGAACCTTTCATGGGTACCGACATCCTCTCTACTACATTCCGCGAGGGCACGCATTGTATGAAAAAATTCCTAGACTCCTCCATGACTAATAAGCCAGGGAATACTGGTGACGACCGATAAACCCTGATAACATTTGTAAGTCTAAGACAATCTCGAAGGTTGGAGTAGCTTCATCCCCTTAGCTACGAAAATGTAAGTATCATCTCCTACTAATGATGAAATGTATGGATACCCTTGAGATGATAGATCTCCCACACACATGCGGGGTACAGAGGTGAGAAGTGACAAATTAGGTATCGTCCCTTTCTAAGAACTTGTATCTTTCACTACGTAGCTACATTAGCTCCCACTTTTTGTATACTCTTTCCTTTGCCTTTCATCCTAAGGCAAGAGTGGGGAGCTATTGTTGTGGGGGTGCCCCAAAAATTCCACAAGTCCTAAGCAAGTTTCCCGGTGATCCAAAGTCCCCGAAGAGTCTCAAGGATAGTAGTCACCCAGGCCCTCTAGAAGGTCTCCTAGGATGGTCTAGCCTTATAAGTCCAAAGATTCCTTCAAAGTCTTCTAGATAAAGGATTCCCGGTGGCCCCAAATACCTCTTCAGACCACTTGGAGATACTCATCAGGGTGTTTTAACCCCGAAGTCATATCCAGGCCCTACGGTCTCACCCGATACATTCCTCGGAAGAGTCTGAGGACTCGACCATGGGCCCCACCTAATGTCTATAAATAGTTGCCTCTTTCATGGCAAAAGGGCCTTTTTTGGGGATAATTCGAACCCTACACTTTCTCTCTCCAAGACTGATTCGAAAGACCTCTGCTTTACTCTTCAAGACAATAGAATACACTTTATGACATATGTTGACCATACATCTACATACTTTTGCACATGCATCTCGAAATTTTATCTGACTTAAGCATCAGAAGGCCTGCATGGGGAGTCTCCCGTGTGCTTTTCTGAAATCCTTTGTGGTTGCAGATTCAACCAAGCCTTCCCTAGAGACCTTTCAAGATACCCCTAATCTCTAATCTCTAATCCCCAAAGACCCTTCCGATCCAGTGACCCCAAAGGCCCCGAGAACCCCATCCGAGCTCATAAAGCCTCTACCCTCTAATACTTTGGATTCAATCTAGACTCGATTGACCTCGCCTATGACATCTCAGACCCTCAGCTTCTATGAAGGACTCTACTTTGGCTGATCCTAAAACAAATAAATTTAATTATTGTAGTTTGACAACAATAATAAAATACATTAATCGATTGAGAAAAAGCTCCACTCAAGTAAAAAGATGCTTAGATTATATAGCTTTGGTGATATTAGATTTTTCAAAAAAGCTCACTTGAGTGATAAAGGATCTTTACTCAATATTAAAAGCTCCATACTCGATTCAGCATCAAGATAATAGAAATCTGCATAACAAACTCAAGTAGGAACCTATGATAGTCGATTGGAACAATTCACATACTTGATTTTTTTTTAAAGTATGTTGAGCAATGCTCGATTGAGTTTTATCAAAAAGCTTTTTCACACTTGATCGATTTTCATAAATTTTTTCTCACAAACTTTATATCATCCTCGACTAATACAAAAATATACTCGACTATTTTGAAAAAATACATGAGTATGAAATTTTCAAACTTGAGAGAAAATTAAAATATTTTGAAAATCATCAATAAACCAAATTTACTAAAATATTTAATTACCAAAAAATAGTTTCAATAAATCAAAACAAAAATTTCTCAACAAGAAGTGTTGTTTCCAAAATACAACAATCTATTTTTAATTGTGGGACGAGATAAAAGTCTTATCCCGATGTATTGGGAGTTGTGTCTTCAATGATGGGAATCTTGGCGAACAAGAGAATTTGTCTGAATCTGATAGTTGAGTGGGTATGGTGGCCCAATGGAGCTGATGGTCTGAGCTGATGTTAGGGTTAATGAGCTGATGGATCTGATGATCTAGTAGGTCTGATGATCTGGTGGCCTTAGATAATAGAGTGGCCTTGGATAACCGAGTGGCCTTGGATAACTAAGTGGCCCTTGATAACCGAGTGTCCTTGGACAACCGAGTGGCCCTTGATAACCGAGTGCCCTACAAAACGAGAGCACCGTTAGAACGCAGGTGGGGGTCCCCGCGCAAACCCTCCAATGCTTAAGTCAGATCTCAAGAAAAAATGTAAAATTGAACTTGAGTAGCTCAATAGTGAGTACGTTGTGATGAAGGCATGGTCTCTTATTTATAGCGGAGGGTAAGGGGGGCCACGCGACAATCATAGCGAGAGATTCTGGGCCCATTTCAAGGGTTTCAAAACCCATTCAGCTAGGAGTACGGTGACAAGAGGAGGCCCACTTGGTTATGTCCGAGTGGGCCATGAAATTGGCCGGGCTGGGGAGTCACTCGGCATAACCAAGTGACCACACGATTTAACTTTCTTTAACTCGTCTGATTATAGCATGGGCCAAAAAAAACCAGCCCTCAAAACTTTAGTTGTTAAGGCTCTTGCTCCCAAATGTTCCCCACATACTCCGCTATAGGTGTCTACCAAAGTATATTTGGCCTCTTAGGGGCCCAAACACTTGAGAAGGGGTGTAGTGTAAGTTCTCTTATATAATACCCCATCTATAATGATAAACCTTGCAGCCCGTATCTTAAGTCTTCTTGCTTCTCGAGGATCATTAGGTAATTCATTGCTGGTTAGGTAACGGTAGAAGGGCGTTCCCTAGTCTATTCTTTCTTCAACACATGATACTTCTTTTTCCTCAATGCTTGGTTGATGAAGCACCTCAACAAATATTGCTCACCCTGTCATTTCTTTAGTGGATGCTAATTTAAACAAAGCATCAGTGTGTTCGTTAAGCAATTTATTTATTTGTGTTAATTGAAAACTCTTAAATGTATGTGTAACGCCCCGCTCCCACTTACAAGTGTTACTCGTGAACAATCACCTGAATTGTCCACCTGCCCGGCCTTTGGTGAAGGGTGGACCATGTTTCAAGACGAAATGCCCTAGTTGGGAACTAGGCTCGTCCTTCCCTTCCCTGAACTCCAGGATTCACTAGGAGAATTAGGTTTTAACCACACTGCATTTGGTTAAAAAGAAATCTTGCTCAGACGCCCAATTGCCATTTTCTCAATTATTTTAAATTCTTTTTCCGATCAAGAATTTTACCGGGCTCCATAAATTTCACCATTTCAATCAACCTTTTGATTTTACCAAATTTGGAGGAAAAACTCATAATTTTTAATTTTCCAAAATTTCGGTCTCCAAAATGCCCGAAAAATCCTGATATTTTGAAAATTCCTCCGGGGCCCAAAATTAATTAAGAAATGCCCCAATTTCTCCCAAAAATTCCAAATTTTAAAAAAATTTGGCGGCCGGGCCCACGGCGCGCCCCGGGGCCACCCTGGGTGCTGGCCACGCATACCGCGCACCTGCCCACGCGCCCGCCTGCGCGCGCGGCAATGCTCGCCCACTGGCGTGGCCTCTCTCGCGCGCGCGCAGCCGCCCCCTGCGGCCCTGCAACTGCTTCTTGCTGCCCCCTTGCTGCTCTTCACTTATTTTCTTTTTTTTTTCTTTGGGCTTTTAAACCCATATTTTCCAGAAATTAAAATTAATAAATATGCTTCACATTCCTTCCATTTTTGCCTCTATTTTTCCAAAATTAAGGCTTAAACCACCTCTTTGAATATTACACAACATACATGAAAATTTCCTTCCATTTCACACATGAGCCTTACACAACCTATTGTTGCTCACATAACAACCTCCAAGTATAAATACCACACATGATCAAATGCAACAAATAGGCTTTCCTAAGCCATAATGCCACAAATTAAAAACCACAAGCCTAGGCTTCTTTAAGCCATAAATTACATCAAACAAAAGAAAAATACACCAAGAGCTTCCAACCACAAGCTTGCACTTTCCCTTTTCTCCTTTAACATAAGAACAACCTACAAGGGGAGGGTAAAACCTCATGAGCCACAAAGCTCAGTAAGGGTGCATATGCAAAGTAAATACAAGCATAACAAGTCTATGTAATGGCAAATGCATGCAAGCATGGTTAGGTTATTCCATCCTCACAACCCAACATGGTTTGAGGCATCAACCTACCACTTCTTTCCTACCCCCACAGCCATAGGTCTCATGTGCAATTAAATCATGCAAAGAGATACATAAAAATTTATGCAACCTACTTACAATGCAATGCAAGGCCTCCTCCACATAGGGTCATCCCTTACCTCATTCTTAAACCTTCCAATCTTTATTCCAAGAGAGCTTTTAACACCATTTTCTCCCACCTAATATGGCATTCAAGCAAAAACTCACTTACTTTTCATACAAGAACACTAGATAAAGTGAGGAAGAAGGAAACTTACCTTGATTCCTTCTTCATTTCTTCTCCCTACTTTCATCCCCTTTTCTTCTTCAAGGCTCTTCAAAATGGCCAAAATTTGAGACAAAGGCTCTCTTTCCCCTTATATACTTCTTTCTAGCATTTCAAGAATAAATCCTCACCATTGGATCTTTCCCCACTTTATGAGAGCAACTCTTCTCCTTCCAAAGAAGCACAATCCAAGTGCTTGGCTAGGTTTAAATCTCCACCATTGATTTTTGGAAGAATTAATCTCCACCTTTAAAAGGAAACACACTCTAAAGGAGTTGGCAATCCATGCCATTCTCCAATATCCACTTCTAACCATTGGATCCATTCTTCTCCCAAGACTTAAGCACAACCATTGGATCACTTGGAAATTTCCTTTTTATTTCCAATTAATTTATTTTGACTAATTTCCAACCATCACACTTGAGAGACATAATTAATTTCTTTCCCATTTAATTTAATGGGACTAATTTCCACCATCACATGAGAGACCACTTGAAAGACATAATACTTTCTTTCTTATTTAAATAAATCCCACAATTTTCCAAAGCATTAATGGGTGACCATTTTCCCATTTCATTTGGATTTAATTAACTCTCCTTAATCATGCTCAATATTAAATGCTCGAAGGACTAATTAGAATTTCCTTTACATTTAATTTAATCTCTTCATTTAACTTGGACCACAAAATGCCAAGTGTCATAACAAGACACTATCCTTGGCTTCCAAGTTCTAATCTCCTCCATCCATGTGGCATTACCACATTAATTCACCAATTTAGGGAAAACATAATTATTTTCTCAAATAATAGAACATCCACCATTTTCCCAATATTCCATAATTAAATTCCTTTATGGAATTAAATTCCAAAATTCCCAAAATACCCTTTGTGAATTTATTAATCCCATATATCTCCACATAAATACCAAATTGGGATTTTATTCACTTACACACCTAATTCCACATAGGAATTATTTTTAATTTATCAAAATACTCTTTTTTGGACTTCTCTATCCAAATTACCAAAATACCCCTCTCATAGGGCACCCTCAATCTCAAGGATTCATCATCTCCTCAAGGGTATTTTTGAAAGTTTTCCTACTTCCTTTCTTATTCTCTTAACACCGGTAACACCGGGTGTTACAGTATGTGCCAGGTCTTTTACCCTGTGCAAATATTGTGCCATTACCTACTCTCTAGTTTCATACTGCCCATGAAACTGTTATACAATCAACTGGGAATCACTATGGGCAATCAATTGTGTTACCTCCAATTTCCGTGCTACCCTCATTCTTGTAATCAATGCCTCATATTTGGCCACATTATTGGTACTTGGAAAAGAAAATCGTAGAGAATACTCTAACGTTTCTCCCTCGGGGGATACAAGTACTATCCCAGCACCGCTTCCCTACAAGCTAGATGCTCCATCCACAAACAATAACCACTCTATCTACTCATTTTCTCTCATTTTACTGGAGTGTGTGCATTCCACAATAAAATCAGCAAATGCCTGCCCCTTTATAGCTTACCGGGGTTGATACTAGATATCAGATTTACTCAAGTTAATGGACCATTTGGTAAGATGACCGAAACATTTAGGCTTTTGCAAAATACTCCGTAATGGTTGGTCTGTAAGTACGATGATTGAATGAGCCTAGAAGTACGACTTTAATTTTTTTGAAGGCATTTAACAGAGCTAATGCCACATTTTCAGTAAAAGGGTAACATGTCTCTAGGCCCTGTAACACCTTGCTGACATAGTATATTGGCCGATCCACATGTCCCTCTTTCCTAATCAGTACTGAACTTATTACTTCATCACCTATCCCCAAGTATAAGTACAATGTCTCTCTAGTTTCTGGTCGTGTTAATAGGAGAACTTCTTTCAAGTACTCCTTTAATGCTTCAAATGACTGCTGGCATTGTTCTGTCCACTTAAACTTTTTCCCAGCCCTTAATGTTCATAAAAAAGGAAGCTTTCTCTCAGCTAACTTAGAGAGAAAATGCCAGAGAGCTGCCATCCATCCAATCAATTGCTGAAGTTCCTTGGTTGATGTGGGCAGTTCCATATCCAGTATCGCTTGAATTTTCTCGGGGTTTTCCTCGATCCCTCTTTGTGTGATCATGTATCCCAAGAATTTTTTGGACTGCACTCCAAAGGCACACTTTGTTGGATTTAGTCGCATTTTGTATTGTTTAAAGACTCTGAGCACCTCTTCTAGCTTTTCTACATGTGATTCATCCTCCTGACTTTTCACAATCATGTCGTCAACGTATACTTCCATTGTGTCGCCTAGCAATTCTTTAAAGACTTTATTCACCATGTGTTGATAAGTAGCCCCAGCGTTCTTGAGTCCAAAGGGCATGACCTGGTAACAATATGTCCCCTTTTCGGTTATAAACGATGTTTCACTACAAAAAAATCAGCATTTAATGGCCATTTTTTTTGCATTTAGCGACCGTTTTAAACCACCGCTAAGTCAGCCATCGTGAGGCATTTAGCGGTGGTTTTCAACAACCGCTGAAATAACCGTCGCTAATTATATTTTTTGCGATGGTTTAAAAAATCACCGCAAAAATAAGTGATTTAGCGGCAATTTTTATAAAATTTAGAGACGATTTTGAAACCGTTGCAAAAAATTTAAGAAAAATTAAATTTTTAATTTTTGCAGCGGTTTCAAAACCGTCACGAAAATTAATAAAAAAAATTAAATTTTTAATTTTAGCGGCTGTTTCAAAACTGCCGTAAAAATAAAAAATTAATTTTTTAATTGTCAGGCCAATGCTCAAGCATGGCCAGCCCGGGTCTAGCCCGCGTGCTGGCTCGTGCGCACCACGTGGCCGCTTATGCACGCGCCACGTGGCAATGCTGGAAATTAAATCCCAGCACCTTCCCCTCCCTAAGTTTTGAACCCAGGATCTCAAGCACGAACATGCAAACCACCTGATCTGCGAAGCCCCCTTGACATATATGCACATATATATATTATATACTAATCTAACAACTAATTTTCAAAATTATATTTTATATTTTTTAATATATCTTAAAAACATTTATTAATTGATTATTTTTTAAAAGAATAATAGAATAAATTAAAAATAAATTAATTGAGTTAAATTAAATAAATTAATTGATTAAAAATAAAAATAAGATTTTATATATTTTTTAAAAATTATTAAAATTTTACATGTTAAAATTTTGTTAAATTTATTTTTATTTTTTTAAATTAAATTTTTAATGAATTTTTCTATTAATTTAAATTCAATTTTAAATTTTTAAGATTTTATATTTGTTTTTATTAATTTAATTTTTAATTATTTTCTTAAGAAAAATTTAATTTTTTTAATGAATTTTGCGGTGGTTTATAAAAATCGCTGCAAATGTTAATTTAATTTTAATTTTGAATTATTTAATTTTTTTAATTTAGCAGTGGTTTTTCAAAAATCGCTGTTAAATTTAATTTTTTAATGAATTTTGCGGTGGTTTTTGAAAATCGTCACAAATGTTAATTTAATTTTAATTTTGAATTATTTAATTTTTTAATGAATTTTGCCGCGATTTTTGAAAACTACCGCAAATATTATTTTAATTTTAATTTTAAATTATTTAATTTTTAAAATTTAGCGGCGGTTTCTCAAAACTCGCCACCAAATTGAATTTAATTTTTTAATTTTTTAATTATTTTTTAAATTTAGTGACGATTTTTAGAAACCGCCGTAAAATTAAATGTTTTACTGCATTTTGCGGCGATTTTTAAAATCGCTGCAAAAAATCAATTTTTTTGTAGTGTTTTCTCCTGGTCTGGAGGATATATCATTATTTGGTGATACCCCGAGAAAGCATCCAAAAAACTCAGAGACTGGTACCCAGACATTTCATCTACGAAACGGCCGATCCGAGGTAGTGGGTATGAGTCTTTGGGGCATGATTTGTTGAGATTGGTAAAGTCCACACACACACGCCATTTTCCATTGGGCTTCAGGACCATAACAACATTAGCCAACCATTCAGGATACAATACTTCTCGAATGAAGCTTGTCCTTAGCAATTTATCAATTTCTTCTTCCAATGCTTGTAGCCTATTAGGGGCAATGTTTCGCTTCTTCTATCTGACTGGTTTGAACTGGGGATCTACATTCAAATGGTGACATATCACTTCTGGACTGATCCCTAGCATGTCTTTTGGTTTCCCAGCAAATACGTCTGAATTTTCTCGCAGGCATTTCACAATCTCTTCTTTTATATGTTCCGAAGTTGTGAGCCAACATATGCTAATTTCTTAGAATCCACTTCACTCAGATGTACTGCCTCTAATTCTTCAACGGGTTGAGGCTTGCGAGCAACTCTCTCTTCCAATGATTTATGTATAGCCTTCTCGGCAATAGATAAGGTTTCCTCAGTTCTCTTTCCTTTTATAGATGACACATAATAGGTTCATGCCTTCTTTTGGTCTCCCCGAACTTGTTCCACTCTGGTGGGCATAGGGAATTTCATTAATAAGTAGCATGAGGACACCACGGCCCTCATATCATTAAGTAGTGGGCGTCTTAGAATCATGTTGTATGTTGCCGATAAGATTTTAACTACCATAAAATTTGCTTGTCAAGTCACGCTTTGAGGATCCACACCTAACGTGATGGGTAACTAAATAAACCCTGCCACTAGGACTGCTTCCCCGATGAAGCTATATAGGGGTGATGATACTTTTCTTAATCGATCATGTGATAAGTGCATCTACTCAAAACAATTCAAGTAGATCAAATTAACAAAACTGCCACTGTCTACCAGAATTCTAATGATGGGGTGTTTGGCCATGACAACTGAAATAACCATTGGATCATCATGCGGGAGTATTATATCACCTCGGTCGGTAGAGGCGAATGTAATTAGCTCTTCATCATCTTTAACTTCCATCATTGAATTAACCTGGTAGGCTTGACAGGCATATGCCTTTCGGGAGGTTGACATGTCCCCACCTAGGGTTTCCCCTCCTGAAATAACATGAATTGCCTGTTGAGTTGGTTCATTGTCTAAATGAGGATCTTGTCTTTGATCCCTTCCTCTCTCTTGTTGCCTTGGGTTTTGTCTTTCATGCCTATCACCCCTGTTTTCCTTTTTCCAGGTCTCCCGGCCTTCTTCTCCTTCATTTCTCACATATCTTTGTAGGTGCCCCTCTTGAATGAGCATTCCAATCTGATTCTTCAACTCTCTGCAATGATCTGTGGAATGTCCTCGGGTTTGATGGTATCTGCAATACTCTTCTTGGTTTTTTCCCACGGGTCTATCAAATCTACGGGGTAGTTTAAGGAGTCCCTCGCCCTCTACTGTGGCTAATATAGCTGAGTGTGGTTGCAAAAGTCGGGTATAATGATTAAACCGAGGTCTAGGTGCATCTTCCCTCCTAACACTTTCCTATCGTCGTACAGACTCTTCTTCCCCTTCACGATCTTTTCTCTTTAGCTCTCTGTCTTCATTCCCCCCCCCCCCCATATTCCTTATGATCTCGGTGTGGAGGATATACCTATTTGCCCTGACAAACAAATTAGCTAGGGACGTTGGAGCGTCTCAGGAATGAGACTCTTGGAGAGAGGCGAGACGTGTAACTTGAAGCATGGCAGACACTGCTACTTGGGCCGGTAGATCAGGAACTTCAAGAGTGGTATTACGAAATTTATCAACAAATTGATGTACGAATTCTTTGTTCCCCTGTCGTATGCTAAGCAAGTATGTGGCGTCCTTTTTCCTTCAACTGTTAATCACAAAAGCCTTGATAAATTCTATTCTGAGCTGCCCAAATGATGAAATGGAGGTTTCCAGTAAGCTGTTAAACCATGTTCGAGCGTGTCCTGATAGTGTTAAGGAAAAGGCCCAATGTAATACCCCGGAACTTGATTAATCTTACACCAAAAGTCTTGGAATGGCTTAGTTTGGAAGAATAAGGTTAGCTTGGAAAGGAAGAGATAAGGGTCATGATGATTCCTTATCCTAGAAGCCTTGTGTTGGAGAGATAGAATTGGTTTGAGAAATTAAAAGTCTTAAAGTGTTATAATTGTAATGATTGATTTTTATCCTAAAAGTCTAAACTTGGAAGATTAGGATTGGATTGGATTTGATTTCAAGGGAAGAAAAATGATAAAGCTTATCTTGGAGGTGTATTTGGAGGCCTAGGATTGGAAGAAGTGGAAGCTTGCATTGGAAGATAGGAAAAATTTCAAAGTTGTGATGATTACTAGGGTGGAAAATGAGTAACTTGGAGACCAAGTGAAATCTTGAGGATTTGGGAATTTAAAGGCTATATAAAGGGAAGGAGGTAGGGCCACGTGAAGCTAAGAAGAAAGAAAGCAAGCAAGTGCAAGAAAAACCAAAGAAAAACCAAAGAAGAAATGATAAAGAGACCTGGTTTGAAAGCCACAAAAATAGAAGGGAATTTGAAGAGTTAAGCCAATTTTCTTTCCATAGGGTCGTAGAGCACGAAAAGAGGAGTCCATAGGTTCAAACAGAGAGCAAATCGGATAAAAAATGAGCAAGTTATATCATTTTTAATATTAGGTTGCAAAATCTGTAACAAAGGAGGCAGAGCGTGGCCAACCTTTCGAGGGCGTGTGAGGAAGTGTCTGGCCTCCGTTTGGCCTGAAATTTTCACCGTTGTTCTCCTATTTTAATTACCTACAACCCTATGTAAAAATATTTAAGGTTTGGTTCACTAAAATCCATGATTTTTGTAGAAACAACTCCTAGTGCTTGAAATCGGGATGTAAACCGTGTTATCGAGGGGAAACAATCAAGGTGAGTGGTTCTTGTGCATGCTTCCTCTTGATCATTCTTGGTTTCATTTGTGAGTGGTTCTTGTGCATGCTTCCTCTTGATCATTCTTGGTTCATTTGTGAATGGTTCTTGTGCATGCTTCCTCTTGATCATTCTTGATTTCATTTGTGAGTGGTTCTTGTGCATGCTTCCTCTTGATCATTCTTGGTTTCATTTGTGAGTGGTTCTTGTGCATGATTCCTCTTGAACATTCTTGGTTTCATTTGTGAGTGGTTCTTATGCATGCTTCCTCTTGATTCCTATTGATCACTCTTAGTTTTCACTTGTGGATGGTTGTTGCTTACATCTCATGTTTCCTTACTTTCGAGCATTTCTTTCCTATTTTGCTTGCATCACGGAGTTGGTTGTTGTGGTTCATCGATGGGATTAAACATGACTACTCTTACACGTAGCTTGTGGTCAGCATAACATATTTTCCTTGGTTTGTGCACCATGCCTACAGGTGAGGCCGTGCCTACTTGATATTCCTTAGTTCATACATATTCCTTCTGCTTTGTCTTCAACATGTTATTTGGTGATAGTTGCTATTGGTGGATCAGGAACTTGTACATGATGACTTGGCGGCTTGTTGGTGGAACATCACGAGGATCGAGGAGGCAATCCCATGCCCAAAGGTGGGGCCGTGCCTAGAGGTGAGGCTAAGGGATTGGACCACGATCTCGTGCCTATAGGTGGGGCTGAGATGTTTCACACAAGTGCTGGCAAGCATAGTGGTGGCTCGCAATCCCGTGCCTAGAGGTGGGGTCGTGCCTAGAGGTGAGGCTGAGGGATTGGACCACAACCACGTGCCCAGAGGTGGGGCTTAGCCTAGAGGTGAGGCTGAGATGTTTGGCATGATGACGGGTTGAGGAAATGGTGACAAGGGAGGATTCTTGTTGTTCTTTGTACTCATTTGCTTATGCACGAACTATTTCTTTTCTTGAATTACCCACTAAGGTGTCTCTTGTCTCACATATGCATTCATGTAACTTCTTCCTTATGCCACTCACTTAGATGTAATTATCTAACTCGGGTGTTTCATACCCCTGGGGCATTCATCGTCCCAGCTTTGTCAGAAGTATCAAATGTTTCAGGTTCCATATCAAAGCGTGGGCAAAGAGGTGGAGCTTCGCTAGCTTTGGGATTTTGATTTATTATGTGACCCGAATGATGTATTGTAATAGCATCTAGGATGCTAGAGCTTGTATTAAATGTGTGGGTGTAATATCTCAATTGGTGCACTTCAAATGTTGTATGGGGAAATTGCCATGATGAGGGTTTATTCGCTAGCTTGGGCATGTGTTGCAGTTATAACTTCAAGTAGTGCGTTATGTCTTTTGGGTTTATTAAAAGTTGTATGCATTTCCTGTACATATAAAGGAATCTAGTGGAAACCCCTTTATTTAGCTTTGGTTAAGCTTGCAGGTTCGATCCAATGTTTCCGTTGGTAAGGGTTTTCATAACGCCCATAGGTAATGTCTTAATTATATTTCAAGTTGTTATGTATTTGGAAAAGTGGGGCGTTACACCCGATGCATTATGTCGTCGTCCCATCCATGCAATATCATCAGTGAGTCATAGTTTTTAACATGATTGTACGGATCGTCCTTTCCTGAGTAGGGGGTGATTTGCAGCATTTTGAATTTTTGGGGCAAAGGGCTCCAATATATCTGCAGTAAAGGGGCATTTTCTACGTTGGTGCTCCTCCATTGCGGGGATTAACTTTTTTTGCTCAAGCACTTCTTCCACTACTCTTTTCATGTCATCACGCATGCTAGCTGTTGTTTAGTTATCATGTCTTGTTGGCGTGCTTGCCATTGTTTTAAGATATATCCACCTTTAGGGGTTTCTGGTCCTGTTTTCCATTCTTGGGTTCTCATTTCTTCTAGGCGTGGTATGAGGGTTCTTCCTTAGTGGTGGTGATGTAGGCCTACCCTCTTGTCGAGAAGTAGATCAGGAATGAGAATCCAGAGTGGCCTCCTGGCAAGAATAAGCTCCCACCTCGGGTTGAGGCTCAGGTGATGATATAAACTTTTTCAACGTATTGGGCAACGTCCCTCTAGGCATCATTCCTTGGAGTATGCCAGTCATGTCTCGAAGTGCCTACATACCCTCAACATGTTGTTGTCTCAATGCTTCGTACTCTTCCCAAGGGACCGTGCACTGCAGCTGTCGTGACTGATTGGTTCCCCATTTGTTGGCCTGGGGAAATGGATCGATCACCTCCTTGGGGTTAAACATTATGAGGGGGCGAAGGTGCTACTTGTGGGTGAAAGTCTGGAATAATGGGAGGCGCTCCCTATTGTTGAGAATTTCGTGGCCGTTGGCGTGTTTCTACGCCTTGAGAAAGAGTTTGTCGGTGTCCACGGGTGTTAGCTATTCTTAAGTTGACTTTTTGTCTTGCGTTTCCCACAAACGATGCCAATTGTTGTTGTCAAAATACAACTATCTATTTTTAATTGTGGGCTGAGATAAAAGTTTTATCCTGATGTATTGGGAGTCGTGTCTTCAATGATGGGAATCTTGGCGAACAAGAGAATTTATCTGAATCTGATAGTTGAGTGGGTCTAATTGCCCAATGGAGTTGATGGTCTGAGCTGATGTTAGGGTTAATGAGCTGATGGATCTGATGATCTGGTGGGTCTGATGATCTAGTTACCTTGGATAACCGAGTGGCCTTGGATAACTGAGTGGCCTTGGATAATCGAGTGGCCCTTGATAACCTAGTGGCCTTTGATAACCGAGTGGCCTACAAAACAAGAGCACCGTTAGGACGCGAGTGGGGGTCCCCGCGCAAACCCTCTGATACTTAAGTTAGATCTCGAGAAAAAGTGCGAAATTATACTTGAGTAGCTCAATAGTACGTACCTTGTGAGGAAAGTATGGTCTTTTATTTATAGCGGAGGGTGAGAAGGGCCACACGACAATCATGGCGAGAGATTCTGGGCCCATTCCAAATATTCCGCAGCCCATTTCAAGGGTTTCAAAGCCCATTCAGCTAGGAGTACGGTGACGAGATGAGGCCTACTCGGTCATGTCCGAGTGGGCTATGAAAATGGCCGGGCTGGGGAGTCACTCGGCATAACCGAGTGACCCCTTACTCGGTTATGCCCCGAGTGGGGTACCCCTCGGCATAACCCAGTGACCCCTCACTCGATTATGTCCCGAGGGGGACCCCTCGGCATAGCCGAGCTAGGGAAACCACTCGACATAACCGAGTGGCCCCCCACTCGGTTATGCTGAGTGGATCTTCTTTTGCTTCCTCATGATGCTTTGCTCTCTCTTTCTTCAACCATATTGGGGCCCACCTTTGATTAGGTATTGGCTTGATTTTTCCTAGTACATCAAGAAGGATCATTAATATTCGACCTAATAAAATTGAACCTGTCTTTTGAATCATTTAAATCCTTCAAATCATCAAGCTTCTTCAAAGTAACATAGTCTACCTTCTTTCAAGTAGCATAATCAACCTTCTTCAATGCAAAGAGCTCCTTATCCTTTATGGCATCAGGAATGACGGAAACCCAACCTCCATTATCCCGACATTGAAAAAAAATAATAAAATAAAATATTTAAATGGTTAGCTCTATCTGGTAAAGAAAATAGTTACTACAAAAAACAAAAAAAAAGCAACCATTAGGCACCTCCATCCCAAGGGAAAAACTGAGTGGGAGCAATGGTAGCATGGCGGAGAAGATCCATCACCCTTTTCCTCAGCAGCAATCGAAACCCCCAATTTGAGCACTACATTAATTGTAGATGCAAAGTTTGTCGAACACTAGATGGCAAGCCCAAAGACAGGTATTGAACTCCATGAGCCAATATTGTAGGTAGAAAAGAAATGTCCCCTTTTCACCCTCACGAAGAGACATCATGATAAGGGCAGTTGGATGCACCTCCCACTAGACCATTTCCACACCTATAGCTTTAAACTTAATTACCAAAACCCAAGAGCCATCTTTAGATGAAGAGTAAGATCATGGAGTAAAAACAATCACCAAAGGAAGAGTGGAAGCAAGAGCTTAAACATCAAACTCTTTCCTAGCACCAAACAATCACCAAACTCTTTCCTAGCAAGCAGGTAGGAAAGAGTTTGGAGTAGAATAGAGAAGGTAAGAAGCTTTCACAATACAAGAATGGCGTGTATATATGTATTTGTATCTGAGTGCAAGAAAGAGGAGCAGTTCAATAATTTCCGAAGGCCCAATAATAATAACAAAAAAGGGTTAAAGTTTGAAACCTAAGAGATGAAAATGATGGCAGATTAAAAGGCATGCACGTTAGAATTCAAAAAGACAGATAAGAGAACATTTATGAAGGGAATCTTACATTTTCAAATAAATGCCCAACCTGGAATAAATGAGTATGTCAACTTCCTAAGCTCAAAAAATATTTGAACTAAGCAAATAGGGAAGTCTTGCTGATGTCCTAGAAAATACAATATGACGCATTACCTAAGCAAGTCACATCATCAATAAGCGCTCCCAATCAACTAAAATGTTTGGCTGTAGCTATAATTAGATTTGGTATAAATTACCCGTAGATCATAAACAAGACTCTAGTAAAAGCTAATAGAGAAATTAAGGGTGTATTTGATAGAGGTGAAAAATAATAGTAGAATTCACTTTTTATTCAAATTTTAAGAAATTTCATCAAATAATTTTTCTTTTTATTGAATTTAAATTCTATTTTAGTTCAAAAATTGAAGATTTTTCTTGAAATCAAGAAATTGAAATTTCTAGAGGGTGGGGTGAGAATTGAAATTCCATGAAATTGAAATTCTGTCCCACTTTCTATCCCCCAATCAAACATGCCATAAGATAAAGCAACACAGAAAAAATCTAATCAAGGTAGTAAAGGGCCATTAAATTCCACCATAAGATAATGATTATTTGTAATATCCTCAAAATTTGGAGATAAGTAATAATTATTAATTTTAGTATTTGAGGATATTTTTGGAGTATTTAGAAATTTTAGAGAAATTATTTATTTATGATATTTTGAAGAAATGGGAAATTAAGGTAATTAATTAAATTATTTGGGAGTATTTATATAAATAGTAAAATAAATTTATTTAGTAGATTTTTAAAAAATTGGGGTACAAGTGAAATAAGCACAAATTAGAGTTTGAGGGTGTATGTGGGATTTTTGAAAACTCTAGGAAGCTGGTGCAATTCTGGGAAATGGGCTAAAGAATGGTTTAAAATTAATGGGAGAAGTATATATGTTGAGAGAAGCTGCTGGCACGGACGGTCGTGCGTGCGCGTGTGCAGGCGAGGGGTGCGGGATCAAGACTAAGGAGGAGCATGCGCGTACGGGAGGAGAAGAAATTGTTGATTTTATTAGCAAAGCCAGCTCGAAAACGATGTCATTTTGGGCTACGGCGGTGGTAGGCATGCGCGGTTGCAAACGCCCCACGTGGCGTCCTCTGGGCCGCCCTTCTCGCTTGAGCCTCATGCCTTCTCCGTCCAGCTTCGTTTTAAGGCCAATTTTGGCCATTTTAAAGCCAATCCAAGCAGCTGAAGTGGGAGAGAGAAGGAGGTCATGCACAGAGTAAGAAAATGGAGAAATTATAGGGAAAAATAGGGAATCTTAGCATTATTTAGTGTCCAAAAATATTCTGGTAAGTGAGTAAAATTAGCATAAATGTTATATGTTGAAGTTATAGAATTTATACGGCTAGGTTATCTTGATTATGCAGTTAAAATTAATTAATTGAGCCGTTAACTTGTTATTTTATATAGAACGTTTTACTTCCCATCGGGAGCGTAGAAAAGTCAAAAATCAACCGTTTACAGGCAAGCTCCTAACCCTCTTCATATGTTTTTTATTTTTTGTGAAATCCTCCGTGGTTTTTCGCATTTTATTCCCTCCCTCACCGTGACTCGGTTCCACGCATTAATAATATAATCCGCGTGGTAACCACCCTATGACTTATAATTTATTAATGGGTTTATTGTTAATGGAATGAGCTAGGCAATGATGTATTTGTGTCTTTTATTTCGACCGTCACAAAGGTTCGTATCGCTCCGCTCTCTTTTGGGAATGATACCGAACCCGTTGGGGCTAGATTCTCAGAAAGTGGCTATGATCAAGATTATGTGGTTATGTTAGTAAATTATTATGAATGTGGAGATGGTTTCCTGTGTATGAGAAGATATGAGAACGTGAATGACATAATGGTGTTTATGTTATTATGGATAAAGTGTGCGAAATGACGAGCTTAAGTGATAAAGTTTAATGATGTCTATGTGTGTCTTGAGGGTATGGGGTATAAAGCCACTGACTATTGACCGTGGGTCGTGGCAGTGGATGGTTGGATGTATGGGCACCAGTCATCGACTGTTACGATAAGCGCTAAACGGGCCAGAAGAGCTGGTACTGCTAGATTCCTACCTTGATTGTGTGCTGCATAGGGACTGAGTTGTATTCATTTGGGGACATGCTTTGTGTGTGACGGGATGTGTGAGCATTTGCATGACTTGATTGGTCTAAGATCTAACCTGGGTACTTTAGGTGAGCCAGTGCATTTAGAGCATATCGCTTGTATGAATTCCTATATGGGCATAGCATGGCCTGATGCTTGGTTTATAGGTGCCTTGTCATCACGTTTATACTGTAAAAGTCGTTGCATTTTATAATTGTTGCATTGCATGGTGAGAATGTGTGGCTATAGGTGATGAGTATGGGTGATGGGTGGTGCTCACCACGGAACCTAGGTCATGGTAGAGGGCCACGGAAAGAGCTTGGGAGTGAGACCCAAAACAACAGAAAGACCTTGGGTGTGAGACCCACGGCAGAAGAAAGACCTTGGGAGTGAAACCCACAGCAACAGTAAGACCTTGGGAGTGAGACCCATGACAACAGTAAGACTCTAGGGTGAGACCCACGACAACAGATTATGTTGAAAGTGATAGGAAGCGATATGTAAGGGAAATGGTATTTGGACTTGGGCGCCAATGTGTTTGGTGTGGGCCCAAAGGACCATTTATGTGAAGTTTATTATATGTTTATGTATCTGGAAATAAGACAGGTATTGGATATGACATGACATGACGTTGCATTGGCATGAATTACATAGGGTGTTATGGGTAGAGTCATGTCTGTATTCTACAACCTTTCTTTCTAAAGGTTGTTGAGTCTTGTGACTCACATTTACTTTCCATCATTCCAAGTAAGAGTATCCCGAGATCACAGGTGCATACGGCAGAGTTGGGTCCAAATCATCAAGTCATGATAGTAAGTGCAAAATCCTCCCGAGACTAGATCTTGGGTGTCGTTGTGCTTGTGTTAGAGTAATGTTTTATAACTTTGAGATGGATATATGTTATGTAAGCCATGTGAGTTCATAGTATGAACGTTTATGTAAAAATGGCTATGAGATGCTATGTGATTAAAAGATATAGTTTTAATAAGGGTGGTGTTTGAGTTTTTAGTTTGTATTATTGTTTTATATCACTCAAGTAGTGACCATCTCATGGATCCTTTATGCTAGCGAAAGTTTCGGGAGGCGGACCGTTATATTATCAATATAACAAATCAAGTATAATCCCAAAAGACCTCAAAATTCTCAAGATAAACTTTTTATTTAAGGCCATCCCTAACACACCCAAAGAGAAGATAAATCTAAATCTAGTATATGGAAAATTAAGGAATTGACAATTCAAATCTCCTTGACACCACATGTCCCAACTTTTATAATTCTAGGTCAAGATAATTAACACCAACTTAGTAAATCACAATCCAACTTCATCTCGAATTCGCGTTAACAAAGGGGAATCAACTAAGCCTCTAAGATTGGGGTCAGTCCTTTTTATCACCATCCTCACTTGAAAAGGTAGAAGAGAGAATAAAAGGTATGAAATATCATTGTTCTTATAACTTTCATTTTTTTTTATAAAATCTCTTATTGACTTAAACATCAGAGTAATATTTTACCTCGGTCTGAGTTTCAAGACAAGATTCTTTGTTTTTGTCCACACAGTTAGTTCATACGATTCATCAAATGCACATGGTCCAAGTCTCATCTAAATCTTTTAATTTAATTGGTGATGAGATTTTTGTTCATCAATTTTACTATATATTCTTACTTTCTAGTGTTTGGCTTCTATTATTTCTCTTATTATTATATTATATAAACATACGAGTAAGTAATACTTCAAGTTTCAGATTCAACCTGCATGGATATGCAGTGGCCCAGTTTCATAAGATATTTTTTGAATTTTAATTTTAATTTTATAATTAAAAATATCTCAATATTTTATATTTTAAAAAGTCATAACATTTATTTACCAAAAAATTAAAAAGTTATTTTTTTTAATTTATAATACAAAATTCAACAAAGAGAAAATAGAGTTTTCTATTTTTTTTAATAAAAATTCAATTATTTAATGGAAAAATAAACTTAAAAACAAAAAATGTTTTCTGCTAAACTTTTGCTTCGGATCACATTTCTCAAATTAATTTTTAATTTTCGTTTTTAGTTTTTTTTTTCAATTTTCTATATTTAGTTTTTATTTTCAGCTTTCTATGTCGAATTAAGCTACCTCGTTTTGCATATTTATAGGTAACGCGCATAGTGTTAGAGAAATATCAAATGAAATTAATAAAGTGAAAATAAAAATAATTTTTTGTGGGTTTAAAAACAAAAAATGAAAATGCAACCAAAAATGTTACAAGAAATTAACTAGTTAATATGTAATGATCTAGTTAATTTTTTTTTTTATTCATTTCAAGTGTTCGAGTTTCGCTCAATTAATCTCAGGAACAGGTGACTCTTTTCCTAATGTACTCTTAAATAAATTCGTCTACGAACACAGTCTATATATATTTAAAATTAGACATTTAATACAATTTATACAAAATTTAACTTCTAATCTTCCTGCTTTCTTTAATGATCTCTCTTTCTTTTTTTTTTTTAATAATTCAAATTTTGAATTTCGCCCGACTAATTCTGAGGACCAACGGCCTTCCCTTCCAATTCATCCATCAAATAAATTCAAATACGATCATAATTTATACACACATAAATAAGATATTCAATTTATGCATCCACTCAAAACAAATATCACTATAAAAATTTAATTATACTCCTCCTGAAGCTTCAAATTCTTCCGCTGAACGATATCGGTGGGGGCGTTTTTAATGATCTCTTATTTAAATATTGAATTGCTTTAGTTTTGTATGCTGTGTAGAGCAATCATGGGTTAAGACTTACACGTGAACTTTTTAAATCTCAAGGCACAGATGATATTATTTTATATTTTAATTCCGTTCATTCACTACATCTGGTCAATCTAAGCAACCCCCGCCGTATGTATAACATTAACATGTGTAGTTTGTGATTAAAAGACAAAATATTTATATAGATCTTGTAGTTTGTGATTAAATAAATAAAAATTTATATAAAGTTTTGAGTTAGGAGGAAGTCCCATCAGGCTGTGTAAAGAGGGGTGGCTCCCCTGATGAAGATGATGACCTGACAGCAGCAAATAAGAAAACTCGAAAAAGCACGTGAGGCCCATCATCCCCCCCCACCCCCCATCGAATGGGATGTAATGATGATGGCTCCAAACCAACCAAAACCATTCCCATATCCATCAATGACTCGCACGGACTGACCCACACTCTCACTAATCAATCATGCATATATTTGGCATTATTATTGAAATAGCAGGCACACAAGCAAGCAGGGAGGGAGAGAGAGAGAGAGAGATCGATCAAAATCAGAGATGAATGGATGCTAGGACCAGCAAGCAGGACAATTTGGAGAAAATGAAACATATACATGAAGATGAAATTGCACTAGCAGATGGAGGACTAACAACATGACCATGACCATGACCATGAACTTGACATACGGAAGCTGCTTCTGCAATCCGCATATCTTGTTCCCCCAGGCCCTGCGGTCAGTCTTCTTCCATTCACCCACCAAGCAATCACTCAAAAACAAAAAAACACAAATCTTAATTATTATTATTATTAATGTTATCATTAGTTAAGAGGTAGAAGTAATTAAGTCAGTCAATCTCTTTTGCAGCTCAGAGGGGTCGATAATGCTGCTATCCTCCTCATTCACCTGCGGTGCACAGACGAGAGAGAGAGAGAGAGAGAGAGAGAGAGAGTCACAATCGGATCAGATCTGAAGTTCCATTAAAAATATTAATAAACAAATAAAGCCTTAAAAAGGAAATGTAAACATGTTAGGAAGGGTACCTGAGAGTGAACGGTGTGAACAAGCAGGGTTTGATTGAGAGTGGTGGAAATGCAGGTGATGAGGGAGAGGCCTTGGTGTTGTTGGAAGAGGGCTTTGAGGAGGGTGGAAGCAGGGACTCCTCCTTCTATGGCGGTGCTCACCACCACCTGCACTAGCTTATTTCTACAACTTATTTCCACTCTTACGCTGCTGCTGCTGCTCCCCTGCTTCTGCTTCTCCGACGCACTACTACTGGAACACTTGGAGGACTTGGAGCTGCTCTCCACTCCTACTTTTCCGCTGCTTTGTCTTCTTTCATTCAAAGCTGCCGCCGCTGATAATCTTTCTTTCAGCTCATCTCTCTTGTGTCTCAGCTCCTCATTCCTCTTCTGTAGATGTCTTATGTAGTTCACAGCCTCGTCTATCTGATCAGACATCGCCCTCTTCCCCTGAAACAAACAAACGCAGCCCACCCCACATCAAGAACTGCCTATATAAGAAAAAAGAGAAAAAAAAAAAAACTTGAGAGAGAGAGAGAGAGCTGGCCAGACCTTGAGATGCTCGACAGGGAGAAAGGATCGGAGAGACCTGTGGAGGGCAGCCATTTCATGTCTTCTCTTCTTCTCAGCATCTCTGTGAATGATCTTCTTCCTTTTGTAGTCCCTAGATCTATCATTATCACCATCATCATCAATGTTGTTATTATTATTCTCAGCTGCCAAACCTACTTCAGCTGTTGGGAAATCAGGGGTGAAATCAACATTGCAGAGAGGAGGCGAGGGCGCAAGCAGGAAAGCATCAGCTATTGCTATTGCATTGTGCTGCTGTTCGCAGCTGGGATTAGTACAAGAAGAGGAAGAAGAAGAAGAAGAGAAGGGGAACTTGTCAAGACTCTGCTCAAATGAGACAACCGAGCACACGAAATCCATCTCCCCACCAACCAACCCCTCTCCCTCTCCAAAGGCTTCAGATTTATTACAGCAAGAGCCCCAAACCCTTTTTTATGCCTCTTCTCCTCTCCTTAAAGGAGGGTAAGTGTTGCGAGATCCAAGTGCCCAATAAATGCCGTACTCGCGTCTTCGGTGGATAAACTTCTTTTTCTTTTTTTCACATTTTCTGTTGACATACACGTAACCCTAAATATAAGTAGCATAACCCCTAAATAATGTATAAATAGCATAACCCTAAATATAAAGGAAAAGCCAATTATCCGCTCCCAACCCAATGCAAGAGGCACTTTTCTATTATGATGTACGAAAATATCATAAAGCGTCTTTCGATGTTTCTTGTTTTAAAAAGTTAAAAAATATTAAAAATATTTTTTAAAATATTTTTTTTATTTAAATTTATATTTATAAAATACTCTTATAATTTTTTATTTACGTTTTATTTTATTTTTTTTAAAAATACCATTTTTTTAGTTTTATTTCATAGTATTTATTTTTATACAACCTAGCTAGCTCTTCCGGAACGCTCGGAGGCTGAAATAATAATTAACTAAGCGCTCTCTCCCTCTCTCTCTCTCTCTCTCTCTCTCTCTCTCTCTCTCTATATATATATATGGATGGATGCAGTGTTTCACGTGTGGAACATCTACGCCATTCATCTTCCTGCTGCACTATCGATCTCCTCCCTCTGTTTATTGACAGACACTTGGCAACACAATCAAAAAGCTGTAGACTAGACTCGCTATATATCTCTTAGCAGGTGGCAAAAATCTCTTAACTAAATTAATTAATCCCATCAAATCATTCTCCTCTTATAATTTGGAGCCAAAATATATAAAATCATCCTGCGATCGGAGATAGGCTCCAACTTGTATATGTAATATTAAGGTACGCCCCCACTGCATCTGCGTGCATATTAATTAATTGGGGCGATGTGGGCGGCGCAGCGGCACCAATTCTAATACTATTTTATGTCTACCATATAATAACATACCTTTTTAAGCATATGGTTTCATTAAAACTATTAACCACCCCAAGTTTCACGTCAACAACAATCGAGTTGGATCGAGCCTTTGAGTTTCATTGGCGTGCTTGGTTTTTTGGCCTTCTTCAAAACCTGCTAGATCCTAAATAATTATTTTTTGGAAAGGATCTTCTATACTTGAATTGGAACTTAAAGTTAAATTAGTTGATAAGAAAAACTAAATTGAAGAAAGTATAATTATCTATTAAGTAGTCTTATTTATCTAATAAACACATTTTAAACAATTAAAGATTAATCTCCTAATATTTATCTGAGTGATAATTGCTTTCAAATTAAATTTAAACTGCTTTGATGGGGTTAGTTTTGAAAAAAGATAAACATGTGTTCAATTTATAAATAAAAAATTTCTCTATTAAAAGATATATAGAGAGCAATTTAGATCCCCAATTAAGAGCAAATATGAGGACATACACCATCAGTGTGGAATTAGTTATTGATTGAAAATATCCATTCAATTGCAATGGTTATTTGCATACAAATAATGCAAGGAATTTAGTATGCTTATTTGTGTAAATTTTCTCACAGTTGGTATCAAAGCCATGTAGTATATCTGCCTTATTTGTTGTTGTTATTTTTACGATGTTTGTCTCGTTGTATATTATTTATGAATCTTTCTAAACATGTATAAGAGAGATGGGAATTTTATATTGTTGTTGCCAAAATATAACAATTTATTTTTAATCATGGGAGAATATAATTTGTGTGTGTAGTTGATCACAAGAGTCTTGAGAGTGTAGGGTCTTTGGAGTCTCGCGGGGTCCTGAGGGTCTTGAGGATCCTGAGAGCTTTGAGAATTTCGTCATCAAAGTGTCTTGAAAGTCTCGTCACCAAAGTTCCTTGAGAATCCGATAAGTCTAGCCACCAAATGTCCTAAGAGTCTTGGGTATATTGAGTGACGAAAGACTCTCATGATCTTTTGAACGGGAGACTTCTTTGGATCTGACGAAAGGCTTTTTGATGACCGACTGACCCTTGATGACCTAAAGAGTCTTGATGACCGAGAGACCTGTAAGATGAGTGCACGGTTAGGGGCGTGGGTGGGTGTCCCCGCACAAACCCTCCGATACCTAAGTCAATTCTCGAGAGCTTGAGTGCAAGAATGTATTTTAAGGGCCAAAGAGAGCGTACCTGAGATCAGAGACGAGGCCTCCTATTTATAGATAAGGGAGAGAGGGGACACATGGCGGTGATCCCAAGAGTCTCACAACCCATCCTAAGGGTCTCGCAGCCCATCCGAGAGTTTCGGGGCCCGTTTGAAAGTTCCATGACCGGATGGTGCATCTAAGGGTTGAGACGTGAGTGAGTGACACCCACTCAGTCATTTGACCGAGTGACTTGGTTTCTTCATGCTTTGGAGGGTAAGAGAGAGAGAGAGAGAGAGATAAAGAGAGAGAGAGAGAGAGAGAGAGAGAGAGAGAGAGAGAGAGAGAGAGAGAATGGGGGGGGGGGAAGGAGACCCCTACCCACTCGGTCTTGAGCAACTCCTTGCCTTTTTCACCTTGGTTCAAACCCATCTTTGCTCCAATAAGAGTGTGATTTTCAGGGCATATCAATTGTTCCCTACTCTTTTGACCAAGGGAATTGGATGAAAGAGTATTCAGCCCTGCAAAATTTCAAGTATCTTTTGCCATACTTATTTTTCATTCTGGAGCCCATTTGCATACAATCATTTTTTATTTTCTGTATGTGGACGTGAACTTTTGTGCCTTTCTATTCTTTGTGCCCCTATAAATAGGGCCTAGGGCTCTCATTCCTTAATTTGTTTCGGATACTCTTTCAGCTGTAGGTGACTTCAAGACTCAAATTCTCTCAGGTCTCATCACATTTTAGACTCTCATCACGTTTTAGAGTCTCAACGCGTTTTGAGGCCGTGGGATATCTACCCACTTGGTCATTTGATCGAGTAGCCTTGGGGTTGTAGGACACTTGGTCAAATGACTGAGTTGGTGTTTTGATGCTCGCTCCTCGTCGTTTTCTTTGCTTCCTTTAAGGGTCCGTCTTCTTTCTGCTTGTACTAATACTCTTGTATTATTTTTATTATAGGTGTTATTCATTGTGGCCAACTTTACTTCTTCACTTCTTCTACATTAAGGCAAGGTAATCTCTCAAGCCTTTTCAATATGCCGAGGAGAAGACTGGCACCACCCTCCAGCCTTGTGCGCATTCCCAAGGATACTAGTTTTCGGCTTCGCTTCGGGGACTTTGAAAGGGTTTATGATGCTACCCCCTCGGGATATATGGTGAGATATTGTAATACCCAGGATCTTGTATATATATAACATTTTGGGAATTCGTGGAATTTTGGGTCAAATGTAATTTCCAATACATTAGGGGACAAGGGGCAATTTGCAAAACTTGTCGAAGCGAGGGAATGATTGTTAATAAGGTTAAAGTTAAGGGCATAAGTACAACTGGGAAGCAAAGAAGTCATAGTCCCAAAAGATTCACGAAATGAGGTCCAAAACACATTTTTGGTATACTCGGGCCTAAGTGTAGAAATTGTATTCTTCTGAGGGAGGTCAAAAAGACAAATTTTCTAGAAACTCGGGGGTGAAATGAAGAGTTGTTGACTCATGGGACATAGTGTAATTAATGGGAAGTTTAGGGGTGTGATGGATGGGGCAAAACTGTAGTTAGAAATTAATGTAAGGGCTGAAGTGCAAATAACAAAAGTCAGGTGTGAAACCTGCAATTTTCTAGCCAGCTACCCTTGACCATTAATGGAGCCACCTGTGGACGTCGGGAAGGTCGCCCATAGGGCTCAGAAGAATCCCTAGTCATGATGCACCGACTCATGGTGGCCATTGGCCTAAATCGGCCACGTCTTGGCCGCATTTAATGCCCGGAGTGACTGGAAATATTAGCTGGAAGTCATGACATTTTTCTCATTGTGCAGAGCTTCTCAAGCCACTTAGTGGCTAGATGTAGACCTTAATGGGTGAGTAAGCTCAAAAATTGGCATTTAGCGATGGGTTTTTGCCTATAAATAGAAGGTTTGAGATCGAGAATGTTATTAAGATTTTTGCTTCAAATTCGGGTTGTTTTAGAGAGAATTGAGAGTTCTTGTTAAGGGGCTTTTGTTCCTTGTAATTTTTAGAGGAAATATGGAGAATTTGGGAGCAAATGGTGTAGGTTTTAAGAAGTTTCAAAGGCTTCATCGAAAAATCAGGGGCTGCGCCTATAAATGATCGTTTGGGGCTTTTCCGGTGACTGTTGATGAGAAACGTCAACTATTGGAGTATTAATGCAAGGGTTTGACTGTATTTTCAAAACTTTTTCGAAAAACCAATAAAAAGACAACGAAAACATAAACCAAAAATGCCCTTGCAAGACTCGTTTCAATGTTCATATGCTATACAAATCTAAACCATGCCATAAGGGGGTTTAGATGTTATACCATTCAACATTTGAAGGTCGATGTAGAGGTTGAACTCATCTGGTGGTAGCAACTCTTTGCTCCAAATAGCTCCTGAACAAAGTTTTGGTTAGACCGAACCGACTCCCAAAAACACGAGAGGCTTAGTCAGTCCACGCTCCATCGAATGGTTGAGTCCCTCAACTCACTCTATGTGCTAGACAGAGAGAGTGAGGGAGATTGGGCTGATATCAAATGGGTTCAAGTCCAATAAACCCAAGCACAAAATAATCTCATTGTTTTGCTTGGGTTGCTACTATAACAATGATGAGATAAGGAGCTGAGGAAGAAAGGAGCAAGGGGGGGAGGTTTTTCTCTGTAATGCAGAGAAGAAAACAAACCAAAACCAGATAGAGCAATGCGGCAATAGCACACACACTTAATCTATCTCTTTTAGCTTATATATCAAACACCCAAAACCCTAACCGCCTAAATCATCCTCATTAGAGACAAAAGACATGGAAATCAGGCTAGGGACAGGGAGGAGACTTGAAGGATGCACGCCGTCCTTCCCTCATCTGCCCTTACCACGTGCCCCATTCTTTCTAGCTCACGAATCATCCAACGATCGTGCAATCTGCCAAGCAGATCGACAAAATCGGTCAACCGCTTACAAGGAGCTGTTGACTGATTCTCTTGGAATCGGTTGACTAGTTCCTTTGAACTGTCGATCATCTTGTCTCTTTTGTCACAACATTTCCAAAAATTGCATCTAGGCCCGTAATTAACTCTTAATAGCACTTTCATTATCTCATAATGACACTAAGGCCCCCGTTAACTCTTAACGGCATGCCCGTCAACTCTTGATGATTGCTCCTTATTAATTAATCATTTAACCAGATCTGTTAACTCTTAACAGTAATGTCATTAACTCTTAATGGCGGTTTTAGCCTTAATTACTTAGTTAACCATCACACCCGAATATGCGTGTGACCTTCTAGGTTCACTACTAAGTAGCAATCAGGACATGTCAAACTCTTTGATGTTGACAAAACAGTTTGGTCTACAACGAGGATCTCTCCATCCCCTCGAAGTACCCTGAAAGACTCTGAGTGACAATTAGCATTATGTCAGGGCAATCCTACCAATAATGAAGTCTTACTTCAGAATAAAAGCTATTTGGGCTTTCGATTCTTGTGTACTATAATCCTTCTATCCGTTATCATCCCGATCTAGTGAAAGTCATGGACTGATCAAACTCACTAACTCGATGACTATACCAAAATCAGTGTGGTGAGATTGAGATGACACATCAGAACTCCTTCTGACATTGGAAAACTTTCCAATCAAGTGTACCCTGGCCAAGAGTTTCTACAATCAAGACCACCACTGATCATATAGGATGCTCACCTCACGTCGGAGGTCGATGGATCCCATTAGCAATCACCTATCTCCATATGCCACTACACAGGGACCACTCAGTTCATCTCCCACCCGATAACTGGACGGTCCTTAGCAACGACAAATCCCTGACACTGACACACAAGATAAATGTGTTGCCTCTGGTCAAAGGACCAGTAACACAATCGAAGCCTGTGATAAATCATAGATCCTCTGATCCATGTGATCTATCACGTGCATCATATTAAGTAAGTGTTCCACTAACACCTACCCACATGTATACTATATCCATCTCATGGATTATGGCATGTGACTCACCATCCTTTATCATTAACATCTCATACTAATCAAAGGTAGTGTCCCATGTGCCAGTCTGTACTCGACTAATCATAGTCCACATCAGAGAAGTCTAAGGACTGGGGATAACCATTAAGATGTCCTTATTACAAAGATCAACTGTCACATATTCTTAACATTTAAGAATAAGACCTTCAATAGGAAATCTAATGACTTATTCATATATAATAATTGAATAGCTATGAATGAAGATATAACCTCAAATATGAAAACATATTTTATTACATATTGCAAGAATTACATCATTAATCCCATAAATATAAATGCCATATGCCATCTAAGTCTAGCATTAGGGCACTAACACTAACAACTGTTTCGGCCATCAAAGGGTACCCTTAGATTCAACTTGAGGAGTACTACAAGGGGGTGGAGGAAGATCAACCATCGGAGGTGGTTGTAGGCAACCGGAGCTGGAGAAGAAGACCAGAGAAGACGAAGCGCGTGGGCAGCATGTGTAGATCTCACTCTCACCCACTCGCTTGGCGCGTGACGTACGATCTTATTTCGAAATTTATTTTATAATTTTTGAAAAATTATTTTAGGAATATCTGTGTAAAAATATTTGGTAAAGTTAGGTGCTAGATATTTATTATGAAATTTCTAAGGAAAGAAAGGGTTATGAAAAATAAGGAAAAATAAAGGAAATTCAGAGATATTAATTTCCTAGGTTACGTCATTGGTCAAGAAGTTCTTGATTGTAAGAGTTAGGCTTTTCACGACATTCGAGGAAGGCACGCATTTCAAATTTTTGGCAAAAGTTACAACGTAAAGGTGAGTGGTTCGATCCAGTATTTAATTTGTTTCCATAAATTATTTTTGGCATGTGTTGGTTAGGTTCAAGTGAGCGGTTCTACCCTTTAGAACTTAAACTGATCCTATGAATGTTTTACCAAATTGTTTTAATTATCATCATATCGTACATATTGAATTTACTTCATGTCACATCAACTAGATATGCTTTGTAAAATGCATGGCGTGTGAGTCTTTCATGACATTGCTATTTTTGAAGTCATGTCGTCGTTATGATGTTTAGTGGGATGGGACGAGGTCATCTTGAGAATGGGATAAGGTTAGTCTCAGTTATGGGTGACGTTGATGTGCACCTAGAGATTAAGTATGTCGACACAAGGTCAATCCTAATTAGGTGATGTGGGATGAATATTTTCCATGGAGATTGTGTATGCCAGGGAGATTTCTCAAGATTGATATGTTGTGTCGATTTATTTCATGCCATGCTCATTCATCATACATGCATACTGTAAAACTGTTTTTATGCCATCATTTAGATGTTTTATCATCTAACCTGGGTTATGCCCTTGAAACATTCAAATGTTCTAATCAGGGATTGCAGTAAGGGTGAGGACGTGGCTAGTTAAGGGCTGGCGATGTTCAAACATGATAGTTCCTGTTTTCATTTTCAAGTTTATGTAACCCTTATTTTGATGAGGAGACGCTATGTATGAACAATTGTGGTATTTTATAATATTCAGTAATGTTTTTATTCGTTGCGTAATATTATGGCTTGTTTAGCTTAAGACTATTGACTTTGTTAATTAAACAGGCATGACTGGGTCTTTTTTAGGGTTTTGTGAGCGTGTGAAGATTGTTCTTTGAAACACCGCATGTGTCGAGCGGTGTATGGAAAAGAAATCCTAATAATCCCTTATAGTGGCATACTCAACGAGGCGGGGTGTTACAGATATCCACGCTCTGACGAGCCTAACCCTTTACAAGTGGATGTAGGCTCTCTAGGCATCCATTATACGTCTTTCGAAGTAGGACTTCAGTTTCCTTTACTACCTTTTGTAATGAATTGGCTATGTCACTACGGGATCGTCTTGGCCTAGCTTCACCCTAACGGTTGGGCCCAATTGGTGGGCTTTTCGATCCTTTGTCATCAATGGGAAATGACCCCATTCTTGATGCTTTTCAGTTGTTTCTATTAGCTGTAGAAGGCTAGCAAGGACCGCCAGCTCTATACCCTTCAAAAGATATCCGACCTTGAACTATTTGCCAATCTACCAAACAAGATTAATCAATTCGAGGATCGCTGGCTGGAGATGGAGCCCTCACCCAGTTGGGATGCCCCTATGTCTTGGAACTATGATGATGCTTTCCAAGCATGGTTTCCACCCCCGAAGGATGTCTGGGGCGTATATCGTCGCATTTGGTGGCATTAATAGCACAAGGTCCTGCTGAGTTATCCGGCCCCTTGAGTTCGAGAAATTTTAAAGCCATGGGTTGGGGGGTTGTAACGCAAACTAGTCCTTCTCGACCCTCTACGTTGTCTGATTAAGAGCAAAATGATGAAGAGATGGTAGGGGTCGAGGAGGAGGAGATGGAAATCCCCAGGCAGTCTTCGTATCCTTTTTTCAATCCTTAGTAGGAAATCACTCTTGAGGGTAGATTTCTTTCTGATATCGTCTTCATTGTATTTTTGTCGTATTACGTCTTCTATCTAACGTTTTATGTTAGTTATTGTAGAGAAGGCGGGAGTAGGCAAACTGATGGAACTGGGCAAGCGCCATCGTGAGGAGGAGGCACATGTTGTGGCAACGGTCAGAACTTCTGCTCGCCCTACTGAGGGATCTACTAGCTCTAGACCTTTTCACTCACACAGGCTTACAGGGGTCTCCTCGTCTGGGGTTGAAAGGCATCACCACCTGAGGGGCGACCACTCAAACGCATAAGTTACTCTTCTTACTAAAAACCCATCTTTTGTTCCTCCATCACTAGAAGAAACCATAGCTGCTCCTTCTCCCACTCCCAATTCCCTTGGAAGATGAAGCTCATCCTCTCGATTTGCTGGAGACATAGCCCGAGCGGATGAGGAATGTCGATGCCCTATTGTAACGACCCACTCCCACTTACGGGCGCCACCGATAAATAATCGACCGGATTACTCACCCGACAAACCACAACTGAAGGGTTGGACTATGTTTCAACAGGAAACGCCCTAGGTGGGAACTAGGCTTCGTCCTTCCCTTCGCTCCACTCAGGAATCAGTCCTAACTCAAATAAGAAAAAAAAATCCAGCGGACCAAGACCCAAAACCCGAGTGAGCTTCACCTCTCTTCAGCTCACCCCATAGCAAGCCAGAGGTGACCCAGGCACAAAGCTAGCATACAAACACTTCGCTGAGTATTGGGGATTTATGAGAACATACCTTGCTGATCCTGACTCGGTCCGAAACTTGGCTTTACCGACTATGTCACATTCAACAAGCAATCTCACAATCATCTATCACACTATGATGATTACAACAATTAAATGCATTTAAGCTCAATAACACAGACATTTACTCACAAGGGTATACATATACCACACCCCCTGGCTACATACAAGCAATATTAAAAATACATAACTCGAGCAACTCAGCTAGTTGCCACAACGGCCTCCCGGCGCCATCCCTGCTTGCATCCGGACTTGCATCATCTACACATGAGGTAAAACCTCATGAGTCATAAAGACTCAGTAAGGGTGCAATGTATGTAAATATGAATATAATCATGTTTATGTATGCCAATGCATGCAAATAAGGCTAGGCTCACACATCATCACAACCCACTAAGGTTTGAGGCATCAACCTATCAGCCCCTACCACACTAGTCCTCCATATGACCATAGGTCCACTAGGTCTTGCATCTCACAAGATATAACCATTACATGCCAATGCAACATAAAAACATTATCAAACACATTTACCAACTTGCAAGGCCACCTCCACATGGGACCATCCCTTACCTGGCTCGAAGCCTCATCTCTGCCTCGACGAGAATGCTTGCCGGAGCTCCGAGCTCTTCTAGGATCACCTGCCTCCCCAGTCGAACCTCGACTCATTTGGAGAGAGATTCGAAAAATGCCCACATCGGCCTTGCCTCTCGAGAAGCCATTTGTGCACAAAAATCCAAATTTCGAGCCTCCGGCATGCTCGTCAAGCCCCGAAATTATACTTAGGATTATTCCAGAATTTTCTGGAATTTTTGGAGATTTTTTCCTCTATTTCCTTCATTTTCCTTTTATTTTCTTTTCTATTTTTTTCTTTTTCTCTTCTCTTCTCCTGATTCTTCCTTCCCGCGCGCGTTGGGTCCTATTCACCGTCTTCTTCCTCGCGCGGCTGCCCCCCTTGCGCACCAGTTCGGCCACCCCTTCACCAACATCTCACCGACCGGCTGCCACAGCCTCAAGCGCCCCCCCCCACGTAACAAGCAGCCGCCTGCACGCATGGCGGCCATGGCTGTTCCAACCACCAATGCTGGCCAAGCCAGTCCCGCTGTTATGAATTATTTATTACACTTGGACCCTCTAAGCCATTAATTAATTACCATCAAGCCTCACAAATCTTAATTTTTTTACAAAATTAATAATCGACTTTCTACTCGACAATGCCGATTTCGTCCCTACACCTGCCCAGGATCTTTATTCGATCCGAAAACGCTTAAAGGTTGCCTTACTTAGAAAACCGAACCACCCCTAGGGTCCCCTCAACTTCTAGGAGGTCCCCTCCGACTATTCGGTATTGGCATGCACTCAGGCTTATACAGAATTTATTCCGAAAATTATTCCCGATCGAATCGCCACCAGCGTCATTAGCCTCATCTCAAGACGCTCACCAATCTCTTGCCCTCTTCCCTGGACATCCAAGTCCCGAGGCACTCCCGGCCGCCAATTCGGCAATTTTTATTATTTAATTCCTCGAGATTGACCCTTGGGCTTCCTGGATCACCCGAGGTCCTTTCAAAATAATTAAAAATTATTTATTTTCAACACCATGTAATACCGGGTATTACACCTATGATCCCTAACAAAAAGGATCGTCGTCGCCTTGATAGTGAGAGGTCGCTGGGATCGCCTCTTATCCTTACTTTTCTAGGCGAAGTGAGGCATATGATGATTCTTGGGGACGGTATGAACCTTAGTGGATGGGACTTTTAAGTTTCCCTTGGAGTGTTAGAAACAAATTCTATTTTCAAACCTAGGATCAATGTTCGTCTTATCTACTCCACCATTCTCCCTTGAGATGAGCGATGTTTTATTAGTGGAAACCATACCTAGGCCAGGGATGAAGCCGAGCAGCACCAGGTGTAGGTAAGTCAATTTTCTCTTCCTCTTTTGGCACAAGGGTTTCTAGACGGCCTCCCTGACTAGCCATTTTCTTTATGTAAGGGATTTAGGGGATCATTGCCTCTAATGCACAAGATAGGGCATATTGTGAGCAAGTGGAGGTCTAGATGTCGGAGTGGAGAAATTGCCAATAAGCTTGGAATGAAGAATGTCAAGAACTAAAGTGTCGTGCGCGACGGGCGGAGATAGGGAAGAAAAACGTAGAGGTGGAACTAGAGAGGATGCATGCTTAGTTGTCTGAGGTTGAGGTTAGCACCTCGAGTCTCCAGGGAGAAATACAGGAGTTGCGCTCTAAGCTGGAGGCCATAGAGTAAGAGATGGTCAGGGCTGAGGGCAACGCATGAGGAACTTCTGCAAGAACACTCCTTGCGCTTGGTTAAGCTAGAGATAAGTCGGAGGTAGGCCCACACCATTTGGGCTGAAGCTGTGAAGGAATATCGCCTTTCAACCAACTACTAAGACAGGAAGGGGAGGTACGCCACAGGCTTCTTAAAGTACGAATTTTACATAGCTTGCACCCATCTAGAATCCTAGTGCCCTGGGGAAACTTTTCCCGAACTCCGTCTTACTCCTGAGGTTGAGCAGTTTACCCACATGGATTGATGTTCGTTTGAATTGGATGTCACCATAAGTCCTTCTTCATACTTGGACTCTTACCTGGTGGACGATTTGGAAAATCTGACAGGCTTATGGGAGCCGTACCCCTTCAACCCTGGAAGGGAGGAGACAGTAGGCTCTCTCGAAGACCTCGAGGGTGATTGAGGAGGTTTTTGGTGAGGCTATTGATGGTGTGCTAGATATGGTCGAGGTTGAAGGGGAGGAACTTCCAATGGCGCCTACGGAGATTCCTACTACATCCTTTGGGTCCGTTAGGCGCTCATCCTGAAGATCTCGCTCCCACAAATAGATCTTCTCTTTTTTTTCTTTATTTTTTATGTATCTTATACTTTTTATTTTCCTTTCAGCAATAAAAGTTGTACTTTCATTATCATTTTGTTCTCGGCATTCGTCTTCTTCAATTATATTGTTAAATAAGATTCATACCTTTGGTTTGAATGCCCTTAAACCTTTAGTGTCAGGTTGTGAGCGGGACGATGGGTTTGGTTTTATCTTTCACTACCGGGCCATGTCTTGGGTAATAATTTTAGGCTTTTTCCCTCGTTGCTGGGTTATAAGAGGGGTAATGGGTTTGAACTTATTTTTCCCTCATTGTCAGGCCATGAGCGGGACAACGAGCTTGAATTTATATTTTTCTCGTGTCAGGTCGTGAATGAGGCAACATGCTTGAATTTATTTTTTCCTTGTTGCCGGGTCGTGAACGGGTAATGGGCTTGAATTTAGTTTTCTCTGGTTGTCGGGTTGTGAGCGGGGCAACAGGCTTGAATTTATTTAGTTTTCTTTTCTGAATGCGAATCACACAAATATATACCAAACAAAATAAGAGTGTAAGTAATGAACACATGGGCATTTTTTACGTGGTTCAGCCAAATGTGCCTACATCCACGGCCCCAATTACGGCTTATATTATTTTTGATACTTGTTAGATGCAACGTTCATGTACAACTTGAGATAATTCAAATTCCACATCTTCTCGAGAGTTTCCCCTGAAAGGGTCTATAAAATACTTGTGTTGGGGCCAATTAATTTCTGTATGTGGTATGGTCCCTCCCAATTGACTTGTAGCTTCCCATCATCCTTGAGCGCATTAGTTACAGCGAACCTTCTAAGTACTAGATAGCCTTCTTCCATGGGCCTATTCTTTACTCAAGAGTTATAATAACCAATAATTCTCCTTAGTCATGCTATTTCTCGATCAGATCCAAGTTTTCACGCAACGACTCAGAATTTCCAGTGCCATTACCTTCCTCGTATGCCATCTGTAGCCTAGGAGATTTAGCTGAAATTTTGATGGGAATTAGGGCTTCTATTCCATAAACCAGATTGAAGGGAGTTTCACTAGTAGTGATCCGAATGGTTGTTTTGTAGGCCCACAAAATGGATGGCAGTTCATCGGCCCATGTTCCCTTGGCTCCTTTAAGATAAGTTTTTAGGCCATTTAATATATTACGGTTACTGACCTCTGCCTGCCCATTGGCCTGAGGATATGCCACTGAAGCGAATTGTAGTTAAATCCCTAAGTTGTCACAAAAACTCCTGAATGAATCACAATCAAACTGTTTCCCATGGTCCATGACTATAATTCTTGGAACTCCGAACCGACACACAATATCTTTCCATATCATTGCTTCCACTTTTCTGGTTGTAATGGTGTCTAATGCCTTAACCTCAATGCACTTGGTGAAATAATCAGTGGCTATTAGTAAGAACTTCCTTTATCCCAGCGTTTGTGGGAATGGACCCAAAATGTCTAAGGCCCACTGAACAAATGGTATGAGTTGGAATACAAGCTGTAACGGGGATATCAGTGTGGATTGGATTAGGGCGTGCCAATGAAACTTGTCACATGATTTAACTTTCTTTAATGTATCTGACCATAACGTGGGCTAAAAGAAACCTGCCCGTAAGACCTTAGCTGCTAGGGCTCTTACTCCCAGATGCTTATGACAAACCCCACCATGGATTTTTGCTAGAGTGTGTTTGGCTTCCTGAGGGCCCAAACATTTGAGAAGTGGCATAGTGAAGGCTCGCTTGTATAATACCCCATCAATAATAGTAAACCTTAAAGCTCGCATCCTTAGTCTTCTTGCTTCCAGTGGATCATTGGGTAGTTCACTACTAGTCAGATATTGATAGAGGGGCGTTCGCCAATCATCTCCTGTATCAATGCATGTCACTTCATTTTCTTCAACGTTGGGTCGCTGAAGCACCTCAAAAAATATTGTCTGACTAGTGGTCTCTTTAGTTGATGGTAGCTTAGAAAAAACGTCAGCGTGTCCATTAAGTGATCGATTTATTTGCACCAATTGAAAATTTTGAAACATCTGTGCTATGTCCTCCACCTTCTATAAGTATTGTGCCATTATCGGCACTCTAGTCTCGTATTGCCCATGAAACTACTGAACAATCAACTGGGAATTACTGTGGCTATTAATTGTGTTATTCCTAACTTCGCGCCAATTTCATCCTAACGATGAATGCCTTATATTTTTCCACATTGTTGGAGCTGAGGAAAGCAAATCGTAGAGAGTATTCTAGTGTTTCTCTCTCAGGTGGCATTAGTACTATCCATGCCCCACTTCCCTGTGAACTAGATGCCCTGTCCACGAACAGTATCCATTCTACCTGATTATCTCCTTTCATCTCACTAGAAGGTGTACATTCTACAATAAAGTCTACCAATGCTTGTCCCTTTATGGCTTGTTGTGGCTGATACTGTATATCATATTCGCTTAATTCAATGGACCATTTGGTGAGGCAGTCGGGACATTCGGGCTTCTATAAGATGAATTGCAATGGTTGATTCGTTAATACAATGACAAAATGAGCCTGAAAGTATGGCCTTAACTTTCTAGAGGCATTCAGTAGGGCTAGCGCCACCTTTTCAGTGAAACTTTGCTGACATAGTATACTAGCCAGTCCACCTATCTTTTTTTCTAATCAATACCACACTTCCTGCTTTGTCGCTTACACCCAAGTACAAATATAATGTCTCCCCAGTCTTTGGGCTTGTCAATAGGGGAACCTATTTCAAATACTCCTTTAATGCCTTAAACGACTTTTGAGATTGCTCAGTCCATTCAAATGTTTTCCCGACCCTTAGTGTCTGAAAGACTGAGAGTTCCCTCTCGGCTGACTTGGAGAGGAGCAGACTTGGAGCCGCCACCCGACCCGTTAGCCGTTGCATGTCCTTAACTGATGTTGGGGGCTTCATATTCAGTATCACTTGAATTTTTTCAGGGTTCGCTTCGATTCCCCTTTGTGTGATCATATACCCCAAGAATTTACCAGATTGTACCCCAAAGTCTCACTTTGCCAGGTTTAATTGCATTCTATATCGTCTGAAAACTTTGAGCACCTATGTTAGCTTTTTCACATGTGATTCTTTCTCCTAACTTTTCATAATCATGTCATCAACATACGCTTCCATCATGTTACCCAACAACTCCTTAAAGACTTTATTCACCATGTGCTGATAAGTGGCTCCAGCATTCTTAAGCCTAAAGGGCATGACCTTGTAACAACGTCCCTTTCTCTGTAATAAATGACGTTTTCTCCTGATTTGTGGATACATCATTTTCTGATGATATCCTAAGAATGTGTCCAAGAAGCTCAGTAGTTGATACCCTGATGTTTCATCCACTAGTCGATCAATCCAAGGCAGTGGGTAAGAATCTTTGGGACACGCCTTGTTGAGGTTAGTGAAATTCACACACGCATGCCACTTTCCATTGGGCTTCTTGACCATGACAACATTTTCTAGCTATTCAGGATACAACACTTCTTGAATGAATCCTGCCTTTAACAATTTATCGATTTCCTCTTCTAATGCTGGCAGCCTATCTGGAGCAATATTCTGCTTCTTCTATCAGACAGGCTTAAACTAGGGATTTGCATTCAGATGGTGACACATCACGTCTGGGTTGATCCCAGGCATGTCATCTGGTGTCCAAGTTTTCTCAAAGACACTTTACAATCTCTTACTTTATCGGTTCTAGAAGTTGTGAGTCGACATATGTCAACTTCTCGGGATCAGTCTCACTCAAGTGTATTGCTTCTAACTTTTTGACTGGCTAGGGCTTGTGGGAAGCTGCTCCTTCCAAAGACTTGTGTATGGCCCGCTTAGTGATAGATAATGTCTCCTTAGTCCTTTTTCCCTTTGTAGATGACACATAACAAGTATGTGCCTTTTTTTTATCCCCTCGAACCTGGTCTACTCCTGCGAGCGTGGGGAACTTCATCAATAAGTAGCAAGAGGACTACAACCCTCATATCATTGAGTAAAGGTCGGCCTAAGATCATGTTGTATGCTACTGAATGTGCTTTGACCACCATAAAGTTCACTTGTCGAGTCACGCTTTGGGGTTCCAAGCCCAAGATTATTGGTAATTGAATAGACCCTGCTACTAGGACAACTTCCTCGATGAAGCTGTATAAGGGGGAGGACACTTTCTTTAATTGATTAAGAGATATATACATTTTCTCAAAGCAATTCCAATAGATCAGGTTAACAGAGCTGCCGTTATCCACCAAGATTCTATTGATGGGGTGTTTGGCAACAATCACAAAAATTACCATTAGATCATCATGTGGAAGTATTATATCACCTCTATCGGCAAGAGTGAACATAATTGGCTCCTCATCATCTCTAACCTCCATTATTGAATTAACCTGGTAAGCCTGACAGGCATATGCCTTCCGTGAGGCCAAGCTGTCTCCAACCAGAGTTTTACTGCCCGAAATAACATGGATGGCTTGGTGGATCAGTTCATTATCTAGAGGGGGTCTTGTCTGTGATCCCTTCCCCTCTCTTGTTATCTTTCGTTTTGTCTTTCCTATCCCTCATGCCTATCTTCCCTTCGTTGGGGCTCCCTGCCTTATTCTTCTTCATTTTGCGCATATCTTTATAGATGCCCTTCTTGGATGAGCATTTTAATCTGATTTTTCAATTCTCTACAATGATCCGTTGAATGCCCATGAGTCCTGTGGCACCTGTAATATTCTTCTTGATTTTTTCCCATGCGTTTATCAACTCTACGAGGTAGCTTGAGGAGACCCGCCCATTCTATCGCTGTGAGTATGGATGATCGAGGCTACAAAAGCCTGGTGTAGTGATTAGACTGGGGTCTAGGTGCATCTACTCTCCAAGCCCTCTCATGTCGCCAGATAGTCTTCTTCCCCTTCACTCTCCTTTCTTTTTCACTCCTTGTCTTCATTTCCACCCACATTTCTCATGATACTTTTTGCTCTGACGAACAAGTCTGCCAGGGACGCTGGGGGATCCAGGGAGAGCCACTCCTGAAGTGAGGTGAGTCGTGTCCCTTGGAGGATGGAAGACACTGCCACCTGAGTTGGAAAATCATGAACTTTGAGGGTAGCGTTTCAAAATCTATACACAAACTAATGTAGAGTTTCTTTATTCCCCTACTGAATGCTAAGCAAGTATGCAACATCATTTTTCCTTTGACTATTAATCAAAAAGGCCTTAAAAAATTTTGTTCTAAGCTACCCAAATGAAGAGACAAAGGCCTCAGGTAAATTGTTGAAACATGTTCGGGCGTGCCTCGACAGAGTTAGGGAGAAGGCCCGACACATTATGTCATCATCCCATCCGTGTAATATCATCAATGACTCATAGTTTTGAATATGGTCATAAGGATCCTCCTTACCTGAATAGGGAATGATCTGGGGCATCTTGAATTTCCTAGGCAGTGGCTTCTCCAATATATCTACAGTAAAGGGACAGTTTTTGTGTTGTTATTCCTCTGCACCTGGGATTAGTTTCCTTTGTTCAAGTACTTCTTCAACTACCCTTTTCATATCATCCTATATACTTGCTGCTGTTTGGTTATCATGTCTTCCCCTCGTTGGCGTACTAGCCACGGTTTCATGGTAACTCCTTCTTTGTGGGCTCCTAATCCTGTCCTCCATTTGCGGATTATCATTTCTTTTGGGCGCAGAGTGGAGAAGATCAAGAATGAGAGCCGAGAATGGATTTTCGATAGGAAGCGGCTCCCAAATCCGGCTAAGACTCATGTGGAAGCATAGGTTTAGGCATAAACCTTCTCAAGGTATTGGGCAATGTCTCTCTAAGCATCATGCTTTGGAGTATCCCAGCCATGTCTCGAAGTGCTTGCATACCTTCAATATACTACTGTCTTAATGCTTCATACTCATCCCACGGGATCATATGCGGTGGCTGTCATAATGTCCCAACTTGATTAGTGGGGCGTGCCTGTGAGCCAATGTTAAGCGGAGGCGAGTTTGGCTGGTACCCCACTTGTGGATTTGGGGAAGTAGAGCGAGCACCTCCCTATGGATGATAATCTGGAAGAGGTAGAGGTGTTCCCTATGGGTGAGAGTCCCGAGGAGATGGGTGCCTCCCTATTGCTGACAACCCCATGGAGGTGGGTGCATTCCCTGTTGCTGAGAGTCTCGTGGAGGTGGGCTTGTTTCTACACCTTGAGAGAGAGTTCATCGATGTCCATGGGTGTTTTCCATATCTTAAGTTGACTTCTTGTCCTTCTTCCCACATACGACGCCAATTGTTGTTGATAAAATAAAACAATATATTTTTATTAGTGGGAGAATACAATTTGTGTGTGTGGTTGATCATAAGAGTCTTGAGAGTGTAGGGTCTTAGGAGTCTCACGGGTCTTGAGGGTCTTGAGGATCCTAAGAGCCTTGAGAGTCTCATCACCAAAAATGCCTTGAGATTCTTGTTACCAAAGTGTCTTGAGAGTCTCGTCACCAAAGTGCCTTGGGAGTCAAGAGAGTCTTGCCACTAAATGTTTGGAGAGTCTTGGGTATGTTCAGTGATGGGAGACTCTTGTGATCTTTTGAACGGGAGACTTGATGAACGAGAGACTTCTTTGGATCTGATGGGAGGCTTTCTGATGACCGAGTGCATAGTTAGGGGCGCGGGTGGGTGTCCCTGCATAAACTCTTCGATAACGAAGTTAGTTCTCGAGAGCTTGAGCGCAAGAATGTATTTTGTGTGCTAAAGAGAGCGTACCTGAGGTTGGAGGAAGGGGATCCTATTTATAGAGGAGGGAGAGAGAGGACACGTGGTGGCAGTCCCGAGAGTCTCATAGCCCATCCTGAGGGTCTGGCGGCCCATCCGAGAGTTTCGGGGTGCATCTGAGAGTTTCACAACTGTGATGGTGCATCCAAGGGTTGAGATGTGAGTGAGTGACACCTACTCTGTCATTTGACCGAGTGACCTAGTTTTTGTATGCTTTGGAGGGTAAAAGAGAGAGAGAGGGAGGAGACCCCTACCTACTTGGTCATATGACCGAGTGGGTTATGCTTTTGTGGGGGAGAAAAGCTCCTCCACCTACTTGGTCATATGACCGAGTGAGTCTTCTCTTGCTCGATCTTGAGCAACTCCTCTGCCCTTTTTGCCTTGGTTTAAACCCATCTCTACTCTAATACGAGTGCGATTTTCAGGGCATATCATCTATAAACCCAATAAAAAAAAAAACTATTTACGCGTATATTCTTACGCGTATGTAATCCTTACACATATGTATTTCTTAAGCATATGTACTCGTATATTTTTTATTCCTTACACTTATGCATATGTATTTGTGTAATTTTTATTCTTATGTATATATATATGTATATTTTTCTCTCATGCAAAATCTGTATATAATGACTTCAATTGGGGAAAATATTGAGTTTTTCTGTAAAAAAAATTGATGCTAGAGTCCATGGGCAATTGATTATAAGCATTTTGGTGTTAATTTTGTCAGAAATGAAGGTTCAGAGGCATAGATATAGTTGGGTCAAGCTAGCAACAGAACTAGATCGGGTTCGACTCTGCTGAAGGTTAGGGAAGATTGGAATGACATTGTTCCCATCAATAACTAAAGAAAAAGGAAAAGGGGATGTAGAATACATTGGGCAGTGACGTGCCATGGAAGGCGCATGTGATCCACATCCTGCCCTAGGTGGCCACCCAGCCTTAGTCCCACTTAAGGTTTTTGGGGTCCTCAGTTCCATTGGTGACGTTTATTTTCTCCTAAAGATGCCTCGAACTCCATATTTGGATTAACCTGACATAAAGGTGAGACCGGGATACGTTTTATATTTTGTAAAAATTTAAATTTGATGCAATTACTTGTCTTATTTATTCTTATTCATATGTTTACTTATTAATGCATGCTTAAGCAAATTATTTGTTATTTTTGGTCAATTGATTTGCAGGCTAACGTTTATCCATAATTAATGATGTTATATATGCATAAATTTTTATTTATTATATATGCATGACCTATTGAAAATTATTATGCATAAAATTGGCTAAATGTCATCTGATCAATATAATTTTGATTAATTAGAGACTAGCCACAACATCTTTAATTAATTAAAATTATATATTGAGTTGCAAAGGTCACATAAGGTTAAATGACATTAATTTTGATTAATCATATTTAATACAGTAAATTTTATTGTAATGACCGTTTGTGGGTTTAGGCTGCTCGGTGATTTTTATTGTGGTGATTGAATATCCATTTTTCCTGGGAAGTAATCTTGAGAAATTATTTATGATGTTATAGGTGATGGTGGAAAGAATTAAGGTAAGAAGAAGGGTATGCTTGTGTTGAAAAGGTTAAGTCAAAGTAAGAGAAGGAGCAAGCAAGTGAAATGGCATGTGGAAAAGTCAAATAAGGGGAGTTTGAGTGGCTTGGGAAGTCAAAATTGGGAGTGTTGGGGGCTATCGGGAAGGCAAGGTTAGTATGTATATATATGGTATGTAAATTATGGTCCTTGCAATTTATGGGAAATAAGGAATTTGGGTTAATATATATGTGATATATATATATATAGAAATGAAAGGAGAAAAAGTAAGGCAATTTGGAGACTTCTGCTTGGCGTGCAAGCTTCCTCTCCTTCTCTTTTTCTTCCTTCTTCTCCTCTTCTTCTTCTTCCTTAATCATTGAAGGTCCAAGAAGGGATTCAATAGGCTGGTTGTTGATTTTTCATCATCTTCTTCCTTTCTTTGTGTGGCTCTCATAATTTGGTGGTGGTTGGCATAGTGGATCTTGGTAGAAGCTCAAGTTTAAATCAAAGAAAAGGCAAGATAAGGTAAGTTCTAACTTCTCTCCTAGTTCTAAGTACTTGAATCTTGAGATCTTAGTGTTTTATTTACAAAAAGCTCTTTATTTTGGAAGAGAGTTCTTGAAAATGATGTCTATGTAGAAAAGTTTGTAAATTTTCCTTGATTCTTGGTTGATCTTGATGAAGCCTATTGGAACTTTAAATATCAAGTTCTTGAAAATGAGTTTTATTCCATATGTATTCTTTTATGGCATCTCCTCTTGGACTTCTTGGTTATAGGGATTTCAGGAGTGGGGTAGCCACATTTATCCCATAGAAATTTTTGTTGTATTTGTGTGATTAATTAGGATGTGATAACAAATTATTTTTCTTAATTTATCCATAGGAATTAAGGAAAGGAATATAATTTATTAGTCACATCATGAAGTTTACGTTATGAATCTATTTAAATATAAGAACTTAGCCCACAGGTAATTGTTACATGCTCATGAATCATAATTTGTTGTTTTACATTGATAAAACATGATATTAAGTTATAGTAGTCTCATATTCAGTTGCATGAGCATGATTTATTATTTGTTTTATTCGATGCAACTATTTTACCTGTGAATTTTTCTGATATGAAGTGTGATATTCTTGATTTAAGTGGTGATAACTGTAAAATGTGGACGGAGAGGGTTCTTCTACAATTAGGGTGGATGGACATTAACTATGCCATTTAGAAGAATGAATCACCTGTTGTTACTCCCAATAGCACTCAGGTTTAAATTGTTGAGTATGAATGATGGGAGCAATCTTGTAACACTCCACTTTTTCAAATATATAATGAAGCTAAATACAAGCTAATCAGGCTGTTACAACACACGGGCGTTATTGGAAATCTTTTATCAATGGAAGTAAGGATCAAACCCGAGTATGCTAAATAGCTAGGATTTCCACAACTTAAATAAAAAAAAATTGTCATGAACCAACATACCAGGAACTATAGTAGCCTCATGAATATACGAATTTGTGGTACAATTATGGAATTGCATACATACACCATACATCCTTAAGTATCTTAGTTTCTATTTACAATACAACATTGGGAATATAAGTACTACGCTTGGGTTACATGTATAACCACCGATTTCGTAAACTAAAGATCTAAAACTCCAAAATTAGCCGCAAAATACAACACCGAGATGCATATATATATGGGTGGGATATGCTCAAAGCAAGGAAACATGAGATAAAAGCCACCAACCATGACATGTTACATGACAAAGCAAAAGGAATATGATATGCAAGCCACCAGCCATGCACGAAAACAGTCATGGTCAAATCCGATGCAACAAAGTAGAAAGGAAGGCTTGAAACCAAGAAAACATGAGACATAAGCAACAAACCACCCACAAATAAAACCAAGAGTGATCAAGAGAAAGCAAGAAGCATGCATAAGCCACTCACTTTCGGGTTCACTAGAAAGTACCATTTACACAAAAACCGAGGCTATTTACTACCAAAACATGAGTTTTCCTAAGGTAAATGTCAAATATTTTTACATAAAAGTGTGGGGATTAAATCAAGGGTCATTATTGCAAAATTTCAGGCCCAAAGGGGTCCTCACGCACCCACACACATGGCCACAAGGGGCTGCCACTCGCTTGGACGCACAGCCTTGCTGGGCGCGTGTAGAATCCTCTGGGCCTGAAATTTTGCAGTAATGACCTTTGATTTAATCCCCACCCTTTCATGTAAAAATATTTGACATTTACCTTATGAAAACTCATGTTTTAGCAATAAAAAATCTCAGTTTGCATGTAAATGGTACTTTCTGGTGAACCCGAATGTGAGTGGTTTATGCATGCTTCTTGCTTCCTCTTGATCACTTTTAGTTTTATTTGTGGGTGGTTTGTCGCTTAAGTCTCATGTTTTCTTGGTTTCAAGCCTTTCCTTTCTACTTTGTTGCATCAAGTTTGACCATGGCTGTTTCTGTGTGTGGCTGGTGGCTTGCATATCATATTCCTTCTGCTTTGTCATGTAACATGTCATGGTTGGTGGCTTACATCTCATGTTTCCTTGCTTTGAGCATATCCCACCCATATATATACGCATCTCGGTGTTGTATTTTGTGGCTAGTTTTGGAGTTTTAGATCTTTAGTTTACAAAATCGGTGGTTATACATGTAACCCAAGTGTAGTATTTGTATACCCAATGTTGTATTGTAAATAGCAGCTAAGATACTTAAGGATGTATGGTGTATGTATGCGATTCCACGGCTGTACCATAAATTTGTATATTCATGAGGCTGCTATAGTTCCTGGTATGTTGGTGCATGATAGTTTTTTATTTATTTATTTAAGTTGTGGAAATCCTAGCTATTTAGCATACTAGGGTTCGATCCTTGCTTCCCTTGATAAAGGATTTCCAATAATGCCCGTGTGTTGTAAATAGCCTGATTAACTTGTATTTAGCTTCATTATATATTTGAAAAAGTGGGGCATTACAGTTGGTATCAAAGCTATAATATATGGTTCTTATTTAAGTGTGATTCATTAATTTTGAGGATATTTTGGGTTGTAGTGGCTTTGTGGTTTTGATTTAGATTTGAGTTGACTAACTTTGAGGATGTTTTGATCTATGGCAGGAATAGATTCGAAACCAAGGAAGAATGATTTTTGGTTTTGCGAGACAAAAGATTGTATGTAGATGTACCCGGATGGACAAATAGTGAAATGAGAAGTCTATATACGTGTACAAATTCGAATAAACATAACTAGCATTGTATGATGTTTTCCTATTACCGATGTTCGAGTTTTGATGGAAGGATAGGATTACATGTTTGACGTTATCCTTGTTAAGGACAACAAGATCTGGTGAATAAGTAAGTTGGGAAAAATGCAAGTATTTAGTTATTTGGTGAATCTTGGGAAAGAGTAATTAAATTATTTAAGGAAGATAGAACCCTTTATATAGGAGTTTATTTAAGGTCTATTGGGTGCTAAGGAGATCATTTGATGATTTGATTCTCAATTTTCTTTGTAAAGAATTTTTGGGAGATAAGAAATTTTTATTAACAAATATTTTGTAGAAACTTTGGTGAACCTAGATCTCGAGGATTTTGAGAGGTTATTTTGTAAGTCAAATTATTTTGAGAATTCTTGAAACTCAAGGAATGTATGGAATCAAGGTCATGAAGACCTTAGGTCAATTTGAGGATTTTGGGGAATTTTTTGGAAGATTATTTTATTTCCCATAGAAATTTTGGGATTCAAGAAATATATCTGATGTTCCTAACTTTTGCAGACTTCTTGATTTCAGGATAGGTGTATGAATAATTACGGACCCTAGAGGACTATCCACAACACCCGAAGAGTAAGTAGAATGAGATTTGGTGCAAGTAATTATTTGGTAAGATTAAACCCTTAGCTAAAATCTTGAGTGCCTCATGAGATTTTTGGAAACCCAAATTTTGTGATACGTGGGTCGCTAACAAAGATGCTACAAGAGTTTAATAAATTCTGGAATCTGGCAAACCCTAAGTAGTAATCGTTTGGGAGATGTGTGATATGTAAGTGTCCAAAAAGAGGAAACCTATAGACAAGATTTTGGGGACCGATTGGATTTTTGAGGATATAATGATATACGGTTTGTTAGAATTAAGAAATGTTTTGCAGGTGTTTCGAGGATTTTGGAGGATAACAAGCTCTTGGGAAACTATTTTGTAGTCTAATTGTTTTACAAAAATTTTGGGTTTTGGAGATTATCCTAACCAAGGTTATGAACCTGATAAAGGTCTAGTGGGCACCTAGTTCATGAAATCAGTATACAGAATTTGGGAATATAGATGTTTGGAATTTTTTGGATTGGTGACCAGTAAGGTTCACATGAGTTGGGGAAGTCAAAAACTTAGCTAGGTCCATGAAGGTTGGGGAAGTTGGGAAATTTATGATTTTTGAGTTTTTATTAGTTGGTTACGAATGTTTCAGAATTATTTCATTGTTAAGGTTTACTTGTTAACCTTATGATTTTGAGTGTGGCTATTCTAGATGCAAAATACCCTACGTTCTCAAAGATTTGGGAAGAAACATGACTTGGGGGTTCGAGGAAGAAATTTCAAGCTAAAGAGAAATTGCCCCAAATGTCAAAAATTTCACCCTAGAAAAACATGTGAGAAAAGAATCCAAGGATGTTACACCATGGGGATGGGTGACCACATTGCACGAGACTATCCAAAAGGACCCAGGTGCTTCAACTGCCAATAGATTGGCTGCTTCGCTAGGGACTGCTAGCGAAAGAGGAAAGTCAACCAACCAAATGAAAGAAACCAAGGAGACAATTTGGGAGCACAAGGAAGAGATTTCAAGATGAAAGGTAACTGTCATAGATGTCGAAAATCCCATGTCGAAAAACTTTGTGAAAAGAGAAGCCGAAAATGCTACACCTGTGGGGAAAAGGCCATTTTCCCGATATTGTCCGGTCGGCTCATATGTTTTAATTGCCGACATATTGACCATCTCTCTAGGGATTTCCTGGAAGGGGGAAAGATTAATCAAGACGAGATGAACAAAGGATGGTTCATAAATTTATGCAATTATGTATTTAAGGTATGGATGGTTAATAAACCTTACGGATTTAGTGGTTTGAGGAAGCGAAAGGAAATTTAAAATTACTACGTTTATGAATGAGGAAAATGTCCTAGCAATCCAATAAGATAATTTCTTAGAGCTAATGAGTCTTACTGGAAAATGATGATATGACGTGTCAACTTATAATTTGATAGGAAGTGGAATGTCGAATAGTGGATTAGGTAGTTAAGACGATTAATTACTCCCTTGTGGTTATTATGGGACTACAAGGATATGTGGTATTTCCATTCAAGATGATTTTGTGGATTCATAGTGGTTGAGATAACTTATTGTATTTAGAGATTACAAATGTTCAGAGGATTTAGAGATTTGTGATAGTTTATCTATGGTTTATTAGTGGGAAACTCATAAGTTAGGGGAAACTATGGGTTAACGAATGTTATTAGCCAATATATGTAAAATATAACCTTGGGTGAGGAAAAAAAAATGTAGTTATGATTTATTGAGAATTGGTGGCTCGATGGGGGATATTCTCAAAAGTTGTCTTGGGATAGGATACAACCCATTGAGAATTAAAAGGGAAGATATAGTAAGGTTGTCTTAGATCTTGTTACAAATTATTATGGGTATCTGATGATAACAATTGGGATAACTAGCTAGTAGCCTTTATGGGTTCAATACCTAGGATGTTCAAATACATAGTAGGATTGGGTTATGGTTGTATTGGTTGAGTATATTTTGATTTACTTAGCCTACAGGGAAATCGAGCAATACTTGAGGATTGTCCTATAAGGCATTGCAGGTAATTTTTCTAAGTTATGAGAAATAGGTTAGCAGTGAGTCATTCAAGGATAGAGGCAATAGAAGATTGAAAGCAGTGACCGAGCGAAAAGGAAAAGATCATTTGTTCCACTATATGCTTTGGACGAAGCGGGCTATTGGTGGAAAGCTATGATAAGAATTTTGTCAATTCCTGAAGGGTAAGGTACGCTGAATATAGAGTGGGTACGATTTAAAGAACATTTGAAAGTTAAGTATTTTCTTTTGTGAGAGGAAATGGAGGAAAGTTTGGGATCATAGGGCTAAGTCATTGATTTGGGGGAAAAACTTAGGTATGAGGAAAGTGACTACTACACGGTATGTTATGTGGGGTTGGAGATTCGAAAATTTGTGCGTGAAGAGAGTGATGAAACTGTGGTTGCATACATGGGTTGGGGTAGGTCATAACTGTAATACCCCGAGAGCTCAGAGAAGTTAGTATATATCGAGGATAGTGTAAGGAAGGAAACAACACCAGTTGGATACCTTTTGGGCTGAATGTTGGCAAAGAACTCCCAAGTTAAGCGTGCTTAACCTGGGGTAATCCAGGGATGGGTGACCCCCTGGGAAGTTCGTGTATGCCCATTAGGGTAAGTTGTTCCGTCCTTCCTATCGCTCGATCGGGTCGTTACAATAACTGTGAGTGGTATGTTTCCCTGATGTAGGCATGTGTTGTGATGTGGGCTTGCTCAAGGATACGTATTTACCAGAGTAGTCAGCATGGGGATGAGTGATCCCTAGATTTGGCCTTTGGGGAGAAATTTATTCTGGTTACTGACTTGACCTTCAGTTTAGTATGCAGACAAGTGTACATCCCAAAACTTATGAACGTCTGGCTTTAGTCTGATTGTCTTGAATCTTGCCCTGTTAGTTTAACTGATGGTGCGATAGTAAGTACACCTTGGTACACTTAGGAGCATGAGTTTTGGTAGGGGGAAGTTGTGAGTAACATTATATCACCCATGATTTGGAGATTTGGGCTGGTACTGAGAAGTATCAGAAGTGATAGAAGTTGGGTCAATTACAACTCTCGGAGACGGGACAGGGGGCTCTAGCTTAACAATAACACCATGGGTGTGTGGCCTGTAACAGCGAATCTGAGCCAAAGGACCAATGGGCTTGTGACTAATTACCAGAATAGCTTGTAGGATGGCTCGCAGTAAGGGTGTGAGACCCATGAGTCAGATCTACTTAGTGAACTGCGAAGACATTTAGATGCCAAAGTTTGGGCAGCACTGTGGCTGTTATGTTTAGACTAGAATCCAAGTCCCAAGGGACAGGAGCACTGTGATAGGATCTGTAACTGTCTGTAAATGGTTGAAAGCTTTTTAAGATTGACAATCTAATTTCGGAGATTCATTCGGGAAGGGATTCTCCGAAATAATTGTGTCTATGATAGGACTCATGAAGAGAGTCAATTGAGAATAGGTCAAAAACTTTGACGTCGATTTTTGGATAAAATACTTTGATTTGTAAGTTGAATTCAGGTGCCTAAGGCCAGAAGTTGGGGCAACCATGTAGATGAGGCACAACCAACCAAGTACGTTATCTACCATGATGTGAGTCTTGAGGAGTAGGATGATATCTCTTGAGGAATGTGTTATGGGGACACTATAATCTTAAAGAATGAGGTGGAATTTCGAGGACGAAATTTATTTTTAACGGGGGATGATGTAATACCCCAGATTTTCAAATTCAAATATGATGTAACACTTGAGATTATTAGGTTCTAATACTTGAGGAAGTAGGTCAATTTAAGGGATTATAAAAGCCTTGAGACAAAGGTTCAATTTTTGAGCTAGGGGCAAAATCGTAAATATTGAAGTTTGGGTAAAAGTATAATTTACCTAAAACCTTGGGGTATTAGCGTAATTTATCATTTCTCCAGGGACATAAATGCAATTAAAAAATTATCCGGGGATCAAGTTGCAACGGGTTTAAGTGCAATTACCCAAAAAGTTTGGACCAAAGTTTAGTTCTTGGAACTTTGAAACTGGGTCATTAGGGTAATGAACTAAGCCAACTAAATTATTTGAGAGTCATGATTGCGGATGCCAAACTTTTTTCAATATAGCCAAGTCATGATTGCGGATCTCAAATTACATTTAAATCCACATTTGGATCATTTTGAAATCTAAGACTTAGCCTCCAAAAGTCTCCAAATTTTATCTTCAAGGACACATGGCAAGGAACCATTTGATTACTTGGAAGCTAAGATAAGGTCACATGATGGTTCATAATGACCCCCCTGAGGTGGCATCGTGTGATTGGCTAAAAAGGCTTACTTAGCCTTTAAGTTTGTTAAAGTCTCCAAACATTATCCTTAAGGACATGTGGAAAGCATTCATCGGCCACTTGGAGATAGGATTTGAAGCCTCATGATAACCTCTCAAGGTGGCGATGTGTGATTAGCTCAGGAAGTTTATAAATAAAGCCATGGGTTTGTTCACAAAAGATTCCAAACATTTCTAAAGAGAATCTCTGCCAAATTGAGGGAAGGAAAGGGAGGGTCTTGTTCTTGAGAAAGAGGGGAGAGTTCTTCCAAAAGGAGGAAGAAAAGTTCGCTAAGAACAAGGGAGAAAAGGCCTCGTCGAAAAGTTTGGGCTGCCACCATAGATCGTGCCAAACATCGTCAAAACCATGAGAAAACCATTCCCACTCATCGTAAATAGTGCGTCTTAGGGTAAACCTTCAAGGTGAGTGGTTTCCTCCTGCTTCTTCTTGATTATCCTTGGTCTCATTTGTGTGGGGTTGGTGGCATGCATCTCATGTTTCCTTAGTTCCGAGCATTTCTTTCCTATTTTGCCTACATCACGGAGTTTGTGGTTGTGGTTCGTCGATGGGGTTAAACATGATTACTCTTGCGTGTGACTTGTGGTTTGCACATTATATTTTCCTTGGTTTGTCCACCGTGCCTACAGGTGGAGTCTTGCCTAGTTGATATTCCTTTTGCTTTGTCTTCAACATGTTGTTTGGTGACAGTGGCTATTGGTGGATCGGGAACTTGTATATGATGGCTGGCCGCTTCTTGGAGAATTGTCACTATGATCGGGGGGGGGGGGGGGAATCCCGTGCCTAAAGATGGGGCCATGCCTACAGGTGGGGCTGAGGGGTTGGACTTCGATCATGTGCCTACAGGTGGGCCTAAGGCGTTTCACACAAGTGCCGGCAGTGATGACGGAGGCTTGGGGAGACTTCTTGATATATTGCATATTACTTTTGCATGCATTGTTTCCTTTCTTTCTTATCACTCACTTAGATGTTATTATCTAACTTCAGGTGTTTTATACCCCTGAAACATTCACAGTTCCAAGTACATTAGATGTGCCAGGTGATCTAGGTTCTAGTGCAAGTAAGGGAAAGGAGGTGGTGCTTGGCTAGCTCTGAATTTTTATGTCATTATGTACCCATGTAATCTAAGTGATGTATTGTAATAGTAGCTAGGATGCTCGAGCTTGTAATAAGTGTGAGAGTGTCCTACAATTGTACTAAGGGTTGTGGTTTCAATGTACGTGCATGGGTAATATCTCAATTGATGCGCTTTGAATGTCGTATAGGGAAGCTGCCATGATAAGGGTTTATTCGCTAGTTTGGGCATGTGTTGCAGTTGTAACTACAAGTAGTGTGTAACGACTCGTTTGAGGGCCTAGAATTTATTTAGAATTATTTAGAAGCATTTTTGCCAATTAAATATTTAACGTGGCAATTTAGAGATTTTTAATTGAGAAATTGAATTTAATGGTATTTAGTTATTTAAGAATTAAGTGCAAGGACATGATGGTCATTTAAGAAGTTGTTATTAGAATTTAATTTCTAATTAGTGATATTATGAGCTGGCTTATCCTCGCGTGAGGAGAAGTCTGAGAGGTCTCCAAGTTATAATAGGAGATGGAGATGGGCTTTTAGGGTTGTTCTCCATTATATATATATTCGTGGTGTTTAGTTTTTCTTCACGCTGTGAAGAACAGAGAGTTGGAAAAGCTTCAACAGTGATATTAGCATAGGAGATTTCCATCGAAGTTGTAGAAGTTGATCAGAGAGATTGAAAAGCAAGTATCTTCCTTGTAATCCCTTCCATTACAGGTTCTTGTGAGTACGTTTTCAGATTATTCAATAGCTTCTTTAGGTTTCAATTTTGTATCAGTAAATAGATACATTTATATATCTATATATATGTATGCGTATAACAGTAAAGTCATGAGCAAGTTGTTAGGAAACCAACCGACCGCGTAGCTTCGATTCTGCCCGGTTATGATCCATAGAGTCGCAAACATGAACTCCTCCAAGTCGGTCCACACAATCGACCCTTTCCACGAACGCCTTGAGTATTGCTAGTAACCCTAGGTGCCTCTTGAGAGATCTGAAATTTCTACTTATTTTTTAGCTTTTTAAGTGGCATATTTATAGAGTTAAAAACCCTAATAGTGCCTTGGAAAACCCCTAAACAATTTAGGCCTGGAATAACATTGGGCCGAATCTCTCTTTTAAATTGTGGAATGGGCTCGACCTAAGTGTGTGACCTCTTAGATCCACCATTGGGCTAGATGTAGGGCCAATTCCATTGGGCTATATGAAGGCCCAACTTATTAGATTAATTAAACTCTTTAATTAAACTTATGAGCCTCTTAATTAACATATCTCATGGGCTTCTTAATTAAACTTTTTAATTAATAGTTTTAGAATTAATCAAATTAATTCCAAAACCCTACATATCATGGTTAACGTCTAGCAACATGCCATGAATACCTAGCCAACGATGAAAAAACATGGACCTTTTCAATTGCAATTACCATGTAGTAAAATCCTTTCATCAATCTATGTCCCGATTGAATTTAGGGTATGGTTTTATGACAAAACCCTAATCATTCAATAACTATGTATCCATTCCAGATTTATGACTTGATAGGTGAATCAAAACACCTTTTGATTTCCACCTCACCTTGGTCAAGGATTTCCTCAGTCATGAAATCATCGGAATACATAGGACATCTTCTCATCTTATCGATAAGTGATGAATCCTATTTTGACATTCACAAGCCTTCATATGTGATAAGGTTACGCCTAGTGATAATTTGTTAATGACTACATTAGAATCCAAAAAGAACCAAAGCGTAACCAGTCAAATATAAGACTACCATGATGTCTCAAGTCTAAGGATCAATATGCACTATTGCAACACAGAAATTCCAATTCGACATTAAATAATAACCACTAGGACTTCTGTAGCGGGTCAGTTTAGTGTACTTATTCTTATAATAAGCACCCTCATATACGTACTAGTGTCCTCACACCAATGTCCATGAAATGAGACATTCTCCTAATTGAGCATGCATCATATGTGCTAGTCTATCCGAGTTATTAGTGTCCAATCCGAATAACTCTATGACTAGGAACATTTAAGATCAAGCATTGAAAGGAATATGTTTCATGATCGTCAACTCTATGCATGACCATATTCCATGAGCCTATTTGCTCTATGGACTTTGTCAAGTATGGATTACAATAAATAATGATCACAACCATCAATGACAAATAAAAATATAATGCCTTGCAATAACAATTGATTGAAGATAAAGAATCAAAATGTAAAGTATGATCAATTACATGTAAATATAATTGGCTTGTGGGGCATAACTCTAACACAAGTATCTATCCCAGTAAACCATTCTTACGGGATCACGTTTCAGTATTAGTCTTAGTTTCAGTAACTCTTTATTTGAGTTTTCAGATTAATCAGACAGTGTATTTATATATATATAAATGCAGTATATCATTGTATAGTGAGTTTTGATATGCTATGCATAATTTTCTTGCAAGCGGTTCCTTCCCAATACTATTATTGATTCATCTTGATGTTATTCTATATCAATTGGGATTGTTCTCCCAAAATTTATTTCGGAATGGTGTAGTAATGTTAAGTTTTTGATTCAAGATATGGTCTTTGTTATCGTAAGCTTTATTTCGTATGAGTTTTCAGACATTCAAATGAGCCTTGTATCATTCGAATGAGTTTTTGTGGTATCCGAATGAGTTCTTAGTGTTATCGTATCATTCGAATGTGTTCTTAACGTTTTCAGTGTGTCATTCGAATGATTTTTTTTGTCATTCGAATGTGTTCTTAAGGTTTTTAGTGTGTCATTCGAATGAGTCCTTGAAAGATCCAAGTAAGCCTTTGCTTCGCATCATCTACCATTCGAATGAGTTTCCCTGTCATTTGAATGACTTGTGTGTATTCCATTCACTCATTCGAATGGGGTACTATTGCATTCGAATGTGTTACATTATGCCCGTTCAAATTTTTTAGTTCCTTCAAATTCATTCGAATGACAGTAGGGTGCAAGTCACTCACACCAAATTTTCCATACACTGCATTCCTTTTGGTAACCAATATTGCAAGAACTCCAAAGTTAAGCATGCTCAGGTAGGAGTAGTGATAGGATAGGTGACCCCCCTAGGAAGTTTTCATGTTGCACCCTCAGAATAAATAATTAAATAAATAAATATCAACAAATTTGGTATTTTAAGGAAAAATACGAGTAATATTTGGATTCCAATAACAACTTGTGCATTTTATACTTTTGTGTGAAGTTATAACATAATCAGCATTATTTCGTGAGATTATGTACATACATATTGGTATAAGCATTGAGCATGACTTTATATGGCGCACTACATATCGTGTGTCAGCATTTATATGAGCATTGCATTATGCGCACCAGGCGGCTTGTCCGCGGGGATCCCATCAATATCAGTTTTGCTTACAGTTCAGTTTATGAGTTGCCCGCTTGGTGTCCAACAGGGGGCTAGTGGCATATTTCCCACAGTATGTGCTTACAGTTTTTATGTTTACAGGATTCAGATCAGTCAAGTATATATTATAGTTATGTGGGCCTATGAACCAAAGTTGCATACCTGCATTTATTTTACAGTATATGTGCATTACATCTCGTAAATGCAACCTTACAGTGATTCTTATATTTCTCAGTACAATGATAGTTATTATCTTTATGAGTATCGACATTTCTCGATTCAGCTTCAGTTATTCTTTCCAGCTTATACTTGTTGAGCTTTGTAGCTCACCTTGTGCTTTTCACCATTCCAGGTCCTAGCGGGGGAGTACCAAATGTGGGGCTTAGCAACAGTGCAGTAGTGTGTGTGCGTGGAGCTGCTCAAGATTAAAGATGTTTGGGAGTTTGTTAGTTTATAGTGTTTATCAGTTTAACATTAGTTTATATTTCAGTTGAGGGATTTTCCCTTTGACAGATTTTATGATTTTCAGTTTATGTTGACTTAGAGTTTTATTTCAATTATTTGAGATATTCATTTATGGTATCAGATTTTAGTTTATCAGTTAATTTTATTTTATTTCCCGTAGCACCTCTTCTCGGGCAGTTCTATGATAGGGGGTGTTATAGTATTGGTATCAGAGCGGGGTTTTGAGAAGTCTCCAGTACACACATAGGATGTTGGGTAGAGTTAGGACTTGTGTCTATCAGTTAGATAAGTTGGCCTAATTAACAGTATTCTAACCCTAAATGGTGATGTAGGAAGATGGGTAATAGAGGTGGACAACACCATACTCATAGTCAAGCTGCTTCTATTCCAACTGAAGTCCTAGTATCTATGCTTGGCTCACCAGGGGAGTCTGGTAGTGACTTACGATAGGAGATGACCGAGATGCGAGGTATGTTAGCGGGCTTGATGAGGGTGGTTGATACCCTAACTACTAATCAGGTGAGGTAACCACAAGTACCACAAGAAGCAAGAGGCAGTAGAGGCGATCTGCCAGTCGCTCCAACAGTTCTAGTTGTGGAGGCAGATACAGGGAGTCAATTACTAAAAGATTTTATGGCCTTCCGACCACCAGCATTCCATGGAGGCACAAATGCAGCAGCGATAGAGAATTGGATGCTATCGATAGAGAATGATCTTTGATCTATCGGTTGTACAGACGACCGACAGGTGCGACTTAGCACATTCTTGTTTAGAGGTGATGCTAAGAGATGGTGGGAGACTGCTCGCCAGAGGTTTGGGAATTAAGAACCCATATGGGTCGAGTTCCAGCAAGTGTTCAATGATGCTTATTACCTAGCATGGGTCAAGGAGCAGAAGGTCTATTAGTTTAACGAGTTGGTGCAAGGTACCAAGATAATAGACCAGTATGAGGCAGAATTTATAACCCTGTCTTGATACGCCCTAGAGTTGGTGTCCACTGAAGCAAAGAAGGCCGCCAAGTTTCAAGGAGGATTGCGTGCAGATATCTGTCATGCTTTTGGAGGAGCTTTGAGCTTGGATTATGCCACGGTAGTCCAACGAGCGTATACTATCGAGCGAGATTGCAACGAGTGGAGAGTGACACAAGCAACCAAGAAGGGAGCAGGTACATCTCAAGGTACATCGAATAACAAGAAGAGAAAGTGGACAATTGGACCAGGAAATAATATAGAGAATAATCCACAGTGCAATCAATGTGGGAGGAAGCATGGAGGACCGTGTTTGGCTGGAAAGAATGTATGTTACAAGTGTGGATAAGAAGGGCATAGGAAGAAAGATTGTATGAGAAATCAAACAGCACTCCCCGCACCAAAGGTGACTTGTTTTAGGTGCGGACAGAAAGGACACATAGCTAACAGGTGTACACAACTGCCCTAGAATAGAGGCCAGCAAGAGAATCAGAGGCCACCAGTAGCTAGAGGGCCAAGAGCGGCACCTATACTAGCATTACTAGTAGCTCAGCATCCACTGCTCGCGGAGAGACAAGTGTAGGGTAGAGTTTATGCCCTCACCACAACTGAGGTAGAGCAGGGAGATGGGACTATCCATGGTATTTTATCCTTATATGGTCATGATGTGTGTGCATTATTTGATACTGGTTCTACACATTCTTTAATTGCACTGCGCACAGTACGTTATGTTCCCCATTCCCAAATTTCTTTACTGTATCATTTGATTGTTTCTACACCGGGAGATAAGATTATCGTGGCTAGAGAAATGTTTAAGAATTGTGAGATTGAGATGTTAATATAGGTGCTCTAGACCCAATCAAATTGGGTATGTTGTACACTGACAATTGTAATCATGTTTATTATTTGAATAAGAAGTAGTTTAAATTCACAAGAAGTCATTCTACTAGTTTCTTGTTATTATTGTAATAATCGAATGAAACTAGATATAAGTCTATATGATGTATACTATGATCAATCTATAAAGATTTAAGATGATGCATCATAGTTTCTAAACATCATTAATCGTCCCAAGTCATAGCAATGTCAAGAATGGATATTGACAATTGCGGTAAGACTTGTATGTGCTATATTTTTTCTATGTGATAGCAATGGGGGTCTCACACCCATAGGCGTGGGGATGCCTAGACAAGTACATAGGTGACCAATGTTGGAGAACATGTCACTGAACATGACTCGCCATGAGAATCCATTTTGGTTATATGTTGATGGCATTCTCATACGAGATGGGTGTAACTAATCCTTGGACCTGAGGTTGTCACGGTCATCTCATAAGAAGACCGGTATGCTTTGAGATCGTTTCGATGGGTCTAGACAAAGGTTGCACGTAGGCGATCGTTGGGCATATCGTGAGGCTTATGGAGATGGGTGCATAACCAAGATGGGACTCATCTATCCTTGATAGAGGATGATGTATCTAAGGCGCCTTCAGTGGATATTCACTTTAAATCCATGGCCATGGTGAAAGAGATCAATAAGGAGTTATTGATTCACTTTATATTAAGTGAAGATATCCGAATGACCGAAGAAAAACTCATGTGATCATAATCAAGCAACACATTGCCAGACTTGAGATCACATAAGATACATTAACGAGAGGATCGAATTACACGGTAACCATGCTTGTGAAAGGTTATTTTCGGATTATGAATCCTTCTGAATAATTGGGTAGGCATGACGCCTTGCTAGAGGCCAATCTTGTCTTATGTGTTCGTACAAACACATTGCTAACATATTCGGAAGCCTAATGAGTCATGCGCAATAGGCACGGTCCCTGGCTTAAACCAGGAGAACGGACGTATGTTTAACTGGGACACTTCGGCAAGAAGTTATGCTGTCATAGGTTCTCACGGAAAAAGAACAAATAGACGTAATGACGTCGATATGACGAGGAGATAGTTAGTGTAGGTGCTTTAGACCCAATCAGATTGGACATGTTGTACACTGACAATTGTAATCATGTTTATTATTTGAATGAGTTGTTCAAATTCACAAGAAGTCATTCTATTAGTTTCTTGTTATTATTGTAATAACCGAATGAAACTAGATAGAAGTCCATATGATGTATACTGCGATTAATCTATAAAGATGTGAGATGATGCATCACAGTTTCTAGACATCATTAAATGTCCCATGTCGTAGCAATGTCAAGAATGGACATTGACAATTGTGGTAAGACTTGTATGTGCTATGTTTTTGCTATGTGATAGCAATGGGGGTCTCACACCCATAGGCATGGGGATGCCTAGACAAGTACATAGGTGACCAATATTGTAGAACGTGTCACTAAACATGACTCACCATGAGAATCCATTTTGGTTATATGTTGATGGAATTCTCATACGAGATGGGTGTAACTAATCCTTGGACCTGAGGTTGTCACGGTCATCTCATAAGAAGACCGGTATGCTTTGACATCGTTTCGATGGGTCTAAACAAAGGCTGCACATGGGCGATCGTTGGGTATATCGTGAGTCTTATGGAGATGGGTGCATAGCCAAGATGGGACTCGTCTATCCCTTGTTAGAGGATGATGTATCTACTACGCCTTTGATGGATATTCACTTTAAATCCATGGTCATGATGAAAGAGATCAATAAGGAGTTATTGATTTACTTTCTAATTAAGTGAAGATCTCCGGAAGATCGAAGAAAACTCAGGTGATCGTTATCAAGCAACACATCGCCATACTTGAGATCACATAAGATACATTAACGAGAGGATCGAATTACACGGTAACCATGCTTGTGAAAGGTTATTTGCGGATTATGAACCCTTCTGAATAATTGGGTAGGCATGATACCTTGCTAGAGGCCAATCTTGTCTTATGTGTTCGTATCGACACATTGCCAACATATTCGGAAGCCTAATGAGTCATACGCAATAGGCACGGTCCCTGGCTTAAACCAAGAGAGTGGACGTATGGTTAAGTGGGACACTTCGGCAAGAAGTTTTAACGTCGTAGGTTCTCATGAAAAAAGAACAAATAGATGTAATGACGTCGATATGACGAGGAGTCGTCATAATGGAAAGAGTTTCCTAAATGGCAATTGATTAAATTAGGAAGTAGTTTATAATTTAATAATTTTCTATTTGTTGGAGTGGCAAATAGGAAATAAAATATATTTAGGCTTAAGTTAATATTTGGACTAAATTGGATTTGGGCCAAATATTAAAATAAATATTATATTTAGACTAAATTAGATTTGGGCCAAATATTAAATATTAAATATTATATTTGGACAAAATTAGATTTAGACCAAATATTAAATATTATGTTTGGGCTTAAATTAGATTTGGGCTAAAATATTTTATTTAAACTTATAAAAGGATTGGGCCATTTATTTATATTCCTAGTTGGACTAGAATAAACCCATTTAATTAAGTTCCTAATTGGACTAAATTAAATGGGCCGGCCCATGTCCATTAGGGTTTAAGAAACCCTAGAGCTCCTTATAAATACCCATTTATGGGTTGCCCAAATAAAAGGATTTTTGGTGTCGTTTTTCAAGAGTTGAAAAACGCATTGCCATTCACTCTTCCCCGTTTCTTTTGGCCCCAATACGAAATGAGGGCATTCTTTTACCATCCATACATAAGTCGTGCAAAGGAGAAGGAGCTAGCACTCATATTCCGCTCTCCTTGCCAACGGACGCTTGCCGCGTATCACGAGTTAGAGGCCGGACACTTGGACGACTCGAATCCGCGAACGACTCGATAATCTAAAGGTTAGATTTATTTATTTGTTTGTGAATGATTTAATTTCGACGTTGATCTAATCGCCGGGATCGGGGTAAGTTCAAAAATTTTGAACTACGTTGTTTACCCTGTAGCGATCTTGCTTTACTTTCAGTGGTATCAGAGACATCGTTGAAATATTTGATATTTTACTCTTGAGTAATGAAATGGTTTTGATGAATGTCTATATGAAAATCAATATATGAAAATCAATCTATATGGATTTTGTGAATGAGAAAATGAATTTTTAATATATGAGTTTTGAAGCAAGGTATGAAAACCTATAGAAGAAATATTGAGTAAGGTTGAGTGTGATTTGTTTCAAATATATACTTTTGATAATCTCAACTTGTTTTAAAGATAATCAAAATGAGTTTTTAAAGAATCGAATAAGGTTGTTTTGAAAATTCAAGATTTTCTATAGAATAGTCGACTATCAGTATATGTCTGTCGACTATTCTTAATTTTACATGTAAAAATAGTCAACTAATCCTTTTCTCTGTCGACTATTGTGCTTCACAGAATTTTATAACGACTAGTTTTTCAACTCCAACGGTCACAAAAACGGCTAGTTTCTTCTTCAATCTTTATGGATGCTTATATATACAACTCATGGATGATCAAGGAGAGGCTAATGGACTGAAATGAGATGATCTAGCAATTGCAAACAATTTTATTCGAGCTTACAGTGTTTGAGCTTTCATTGTTTTATTTTTTCTCTCCAAGGCTTTGCTGTTCTATCATTGTAAATTTATTGCTAAGCCTTGTTTTTCATTGTGAGAGAACTTGTAACTAAGAGTGTTAACTCTTAGCTTATCTCTTTCATTTGTATTGTTTCTATTTTCCTAGCTTGTGTAGCTAGAGGGCCCATTAAATTGGGAGGTTGTATTTCCTAGCTTGTGTAGCTAGAGGGCCTACTTGTGTAAGTAGGAGGTTTTAGTGAATTGGTTTAAAATCCTTAGTGGGAGCTAAGGTAGTGGATTAGGCTTGGTTTAAGCCGAACCACTATAAATCCTTTGTGTCTTTTATTCTTCTTGCTTTACATTTGTCATTTCATATATTCTATATTTTAAATCACTAAAACCTCAATTGGGTTAAAAAGTTTTTCAAGTTTTATCATTTAAGTTTTTAAATATCCAATTCACCCCCCCTCTTGGTGTATGCCATAGAACCTACTGTTCTAACAATTGGTATCAGAGCCTAACTCCCTGTTTCAAGGTTTAACAACCTAAGGAGAGATCCATGGCTCTTAAGGAAGGTTATCCTACTAATGTGGCACCGTACTTTGATGGTTCTTATTATGATTTTTGGAGAAAAAGGATTTGTATTTACTTGCAATCTATTGATTTTAATTTGTGGTATATTGCAGAAAAAGGATTTGTTTCAAAACCAAAATCTGTTTGGAGTGAAGATGATAAAAACAGTTTTGTTTTAAATATCAAAGCTATGAAAATTTTGCATCAAGCTTTACTTGAAAATGTTTATGCAAAAATTTCTAAGTGCTCTAGTGCTAAAGAGATATTGAGTACTCTTGATTCATTATATCTCTCTGACAAATGTTGTGAGCAAGTTGATGAAAATTCACAGGTTGAAAATTCATTAAATCATCAACAAATAGAGGAGAAAGGAAGTTCCCGTGCCTCTAGTGAAGAAGAAAGCTCAAATCCCATCTCGTGCTTCATAGCTCAAGAAGAAGAGGAGGTAACCTCTACTTCTACTTATGATTTTGATGACAGTATAGATATTGAAAATGTCCATGAGTCTAGTTCTTTGAATGCTAAAAATGATGATCATGATTCTTTTTCAAATGAAGAGTTGTTAAATGCTTTTAATGATTTACATGCCAACTTTGAAAAACTATGTTTGAAAAACAAAACTCTTCAAGATCAATTAGACTTGTTGTCAAATGAATTGGAAGCTTTAAAATCTAAAAATGAATATTTGCTTGCTTCCAATAATGAACTATCAATGAAAAATGATTTGAATGAAAATCAATTGAAATCTCCTAATGTTCCTTTAAATGAGAAACCTGTTTCAAATAGGAAGATTTCAAATTCTTATAATCATAGCAAAGGTGTTGAAATTTTTCATAGTCCAAGAGCAAAAGCCAAGAGCTCACATTTACACACCTATCATGAAATTAAATGCTTTTATTGTGGTAAATTAGGTCACATTGCATACAACTGTCCTTTAAAAAGGAAATCATATTTTGGACCTAATTTGAAATGGATTCCTAAGGGAACTAAGGTGTATACTGTTTCCAATATTAAACCCCAAGGATCCAAGCATGTTTTGATACCTAAAAATTCTCATTTTAGGAGGAATGTGCAAAAGGATAAGAAGCAAACAATTTTCATAAAAAGGAAACATAAATTCTCTGCTTCACATCCTAGCTATTGGTATCAATTTAGAAACAAAGGTTTTGAAAGAAATAGTCCACATAGGTTTAAACAAATTTGGGTTCCAAAGAGAACCTTCTATGTTAACAATGGTGATCCCAAGGTGGTTTGGGCACCAAAGGCTTGTGGATAGTTATTTGTGCAGGTTGCTTGACATCCAAATGAAATTTAAAGTGAAATCCTTGCGGTTGAATCAAGCATGAAAGAAAAGGGGGATGAAGGAGAAAATCAACTCCAATAGATTCTCATTTTACCAACCAAGAGTAAGAGATATTTGAATTTCATCCTTGGTGGTATATTTCTTTCCCTAAACTCTCTGTTTATAAGTTTTGATGATCTTGAGTTATAAGTGTGGCTTTATGATTTTGTTGAAAACTTATATTGATTTCTAAAATTAAGAGAGAGTTATAGTGTTGTGATATATGCATTGATTAAGGGGGAGTTTTCATCTAAAGAAAATGAACATTTTACTCTTGCCAATAAATGCTTGCCTCTGAATGCATGCTTAATTTGATGAATGATTTCTATGAGGATTTGGTTTAAGGGGAAGCCTATTTTATTTATGCTCTCAGTATGTTCCAAAAATGGGGAGTATTAATCTTTTTGATGTTGACAAAAAGGGGGAGATAAATTGAATGATTTGATTTTCATATTTGTTTTGTCATCATCAAAAAGGGGGAGATTGATATTTTACTCTTGAGTAATGAAATGGTTTTGATGAATGTCTATATGAAAATCAATATATGAAAATCAATCTATATGGATTTTGTGAATGAGAAAATGAATTTTTAATATATGAGTTTTGAAGCAAGGTATGAAAACCTATAGAAGAAATATTGAGTAAGGTTGAGTGTGATTTGTTTCAAATATATACTTTTGATAATCTCAACTTGTTTTAAAGATAATCAAAATGAGTTTTTAAAGAATCGAATAAGGTTGTTTTGAAAATTCAAGATTTTCTATAGAATAGTCGACTATCAGGATCATTCTGTCGACTATGCTTCAAAATAGTCGACTATTTTTGATGTTCTGTCGACTATTTAAGTATCTGTCGACTATTTTAGCATCTGTCGACTATCGAGTAAAAATAGTCGACTATGCCTTTTGATCTGTCGACTATTTTTGTTCATAAAATTCAAAAATTTCTTCACATTTCAGCAACTGTCGACTATTCAAGTATGTCTGTCGACTATTGGATTTTTGTATTAAAAATAGTCGACTATCAGTATATGTCTGTCGACTATTCTTAATTTTACATGTAAAAATAGTCAACTAATCCTTTTCTCTGTCGACTATTGTGCTTCACAGAATTTTATAACGGCTAGTTTTTCAACTCCAACGGTCACAAAAACGGCTAGTTTCTTCTTCAATCTTTATGGATGCTTATATATACAACTCATGGATGATCAAGGAGAGGCTAATGGACTGAAATGAGATGATCTAGCAATTGCAAACAATTTTATTCGAGCTTACAGTGTTTGAGCTTTCATTGTTTTATTTTTTCTCTCCAAGGCTTTGCTGTTCTATCATTGTAAATTTATTGTTAAGCCTTGTTTTTCATTGTGAGAGAACTTGTAACTAAGAGTGTTAACTCTTAGCTTATCTCTTTCATTTGTATTGTTTCTATTTTCCTAGCTTGTGTAGCTAGAGGGCCCATTAAATTGGGAGGTTGTATTTCCTAGCTTGTGTAGCTAGAGGGCCTACTTGTGTAAGTAGGAGGTTTTAGTGAATTGGTTTAAAATCCTTAGTGGGAGCTAAGGTAGTGGATTAGGCTTGGTTTAAGCCGAACCACTATAAATCCTTTGTGTCTTTTATTCTTCTTGCTTTACATTTGTCATTTCATATATTCTATATTTTAAATCACTAAAACCTCAATTGGGTTAAAAAGTTTTTCAAGTTTTATCATTTAAGTTTTTAAATATCCAATTCACCCCCCCTCTTGGTGTATGCCATAGAACCTACTGTTCTAACAATATTTCAATTCCTTACGTGCGGATTTGGTTATGTTGTTATTTGTGAAATAATTAAATAAGTGTGACATTTATATTTTTGGATTGCAAAACATTTTTGGGTGAAGGGCAAAAGATCGTGTATGACATGAAAAAGGTGAAATGGGGTTCGAGGTGCATACGGATGCACTGGGGCGTCGAAAGAGCGGCCGAGCGGGGCCTGTATGCACTGGGCATGGCCTAGGCGCGTGCATGGCCCGGCCAGGCGCTGCCACGCACGCATGGCGGGCACAGGCGCTGCCAGGCAGGCCCGCGCGCGGGCGCGTGGGGCGGCCGGGCGCGGGTGCGACCCGCCGGCCCGCAGATGACCCGCGCGTGGTCGCGGACGACCCGCGCGTGGCCCGCGGGTGCGACCCGCGACCTGTGCGTGGTCGCGGCCGACTCGCGCGTGGCCCGCGGGTGCGACCCGGGCATGGCCGCGGCCGACCCGCGCAGCTCTTGCGCGCCTCGCGTGGCCCCAGTAGCCCGTGCTTGCCCCCCAACGGCCCTCGCGGCCGCGGCCAGCGTGCCTCACGCGGTCCATGTGCGCCCAATGCTGGCCAGGCACGGCCTAGGCGCGCCCAATGGGCCTTGCGGGTTGGCAGCATGTTCAACATGCTGCCCAGCCGCCTCCCAGCCCCTCCCGCTCCCTCGAGTTTCGGTTTGACCCTTCGCCGGGGTTCATGTGAAACACTCGGGCCGACCCTTCAGTGGCCCAGTGCATTCTATACCCTCAGGTGGGGCCCAGCCAAATTGTTTGGTTATGTTTTATTATTTTTATCCGATACATGAGTGTATGACACTTATGGGGTCGTGATTAAAATTGGGCCAGGGCCGTTAATTGGGTTATTTAATAATTATTGGGCTGCTAGTGTATGTTTGACATGCATTGGTTGATTCAAGGCCTGTTGAGCCTTGCTAGTTAGACTAATGGATGGAGCCTAAGCCCAACACAATTAAAACAATTTTTGATTTTCCAAAATTATACAAATTTTCAATTTATTGAAAGCGTTTCATTAATATTGAAATAAATACGACAATTAAGTAACATAATTATGAATGAATCAATTAGATTGATTGCATGGGTGTATGGTATGGATCGAGTCGACCATTTATTTTATGTTGGAAATGAATGCTTGTAAATTTGGTTTTTAAAATAGAGCCTGCGTATCCTGCCTCTCTTATACTCTGATGTACATTCTTTTCTCATCTCACTCCCCCCGAATGTAACTCGGGGTTTCTGATTCTATGTAATGTATGTAGAATAGAATAGAGTAGTGATAGTTGTTGTCTGTATGAAGAGCAAGAGATGGAACTAAATTGAAGACAAGATTCGAAGACCAATGAAAGCTTGAAGAATGTGCTTATGAAGCAAGATGTGATTCTTCACCTAGGTTTGACCCGCTAGCTTCCCTTCTATGGCTCGAGGGGACTAGCCGTAGTTATCCATACCATACACCGGTTTGAGTCGTTAATTATACATTATTAATTTGATTAATTGCATGTGATGAGACCTAAATAAATAAATAATAAATCCCTCATAAATATTAAGCCAACTTGCCTTCCATCATTATGAAGCATTAGGTTTCTAGCTAGCACTTGATTTGTTGAGTCACTCAAGGTCATGTGTCACCTATGATTCCTATGTTTCATGAGCCATGAGATGTCCCTGAATGATGGGTCCGACTTAACTAGAAAGGTGGGGTTTGTTGAGTCACTCAAGGCCTTACTGAGTATAGAGGCAAAGATTGGGAGTCACATAAGATGTGCTTGACAAGGAGTTGTCAACCCAATGAATCTAGGAGTTGCATGGAGATGCAATTGGTAACAAGTACCTACCTAATCAATCCTAGCACAATTTGTTGAGTCTCTCAAGGTTGTGCGAGGGGAGATGGGATTCTAGCCAGCTAGGAAATCTTCCAACGGGATTTCTCGAGTTATGTCTTGAGGGTGGAAAACTCGTAGAAAATAGTAGGAGGAATCATAAAATGTTACTTCTTGCAATTTATGATTTTGTAATTCAATATGATTATAATAATATCTCTATTCAGTTGTTGATCCAGAATGTCTAGAAACATGTCGATAAGATCGATACTCGAGGGAAATAATACCTTCAATGGACTAATTTCTATGACTGAGAGATCATCTTGAGGATAATCCTCACGTATGATAAGATTCTTTATGCAATAGAGAGTTATCTTCTTATGAAGAAACCAGTTAAAGAAATAGTAGCACATTAGGCATGGACAATGCACAGGGGTGATATGATTATCGCTTGATATATCGTCTTAACTGCTATGACCCTAAAACATAGGTCGCAACATAAGAGTTATGATGCCTATGAGATCATGGCTAGGCTCAAGGATCATCTATTGAGAAGCATGTCATGGAGATGATACGGTTTATCAATAGGTTGCTATAGCTGAACTTGGGTATGGATGCCAAGACTTACCCTAGACTTGGTGCTACAGTCCCTCCCTAACAGTTATGGAAAAGACTCTTGGAGAGTGGTTGTCCATACTAAGGGAGACCGAACCTAAAATTGATTATAGGTTAAGGGAAGTGTTCTCTTAGTTGAAGGGCCCAAGGCGCACAGGGGCAAGCCCAAGAGTAAGAAAGCCAAAAGAAAGAAAAGTTCTTCCATAGCGCAATCTGGAAGAGTCCAGAAGACCCAAACCCGAAAGGGTAAAGATGATGCGATCTATCTCCGCTGTGATAAACCAAGAAGTGTAGAGTAAGAAGAGTTCCACTCATGACACTTCAGGTATTTATGTTATTGGAATTAATCTATCTACTTCTGATCAGTCCACATGGGTATTAGATATTGGATCTAGTGCTCATATTTACACTTTCGTGTATGGGCTTAGGAGTATGAGGAGATTAATAATAGGAGAAGTGTACCTACACGTGAGAAATGGATCAAGAGTTGTTCCATTAGTTGTAGGGACCTATTTATTGACATTATTCATAGGGCTTGTATTGGAGTTACATAATTGTTATTATAATCCTAGTTTGACTAGGAATATAATTTCTAATTCTTGTTTGACAAGGATGGATATTCATTTTTATTTAAGGACAATAGTTGTTTGTTTGATAAAAATGAGTTATTTTATGGTAAAACAACAGCACGTAACGGTTTGTATGTCCTTGATGTTGATACTCCTATCAATAACATAAATATTAAGCGACTTAAATCAGGTGATTTAAATAGCACTTATTTATGGAATTGTCATATTAGCCATATAAATGAGACTTGCATATCCAACTTGCATAAAGATGGATAAATTAGCACATTTTATTATGAATCATATGGTTCTTGCGAATCTTGTTTACTTGGCAAGATGACTAAGTTTCTTTTTAAAGTAAAGGGAGGCTACATAAGTGATAGGGTTTGTGCACATTGATGTGTGTGGACCCATGTCCACCCAAGCTATAGGTGGATATGTCTACTTCATAACCTTTACTGATGATAGATCATGTTTTGGTTATGTGTATCTTATGGGACACAAATCTGAGGCTTTTGAAAAGTTCAAAGAATTCAGATTTGAAGTAGAGAAACAAACTGAGAAAAGTATCAAAGTACTTCGATCAGATCGAGGTGGTGAATACTTGAACAGTGAGTTTCTAGATCATCTGAAGTAGAATGAGATTCTCTCACAATGGACTCCACCTGGAATACCAGAGATGAATGGTGTGTCTGAAAGGAGGGATAGGACCTTGTTGGACATGGTCTGGTCCATAATGAGTTGCACTGAACTCCCTATTTCATTTTGGGAATACGCACTCCTTACCACGATCTTTGTTTTGAATAGGGTTCCAAGTAAGTCAGTTACTCAGACTCCATATGAGATATGGAAAGGAAAGAAGCCAAATTTGTCTTTCCTTAAGATTTGGGGTTGTGAAGCTTATGTCAAGCATGTTGACAATAATAAGTTAAAACCCAAATCGATGAGATGTTTGTTTGTGGGATATCCAAATGGATATTACTTTTACCACCTATATGAACAAAAAGGTGTTTTGTTGCCAAGCATGTGGTATTCCTTGAGAAGGAATTCTTAGATGTTGTGGCTAGTGGGAGGAATGTTAAGCTCGAATAAGATTCGAGGCGAACCACAAACAAATACTCCCCTCTAGGAATCAGAGAAAGATCAGACATAAGAAGTTGTGTCAACTCCCCAACCTTCTACATAAGAACCTCGTAGGTCGATGAGGGTTCGTCATGAGCAAGAGAGATATGGATTTCTCATCTTGGCACATGGAGATGTGCTTCTAGCTGATAACGATGAGCCTACTACCTATGATGAGACAATGTCTGACATTGACTCTGAGTTATGGCAGATGGATGACAAAATAGCTTTCTTGAAAGGAAACCTGGTCGAGAATGTGTATAAGACACAGTCTGATGATTTTGTTACTCATAAACATGCAAATAAGATTTGCAATTTGCAAAGGTTCATTTATGGACTAAGGCAAGCATCCCGGAGTAAGAATGAATGTTTTGATGAAAAGATCAAAAAGTTTGATTTTCCACAAAAGGGAAATTGATCCTTGTGTTTACAAGAAGGTTAATGGAAGCGTGGTGGTCCTTTTAGTCCTATATGTGGACAATATATTGCTCATAGGGAATGATGTTCCCATGATACAATTAGTTAAAATATGGCTTTCAAAATATTTTCTCCATGACGAATTTGGGAGAAGCAGCCTATATTCTGGGAATACGGATCTATAAAGATAGATCCAGGAGGTTGCTAGCACTCTCCCATAGCACGTACATTGACAGGGTGCTAAAGAGGTTTAGCATGGAAGATTCTAGGAGGAGAAGTCTTCCCATGTCACATGGAATACATCTCTCTAAGGCTATGTGTTCAAAGACACAAGATGAGAGAGATAGGATGAGTCGAGCACCATATGCCTTGGCTATTGGCTCGATCATGTATGTCATGTTATGTATGAGGCCTGATATCGCATATACTTTGAGAATATGTAGTAGATATCAAGCTGATCCAGGTTAGAAACACTGGATTCCTGTGAAAAATATTCTTAAGTACTTGTGAAGCACTAAAGAGATGTTTTTGTCATATGGAAAATGAGAACATACCATGAAGGGGTTCATGGATGCCAGTTTCCAATTCGACCATGATGATTTTAAATCATGTACAGTCGAAATTCATATTCTGCCTAAATGGTAGGGCCATGAGTTTGAACAGTTTCAACAAGAGATAGTGGCAGATTCAACAACTGAAGTCGAATACATAACAACCTTCGAAGTAGCTAAGGAGGTTGTATGGATCCGTAAGTTCATTGATGAACTTAAAGTGCTGTCCAGCATTGTTGATCCAATAACAGTTATGGGACAATAATGGAGCCATCGCGTAAGTGAAGGAACTGTAATACCCGGAATTACATGGTATTGACAATAAATAATTTTAATTATTTTGGACAGGATCTCGGGTGATCCGGGAAGCCCAAGAGTCGGTTTCGAGTAATTAATTATTAAGATTTGCTGAGTCGGCGGCAGAGAGTGCCTCGGGACTTGGATGTCCGGGGAAGAGGGCATGAGATTGGTGGGCGTCTTGAAATGAGGCCAATGACGCTGGAAGCGGTCCGACTGGGGATAATTTTCAGAATAAATTCTGTATAAGCCGGAGTGAGTGCCAATACCGAATAGTCGGAGGGGACCTCCTAGAAGCTAAGGGGACCCTAGGGGTGGTTCAGTTTTCTAAGTAAGGCAACCCTTAAGTATTTTCGGGTTAAATTAAGGTCCCGTGTAGGCGCAGGGACGAAATTGGCTTTATCGAGTAAAAGTCAAATTATTAATTTTGGAGAATTAATGTTTTAGTGGCTTGTGGGAAATTAATTAAAATCTTGGGAGGGTCCAAGTGTAATTATAAAATCCCCCAAGTGCAATTATCAATTCTCTTAAGTGGAATTAGGGAATAATTGAGGGATTAATGTGTGAATTATATATATATATATACATGTGAGTAAGGAAGCTTCCTTGAAGCTTCCTAGCCTCTGTAAATTTGAAATAGCTGAGTGAACAGAGAGAATAGAGGAGAGTGAGAGATGCAAAGCGAGAGAGAGAGGGAGCTCGGGGCTGGGCGTGCGATGGCAAGCGAGAGAGATCGAGAGAAAGCTTGCGAGAGAGGGAGAGATCGAGAGGATCGAAAGCCAGCCTGGGCTAGCCGTTGCAGCTATCAGAGGCGGCAGCGGTTGAAGGCAGCAGCCATGGTCGTGGTGCTGGAAGCTCGGGGAGTGGCCGATGGCCACGGTGGCTCGAATGGATGCGGCCTATGGTGGCCGCGGTGACCAGCGAAGTCAGAGGAAGCTTCAGCGATGGCTATGGAAGCCGTAGTGGTCGGCGAAGGCTGCTGGTTGCAGCAAGGCAGGGGCGTCCATGACGAGGTTGCTGCTCGAGGTGGCGGTCACGGCGGCCAGCGGAGGCGAGCTGGAAGTTGGCAACGACGGAGCAAGGCAGTGTGCACGGAGGGAGCTGCTGCTCCGCGCAGGTCGGCCATGGTTGCTGGTTCTGCGGGTTCGGCTGCGCGCTGTGAGGTCGGCTGCGGTGGTGGCTCGCGGTGAAGCCAGCCTTGGTGGCGGTGGCCGGCCAGTGTTTGCGTGGCCGTGGAGGCGGCAGTGGGGCAGCAATCGCGCGAAGAAGAAGACGGACGCGTGAAGAAGAAGAACAGTGGAGGTGAAGAAGAAAAGAAAAAAAAAAGAAGAAAAATAAAAGAAAATAGAAAATAAGAAAATCTGGAAAATTGGGGAAAAATCCTGAAAAAATTCCAGAAAATTGGGGAAAAGTCCTGGAAATTATATTGAGGTTCATAGAGCATATTGGAAGCTCGAGAATGTGATTTCGGGTATGAGATGGCAGCTCGGAAGCAACGTCGGCATGGGCGATTGGCCGATTTTTCCTTCCAATTGAATGAGGTTCGACCAGAGGGACGGTGATCCTAGAAGAACTTGAAATTCAGGCTGGAATTCGTGCCGAGGCAGAGATGAAGCTTCGAGCCAGGTAAGGGACGGCCCCATGTGGAGGTGGCCTTGCAAGTCGGTAAATGTGTTTGATAATGTTTTTATGTTGCATTGGCATGTAGTGGTTATATCTTGTGTGATGCAAGCTCTAGTGGACCTGTGGCCATAAGGAGGACTAGTGGTGGGGGCTGATAGGTTGATGCCTCAAACCTTAGTGGGTTGTGAGGATGTGTGAGCCTAGCCTCATTTGCATGCATTGGCATACATAAACATGATTATATTCATATTTACATGCATTGCACCCTTACCGAGTCTTTATGACTCATGAGGTTTTACCTCATGTGTAGATGATGCAAGTCCGGATGCAAGCAGGGATGGCGCCGGGAGGCCGTTGTGGCAACTAGCTGAGTTTCCCGAGTTATGTATTTTTAATATTGCTCGTATGTAGCCAAGGGGCGTGGTGTATGTATACCCTTGTGAGTAAATGTCTGTGTTATTGAGCTTAAATGTATTTAATTGTTGTAATCATCATAGTGTGATAGATGATTGTGAGACTGCTTGTTGAATGTGGCATAGTCGGTAAAGCCAAGTTTCGGACCGAGTCAGGATCAGCAAGGTATGTTCTCATAAATCCCCAATACTCAGCGAAGTGTCTGTATGCTAGCTTTGTGCCTGGGTCACCTCTGGCTTGCTATGGGGTGAGCTGAAGAGAGGTGAAGCTCACTCGGGTTTCGGGTCTTGGTCCGCTGGATTTTCTTATTTGAGTTGGGACCAATTCCTGAGTGGAGCGAAGGGAAGGACGAAGCCTAGTTCCCACCTAGGGCGTTTCCTGTTGAAAGATAGTCCAACCCTTCAGTTGTGGTTTGTCGGGTGAGTAATCCGGTCGATTATTTACCAGTGGCGCCCGTAAGTGGGAGCGGGTCGTTACAGTTGGTATCAGAGCATGACTAGCTATATGAGTGAGGAAGGCTAGCGTGCTTGGGTGTTAAGTATGGTCGGTTAAGTGATTAATGTTTGTGAATTACCAAAGTTTGGAATAGAGGATGTCTGGCATGATTGAATGTTCGTCGGAATGTCTTAATTGCTGAGTTGGGGTCGAGAACAATTGATTTGAAATTTTGAGATTTCAATGTAAGGTTGGTCCGATAACCTTGAAAGTTAGACATGTGGACTAAGGACCCTACGGGATTGGGTCGAGTCATTGAGGCCTGCAATGGTTTGAACGGTATGTTGGGATATTCCTATTCTAGGGATGAGAAAATACCCTGGATTGAGATAATATATCTGTGAGAGGTATAAAGGTTGAGTAAAGAAGAACCGGAAACCCAAGTGTGGGTGTCAGTGTCAGGAAACCCCGAATATTGGAATTCGGGTGTGTGGTATAGAGTACTATGGATAGGAATTCCTTGAAATTGAAGTGTTAAGGCTTGTGGGGGGGACACAAAGCTGAGTCATGACTAGTCCGGGAGGGGATTAGTGGAGCGTCCCTATGTTAGGGATCTGCTGAGCGTGTTTGAGGGAGTAGAGTTGTCCCTTGGAAGTGGTGCAGTAAGGCGTGTGCGCTTGAGATAAAATGAGCTAAAGTGGGTGTTAGCTCGAGGCTCAAGGAAAAAGATTTGACATCAGGCGATGTGATCGTATTGTTATGATGATCCCAGAGGGGATATGCCTAGGGTATGGGTAGACCCTAGTTGGCTTCTTGATGAGACGAGGTCTATCCTTGGGAGTGATAGGCGTGTGGCAAGTGGACCCTAGCGGGTGTTTGTATGAGATGGAAATCCCAAGTGAGTCGAGCTGGAATCTAGGGGAATCCAGATTTGGGATTAAAAAGTTGAGCATGCGTTGATATGCATATGAGAGCCATTGGGTTAGAAGTCCTAGTTGTGAAGGGATAAAAGACCGTTCATGTGATTGATGGATGAGGGGCCAATCAAAACTCTCATTATGACGCTTGGGGTCTGGTGAGACGCCTGAGGTCGGGAGATGAGAGATGAATAGACCCTCATTGTGATACCTGGGGTTGTGATGACACCTAAGGTCACAAGACCCTTGATGGGAGACGCGGAGGTCACCCAATGAAGGGTATGAGCGGTGTGTGGTCCGAGGGCGATGAGCGTGTGGCAACAGGACATCCATAGGCAATGCGCGCAATGGAAATGCCAACTTCGGATGCCAAGTCGGCAGGGGCAGGGTGAGTAATGTCGAGGCCCCGAATTTTAAATTCCAAGTTATGGAAGCCCGTGCGAGGCATGCTAGAAGGCCAGGTCGGGCGTCATGACTAAACGCACTATGGGTGTGCAAGAAGAGACGAGAGGTCTCGATTTACCTGGAGGGTAATGGTAGGTGCTCGATGGTTATGGGTACCTGAGCTTGAGATAGGCTCAGCATGTTGGTTGTGGTTTGAGAGTCTCTGAAGCGGTAAGAGATGCAGAGTCTTGAGAAGCGAGGCTCATGATATGAGCTTGAGGTTTTCAAGGCAAGGATAACCAAGTAAGATGGCTTTGGTAAGATTGTGGTGGAACCATCGTAGTTCGGGAAGGCTTCCAGTAGCTTTGATGCTACGGGTGCAAGGCACGATGTGACGAATCTGATGCTATGGACCGTGTGGTAGAGGACTAATGAGTTGGCTTGCGTTGAGGGCAAGTGGCCCATGGGCCTGAGAAATTTAGTGAACTGCAGGTGACGATCAGATGCCAAAAACCTAGAGCAGCACCTTAAGAGAGTTAGTCAGGTGAGATCGATAGTCTCCTGCAAGGGATAGGACATCTAGAGTAGTCCTAGGGAGAAATCGTGGAATGCAAAAACGTTCTGATGGATTAGTAGCCGAGTAGGAAGCTTGGTAGGGCGAAGCTACGGGTGCAAAGCAAATCAGTGATGGGCTTGAGCCATGCTGTTGGAAACTGTTGTTGGGCCAGTGTATGGGAGCAACACGGTAATGATGATTAGGTGTTGGCTCTCCGAAGCACAGGGCAACACGATGGAGAACCAGCGTTGGGCCAGTGTATGGGAGTGACACAGTAATGATGACCAGGTGTTCGTTTGCCTAAAGCACAAGGCAACACAGTGATTATGCAGATGGTCAGGGGCTAAAGATTTGTGAAATGCGGTAGGGTGACGAAAGTTGTGGCCAGTTCCACAACTCAACTGCTAGTAATAAGAGTTGTCAAGGTGTTGCACCCAAGTGGGGTTTAAGCCCTTTATCTCGTTAAAGTAGTGTCAAGGCGATTTAGCGAAAGTTTGGGTGTTGTAGCGTGCTTTGAGATGTTTGAGAAAGAAACTCGTCGAAAAGGAATGGGTCTAGTGTAGGAATAACGCTACAATTGATGCCTATGGTTGACGGGTATAATGCTAAGAACCACTGGATATAGACGGTTAGTTCACAGGAGGCACTGCAGCCCTCTATGTGGAGTAACCTGTCTGCGGTGGAGACGATTAGACGCCGAAGACTTGGGGTATGCTGTAGGTTATGTCTAGGCCAGACCTAAAATTCCGTAAGGGTTGAAAAATCATGGTAGTGCCTTTGTTGTCTAGGCAGCAAGAAGGTTTGTGAGTCAAATGGATGATACCTTGTGATGCGAAAACAAGACGTGTGGCGATGCTCCTTGTTAAAGGATGCTAACGCAGTTGTGGTTGAATTTGATCGAAGTTGATCGAATAAATTGAGATGATGGACCCTGTGTGACCTTGCGGTGATGCAAGAAGATGGGTCAATTGGTGGAGTCGGTAAATGACTCCACGATGTTACGTAAGTGCCGTGGAGGGCGAGACTTACGAGTTAGAAGCCAACCATGAAATGTAAAGTTGAAGCGTGTAAAAGTTTCAAGTATGGGGATCTCTAATCCTGTGATGTGAGTTGTGGCAGGCTAAACGTGTGGCTGAGGCACGATTTGAAATTTGTGAAGGCTTGCAATTGCACGGTCTAGTATTAGTCCTGATGTGTCGATGCGAAATTGAGGAAGTATCTTCATGTGGCACTGGATGGGTTTCCAGTTGTTGGCACAGGATTAGTCGCCAGGTGGTAGCACTTGATGGCAATGGTGAGAGCTTGAGGCTCGAGGACTGTGAAGTAAAGCCTTGTTGGGTGCCGTGTATGCCTCTAGTATAAAGGTTCAGCGGGTCCTGGTGGTTAGACCAGGCGAATTTTGAGAAAGAGATCTAAGGTGATAAAAGATGGTTGGTCAAAGCAAAGTTGTGCCGCTTGAAGGAGTGCTACTCCATAACGAGAGTTATAAATGGTGGAGTTGAAATGTGTCCTGGGTAGAACGTGAGAGGTTCTCTTGAGAAAGGTCGAGCATAAGGCAACAACATTAAATGGACCTCCTAAGGCACTACCACTCTAACAAGATGCATCACCCGGGGAAAGCCAGCGTGATGGCAAGTGCCTGAGTAGGAATGTGAGTCCTACGACATCTAGTGGAAGTGTGAGTTCCATAGGAGTAGCAGGGGTGATTTCCAATGGATGGAGTTTATATCGAATGCGGTAGTCGTTGATTGCAAGAGTAGTGCTAGGAGGAAGGTTGTGTTGGTTGCAAGCTGAGCGACCCAGCTAAAGCTAATCGAGTTGGTTAGCTGAAAGTTGAGGGCGAATTTAAGATGTCGCTAATGGGTAAAGAGAGCTTGAAGGAAGAGCTTATGGGACGAGATTAGTTCCTAGAAATGGTGTTTAGGTGATGAAATCACTTGATAGCTGTGAGTGCTATACTTAGGGTGATGCCTTGGTGTGGGCAATTGATGAGATTTAGCCTCGTGGTTAGAGGTTCATGGGTGTGAAGAAAGCAACTAGTGGAGCCGATTGGTGACCGGCCGGGGGTAGCTGATGGCGATCAAAGACGCCGACCGGTGATAGCGGCAGCAGTAGTGCAGCGGCTGGCCATGGTCGTGGGGCGTCGTGAGAGTAGTCGGTCAGTGGCATAGGTGGCTCCTGATTCGTGGTTGCGGCTGGTGTGGCGCTAAGCGATGGTAAGAGATTATCTTAGCTAATGATGATGGCGTTAAGGCTAATGTGGTTGCTCACTGAGTGATGTGAGCTGGTTGTAACAAAAATTATAAGAAACCTGGGAGAAGCCAAAGTTTCTCAGGGAATTAGCTAGCTGCTATAAGTATAGCAAAGTGATTTGTGGAAAATGGCCTAAGGATGGGGTCGTGTTTGTTGTGATGACCAGTAAGATTCAAGGCGCAGCGAGTCTTTTGAGATGACGTGGTGGTGTCATTGTCACTGTCAAAGAATTCATTATTGTCATGGTGTTGTCCTTGCCGAGTAGGACAAAGGAAACCATTATGAATGGTTTAAATTAGGTGTTTATCGCAAATTGAGAATGAACAGGATTATGGGATTGCCGAAAAGTTTCGTGCTTAAAGAGTAAGAGGCTTTGTTGAGAAATGTGAGATTTAAAAAGTCCTAACGAAATTGAAGTTGGGCGAGTAAATTTGGTTAGATGACCGCTACAAGAGTGGGGGTGTTACTGTGTTAGCTTGTTGTGGTGCGGACCAAAGGCACGAGTCATCCTACAAGTGCGATGCAATAAGTGATTGTGCAGATAGTAATAAGCCAATCACTTGTGCCACGCACCATGGGTGATGACGAAGGCTGATTAATGGTTCCGCGACCTTAAGCGCAATGGTAGGATCCTTGACTCGCGGTAGGGTTTAATAGCCAAGGTAAGGCCTAGCATAGGGCATGATTGTGAAAGTTGAAATGGGATGAAGAATTGAAGAGGGGTTGCTCAGTGGAGAGTTCCCTGGTATGGGTATGAGACTCCTACTAGTGTGCAATGTCGGTCAGAAAAGAAGACCAAGGTTTGCTGTGAGCTTATGCGATGAGCTCTAGGTTGGGAGAATGTTGTGGCCCGAGCATGGTTAAGCTCGAGGTGAGAATGTGATGGTGCGTGCATTGCCAAGCTTGAGGTGGACTCGAGTAGTGCACGTATGATTGAAATGTGGAATTACCTGGCATGGTGTTAGGTATATCGATTTTGCGTAAATCGTATCGATAAATGAGGGTCGGCTGGTCAAAGTAGAAGACCATGTATGAAATGGTCGAAGTTGGCAGGGTGGGCCAAATGGGTGCCTCCCATGTAGTGCTAGCGTGATAAGTTGATCAGTAATGAGAGATTGCCATGAGGATCAACTCAAGCTATGCATGGGTGTGATTAATGATGGTATGCCATGATAAATGGGTGTTTGAGTGTCTTGTGGGCACTAAAGGAAACATTGCGGCTGATGATCAGTGCTAAAACGTTGCTGGTTGGACCAGTGTAAAATCGTGGCCATGTGTGATTGGCAGTTGGAAACGTTGCCGTGTGTGATCGGCGTAAAATCATGGTAGACTGATCAGTAATGCAATGTTAGTGAGAGTTGTTTCGGTTGATGCGAAAAAGAGGAAATGGGAAGTAAACTGCAAAGCGATACTTGAGGCAAAGAAAATCCATCCGGAGGTGGATACCGTTGCAGTAAGCACGACCAGCGACCAGTGGTGCGATTTGGCGAGAGGCCAAAGCAGTATTCAGTTGGTGAATGTCCTCGAGGGGCAGAGGACAAAATGTCTAAGTGAAGCCTTGAGACGGAAATAACCTGAGGTAAAGGTTAAGAAGTAGTTCAGCTACGAGATTCTCGAGCAGGAGATTCGGAGAGTAGCCGGAGAACGTAATTATCTTGGGCAAGAGATTCAGGCAAAGTGAATTTCGAGGGCAAAATTCTTTAAGGAGGGTGGAATGTAATACCCGGAATTACATGGTATTGAAAATAAATAATTTTGATTATTTTGGACAGGACCTCGAGTGATCTAGGAAGCCCAAGAGTCGGTTTCAAGTAATTAATTATTAAGATTTGCCGAGTCGGCGGCAGGGAGTGCCTTGGGACTTAGATGTCCGGGGAAGAGGGCATGAGATTGGTGGGCGTCTTGAAATGAGGCCAATGACGCTGGAAGCGGTCCGACTGGGGATAATTTTCGGAATAAATTCTGTATAAGCTAGAGTGAGTGCCAATATCGAATAGTCGGAGGGGACCTCCTGGAAGCTAAGGGGACCCTAAGGGTGGTTCAATTTTCTGAGTAAGGCAACCCTTAAGTGTTTTCTGGTCAAATTAAGGTCCCATGCAGGCGCAGGGACGAAATTGGCTTTATCGAGTAAAAGTCAAATTATTAATTTTGGAGAATTAATGTTTTAGTGGCTTGTGGGAAATTAATTAAAATCTTGGGAGGGTCCAAGTGTAATTATAAAATCCCCCAAGTGCAATTATCGATTCTCTTAAGTGGAATTAGGGAATAATTGAGGGATTAATGTGTGAATTATATATATATATACATGTGAGTAAGGAAGCTTCCTTGAAGCTTCCTAGCCTCTGTAAATTTGAAATAGCCGAGTGAACAGAGAGAATAGAGAAGAGTGAGAGATGCAAAGTGAGAGAGAGAGGGAGCTCGGGGCTGGGCGTGCGATCGCAAGTGAGAGAGATCGAGAGAAAGCTTGCGAGAGAGGGAGAGATTGAGAGGATCGAAAGCCAGCCTAGGCTAGCCGTTGCAGCGATCAGAGGCGACAGCGGCTGAAGGCAGCAGCCATGGCCGCAATGCTGGAAGCTCGGGGAGTGGCCGATGGCCAAGGTGGCTCGGATGGATGCGGCCTGTGGTGGTCGCGGTGACCAGCGAAGTCAGAGGAAGCTTCAGCGATGGCTATGGAAGCCGCAGTGGTCGGCGAAGGCTGCTAGTTGCAGCGAGGCAGGGGCGTTCATGACGAGGTTGCTGCTCGAGGTGGCGGTCAAGGCGGCCAGCGGAGGCGAGCTGGAAGGCGGCAACGGCGGAGCAAGGTAGCGTGCACGGAGGGAGCTGCTACTGCGCCCAGGTCGGCCATGGTTGCCATGGTTGTTGGTTTTGCGGGTTCGGCTGCGCGCTGTGAGGTCAGCTGCGGTGGTGGCTCGCGGTGAAGCCAGCCTTGGTGGCGGTGGCCGGCCAGTGTTTGCGTGGCCGTGGAGGCGGTGCTGATGGCGGAGGTGGGGCAGCAATCGCGCGAAGAAGAAGACGGACGCGTGAAGAAGAAGAACAATGGAGGTGAAGAAGAAAAGAAAAAAAAAAGAAGAAAAAAAAAAAGAAAATAGAAAATAAGAAAATCTGGAAAATTGGGGAAAAATCCTGAAAAAATTCCATAAAATTGGGGAAAAGTCCTGGAAATTATATTGAGATTCATAGAGCATACCGGAAGCTCGAGAATGGGATTTCGGGCATGAGATGGCAGCTTGGGAAGCAACGTCGGCGTGGGCGATTGGCCGATTTTTCCTTCCAATTAAATGAGGTTCGACCGGAGGGACGGTGATCCTAGAAGAACTTGAAATTCAGGCTGGAATTCATGCCGAGGCAGAGATGAAGCTTCGAGCCAGGTAAGGGACGGCCCTATGTGGAGGTGGCCTTGCAAGTCGGTAAATGTGTTTGATAATGTTTTTATGTTGCATTGGCATGTAGTGTTTATATCTTGTGTGATGCAAGCTCTAGTGGACCTGTGGCCATAAGGAGGACTAGTGGTGGGGGCTGATAGGTTGATGCCTCAAACCTTAGTGGGTTGTGAGGATGTGTGAGCCTAGCCTCATTTGCATGCATTGGCATACATAAACATGATTATATTCATATTTACATGCATTGCACCCTTACTGAGTCTTTATGACTCATGAGGTTTTACCTCATGTGTAGATGATGCAAGTCCAGATGCAAGCAGGGATGGCGCCGGGAGGCCGTTGTGGCAACTAGCTGAGTTGCCCGAGTTATGTATTTTTAATATTGCTTGTATGTAGCCAAGGGGCGTGGTGTATGTATACCCTTGTGAGTAAATGTCTGTGTTATTGAGCTTAAATGTATTTAATTGTTGTAATCATCATAGTGTGATAGATGATTGTGAGACTGCTTGTTGAATGTGGCATAGTCGGTAAAGCTAAGTTTCGGACCGAGTCAGGATCAGCAAGATATGTTCTCATAAATCCCCAATACTCAGCGAAGTGTCTGTATGCTAGATTTGTGCCTGGGTCACCTTTGGCTTGCTATGGGGTGAGCTGAAGAGAGGTGAAGCTCACTCGGGTTTCGGGTCTTGGTCCGCTGGATTTTCTTATTTGAGTTGGGACCAATTCATGAGTGGAGCGAAGTGAAGGAGGAAGCCTAGTTCCCACCTAGGGCGTTTCCTGTTGAAACATAGTCCAACCCTTCAGTTGTGGTTTGTCGGGTGAGTAATCCGGTCGATTATTTACCGGTGGCGCTGGTAAATGGGAGCAGGTCGTTACAGGAACCACGGTCTCATCAACGGACCAAATTTGTATTGTGACATCATCATATGATAATGGAGATTATTAGCTGAGGTGACATATATAGAGAAAGTGTCAATGGATGACAACGTCGTAGATCCCTTGACTAAAGCTCTATACCAGGAGAAACATGAAAGTCGTGTTAGATCATCATGTATAAGATACATGAGTGATTGGCTCTAATGCAAGTGGGAGATTGTTAGTGTAGGTGCTCTAGACCCAATCAGATTGAACATGTTGTACACTGACAATTGTAATTATGTTTATTATTTGAATAAGGAGTTGTTCAAATTCACAAGAAGTCATTCTATTAGTTTCTTGTTATTATTGTAATAACCGAATGAAACTAGATAGAAGTCCATATGGTGTATATTGCGATTAATCTATAAATATGTGAGATGATGCATCACAGTTTCTAAACATCATTAAACGTCCCAAGTCGTAGCAATGTTAAGAATGGACGTTGACAATTGGGGTAAGACTTGTATGTGCTATGTTTTTGCTATGTGATAGCAATGGGGGTCTCACACCCATAGGCATGGGGATGCCTAGACAAGTACATAGGTGACCAATGTTGTAGAACGTGTCATTGGACATGACTTGCCATGAGAATCCATTTTGGTTATATGTTGATGGAATTCTCATACGAGGTAGGTGTAACTAATCCTTGGACCTGAGGTTGTCACAGTCATCTCATAAGAAGACCGGTATGCTTTAACATCGTTTCGATGGGCCTAGACAAAGGCTGCACGTGGGTGATCGTTGGGTATATCGCGAGGCTTATGGAGATGGGTGCATAGCCAAGATGGGACTCGTCTATCCCTTGATAGAGGATGATGTATCTACTGCGCCTTCGGTGGATATTCACTTTAAATCCATGGCCATGGTGAAAGAGATCAATTAGGAGTTATTGATTTACTTTCTAATTAAGTGAAGATCTCCGGAAGACCGAAGAAAACTCATGTGATCGTTATCAATCAACACATCGCCATACTTGAGATCACATAAGATACATTGACGAGAGGATGGAATTACACGGTAACCATGCTCGTGAAATGTTATTTGCGGATTATGAATCCTTCTAAATAATTGGGTAGGCATGATGTCTTGCTAGATGCCAATCTTGTTTTATGTATTCGTACCGACACATTGCCAATATATTCGGAAGCCTAATGAGTCATACGTAATAGGCACGGTCCCTGGCTTAAACCAGGAGAGTGGACGTATGGTTAAGTGGGACACTTCGACAAGAAGTTTTTCCGTCATAAGTTCTCACGAAAAAAGAATAAATAGACGTAATGACGTCAATATGACGAGGAGTTGTCATAATGGAAAGAGTTTCCTAAATGGCAATTGATTAAATTAGGAAGTAGTTTATAATTTAATAATTTTCTATTTGTTGGAGTGGCAAATAGGAAATAAAATATATTTGGACTTAAGTTAATATTTGGACTAAATTAGATTTGGGCCAAATATTAAATATTAAATATTATATTTGGACCAAATTAGATTTGGACCAAATATTAAATATTATGTTTGGGCTTAAATTAGATTTGGGCCAAAATATTTTATTTAAACTTATAAAAGGATTGGGCTATTTAATTATATTCCTAGTTGGACTAGAATAAACCCATTTAATTAAGTTCCTAATTAAACTAAATTAAATGGGCCGGCCCATGTCCATTAGGGTTTAAGAAACCCTAGAGCTCCTTATAAATACCCATTTATGGGATGCCCAAATAAAAAGGATTTTTGGTGTCGTTTTTCAAGAGTTGAAAAATGCATTGCCGTTCACTCTTCCCCATTTCTTTTGGCATCAATACGAAACAAGGACGTTCTTTTACCATTCATACACAAGCCGCGTAAAGGAGAAGGAGCTAGCACTCTTATTTCGCTCTTCTTGCCAACGGACGCGTGTTGCGTATCACGAGTTAGAGGCCGGATGCTTGAACGGCTCGAATCCGCGAATGACTCGATAATCTAAAGGGTAGATTTATTTATTTGTTTGTGAATGATTTAATTTCGACGTTGATCCAATCACCGGGATCGGGGTAAGTTCAAAAATTTTGAACTACGCTGTTTACCCGTAGCGATCTTGCTTTACTTTCAGAGTTGTCATAAAGGAAAGAGTTTCCTAAAATGACAATTGATTAAATTAGGAAGGAGTTTCTAATTTAATAATTTTCTATTTGTTAGAGTGACAAATAGGAAATAATATATATTTGGGTTTAAGTTAATATTTGGACTAAATTGAATTTGGGCCAAATATTAAATTAAATATTATATTTAGACTAAATTAGATTTGGGCCAAATATTAAATATTATATTTGAGCTAAATTAGATTTGGATCAAATATTAAATAATAAATATTTGGGCTAAATATTTTATAAATGGATTTAGGCCACTAATTATATTTCTAGTTGGACTAGAATAAGCCCATTTAATATTCTAGTTGAACTAGGATTAATGGGCTAACCCAATCCATTAGGGTTTAAGAACCCTAGGATGTAACTCTATAAATACCCCTTTATGGGTTGCCCAAACTAGTGATTTTTTTGGTATAGTTTTTCAAGAGTTTAAAAACAATTGTCGTTCACTCTTCCCCGTTTCTTTTTGGCATCGATTTGAAATGTGGGCATTCTTTTCCGTCCATACACAAGCTGCAAAAAGGAGAAGGAGCTAGCACTCCTATTCCGCTCTCCTTGCCAACAGACGCGTGTCGCGCATCACGAGTTAGAGGCCGGACGCTTGGACGGCTTGAATCCACAGACGACTTGAAAATCTAAAGGTTAGATTTGTTTTATTTGTATGTGAATGATTTGATTTCGATGTTGATCCAATTGCTGGGATCGGGGTAAGGTTCAAAATTTTTTTGAACTACGCTGCTTGCCCCGTAGCGATATTGCTTAACTTTCACGAGGTACATGATAAGAAACTATTGGGAGACTTGGTAATTCTTGATATCAGGGATTTTGATTTGATCCTTGGCATGGATTTTTTTCACAACATTATGCAAGAGTTGATTATCGATGAAAGATTATCGACTTTGAACTACCTCAACAGCCAGTCCTTATATATAAAGGAGTCAAGCCTATGTCTACGATTCCTATGATCTCAATGATGAAAGTCGAGAAGTTGATGCGTGATGGATGTGAAGCCTATCTAGCCTTTGTGACCACTAATGAGGGAAGCAAGAGAAAGATATCCGAGGTGCCAGTAGTACGTGATTTCCTAGATTTTTTCCCTGATAAGCTACCAGGATTACCTCCCTAGAGAGGAGCGGAGTTTACTATTGAGTTATTTCCTGGTACACAGCCTATTTCTAAGGCTCTATATCGAATGGCACCCAACACTACAACAAAATAACCTTTTCTCTACGAATTTTTTTTCTACGTAACAAATTTCGTAGCAAAATGTTAATATTTTGCTACGAAACTATTAAAATATAGATAATTAAAAGGAGCTAAAAATTTCCCACCAAATATAGTTTTTGGCTACGAAAATTTTATCTACGCTATAAGTTTCGTAGTAAAAAATTAATATTTTGCTACGTAATTATTAAATCGTAGGCAATTTAGATGAGCAAAATTTTTTTGCCACCAAATATAATTTTTCAATACGAAAGTTTTATCTATGATTCAAAATTACGTAGCAAAAAAATAAGATTTTGTTAAAAAATTATTAAATTGTAGTTAAAAGATAAGTTTAATATTTTCAAATAAAAAATAATAAAAATTAAAAAAATATAAAAAAATAAACGAGACAAATTCCCTCTAAAATATATAATTAAAAAATTCATTGCAATGAGCTAAAGGAGTTGAAGGCCCAGTTAGAAAAATGAATAGAAAAGGGTTTTATCCGACCTAGTTCATCCCCATGCGGCGCACTTGTATTATTTGTGAGGAAGAAAGATGAATCTTTGAGATTATGTATTGATTATTGCTAATTGAATCAGGTGACAGTGAAGAACAATTACCCCTTACCTCGAGTGGATGACTTGTTAGATCAGTTGCAAGGAGCTAAGGTATTCTTGAAGATAGACTTAAGATCAGGTTATCATAAGGTACGAGTCAGAGATGATGATATTCAGAAGACTGCCTTCAGGACTCGCTATGGACACTATGAGTTTGTGGTGATGCCATTTGGGTTGACGAATACTCTAGTCGTTTTTATGGATTTGATGAATTGAGTTCTGCATGAGTACCTAGATCGATTCATTATTGTCTTCATCGATGATATTCTAGTCTACTCTCCTAATGTGGAGGAGCATACAGAGCATCTTATTTTGGTACTACGGAGGCTCAAGGAAGAGCAACTGTATGTCAAGTTCACCATGTGTGAGTTCTGGCTCACTCAGATTGGATTTCTAGGTCATGTGGTGTCTGGAGATGGTATTTCAGTGGATCCAAAAAGATCAAAGTAGTTATGGATTGGCCGAGACCAACGATAGTGACAGAGATACATAGTTTTCTGGGTCTTGCAGGCTATTATAGGCGATTCATCGAGGGATCTATTCATCTATCTTATCCGATGACTAAGCTAACAAGAAAAATGAGAGAAGTTCGAATGGAATGACATGTGTGAACGTGCTTTCCAAGAATTAAAGCAGAAATTGACTACCGCACCAGTCTTTGCCACACCTAGAAGTGGCGAGAAATATTCCATTTATAGTGATGCCTCCCATTCAGGATTGGGATGCGTAATGATGCAAGAGGGTTGAGTTAATGCTTATGCTTCAAGGCAATTGAAGAAACATGAGGTGAATCACCCTACTTATGATTCGGAGTTGGCAATGGTAGTATTTGCATTGAAGATATGGCGATACTACTTATATGGAGAGAAAGTTGAGATTTTTACAAATCATAAGAGTTTACATTATCTCTTATCCCAGAAAGAATTTAATATGAGGCAAAGGCATTGGGTCGAGCTATTTAAAGACTTTAACTGTGAGATTCTATACTATCCAGGAAAGGCTAATGTGGTAGCTGATGCTTTGAGTCGACAGGAGCTTCTATGGCTATGATGATGGTTTAAGAATGGAAGTTATTGGAGCAATGAAGTGCGTTATCGATTTCAGCCCCAGAGGATAAGTTGGCAGTAAGTTGTGCCTACATGAGAATACAACTTGAGTTATTTGACCGACTCACAAACCAGCAATCAAATGATGAAAAGTTGATGCAGATTTTAGCAGATATTGAGAAATTTTCTCCTTTGGGATATACTCTACGAGTGATGGTATACTCTTATTTCAGGGATGTATTTGTATACTCGATGATGGAAATCTTAAGCAAGAGATTCTGAATGAAGCGCACAAGACCCAGTATACTATTCATCCAGGTGTTACGAAGATGTACCACGACCTAAAGCAGCAGTATTGGTGGAGTAGTATGAAGAAAGATGTAGCTAAATATATTACACAGTATTCAGTATGCCAACAAGTTAAAGCGGAATATCAGAAACTCGCAAGTTTATTACTTCCATTACCTATTCCGAAGTCGAAATGGGATAATGTTGTTAGAGTTATGCCCCACAAGCCAATTATATTTTTATGTAATTGATCATACTTTACATTGGGACTCTTTATCTTCAATCAATTATTATTACAAGGCATTATTTTTTTATTTGTCATTGATGGTTGTCGTCATTATTTATTGCAATCCATACTTGACAAAGTCCATAGATCAAATAGGCTCATGGAATATGGTCGTGCATAGAGATGATGATCATGAAACATATTTCTTACAAGCCTTGATCTTAAATGTTCCTAGTGATAGAGTTATTAGGATTAGACACTAATAACTCGGATAAACTAGCACATATGATGCATGCTCAATCAGGAGATTATCTTGTTTTATGGATATTGGTGTGTATGGACACTAATGCATATATGTGGGTGTTTATTATAAGAATAAATACACTGAACTGACTCGCTACAGAATTCCTAATGGTTATTGTTTAATGTCAAATTGGAATTCTTGTGTTGCAATAGTGCAGATTGATCCTTAGACTTGAGACATCATGGTAGTCTTATATTTGACTGGTTACGTTTTGGTGCCTTTTTGGATTCTAATGGAGTCATTAACAAACTATCACTGAGCGTGGCCTTATCACATATGAAGGCTTATGAATGTCGAGATAGGATTCATCACTTATCGACAAGATGAGAAGATGTCCTATGTATTTCGATGATTTCATGACTGAGGAAATCCTTGGCCAAGGTGAGGTGGAAATCAAAAAGGTGTTTTGATTTCACCTATCAAGTTATAAATCTAGAATGGATAGATAGTTATTGAATGATTAGGGTTTCATCATAAAACCATACCCTAAATTCAATTGGGACATAGATTGAAGAAAGGATTTTACTACACGGTAATTGCAATTGAAAAGGTCCATGTTTTTTCATCGTTAGCTAGGTATTCATGGCATGTTGCTAGACGTTAACCATGATATGTAGGGCTTTAGAATTAATTTGATTATTTTTAAAATTATTAATTAAAGAGTTTAATTAAGAATCGCATGAGATGGGTTAAATAAAAGGCCCATGAATTTAATTAAATAGTTTAATTAATCTAATAAGTTGGGCCTTAATATAGCCCAATAGAATTAGCCTTACATCTAGTCTAATGGTGGACCTAAGGGGTCACACACTTAGGTCGAGCCCATTCCACGTTTTAAAAGACAGAGTCGGCCCAATGTGATTAGGGGCCAAGCCTAAATTGTTTAGGGTTTTCCAAGGCACGATTAGGGTTTTGAACTCTATTTATATGCCGCTTAAGAAGCTGGAAAAGGAAAAAGAAAATTTGTATTCTCTCAAGAGGTGCCTAGGGTTGCTAGTAGTACTCAAGGCGTTCGTGGAAGGGTCGATCGTGTGGACCGACTTAGAGAAGATCGCGCTTGCGTCTCTACAGATTGGAATCGGGCAGAATCGAAGCCTTCACGGTTGGCGATTTCTAACAAATGTTGCTATGGATTTTGTGATGGGTTTACCCAGGATGACTAGAGGCTATGATGCTATATTGGTGATTGTGGATCGTCTAACTAAATTTTCCCATTTTCTACCTATTAAGAAGACTTATCCTTTGAACAGATTTTCCAGGATTTATATTGAGGAGATCGTGAAATTGCACGGTGTTCCATCCAATATTATATTAGATCGAGATCCTCGTTTTACTTCTCACTTTTAAGGAGATTTGTATGATGCATTAGGATCTCAATTGAAGTTCAGCATGGCATTTCATCCACAGACAGATGGTCAGTCAAAGAGGACTATCAGGACTCTCGAGGATATGTTGAGATCTTGTGTTCTAGACTTCCAAGGTAGTTGGGATGAGCATCTACCTTTGGTAGAATTTGCCTACAATAATAGTTTTCATTCAATTATGGGAATGTCACCGTATGAGGCTTTGTATGGGCTACCGTGTCGATCGCCGATATGTTGGGAAGAAATTGGTGATAGGGCTTTATTAGGTCTTGAAATTGTTGAGTAGATGTCAGAAAAGATTAGAGTTATCAAAGCAAGAATGAAAACAACCCAAGACAGAAAGAAAAGTTATGTAGACAAGTGACGACGAGACCTCGAGTTTGAGGTAGGTGACCATGTTTGGTTATGAGTCATGCCTACTAAAGGAGTTCGAAGATTTAGCGTAACAGGGAAGCTTAGTCCTCGTTACATTAGTCCGTTTGAGATTCTGAGACGGATAGGGACTTTGACATATGAGTTAGCTTTGCCACCTCAGTTGTCTCATGTTCATAACGTGTTTCACATTTCGATGTTGAGGAAGCATGTGCCAGATCCTCAGCATGTGATTGATTTTTAGACTCTAGAAGTTAGAGAAGACGCGTCTTACGAAGAAATGCCTACCATTATTTTAGAGCGAAAGGAAAAGACTTTGAGGAATCAATCAATTCCTCTTCTAGATGTGCAATAGCAATGACACTCATCAGAAAAGGCGACGTGGGAATTAGAAGAAGAAATGAGACGTCTTTACCACTCGTTATTCGAGTAATCAGGTACGAATTTGGAGGACAAAATTCTTTTAAGGAGGGGAAAAATTGTAACGATCTGTTAGAGGGCCTAGAATTTATTTAGAATTATTTAAAAGCATTTTGCCAATTAAATATTTAACGCGACAATTTATAGATTTTTAATTGAGAAATAACACTTAATGGCATTCAGTATTTAAGAATTAAGTGCAAGGACATGATGGTCATTTAAGAAGTTGTTATGAGAATTTAATTTCTAATTAGTGATATTATGAGCTGGCTTATCCTCGCGTGAGGAGAAGTCTGAGAGGTCTCCAAGTTATAATAGGAGATTGAGATGGGCTTTTAAGGTTGTTCTCCATTATATTATATTCGTGGTGTTTAGTTTTTCTTCACACCGTGAAGAATAGAGAGTTGGAAAAGCTTCAACAGTGATATTAGCATAGGAGATTTCCATTGAAGTCGTAAAAGTCGATCAGAGAGATTGAAAGGCAAGTATCTTTCCTATAATCCCTTCCATTACAGGTTCTTGTGAGTACGTTTTCAAATTATTCAATAGCTTCTTTAAGTTTCAATTTTGTATTAGTAAATAAATACGTTTATATATCTATATTTATGTATGCGTATAACAGTGAAGTCATGAGCAAGTATCTATCCTGGTAAACTATTCTTACGAGATCACATTTCAATATTAGTCTCAGTTTCAGTAACTCTTTATCTGAGTTTTCAAATTGATCAGACAGTATGTTTATATATATATAAATGCAGTATATCATTGTGAAGTGAGTTTTGATAAGCTATGCATAATTTTATCACAAGCAGTTCCTTCCCAATACGATTGTTGATTCATCTTGATGTTATTTTATATCAATTGGGATTGTTCTCCCAAGATTTCTTTCGGAATGGTGTAGTAATGTTAAGTTTTTTATTCAAAATGTGGTCTCTGTTATCGTAAGCTTTATTTCGTATGAGTTTTCAGACATTCGAGTGAGCCTTGTGTCATTCGAATGAGTTTTTGTGGTATTTGAATGAGTTCTTAGTGTTATCGTATCATTCGAATGTGTTCTTAAGGTTTTCAGTATGTCATTCGAATGTGTTTTTTTGTCATTCAAATGTGTTCTTAAGGTTTTCAGTATGTCATTCGAATGAGTTTTTGTGTCATTCGAATGAATCCTTGAAAGATTCGAGTAAGCCTTTTCTTTGCATCATCTAGCATTCAAATGAGTTTCCCTATCATTCGAATGACCCGTGTGTATTCCATTCACTTATTTGAATGGGGTACTGTTGCATTCGAATGTGTTACATTCTTCCTGTTCAAATTCTTTAGTTCCTTTAAATTCATTCGAATGAATTTTGGAGACATTCGAATGGCAGTAGGGTGCAAGTCACTCACACCAAATTTTCCATACATTGCATTTCTTTTGGCAACTAATATTGCAAGAACTCCAAAGGTAAGCGTGCTCAGGTAGGAGTAATGATAAGATGGGTGACCCCCCTGGGAAGTTTTCATGTTGCACCCTCAGAATAAATAATTAAATAAATAAATAAATTTGGTATTTTAAGGAAAAATACGAGTAATATTTGGATTCCAATGACAACTTGTGCATTTTATACTTTTGTGTGAAGTTATAACATGATTAGCATTATTTCGTGAGATTATGTGCATACATATTGGTATGAGCATTGAGCATGACTTTATATGGAGCATTACATATCATGTGCCAGCATTTATATAAGCATTGCATTATGTGCGCTAGACAGCTTGTCCACGAGGATCCCATCAGTATCAGTTTCAGTTACAGCTCAGCTTATGAGTTGTCCACTTGGTGGCCACCAGGGGGCTAGGGATATATTGCCCACAGTATGTGCTTACAATTTTTATGTTTGCAAGATTTAAATCAGTCAGGCATGTATTACAGTTATGTGGGTCTATGAGCCAAAGTTGCATACCTGCATTTATTTTACAATCTATGTGCATTACATCTCGTAAATGCAACCTTACAATGATTCTTATATTTCTCAGTACAAGGATAGTTATTACCTTTATGAGTATCAAAATTTCTCAATTCAGCTTCAGTTATTTTTTCCAGCTTATACTTGGTGAGCTTTGTAACTCACCTTGTACTCTTCACCATTTCAGGTCCTTGCGGGGGAGTATCAGATATGGGGCCTAGCAATAGTGGTCAGTAGTATGTGTACGTGGAGCCGCTCAAGATTAAAGATGTCTGGGAGTTTGTTAGTTTATTTATAGTGTTTGTCAGTTTAGTATTAGTTTATATTTCAGTTGAGGGATTTCCCTTAGATAGAGTTTATGGTTTTTAGTTTATGTTAACTCAGAATTTTATTTCAGTTGTTTGAGATATTCATTTATGGTATCAAATTTCAGTTTATCAGTTAGTTTTATTTTATTTCCCGTAGCACCTCTTCTCGAACAATTCTAGAAGAGAGGGTGTTACAGTATTGGTATCAGAGCAAGGTTTTGAGGAGTCTCCAGTATAGTCCCTTCAAAATATCTTACAACACACATAAAGATAAATGGTTTATTAATGAACTTTTGACCATGTGTGTTTAAGAGGAAGAGATGTTGATTATGGAAGAGGGAGAGAGTGCACATATGGCCACCCAGGGAAAGAATAAAGCTACTCGAGCTAGACGCAAGGGAAATGGTAAAATGCCTATCCAGTCTGAGATAAAGAAGGAATCCAAGTGCTTCTTCTGCAGAAAGAAGGGACACTTGAAGAAGGATTGTCTCAAATTTAAGACTTGGCTTGAAAAGAAAGGTAATCTAACCTCACTTGTATGTTATGAATCAAATAATATGGTTGATGTTTGTCATAACATATGATGGATTGATTATGGTTCTATAATCCACGTGTTCAAATACCTTATAGGGTTTTCTAAATCAAAGAAACCAATGGGAAGTGAACAAAGCATCTATTTAGGCAACAAGATGTATTCGCATGTGGAGGTAGTTGGGACGTGTAGACTTATTTTAAATTTTGGCTTTGTTTTAGATTTGGAAAAGACCTTTTATATTCCAAGTTTTTCTAGGAATTTAATTTCAATTTCAAGACTTGTATCCTTAGGATATTCCTTTAACTTTTTTAGAAACTCTTTTAATTTATTTTATAAATCCGAACTTGTTGGGAATGGTACATTGTTTAACAATTTTTTCAGAATCAATTTGCAAAACAATGCTTCTTATAATGTAATGTATGCCCAAATTAATAAAGGTATTAAAATATGTAACATGAATGAGGATTCCTCTATGTTGTGGCATCAGACACTAGGACATATCTCCATAGAGGCTTAAAAGATTAGTAAATAATGGAGTACTTAATACTGTTGATTTTACTGATTTTCATATTTGTGTGGACTGCATAAAAGGAAAACAAACCAACAAGTCAAAGAAATGTGCCAAGAGGAGTACAAACATATTAGAGATCACACATTTGGATATTTGTACTTCATCTCATTTATAAATGACTATTCATGATTTATGTATCTCTACTTGCTTCATAATAAGAATGAAGTGTTAGATGCCTTTAAGGTTTTAAAGGTAGAAGTAGAGAAACAATATGGGAAGCAAATTAAGATCGTGAGGTAAGATAGATGTGGAGAGTATTATGGAAGATACATTAAGCATGGATAGACACCTAGTCCATTTGCTAGGTTTCTTGAGGAAAATGGGATTGTGGCCCAATACACCATGCCAAAGTCTCCAGACCAGAATGGTGTAACTGAATGGAGAAATCGAACATTATTGAACTTGGTGAGGAGTGTGCTTAGCAACTCCAAGCTTCCTAAATCCTTGTGGATTGAAACTCTTAAAACAACTACGTATATATTAAATCGGGTTCCAACTAAGGTTGTCCCTAAGATGCCATTTGAGTTATTTAAGGGTTGAAAATCGAGTTTGCGACATATACGCACTTGGGGATGCCCCTCTGAAGTAAGAGTTTATAATCCGCAAGAAAGAAAACTAGACCCAAGGACTATAAGTAGGTATCCCATTATATGTTGAAAATCAAAAGGATATAGATTTTATTGTCCATCTTACATCACTAGGATTGTGGAATCAAGAAATGCAAAATTTATTGAGAATGATTTGATTAGTGGGAGTAATTAATCTCAAAATTTAGCTTCTTCTAAGAAAGATTATTTAGATATTATCCAAACCCTATTTCAAGTGAGAGATCGATTGAAGTTCATAGTGCCCCTCAAGTTCAAACAGGCACTAAACAACCAATCTGGGAGATTCCACAAACTGTTGATAACAATCTAGAAGATTTAGTTATGCAAGATACTTGTAATACCCCGAGAGCCCAAACTGTTGATAACAATCTAGAAGATTTAGTTATGCAAGATACTTGTAATACCCCGAGAGCCCAAAGTCAGTCCAAGAAGGGACTCTAGAAAAGCTAATATATCTATCGAGGATAGTAAGGAAGGAAATAACACCAACTGGATACCTTTTGGGCTAAATTTGGATAAAGAACTCTCGGGTTAAGCATGCTTGAGCTAGGGTAGCTCAAGGATGGGTGACCCCTGAGAAGTTCGCGTAGGCCCATCAGGGTAAGTTGATCCGGTCCTTCACATCGCTTGATACGGGATGTTATAATACTCCTCAGGAGAATACTATTGAACAACCAGTTGTGCAATATACTTCTCAAGAGGATATTAACATAACATTAAGAAGATAAAATAGAATGAAGAAATAAGCTATTCCTAGTGACTATGTTGTGTATCTTCAGGAAATCCAACTATAACATTTGAGCTATAAATGATCCTGAAACATTTTCACAAGCCATGAGCTGCAAAGAATCCAAATTACGGTATGATGATATGAAAGATGAGATGAATTCCATGGCAACTAACGGAGTTTGGGATCTTGTGGAGTTGCCTAATGGGGCTAGGTCCATAGGGTGTAAATGAGTCTTTAAGACCAAGAAAGACCCATTAGGTAACATTGAGAGATATAAGACAAGACACATTGCTAAGGGATTTACTCAAAAAGAGGGAATCGATTACACGAAGATTTTTTCCCTTGTATCTAAGAAAGATTCATTTTGTGTAATAATGGCATTAGTGGCACATTTTGATTTGGAATTGCATCAAATGGATGTGAAAACTGCATTCCTCAATGGAGATCTAAAGGAAGAGGTTTGTAATGACCTGCTATCCCAAGGCATGTCATTATCCCGAGATTTTTTTTTTTTTTCTGTAATCGTCTCAAAACACTTAACATACCATATTTCATACAAAAATGCCTTAAAACATATATATTTAGCATTCCAAATGATGAGCTAAGGAATGGTAAATTAAATACTTGCGAAAGAAGAATCGAAACCTAATAGGATATTATAATCGCAAATGAATTCAAATTGTACAATATTGTTCTCAATAATGATAAAAATTACAATATTCGACAGATAAATCAGCATATAATAACATATCTAATATCAACAAAAATCTCATGACTCATTCTGTTATGGGTGTAGAACAGAAATACAATTAAAATCATGTATCGACAACCTTCTTTCCCTTTCTACTGCTCATCAGACCTAGAATGTTGAATATTCTAGGGACAAAGTCTAAATTAGAAAATGAATCATCTAAGTGCGGGTTTAAAATAAATTTTCGTGAATGTATGATGCATTAACATGAATGACTTGACACCCTAGTGCATCTTTCGTTAGCATTCTAGCCTCGACATGGAAACCCTTGAGCGCTGGGCCGCCCCTGGCGGTGCCCTACGCGTTCCAGCCCCGTATAGCTTCGTCTTTTGGCCCTCTGGTGCATCCGTATGCACCCTGAACCCCGTTTCGCCCTTTTTCGTGTCATACACGATCTTTTGCCCTTCACCCAAAAAAGTTTTGCAATCCAAAAAATACAAACACAACAATTATTTAATTATTTCACAAATAACAACATAACCGAATCCGCATGTAAGGAATTGAAATATTTCGACGATGGCTCTAATACCACTAAAAGTAAAGCAAGATCGCTACAGGGCAAGCAGCGTAGTTCAAAAATTTTGAACCTTACCCCGATCCCGGCGATTGGATCAACGTCGAAATCAAATCATTCACAAACAAATAAATAAATCTAACCTTTAGATTATCGAGTCGTTCGCGGATTTGAGCCGTCCAAGCGTCCGGCCTCTAACTCGTGATACGCGGCACACGTCCGTTGGCAAGGAGAGAGGAATAGGAGTGCTAGCTCATTCTCCTTTGCGCAACTTGTGTATGGACGGCAAAAGAACGCCTTCGTTTCGTATTGATGCCAAAAGAAACGGAGAAGAGTGAACGGCAATGCGTTTTTCAACTCTTGGAAAATGACACCAAAAACCCCTTAATTTTGGGCAACCCATAAAGGGATATTTATAGTGAAATATCCTAGGGTTTCTAAAACCCTAATGGATTGGGCTAACCCATTAATTCTAATTTAATTAGAATATTAAGTGGGCTTATTCTAGTCCAACTAGAAATATAATTAAATGGCCCAAATCCTTTTATAGGTTTAAGTAAAATATTTTGGCCCAAATCTAATTCAAGCCCAAATCTAATATTTAATATTTAACCCAAATCTAATTTGGTCCAAATATAATATTTATTTTAATATTTGGCCCAAATCCAATTTAGTCCAAATATAATATTTATTTTAATATTTGGCCGAAATCCAATTTAGTCCTAATATAATATTTAATTTAATATTTGGCCCAAATCCAATTTAGTCCAAATATTAACTTAAGCCCAAATATATTTTATTTTCTATTTGCCACTCCAACAAATAGAAAATTATTAAATTAGAAACTCCTTCCTAATTTAATTAATTGTCATTTTAGGAAATTCTTTCCATTATGACGACTCCTCGTCATATCGACGTCATTATGTCTATTTGTTCTTTTTTTGTGAGAACCTACGACGGCACAACTTCTTGTCGAAGTGTCCCACTTAACCATACGTCCACTCTCCTGGTTTAAGCCAGGGACCGTGCCTATTGCGTATAACTCATTAGGCTTCCTAATATGTTGGCAATGTGTCGGTACGAACACATAAGACAAGATTGGCCTCTAGCAAGGAATCATGCCTACCCAATTATTCAGAAGGATTCATAATCCGCAAATAACCTTTCACGAGCATGGTTACCGTGTAATTCGATCCTCTCGTCAATGTATCTTATGTGATCTCAAGTATGGCGATGCGTTGCTTGATAACGATCACATGAGTTTTTCTTCAGTCTTTCGGATATCTTCACTTAATTAGAAAGTAAATCAATAACTCCTTATTGATCTCTTTCACCATGGCCATGGATTTAAAGTGAATATCCACCGAAGGCGCCTTAGATACATCATCATCTATCAAGGGATAGACGAGTCCCATCTTGGCTATGCACCCATCTCCATAAGCCTCACGATATACCCAACGATTGCCCACGTGCAGCCTTTGTCTAGGCCCATCGAAACGATGTCAAAGCATACTGGTCTTCTTATGAGATGACCGTGACAACCTCAGGTCCAAGGATTAGTTACACCCATCTCGTATGAGAATACCATCAACATATAACCAAAATGGATTCTCATGGTGAGTCATGTCCAGTGACACGTTCTCCAACATTGGTTACCTATGTACTTGTCTAGGCATCCCCATGCCTATGGATGTGAGACCCCATTGCTATCATATAGCAAAAACATAGCACATACAAGTCTTACCGCAATTGTCAATGTCCATTCTTGACATTGCTACTACTTGGGACATTTAATGATGTCTAGAAACTGTGATGCATCATCTCACATCTTTATAGATTAATCACAGTATACATCATATGGACTTCTATCTAGTTTCATTCAGTTATTACAATAATAAAAAGAAACTAATAGAATACTTCTTGTGAATTTGAACAACTCCTTATTCAAATAATAAACATAATTACAATTGTCAGTGTACAACATGCCCAATCTGATTGGGTCTAGAGCACCTACACTAACAGATGTGTGGGCCTAGCCTCATTTGCATGCATTCGACATACATAAACATGGTTATATTCATATTTTCATGCATTGCACCCTTACCGAGTCTTTATGACTCATGAGATTTTACCTCGTGTTGTAGATGATGCAAGCCCAAATGCAAGTAGAGATGGTGCCGGGAGACTGTTGTGGCAACTAACATCGTTGCTCGAGATGCGTGGATGTATATTCTCCTATATTTTCTTATATGTATTCATGTGTTTGAATGTAAGCGTATTGAGCACTAGAGGTATCTAGTTGTTGTAATCATAATGGTGTGATAGATGATTGTGAGTCTGCGTGTTGTATATGTGGTTTTAGTTGTTGAAGCCAAGTTCAGATCGAGTAAAGATCAGCAAGGTATGTTCTCATAAATCCCCAATACTCAGCGAAGTGTTTGTTATGCTAGCTTTGTGCCTAGGTCACATTTGGCTTGCTATGAGTCGAGCTGAAAAGAGGTGAAGCTCACTCGGGTTTCGAGTCTCGGTCGGCTATGTTTTCTTGTTTGAGTTGGGACCGATTCTTGAGTGGAGCGAAGGGAAAGACGAAGCCTAGTTCTCACCTAGGGCATTTTCCTGTTGAAACATAGTCCAACTCTTTAGTTGTGGTTCGTCGGGTGAGTAATCCAGTCGATTATTTACCGATGGCGCCCGTAAGTGGGAGCGGGTCGTTACAGAAGTAGAGAACTAAACTAGAAAGAATATTAAAATACTTCAATTTGATCAAGGTGGAAAATGCTTGAGTATAGAGTTTAATGACTACATAAAGGCCAATGGCATTATATCCTAGTTATCTCCTTTGGCTACTCCACAGTTGAATGGTGTTTTTGAGAGCAGAAATCATACCCTATTGGAAATGGTACAATTAATGATTGCCTTTATTGATCTACCATTAACACTGTAGGGCTATGCATTATCCACCGCAATTTATCTCCATAATAGGGCTCCAAGCAAATCTATCGAGAAGACACCATATGAGATGTGGTATGAGATGCCACCCAGTCTTAAGCATGTTAAGGTCTGAGGTTGTCCTGATTTCATTAAAAAGCTCAAGATAGATAAACTAGAGTCCAGGTCTAGCAAGGGTAGATTTTTAGGGTATACTCTTCATTGCAAAGGATACTACTTCTAGTTTCCTAGTGATCAAAGAGTGTTGGTCAGCAAGGATGCCATATTCTTGAAGAATGAGTTTCTTTAGGAGGGAGGCATCAGAAAAAAAGTAGAACTAGAAAAGATGTCTTCTAAGCCTCAAATCATACCTAGTCTAGAAATTGATATTGAGCTAGTAGGTCCGAGTAATGTCATTCCATAAAGGCTCATAGATCTAGTAAAATATCTCGTCCTTTGGAACGATATGGTTTTATTGTGGAGAATTGTTCCTGTATAGAGATAGTGATTAAGATGTTAATCCTACTAACTATGAAAAGGCGATATCAGACATCAACTCTGAGAAATGGAAACAGGCTATGCAATTAGAAATGAAATCCATGTATTCCAACCAAGTCTGGACTCTAGTGGATCCACCTAAAGGAATAGTTCCTATAGGGTGTAAATGGATCTATAAGAGGAAAATTGGTCCTTATGAGAAGGTGTAAACCTTTAAATCATGACTGGTGGAGAAAGGTTATCGTCAAAAGCATGGTATTAGCTATGAGGAGACATTTTTATCGGTCATTATGCTTAAATCTATTAGAATGATGCTGGCCATTGGCACACACTACGATTATGACATATGGCAGATAGATGTCAAAACAACATTCTTGAATGGTTATCTTAAGGAAGATATATTCATGGAACAACTTAGTTTTGAGTCTTTCAATGCCAATCAAGTGTGCAAGCTTAAGAGATACATTTATGGTCTTAAGCAAGCCTTGAGATCTTGAAACATTTGTTTTGATAATGAGATCAAACAGTTTGGTTTCATTAGAAATCCAGATGAGCCTTGTATATACAAGAAAGTTAGTGGGAGCGCGTGTGCTTTCCTGATAATGTATGTGGATGACATCCTCTTAATGGGAAACGATGTTGGCATGTTGATGTCAATAAAATTGTGGTTGTCTAATAAATTGTCCGTGAAGGATATGGGAGATGTGACTTATAACTTGAGAATCAATCTCTATAGAGATAAAGTGAGAGATTAATAGGTCTCTTCTAGAGTCTATACATAGAAAAGATGCTAAAGAAGTTTAGCATGGAGAATTCTAAGAAAGGTTTCATACCTTTCAGGCATGGAGTTCATCTCTATAAAGGCATGTCTGCCAAGACTCCAAAAAAGAGACATCATATGGAGAAGAATCCCTATGCCTTAGTGATGAGGAACACTACTATTAGGTGTACTAATGCACGGGTTTAAGGAGATTTTCAAAACTTTTTCAAAAAATCGATAAAAAGGCAGCAAAAACATAAACCAAAATCACCTTGCAAGACTCGCTTCCAATACCCATATACATACCAAAAATAAATCATGTCGTAGGGGGTTTAGTAGATATACCTTTTAACGCTTGAAACTCGATGTAGAGGTTGTAATCCACCCGGTGGTAGCAACTCCTTTGTTTTGAACAGCTCCCAAATAGCTTCTGAACAACCTTTTAGTTAGACCAAATCATCCCCCAAAATTATGAGGGACCTATCGAGTCCACGCTCCAGCACGATGGTGAATCCCACCACTCTCTCTTTGTGCTCGACATAGAGAGTAAAGGAGATTAAGGCTGGGAAATGGAAATGGGTTTCAAATCAAGAGGCTTCTCAAACTTGATAGTCTCACTATCAAGAACAATGAGTGAGAGAAGCAAAAGGAGCAATTGAAGCTAGGGTTTCTTAGATGAGAGATGAACAACAAGGATGGATGAGAAAAAATGAGCTAGCACACACACAAATTGACTCTCTATTTTTCAGCACAAATGCAAACATATATATATATATATCTCCCAAATTGGAAACCCTAGGGCATATAGAAAGGGGAAAACCGATAAAGGGATTAGGAGGGACAAGGGAGAGAGTAGAAATCAAGCCAAAGACACACGTTGTCCTCCCTTAAGCCTCTCATCATTCGTCGTTGCCACGTGTTGTCCTTACCATTACAGAAGATGACAAACAGTCGTGCAATCTGCCAACAAGATCGACAAAAACTGTCGACAGTTCATAAGGAGTTGTCAACAATTCATCTCGAAACGGTTGACAATTTCCTAAGGCTATCGACCATTTTGACCCCTTTATCCAAAAATTATAAAAATTACATCTAGGTCCGCTATTAACTCTTAATAACACTTTTATTATCTCATAATGACATTAAGGCCCCCGTTAACTCCTAACGGCATGCACATTAACTCTTGACGATTGCTCCTTGTTAATTTGATCATTTAACCTGATCCGTCAACTCTTAACGGTAATGTCATTAACTCTTAACTACTGTTAACTCGTATTGACAATGTCATTAACTCTTAATGATGATTTCAACCTTAATTACTTAGTCAACCATCACACCCAGATATGCGTGTGACCTTCTAGGTTCACTACTGAGTAGTAATCAGGACACGTTGATCGGTGCTATCGAACACCGATAGATTAGATGAATAATGATTTGGATTTGCAATAAGGGTGCAACCCAAAGTCGTCTCCCAACGAACCTCAAACGGATCTGTTAAAACAAGATTAAACGAGGAGGGTTGTGATGAAAACTGAAATATAAACGTTCAAGAATGAAACAACGATGAAGTAAAACGTAACCTGCTATAAACCCTACCTCCTTACCACGGTAATCCTTGTCTCATTTATGAAAACAATCTGTTTTGGTTTGATTTTCTTTTGACTTGAAAAACTCTTCTACAACCGTAAAAGATTAAATCCAATCGAGCAATCGCTCATACAAATATACCGTTTCTTTCTAATCAAAGCCTCAACCGAGTACGTCAATTAAAACCATCCAAAGATCATGCATGCATTCACACAATCGCATAAAAGAAACATACATAAACTTAGAGAAGGAAAAGAAACAGAATCATTAATTAAAACATGAAAATCGAGTTCCAAATCGGATTCAACAATATGACCGAGACTCAAACTAGGCAAGGGGTACGAGAATGTAGCGAATCAAAAGTGAATTAGCCTTCCATCTTCTTGGTTGAAATCGTGAGAAGAATCCCAAAATCGACCACCCCGAAAATCAGCCACTTAATGTGCTTAAATAGAGCTTAGGGAGGAAACCCTAAGTTACCGCAACTCCACAGCTGATTTCGAATAGTATAACGTGCGTTATGGGCTTCGGACCCTTCATCAAAATTGTAGATGAATTTAGGCTTTTAAATCACTTGATTTGGATATCGGACGCCCAAGTTATGGCCTTTTAAAGATTCAGCATCTGTGCAGCTTTCCTAATTTGACCCAACTTTCTGGTCCCGACTTTGAAGCAATGTTTGGAGGCCCAAACGAACTTGGATTTGGACCTACCATACCATTCCAGAAAGCCCAAGAAGTCCTCTACAATATCTCTGAAGACATCATTCACGTTCTGGGATTATAACTTAGCCAAAAACTTGAAAGAAGAACAAAAGGTCAAATCTATGAGCACACTTTTGCTTCTTTGTCTCCAATCTCCTTGTTTCCCTTCTTGCCATCAAAATTCCCCATGACCCAGGAAGCCCAAATCTTTCCAAAATAAGATAAAATAGTGTGAAGCCCAATTCCTATAAGATAAAATAAAACAAAATCAAGATGAATAAAATGACACAACTAACGTGCAAAAAGACTAAATATGAGGGTTAAATAATATGAAAATATGCGCTCTATCAAATTCCCCCACACTTAGACTTTTGCACTCCTGGACAAAACACTAAATGCTAACATTCACTCTTTCAAACAAAAAAGGATGCGAAGAATGCAAAATGAGAGGCACGGCAAGTTTTATAGGAATTCAACACTCAAAGATCATATTTCTTACACTTCCCAGACAAACAAGTAGCATGGCAATTTTACTTGGCAAGACGAGTCAAAATAAGAAGAAACTTATAAGAACATGCTGTTAAGTTTCTCACATGCTATGCCTAACTCCACCCAATCATAATTCCACTACCAGATATGCTCATCTTCTAAATCTCCACTCTCAATGCTTTATGCATGCAAATCAAAAGGACTTTTATTCATGGCTCCAACATGGTAAGGTGAAAGTGATAGGAAGATAACAATGAAAAGTAAACCTTAGGAAGAAAGAAAACATTCAAGACAACCCAAGATCAATGAAGAACTATTAAGCAAGTAGAAAATAGATCTTTTTTTTTTTTTCATGCATGGTGGGTGCGTTTTACGCTCCATCCCAACCTTGGTGAGTGCGTTTTACGCTCTGTCTCACCTTGGCCTTTGGCCTTTCTATCTATTTTCTTTTGATTCCAAAGGACTTGCTTAATATTTTTGCCATAATCAAGGGATGCAATGAATGTTCTTCAACCTAAAGAAGGGAAATGATCTCTTTTTTTTTTTTTTTTTGAGAAGTATGGCGAGTAAAATGAAAGAATGCCTTAATCATCTTTTCACATGCATGAGCACTAATAGCTTCAATAAAGATTCAAAACAAGCTCTAGAGTGATACCCATAATTAGTGAATGCACGCATGGCATAAGAAAGAACATGCACAACTATCCTCACAAAGACTACCTCAATCAACTCACCAAGCCAAACTCATTGCCAATTTACTTGAAAGCCCAAAAAGATAAGATCGACTTTCTAATCATGCCAAATTCTTTCAAACTCAATTTACCTCATTTTGCCTCTTTATTTTCTTTTTTATTTATTTTTATTTTTATTTTTATTTTTTTGAAAAGAAACTTCTATTCTAAAACTCCCCCCCACACTCAAACATTACATTGTCCTCAATGTAAGCATGCAGCAAGAATCAGGTATAGGACAAGTAAGAAAAATAAGGAGAGAGAAACAGCCTGGTGGTATCAAGTCGAGGGAAGGTCCAAGAGAGATAGCTCCTCCACTGTGTGTTCTGTAAAGCCCTCGTAGAAATGCTTAAGCCTCTGCCCATTAACTGTGAATTTCTTCGTAGTCGACTCGTCCATAATCTCAACTGCACCATAAGGAAAAACATGAGTAACCACAAAAGGACCAACCCATCTAGAACGCAACTTACCAGGCATCAGCTTTAGGCGTGAATTGTAGAGGAGGACTTTATTGCCAACGTTGAACTCCTTCTTGGCAATTAATTTGTCGTGTGCAGCTTTGGTCTTTTCCTTGTAGATCCTAGAGTTCTCATATGCCTCTAACCTCAATTCCTCAAGTTCTTGCAATTGAAGCTTCCGCTGGGAACCAGCTTCTTTCATGTCCATGTTGCATTGCTTCACCGCCCAATAGGCCTTATGCTCGATCTCTACCAGCAGATGACATGCTTTTCCAAAGACCAGTCGATATGGGGACATGCAGATCGGGGTCTTGTAGGCCATGCGGTAGGCCCAAAGTGCATCTTCCAACCTTTGGCTCTAGTCTTTCCTGTTGGGCTGGACTGTCTTCTCTAGAATGTGCTTGATCTCTCTGTTTGAAACCTCAGCCTGCCCATTGGTCTGTGGATGGTAGGGCATCACCACTTTATGTAAAACTCCATACTTTCGGAGCATGGATTGCATCTTTTTGTTGCAGAAGTGGGATCCTTGATCACTAATGATGGCCCTGGGAATGCCAAACCTGCAGAAAATATGAGATCTAACAAAATCTGCAACCACAAAAGAATCATCAGTCCGGGTGGCTTTAGCTTCCACCCATTTTGAAACATAATCCACAGCCAAAAGAATGTACACAAAACCAAAAGAGACAGGAAAAGGACCCATGAAATCAATGCCCCATACATCAAATATCTCACAAAATAATAAAGGTTTCTGAGGCATTTCATTTCTGCGTGAAATTGAACCTGTGTGTTGGCAACATGTACAGTTCTTACAGAATCCATATGCATCTCTAAAAAGGGATGGCCAATATAACCCGGCATCTAAGACCTTTCTAGCAGTACGTTGCGGACCAAAATGACCACCACATGCAAGAGTGTGACAGAAATGTAGGACAGATGCAAATTCATGATCAGGGACACACCTCCTAAGGACTTGGTCACTACACAAGCGCCACAAATATGGATCATCCCATACATAGTACTTGGCTTCGCTTTTAAATTTATTTAATTGTGCTTTCTTAAAATGTGCAGGTAATTCGGAAGCAACCAGGAAATTTACCATGTCAGCATACCAAGGTTCAGTACCATGTAAGTGATAAAGCAACTCATATGGAAAATTATCTCTGATAGGCAGATGATCCATGTCAGACAAGTCAGGAGAAGCAGGTATCCGGCTCAGGTGGTCGGCTACCAAGTTTTCAGCTCCACTTTTGTCTTTGATCTCAATATCAAATTCTTGGAGTATAAGCCTAGGTTTTGCATCGGGCTTCTTCAGAAGGAACTTCAGGGCTGCATGATCAGAAAACACAATAACTTTAGATCCCAATAAATATGATCGAAATTTATCTAAAGCAAAGATAATGGCTAAGAGCTCTTTTTCAGTCGTGGTGTAATTGGCTTGAGCACTGTCCAGGGTACGTGAGGCGTAGGCAATGACATGTGACTTCTTATTCACCCGCTGAGAGAGAATGGTGCCCACTGCAAAGTTGGAAGCATCACACATGAGCTCGAAGGGCAACTCTCAGTTGGGTGGCTAGATGATCTGTGGAGAAGTCAATCGCCTCTTAAGTTTCTCGAAGGCTTGCTTGCATTGTTCATCAAACTTGAAATCCACATCCTTTTGGAGGAGGTGGGATAATGGAATTGCAATCTTACTGAAATCTTGGATGAATCTCCTGTAAAACCCTGCATGGCCAAGGAAAAGCGAACTTCCTGCACAGACGCGGGGTAAGGTAAAGAAGCAATGATATCCACCTTGGCACTATCGACTGCTATACCCTGTTTGGAGATCACATGACCTAAGACTATGCCTTGCTCAACCATGAAGTGACATTTTTCATAATTCAGAACAAGGTTTTTCTCAACACACCTTTCCAAAACATTACCCAAGCTAACCAAGCAGTCATCAAATGAGGTGCCATAAACAGAAAAGTCATCCATGAATACTTCCATACAATGCTCAAGAAATTCAGAAAATAAACTCATCATGCACCGCTGGAACGTACCTGGAGCATTACATAGGCCAAATGGCATCCTTCGATAGGCAAAAGTGCCAAAAGGACAAGTGAAGGTGGTCTTCTCCTAATCATCTGGTGCTATGCATATCTGAAAATAACCAGAAAAGCCATCAAGAAAACAATAATGAGATTTACCTGCTAACCTCTCCAACATTTGGTCGATGAATGGAAGGGGAAAATGATCTTTTTTGGTTGCTTGGTTGAGCTTCCTATAGTCAATGCAGAACCTCCAGCTGTTCTGCACTCTCATGGGCACTAGCTCATTTCTTTCATTAGCTACCACTGTGAAACCTGTCTTCTTGGGGACAACCTGCACTGGACTCACCCACTTGCTATCAGATATAGGATAAATGATACCAGCCGTAAGTAACTTACTTACCTCTTTCTTGACCACATCTAGGATGGTGGGATTGAGTCTCCTCTGTGGCTGCCTCACTGGTCGGGCTCCTTCCTCTAAATGAATCCTGTGCATGCACAAAGAAGGACTAATACCTGGTATGTCTGCCAAGGTCCAGCCTATTGCTCGTTTGTTCCTCCTGAGTAGATCCAGCAATCTTTTCTCTTGGTCAGGCTGCAAGTTATTGGCGATGAAGACTGGCAGCTTCTCGCCATCCTCCAAGAAGGCTTACTTGAGATGCTTGGGCAAAGGCTTGCACTCAAGGGATGGTGGCTGCTGGAATGAAGGGACTAACCTGCTTGCCTTTATCTCAAGGGTACTGTCTACCTGTTCAACATGGTTAGCAGAAACACTATCCTCCCCAGGAGAAGTATAAGAATCAGATTGTGCATGCTCAATTTGAATATTAGAATCATGATTATCTAGAAATGCAGCAATCTCAGAACATGCATCACATGGATCACTCTCATTACTACAATCATGATAGATGAAGGAATCTGGAAGGTCATGAATAGTGGGGAATGCATCAATCAAATCACAAGACTTAGTGCATGCTTCATCAACCAACAATTGAATTAAGTTAACTTGCAAAGTGGAATGATCTTCAGGGGGACATTTCATGGCATCAAGTATGTTAAAATGAATTGTGCTACCAGCAAATTCCATGGAAAGTGTACCTTCATGCACATTGATGATAGTCCTTACAGTTTTTAAAAATGGTCTACCTAGGATGAGAGGTGCATGCTCATGCAAATTGTCATCTTCCATATTTAAAACATAAAAATTAGCAGGGAAGATACAATCCTTAACCTTAACCAGGACATCCTCCAAGACTCCAGAGGGGTAGGCTGTGCTTCTATTAGCTAGCTGGACAACCACTCCTGTTGGCTTCAAAGGACCACACTGCAAAGAAGCATAGATAGAGTTAGGCATAACATTAATGGATGCACCTAAATCTAGCAAGGCATTACTAAATTGCATGTCTCCTATAATACAAGGAATGGAAAACGTCCCTGGATCTTTGCACTTCCTTGGCATGGCAGGTTGTATGAAAGCTGAAACATTCCTCCCAAGGTTGACTTGTTCGTTCCCTCTTAATCTCCTCTTGTGCGTACACAAATCTTTGAGAAATTTTGCATACTTGGGGATCTGTCTGATGGCTTCAAGGAGGGGTATATTGACTTCCACTTTCTGCTCTTTTCTTGTTTTGTGTTGCTCGATGTGGGAATGGCAGGGGTTGGTTATTGGAAGACTCTCCTTGTTCTTGATAGCTGGAATTTGGCTGCTTGGCTTCTTGGATCGAGGAGGGTTGCTGCTCTTCTTTTCTACCAGTTTCTTCTTGTGCCTTCTCTGGAACATCCACTTCATTACCACTACGCAGCATGATCGCAGTCACATTCCCCTTTTGAATGGATATTGACTGTGAAGGTAGCTGACCCGAGCCTTGACTCCTTAACTCATTTATGTTAGTTGCTAACTGCCCAATCTGTGTCTCCAAATTCTGTATGGTGGTGTCAGTCCGTTGTTGGAATTTGAGAGTATTGGCAACCAATTGTTGCACTATGTCATTCAAGCTCGGTTCTGTCTTGGGTAATGTCTGTGCTTGTTGCTTCATTAGTGTGGCATTACTCTGACCCGGTGCATTGAACCTCTGTTGGAATGGTTGAGTTGAAGCACCCCCATATCTGAAGTTGGGATGGTCTCTCCAGCCTGGATTGTAAGTGGGAGCATAAGGATCATACCTATTCTGTTGTGGTTGTTGCTGAAACGGTCTTCCAGGGAAGATTCCATTGCATGATTCTGTGTTATCCTGTAATTGTGGGCACTGATCAGTTACATGTGAAGATAATGAACAAATGCCACATACCTGTTGGGGCTGGTTTTGATCAAGGGCTAACTGGCGAACCATTGAAGTTAGTTCCTCCAGCCTATTTTCTATTCTCCTTTGGTCCATGGGTGCAGCAAAACCAACCTCATTGACAGTCTTCATGGGAGTGTTTAACCTGGTACCAAATTGTTGTGCGTTTTGAGCCATCTTTGAAATTAAGTCCCGGGCTGCAGCTGGTGTCTTTTCCACTAAGGCTCCTCCAGATGCAGCATCTACTAAGTACCTGTCCATGGGAAGCAAACTTTCATAAAAATATTGAATGAGGAGCTGGTCACTTATCTGATGATGAGGACAACTAGAACACAGCTTCTTGAATCTCTCCCAATACTCATGCAAGCTTTCTCCATCTATCTGTCAGATGCCACAAATGTCCTTCCAGATAGCTGCTATCCTGGAAGCAGGGAAGAACTTCTCCAAAAATATTCTCCTCAGGCCATCCCAATTGGTAATGGCAGCAGGTGGCAAGTAATAGAGCCAGTCTTTGGCAGCTCCATCAAGAGAGAAAGGGAATGCCCTTAGCTTGATTTGTTCTTCATCAACCCCTTGCGGCCTCATGGTGGAGCATACAACATGAAACTCCTTCAAATGCTTGTGTGGATCTTCACCTGCAAGACCATGAAACTTAGGCAGCAAATGTATCAATCCAGATTTCAGTTCAAAGTTTACTTGCAATTGAGGATACTGAATACACAAGGGTTGATAATGCACATCAGGGGCAGCCAATTCTCTAATAGTTCTGTTAGCATTATTCCCATTATTCCCATTCTCATTGCCATTGTTTTCATTGGCAGCCATATTGATCAGTTTAGGTTGGAACTCAAACACAGTATCAGAAACAGTGGGAAAGACACTATTAGTCACCGCCCTATCTTGAGATCTAAGTTCTCTTGCTTGTCGCCTAAGGGTTCTATCAATTTCTGGATCTAAATCAATTAGGTCACCCTTAGATGATCTAGTCATGCATTATGTATCAACAAGAACAAAAACAAACCAAAACACACAAGGAAAAATCACATACACACCAAGAAAACACAAAATGGCCCAAAAAGTGGTCTAAACGTTGGATTTTGGCCAAAATACGCCCTCCTCACTGCATAGAAGTGACTATTTCTCCCCACACCCCCATTCCTTTGGAAACCAAAAATCAGGGCATTCCGAGATAGTCATCGGCGATGAACAGTGCTGTTTATGGCAAAAAATAGAAAACAAGCAAACCGAAAAGAAAAACACAAAGAATGAACAAAGAAAACACAAAGAATCAACAAAGAAACAAAAGAAAAGAGAAACCAACGAGCAAGACACAAAGAAACAACAAAATAAAGCAATAAAGAATGAAAGAGAATTAAAAAGAAAAGAAAGATAGAAAACAAATCTTGTTATGGCAGAAAAGATTGACGGTTCCCCTGGCAACGGCGCCAAAATCTGATCGGTGCTGTCGAACACCGATAGATTAGATGAATAATGATTTAGATTTTCAATAAGGGTGCAACCCAAAGTCGTCTCCCAACGAACCTCAAACGGATCTGTTAAAACAAGATTAAACGAGGGGGGTTGTGATGAAAACTAAAATATAAACGTTCAAGAATGAAACAACGATGAAGTAAAACGTAACCTGCTATAAAACCTACCTCCTTACCACGGTAATCCTTGTCTCATTTATGAAAACAATCTGTTTTGGTTTGATTTTTTTTTGACTTGAAAAACTCTTCTACAACCGTAAAAGATTAAATCCAATCGAGCAATCGCTCATACAAATATACCGTTTCTTTCTAATCAAAGCCTCAACTGAGTATGTCAATTAAAACCATCCAAAGATCATGCATGCATTCACACAATCGCATAAAAGAAACATACATAAACTTAGAGAAGGAAAAGAAACAAAATCATCAATTAAAACATGAAAATCGAGTTCCAAATCGGATTCAACAATATGATCGAGACTCAAACTGGGCATGGGGTACGAGAATGTAGCGAATCACAAGCGAATTAGCCTTCCATCTTCTTGGTTGAAATCGTGAGAAGAATCCCAAAATCGGCCACCCAGAAAATCAGCCACTTAATGTGCTTAAATAGAGCTTAAGGAGGAAACCCTAAGTTACCGTAACTTCACAGCCGATTTCGAATTGTAGATCAGGAAGATTAGATGAATTTGGGATTTTAAATCACTTGATTTGGATATCGGACGCCCAAGTTATCGCCTTTTAAAGATTCAGCATCTGTGCAGCTTTCCTAATTTGACCCAACTTTCTAGTCCCGACTTTGAAGCGATGTTTGGAGGCCCAAACGAACTTGGATTTGGACCTACCATACCATTCCAGAAATCCCAAGAAGTCCTCTACAATATCTCTGAAGACATCATTCACGTTCTGGGATTATAACTTGGCCAAAAACTTGAAAGAAGCACAAAAGGTCAAATTTATGAGCACACTTTTGCTTCTTTGTCTCCAATCTCCTTGTTTCCCTTCTTGCCATCAAAATTCCTCATGACCCAGGAAGCCCAAATCTGTCCAAAATAAGATAAAATAGTGTGAAGCCCAATTCCTATAAGATAAAATAAAACAAAATCAAGATGAATAAAATGACACAACTAACGTGCAAAAAGACTAAATATGAGGGATAAATAATATGAAAATATGCGCTCTATCACACGCAAACTCTTTGACGTTGACCAAACATTTTGGTCTACAACAAGGATCTCTCCATCTCCTCTAAGAACCCCGAAAGACCCTGAGTGACAATTACAATTATATCAGGGCAATTCTACCAGTAATGAAGTCCTACTTTAGAATAGACCCTATTTGAGCTTTCAATTTGTCGACATTCAGATTCAGCCAACCGTGATTCATAGGCCCGCAATGAGGAAATCAGCCGAAATGCAAGGAGGAAGAACTAAGTAGAAGCAAAGATAAGGGAATTTTATGTGGTTCGACTAGAACGATGCCTACTTCCACGACTGTTCTCTGGGCATTCTGGCAGAGTAACAATATGGTATTATCAGTGTCCTCCCTCTACAATGGTGTTATTGACCCCTATTTATAGTGAATGTTTACAATTGCATAAAATACAAAAGTGTAGAGATGATATCTTGGGGGACAAGATTTCCTTATCATCTCCATAAAATCGAGAGTGGGCCTCCGTTTTACCAGGGATCCAGTTTGCCTCATAAAAGTAAGTGGGTCCTTGCCTCTGGTTATTCAGTAATCTTTTTGCTAGGCGAGCTGAATAGCTTGACCGGTGAGCTATATAATTAGGCTAGTGAGCTAGAACCATTGATTGGAGCTCATTGAGTATATCGTTAAGAGCTCGTTGGAAGCCTTACTGGGAGCTTGCGGGAAGCTCACATGGTTTCACAATTTGAGCTCGGATCTCAGCGATGTGTGAGCTTGCTCTGACGAGCTCGGCTTGGCCTTCTGGGCTTGAGGCGATTGGGTCTGCCCGCTGGGTCAAGTCCAGCCCATAAGGAGTAGTGGGGGAAAATATGCATAACACATGCCCCCCAGCTCGCGGTGTGATCTTCGAATTGGGAGCTAATGCATGCCAGCCATTCCAGCAGTCAATTTTCCTTTTAGACTTCTGCGCAATCGCTTTAATTCATGCATTTTCACGTTGCACGTCTTATCTGAGGCACATTTAATGTTCACAGTCCTCTATTACAGTGCACAGTTTCTATTGTGGGGCCCATGAGCCGTCATGCAACTGGTGGATGCAAGGCATGCCACAAGCCATTTCGATTCAACAGTTGAGATCATTCGAGCTGGGTGTATAAATAACCAAGGGGCTTTATCTTTTCCCTCCTCATGCCACTTTGAAATTTTTTTTAGCCTTATACTCTCTTCATCTCTAAAGCATTCTCTGCTACAAAGCTTTCCCGACTACGGTTGCTCAGGCATTCATTGCTATTCAAGGCTTGCTTTTGGGTTTCAGTATCGACAAGAGGTTTTTCTGATATGTAAACTTTTGGCTACTCTTGTCTGTTTCTTGAGGTTTCTTTGGGCTGTCCATCGTCGGTTAGCCATCGATGGTTCTTTTGTAACATCCAGTAATCCTAGTGTTATGAGAATGAGAAAGGAAGAAAACTTCCAAAAATACCCTTGAGAAGGTGATGGATCCTTGAGAATAAGGGTGCCCTATGAGAGGGGTATTTCGGTAATTTGGATAGTGAAGTCCAATAAAGAGTATTTTGATAAATGGGAAATAATTCCTAGGTGGAATTAAGCATGTAAGTGAATTAAATTCCCATTTTTGTATTTATGTGGAGATAAGTGGGATTTATAATTCACAAAGTGTATTTTGGTAATTTTAGAATAAATTCCATAAAGGAATTAAATTGAGAGAATGGAAAAAATGGTGGATATTCTATTATTTGATTAATTAATTAATTTTCCCTATATTGGAGAATAAATGTGGTGATGCCACATGGATGGATGAGATTAGAACTTGGAAGCCAAGGTTGGTGTCTTAGAGTGACACATGGCTTAATGTCGTTCAAGTTAAAAGAGGGAATTAAATTAAATGCAAAAGAAATCCTAATTAATTTTTTAAGCATTTAATGTTGAGCATGATAATGGTGAATTAAATAAATCCAAATGAAATGGGAAATTAGTCTCCCATTAATGCTTTGGAAAATATGGGATTTATTTAAATGCAAAAGTAAGGATTTATGTCTCTCAAATGTGATGGATGTGAAAATAATCTCATTTAAGTAAATGAGAAATAAATGAAAAATTCAAGAATCCAATGGATGAGATCTATTCTCGAAAAGAGAATGAATCCAAAGGTGGGAATTTAAAGAGAAGAAATGGCATGGATTGTCAAATATTAAGAGATGAGTGGTTGGGATTAAAGCTTCCAAAAGCACTTGGATTGTGCTTTAAATTGAAGGTGTAGATCTTCTCTTGAAAAGTGAATAAAATCCAAAGGGTAAGATTAATCAAGATAAAGAGCACATGGATTGTGCTTTCTCCAAGAGAGAAGATTTGTTTATTTGAAATGGAAGGTGGAGATTTAATTCTCCTTAAGCACATGGATTGTGCTTTTAATGAATGGTAGAGATCCATTCTTGAAAATGAAAAATGGTAGTATATAATGGCAAGTGAGGAAGACTTGTCTCCCTTTTTCCATTTGAAAGTAAGAGAAAGGGGAGAAGCTTTCTAATGTGAAGAAAAGAGAAGAAAAGAAAAGGAAGAAGATGAAGGTGAGGGTTCTTCCTTAGTTTAGTAATCTTTTTATTTCTCTTGAATGGTAGCTTAGCTTCTTTAAATCTTGTTCAAGGAGCTCTTAAGGAGAAAAGTGGGAAATGAAGCTAGGAGGGTCTTGAAGTTTCAAAGAAAAGAATAAGGTAAGGGATGGCCCCATGGGAGGGTGGCCTTGCAATGTGTTGTAAGTATGGTTCATAAATATGTATGTTGCATTGGCATGCTCTATTATGTTCATGAGACTTATGGCCATAGGGTAGTTTGGGAACATGGTTGAAATGGTGGGTTGATGCCTCTAACCTTGGTGGGTTGTGAGGGCAAAGAGACCTAGCCACACTTGCATTCATTTGGCATCATATAATCTCGTTATGTTCATATTTATTTTCCATTGCACCCTTATTGAGCTTAATAGCTCATGAAGTTTTCACCCTCACTTATAGGTTGTTAAAGCATGGGGAAAAATCAAAGCAATGGTGGAATGGCATGTGGAAGCATGGAAAAGAAGATCCAAGAATAGTTTATGGCTTATGGAAGCCTATTTTATTGTATTGATTTATGAGATATAAATTTATTTCGTTGGTAATGGCTTGTTAAAGCCTAAGTCTATGGGTTTATTTTCTTTTAGGAGTGTTTGATTGTATTTTAAAATGAGAAATTGGTTTATGGCATGTTGAAGCCTAAGTTGTGGTGAAAATCTCATTTTTGGTGTGTGTTGTGGAAGCACCAAAGAAGTAAAGTAATGTGGATTTTCATTGGAAATGTGGAGATTTTAAGTGCTTTTATTGGGGGTGTAATTTCTAGAAAATATGGGTTCAAAGCCCAAAGGAAAAAAAAAAGAAAAAAAGAAAAAGTTGTAGAGGCAGCAGTAGCAGCTGCCGGGGCCCGCGCGTGGCCCGTAGGGGGCCATAGCGGGCAGCAGCGAGCGTGGGCGCTGGGGTGAGGGTGCGCGGCAGGCGTGCGCAGCCCATTGCCAGCGCACCGTGGGCCCCGGGCGTGCCAGCAAGCCCCACCGACCAATTTTTTTCAAAAATTTGGAATTTTTAGGGGATTTTGGGGTATTTCTTAATTGATTTTGGACCCCAGAGGAATTTTCAAAATAAAGGAATTTTTTGGGTATTTTTGGAGATAAATGTCGAATTTTGAAAAATGAAAATTTTTAAGTTTTTCCTCCAAAATTGGTAATCAATCAATGTATGGATTGAAATGGAGAACTTTTTGTGCCCGGTGAAATTCTTGGATGGAAAAAGAATTTAATATAAATATGAGAATGGCGATTGGGCATCATAATGAGATTTCCTTTCAGCCAAGTGTGGTGTGGTTAAGCCTAATTCTGCTAGTGAATCCTGGGGTTGAGGGAAGGGAAGGATGAGCCTAGTCCCACCTAGGGCATTTCGTCTTGAAACATGGTCCGCCCTTCACCAAAGGCCGAGCAGGTGGACAATTCGGGTAATTGTTCACGAGTGGCACTCGTAAGTGAGAACGGGACGTCACATCTTTGGTCTTCCCGATCTTATCGGTGTCGCATCCATTTTCTGGTGCATCAATTTGAATCGATTCATTAGGAATTCTCTGAGCCTTTGGGCTTAAAGACCGTAGGATTAGTCTTCCATGGAGTATTGGGCTTGTAGTTGTAGCCCCTCCGCCTTAGGCGGCATCCTATTGTAAAGCGCATGGCCTATCAAATAGGGAGCATTTTTAGGGCTTTTCCATTTCTTTGGGGTCTGGTACGCATCATGCGACCTGACTGTTTTCTCTTTTTCTATAGATGTCCAATTATATTCAAGGGAACTCATGTCAAAAGCACTGCAACCATATCATAGGAGAAGACGATACCTCTAATTCTGAAGATTGCCTCGTGATAGAGATACATAACATCGAAGGAACAAGCTCACAAGCTCGGGAGGTCGCGAAAGTGATGTCTTCAGAATCTGTTCCAATTGTTAGTGAGAAGATCGCTAAGGGAAGTATGGGGTGTGAGGTCTTTAAGTGACACCCCTCCAAAGCCAAATTCCACGAGGTGGTGACCTACATCCTAGAATTTCATCTCCCGAAGGAGTGTCGAGTATCTATCCCCTCTCCAAACTACCATGCGGCCTACCCCCCAACTGGCTTCATAGCCATTAGCGCCAACACCTCAATTCTGGGTTTAGATTTCTCATCGTACCGTACCTTCTCAATCTTCTGAACGAGCTCAAGCTCACACCATTCTAGTTGACCCCGAACTCGTATACCCAACTCACTTCCCTGGCCATTTTATTTCTTAAGAATAAACTTCCTCCCCCATCTTCAAAACTTATCAAATTTCTCTTCTCCTTCAAGAGTGCTAAGGACCGGCTGTATTATTTGATAGCTCGTCCTTCTCTATACAAAGCCATTCTCCCCCAAGGCAGGGTAAAGGGGAAATCCAACGTGGGCGATTACAAGTCTAGTTGGTTCTTCATTTCCCGTCCTTTGCTTTTATCAAAAACTTCAGTTTTGCACAGACCTTGGGTAAGGGCATATCTGTTCACACATATCATTTTATTTTGTTTTGTGATTCTTGATAGCTTCCTTATGTTGTGAAGACTTCGAAAGCAGAAGGCCAAGCTTGTTGGTCAAAGAGATCGAAATCCTTGACAACCTTGTTGCTACGAGAACGAGTTCAAAAAATTTTGAGCTGACGGATGAACTACTTATGGAATTTTAGCTCCCTCCTCCCCTTGAGGCTGAGATCGTAGAGGGAGAGCATATCGGAGTTTAAGGCTTGAAGCTCGTTCCATCCGCCTTCGAGCTTGCCGAGACTAATAGCAGTAGAGGGGAAGGAGGTCAAACCGCCGTCATGGTAAACCTCAACCTCACCATGCCAAAGAGGTCTGAGGCCAGACAAGTTGCTACTCCTCCTGCGGCCCCGAGCTTAAGCTCATGAGAAGGGAGGTCGAAATAGCAAACACAAAGGTCATGACCTCAATAACAACAACACCCACAACAACAACAGCAAAAGCCCCAACTACAGCAGCAGTGGCCCCAACAACAACATAAGCAGCAAGAGCAGCGAGCTCTTATTCCTCATGATCGTGGGTCTGGCCGAGGTCATAGGAAGGAGGTCGTGAGGGAGGCTTAGAATTCCCTTACTACGAGCTCAAAAAGAAAACCCGAATAGCAGCAGCAACAACGGAATGGTGATAGGGCAAGAGGGCTAGAGTCCCTGAGAAAGAGGTGCCCCTGGAGGCCATGCCGGGAGGGACTTATTGCAACGTCATCCTAGACTGCATGCCCACACACTTGGGCACAGGTGCAAAGCCCCTAGATAATGAGGGGATGAAAGGGTTGGCTGACCAGCGATTGTCGAACCACTCCAGAATTAGAGATCTATGTATCTCTTCTCTAGTTTGCAGCAAAGTGCACCCTAGGTCATCTCTCACAAGGAGCCTCACTTTCCTCTACGAATAAGAAGAATCAATATAAGCAACAGTTTGTTTGGGGGGGGGGGGTTTGACAGAAAACTAATTACCAAAACAGAAAGACAAAGATGGATGAAAAATTAGTAAAAGAAGTGCAACCGGCTGTGTATTTGTCTCCTATGTGAAATCTTCCTCGTCCAACCTATATATCTTGGCTTGCTAGATGTTTTGATCTCCAGATAACAAACTCAAAGCATCCCCAACAACCGTCCAAGGATTAGAATGATTGGAATAACAAAATGAATACAGAAATCTCTTGTAGCCAAAATGCAACCATTCACTCTCTATTCAACCTATCCGGACCTATGCAAGAACAACCGTTCAAGCATATAATATTCATTTCCGAGATGTTATACCAACCGGCTATAACATTCTGTTCTCTTAAGCATTTAACAGAAAATGAAACCATGCAAATTCACACAAACCTGCCATGAACTCCATGCATTCACAAGTCTGCCCAAACTAAACCAAATGGAAATGAATAAGAAACAAACAACAAACCAGGTTTTTGTAGCTCATCCGGGACTCAGATTCCACATGGATTCAAGATACACAACCGGTTACAAATGCTCTAGCCTATCATTACAGCAAGGAAAACAAAATGGAACAAAAGATGATGAAAACAGAAAAATGCTAACAATCCAAAAACGGCCAGAATCCTCTCTCTCTTCTCTCAAAAAAAATCCTCTGGAAATTAATGCTAAGAGGCCTTAAATACATGGCTAAGAAAGGAAAGGCTAGGGAGGCTAGGGTTGGGCCTAGCCCAACAGAAAATGAGTGAGCCCAAAAACAGCAAAATTGAGCAGCCCAAGTCTGCTCCTTGAAAGTTAGCCCAAGCTCCTTTAGTTGAGCCACTTCTCTAGTCCATCCAACATTCCCTAAAGCCTGGATCCATAGAAGTAAGATAGAAAATAGTGTAAGGATGATTTGAAGCATAATAAAATATAAACAATGAAATATCAGCAAAAATTACTTCAAATGGCCTAATAAGACTGAGGTGAAATGCCAAAATATAGTATAAATATACATGCTATCATTGGCCCTTTATGGTAAGTTTTGCTTTCATTTCTTGTCTTCTTGGTTTTGCCTTTTCTTTTTAGCTAATTCTTTTTGTTTTATAGCTCTCCCTTGCTGCCATGAAGCTCAAAGGGTAACATCAGGACTTCGAGGCATAGCTCGACGTAGTGAACATGTCCTCCAAGGCAAGATAAAGAAGCTCAAGGAGGAGGAGAAAACTCAACTTGCCGAGCTCCTAGTTGCCCAAAAGGAGGCCGAGGGTTCCGAGATGCAGTTGAGGAAGGGGTATCAAAGAAATAAAGACCTCGACGAGGAGCTCCGTCGGGCCAAGAATATGTGGGAGTTTTCCAACTCCAAGTTCACCGACAAGCTAAATAAGGCCAAAGAGGAGCTGCGAAAGGCCAAGGATGGGCTAAAGTTGGCCAAGGACCGAGTTGACAAGTGCGAGCAGATGGCGGATGTGATCATCAATGAGATCAAGGTGGGTGTGGAAGCTCAGATTGACTAAGCACGCAAAGGGGATGTGTCGGACACCTGCTCAGGATTCCTCTACACTTTGTGGTTGAAGCACCCAGAAATTGACTTCTCCTTCTTCGGTGATGAGGCTATCGAGGAGGTGAAACGGTTTGCGATTGATGCTGCTGAGGATGCCAAGGCTTCCACCTCACTGGATCCATCTGAGGTCGTCGCGCCTACTACCAATGCCAAGGTTCGACGAACTGAAACTGTCGAGGTCCAGCCCTCCGAGGCTACTAAGGTTCAGCCTACCAAAGTTGTCTCTCCCCCTAGCTAGGATTCCTTTTGTCTTTCTTTTTACTTGCTTTGTAATATAAGTATTCATTCAATGAAATAGAGCATTTTCTGAACTCATGTATCTTGCTTTAAATTTTTTGCGAACTCAAGCCAAGCAAACTTGAAGTTTAAATAAGATAACTTAAGACAACTTCCATGATACAACTTGAATCAATCTTTATGATTTGACTTGAGACGAGCTCCGGAAAGCTTTCGTATATCAGGATAAGCTCGAAAGTATAACTTGGAAGAAGTCTTCAAGAATATAACTTGAGAATAAATATTAAGTCCAGATAGACTCAGAAAATTCCCAGCTCGTGGCTTAGTAGGCTTAAAATAGTTCATCGATAATAAACGTAATAACCATCAATTAATTTGTGTCTAGTAAGGTGCGTTCAGGCATACTTAGGAAAATTAAGACAACCCTTAGATAACATGCCTTGATAGGATCATATTGATAACCTTGATGAGTTGTACGTTCTGGTAGATCGTGTTGCGATCTTCAGCTAATATGCCACGGATGAACAACTTGTGATAGATAAACAATCAAGATGCGTGTCCTCGGCTATAAACAACCATATTTAAGGCAAACCTTAGCTATCACGTCCTTCACAATATAGCATATAGGTCATAATGATAACCTTGCTAAGATATATGTTTAGGTAGATTGTCTTGCAATCTCAGCTGACATACCATGGCTGACTTGAATTGCCAAGCTATATGTCCAGGCGAATCGTAAGCTGATCCCAACTAACATACCATGGTTTTTCATAAGTTTGATTAATTAAGAAGGGACACCTAGGTAGGTCACAGATCATGACTTGAGTTAAGATGAAATGACCCCAGCTAATGAACCTTCGACTTGCGTTGCCAAGCTATATGCCTAGGTGGATCATGGGTTGGTCCCAGCTAGCATACCATGGCTTATTACAAGTTTAATGAGCTGAGAGGGAACATCCAGGTGGGTCGCAAGCCAGGACTTGCATCAAGATGAAAGGACCCCAACTAATGAACCTTTTGAAAGTAAAGCAAGATCGCTATGGGGCAAGTAGCTTAGTTCAAAAATGTTTTGAACTTACCCCGATTCCGGCGATTGGATCAACGTCGAAATTAAATCATTCACAAACAAATAAATAAATCTAACCTTTAGATTATCAAGTCATTCGAGGATTCGAGCCGTCCAAGCGTCCGGCCTCTAACTCGTAATACGGGGTACGCATCCGTTGGTAAGGAGAGCGGAATAGGAGTGCTAACTTCTTCTCCTTTTCGCGGCTTGTGTATGGACGGAAAAGAACACACACGTTTCAAATTGATGTAAAAAAGAAACGAGGAAGAGTGAACGGCAATACGTTTTTCAACTCTTGAAAAATGACACCAAAAGTCACTACAATTTTGGGCAACCTATAAAGGGATATTTATATAGAAATATCCTAGGGTTTCTAAAACCCTAATGGATTGGACTAGCCCATTAATTCTAATTTAATTAGAATCTTAAGTGGGTTTATTCTAGTCCAACTAGAAATATAATTAAATGGCCCAAATCCTTTTATAGGTTTAAATAAAATATTTTTGGCCCAAATCTAATTCAAGCCCAAATATAATATTTAATATTTAGCCCAAATCTAATTTGCTCCAAATATAATATTTAATATTTGGCCCAAATCCAATTTAGTCCAAATATAATATTTAATTTAATATTTGGCCCAAATCTAATTTAGTCCAAATATTAACTTAAGCCCAAATATATTTTCTTTCTTATTTGCCACTCCAACAAATAGAAAATTATTAACTTAGAAAATCCTTCCTAATTTAATCAATTCCCACTTTAAGAAACTCTTTCCATTATAACGACTTCTCATCATATCGACGTCATTACGTCTATTTGTTCTTTTTCCATGAGAACCTACGACAGCACAACTTCTTGCCGAAGTGTCCCACTTAACCATACGTTCACTCTCCTGGTTTAAGCCAAGGACCGTGCCTATTACGTATGACTCATTAGGCTTCCGAATATGTTGGCAATGTGTCGGTACAAACACATAAAACAAGATTGGCCTCTAGTAAGACATCATGCCTACCCAATTATTCAGAATGATTCATAATCCGCAAATAACCTTTCACGAGCATGGTTATCATGTAATACAGTCCTCTCGTCAATATATCTTATGTGATCTCAAGTAGGGCGATGTGTTGCTTGATAACGATCACATGAGTTTTCTTCGGTCTTCCGAATATCTTCACTTAATTAGAAAGTAAATCAATAACTCCTTATTGATCTCTTTCACCATGGTCATGGATTTAAAGTGAATATCCACCGAAGGCGCTTTAGATACATCATCCTCTATCAAGGGATAGACGAGTCCCATCTTGGCAATGCACCCATCTCCATAAGCCTCACGATATACCCAACGATCGCCCACATGCGGCCTTTATCTAGGCCCATCGAAACGATATCAAAGCATACTAGTCTTCTTATGAGATGACCATGACAACCTCAGGTCCAAGGATTCGTTACACCCATCTCGTATGAGAATACCATTAACATATAACCAAAATGGATTCTCATGGCGATTCATGTCTAGTGACACATTCTCCAACATTGGTCACCTATGTACTTGTCTAGGCATCCCCATGCCTATGGGTGTGAGACCCCCATTACTATCACATAGCAAAAACATAACACATAAAAGTCTTACCACAATTGTCAATGTCCATTCTTGACATTGCTATGACTTGGGACGTTTAATGATGTCTAGAAACTGTGATGCATCATCTCACATCTTTAAAGATTAATCATAGTATACATCATATGGACTTCTATCTAGTTTCATTCAATTATTACAATAATAACAAGAAACTAATAGAATGACTTCTTTTGAATTTGAACAACTCCTTATTCAAATAATAAACATGATTACAATTGTCAGTGTACAACATGCCCAATCTGATTGGGTCTAGAGCACCTACACTAACAATCTCCCACTTGCACTAGAGCCAATGACTCATGTATCTTATTCCCGATGATCGAACATGACTTTCGTGTTTCTCCTGGGATAGATCTTTAGTTAAGGGATCTATGACGTTGTCCTCCGTCTACACTTTCTCCATATATGTCACCTTAGCTGATAATCTCCATTATCATATGGTGATGTCGTAATACAAATTTGGTCCGTTGATGAGACCATGGTTCCTTCGCTTACCCGATGGCTCAATTGTTGTCCCAATAACTATTAATGGATCAACAATGTTGGACACCACTTTAAGTCAAGAGGATGGGTCTCAGCTCGCAAACCATGACCTGAGGGGGGACCAATATGAATGCTCAATTAAGCCACAAATCATAGCATAGTGGCTAAGTTGAATGGGCCCCAGCTCACAAACCATGATTTATTGACCCCTCATTTTGGAGATATTCAATCGGATAAAAATAAAGCGTAATTCATAAATTCCAATCAGAATCATGAAAATTACTTGCAAATAGAAATTTGGAGCATAAGTCAGAATAATTACATTCATTGGTAGTAAGGATGGAGGTGCTCCGCATTCCAAGCTCACGGGAGAATAGCTCCATCCATATTTGCCAAGTGATATGCTCCATTTCCTAGGTTTTCTTTGATTACGAAGGGTCCTTCCTAGTTAGGGCCTAGCGTGCCATTGTTCACCATGTGAGCTCTAGGAAGTATTAGGTGCAATATTAGGTCTCCGACGTTGTAGCATCGAACCCAGACCTTTCTGTTGTAGTATTTGTAATACCCGGTATTACATGGTATTGAAAATAAATAAGTTTTGACTATTTTGGCAAGGCCTCGGGTGGTCCGGGAAGGCCAAAAGTCAAATTCGAGTAATTTATTAATGAAATTTGCCGAATTGGCGGCTGGGAGTGCCTCGGGACTTAGATGTCCAAGGAAGAGGGCAAGAGATTCATGAGCGTCTCGAGATGAGATTAATGACGCTGGAAGCGGTCCGACCGGGAATAATTTTTCGAAATAAATTCTGTATAAGCCCGAGTGGGTGCCAATACCGAATAGTCGGAGGGGACCTCCTGGAAGCTGAGGGGACCCTAGGGGTGGTCCGATTTTGCGAGTAAGGCAACCCTGAAGTGTTTTCGAGTCAAATTAAGGTCCCGAGTAGGCGCAGGGACGAAATCGATAATTCTGAGTAAAAGCCAGAAATTAATTTTCGAAGAAATCAAAATTTTAAGTGGCTTAAGAGTAATTAATTTAGATCTTAGAGTGCCCAATCGATATTGTTAAATTCCTAAGTGGAATTAATAAGAGTTGGAGGGGCTGATGTGTAATTAATATATGTATATACATATATATGTATATGAAGCTTGGAGGCCAAGCGTGTAACAGTGGCATTTTTCTCTAAAAATTTGAAATGGTAGAGGAAAGCTCGGGAGGGAGGAGCCGAGAGCAGAGGAGAGTGAGATCGTGCGCGAGAGAGAGAGAGAGAGCAAGAGTGAGAGATAGAGAGTTTAAAAGAGAGAGGGCCGATCGGCCATGGCAGCCGCTGCCATGGCCGATGCTGGAAGCCGGTTACAGCGGCCAATGGCGGTTCCGGGCGTGGCAGCAGCACCAAAGGAAGTTCGCGGAGGTGCTGGCGAGGTCGGAGCTAGCTAGGGAGGCTTCGTCGATGGCCGGTGGCAGCGATCAACCATAGCTGCTAGGTGTGCGGGTGCGGCTGCGCGCGGTGAAGCCGGCTGCGATGGTGGCTCGCGGTGAAGCCAGGCGAGGTGGCAGTGGCCGGCCAGCGTTGCGTGGCCATTGGAGGCGACGCTGAAGTCGATGGTGGCTGGCTGCAGCCGTGCGAAGAAGAAGAAGTGGGTGCTGGTGCTGCTTCGAGCGTGAAGCCGAGCTTGAGGTGATGGCGGCTGTTGGCGGCGGCGCTGTGCGCGATGGTTGGAGGCGCGGGAGGCCAGCGGAGGCAAGGCCAGTGGTGGCCAGCGGCGCGAACAGGTGGCTGGGCTGGCGAGCAGGGCGGCCGCGCGGGGAAGAAGACGGTGAACAGGAGCCCCTCGCGCGCGGGAAGAAGAAAGCCAGGGAAGAAAATAAAAAAAATAATAAAAGAAAAGAAAAGAAGAAATAAAAGGAAAATAAATGAGAAAATAGGGGAAAAATCCCGAAAAAAGTCCAGAAAATGGGAGAAAAGTCTGGAAAGTATTTTAGGGCTTGATGAGCGTGCCAGAAGCTCGAAAATGGGATTTTGAGCACAAGGTGGCCTCCCATGAGGCATTGCCAGGTTGGGCATTTTTCGAATTTGTCCTCCAGATTGGTTAAGGTAATTAATTAAATTCCTTTTCAAGTTAATTTCCCTTATTTGAGATACTAAATTGTGTAATATTGATTGAATTAAACCCTCCGGTGGGGTTGTTTGGAAATTATTAAACGGCTGATGTATGCCGTGGTTGGTTGTTTGGAGATAGTGTTGATGGTGATTTTGCGATGTGGCGAAATTGAGGGCATTGGGTTAATGCCGGTTGTTAATGAGTTGGGTTTTTGTGTTTGCCTCTAGGTTCGACCGGGAATGAGGTAATCCTAGAAGAGCTCGGAGTTCGGGCTGGCATTCTCGCCGAGGCAGAGATGAGGCTTCGAGCCAGGTAAGGGATGGCCCCATGTGGAGGTGGCCTTGCAAGTTGGTAAATGTGTTTGATAATGTTTTTATGTTGCATTGGCATGTAGTGGTTATATCTTGTGTGATGCAAGCTCTAGTGGACCTATGGCCATAAGGAGGACTAGTGGTGGGGGCTGATAGGTTGATGCCTCAAACCTTAGTGGGTTGTGAGGATGTGTGAGCCTAGCCTCATTTGCATGCATTTGGCATACATAAACATGATTATACTCATATTTACATGCATTGCACCCTTACTGAGTCTTTATGACTCATGAGGTTTTACCTCATGTATAGATATTGCAAGTCCAGAAGCAAGCAGGGATGGCGCTGGGAGGCTGTTGTGGCAATTAAATTTGTCGCCCGAGATGTGTTGTTGTGTATTCCCTTGTAAACTTTTATACGTATTCATGTAATTGAGTGTAAGCGATATTGAGCATTAGATGTATTTAATTGTTATAATCATCGTAGTGTGATAAATGATTGTGAGATGGTTCTTTGGATATGGCTTAGTTGGCCACGATGAGTTTCGGACCAAGTAAAGATCAGCAAGGTACGTTCTCATAAATCCCCAATACTCAGCGAAGTGTTTGTATGCTAGCTTGTGCCTGGGTCACCTCTGGCTTGCTATGGGGCGAGCTGAAGAGAGGTGAAGCTCACTCGGGTTTCGGGTCTTAGTCCGCTGTGTCTTCTTGATTGAGTTAGGACCGATTCCTGAGTGGAGCGAAGGGAAGGACGAAGCCTAGTTCCCACCTAGGGCGTTTCTCTTGAAACATAGTCCAACCCTTCAGTTATGGTTTGATAGGTGAGTAATCTGGTCGATTATTTACCAGTGGCACCCGTAAGTGGGAGCGGGTCGTTACAGTACTGCGCCATCATTTGTTGATAAATGGTGACCATCATGTGAGCTGTATCTCTCGCTTCCTCAAGTAGGTCTAGGCTTGCTTCCAGCAACTCGTCATTGTCATTTGGATTGAAGGTGGCCCTCTAGCGGCTGGTCACCTCGTTCTCTGTTGGGATCATAGCCTTAGATCCATACACCATTGAGAATGGAGTCTCCCCTATACCGCTCCAAGCTGTTGTTCGATAAGCCCAGAGCACTATTTATAGTCCATCTCCTAAGCCCCCTTTTCTCGCCTCAAGCTTAGTTTTCAAGATCTGCTTTATTATTTTGTTGACAGCCTCAACCTATCCATTAGCTTGGGGGTGGTCCACGGCCATGAAACTCTTCTGGATCCCCAGCGATTCACAGAATTGGATGAATTACTCGCTAGTGAATTGGGTTCCATTATCCCTGATTATTTTCCATGTGTTATACCGACCGAAATTATCAAAAAATAATAGAATAAAAAAGAATAAAAAGCCATGTGGCAGCCCATCAGGGCACCACCTGGCTGCTTCATGCAGCCAGGAGGCGGCCACTGTAGCCGCATGGAAGCGGCCACAATGGCCGCTTCCCCCACCTTCCCCATGCTGCCACTTGGCAGCGTGGGCCAAGGAAAATTGAAGGGGGGCGCCCCCCCTTCCACTCTGCCATGCTGCAGCGTGGCTACCCCCCACCCGCCGAGAGACCTCTCTCGGGGGTGCCTAATGCACGCCCCTTTTGGCGCGCATTCGCATGCTTACATCCATGCACCCTCGTGCCGATAACCTCGCAAGACTCAGTCAAAATCGTCTCTGAGATATCCGCCAAGAAAAGTGGGCCGCTCGACACATGGATGCCACTCCCATCGCTATAAATAGGGGGTATTTTTCTCTCATTCTGGGGGCAACCTCTCACTATTGTATTTAATTTTTGTCTTCAAACATTTCATTTCTACGAGGGACTAACTTAAGCATCGGAGGGTCCACGCGGGGATTCTCACCCGCGCCCCTAATCGATTTTCTTTCCAGCAGGTCATCCATCGCTCTCAAACTAGCCAAGGGACTCACCCATCGCTGCCGTGACCCTCAAGAGACTCATCCATCACTGTCACTCCACCCCGGGAGGCTCATCCATCGCTGTCACTCCACCCCAAGAGACTTACCCATCTCTCTCGATAATTACTCAGCGTTTGGACAATCCACACGTCACCCATGGCCCGAAGGAGTCATCCATCCCCCGAGTGAGTCATCCATCGCTCAGATACACCACACGAGAGTCATCCATCGCTCGGATCAGCCACACGTGGGTCATCCATCGATAATTTTCCCTTTTACAAATTAATTGTTGTAACCATGTAACAACAACTGGCGTCGTCTGTGGGAAACGCAAACAAAAAGCTACAGAATGATCCCCTCACCATGGCACAAACCCGAAGTAATCGTCAGACTCTCTCCTATGGTGCCCAATCGCCTCGACGAGAGACCCTCCATCGGGTGGAAGATCAACATCAATCCACTCATAAGGGTCAGCTCCCCCTCACCCATGGGGATTAGCCGTCCCTCACCCATCAGTCTCCTCGTGAGGGTCACCTATTCCTCACTCATCATGTAACACCCCGTCTCGCCAGGCGTGTCACTATAAGGGTATTCCCGGGATTTCTTTTTTTTTTTTCTCTTCAAGTTCAACACACGCGGTATATCAAGAACAATCTTCACGTGCAGGTACAAACCTCGCGAACCCCAGTCTTGCCCGTTTAACTATCAAGATCAATAATCTTAAACTAAACGAGTCTTAATACAACGCAGCGGTTACACTAATACCAAAACACCATAGTTTTTACATTGTATTTCCATAGCAAAATACTTAATACAGATCAAATGATAAAATTGCTATTATACAACTGTTCATTTACAACCTGAAATACATGCTAAAGCCTCCAAAGGTTGCAACGACTAACAAACTAAGCACCATTGGCCCTCAACCGGCCACATCCTTGCCTTCGCAGTAGTCCCTGGCTGGAACATTAGACGTTCCAGGGGCATAGCCCAGGTTTAGATGATAAACATCTAAGTGACGGTATAGAAACAGATTATACAATGTATGAGAGACACACGAGCATGGCATATTCAGACAAGCAGCAACATGCAAAACATGTCTAACTTGAGAAACTCCCCTGACATACTTAATCCCTCGAATGTCCCACTGTAACACCCGTTCACCTGGTCTAATGTTAATCCCTCGAGTACACCGTCGTGACACCCGTTCACCTGGTTTAACATTGTTCCCTCGAGTGCCCCAGTGTGACACCCGTTCACTTGGATTAACATTGTCCCAATCTCAAGTAGACCCCAACCAGTCCAACACAGAAAACAACATTGACACGAATATCAATACCCCGATGATATGAAAATCACACGCCATGCACCGACTCTTTTGTAAGTAAAAATAGTTGACATAATATATCACATGTACAATATGCAAATGATTACATAAATACATAAATGAAATGCTTTCACAGTACAACCCAAGTTCTGGAGGGTAACACCGCCCACCTGAACCCACTACACACCTTCCAACATGTTTTCAAGATAAGGTAAAGATAGGATCAGACCACTCACCTCGAATGTATTCAGATCGCCTTGATCCTCGTGCAACGCCTCGGTTTGCGTGCCAAATCCCAAATGCTTGAACTTATACTCAACCTCGAGCCACAATACTTCCTAAACACCATATTTAATTAAGGAAGCATTAAAATCCATTTTCCATAATTTTCTCTATTTTCTCCCAATTTTCTCCTCGTTAATTCCAAAATAACTATTTCTTCATCTATTTTTTGAAATATTTCAACACAATAATTCCTAGAATAATTAAAGAAAAATATTGGAATTAAAATTACCAAAATAGCCCTTCGCACGCGCTCTCACGCGCCCTGCGCGTTACTGCGCGTGGAGGCTGGCGCGTGCAGCCACGCGCGTCGTCTTCTTCCTCAAGACCGGCCGGCGACGACCCCTCCGATGACCGATTTGAGCACACCCCCATCAAGCCCTCGATGAGTCGATCCCATTGGCACCATTTTTAGGCCGAAAGGCCACCGGAAAATGCCCTTAACGGGCAGTTACAGGTGGCGGAAGGCGGTCTGCCACCCATCCTCGGCCGAGCTTCGATCGGCCTCTACACTACCCCAAAATACTTCAAAACACTCCCATTTTCTTCTCCTTGTTGCAAGGATCATAAACCCCTTAATCACTTTCCCAAATACTTTCGAAAATGCATTCGATTTGAGCTTCAAAAGTCGAAACCCTCGGCCCCAATTTATACTAAAAATCCGATCTTTTTTTGGCCAATCAACGGCCAAGCTTGGTCCCCAAGTGTTCTCCTGGCCGTATACAACCTTCCCCAAGCAAGCCTCGGCCGTCCCATCACCGGAAATGGCCTCCACGTGCGGTGGCAGTGCGGCGGCCGAAATCCCTTCGCGTTCACACTATGCCATTTTTCATTTTTTGCATTTTGACCCTTGTTTTCTTCAAATGACAATTCTGCCCTTTTTACAACTCCCCTGATAAATCCAAATATACCTCTAAGTCCCACAAGTTTAGTACATCTCATTTGACCCTCAAGACTCCTAAAAGATTACCGTTTTGACCTCCCTCAGGTAAAATTAGAAAACTGCACTTAGGCCCGATTGGTCAAATTGACCTTAAATCCATTTGATTCCGAAATATTTCAACACAATAATTCCTAGAATAATTAAAGAAAAATATTGGAATTAAAATTACCAAAATAGCCCTTCGCACGCGCTCTCACGCGTGGAGACTGGCGCGTGCAGCCACGCGCGTCGTTCTTCTTCCTCAAGACCGGCCGACGACGACCCCTCCGATGACCGATCTGAGCAAACCCTTATCAAGCCCTCGATGAGTCGATCCCATTGGCACCATTTTTAGGCCGAAAGGCCACCGGAAAATGCCCTTAACGGGCAGTTACAGGTGGCGGAAGGCGGTCCGCTACCCATCCTCGGCCGAGCTTCGATCGGCCTCTACACTACCCCAAAATACTTCAAAACACTCCCATTTTCTTCTCCTTGTTGCAAGGATCATAAACCCCTTAATCACTTTCCCAAATACTTCTGAAAACGCATTCGATTTGAGCTCCAAAAGTCGAAACCCTCGGCCCCAATTTATTCTAAAAATCCGATCTTTTTTCGGCCAATCAACGGCCAAGCTTGGTCCCCAAGTGTTCTCCTGGCCATATACAACCTTCCCCAAGCAAGCCTCGGCCGTCCCATCGCCGGAAACGGCCTCCACGTGCAGTGGCAGTGCGGCGGCCGAAATCCTTTCGCGTTCACACTATGCCATTTTCCATTTTTTGCATTTTGACCCCTGTTTTCTTCAAATGACAATTCAGCCCTTTTTACAATTCCCCTGATAAATCCAAATATACCTCTAAGTCCCACAAGTTTAGTACATCTCATTTGACCCTCAAGACTCCTGAAAGATTACCGTTTTGACCTCCCTCGGGCAAAATTAGAAAACTGCACTTAGGCCCGATTGGTCAAATTGACCTTAAATCCATTTGATTCAACCCAAAATCGCTTAAGGGTTGTTCTACACATTAAATACTAGTCCTTGACGTGCTCCGTTGATCTTCTGGATGTTTTCTACGTCAGTTCGATTTTCTCAGCCCGGTCGACAGCTGTACCAAAAACTGTTCCCGATCCCACTTCTTTCATCACTAAAAATCATAATTCGAATCACTTGTCGATACTGTACAATTTTCTTTAGCTATCTAAGGTCCGGGTTACTTCCTCCAACTAATTTAATCATCTAAGATTGCGTTAGTGTGTCATATAGCCTTATTCTTTCGATAATTCCAGTTATACCCTTCATTAAATATCATTTATACTCTTAATAATTTCCCGGGTATTACACATCAACAACCACCTCTTCCAGAGCCTCCTCACCCATTGGGGGTTCAACTTCAGATGCCGCCCCTTATTGCCTCACATGTTCTCTCTGGACCCTACTCAAGTATACAAATTCCATCTGTCGTTCCTTGGGCTAAGTACGAGACCCTACGACAACAACATGCCAAGGGAATGCAAGCTCTTCGAGAAATGGCTGGTATTTTGCAAAGTTTGGTTCCTCACGGATCAATCCCAGTCGCATTGAGAGAGTTCATACCGGAAACAGCTCCGTCGCACAGGACTCGTTGGGATGTACCAGGAAACAACTCCTACCGGGAAGTGAGCCCTGAAACTCATGCTCAACCTGTCCCTACTCAAAACAATCAACCAAGATCTCTTTTAAGAAGAGCTCATAGCCAAACTTTTCCCCATCAAGGAAATCATAGAGGAACTAATCATCGAGAGACAGAAAGACGAAGCCCTCAAAAGGGAAGATATTCTGAAACTATGGCCAGCACTCCCGTGGAAAGAGGTCGGAATTCCTCTAAACCCATAACCAAACATAATGATAAGCTTGATGATAACCCTGTGACATTTAGTGCTCGGGAAACAGCTGACATGAAGAAAATGATTGAGCAAGTGTTGCAGCAAAATAAATTATTACCAGTTTCTGAAGAACAATCACGAGGGAGGCTGCCATTTGTGGCAGAAGTAATGGAAAAGCCCTTGCCAAGGAAGTTTAAGATGCCCCAAATAAATCCTTACTCTAGAAAGGATGATCCTTACGATCACATGCAGAACTACGAGTCTTTGATGATGCTCCATGGATGGGAAGACAAGATAATGTGTAGGGCTTTCTCGTTAACCCTAGTTGAACATGCTCGGGCTTGGTTTAATCGTTTACCCGAAGCATCCATTTCCTCATTTGGGCAACTAAAGGCAGAATTTATTAAAGCCTTCATTATTAATAGCTAGAGGAAGAAAGACACGACATACCTCCTTAGCATTCGACAAGGGAGCAAAGAGACCTTACGCCATTATGTGGACAAATTCTGAAATGCTACGCTTAAGATTCACAACCTACCGATTGAGATGGCAGTATCTGCTATGTTCCAAGGGGTGCGACTGACTTCCTTCCAAGAATCCCTATCTCTAGACCCGCCAAAATCCTTGATAAATTTGTTCGTTAGGGCCAATAAATATATACACCATACAGAAGTAATGAGGATTATGACAATGGATGAAGACAGGGAGCGAAAAGAAAGGAGCGAGATATTGAAGAAGACCCTAATCAGCGACAAGAGAGGACCCAAAGACTGGATGATGTCAAACCTCAGTTCAATCACTATACCCGATTCACCCAACCTCGGTCTACCATATTGGCATCCATAGAAGGATCAAGCCTAATCAGACTTCCAAAAAAGGTGGATTGACTTATAGGGAAGAATCAGAATGAGTACTGTCGATACCATTAGACTTGTGGCCATTCCACTGATCATTGTCGGGAATTGAAAAATCAAATTGAGATGCTTATCCTAGAAGGACACTTACAAAGGTATGTACGAGAAGAAGAAAGAAATAAGAGGGAGCCACAAAGAAGGGAAGAGAGGCCTGAACCACAAGAAATACATAATCCAAGACAACAAGAAAGAGGAAGCGACTACAGACAAAATCTCCCTCTAGATAATGAGCTAATACATCAGGTTATACACGTCATTTCAGGCGATAAAACCTTGGCTGGTGATAGCACCTCTTCTCGAAAAGCCTATGCCCGTTTAGCCTACCAGGTCAATTCAGTAATAGAGGTTAGAGAAAATGAAGAGCCCATTATGTTCACCCCTTTCGACAGAGGAGATGTAATTATTCCACATGATGACTCGATGGTAATCTCAGCTGTCATTGCAAAGCACCCAATTGAGAGAATTTTGGTGGACAGTGGCAGCTCAGTCAACCTTATTTATTGGAATTGCTTCAAGCAAATGCACATTTCACAAGATCGCCTGAAAAATATCTCTTCCCCTTTATATAGTTTCACCGGGGAGCCTGTCCCGGTGGCTGGTTCAATTTAGTTGCCAGTCACAATGGGCTCTGATCCTTAGAGAATAACACGCCATACCTGCTTTATGGTGGTTAAAGCCTCATCAACTGCATATAATCTAATTTTTGGTCGTCCCCTGCTCAACGACATGAGAGCCGTAGTCTCTTCCTGCTATCAGTTGATGAAATTTCCTACACCTCAAGGAGTGTGACAAGTTCAAGGGGATCAATGAAAGGCCCGCACGTGCTATGTTGCATCTACAAAAGAGAAACAAAGTAAAGAGACTTTATCAATTGTCAAGAAAGTTATGCAAGAGTAGGTGGTATTATTTCTTTCATTATTTGTATTGTAATAATGTGAGTCCAAAACGGGATTGTGGACGTAGGCGCATTTGGCTGAACCACATCAAAATGCTTGAACTCACTCCTGCAAATAAATTATCGTTATTGCGTCCACTATTATCTACCGGATTTCATCAAGGGTTCTAGAATGAAAGGCCCGTTGCCCTGCGCACAGCCCGGCAACGTGGTGAAAGTTAAAAGTCCGTTGCCCTGCTTATAACCAGGCAACAGGGGAGATAACAAGCCCATTGTCCCGCACGTAGACCGACAATAGGGAGAAAATAAGACATTGTCTCGCACAAGGCTCGACAATGGGGTGAAAATAAAAATACTGTCCTGCAAAAAGCTCGATAAAAATGAGCCATAATATTTGTTACCCCATGAGCAACCTACACCATTTCTCCTGGTAACCTAAGGCCCATTACCTTACTACTAGCCCGACAATGAGGTAAACACAGAAAGACCTGTTGTCTCGCTAACAGTCCAACCACAAGGTGAAAACAACAAGTCTGTTGCCCTGCTCATACCCCGACAACAAGAAAATACCAAAACTAATTGCGGACGTAGGCGTTATGCCGAACCGTAAAAATAAAATATTTATATTATTTAATTGCAGACGTAAGCATCATGTTGAACCGCAAGAATAAAATATTGCAAACTTTGACACTGCGCTCACAATACTAGCAAGCATGTATACCTGAAGCTAAAGAGTCGTGTCATTGTAATAAAAAGGCTCATTGCCCCGCTCATAACCCTGGCGATGAGGAGGTAAGAACATCCCATTGGCTCGCAAGCAGCCTGACAACGAGAAGACATAAAACTGCTATCCTGTGATACATCGAGAGAGCATAATTTCAACGGCCCCACAAGTGACTTACACTGCTTCGCCTGGTGTCTGAATGGTATAATAGTTGTTGCCCTACAAGAAGAGATGTCATATTCATCATTTTGCAAGTAATCCGACAAACTAGAAAATGGAGTGACAATCATCACGAATAACTTTGGATTTGGAGAAAATTCCCCAATACACCAATTCATCTCTCGGCAACATGTAGATACATATACGAGCCAATAATGATATGGTCACTCTTGACTTGATTTGAAGATCTTTCCGAGCCCCCGTCATCTCGAAAGCTGGGAGCGCATGAAGAAATTGTGTTTATACTCCTAGAAGATGAAGAATTGAATGCATGGACCACAGTTGCAAAGGGCAGGAGCTTCAGCACATCATTCGAAGACTCTGCCACATCTACTTGAAGCCATCACGTTTATGAGGAGTCAAAATACAAAAATGCCAGAGTTATAAATAATGCAGAAAACTCATTGAAATAATGGCCAAGTGAGAAGCTCAAGCCTCCTTTTATAGAGGCACCCAAGGAGCAGAATACCAAAGAAACCTACAAGAGACGTAAAGGAGAAGATTGCTACAGAATAAAAGCCTTTTGAAAATAGGGTAGTGTTGCAGGTGGAATAGTCTTCCTCCCGGGACACCCGACAGAAAGAGTAGGGAGCAATTGTTATACCTGCTGAAATTATCAAAAAATAATATAATCGAAAAGAATAAAAAGCCACGTGGCAGCCTTAGGAGCTGCCACATGGAAGCCCATCAGGGCGCCACCTGGCTGCTTCATGCAGCCAGGAGGCGGCCACAGTAACTGCATGGAAGCGACCACAATGGCCGCTTCCCCCACCTTCCCCATGCTGCCACTTGGCAGTGTGGGCCAAGGAAAATTGAAGGGGGGCGCCCCCCCTTCTACTCTGCCACGCTGCAGCGTGGCTAAGAAAAAGCCACGCTGCTGCGTGGCTACCCCCCCACCCCTCGAGAGACCTCTCTCGGGGGTACTTTGCACCCTTGAGTGAGGTCACTCGGGGGTGCCTAATGCGCGCCCCTTTTTGCACGCGTTCGCATGCTTACATCCATGCACCCTCATGCCGATAACCTCGCAAGACTCAATCAAAACCGTCTCCGAGATATCTGCCAAGAAAAGTGGGCCACTTGACACATGGATGCCACTCCCATCGCTATAAATAAGGGGTATTTTTCTCTCATTCTGGGGGCAACCTCTCACTATTGTACTTACTTTTTGTCTTCAAACATTTCATTTCTACGAGGGACTAACTTAAGCATCGAAGGGTCCACGCGGGGATTCTCACCCGCGCCCCTAATAGATTTTCTTTCCAGCAGGTCATCCATCGCTCTCAAACTAGCCAAGGGACTCACCCATCGCTGCTGTGACCCTCGAGAGACTCATCCATCACTGTCACTCCACCCCGGGAGGCTCATCCATCGCTGTCACTCCACCCTAAGAGACTCACCCATCTCTCCCGATAATTACACATCGTTTGGACAATCCACATGTCACCTATAGCCCGAATGAGTCATCCATCCCCAGAGTGAGTTGTCCATCGCTCAGATACACCACACGAGAGTCATCCATCGCTCAGATCAGCCACACGTGGGTCATCCATCGATAATTTTCCCTTTTACAAATTAATTGTTGTAACCATGTAACAACACCATGGAGCTGCGAACCTGCAAATCATATTATCCCATGTAAATATTGTTAGTGTAGGTGCTCTAGACCCAATCAGATTGGGCATGTTGTACACTGACAATTGTAATCATGTTATTATTTGAATAAGGAGTTGTTCAAATTCACAAGAAGTTATTCTATTAGTTTCTTGTTATTATTGTAATAACCGAATGAAACTAGATAGAAGTCCATATGATGTATACTGTGATTAATCTATAAAGATGTGAGATGATGCATCACAGTTTCTAGACATCATTAAACGTCCCAAGTCGTAGCGATGTCAAGAATGGACATTGACAATTGCGGTAAGAATTGTATGTGCTATGTTTTTGCTATGTGATAGCAATGGGGGTCTCACACTCATAGGCATAGGGATGCCTAGACAAGTACATAGGTGACCAATGTTGGAGAACGTGTCACTAGACATGACTCGCCATGAGAATCCATTTTGGTTATATGTTGATGGAATTCTTATACGAGATGGGTGTAACTAATCCTTGGACCTGAGGTTGTCATGATCATCTCATAAGAAGATTGATATGCTTTGACATCGTTTCGATGGGCCTAGATAAAGGCTGCACGTGGGCGATCGTTGGGCATATCATGAGGCTTATGGAGATGGGTGCATAACCAAGATGGGACTCGTCTATCCTTAGATAGAGGATGATGTATCTAAGGCGCCTTCGGTGGATATTCACTTTAAATCCATGGCCATGGTAAAAGAGATCAATAAGGAGTTATTGATTTACTTTCTATTAAGTGAAGATATCCAGAAGATCGAAGAAAACTCATGTGATCATTATCAAGCAACACATCGCCATACTCGAGATCACATATGATACATTGACGAGAGGATCGAATTACACGGTAACCATGCTCGTGAAAGGTTATTTGCGGATTATGAATCCTTCTGAATAATTGGGTAGGCATGATGCCTTGCTAGAGGCCAATCTTGTCTTATGTGTTTGTACCGACACATTGCCAACATATTCGGAAGCCTAATGAGTCATACGCAATACGCACGATCCCTGGTTTAAACCAGGAGAGTGGACGTATGGTTAAGTAGGACACTTCGACAAGAAGTTTTGCCTTCGTAGGTTCTCACGGAAAAAGAACAAATAGACGTAATGACGTCGATATGACGAGAAGTCGTCATAATGGAAAGAGTTTCCTAAAAATGGCAATTGATTAAATTAGGAAGGAGTTTCTAATTTAATAATTTTTTATTTGTTGGAGTGGCAAATAGGAAATAAAATATATTTGGGCTTAAGTTAATATTTGAACTAAATTAGATTTGGGCCAAATATTAAATTAAATATTATATTTGGACTAAATTGGATTTGGGCCAAATATTAAAATAAATATTATATTTGGACTAAATTAGATTTGGGCCAAATATTAAATATTATATTTAGACCAAATTAGACTTGGGCCAAATGTTAAATAAAATATATTTGGGCTTGAATTATATTTGGGCCATAATATTTTATTTAACCTATAAAAGGATTGGGCCATTTAATTATATTTCTAGTTGGACTAGAATAAGCCCACTTAATATTCTAAATTAAATTAGAATTAATGGGCTAGCCCAATCCATTAGGGTTTTAGAAACCCTAGGATATTTCATTATAAATATCCTTTTATAGGTTGCCCATTATTGTAGTGATTTTTGGTGTCATTTTTCAAGAGTTGAAAAATGTATTGCCGTTCACTCTTCCCGTTTCTTTTGGCATTGATTTGAAACGTGGGTGTTCTTTTACCGTCCATACACAAGCCGCGCAAAGGAGAAGGAGCTAGCACTCCTATTCTACTCTCCTTGCCAACGGACGCGTGCTGCGTATCACGAGTTAGAGGCCGGACGCTTGGACGGCTCGAATCCGCGAACGACTCGATAATCTAAAGGTTAGATTTATTTATTTGTTTGTGAATGATTTAATTTCGATGTTGATCCAATCGCCGGGATCGGGGTAAGTTCAAAATTTTGAACTACGCTGTTTACCCCGTAGCGATCTTGCACGACCCACGACCCTCGCGCGCCCTTGCGCAGGCCCCTGCCGCCCTCATGGGCCACGGCCACGCGTGCCCCAGCTTCCCCCAGCGCCCTCCAGACGCGGCCCAGCCGCGCCCAGCGCGGCCAGGCGCGCCCCATGGGCCTTGCGGCCTGGCAGCATGTTCGACATGCTGCCCAGCAGCCTCCCGGCCCCTCCCGCTGCCTCGGGCTTCGGTTTAACCCTTCTCGAGGGTCCCCGTGAAGCACCTGGGCTGACCCTTCGGTGGCCCAGTGCGTTCCGTTCTCTTTGGTGGGGCCCGGCCAAATTGTTTGGCTATTTTTATTATTTTTATCCGATCCATGAGTGTATGACACTTATGGGCTGTGATTAAAAATGGGTCAGGGCCATTAATTGGGTTATTTATTAATTATTGGGCTGCTAATGTATGTTTGACATACATTGGTTGATCCAAGGCCTGTTGAGCCTTGTTAGTTAGACTAATGGATGGAGCCCAAGCCTAACACAATTAAAACAATTTTGTTTTTCAAAAATCATACAAATTTTCAATTTATTGAAAGTGTTTCATTAAAATTGAAATAGATGCGAAAATTAATTAACATAATTATGAATGAATCAATTGGATTGATTGCATGGGTGTATGGTATGGATCTAGTCGACCATTTATTTTATGTTGGGAATGAATGCTTGTAAATTTGGTTTTTGAAATAGGGCCTGCGTGTCCTGCCTCTCTTATACTCTGATGTACATTCTCTTCTCATCTAACTCCCCCCGAATGTAACTCGGGGTTTCTGATTCTATGTAATGTATGTAGAATAGAATAGAGTAGCGATAGTTGTAGTTTGTATGAAGAGCAAGAGATGGAGCCAAATTGAAGACAAGATTCGAAGACCAATGATTGATTGAAGAATGTGCTTATGAAGCAAGATGTGATTCTTCACCTAGGTTTGACCCGCTAGCTTCCCTTCTATGGCTCAAGGGGACTAGCCGTAGTTATCCATACCATACACCGGTTTGAGTCGTTTATTATGCATTATTAATTTGATTAATTGCATGTGATGAGACCTAAATAAATAAATAATAAATCCTCATTAATATTAAGCCAACTTGCCTTCCATCATTATGAAACATTAGGTTTCTAGCTGGCACTTAATTTGTTGAGTCACTCAAGGTCATGTGTCACCTATGATTCCTATGCTTCATGGGCCATGAGATGTCCCTGAATGATGGGTTCGACTTAACTAGAAAGGTGGGGTTTGTTGAGTCACTCAAGGCCTTACTGAGTAAAGAGGCAAAGATTGGGAGTCACATAAGATGTGCTTGGCAAGGAGTTGTCAACCCAATGAATCTAGGAGTTGCATGGAGATGCAATTTGTAGCAAGTACCTACCTAATCGATCCTAGCACAATTTGTTGAGTCACTCAAGGTTGTGTGAGGGGAGATGGGATCCTAGCCTTCTAGGAAATCTTCCAATGGAATTTCTCGAGTTATGTCTAGAGGGTGGCAAACTCGTAGAAAATAGTGGGAGCAATCATAAAATGTTACTTCTTGCAATTTATGATTTCGTAATTCAATATGATTATAATAATATCTCTATTCAGTTGTTGATCAAGAATGTCTGGAAACTTGTCGATAAGATCGATACTCGAGGGCAATAATACCTTCAATGAGACTAATTTCTATAACTGGGAGATCATCTTGAGGATAGTCCTCACACATGATAAGATTCTCTATGTGATAGAGAGATCTCTTCTTGTGAAGCCACCAGTTAAGGAAATAGTAGCACATAAGGCCTGGGCGATGCATAAGGGTGATATGATCATCGCTTGGTATATCGTCTTGGCTACCATTAAGATCATGGCTAGGCTCAAGGATCATCTATTGAGAAGCATGTCATGGAGATGATACGTTTTATCAATAGGTTGCTAGAGCTCAACTTTGGTATGGATGCCGAAACTTACCCGACATTTGGTGCTACAGTCCCTCCCTAACGGCTATGGAAAAGACTCTTGGTGAGTGGTTGTCCATACTTAGGGAGACCGAGCCTAAAATTGATTATAGGCCAAGGGAAGTGTTCTCTTAGTTGAAGGGCCCAAGGCGCATAAGGGCGAGCCCAAGAGTAAGAAAGCCAAAAAGGAAGAAGAGTTCTTCCATAGCGCAATCTGAAAAAGTCCAGAAGATCAAAACTCGAAAGAGCAAAGAGGATGCGATCTATTTCCACTATGATAAATCGGGAGGTGTAGAGTAAGAAGAGTTCTACTCAAGGCACTTCAGGTATTTATGATTGGAATTAATTGATCTACTTCTGATCAGTCCACATGAATATTAGATACTGGATGTAATGCTCATATTTAGACTTTTGTGTATGGGCTTAGAAGTACGAGGAAATTAATAATAGGAAAAGTGTACCTACACGTGGTAAATAGATCAAAAGTTGTTCCATTAGTTATAGGGACCTATTTATTGACATTATCCACAGGGCTTGTATTAGATTTACATAACTGCTACTACAATCCTAGTTTGACTAGGAATATAATTTCTAATTCTTGTTTGACAAGGATGGATATTCATTTTTATTTAAAGGACAATAGTTGTTCGTTTTATAAAAATGAGTTGTTTTATGGTAAAGCAACAATATGTAATGGTTTGTATGTCCTTGATGTTGATACTCCTATCAGTAACATAAATACTAAGCGACTTAAATCAGATGATTTAAATAGCACTTATTTATGGCATTGTCGCCTTAAGCCATATAAATGAGACTCGCACATCCAACTTGTATAGAGCTGGATATCTAAGCACATTTGATTATGAATCATATGGTGCTTGCAAATCTTGTTTGCTTGGCAAAATGACTAAGTCTCCTTTTAAAGTAAAAGGAGTGAAGGCCACAAAAGTGCTAGGGTTTGTGCACATTGATGTGTGTGGACCCACGTCCACCCAAGCTAGAGGTAGATATGTCTACTTCATAACCTTTACTGATGGTAAGATCATGTTTTGGTTATGTGTATCTTATGAGACACAAATCTGAGGCTTTTGAAAGTTCAAAGAATTCAGATTTGAAGTAGAGGAACAAACTGGGAAAAGTATCAAAGTACTTCGATTAGATCGAGGTAGTGAATACTTGAACAGTGGGTTTCTAGATCATCTGAAGCAGAATGTGATTCTCTCACAATGGACTCCACCTGGAACATCAAAGATGAATGGTGTGTCTAAAGGAGGAATAGGACCTTGTTGGACATGGTCTGGTCCATGATGAGTCGCGCTGAACTCCCTATTTCATTTTGGGGATATGCATTCCTCACCGCGATCTTTGTTTTGAACAGGGTTCCAAGTAAATCAGTTACTCAGACTCCATATAAGATATGGAAAGGAAAGAAGCCAAATTTTTCTTTCCTTAAGATTTGGGGTTGTCAAATTTATGTTAAACGTGTTGACAGTAATAACCTACAACCCAAATCGACGAGATATCTGTTTATGGGATATCCAAATGGATATTACTTTTACCACCCATGTGAACAAAAGTTGTTTTGTTGCCAAGCATGTGGTATTCCTTGAGAAGGAATTCTTAGATGCTGTGGCTAGTGGGAGGAATGTTAAGCTCGAATAAGATTCGAGGCGAACCACAAACAAATACTTCCCTCCAGGAACCCGAGAAAGATCAGACACAAGAAGTTGTGTCAACTCCCCAACCTTCTACACAAGAACCTCATAGGTTGATGAGGGTTCGTCACGAGCAAGAGAGATATGGATTTCTCATCTCGGCACATGGAGATGTGCTTCTGGTTGTGAACGATGAGCCTACTACCTATGATGAGGCAATGTCTGACATTGACTCTGGGTTATGACAGATGAATGACAAAATAGCTTTCCTTAAAGGAAACTTGGTCGAGGATGTGTATATGACACAGCCTGACGGTTTTGTTACTCATAAACATGCAAATAAGATTTGTAACTTGCAAAGTTCCATTTATGGACTAAGGCAAGCATCCCGGAGTTAGAATCAATGTTTTGATGAAAAGATCAAAAGGTTTGATTTTTCAGAAAAGGTAAGTTGATCCTTGTGTTTACAAGAAGGTTAGTGGGAGCGTGGTGATCCTTTTAGTCCTATATGTGGACAATATATTGCTCATAGGGAATTGTGTTCCCATGATGCAATTAGTTAAAATATGGCTTTCAAAATATTTTCTCCATGAAGAATTTGGGAGAAGCAGCCTATATTCTGGGAATACGGATCTATAGAGATAGATCCAAGAGGTTGCTAGCATTCTCCCATAGCGCGTACATTGACAGGGTGCTAAAGAGGTTTAGCATGGAAGATTCTAGGAGGAGAAGTCTTCCCATGTCACATGGAATACATCTCTCCAAGGCTATGTGTTCGAAGACACAAGATGAGAGAGATAGGATGAGTCGAGCACAATATGCCTTGGTTATTGGCTCGATCATGTATGTTATGTTATGTACGAGGCCTGATATCGCATATACTTTGAGCATATGTAGTAGATATCAAGCTGATCCAGGTTAGAAACACTGGATTGCTATGAAAACCATTCTTGAAGTACTTGTGAAGCACTAAAGAGATGTTTTTGTTATATGGAGAATGAGAGCATACCATGAAGGGGTTCATGGATGCTAGTTTCCAATTCGACCATGATGATTTTAAATCACGTGTAGTCGAAATTCATATTCTATCTATATGGCTGGGCCTATGAGTTGGAAGAGTTCCAACAAGAGATAGTGGCAGATTCAACAACTGAAGTCGAATACATAACAACCTTCGAAGCAGCTAAGGAGGTTGTATGGATTGTAAGTTCACTGATGAACTTAAAGTGGTGTCCAGCATTGTTGATCCAATAACAGTTATTGGGATAACAATGGAGCCATCGCGTAAGCGAAGGAACCACGGTCTCATCAACGGACCAAATTTGTATTGCGACATCACCATATGATAATAGAGATTATCAGCTGAGGTGACATATGTAGAGAAAGTATCGACGGATGACAACGTCGTAAATCCCTTGACTAAAGCTCTGTCCCAGGAGAAACATGAAAGTTATGTTCGATCATCAGGTATAAGATACATGAATGATTGGCTCTAGTGCAAGTGGGAGATTGTTAGTGTAGGTGCTCTAGACCCAATCAGATTGGGCATGTTGTACACTGACAATTGTAATCATGTTATTATTTGAATAAGGAGTTGTTCAAATTCATAAGAAGTCATTCTATTAGTTTCTTGTTATTATTGTAATAACCGAATGAAACTAGATAGAAGTCCATATGATGTATACTGTGATTAATCTATAAATATGTGAGATGAAGCATCACAGTTTCTAGACATCATTAAACGTCCCAAGTCGTAGCGATGTCAATAATGGACATTGACAATTGCGGTAAGAATTGTATGTGCTATGTTTTTGCTATGTGATAGCAATGGGGGTCTCACACTCATAGGCATAGGGATGCCTAGACAAGTACATAGGTGACCAATGTTGGAGAACGTGTCACTGGACATGACTCGCCATGAGAATCCATTTTGGTTATATGTTGATGGAATTCTTATACGAGATGGGTGTAACTAATCCTTGGACCTGAGGTTGTCACGGTCCTCTCATAAGAAGATTAAAATGCTTTGACATCGTTTCGATGGGCCTAGATAAAGGCTGCACGTGGGCAATCGTTGGGTATATCGTGAGGCTTATGGAGATGGGTGCATAACCAAGATGGGACTCGTCTATCCCTTGATAGAGGATGATGTATCTAAGGCGCCTTCGGTGGATATTCACTTTAAATCCATTGCCATGGTAAAAGAGATCAATAAGGAGTTATTGATTTACTTTCTATTAAGTGAAGATATCCAGAAGACCGAAGAAAACTCATGTGATCATTATCAAGCAACACATCGCCATACTTGAGATCACATATGATACATTGACGAGAGGATCGAATTACACGGTAACCATGCTCGTGAAAGGTTATTTGCGGATTATGAATCCTTCTGAATAATTGGGTTGGCATGATGCCTTGCTAGAGGCCAATCTTGTCTTATGTGTTTGTACCGACACATTGCCAACATATTCGGAAGCCTAATGAGTCATACGTAATAGGAACGGTCCCTGGTTTAAACCAGGAGAGTGGACGTATGGTTAAGTATGACACTTCGGCAAGAAGTTTTGCCGTCGTAGGTTCTCACGGAAAAAGAACAAATAGACGTAATGACGTCGATATGACAAGGAGTCGTCATAATGGAAAGAGTTTCTTAAAAATGGCAATTGATTAAATTAGGAAGGAGTTTCTAATTTAATAATTTTCTATTTGTTGGAGTGGAAAATAGGAAATAAAATATATTTGGGCTTAAGTTAATATTTGAACTAAATTAGATTTGGGCCAAATATTAAATTAAATATTATATTTGGATTAAATTGGATTTGGGCCAAATGTTAAAATAAATATTATATTTGGACTAAATTAGATTTGGGCCAAATATTAAATATTATATTTGGACCAAATTAGACTTGGGCCAAATGTTAAATAAAATATATTTGGGCTTGAATTATATTTGGGTCATAATATTTTATTTAACCTATAAAAGGATTGGGCCATTTAATTATATTTCTAGTTGGACTAGAATAAGCCCACTTAATATTCTAAATTAAATTAGAATTAATGGGCTAGCCCAATCCATTAGGGTTTTAGAAACCCTAGGATATTTCATTATAAATATCCTTTTATAGGTTGCCCATTATTGTAGTGATTTTTGGTGTCATTTTTCAAGAGTTGAAAAACGTATTGCCGTTCACTCTTCCCGTTTCTTTTGGCATTGATTTGAAACGTGGGTGTTCTTTTACCATCCATACACAAGCCACGCAAAGGAGAAGGAGCTAGCACTCCTATTCCGCTCTCCTTGCCAACGGACGCGTGCCGCGTATCACGAGTTAGTGGCCGGAGGCTTTGACGGCTCGAATCCGCGAACGACTCGATAATCTAAAGGTTAGATTTATTTATTTGTTTGTGAATGATTTAATTTCGACGTTGATCCAATCGCCAGGATCCGGGTAAGTTCAAAATTTTGAACTACGCTGTTTACCCCGTAGCGATCTTGCTTTACTTTCAAATATTTATACCTTTGAGCTGGTGATCTGTGCGAGCTCTTTGGCTTCTACCCATTTGGTGAAGTAATCAACATCCACTATGACGTACTTGCACCCTCCGCGAGCTGTTGGAAATGACCCAATCAGATCCGTTCCCCATATAGAAAAAGGCCATGGGCTGCTTATCTGCTATAGGTAGGCTGGCGGAGCTCAAGGGACTTTAGCAAATCTTTGGCACTTGTCACATTTCTGAAAGGAAAGCAAGATAACTACGAGGCAAACAGAGTAGTTTAAAAAATTTTGAACCTTACCCTGATCCCGGCAATTGGATCAACGTCGAAATCAAATCATTCGCATACAAATAAAATAAATCTAACCTTTCGATTTTTGAGTCGTTCGCGGATTCGAGCAGTCCAAGCGTCTAGCCTCTAACTCATGATACGCAGCATGCGTCCGTTGGCAAGGAGAGCGAAATAAGAGTGTTAGCTCATTCTCCTTTTTGCGACTTGTGTATGGACGGTAAAGAATGCCCTCGTTTCATATTGATGCCAAAAGAAATAGGGAAAACTTAACGGTAATTCGTTTTTCAACTCTTAAAAAACTGCACCAAAACTCTCTAATTTGGGCAACCCATAAAGGGGTATTTATAAGGAGCTCTAGGGTTTCTTAAACCCTAATTGATATGGGCCGACCCATTTAATTTAGTCCAACTAGGAACTTAATTAAATGGGTTTATTCTAGTCCAACTAGAAACTTAATTAAGAGGCCCAAATCTAATTATGTAACGACCCGTTAGAGGGCCTAGTATTGATTTAGAATTTTTTTTTTAATTCACGAGGTATTTTAATTAAGAGAATTTGCCATTTAATTTTAATGTGGCAATTTAGAATATTTTTAGTTGAGAAAATAGATTTTAAATAGCATTAATTCTTTTTATTTATGAGAAATTAAATGCAAGGACTTGAGGGTCATTTAAGGATTTGATGTTAGTATTTAATTAGTAAATAGAATTATTGTGATTAAGGGATTGAAGAATCCATCCGTGAGACGATTGGGTTAGAAGACTCCTAGTTATAATAGGAGAATGAGTTATGGCGTTAGGGCTTCTTAGATCAGTGTATATATAGTTTCATAAGCCATATGTTCTTCACGCCGCAAGAACAGTGAGCCAAGAAGCAATCAGTGAGTTCAAGGTTTGCATAGGAGGCTCTCGGGAGATTATTGAGTCAATCAAGAAGATCATAAGGCAAGTATTCTTCCCCTGTAATCCTTTCTTACAGGTCTTGATTGAGTTTGATATCAGATTTCCAGAATTGAATCAGTTCCAGTGCATGTATATATATATATGTGCGTTACAGTGAGTTATATCAGTTCAGTGCATGTTATATATATATATATATTTACATGCGTACAATGAGTTCACAACAGGCATGCATAATTTCTTCCAGCGATTCTCATCAATATTGTTGTTGAATCATTCTCAAGTTTGTTTGGAATCAGTTGGGATTTATTTTCTCAAGTTTTCTTTCGGAATGGTGTAGTAATGTTAAGTTTGTAAATCAAGATATCATCTCTGTTCGTGAGTTATGTTTGATAAGATTCCAGTCATTCGAATGAGTCTTGTGTCATTCGAATGAGTTCCAAAGCATCTGAATAAGTTTCAGTGTTATCGTAAGCTTTTCCCTTATAATATTCCAGTCATTCGAATGAGTTTTTTAGTCATTCGAATGAGTCATGTGATATCATATCATTCGTATGTGTTTTTAGTTTGTCATTCGAATGAGCTTCCTTGTCATTCGAATGAGTCCTTGAAGATGTGAGTAAGTTGTTGCTTTGTATAGTCTAGTATTCGAATGAGCCTTCTTATCATTTTAATGATCCATAAATTGATTTGAATAAAGTTACTGTTGCATTCGAATGAGTCGCTTTTTGCCAGTTCAAAAGTTGGAAATTTTCAAAATTCATTCGAATGAATTTGGGAGTAATTCGAATGAGTCCCTGATCAGATCCGAATAGCCTTGTTATATATCATCTATCATTCGAATGAGCCTTCTGTCATTCGAATGAGTCTCTGCCATTCGAATGAGTTTTCTGCCATTCGAATGAGCTTGCTAAAATCCGTTTCTTTTCATTCGAATGGGCTGCTTTTTCATTCAAATTGCTTCCTCAATCATCCAAATGGTATCAAATGGCATCCGAATGGCTTCCAATAAATTCTTGATTCAAGTCTTAAATTTAATATAAATATTCAATTATTCAAATATTGAATTTTTATGCCAAGATATGATAAATCCAATATGCCATGCCTATACTCAGAAATTTTAGAATATTTGAATCTCAATATAGTTGATAAAAATCATATACCATGTTTAGCAGTTAATTATGACATAATTAGCATTATTTTGTGAGATTATGTGCATACATATTTGTATGAGCATTGAGCATGACTTTATGTGGAGCACTACATATCGTGTGCCGGCATTTATATGAGCATTGCATTATGCGCGCCAGGTGGCTTGTTCGCGGGGATCCCACTAGTATCAGTTCAATTATATCTCAGTTATGAGTTGCTCGCCTGATGTCAACCAGGGAGCTAGGGGCATATTGCCCAAAGTATGTGCTTACAGTTTTTATGTTTGCAGGACTCAGATCAGTCAGGTATGTGTTACAGTTATGTGGGCCTATGAGCCAAAGTTGCAAACTTGCATTTAGTTTACAGCTTATGTGCATTACATCTTATAGATGCTATCCAGTGATTATTATATCTCTCAGTACAAGTTTAGTAAGTACTTTTATCAGTATCGATATTCTTCGATTCAGCTTCAGTTATTCTTTCCAGTTTATTACTTGCTGAGCTTTGTAGCTCACCTTGTACTCTTCACCATTCCAGGTCCTAGTGGGGGAGTACCAAATGTGAGGCCTAGCAGCAGTGTCCAGTAGTGTGTGTACATGGAGCCGCTCAAGACCAAAGATGTCTGGGAGTTGTTAGTTTATTAGTTAGTGCTTGATCAGTTTAGATTTGTTTTATATTCCAGTTTAGGGATTTTCCCTTAGATGTAATTATGGTTTCAGTTATTGACTCAGAGTTTCATTTCAGTTGATTGAGATGTTCATTTTGGTATCAGATTTCAGTTTATCAGTCAGTTTATTTTATTATCTCCAGTAGCACCTCTTCTCGGGCAGTTCTAGGAGAGGGGGTGTTACAGTATTGGTATCAGAGCAGTGTTTTGAGGAGTCTCCAGTACACACATAGGATGTTGAGTAGAGTTAGGACTTGTGTCCGTCAGTTAGATACGTTAGCCCAATTTATAGTATTCTAACCCTAAGTGGTGATGCAGGAAAATGAGTAATCAAAGAGGACGACCCCGTACTCGCAGCCAGGCTACTTCTACGCCAGGCGAGGTTTCAGTTGCCACACCAGGCTCACCAGGGGATTCTGGTAGTGACTTACGACAAGGTATGGCCGAGATGCGAGGCATGTTGGCAAGGTTGATGAGGGTAGTTGATACCCTAGTGACGAATCAGGTGAGGCAATCGCAAGTACACCACGAAGCAGGAGGCAGTGGAGGCGAACCGCTAGTCGCCCCAACAACTCCAGTTGTAGCGGCAGACACTGGGAGTCAATTATTGAAGGACTTCATGGCATTCCGACCACCAGCATTTCATGGAGGTACAGATGCAGCAATAGCGGAGAATTAGATGCTATCAATAGAGAAGCATCTCCGATCTATTGGTTGTGCGGACGACCGACGAGTTCAACTTAGCACGTTCATGTTTAGAGGCGATGCCGAGAGATGGTGGGAGACTGCCCGCCAAAGGTTTGGTGATCGAAAGCCCACATGGGATGAGTTTCAACAAGTGTTCAAGGATGCTTATTGCCTAACATGGGTCAAGGAGCAAAAAGTCTATGAGTTCATTGAGTTGGTGCAAGGTACTAAAACAGTGGCTCAGTACGAGGCAGAGTTTACAGGCTTGTTTCGATATGCTCCGGAGTTGGTGTCCAGTGAAGCAAAGAAGGCCGCCAAATTCTAGAGAGGATTGCGTGCAGATATCCGACATGTGTTTGGAGGAGCTCTGAGCGTGGATTATGCCACGATGGTCCAGCGAGCATATGCTATCGAGCGAGATCGTAATGAATGGAGAGAAACACAAGCAGCCAAGAAGGGCACAGGTACATCTCAGGGTTTGTCCAATAATAATAAGAGGAAGTGGACAGCCGGACAAGGAAATAAGGCAGAGAATAATCCACAGTGTGGTCAGTGTGGAAGGGAGCACGGAGGACCGTGCCTAGCTAGGAAGAACGTTTGTTTCAAGTGTGGACAAGAGGGGCATAGAAAGAAAGATTGCCCGAGGAATTAAGCAACACTCCTCGCACCAGAGGTCACTTGTTTCAGGTGTGGACAAAAAGGACACACAGCCAACCGGTGTACTCAACCGCCCCAAAATAAAGGTCAGCAGGCTAATCAGAGGCCACTAGCAATTAGAGGGCCAGGAGCGGCACCTATACCAGCACTACCAGTAGCTCAGCATCCACCTCTCGCAGATAGACAGGTGCAGGGTAGAGTTTATGCCCTTACCACAGCTGAGGCAGAGTAGGGCGACAGGACTATCCAAGGTATTCTATCCCTATATGGTCATGATGTGCGTGCATTATTTGATACTGGTTCTACACATTCTTTTATTGCACTGCGCATAGTATGTTATGTTCCCCATTCCCGGATTTCTTTGTCGTACCACTTGATTGTGTCTACGCCGAGAGATAAGATTATGATAGCTAGAGAAATGTTTGAGAATTGTGAGATCGAGGTCCATGATAAGAAGCTATTGGGAGATTTGGTAATTCTTGATGTTAAGGATTTTGATTTGATCCTTAGCATGGATTGGCTATCACGACATTATGCAAGAGTCGATTATCGGCGAAAGATTATTGATTTTGAACTACCTCAACAGCCGATTCTTATTTATAGAGGAGTCAAGCCTATGTCTACGATTCCTATGATCTCGGTGATGAAAGTTGAAAAGCTAATGCGTTATGGATGCGAGGCTTATCTAGCATTTGTAACCACTGATGAAGGAAGCAAGAAGAATTTACCCGAGGTACCAGTAGTACGAGATTTCCAAGAAGTTTTCCCTGATGAGTTACCAGGATTACCTTCTCGAAGAGGGTCAGAGTTTACTATTGAGTTATTATCTAGTACACAGCTTATCTCTAAGGCTCCATATCGGATGGCACCTAATAAGCTAAAGGAGTTGAAGGCCCAATTAGAAGAATTAATAGAGAAGGGTTTTATCCAACCAAGTTCATCCCCGTGGGGTGCACCAGTATTGTTCGTGAGGAAGAAAGATGGATCTTTGAGATTATGTATTGACTATCGTCAATTGAACCAGGTGACAGTGAAGAATAAGTATCCCTTACCCCAAGTGGATGACTTGATAGATCAATTGCGAGGAGCTAAGGTATTCTCGAAGATAGATTTGAGATCGAGATACCATCAGGTGCGAGTTAGAGATGATGATATTCAGAAGACTGCTTTCAGGACTCGCTATGGACACTACGAGTTTGTAGTGATGCCATTTGGGTTGACGAACGCCCTAGCTGTTTTCATGGATTTGATGAATCGAGTTCTACATGAGTACCTAGATAGATTCATTATTGTCTTCATCGACGATATCCTAGTCTACTCACCTAATGTGGAGGAGCATACAGAGCATCTTACTCTATTATTACAGAGACTCAAAGAAGAGCAACTGTACGCCAAGTTCAGCAAGTGTGAGTTCTGGCTTACTCAGATTGGGTTTCTAGGCCATGTCGTTTCTGGAGATGGTATTTCAGTGGATCCAAATAAGACTAAAGCAGTTGTGGATTGGCCGAGGCCAATGACTGTGACAGAGATACGTAGTTTTCTGAGTCTTGCAGGCTATTATAGGCGATTCATTGAAGGGTTTGCTCGTTTATCTTCCCCTATGACTAAGCTAACAAGAAAAGTAGAAAAGTTTGAATTGAATGACGCATGTGAACGTGCCTTCCAAGAACTAAAGATGAAGTTGACTACTGCACCAGTTTTAGCCATTCCAAGAAGTGGAGAGAAATACTCCATCTATAGTGATGCATCCCATTCAGGTTTGGGTTGCGTATTAATGCAAGAAGGTCGAGTTAATGCTTATGCATCCAGACAATTGAAGAAACATGAAGTGAACTACCTTACTCATGATTTGGAGTTGGCAGCGGTAGTATTTGCATTGAAGATATGGCGACACTATTTATATGGTGAGAAAGTTAAAATTTATACAGATCATAAGAGCCTACATTATCTTTTATCCCAGAAGGAATTGAACATGAGGCAGAGACGATGGTTCGAGTTATTTAAAGACTTTGACTGTGAGATTCTATACCATCTAGGAAAGGCTAATGTTGTAGCTGATGCTTTGAGTCAGCGAGGAGCTTCTATGGCAACGATGATGGTTCAAGAATGGAGGTTATTGGAGCAGTTGAGTGTTTTATCTATTTCAACCCCAGAAGATAAACCAGTTGTGAGTTGTGCTTATATGAGAGTACAACCCGAGTTATTTGAATTGCTCAAGACACAGCAATCGAAAGATGTGAAGTTAGCACAAATTTTAGCAGATATCGAGAAATTTTCTCCTTTGGGATATACTCTACGGAGTGATGGTATACTTTTATTTCAAGGACGTATTTGTATACCCGATGGTGGAAATCTTAAGCAAGAGATTTTGAATGAAGCACACAAGAGTCGTTACACTATTCATCCAGGTGTTACGAAGATGTACCACGACCTTAAGCGACAGTATTGGTGGAGTGATATGAAGAAAGATATAGCCAGATATATTTCACAATGTTCAGTATGCCAACAAGTTAAAGCGAAACATCAGAAACCCGCAGGTTTATTACTTCCATTACCCATTCCGGAGTGGAAATGGGATAATATTGCTATGGATTTTGTGATGGGTTTACCCAGGACTACTAGAGGCTATGATGCTATATGGGTGATTATTGATCGTTTAACTAAATCAGCCCATTTTCTTCCTATTAAGAAGACTTATCCATTAAATAGATTTGCCAAAATTTACATTGAGGAGATCGTGAAGTTACACAGTGTTCCATCCAGCATTGTATCAGATTGAGATCCTCGTTTTACTTCTCATTTTTGGGGAGCTTTGCAGAGGCATTGGGATCTCAGTTGAAGTTCAGCACGGCATTTCACCCACAGACAGATGGCCAGTCAGAGAGGACTATTAGGACTCTCGAGGACATGTTGAGAGCTTGCGTTCTAGATTTCCAAGGTAGTTGGGTTGAGCATCTACCTTTGGTGGAGTTTGCCTACAATAATAGTTTCCATTCAAGTATTGGAATGTCACCATATGAGGCTTTGTATGGGCGACCATGTCGATCGCCGATATGTTGGGAAGAGATTGGAGATAGGACTTTATTGGGTCCTGAAATTGTGGAACAGACGACAGAAAAGATTCGAGTGATCAAAGCAAGAATGAAGACAGCACAAGATAGACAGAAGAGCTATGCAGACAAGTGACGGCGAGACCTCGAGTTTGAGGTAGGCGACCATGTTTGGTTGAGAGTCATGCCTATTAAAGGTGTGCGAAAGATTTGGCGTAACAGGGAAGCTTAGTCCCCGTTATATTGGTCCATTTGAGATTTTGAGACGGATAGGGACTTTGGCATATGAGTTAGCTTTGCCAACTCAGTTCTCCCATGTCCACAATGTGTTCCATGTTTCGATGTTGAGGAAGTATGTGCTAGATCCTCATCATGTGATCGATTTTCAGACTCTTGAAGTTAAAGAAGACGTATCTTATGAAGAGATGCCTATCAGTATTTTAGAGAGAAAAGAGAAAACTTTGAGGAATCGATCAATTCCTCTTGTGAAAGTACAATGGCAACGTCACTCAGCAGAAGAGGCAACGTGGGAGCTAGAAGAAGAGATGAGATGTCTTTACCCCTCATTGTTCTAATAATCAGTTACGAATTTGGAGGACCAAATTCTTTTAAGGAGGGGAGAAATTGTAACGACCCGTTAGAGGGCCTAGTATTGATTTAGAATTTTTTTTTTAATTCACGAGGTATTTTAATTAAGAGAATTTTCCATTTAATTTTAATGTGGTAATTTAGAATATTTTTAGTTGAGAAAATAGCTTTTAAATAGCATTAATTCTTTTTATTTATGAGAAATTAAATGCAAGGACTTGAGGGTCATTTAAGGATTTGATGTTAGTATTTAATTAGTAAATAGAATTATTGTGATTAAGGGATTGAAGAATCCATCCGTGAGACGATTGGGTTAGAAGACTCCTAGTTATAATAGGAGAATGAGTTATGGCGTTAGGGCTTCTTAGATCAGTGTATATATAGTTTCATAAGCCATATGTTCTTCATGCCGTAAGAACAGAGAGCCAAGAAGCAATCAATGAGTTCAAGGTTTGCATAGGAGGCTCTCGGGAGATTATTGAGTCAATCAAGAAGATCATAAGGCAAGTATCCTTCTCCTGTAATCCTTTCTTACAGGTCTTGATTGAGTTTGATATCAGAATTCCATAATTGAATCAGTTCCAGTGCATGTATATATATATATATATATGTGCGTTACAGTGAGTTATATCAGTTCAATGCATGTTATATATATATATATTTACATGCGTACAGTGAGTTCACAGCAGGCATGCATAATTTCTTCCAGCGATTCTCATCAATATTGTTGTTGAATCATTCTCAAGTTTGTTTGGAATCAGTTGGGATTTGTTTTCTCAAGTTTTCTTTCGGAATGGTGTAGTAATGTTAAGTTTGTAAATCAAGATATCATCTTTGTTCGTGAGTTATGTCTGATAAGATTCTAGTCATTCGAATGAGTCTTGTGTCATTCGAATGAGTTCCAAAGCATCTGAATAAGTTTTAGTGTTATCGTAAGCTTTTCCCTTATAATATTCCAGTCATTCGAATGAGTTTTTTGGTCATTCGAATGAGTCATGTGATATCATATCATTCGTATGTGTTTTTAGTTTGTCATTCGAATGAGCTTCCTTGTCATTCGAATGAGTCCTTGAAGATGTGAGTAAGTTGTTGCTTTGTATAGTCTAGCATTCGAATGAGCCTTCTTATCATTCGAATGATCCATAAATTGATTCGAATAAAGTTACTGTTGCATTCGAATGAGTCGCTTTTTGCCAGTTCAAAAGTTGGAAATTTTCAAAATTCATTCGAATGAATTTGTGAGTCATTCGAATGAGTCCCGAATCAGATCCGAATAGCCTTGGTATATATCATCTATCATTCGAATGAGCCTTCTATCATTCGAATGAGTCTCTGTCATTCGAATGAGTTTTCTACCATTCGAATGAGCTTGCTGAAATCTGTTTCTTTTCATTCGAATGGGCTGCTTTTTCATTCAAATTGCTTCCTTTTGCTTCCTCAATCATCCAAATGGTATCAAATGGCATCCAAATGGCTTCCAATAAATTCTTGATTCAAGTCTTAAATTTAATATAATATTCAATTATTCAAATATTGAATTTTTATGCCAAGATATGATAAATCCAATATGCCATGCCTATACTAAAAAATTTCAGAATATTTGAATCTCTATATAGTTGATAAAAATCATATACCATGTTTAGCAGTTAATTATGACATAATCAGCATTATTTTGTGAGATTATGTGCATACATATTTGTATGAGCATTGAGCATGACTTTATGTGGAGCACCACATATCGTGTGCCAGCATTTATATGAGCATTGCATTATACGCGCCAGGCGGCTTGTCCGCGGGGATCCCACTAGTATCAATTCAATTATATCTCAGTTATGAGTTGCTCGCCTGATGTCGACTAGAGAGCTAGGGGCATATTGCCCAAAGTATGTGCTTACAGTTTTTATGTTTGCAGGACTCAGATCAGTCAGGTATGTGTTACAGTTATGTGGGCCTATGAGCCAAAGTTGCATACCTGCGTTTAGTTTACAGCTTATGTGCATCACATCTTATAGATGCTATCCAGTGATTATTATATCTCTCAGTACAAGTTTAGTAAGTACTTTTATCAGTATCGATATAATATTTAATATTTTTCCCAAATCCAATTTAGTCCAAATATTAACTTAAGCCCAAATATATTTTATTTCCTATTTGCATTCTAACAAATAGAAAATTATTAAATTAGAAACTCCTTCCTAATTTAATCAATTTTCATTTTAGGAAACTCTTTCCATTATGATGACCTCTCGTCATATCGACGTCATTACGTCCCTTTGTTCTTTTTCCGTGAGAACCTACGATGACACAACTTCTTGCCGAAGTGTCCCACTTAACCATACGTCCGCTCTCCTGGTTTAAGCCAGGGACCGTGCCTATTGTGTATGACTCATTAGGCTTCTAAATATGTTGGTAATCTGTCAGTACGAACACATAAGACAAGATTGGCCTCTAGCAAGGCGTCATGCCTACCCAATTATTCAGAAGGATTCATAATCCGCAAATAACCTTTCACGAGCATGGTTACCGTGTAATTTGATCCTCTCATCAATGTATCTTATGTGATCTCAAGTTCAGCAATGTGTTGCTTGATTATGATCACATGAGTTTTTCTTCGATCATCCGGATATTTTCACTTAATAGAAAGTGAATCAATAACTCCTTATTGATCTATTTCACCATAACCATGGATTTAAAGTGAATATCCACCGAAGGCTCCTTAGATACATCATCCTCTATCAAGGGATAGACGAGTCCCATCTTGGTTATACACCCATCTCCATAAGTCTCACAATATCCCAACGATCACCCACATGTAGCCTTTATCTAAGCCCATCGAAATGATGTCAAAGCATACCAGTCTTCTTATGAGATGACCGTGACAACCTCAGGTCCAAGGATTAGTTACACCCATCTTGTATGAGAATTCCATCAACATATAACCAAAATGGATTCTCATGGCGAGTTATGTCTAGTGACACGTTCTCTAACATTGGTCACATATGTACTCGTCTAGGAATCCCCTTGCTTATGGGTGTGAGACCCCCATTGCTATCACATAGCAAAAACATAGCACATACAAGTCTTACCGCAATTGCCAATGTTCATTCTTGACATTGCTACGACTTGGGACGTTTAATGATGTCTAGAACTATGATGCATCATCTCACATCTTTATAGATTAATCATAGTACATCACATGGACTTCTATCTAGTTTCATTCGATTATTACAATAATAACAAGAAACTAATAGAATGACTTCTTGTGAATTTGAACAACTCTTTATTCAAATAATAAACATGATTACAATTGTCAATGTACAACATGCCCAATCTAATTGGGTCTAGAGCACCTACACTAACAATCTCCCACTTGCACTAGAGCCAATGACTCATATATCTTATACCTGATGATCGAACATGACTTTCATGTTTCTCCTGGGATAGAGCTTTAGTCAAGGGATCTACGACGTTGTCATCCGTCGATACTTTCTCTACATATGTCACCTCAGCTGATAATCTCTATTATCAAATGGTGATATCACAATACAAGTTTGGCCTGTTGATGAGACCGTGGTCTTTTGCTTATGCGATGGCTCCATTGTTGTCCCAATAACTGTTATTGGATCAACAAAGCTGGACACTTGTAATACCCGGTATTACATGGTATTGAAAATAAATAGATTTTTTTATTAATTTGGCAGGACCTCGGGTGGTCCGGGAAGGCCAAAAGTCAATTACGAGTAATTAATTAATAAAATTACCGAATTGACGGCCGGGAGTGCCTCGGGACTTGGATGTCCAGGGATCATGGCAAGGGATTGGTGAGCGTCTTGAGATGAGGATAGTGACGCTGGCAGCGATCCGACCGAGAATAATTTTCAGAATAAATTCTGTATAAGCCCGAGTGGGTGCCAATACCGAATAGTCGGAGGGGACCTCCTGGAAGCTGAGGGGACCCTAGGGGTGGTTCGGTTTTCTGACTAAGGCAACCCTTAAGTATTTTCGGGTCGAATAAAGGTCCTGTACAGGCGTAGGGACGAGGTCGGTATTCCCGAGTAGCGGTCGGTTATTAATTTCGAATAAATCGAGATTTTGAGTGGCTGTAGAGTAATTAATTAAAGCATTAGAGGGTGCAAGTGCTATTTATAAAAAATCCTCAAGTGCAATTAATAAGTTGCTTAAGTGAAATTATGAGAAATTAGTGGTTAATTATGTAATTAGCATATATATATATGTATATATATAAGCGTGAGGAAGCTTCCTTGAAGCTTCCTCGTGTACGCCTCTGCCATTTGTGAAATGGCCGAGAGGCAGCAAAACAGAGAGGTGAGATTGAGGAGAGTGAGAGATCAGTGAGAGAGAGCAATGCGAGAGAGAGAATGAGGGTGATGAGGCCGATCGGCCATGGCTGCAACCGCCATGGCCGATGATAGAAGAAGAAGGCAGCGGTTTGAAGCTGCCGATGATGGAAGCAGCAACCTCAAGGCAGGCGGCCATGGTCGCGATGGCCGAAGGTGAGGCAAGCTGGAGCAGCGGCGGCTAGAGGCATTCGGCGAGCCAGTGAGTGGCCACAGCAAGGCGGCCAGGAGCTTCACCGAGCGGCCATGGCAGCGACACGGAGGGGGAGGCTGACGCGCAGCAGGCTCGCGGCGGTCAGGGGCGGTTCAGTGCGGCCGGCGGTGGCTCGGCGACGAGAGGCTGATGGCGACGGCGCGCTGGTGGAGCAAGCGGCGGTGGCAAGCGGCGTGAGCAAGCGCTGTGCGCGCGCGGGAGATGGCGAAGAAGGTGATGAACAGTGGCCGCGCGCGGGAGAAAGAAAGGAGAAGAGAAAGAAGGAAAAAAAAAAGAAAAGAAAAAAAAAATGGGAAAAATCTGGAAAAATAGGGGAAAAATCCCAAAAATTTCCAGAAAATTGGGAAAGGTCCTGGAAATTATATTGAGGCTCGTAGAGCATACCGGAAGCTCGAGAATAGGATTTCGGGCATGTGATGGTAGCTCGGGAAGCAACGTCGGCGTGGGCGATTAACCGATTTTCTCTTCTCGATTTAACCGAGGTAAGTGAATTAATTCTTTTTAGAATATTTCCTTTATGTGAGACATTGAATTGTGTAATGTTGTTGGATTTAACCCCGAGTCGGGGTGGTTGGAAATTATTAAACGGCTGATGTATGCCGTGGTTCGTTGTTTGGAAATAATGTTGATGATGATTTTGCAATGTGTGGCGAAATCGAGGGCATTGGGTTAATGTCGAATGTTAATGGAGTTGGGTTTTTGTGTGTTTGCCTCTAGGTTCGAACGAGAAGGCAGTGATCCTAGAGAGCTCGGAGTTCAGGCTGGGGTTCTCGCCGAGGCAGGGATGAGGCTTCGAGCCAGGTAAGGGATGGCCCCATGTGGAGGTGGCCTTGCAAGTTGGTAAATATGTTTGATAATGTTTTTATGTTGCATTGGCATGTAGTGGTTATATCTTGTGTGATGCAAGACCTAGTGGACCTATGGCCATATGGAGGACTAGTGAGGTGGGGGCTGATAGGTTGATGCCTCAAACCTTAGTGGGTTGTGAGGATGAGTGGACCTAGCCTCATTTGCATGCATTTGGCATACATAAACATGATTATATTCATATTTACATGCATTGCACCCTTACTGAGTCTTTATGACTCATGAGGTTTTACCTCATGTGTAGATGATGCAAGTCCGGATGCAAGCAGGGATGGCGCCGGGAGGCCGTTGTGGCAACTAGCTGTGTTGCCCGGTTATGTATTTTTAATATTGCTTGTATGTAGCCAGGGGGCGTGGTGTATGTATACCCTTGTGAGTAAATGTCCGTGTTATTGAGCTTAAATGTATTTAATTGTGTAATCATCATAGTGTGATAGATGATTGTGAGATTGCTTGTTGAATGTGGCATAGTCGGTAAAGCCAAGGTTCGGACCGAGTCAAGATCAGCAAGGTATGTTCTCATAAATCCCCAATACTCAGTGAAGTGTTTGTATGCTAGCCTTGTGCCTGGGTCACCTCTGGCTTGCTATGGGGTGAGCTGAAGAGAGGTGAAGCTCACTCGGGTTTCGGGTCTTGGTCTACTGGATTTTTCTTATTTGAGTTGGGACCGATTCCTGAGTGGAGCGAAGGGAAGGACGAAGCCTAGTTCCCACCTAGGGTGTTTCCTGTTGAAACATAGTCCAACCCTTCAGTTGTGGTTGTCGGGTGAGTAATCCGGTCGATTATTTACCGATGGCGCCCGTAAGTGGGAGCGGGTCGTTAGAGTTGGTATCAGAGCATGGCTAGCTGTATGAGTGGGGAAGGCTACCGTGCTTAAGTGTTAAATATGGTCGGTTAAGTGATTAATGTGGGAAATTGCCAGAGTTTTGGGATAGAGAATGTCTGGCATGATGTGAATGCAAGTCGAAATGTCATAACTGCTGAGTTGGGGTCGAGAACAATTGATTTGAAATTTTGAGATTCAATGTAAGGTTGGTCCGATAACCTTGAAAGTTGGACATATGGACCGAGGACCCTAAGGGATTGGGTCAAGTCATTGAGGCCTGCAATGGCATGTTTGGATATTCCTGTTCTTGGGATGAGAAAATACCCTGGATTGAGAAGATATACCCGTGAGAGGTATACGAGTTGAGCAATGAGGAACCGAAAACCCGAGTGTGGGTGTTGGTGTCAAGAAAACTCGAATATGGCATTTCGAGGATATGAAGTGTTTAAACAATGGGAACTCCTTGAGATTTAAGTGTTGAGGCTCGTGTGGGGACACGAAGCCGAAGCATGACTAGTCCGGGAAGGGATTAGTGGAGCGTCCCTATGTCAGGGATTTGTCGAGCATGTTCGAGGGAATAGAGTTGTCCCTTGGAAGTGGTGCAGTAAGGCATGCACGCTTGAGATAAAATGAGCTAAAGTAGGTGTTAGCTCGAGGCTCAAGGAAAAGACTTGATATCAAGCAATGTGACCCATGGGCCTGAGCAACTTAGTGAACTGCAGGTGACGGTCAAATGCCGAAGATTTGGAGCATCACCCTAGGAAATTTGGTCAGATGAGTCTAAGAATCTCCTGCTAAGGATAGGACATCTAGAGTAGTCCTAAGGAGAAAACGTGGGACGCGGTGATGATCCGATAGATTTGTTGTCGAGTAGGACGCCTGGTAAGAATAGTGGCTGCGAGCGTAACGAGGTAGTCATGTCAAGTTCGATGTCAGAGGTGTGACTGAAAGGCTGAAAGTCACATTACGGGTGCGAAGCAAATCAGTGATGGGCCTGAGCCATGCTGTTGGAAACTGTTGTTGGGCCAGTGTATGGGAGCAACACGGTAATGATGATTAGGTGTTGGCTCTCCGAAGCACAGGGCAACACGATGGGGAACCAGTGTTGGGCCAGTGTATGGGAGTGACACGGTAATGATGACCAGGTGTTGGCTCGCCTAAAGCACAGGGCAACACAGTGATTATGCAGATGGTCAGGGGCTAAAGATTTGTGAAATGCGGTAGGGTGACGAAAGTTGTGGCCAGTTCCATAACTCAACTGCTAGTAATAAGAGTTGTCAGGGTGTTCCACCCAGGTGGAGTGTAAGCCCTTTATCTCGTTAAAGTAGTGTCTAAGTGGTTTGGCGAATGTTGAGGTGTTGTAGCATCTCGAGATGTTTAAGGAAGAAACCCGGGAAAAAGAAACGGGTCTAGCATGGGAATAACGCTACGGTTGATGCCTATCGTTGACGGGTCTAATGCTAAGAACCACTGGATATAGACGGTTAGTTCACAGGAGGGACTGCAGCCCTCTATGTGGAGTAACCTGTCTGCGGTGGAGACGATTAGAAGCCGAAGACTTGGGGTATGCCATAGGTTATGTCTGGGCCAGACCTAAATTTTCGTGAGGGTTGAAAAAAAAATCATCGTAGTGCCTTTTGTTGTCTTGGCAGCAGGAAGATTTGTGAATTGATTGGGTGATATCCTGTGGTATGAAAACGAGATGCGTGGCAATGCTCCTTGTTAAAGGATGCTAACGCAGTTGTGGTTAAATTGATCGCAATTGATCGGGTAAATTGAGATGATGGACCCAGTGTGATCTTGCAGTAATGCATGAAGATGGGTTGATTGGTGGAGTCGGTAAATGGCACTGAAATGTTACGTAAGTGCCGTGAGGGCGAGACTTATGAGTTGGAAACCAACCATGAGATGGGAATATTGAAGCGCGTGAAGTTTCAAGTATGGGAATCTCTAATCCTACGATGTGAGTTGTGGCAGGCTGAACGTGTGGCAGAGGCACGGTTTGAAATTCGTGAAGGCTTGCAATTGCACGGTCTAATATTGGTCTTGATGTGTCGATGCGAAAATGAGGAAGTATCCTCATGTAGCACTGGATGGATTTCCGATTGATGACACAGGATCAGTTGCCAGGTGGTAGCACCTGATGGTAATGTTAGGAACGTGAGGCTCGAGGACTGTGATGTAAAGTCTTATTGATTGACCGTGTACATAAAGGTTCAGTGGGTCCTGGTGGCTAGACCAGGTGAATTTTTGAGAAAGAGATCCAAGACTTTAATAGATGGTTGGTCAAGGCAAAGTTGTGCCGCTTGAAAGAGTGTTACTCCGTAGCGAGAGTTGTAAATGGTAGTGTTGAAATGTGGCCTAGGTAGAACTTGAGATGTTCTCCCATGAAAAGTTGGGCATGGGGCCATAACACTAGATGGACCTACTAAGGTACTACAACTCTATCAGGAGGGGTCACTCTTGAAAAGCCAGAGTAATAGTGAGTGCCTGAGTAAGAATAGGAGTCCTACGGCATCGAGTGGAAGTGTGTGTTCCACAGGATTGGCTGAGGTGATTTCCAGTGGGTGGAGTTTAAAGTGAAGTCATAGTCGATGATTACAAGTGTAGTGCTTGGAGGAAGCATGTGTTGGTTGTGAGTCGGGCGATCCAGCTTGAGCTAATCGAGTTGGTTAGATGGAAGATGAGGGCGACTTTAAGATGTCGCCAATGGGTAAAGAGAGCTCGAAGAAAGAGCTTATAGGACGAGATTGGATCCCAAGAATGGTGTTTAGGTGATGAAATCACCTGAAGGCTGTGAGTGATGCAGCTAGAGGGATGCCTTGGAATGTGGGAAATTGATGAGATTTAACCTCGTGGTTAGGGGTTAATGCTTGTGAAGAAAGAAAATCAGCTAGTGGGGCCGTTTGGTGACCGGTTGGGGGTAGTCGATGGTGACCGAAGACGCCGACTGGTAATAGCGACAGCAGCAATGCAGCGGCTGGCCAGGGTCGTGGGGCGTCGTGGGAGTAGTCGGTCAATGGCGTAGGTGGCTCCTAAGTCGCGATTGCGGCTAGATGTGGCGCTAAGCGATGGCAAGAGATCGTCTTAGCTGATGATGTTGGCGTTAACGCTAATGTGGTCGCTTACTGAGTGATGTGAGCTGGTTGTAGCAAAGTGTGTAAGAAGTCCGGGAGAAGTCAGAGTCTCTCAAGGAATTGGCTAGCTACTATAAGCATAGCAAAGTGATATGAGGAAGGTGGCCTAAGAGTGGGGTCGTGCCGGTTGCGTCGAGCAGTGAGATTCGTGGAGTAACGAGTCTTTTGAGATGGCATGGTAGTGTCATCATCGCCGCTAGGGAAAAGATGTCAGGAGGGTCAAAGATAACCATTTTGCATGGTAAGGCCTCAAAGCCAAGCGTGAATGGCCATAAAGGCTGGTGCCTGTGAAATTTGAAATGCAACGACCGTGGAGGAAAATTCGTTGCTGTCATGGTGTTGTCCTTGCCGAGGAGGACAAAGGGAAAACCATCATGCATGGTTAAGTCAGGGGTCTACTGCAGGATTTCGAATAAACCTGAGTTAGGATGGCTGAAAGTTTCGTGCCTCCAAGGTAAGAGGCTTTGTTGAGAAATGTGAGATTTAAAAAGTCCCAATGAAATTGAAGCTGGGCGAGTAAATTTGGCTAGAAGACTGCTACAAGAGTGGGGGTGTTACCGTGTTAGCTTGTTGTGGTGCGGACCAAAGGCACGAGTCATCCTATAGGTGCGATGCAATAAGTGATTGTGCAGTTGGTAACAAGCTAATCACTTATGCCACGCACCGTGGGTGATGACGAGCGTCGATTTATGGTTCGCGACTTTAAGCGAAATGGTAGGACCCTTGACTCGCAGTAAGGTTTAATAGCCAAGGTAAGGCCTAGCATGGGGCATGATTGTGAAGGCCGAAATGAGGTGAAGATCTGAGAGGGTTGCTCAGTGAAGAGTTCCCTAGTATGGGTATAAGACCCCTACTAATGTGTGATATCGGCTAGTAAGAAGGCCTAAGTACCTCTGTGTGCTTATGCGAAGAGCTCCTGGTGGGGAGAAGGTTGTAACCTGAGCACGGTTAAGCTCGAGGTGAAAATGTCATGGTGTGTGCATCGCCAAGCTCGAGGTAGACTCGAGTAGTGCACGTGTGATTGAAATGTGAAATTGCCTAGCATGGTGTTGGGTATGTCGATTATGCATAATCGTACAAATAAATGAGGGTTGGCTGGTCAAGATAGAAGACCATGTATGAAATGGTCGAAATTGGCAGAGTGGGCCAAATGGGTGCTTCCCATGTAATGCTAGTGTGATAAGTTGATCGGTAATGAGAGATTGCCATGAGGATCAACTCAAACTATGCATATGTGTGATTAATGATGGTATGCCATGATAAATGGGTGTCAAAGTGTCTTGTGAGCACTAAAAGAGACATTGCGGTGATGATCAGTGCTAAAACGTTGCTGGTTGGACCAGCGTAAAATCGTGGCCATGTGTAATTGGCAATGGGAAACGTTACCGTGTGCGATCGGTGTAAAATCGTGGTGGACTGATCAGTAATGCAATGTTAGTGAGAGTGGTTTAGGTTAATGCGAAAATGGGGAAATGGGAAGTAAACCTGCAAAGCGATGTTTCGAAATAATCAAAATCCATCCGGAGATGGATATCATTACAGTAAGCATGACCAGCGACCAGTGGTACGGTTTGGCGAGAGGCCAAAGCGGTATTTGGTTAGTAAATGTCCTTGGGAGGCGAAGGATCAAATGCCTAAGTGAAACCTTGAGGTGGGTATAACCCGAGGTAAAGGCGGAGAAATGGTCGGCTACGAGATTCTCGAGCAGGGGATTCAGAGAGTAGCCTGAGAACGTGATCATCTTGGACAAGAGATTAAGGCAAAGTGAATTTTGAGGACGAAATTCTTTAAGGAGGGTGGAATGTAATACCCAGTATTACATGGTATTGAAAATAAATAGATTTTTTTATTAATTTGGCAGGACCTCGGGTGGTCCAGGAAGGCCAAAAGTCAATTACGAGTAATTAATTAATAAAATTGCCGAATTGACGGCTGGGAGTGCCTCGGGACTTGGATGTCCAGGGATCATGGCAAGGGATTGGTGAGCGTCTTGAGATGAGGATAGTGACGCTGGCAGCGATCCGACCGAGAATAATTTTCAGAATAAATTCTGTATAAGCCCGAGTGGGTGCCAATACCGAATAGTCGGAGGGGACCTCCTGGAAGCTGAGAGGACCCTAGGGGTGGTTCGGTTTTCTGACTAAGGCAACCCTTAAGTATTTTCGGGTCGAATAAAGGTCCTGTGCAGGCGCAGAGACGAGGTCGGTATTCCCGAGTAGCGGTCGGTTATTAATTTCGAATAAATCGAGATTTTGAGTGGCTGTAGAGTAATTAATTAAAGCATTAGAGGGTGCAAGTGCTATTTATAAAAAATCCTCAAGTGCAATTAATAAGTTGCTTAAGTGAAATTATGAGAAATTAGTGGTTAATTATGTAATTAGCATATATATATATGTATATATATAAGCGTGAGGAAGCTTCCTTGAAGCTTCCTCGTGTATGCCTCTGCCATTTGTGAAATGGCCGAGAGGCAGCAAAACAGAGAGGTGAGATTGAGGATTGCGAGAGATCGGTGAGAGAGAGCAATGCGAGAGAGAGAATGAGGGTGATGAGGCCGATAGGCCATGGCTGCAACCGCCATGGCCGATGATAGAAGAAGAAGGCAGCGGTTTGAAGCTGCCGATGATGGAAGCAGCAACCTCAAGGCAGGCGGCCATGGTCGCGATGGCCGAAGGTGAGGCAAGCTGGAGCAGCGGCGGCTAGAGGCGTTCGGCGAGCCAGTGAGTGGCCACAGTAAGGTGGCCAGGAGCTTCACCGAGCGGCCATGGCAGCGACACGCAGGGGGAGGCCGACGCGCAGCAGGCTCGCTGAGGTCAGGGGCGGTTCAGTGCGGCCGGCGGTGGCTCGACGACGAGAGGCTGATGGCGACGGCGAGCTGGTGGAGCAAGCGGCGGTGGCAGGCGGTGTGAGCAAGCGCTGTGCGCGCGCGGGAGATGGCGAAGAAGGTGATGAACAGTGGCCGCGCGCGGGAGAAAGAAAGGAGAAGAGAAGAGAAAGAAGGAAAAAAAAAAGAAAAGAAAAAAAAATGAGAAAAATCTGGAAAAATAGGGAAAAAATCCCAAAAATTTCCAGAAAATTGGGGAAAGGTCCTGGAAATTATATTGAGGCTCGTAGAGCATACCGGAAGCTCGAGAATAGGATTTCGGGCATGTGATGGTAGCTCGGGAAGCAACGTCGGCGTGGGCGATTAACCGATTTTCTCTTCTCGATTTAATCGAGGTAAGTGAATTAATTCTTTTTGGAATATTTCCTTTATGGGAGACATTGAATTGTGTAATGTTGTTGGATTTAACCCCGAGTCGGGGTGGTTGGAAATTATTAAACGGCTGATGTATGCCGTGGTTCGTTGTTTGGAAATAATGTTGATGGTGATTTTGCAATGTGTGGCGAAATCGAGGGCATTGGGTTAATGCCGAATGTTAATGGAGTTGGGTTTTTGTGTGTTTGCCTCTAGGTTCGAACGAGAAGGCAGTGATCCTAGAGAGCTCGGAGTTCGGGCTGGGGTTCTCGCCGAGGCAGGGATGAGGCTTCGAGCCAGGTAAGGGATGGCCCCATGTGGAGGTGGCCTTGCAAGTTGGTAAATATGTTTGATAATGTTTTTATGTTGCATTGGCATGTAGTGGTTATATCTTGTGTGATGCAAGACCTAGTGGACTTATGGCCATATGGAGGACTAGTGAGGTGGGGGCTGATAGGTTGATGCCTCAAACCTTAGTGGGTTGTGAGGATGAGTGGACCTAGCCTCATTTGCATGCATTTGGCATACATAAACATGATTATATTCATATTTACATGCATTGCACCCTTACTGAGTCTTTATGACTCATGAGGTTTTACCTCATGTGTAGATGATACAAGCAGGGATGGCGCTGGGAGGCCGTTGTGGCAACTAGCTGTGTTGCCCGGTTATGTATTTTTAATATTGCTTGTATGTAGCCAGGGGGCGTGGTGTATGTATACCCTTGTGAGTAAATGTCCGTGTTATTGAGCTTAAATGTATTTAATTGTCTAATCATCATAGTGTGATAGATGATTGTGAGATTGCTTGTTGAATGTGGCATAGTCGGTAAAGCCAAGGTTCGGACTGAGTCAAGATCAGCAAGGTATGTTCTCATAAATCCCCAATACTCAGTGAAGTGTTTGTATGCTAGCCTTGTGCCTGGGTCACCTCTGGCTTGCTATGGGGTGAGCTGAAGAGAGGTGAAGCTCACTCGGGTTTCGGGTCTTGGTCTACTGGATTTTTCTTATTTGAGTTGGGACCGATTCCTGAGTGGAGCGAAGGGAAGGACGAAGTCTAGTTCCCACCTAGGGTGTTTCCTGTTGAAACATAGTCCAACCCTTCAGTTGTGGTTGTCGGGTGAGTAATCCGGTCGATTATTTACCTGTGGCGCCCGTAAGTGGGAGCGGGTCGTTACAACACTACTTTAAGTTCACCAATGAACTTACGGATCCATACAATCTCCTTAGCTGCTTCGAAGGCTGTTATAAATTTGATTTCAGTTGTTGAATTTGCCACTATCTCTTGTTGGAACTCTTCCAACTCATGGCCCCGCCATTTAGGCAGAATATGAATCTAGACTGTACGTGATTTAAAATCATCATGGTTAAATTGGAAACTGGCATCTGTGAACCCCTTCACGGTATGCTCTCCTTCTCCATATACCAAGAACATCTCTTCAATCCTTCTCAAGTACTTAAGGATGTTCTTAGTTGCAATCCAGTGTTTCTCACTTGGATCAGCCTGATATCTACAACATATGCTTAAAGCACATGCGACATCAGGCCTCGTACATAACATGGCATACAAGATCGAGCCAATAGCCAAGGCATATGGTGTTTGACTCATCCTATCTCTCTCTTCTTGTGTCTTGGACACATAGCCTTAGAGAGATGTATTCCATGTGACATGGGAAGACTTCTCCTCCTAGAATCTTCCATGTTAAACCTCTTTAACACCTTGTCAATGTACGCGCTTTGGGAGAGTGCTAGCAACCTCCTAAATCTATCTCTATAGATCCTTATTCCCAGAATATATGTAACGACCCGTTAGAGGGCATAGTATTTATTCAGAACTGGTTAATTAATTATTGAAGTAATTAATTAAGAGAACTTGCCATTTAATTTTCAATGTGGCAATTTAGAATATTTTTAATTGAGAGATCAGCATTTAATTAGCATTTAATTCTTTATTTAGTGTTGAAATTAAATGCAAGGACTTGAGGGTCATTTAAAAAGTTGTTATTTATTTAATTAGTTAATAAGAGCTATTATGAGATTAGGAGTCCAGGTGCGAGAAGGCTTGGGCTTAGAAGTCTCTAAGTTATAATGGGAATGTGAGATGGACTTAGGGCTGTTTATATATATATATATATATATATCTTTGACCGTAGCCATATGTTCTTCACGCCGCAAGAACAGAGAGCAGGAGCCAACAGTGGGTTCAAGTCTTTGCTTAGGAAGATTTTCGTTGCAATCGTTGATCCGATCAGAGTTAGCATAAGGCAAGTATCCTATATGTAATTCCTTTAATTACAGATTCATAATAGTTTGTCCTCAATTTATTCCAACGTTCCATTGAGTTCTCAGATTTATATCAGTTACAGTATATATATATATATATGTATACGTAGAATAGTGAGTGCATGAGGAAGTTATGTGGGATTCTTTCTAGTGAATCTTTTAAATATGATCTTCAAATCATATTAGCAGTTATCTCAGAATACCCAGACTCATTGATTTGGGTTCCCAGTTTAATCAGATGGTATGTTCAAGAATATGTATATAGATTCATGCGATATATCCATGTCCAGTGAGATATGATAAGCCATGTACAATTATTTTTAGCGTTTTCTTTCATAAGCGATTGATTTAATACATCTTGATATTATTTTATATCAATTGGGATTGTTCTCCCAAGATTTCTTTTGGAATGGTGTAGTGATGCTAAGTTTTGATTCAAGATATGGTCTCTATTATCGTAAGCTTCGTTTTGTATAAGTTTCCAATCATTCGAATGAGCCTCTTTGTCATTTGAATGAGTTCAGTGGTATCCGAATGAGTTTTCAGTGCTATCGTAAGTTTTTCCCTTATAATGTATCAGTCATTCGAATGAGTCCCTTGTCATTCGAATGAGTCATGTGTTATCGTATCATTCGTATGTATTTTTGAAGTTTTGAGACTGTCATTCGAATAAGTTTTCCTGTCATTCGAATGAGCCCTTGAAGATTTGAATAAGTTGTTGCTTTGTATAGTCTAGCATTCGAATGAGTCCCTCTGTCATTTGAATGAGGGTACTGTTGCATTCGAATGAGTCACTTTTTGTCAGTTCAAAAGTTGGAAGTTGTCAAAATTCATTCGAATGAATTTGTGAGTCATTCGAATGAGTCCTTGATCAGATCCGAATAGCCTTTGTTATATATCATCTATCATTCGAATGAGTTTCTGCCATTCGAATGAGCTTGCTGTAATCCATTTTTTCATTCGAATGGGCTGTTGTTTCATCCAAATTGCTTCCTTATGCTTCCTCAATCATCCAAATAGTATCATATGGAATCCGAATGGCTTCTAATAAATTCTTAATGCAAGTCTTAAATTTAATATAAATATTTAATAATTCAAATATTGAATTTTTATGCTAAGATATGATAAAAATCCAATATGCCATGCCTATACTCAGAAATATCAGAATAATTCTGCCTCAATATGGCTGGTAAAAATCATATACCATGTTTAGTAGTTAATTATAACATGATCAGCATTATTTTGTGAGATTATGTGCATACACATTAGTATGAGCATTGGGCATGACTTTCTATGGAGCACTACATATTGTGTGCTAGCATGTATGTGAGCATTGCATTATGCATGCCTAGGCGGCTAGTCCGCGAGGATTCCACCAATTTTCAGTTGCAGTTTGTGTGTTGCTCACCTGATGTCGACCAGGGAGCTAGGGGCTATTTGCCCAAAGTATGTGCTTCCAGTTTTTATGTTTGCAGGACACAGATCAGTCAGGTATGTATTATAGTTATGTGGGCCTACGTGCTAAAGTTGCATACCAGCATTTAGTTACAGTTTATGTGCATTACATCTTGTAAATTCTATCCAGTGATTATTATATCTCTCAGTACAAGTTTAGTAAGTATTTTATCAGTCAGGTTTATTACTTGCTAAGCTTTGTAGCTCATCTTGTACTCTTCACCATCCCAGGTCCTAATGGGGGAGTACCAGATGTGGGGCCTAGCAGCAGTGTCCAGTAGTGTGTATACATGGAGCCGCTCAAGACCAAAGATGTCTGGGAGTTTATTAGTTGGTGTTTTATTAGTTTAGGTTTATTTTATATTTTAGTTTAGGGATTTTCCCTTAGATGTAGTTTATGGTTTTCAATTGATGTTGACTCAAAATTTTATTTCAGTTGATTGAGATGTTTAGTTGGTATCAGATTTCAGTATGTCAGGTAGTTTATTTTATTTTTCCCATAGCACCTCTTCTCGAGCAATTCTAGGAGAGTGGGTGTTACAATATAGGCTGCTTCTCCCAAATCTTTCATGGAGAAAATATTTTGAAAGCCATCTTTTAACTGATTGCAACATAGGAACACCATTCCCTATGAGCAATATATCATCTACATATAGGACTAAAAAGACCACCATGCTCCCATTAATCTTCTTCTAAACACAATGATCAACTTCCCTTTTGTGAAAAATCAAACCTTTTGATCTTCTCATCAAAACATTAATTCTAACTCCGGGATGCTTGATTTAGTCCATAAATGGACCTTTGCAAATTGTAAAATCTTATTTGCATGTTTATGAGTAACAAAACCGTCAGGTTGTGTCACATACACATCCTCAACCAGGTTTCCTTTAAGAAAAGTTGTTTTGTCATCCATCTGCCATAACCCAGAGTCAATGTCAGATATTGCCTCATCATAGGTAGTAGGCTCATCATTCTCAACTAGAAGCACATCTCCATGTGCTAAGATGAGAAATCCATATCTCTCTTGCTCGCAACGAACCCTCGTCGACCTACGAGGTTCTTGTGTAGAAGGTTAGGGAGTTAACACAACATCTTGTGTTTGATCTTTCTCGAGTTCCTAGAGGGGAGTATTTATTTGTGGTTCACCTTGAATCTCTTCGAGTTTAACATTCCTCCCACTAGCCACGACATCTAAGAATTCCTTCTCAAGGACTACCACATGCTTAGCAACAAAACACCTTTTGTTCATATGGGTGGTAAAAGTAAAATCCATTTGTTTCCTTTGGATATCCCATAAACAAACATCTCGTGGATTTGGGTTTTAACTTATTATTATCAACACACTTGACATAAGCTTTACAACCCCAAATCTTAAAGAAAGACATATTTGGCTTATTTCCTTTCCATATCTCATATGGACTCTGAGTAACTGACTTACTTGGAACCTTGTTCAAAACAAAGATCACGGTGAGGGGTGCGTATCCCCAAAATGAAATGGGGAGTTCAGTGCAACTCATCATGGACCAAACCACGTCTAACAAAGTCCTATCCCTCTTTTCAGACACACCATTTATCTCTGGTGTTCCAGTTGGAGTACATTGTGAGAGAATCTTATTCTACTTCAGATGATCTAGAAACTCACTATTCAAGTATTCACCACTTCGATCTAATCAAAGTACTTTGATACTTTTCTCAATTTGTTTCGCTACTTCAAATCTGAATTCTTTGAACTTTTTAAAAGCCTCAGATTTGTGTCTCATGAGATACACATAACCAAAACATGATCTATTATCAGTAAAGGTTATGAAGTAGACATATCCACCTCTAGCTTGGGTGGACATGGGCCCACACACATTAGTGTGCACAAGCCCTTGCACTTTTGTGGCCCTCTCTCCCTTTCCTTTAAAAGGAGAATTAGTCATCTTGCCAAGCAAACAAGATTCGCAAGCACCATATGATTCATAATAAAATGTGCCAAGATATCCAGCTCTATACAAGTTAGATGTGCTAGTCTCATTTATATGGCCAAGGCGACAATGCCATAAGTAAGTGCTATTTAAATCACCTGATTTAAGTCACTTAATATTTATGTTATTAATAGGAGTATCAACATCAAGAACATACAAACCATTATGTATTGTTGCTTTACCATAAAACAACTCATTTTTATAAAACGAATAACTATTGTTCTTAAATAAAAATGAATATCCATTCTTATCAAACAAGAATTAGAAATTATATTCCTAGTCAAACTAGAAATGTAGTAACAGTTATGTAATTCCAATACTAGCCTTGTGGGCAATGTCAATAAATAGGTCCCTACAACTAATGGAACAATTTTTGATCCATTTCCTACGTGTAGGTACACTTCTCCTATTATTAATCTCCTCGTACTCCCAAGCCCATACATAAAAGTGCAAATATGAGCACTAGATCCAGTATCTAATACCCAAGTGGATTGATCAAAAGTAGATAGATTAATTCCAATAACATAAATACCTAAAGTGCCCTGAGTAGAACTTTCCTTACTCTACACCTCCCAATTTATCACAGTGGAGATAGATCGCATCCTCCTTGCCCTTTCGGATTTTGGTCTTCTAGACTCTTCCAGATGGTGCTATGGAAGAACTTTTCGTCCTTTTGGCTTTCTTACTCTTGGCCTTGCCCCTGTGCGCCTTGTGCCCTTCAACTAAGAGAACACTTCTCTTGGCCTTTAATCAATTTTAGGCTTCGTCTCCCTTAGTATGGACAACCACTCTCCAAGAGTCTTTTCCATAACTGTTAGGGAGGGACTATAGCACCAAATCTAGGGTAAGTTTCGACATCCATATCCAAGTTCAGCTCTAGCAACCTATTGATAATACGTATGATCTCTATGACATGCTTCTCAACAATGGATCCTTAAGCCTAGCCATGATCTCATATACATCATAACTTTTATGTTATCTCTTATGCTCTGGGATCATGGTAGCAAAGATGATACACCAAGCGATGATCATATCACCCTCGTGCATCGTCCAGGCCTTATGTGCTACTATTTACTCAACTGGTGGCTTCACAAGAAGAGATCTCTCTATCGCATAGAGAATCTTATCATGTGTGAGGACTATCCTCAAGATGATCTCTCAGTCATATAAATTAGTCCCGTTGAAGGTATTATTGCCCTCGAGTATCGATCCTATTAACATGTTTCCAAACATTCTAGATCAACAAACGAATAGAGATATTATTATAATCATATTGAATTACGAAATCATAAATTACAAGAAATAATATTTTATGATTGATCCCATTATTTTCTACGAGTTCACCACCCTCAAGACATAACTCGAGAAATCTCGTTGGAAGATTTCCTAGCGGGTTAGGATCCCATCTCCCCTCGCACAACCTTGAGTGACTCAACAAATTATGCTAGGATCGATTAGGTAGGTACTTGCTACCAATTGCATCTCCATGCAACTCGTAGATTCATTGGGTTGATAACTCCTTGTCAAGCACATCTTATGTGACTCCCAATCTTTGCCTCTATACTCAGTAAGGCCTTGAGTGACTCAACAAACCCCACATTTCTAGTTAAGTCAGACCCATCATTCAGGGACATCTTGTAACACCTAGGATTTTTATAGGAGTAATCTTTCTTAAAGAAGATAAGATGGATTCAGGATTCAAGAAGGAACGGGTGAATTTCAGGCAAAATGTAGTGCGTTTTAGGAAATTTCGGGCAAAAGTGTAATTTCTCAAAAATAATTGAAGATCATTTAGGAGCCAAGAATGGTATCCAAAAGTGAAGGAGCATTGTAAGAATTATTGGAAATGGAGGAATAGCATTTAGAAGGCCAAAAGTGGGATTCTCAAAGTTACGAGGGGTAAAAGTGTAATTTATGAAAATCGTGGGCCGAAATGATAAAAGCCAAAAGCTTAGTCATCATGAAACTAGAAAAAAATTAGCAATTGGTCAAACCCAAATGGCCAAGTGTCCCTCCAAGTAGCACAATCTAATTGGCCATAAATTCTATAAAAAGCCTAAACCCAACCAAAACAAATCATGAAAATTTGAGGCAAGGTTGGGCCGTGTGAGAGAATTGAGGGTGAGGTAGATCAGTGAGGGAACGAAAGAGATACGAGTCCTGTCGGGAAATCTATGCGTTATCGGAATCTAGGCCTGAATTGCCAAAAACAATTAGGTAAGTTTCGTTTAATTTTATAATCTCATAGAAGGAAGAAAGAGGGAGGTGTAGGAAAAAATGGGGGTCGAATCAGAGTTAAAACAAAGGAGAAAAGCCCAAAAAATCGAGTTGCAACACACTTGCATCGAAGAAGACACGACGTGTGTAACACATGCGCCACTGCTGGCCGCAAGTGGGGGCGCGTGGGGCTCCTTCTGAAGGTGCATGAGAGCACATATGGGGTCTTTTTTACCTGAAATTTTGTACACTTATACCTCTATTTATTCCTTACAAGCCTATGTAAAAATATTTTACTTTGATTTTACGAAATCTTATGTTTTATGCAGAACAGCCTAACCGACAATCGTGAACAATACCGGGTCAGGTAACTTTGGTGGGTGACTCCTTCTCTTTGAACTCTTGCATCTCTTACATGTTGTACTTTCATTTAGGTGGTTTGCATATCATTTAATACCATTGGTTCTCATTTTTATACTCTTGGACATGCATCACTACATTCATGGCTAGTGGCATTGAGATGGGTTGCATCATGTGTTAGAGTTATGCCCCACAAGCCAATTATATTTACATGTAATTGATCATACTTTACATTTTCATTCTTTATCTTCAATCAATTGTTATTGCAAGGCATTATGTTTTTATTTGTCATTGATGGTTGTCATCATTATTTATTGTAATCCATACTTGACAAAGTCCATAGATCAAATAGGCTCATGGAATATGGTCGTGCATAGAGATGAAGATCATGTAACATATTTCTTTCAAGCCTTGATCTTAAATGTTCCTAGTTATAGAGTTATTAGGATTGGACACTAATAACTCGGATAGACTAGCACATATGATGCATGCTCAATTAGGAGAATGTCTCGTTTCATGGACATTGGTGTGAGGACACTAGTGCATATATGTGGGTGCTTATTATAAGAATAAGTACACTGAACTGACCCGCTACAGAATTCTTAATGGTTATTATTTAATGTCAAATTGGAATTCCTGTGTTGCAATAGTGCAGATTGATCCTTAGACTTGAGACATCATGGTAGTCTTATATTTGAATGGTTATGCTTTGGTTCTTTTTTGGATTCTAATGGGGTCGTTAACAAATTATCATTGGGCGTAACCTTATCACACATGAAGGCTTGTGAATGTCGAAATAGGATTCATCACTTTTTGATAAGATGAGAAGATGTCCCATGTATTCCGATGATTTCATAACTGAGGAAATCCTTGGCCAAGGTGAGGTGGAAATCAAAAGGTGTTTTGATTTCACCTATAAAGTCATAAATCTGGAATTGATACATAGTTATTGAATTATTAGGGTTTCGTCATAAAACCATACCCTAAATTCAACCGGGACATAGATTGATGAAAGGATTTTACTGCACGATAATTGCAATTGAAAAGGTCTGTGTTTTTCATCCTTGGCTAGGTATTCATGGCATGTTGCTAGACGTTAACCATGATATGTAGGGTTTTAGAATTAATTTGATTAATTCTAAAACTATTAATTAAAGAGTTTAATTAAGAAGCCCATGAGATGTGTTAATTAAGAGGCCCATAAGTTTAATTAAAAAGTCTAATTAATCTAATAAGTTGGGCCTTCATATAGCCCAATGGAATTGGCCCTACATCTAGCCCAATGGTGGACCTAAGGGGTCACACACTTAGGTTGAGCCCGTTCCACAATTTAAAAGAGAGATTCAGCCCAATGTGATTAAGGGCCAGGCCTAAATTGTTTAGGGGTTTTCCAAGGCACTATTAGGGTTTTTAGCTCTATAAATATGCCACTTAAGAAGCTGGAAAAAAAAAAGTGAGAAATTTTGAATCTCTCAAGAGGCGCCTAGGGTTGCTAGCATTACTCGAGGCGTTCATGGAAAGGGTCGATCGTGTGGACCGACTTGGAGGAGTTCGTGTTTGCGACTCTATGGATCATAACCGGGTAGAATCGAAGCTACGCAATCAGCTGGTTCCTAACATCATGTACGTGGTCTTGGACCACACCATCCCGAGTCAGGGAATGGCTATGGCTTTATGATTACACGATGGCCCGCGGGGGTGATTGCAAAACCCTGGCGTCACTACCATCGGGTTACTTCACGACATATTGCATAATGCATTTGCATGCACCTCCAATACTAAGTTATCCACTTAGATATCGCTATCTAACTTGGGTGTTTCATAGCTCTGGAACATTTCAGGTTCTAGGTGTAGCAAGTGTTTCAGGTACTCGAGAGCAAGCAAAGGCAAAGAGGAAACGACTACCTAATATTTCTCTTATTTTGTTACGTTCCAATAAATCAAGTTGTTGTAATCAAACTACCAATTGACCATTTAAATCTACTACCAATTTTTATTCAGATGTCTTATGGAATCAACTATTTATACGGAGATACGACGATACTAATAATCGAAGCATGGTAAGCTTCTAAGCAAATTCGAGGGGTATATTTATGTTCTTGTTCCAAGAAAAATAATATACACAAAACCATTTGTATTAACTACCATTTTGTCCTTAATTTTGGAAGTTCATATTTATGACAATATCATGTACGTATTGTTGAGTTCTAACCTAGTCAAGAGGGGGGGTGAATTGACACTTTTTAAAACTCTAATGCAAAACTTATGCACGTATATATATGAGAAAACAAATTTAATACAAACCAAAATTGTAGTTGAGAGTACGAGAGCACTTAAATACTATATGGATAATATGATATCCGCCAACTGTGCTAGTATGTGCTTTGGTCCAATATACTCTTCAAATTACAACTTGGTGAAAACAAGTAATTTGAATGCACACAATAACAAGTCTTTAAATAAATCAAATGGAATATTGAATAAGTACCAAGAATGATCAATTAAAGCAAATAAGAATATAATCAAAATAACCACCAAGAATGTATGCCTAAGGATTCGACCACTTCAGATAGCACAAGACCAAAAATAAACAAGTATAATCAAGCAAGAATCAGTAAGAGCGAAAAGAAGAACACAGCAATGTATAGTGGTTCGGCCCTTATGGCTTACATCCACTACCTAAGGATTTCCTTCATTAGGATTTTCAACCAAATCTACTATATGAAACTTTTCTTACAACCACCGAAGCCTTCACTTGGCTTCACCACCACCAAACTACTTCTGGAGTCTCACACTCACTAGTTTGGATTTTGTTTGCTCTTTACAAAATACAAGAATAGTAGAGATTGAGAAATAGGGTTCTCTCAAAATAATACAATGAAGCGTAGAGAACTCTCTTAGTTTTCTCTCAAGAAGATAGAGGAAGAGAAAGATCTAGAGAGAATGAAAATCTTGGTCAATAATGTAGAAAATAATAAGGCTTCAAAAAATTGTTCCAAAGCCTTCAAGAGATCCTTTTATATAGTGCTAGAGAAGACTTTCCTTGATCAATCTTAGCCCTCCATGTGTCAAGTCTTCAAGCCAATCTCAGCCCTTCATATTGAATTCTTGATTTACCTTCCATAATCAGCTAACTTGATTGATCATCAGGACCTTTGACTTTTGTTGATCTCCAATCAGCCTTGAATGAGCAAATCAATTCCAGTAATGCATGGCTGATTTTAAGGATTAAAATATCATCAAAACCCTTCATAATTCTTGCAAAATCAACAATAAATAAGAAATGATCAATTTTGACTTCTAGTTGATCTTCAAACTCCTTTGATTGTGCAATTGGCCCCTTAGCTTCCATAACAAGCATAGCTAATTTGAAATTTGAATTTAAACCTCCAAAAGGTGTAAAATCCAACCAAATATTCTCAAATAATGAAGTAAATTTGTCCAATAATGAAGATATCAATTATAACTTCAAAAGCCCTTAATTGAACAAGTTTCCATACTAAAAATGTTGATAAATAGAGAATCAATTTGTGTAGCTGAATATATGCAAGATATCCTTTGAATATTCTCCCATAATGAAGATATCAATTAGCCATAATGAGTAGGATAATTGATTCCATGATTTGAGTCTCCATATCCTTTTAATGAGAGAGAATCAACAATAAAGGAAAGTAATATCAATCAAGGTTTAATTTTCAAACCTTAATTTCCTCCATTAATGTTCAACAATAATGTTGAATATTTAACTTCTCCATTTGAATGCAATTCAAAAAATTATTCCATATTTAACTGAGTAAAGGAGTTTCTAGGAACCTTTAAATTTACTCCTTGATTCTCTTACCATATCTAGACCAACGAGATGATGTATCCTTGATGAGTGTGCTCCACGTGGCTTCCATGTCATCAAAATGCCACATTAACAATGCCATGTCGCCAAGTTACATATATGGCAACTCCATATAGTGGACTACTCCAATCTCCTCAAAAACTTCCATATAGATCTTTTGAACTTTCCATATATGAACAATGATTCCATATATATATCTTCTAGACTTTCCATTCCAAGAAGAACTTTCCATACATAGCTCAAATACTCAAATTTCTAGAAAGCTCTCTAAAAACTTGTTTCCATATATAATGAAATCTCTATATCAATATAAGAAGTTTCCATATATAACCTGTGTCATGAAATCACTAGAGAATAGCTTTGTAAGCCTTATGAAGGCTTCATGCTTTGTTAGTACATAAAATATAAATGAACATTCACATTCACACATGCCAATCATCAATCATCATCAAAATCTACACTCAACACGTATTACCTCATTTATTCAAGTCCTCTAAAGAATATCCTTGAAATCACCACCTAATAAATAAGCACGTTCTCTCAGAAAGTAAAACCCTTTTTCGTGATGTCATTCCGACTACTTGAATACGTAAAACATGGAATCACAAGAAAGACCAAGGTTCAGGTTGCAATGTTTTCTTCTTGAAGGTTACAAGTTTATATCTCATATTTATCTAATACCTTCCTAACACGCTTCTCCAGACTTGAAATTTAAAGACATTTAAATACCATAAGGAAGTGGGAAAAATGTTAACGAGTTAATTAACGCCTCATATATTTAAATTTTGAAACCAATGCGTTAGAACTGATCTTGGGATTTACGGGGCGTTACAGGTGGTATCAGAGCTAGAATTTATGATTTAAGTTTTGATTTGGCTAAGTTTGCTAACTTTGAGGATATTTTGGGTATGTGACGGCTTTATGGTTTTGATTTGAGTTTGGACTGACTAATTTTGAGGATATTTTGTTTGTGGTTCATAGAATTTAAAGATGCTCGCAGGTACTTGGACCTTGTGGTTCTGAACAAATTAGTTTTGGTAAAGTCGATTAAATTTTTATAACCAATAAAGACTAAGGAAATTTCTTGTTTATCTATTCCATTTCAATCCTTTCAGGTTTTAGAACCCTTAGTAACAAATGTTTTACAGGCTTGTGGTAGATTTGAGGTCACAGGGATCATAGAAGCGATTGGAGGATGAACCTTATTGTCAGACCTTATCGAATTCGGAGTTTAAGGGACTTATCTCAAGAATATTAATATAAGGATTATATGCATGTACGCATTTAAGGATATTTGATGGCAGGAATGAATCCGACTGGAATAGAGACCCAGAACCAGTGAACCATCTTGAGATGGTGGACTACACGTCTAGGCAGAAGCTACATACGCTCAGGAGATACAATAGGAGAATTTTTGGACTTGGTCACCCCTGTTCTGCAAACACTTCCACCCAACGTCACAGTCCCTTGCATAGTGGATTTACAAATAGCTTATTTGATTTCCTTGTAAACAATAGAATTGCAGGAAGTTGGGGGTGAGCTGCATGTCCAAGGACCTTATGATGACCTCATGACTTTTACCACTCACCTACGTGAAATTGAAGGATTTATGGGCACAACAGACATACTCCCAGGAAGGGTAGCGCCAGAAGAAGGACATAAAGAACAAACCTTGATACCCCCACCAAGATCCAAAACCTAGCAAAATGATTTTAATTTTCAAAGACTACATACATGTACAAATATGGGAGGTGGTAACAAAGTAGTAGGATGCACATGTACAAGTAAGGATAAAATAGTAGTATGTGATGGTTATGGCATCTAATTGATATTATTAACTTTTAAAGTATCTTGATGAAAAGAAGGATTGTATGGTTATTTTTGGGGATCTTAGAAGGTAATGTTTATTTGGTGATACTAATCTTTGGGGTTTTGATGACAGGATAGGATGCACAACCATTTTGGGAGATGTAGGTGACAGTCAATAGAACTTGATGAGTAAGTAGGGTGAGGGTGGCTACAAGTAAGTATTTTTGTAAGTTGGACCTAGCCGAAAGTTGGGTAACCCACTAAGATCTTTGGGAATATTTTTATATAAGGATTGTTGGAATCTCTTAATAATTATGTTGTGAAAACCAAACAATTCAAGGAATTGGGAGATAATTTGGAAACTTGAATTTTGAAGATAGTTTGATTTGTGGTCCAATAAGACTTAACCAATGCCCTACAAGTATTTGAGAGATTTAGAATCTTGAGAATTTCGGACAATAAGTGCATAAGATGTCATTCTAACATTTACGTGGTGAAATGAGAGGCTTATATACATGTACACCTATGAGGATAAATAGTAATATGTGGCAATTATGGGAAATATGAATAAGTGTTAGTAGGATCGAATGAGTAAGTGGAATAAGATCCAGTACAGGTAAGTATTTTAGTTGCTTGGAGAAAATGAGCCCCCAGCTAAGATCTTCAATGACTCCCTAGATTTTCGAAGGCATCTTTCCATGCATATGACTTTTTGGGATCTTGGGAAATAACTTATACCTAACGCATTTGGATTTTGTGTTACTTTGCAGGGACTCAATAAGTTTGGAGTTTCAAGGAATATTAGGAAATATTCATGGGGATGCTACTTTGTCTTGCAGATATTGGTTTCTAAGATCTTAGATGATAAGTGTTGAAGGGATAATCTCTTTCTGCTTTTTGATCGTCCTAAAGGATTCCTTTCGAGAAGACATCTCTATATATATATGGGTTGCTAGAAATTCTCATTTGGTATGGTTAAAACATCAAAGGATTAGTTGGATTTATTAACATCTCGTACTGACAACTATTTTGTAGGAAGTTAGAGGATATGAAGTCTAAAGGACTTTAGAAGACAAACGTTTGGAAGGCCATTTTGCGGAGTTTGATGAATTTGAAATCTCAGGGATCCCAAACACTAATCACTTTAAGGATACCTAATTGATAGAATTGGGTGTAAGTTTGTGGTGGCAGGATAGGATATATCGCAATTTAGAAGTTTTCTGTGGATACTGGTGGGTAAGTCAAATAAGAATTTACTTGAGAGTTTGGTAGACTTGGGATCTCAAGAGTTTAGGATAACAATCATGGGAAATGCATATGGGTTACGGGGTAGAAGTTGGCACCATATCATTTGGGAAAGTTAAACCCCTGGCCAAGATTTTGGGATTCACCAGACTTTTTGAAAATATTTCATATGAGTTTTTAGAATTCAATTGAGATATTTCTGGTTATGGTACTAACAACTACATTGCAGACAATTCAAGAATTTTTGGTGTCTTAAAAAGTTCTAGGAAAGAGTCCAATTGTTTTATATGGTGAAAGAGTACCCATAGGGTTAAGAAACTACTTCGTTTTACAGGTATTTAATGGGTTGTGAATGGTAAGTGCTCGAGAGACTATTTTGTTACTCACTAGCAAATGTAGAATTTGAAAGGTTGTCATAAACAAGGTTATGGAATTTCATGATTAATTTACAGTCGAAGGTTGAATATTTACCTTATAATTTTGAATATGATTATTCCAGATGGAAAATACCCAATATTCTCAATGATCCGGGAAGGGACACAGCTTGGAGGTTCGAGGGAAAAGTTTCAAGCTAAATGGTCACTACCTTAGGTGTCAAAAGTTTCATTTTTGGAAGTGTTGCTACACTTGTGGAGAAAGCGATCACAAAGCTCAGAATTGCCTCAAAAGGGGAAAAATCTATGAACAAAGGATGGTTAGTAAATTTATGCAATTATGTAGTTAAGGTATGGATAGTTAATAAATTTTATGGATTGGTGGTTTAAGGAAAATGTCCTAGTAATTCGGTAAGATAATTTCTTAGAGCTGATGAGTTTTACTGAAAATAATGATAGGTCGGAAGGTGAAATGATCGATAATGGATTAGGTAGTTAAGACGATTGATTAGGAGTGCTACTGAGACTATGAAGATATATGGCATTCCATTCGGGATGGTTTTTTATTGGAACCATAGGGCTAGAGGTAACTTACTTTATCTAGGGACTGCAAATGTTCAGAAGATTTAAGGGATTATGAGGATTTGTTAGTGATAATCCATAAGTTGTGGACAACTATGGGTCGAGGAATGTTATTAGCTAGCATAAGCTAAATGTAACTTTAATTGTGAAAATGATACATTAAGGATTTGTGACTAAAGGATTCAAACTATCAATTGAGGGTTAAAGAAAGAGATGGTAGCAGGATTGCTTTTAGATTCTATTACGGATGATATCTAGTGATACTAATGCACTTGTAGCCTGCATGAGTTCGATAAATGGGTGTTCAAATTAAACTTGAGTTAACTTGTGGTTATCTTACTCAGTTAATAGGGGAAAATGAGTAAAGCTTAAGGATCAACTTACGAACACTATAGGAATAGCAAGCTTACGCTAACATAGATAATTTCCTTAAGTATTGTTGTGTTGGGAGACAGTCATGGGAATTGAGGAAATAGGATATTGGAAACAACCTTGAATAATGGAAATTTTATGAAAATATGTTAAAAGATTTCCTAGTGTAGCCAAATTGAGTAGAATGAAGCAAGGGAAGAATATCCTTTAAAAAGGATTAAACGGTATGAGTGGTTAATCAATCCATTTCGATCCAATCTCCAATAATACCGAAATATTTGGAAGCGATCAATAAGAGAAATGACAATGGGCTCTAACCTTGATCTGGGAAGTGGTTCAATACTTATGGGGATCCATACCTTTACCTCAAAATCATATTGGTATGTCAAATTATAGAACTCGATACCATAACAATATTGGAGGCATTTCAAATATGGGTATAACAATGAGTGGTGGTAATCAATGATTAGATATATGGGCATCAGCTATCAACCCTTGGGATGAGCCGGGGATACTAGTAACTAATTGTCACATTTCTGGTATTGTGCATAATGCAGGGGCACACGAGTTAAAATGTATAAAATAATTTTGGAAGGCATGTCCTAAGGGTGGTCTTAATAAACGTATGGGTTTTGTGGATGAAAATTTATGAGCAGTATTTATCGCCCATGGTTTTGAGTTGACAGCAAATGTGGTCATCAAATCTGGGGCAGCACTACCTGTATGGGAGAAAATTTGAGGTCTGGACGAATCATGGGAGCTTAAGGTACCTGGTTCCTCGGAGAGATATGAATATGAGGCAGCGATAGTGGATGCCATTTTGAAGGACTACACTTGTACAATCCAGTACCTTTTAGGAAACCAACCGATCGCGTAGCTTCGATTCTACCCGGTTATGATCCGTAGAGTCGCAAACACGAACTCCTCCAAGTCGGTCGATCGTGTGGACCAACTTGGAGGAGTTTGTGTTTGCGACTCTACAGATCATAACCGGGCAGAATCGAAGCTACGTGGTCGGTTGGTTTCCTAACAGAAACGAAAGCATCAGGTTATTTCGAACCTTTAATGATTTCGTTACTGTTAGGAAACCAGCCGACCGCATAGCTTCGATTCTACCTGGTTATGATCCGTAGAGTCACAAACACAAACTCCTCCAAGTCAGTCCACACGATCGACCCTTTCCACGAATGCCTCAAGTAATGCTAGTAACCCTAGGCGCCTCTTGAGGGATCCCATCTGGTACTCCCCCGCTAGGACTTGGAATGATGAAGAGTACAAGGTGAGCTATAAAGCTTGTAAGTAATAAGCTGGAAAGAAAAACTGAAGTTGAATCGAAGAATATCGATACTAATAAATTACTTACTGAACTTGTACTAAGTATAATCAATATCTGATTGCATTCAGAGAATGTAATGCAAATAAATTGTAAAATAAATACAGGTATGCAACTTTTTCTCATAGGCCCACATAACTGTTGTAACGACCCATTAGAGGGTTTAGATTTTTATTTAGAAATTTCTGAATTTCTGAATTAGTATTGTTTAGAGGATTTTTGCCAATTAATTGTTAATATGGCAATCTAGAGATTTTAATTGAGAAAATAGCTTTTAAATAGCATTTAATTCTTTTTATTTATGAGAAATTAAATGCAAGGACTTGAGGGTCATTTAAGGATTTGATATTAGAGTTTAATTGTTAAATAGAATTAGTGTGATTAAAGGATTAATGAATCCATACGTGAGGAGGATTCGGACTGGAAGACTCCTAGTTGTATAAGGAGATTGTGAAGGCTTTTAGGGTTGTTTTCTCTTTATATATATATAAACTTCCATAAGCCATATGTTCTTCACGCCGCAAGAACAGAGAGCCAAGAAGCAATCAGTGAGTTCAAGGATTTGCATAGAAGGCTCTCGGGAGATCATTGAGTCGATTAAGGAGGTCGTAAGGCAAGTTATTCTCCCTGTAAACTTTTCTTACAAGATCATATATTAGCATTCGATCATCAGTTCCAGCAGTTCTTTGTTTAAGTTTCAGATTTATGTTACAGTCAGTGTATATATATATAGGCACGAGCAGTGAGTTCAAGTCTTGCATAGGAGGCTCTCGTGAGATCATTAAGTCGATCAAGAAGATCATAAGGCAAGTATCCTTCCCCTGTAACCCTTTCTTACAGGTCTTAATTTAGTTTGATATTAGATTTCCAGAATTGAATCAGTTCCAGTGCATGTATATATATATATGTGCGTTACAGTGAGTTATTTCAGTTCAGTGCATGTTTATATATGTATTTACATGCGTACAGTGAGTACCAGCTAGTTCATACATGTTCCTTGCAACGTTTACATTAGTTATGATCAGTAAATCATCCCTCAAGTTGTTAATATATCAATTGGGATTGTTCTCCCAAGATTTCTTTTGGAATGGTTTAGTGAAGCTAAGTCTTGATTCAAGTTATGATTTCTGTTATCATAAGCTTTACATCTGATAAGATTCTAGTCATTCGAATAAGTCTTGTGTCATTCGAATGAGTTTCAAAGCATCCGAATAAGTTTCAGTGTTATCGTAATGTTTTTCCCTTATAATGTATCAGTCATTCGAATGAGTGCCTTGTCATTCGAATGAGTCCTGAGATATCGTATCATTCGTATGAATTTTTGAGGTTTTTAGACTGTCATTCGAATGAGCCTTGTTGTCATTCGAATGAGCCCTTGAAGATGTGAGTAAGTTGTTGCTTTGTATAGCTTAGCATTCGAATGAGCCTTCTTGTCATTCGAATGATCTTCAAATTGATTCGAATAAAGTTACTGTTGCATTCGAATGAGTCGAGTTTTGCCAGTTCAAATGTTGGAAATTTTCAAAATTCATTCGAATGAATTTGAGAGTCATTCGAATGAGTCCTAGATCAGATCCGAATAGCCTTGAAATATCATCTATCATTCGAATGAGCCTTCTGTCATTCGAATGAGTCTCTGTCATTTGAATGAGTTTTCTACCATTCGAATGAGCTTGCTGAAATCCTTTTTTTCATTCGAATGGGCTGCTTTTTCATTCAAATTACCTCCTTAGACTTTCTCAATCATCCAAATAGTATCAAATGGCATCCGAATGGCTTTCAATAAATTCTTGATTCAAGTCTTAAATTTAATATAAATATTCAATTATTCAAATATTGAATTTTTATGCCAAGATATCATAAAATCCAATATGCCATGCCTATACTTAGAAATTTCAGAATATTTGAATCTCAATATTTCTAGTAAAAATCATATACCATGTTTAGCAGTTCATTATGACATGGTCAGCATTATTTTGTGAGATTATGTGCATACACATTGTATGAGCATTGAGCATGACTTATGTGGAGCACTACATATCGTGTGCCAGCATTTATATGAGCATTGCATTATGCGCGCCAGGCGGCTTGCCCGCGGAGATCCCACTAGTATCAATACAATTATATCTCAGTTATTAGTTGCTCGCCTGATGTCGACCAGGGAGCTAGGGGCATATTGCCCAAAGTATGTGCTTACAGTTTTTATGTTTGCAGGACTCAGATCAGTCAGGTATGTGTTACAGTTATGTGGGCCTATGGGCCAAAGTTGCATACCTGCATTTAGTTTACAGCTTATGTGCATTACATCTTATAAATGCCATCCAGTGATTATTATATCTCTCAGTACAAGTTCAGTAAGTATTTTTATCAGTATCGATATTCTTCGATTCAGCTTCAGTTATTCTTTCCAGTTTATTACTACTGAGCTTTGTAGCTCACCTTGTACTCTTCACCATTCCAGGTCCTAGTGGGGGAGTACCAGACGTGGGGCCTAGCAGCAGTGTCCAGTAGTGTGTGTACGTGGAGCCGCTCAAGACCAAAGATGTCTGGGAGTTATTAGTTGTTAGTTAGTGCTTGATCAGTTTAGATTCATTTTAATTTCCAGTTTAGGGAATTTCCCTTAGATGCAATTATGATTTTAGTTTTTGTTGACTCAGAGTCTTATTACAGTTAATTGATATATACAGTATTGGTATCAGAATTCAGTTATCAGTCAGTTTATCTTATTATCCCCAGTAACACCTCTTCTCGGGCAGTTCTAGGAGAAGGGGTGTTACAACTGTAATATATACCTGACTGATCTGAACCCTGCAAACACAAAAACTATAAGCACATACTGTGGGTAATATGCCCATAGCCCCCTAGTCGACATCAGGCGAGCAATTCATAACTGAGATATAACTAATACTGATACTAGTGGGATCCCCGCGGATAAGCCGCCTGGCGAACATAATGCAATGCTCATATAAATGCTAACACATGGTATGTAGTGCTCCATATAGGGTCATGCTCAATGCTAATACAAATATGTATGCACATAATTCCACAAAATAATGCTGAACAGTTGTGCCTTATGGAACCAGAGGATTCATAGTTTATACAGATGCTTCAAAAACCAGGTTAGGATGTGTCCTCATGCAAAATGAAAGAATGGTAGCATATGGGTCACGACAGTTGAAAAATCATGAGCAACATTATTCTACCCATGATTTGGAATTGGTCTCAGTTGTGTTTGCCTTGAAACTGTGGCCGCACTATTTGTATGGAGAAAAATTCGAGGTATTTACAGATCATAAGAGCTTTCAATATTTATTCTCTCAAAAAGACTTGAATATGAGGCAACGACAATGCACAGAGTGTCTGTAGGATTATAATTGTACGATCCAGTACCATCCCGAGAAGGTAAATGTGGTGGCTAATGCATTAAGCAGGAAAGAGCTTGCTCTGGTAGCCAATCTAATGGCTCGAGAATGGGGATTGGTGGAGGCTTTTAGCCAGTTGATAGTGGTTGTCTTTCTTAAGGGAACGTTTGCTTACGTTGTTGGCTTAACAATTCACTCGCATCTAATGGAACAAATCCAGCAAGCTACTCTAGAAGACTCGAGGGTGAGGTTACAGGTTGACAACCAGGGAAAGTCAAGAACCCTAACTTTAGTTTCTCATACGGGATATTGTGTTTTGTGAGTCGAATCTATGTGTGCAAAGTTAAGGAATTGAGGCAAACCATACTGGATGAAGCACACCGAGCCAAGTATAGAGTCCACCCTTATGCTACCAAAATGTATAAAGATTTGAAAAACTTGTACTAGTGGTCAGGAATGAAGAAAGATGTAGCCCGACAAGTGGCCCAATGTGACATTTGTCAAAGAATAAAAATAGAACATCAAAGACCTGTTGGGAAGCTTCAACCCCTAGAAATTCCCGAATGGAAGCGGGAACATATTACTATGGATTTTATAACAAGGTTGCCAAAAGGATCCACAAGAAACAATGCAATATGAGTGATAGTAGAGAGATTAACCAAGTCTACTCATTTCTTACCCATGAAAACAGGACAACCAATTAGCAAGTTGTTCCAATTATATATAAAGGAGATAGTCAGGTTACATGGGACCCCAATAAGTATAGCCTTCGATAGAGATTCAATGTTTACTTCTCGATTTTGGGAAAGTTTACAAAAATGTTTGGGAACACAACTTCAGTTGAGTACAGCTTATCACCCCCAAACAGATGGACAATCAAAACGAACAATCTAAACCTTGGAAGACATGTTACGAGCCTGTGTAACTAATTTTTCAAAGGGATGGGAAGAGAATTTGCATATCGTAGAATTTGCATACAATAATAGTTGTCATAGCAATATTAGCATGGCCCCCTATAAAGCTCTCTATGGTCAAAAATGTAAAATCCTTTTATGTTGCACTAAAGTGGGGGGAAACAATTATTGGGACCCGACATAGTGCAACAAACAAATGAGAAGATTTGGGTAATTCAAGAACGAATCAAGGAAGCTCAAATCTAACAAAAATCATACCCTAATTGTTAGTATAGGTGCTCTAGACCCAATCAGATTGGGCATGTTGTACACTGACAATTGTAATCAAGTTTATTATTGAATAAGGAGTTATTCAATTTCACAAGAAGTCATTCTATTAGTTTCTTGTTATTATTGTAATAACCGAATGAAACTAGATAGAAGTCCATATGATATATACTGTAATTAATCTATAAAGATGTGAGATGATGCATCACAGTTTCTAGACATCATTAAACGTCCCAAGTCGTAGCAATGTCAAGAATGGACATTGACAATTGCGGTAAGACTTGTATGTGCTATGTTTTTGCTATGTGATAGCAATGGGGTCTCACACCCATAGGCATGGGGATGCCTAGACAAGTACATAGGTGACCAATGTTGGAGAACGTGTTACTGGACATGACTCGCCATGAGAATCCATTTTGGTTATATATTGATGGAATTCTCATACAAGATGGGTGTAACTAATCCTTGGACCTGAGGTTGTCATGGTCATCTCATAAGAAGATCGGTATGCTTTGACATCGTTTCGATGGGCCTAGACAAAGGCTGCACGTGGGCGATAGTTGGGTATATCGTGAGGCTTATGGAGATGGGTGCATAGCCAAGATGGAACTCGTCTATCCCTTGATAGAGGATGATGTATCTAAGGCGCCTTCGGTGGATATTCACTTTAAATCCATGGCCATGGTGAAAGAGATCAATAAGGAGTTATTGATTCACTTTCTATTAAGTGAAAATATCCAGAAGACCGAAGAAAACTCATGTGATCGTTATCAAGCAACACATCGCCATACTTGAGATCACATAAGATACATTGACGAGAGAATCGAATTACACGGTAACCATGCTCGTGAAAGGTTATTTGCGGATTATGAATCCTTCTGAATAATTGGGTAGGCATGATGCCTTGCTAGAGGCCAATCTTGTCTTATGTGTTCGTACCGACACATTGCCAACATATTCGGAAGCCTAATGAGTCATACGCAATAGGCACGATCCCTGGCTTAAACCAGGAGAGTGGACGTATGGTTAAGTGGGACACTTTGGCAAGAAGTTGTGCCATCGTAGGTTCTCACGAAAAAGAACAAATAGACGTAATGACGTCGACATGAAAAGGGGTCGTCATAATGGAAAGAGTTTCCTAAAATGGCAATTAATTAAATTAGGAAGGAGTTTCTAATTTAATAATTTTCTATTTTTTGGAGTGGCAAATAGGAAATAAAATATATTTGGGTTTAAGTTAATATTTGGACTAAATTGGATTTGAGCCAAATATTAAATTAAATATTATATTTGGACTAAATTGGATTTGGGCCAAATATTAAAATAAATATTATATTTGGACTAAATTAGATTTGGGCCAAATATTAAATATTATATTTAGACTAAATTAGATTTGGGTCAAATATTAAATAAAATATATTTGGGCTTAAATTAGATTTGGGCCATAATATTTTATTTAAACCTATAAAAGGATTTGGGCCATTTAATTATATTTCTAGTTGGACTAAATAAACCCACTTAAGATTCTAATTAAATTAGAATTAATGGGTCAGCCCATATCCATTAGGGTTTAAGAAACCCTAGAGCTCCTTATAAATATCCCTTTATGGGTTGCCCAAAATTAAGGGGTTTTTTGGTGTCATTTTTCAAGAGTTGAAAAACGCATTGCGGTTCACTCTTCCCCGTTTCTTTTGGCATCAATACGAAACGAGGGCGTTCTTTTACCGTCCATACACAAGCCGTGCAAAGGAGAAGGAGCTAGCACTCCTATTCCGCTCTCCTTGCCAACGGACGCATGCCGCGTATCACGAGTTAAAGGCTGGACGCTTGGACGGCTCGAATCCGCGAACGACTCGATAATCTAAAGGTTAGATTTATTTATTTATTTGTGAATGATTTAATCTCGACGTTGATCCAATCGCCGGGATCGGGGTAAGTTCAAAAATTTTGAACTACGCTGTTTACCCCGTAGCGATCTTGCTTAACTTTCAGTGGTATCAGAGCCATCGTCGAAATATTTCAATTCCTTACGTGCGAATTTGGTTATGTTGTTATTTGTGAAATAATTAAATAATTGTTGCGTTTGTATTTTTTTGGATTGCAAAACGTTTTTGGGTGAAGGGCAAAAGATCGTGTATGACACGAAAAAGGGCGAAACGGGGTTCATGGTGCATACGGATGCACCGGGGTGTCGAAAGATGCAGCCGAGCGGGGCCTGCGCGCGCTGGGCACGGCCTGGGCGCGCGCATGGCCTGGCTAGGCGCGGCCGCGCAGGCTGGAGCGCTGCCTGGCACAGTCGCGTGCGCGCAGGCGCCCCCAGGCGCGGCCGCGGGCGCACAAGGCGTAGGCGGGCACGGGTGCTACCCGCCCGACCAGCGAGTAAGACCCGTGACCCATAACCCGCGCGCCCGCGGACGACCTGTGCATGGCCCACAGGTGCGACCCGCGACCTGCGCGCCCCCTGCTTGCCCCCAGGGGCCAACGCGCGCCAGGCGTGGCCCAGGCGTGCCCTGCGCGCCCCATGAGCGCCCCAGGAGTGCCCAATGGGCCTTGTGGCCTAGCAGCATGTTCGACATGCTGCCCAGCTGCCTCCCAGCCCCTCCTTCTCCCCCAGGCTTCGATTTGACCCTTCCCCAGGGTTCACGTGAAGCACCCGGGCCGACCCTTCGATGGCCCAGTGCGTTACGTTCCCTCGGGTAGGGCTCGGCCAAATTGTTTGGAAATTTTTTATTATTTTTATCCGATCCATGAGTGTATGACACTTATGAGCCGTGATTAAAATTGGGCCAGGGCCGTTAATTGGGTTATTTATTAATTATTGGGCTGCTAGTGTATGTTTGACATGCATTGGTTGATCCAAGGCCTGTTGAGCCTTGTTAGTTATACTATTAGATGGAGCCCAAGCCCAACACAATTAAAACAATTTTTTTTTTCTAAAATTATACAAATTTTCAATTTATTGAAAGCGTTTCATTAAGTTTGAAATAGATGCGATAATTAATTAATATAATTATGAGTGAATCAATTGGATTGATTGCGTGGGTGTATGGTATGGATCGAGTCGACAATTTATTTTATGTTGGGAATGAATGCTTGTAAATTTGGTTTTTGAAATAGGGCCTGCGTGTCCTGCCTCTCTTATACTCTGATGTACATTCTCTTCTTATCTTACTCCCCCTGAATGTAACTCGGGGTTTCTGATTCTATCTAATAGAATAGAATAGAGTAGTAATAGTTGTAGTTTGTATGAAAAACAAGAGATGGAGCTAAATTGAAGACAAGATTCGAAGACCAACGAAGGCTTGAAGAATGTGCTTATGAAGCAAGATGTGATTCTTCACCTAGGTTTGACCCGCTAGCTTCCCTTCTATGACTCGAGGGGACTAGCCGTAGTTATCCATACCATACACCGGTTTGAGTTGTTTATTATGCATTATTAATTTGATTAATTGCATGTGATGAGACCTAAATAAATAAATAATAAATCCCTCATAAATATTAAGCCAACTTGCCTTCCATCATTATGAAGCATTAGGTTTCTAGTTGTCACTTGATTTATTGAGTCACTCAAGGTCATGTGTCACCTATGATTCCTATGCTTTATGGGCCATGAGATGTCCCGGAATGATGGGTTCGACTTAACTAGAAAGGTGGGGTTTGTTGAGTCACTCAAGGCCATACTAAGTATAGAGGTAAAGATTGGGAGTCACATAAGATGTGCTTGACAAGGAGTTGTCAACCCAATGAATCTAGGAGTTGCATGTAGATGCAATTGGTAGCAAGTACCTACCTAATCGATCCTAGCATAATTTTTGAGTCACTCAAGTTTGTGCGAGGGGAGATGGGATCCTAGCCCGCTAGGAAATCTTCCAACGGGATTTCCCGAGTTATGTCTTGAGGGTGGCAAACTCGTAGAAAATAGTGGGAGCAATCATAAAATGTTACTTCTTGCAATTTATGATTTCATAATTCAATATGATTATAATAATATCTCTATTCAGTTGTTGATCCAGAATGTCTGGAAACATGTTGATAAGATTGATACTCGAGGGGCACTAATACCCTCAACGACAATAATTTCTATAACTGGGAGATCATCTTGAGGATAGTCCTCACATATGATAAGATTCTCTATGCGATAGAGAGTTATCTTCTTACGAAGCCACCAGTTAAGGAAATAGTAACACATTAGGCCTGGACGATGCACAAGGGTGATATGATCATCGCTTGGTTTATCATCTTGGCTGCCATGATCTCGAACCATAGGTTGCAACATAAGAGTTATGATGCCTATGAGATCATGGCTAGGCTCAAGGATCATCTATTGAGAAGCATGTCATGGAGATGATATGTTTTATTAATAGGTTGCTAGAGCTGAACATGGGTATGGATGCCAAAACTTACCCTAGATTTGGTGCTACAGTCCCTCCCTAACGGCTATGGAAAAGACTCTTGGAGAGTGGTTGTCCATACTTAAGGGGACCAAGCCTAAAATTGATTATAGGCCAAGGGAAGTGTTCTCTTAGTTGAAAGGCCCAAGGCACACAGGGGCAAGCCCAAGAGTAAGAAAGCCAAAAGGAAGAAGAGTTCTTCCATAGCGCAATCTGAAAGAGTTCAGAAGACCAAAACCCGAAAGGGCAAGGAGGATGCGATCTATCTCCACTATGATAAATCGGGAGGTGTAGAGTAAGAAGAGTTATACTCAGGGCACTTCAGGTATTTATGTTATTAGAATTAATCTATCCACTTCTGATTAGTCCACATGGGTATTAGATACTAGATCTAATGCTCATATTTACACTTTTGTGTATGGGCTTAGGAGTACGAGGAGATTAATAATGGGAGAAGTGTACCTACACGTGGCAAATGGATCAAAAGTTGTTCCATTAGTTGTAGGGACCTATTTATTGACATTATCCACAGGGTTTGTATTGGAATTACATAACTATTACTACAATCATGTTTAACTAGGAATATAATTTCTAAATCTTGTTTGACAATGATGGATATTCATTTTTATTTAAGGACAATAGTTGTTCATTTGATAAAACTGAGTTATTTTATGGTAAAACAACAGTACGTAACAGTTTGTATGTCCTTGATGTTGATACTCCTATCAATAACATAAATATTAAGCAACTTAAATCAGGTGATTTAAATAGCACTTATTTATGGCATTGTCGTATTAGCCATATAAATGAGACTTGCATATCCAACTTGCATAAAGATGGATAAATTAGCACATTTGATTATGAATCATATGGTGCTTGCGAATCTTGTTTACTTGGCAAGATGACTAAGTCTCTTTTTAAAGTAAATGGAGGCTACATAAGTGTTAGGGTTTGTGCACATTGATGTGTGTGGACCCATGTCCACCCAAGCTAGAGGTGGATATGTCTACTTCATAACCTTTACTGATGATAGATCATGTTTTGGTTATGTGTATCTTATGAGACATAAATCTGAGGCTTTTGAAAAGTTCAAAGAATTCAGATTTGAAGTAGAGAAACAAACTGAGAAAAGTATCAAAGTACTTCGATCAGATCGAGGTGGTGAATACCTGAATAGTGAGTTTCTAGATCATCTGAAGCAGAATGGGATTCTTTCACAATGGACTCCACCTAGAACATTAGAGATGAATGGTGTGTCTGAAATGAGGAATAGGACCTTGTTAGACATGGTCTGGTCCATGATGAGTAGCATTAAACTCCCCATTTTATTTTTGGGAATACACACTCCTCACCACGATCTTTGTTTTGAACAGGGTTCCAAGTAAGTCAGTTACTCAGACTCCATATGAGATATGGAAAGGAAAGAAGTCAAATTTGTCTTTCCTTAAGATTTGGGGTTGTTAAGCTTATGTCAAGCATGTTGACAATATAATAAGCTAAAACCCAAATCGATGAGATGTTTGTTTGTGAGATATCCAAATGGATATTACTTTTACCACCCATATAAATAAAAGGTGTTTTGTTGCCAAGCATGTGGTATTCCTTGAGAAGGAATTCTTAGATGCTGTGGCTAGTGGGAGGAATATCAAGCTCGAAGAGTTTTGAGGTGAACCACAAACAAATACTCCCCTCTAGGAACCCGAGGAAGATCAAACACAAGATGTTGTGTCAGTTCTCCAACCTTCTACACAAGAACCTCGTAGGTCGATGAGGGTTCGTCGCGAGCAAGAGAGATATGGATTTCTCATCTCGGCACATGGAGATGTGCTTCTAGCTAAGAACGAAGAGCTTACTACCTATGATGAGGCAATGTCTAACATTGACTCTGGATTATGGCAAATGGATGATAAAACAACTTTCCTTAAAGGAAACCTGGTTGAGGATGTGTATATGACACAGCCTAACGGTTTTGTTACTCATAAACATGCAAATAAGATTTGCAATTAGCAAAGGTCAATTTATGGACTAAGGCAAGCATCTCGGAGTTAGAATCAATGTTTTGATGAAAAGATCAAAAGTTTGATTTTTCACAAAAGGGAAGTTGATCCTTGTGTTTACAAGAAGGTTAGTGGGAGCGTGGTGGTCCTTGTAGTCCTATATGTGGACAATATATTGGTCATAGGGAATGGTGTTCCCATGATGCAATTAGTTAAAATATGGCTTTCAAAATATTTTCTCCATGAAGCATTTCGGAGAAGCAGCCTATATTCTGGGAATAAGGATCTATAGAGATAGATCTAGGAGGTTGCTAGCACTCTCCCATAATGCGTACATTGACAGGGTGCTAAAGAGGTTTAGCATGGAAGATTCTAGGAGGAGAAGTCTTCCCATGTCACATGGAATACATCTCTCCAAGGCTATGTGTTCGAAGACACAAGATGAGAGAGATAGGATGAGTAGAGCACAATATGCCTTGGCTATTGGCTTGATCATGTATGTCATGTTATGTACGAGGCCTGATATCCCATATACTTTGAGCATATATAGTAGATATCAAGCTAATCCAGGTAAGAAACACTGGATTGCTGTAAAAAACATTCTTAAGTACTTGTGAAGCACTATAGAGATGTTTTTTGCCATATGGAGAATGAGAGCATACCATGAAGGGGTTCATGGATGCCAGTTTCCAATTCGACCATGATGATTTTAAATCATGTACAATCGAAATTAATATTCTGCCTATATGGCTGGGCCATGAGTTGGAAGAGTTCCAACAAGAGATAGTGGCAGATTCAACAACTGAAGTCGAATACATAACAACCTTCGAAGCAGCTAAGAAGGTTGTATGGATCCATAAGTTCCTGATGAACTTAAAATAGTGTCTAGTATTGTTGATCCAATAATAGTTATTGGGACAACAATGGAGCCATCGCGTAAGCGAAGGAACCACGGTCTCATCAAACGGATCAAATTTGTATTACGACATCACCATATGATAATGGAGATTATCAGCTGAGGTGACATATGTAGAGAAAGTGTCAACGGATGACAACGTCGTAGATCCCTTGACTAAAGCTCTATCCCAGGAGAAACATGAAAGTCATGTTCGATCATCAGGTATAAGATACATGAATGATTAGCTCTAGTGCAAGTGGGAGAATGTTAGTGTAGGTGCTCTAGACCCAATCAGATTGGGCATGTTGTACACTGACAATTGTAATCATGTTTATTATTAAATAAGGAGTTATTCAATTTCACAAGAAGTTATTCTATTAGTTTCTTGTTATTATTGTAATAACCGAATGAAATTAGATAGAAGTCCATATGATATATACTGTAATTAATCTATGAAGATGTGAGATGATGCATCACAGTTTCTAGACATCATTAAACGTCCCAAGTCGTAGCAATGTCAAGAATGGACATTAACAATTGCGGTAAGACTTGTATGTGCTATGTTTTTGCTATGTGATAGCAATGGGGTCTCACACCCATAGGCATGGGGATGCCTAGACAAGTACATAGGTGACCAATGTTGGAGAACGTGTCACTGGACATGACTCGCCATGAGAATCCATTTTGGTTATATGTTGATGGAATTCTCATACGAGATGAGTGTAACTAATCCTTGGACCTGAGGTTGTCACGGTCATCTCATAAGAAGACCGGTATGCTTTAACATCGTTTCGATTGGCCTAGACAAAGGCTGCACGTGGGCGATCGTTGGGTATATCGTGAGGCTTATGGAGATGGGTGCATAGCCAAGATGGGACTCGTCTATCCCTTGATAGAGGATGATGTATCTAAAGCGCCTTAGGTGGATATTCACTTTAAATCCATGGCCATGGTGAAACAGATCAATAAGGAGTTATTGATTCACTTTCTATTAAGTGAAGATATCCGGAAGACCGAAGAAAACTCATGTTATCGTTATCAAGCAACACATCGCCATACTTGAGAGCACATAAGATACATTGACGAGAGAATCGAATTACACGGTAACCATACTCGTGAAAGGTTATTTACGGATTATGAATCCTTCTGAATAATTGGGTAGGCATGATGCCTTGCTAGAGGCCAATCTTGTCTTATGTGTTCGTACCGACACATTGCCAACATATTCGGAAGCCTAATGAGTCATACGCAATAGGCACGGTCCCTAGCTTAAACCAGGAGAGTGGACGTATAGTTTAGTGGGACACTTCGACAAGAAGTTGTGCCGTCGTAGGTTCTCACGGAAAAACAACTAATAGACGTAATGATGTCGATATGGCGAGGGGTCGTCATAATGGAAAGAGTTTCCTAAAATGGCAATTAATTAAATTAGGAAGGAGTTTCTAATTTAATAATTTTCTATTTTTTGGAGTGGCAAATAGGAAATAAAATATATTTGGGATTAAGTTAATATTTGGACTAAATTGGATTTGGGTCAAATATTAAATTAAATATTATATTCGGACTAAATTGGATTTGGGCCAAATATTAAAATAAATATTATATTTTGGACTAAATTAGATTTGGTCCAAATATTAAATATTATATTTGGACCAAATTAAATTTGGGCCAAATATTAAATAAAATATATTTGGGCTTAAATTAGATTTGGGCCATAATATTTTATTTAAACTTATAAAATGATTTTGACCATTTAATTATATTTCTAGTTAGACTAGAATAAGCCCACTTAGGATTCTAATTAAATTAGAATTAATGGACGAACCCATATCTATTAGGGTTTAAGAAACCCTAGAGCTCCTTATAAATATCCCTTTATGGGTTGCCCAAAATTAAGGGGTTTTTTGGTGTCGTTTTTCAAGAGTTGAAAAACGCATTGCCATTCACTCTTCTCCGTTTCTTTTGGCATCAATACGAAACGAGGGCGTTTTTTTACTGTCCATACACAAGCCGCGCAAAGGAGAAAGAGCTAGCATTCCTATTCCGCTCTCCTTACCAACGAACGCGTGCCGCGTTGATCGGGCTATCGAACACTGATAGATTAGATGAATAATGATTTTGATTTGCAGCAAGGGTGCAACCCAAAGTCGTCTCCCAACGAACCTCAAACTGATTTGTCAAAACAAGACTAAACGGGGGGGGTTTGGTGAAAAACAGAAAACAAAATAAACACGAAGACAGTAAACCGAGATGCAACCGATTGCAACCTTTCCTCCCTACCCAGGTATCATCATCCACCATATAAAGAACTTATTTATCTTTAATCCCCAGATCAAACAAAGATGCTTGACAATCGCCGAAGACTAAATCGAAACTAATATAAAAATCACAAAAGATCTTCTTGATCAATATACAAGTTTCAATTTCTTTTAGCACACGAATCTGAAACTGACATGAACAATCGCCCACTAAGTTTATTTTATTTCTTGCAACCAATACCCCAATCGAGCCTATTAGTCAAATCTGCCCAAGCATCATGCATGCATTCATACGATCGCATAAAATACATACACACTTGAGAAGAAGCAAAGAAACAAAACTATAAGATTAAAGATGAAAACAGATATATAAAAACGTCTAAAGATTCAAACCAGGTAAGGAGTATGGCATGCAACCGGTTACAAAATCCTTAGCCTTCCATCTTGACAAGAACAATGGAGAAAAAGGAAAATTGGCTACTGTTCACGTTCGAAAAGAATTCTCCCTAATGGCCTCTTAATGTGCTTAAATAGAGCTTAGGGAGGAAACCCTAGGTTACCGAAACTCCACAGCTGATTTCGAATAGGATAACGTGCGTTATGGGCTTTGGCCCCTTCATAAAAATTGTAGATCAGGAAGAGTAGATGAATTTGGGTTTTTTAATCACTTGATTTGGATATCGGACACCCAAGTTACGGCCTTTTAAAGAATTAGTGCCTGTGCAGCTTTCCTAATTTAACCCAGCTATCTGGTCCCGACTTTGAAGCGATGTTTGGAGGCCCAAACGAACTCGGATTTGGACAAACCATATCATTCCAGAAATCCCAAGAAGTCCTCTGCAATATCTATGAAGACATAATTCACGTTCTGAGATTATAACTTGGCCAAAAATTTGAAAGAAGCACAGAAGGTCAAATCTGTCAGCACATTGTCTCCAATCTCCTTGTTTATATTCTGCCCAAAATAAAATAAAATAGTGTGAAGCTCAATTCCTATAAAACAAAATCAAGATGAATAAAATGACACAACAAACATGCAAAAATACTAAATATGAGGGCTAAATAATATGAAAATATGCGCTCTATCACGCGTATCATGAGTTAGAGGCCGGACGCTTGGACGACTCGAATCCGCGAACGACTCGATAATCTAAAGGTTAGATTTATTTATTTGTTTGTGAATGATTTAATTTCGACGTTGATCCAATCACCGGGATCGGGGTAAGTTCAAAAATTTTGAACTGCGCTGTTTACCCCGTAGCGATCTTGCTTAACTTTCACTAATAACTAGAGAAGGGATTGGAGTTCCAAGTAGGACATAAAATGTATCTGAAAGTCTTACCCTCCCAAATAATACACCAGGGTAAGAAATGAGTAAAGTTGAGTCCTTGATACATTAAACCCTACGAGATCTTAGAGCGAATTGGACCAGTGGCTTATAGATTGGTGTTACCTCTAAAAATATCTAACATACATGATGTTTTCCACGTATCTCGACTTTCGAAATGTGAACCCGACCCCTCTTAGAAAATTTTAGAGGAAACAATTGAGCTTCAAGAGAACTTAACCTACCCCCGAAGAACCAATCGAGATTTTGGATTGGAAAAAACAAGTTTTGAGGAACAAGATGATACCTCTTGTAAAGGTATTATGGAAGCAGCATGGTCTTGAGCAAGCCACTTGGGAAAGAGAAAGAAGTATGTCAGAAGTATCCACACCTCTTCAACCACATGGAATCTTGAGACAAATTTTGAGGACGATTTTTTTTTCTAAGGGGGGTTGGATGTAATACCCAAGATTTTTGTAAAAATTATTGATCTTGAAGAAATGAAACATTACAAAGAATTAGGGATCCTGGGGTGAAAGTGATAATTCTTGAAAAAGTTTGAGAATAAGTGTAAATTATCAAAAACCCCGAGAGTTGATGCAACAAACCCTTTCCTAGGGACAATTGGAAGATTCAAAGATAACCCAAGGGCCCTAATTGTAACACCCTTCCCTTGAACTGCCTGAGAAGAGGTGCTACGGGGAAACAAAATAAAACTAACTAATAAACTGAAGTCTGATACCACAATTGAATATCTCAATCAACTAAAATAAAACTCTGAGTCAATCATAAACTGAAAACCATAAACTCTATCTAAGGGACAATCCTTCAACTGAAATATAAAATAACCCTAACTGACAAGACACTATAAACTGATAATCTCCCAGACATCTTTTGTCTTGAGCGGCTCCACGTACACACACTATTGACCACTGCTGCTAGGCCCCACATCTGGCACTCCCCCACTAGGACCTGAAATGGTGAAGAGTACAAGATGAGCTATAAAGCTCGGCAAGTAATAAGCTAGAAAAAATAACTGAAGCTGAATTGAGAAATATGGATACTCATAAAGATTATAACTATCCTTGAACTGAGAGATATAAGAATCATTATAAGGTTGCATTTACAAGATGTAATGCACATAAACTGTAAAGTAAATGCAGGTATGCAACTTTGGCTCATAGGCCCACAAAACTGTAATACATACCTGACTGATTTGAATCCTGCAACATAAAAACTGTAAGCACATATTGTGGGAAATATGCCCTTAGCCCCCTGGTTGACATCAGGTGAGCAATTCATAACTGAGATATAACTGAAACTGATACTGGTGGGATCCCCGCGGACAAGCCGCCTGGCGCGCATAATGCAATGCTCATATAAATGCTAACACACGATATGTAGTACTCCATATAAAGTCATGCTCAATACACATAATCTCACAGAAAAATGCTGATCATGTCATAATTAATTGCTAAACATGGTATATGATTTTTATCACCTATATTGTGATACAAAGATTCTGCAATTTCTGAGTATGGGCATGGCATATTGGATTTTATCATATCTTGGCATAAAAATTCAATGTTTGAAGAATTGAATATTTATATTAAATTTAAGACTTGCATTAAAAATTTATTGAAAGTCATTCGGATGCAAGATGATACTATTTGAATGACTATTGAAGCATAAGGGAGCAATTCGAATGAAACAACAGCCCATTCGAATGAAAAAAATGGACTACACCAAGGTCATTCGAATGGCAGAAACTCGATCGAATGATAGATGATATATAACAAAGGCTATTCGGATATTTCAAGGAATCATTCGAATGACTCACACATTCATTCGAATGAATTTGACAATTTTCCAACATTTGAATGGGCAGAAAGCAACTTATTCGAATGCAACAATACCCCATTCGAATGAATGAATGGAATACTCACAGGGTCATTCCAATGACAGAGATACTCATTCGAATGCTAGACTATACAAAGCAACAACTTACTCAAATCTTCAAGGACTCATTCGAATGACAAGAAAACTCATTCGAATGATAGACTCAAAACTTCAAAAACACATACGAATGATACGATAACCCTAAGAACTCATTCGAATGACTGAAAACTCATATGAAACGAAGATTACAATAACAAAGACTATATCTTGGATCAAAAACTTAACATTACTACACCATTCCAAAAGAAATCTTGGGAGAACAATCCCAATTGATATAGAATAATATCAAGATGGATCAATCAATCATTTCTGAAAGGAATCGCTGTAAGAATTATGTATAGTGTAACGACCCGATTGAGTGATAGGAAGGACCGGAACAACTTACCCTGATGGGCCTATGCAAACTTCCCAGGGGGGTCACCCATCCCTGGATTACCCCAGGTTAAGCACGCTTAACTTGGGAGTTCTTTGCCAACATTCAGCCCAAAAGGTATCCAGCTGGTGTTGTTTCCTTTCTTACACTATCCTCGATATATACTCACTTTTTTGGGCTCTTGGGTTTTACATTCTCCCCCCCCCCCCCCTTAAGCACATGACGTCCTCGTCATGTGACCTTACAACTGGTCTCAGATCTCTCTCCCCTTGCATGGCCGATGTGGGATTCGCCTAAGGTGCCTACACGCACCCCCCATAGGGCCTACACACCCCCTCGGGATTCAGCCTCCTCGCTGAGGTTTGCCCCACCATCGCGCTCAGAGACTTGGGGGTCAGCTCTGATACCACCTGTAGACACCCCCTTTCAGACCAAGGGAGGTGCTACATAAAATAAGGAATAAACGAATAACAACAAATAATAATTCTCATAAATACTGAAAATATAAATCTCAACATGCTAAACGTAAACTCAAACTGTACTCAACGTACTAGTCCCCAACTGGACAACATCAAATATAAATCTCCCTCATAAAATAAAAGACAACTGTGGAAATAAATAACTAAATGTCAAATGACCAAAAGACCAAATGACCCAGACATCCTTCAGGTTTGAGTGGCCTCCACGTCACAATCTAACGCATCCCACTGCTAGAACCCACCTCGGGAACTCTCTCGCCGCTACCTGGAATGGTGAAGAATACAAGGTGAGTCACAAGACTCAGCAAGCAATAGGCATGAAAGAAATAATAAGCTGAGTCAAAGAAATCTCGAACTCATAAAAAATAACTCATCTCAATACCACAAGGTAACTCGATATAAACTAAGGGAAAACTAACCTCATAACTGAGGGATATCTTAATTCTTCTTATAATCGAACTCATTAATGAAAGTTTGATATATTTGAATAAACTGCTATGGTTGCACAGGTTCTCATATGATGATGCTCAAGTGAATATATCTCATGCAGGTATGCACATACTGGCCTGATGGCCCACATAAATCTCAATGCACCTTAAATGCAACTCAAGGCACAAAGGCGTAAATATAAACTCATACCTGCTTGTGGCTGAACCTGCAACCAAAAGAAATAAGCACATATACTCACTAGAGTTTAAAACCCCTACTCCATAATAAGGAGCATAAATAATTATCTCGCTAGGGCCGTACGATGCCCCTAATTACTGGTAATCAAAGATCTCAAAATGAGCTCAAGGGATCCCATCGCGGACCAGGCCACCTCAATGCAACAATGCACAAATAATATGCTAGCACACAATATGTAGTGCTCCACAATAAACAAAATGCTCCATGCTCACACAACATGAATGCTCATATTTCATAACAAATCTCATCACAATCTCATGCAATGCATGTATCTTAATTCTCATTGTATTGGAGACTTGATATCTTGGAATGATTATAAGAATATGGAATCTCTAACTCTTATCTCAATTTAATTACTACTCTTCAACCAAGGTAATTAGCTTAGCATTCATTGAACTTGAAAAGCCATATTAAACTCCAATTGCAAGTCTTAAGGATTTTAGAACATTAAAACTTTGAATATCTGATAAATTATTTTGAGGCAACCAATATTAGATCTCTTAAGAATTAATATGGAGTAATGGATCCAATAATGTTTATTTTAGTTGAAACTCTCTTCTCACTCTCAAATTGTCTCAATAATATAATTATCTTAATTAAACTTCAATCAAAAAGTTACATATTAGATCTCAAGTCTTATGAATTCAAGGATACGTTAGATGAATAAGACTTGCTTAATATTATTTTTAAGGCATAAGATTTCTTTAAATCTTATTAATCTTTATTTATAATAATTTAAATTTAATTTAGAACTTAATTAAAGAGATTTTTACTTGCATCAAAATCATATTAGGATGAAAAAGGATTTTCTTCTCTCGTTGCTATAGTAACCCGAATTGCTAGAATAACTCGCTGCTATGCTGTTGCTATAGTGTCATCTTCCAAATTTTGCTACGTGAAACAACAAAACAGAGTGTATGCGAGCATGAGTACATACAACTTCAATCCCAAAAATCAGCCACACAAATTAAAATAACACTTGGGGATGATTAAAACTCAATTAAAAGGATGATTTAGAAGATCAAACAAGGGTTGATTGGATCAAAAATCTTGCCACTTTAATCAAAATATCACCTGCAACTCTCTGCAACTACACCATATGCCTATATATATATGTATATAATTATATAATATCTACTAAAATGGTTGCTCAAATGGAAGAATCATTGGAATAATGATAAAACTCAATTGAAAAGGATATACATATAAAATCTCAAGCTCCAAGATCTCTGCAACCATTGAATGATATATATATACATATATGTATACTTACGTTAATTACAGCAACTTCTATCCCAACATATATAAATATATATCAATGCCAATCAAACTCTAAATGCTACACCATTCCGAAAAAGAGATTTGGGTAGATCAATACCCAATGGAAGAGAATAAAATCTGAAAAGATTTCAAGAACAATTGAAGATAACATCAAGACTCTTAAATATTTTCTGCAACCTCTCTTCATACATACATAAAGAAAAGAAGTAGGATACTTGCCTTAATTCAAGAATCTCTCTGCTTCTCCTCCCTTCTTTGCTTCTCCAAAATAATGCACGGCGCTAGGTTTTCAAAGAAGTATCATGCATATATAATTATATGCCTCAACCCTACATGAATAATCCCACTTTAATAATAACTCTCCTAATTTCTCTTTAATTAAATCCCTTAATTCCCTCAATTTACTCCTATTAAATTCTTCTGAAATTCCCCTCACTTATTTATTCCAATTTCTCCCCAAATAAAATAAAATCTTTATTCTAGTAAAATCCTAAAATTCCAAATAATGATATTCTTGCATTCTTAAAAAAAAATTAAAATACCTATAAAATATTTCCCTTGGCCAAAAAAAAAAAATCATCTTAATTTCCCAAAAATTTAAATTCCCAAAATTTCCAAGCCCTCAAAATATTTATTTCACTCAAGATTTCTTAGGTCCTCTTACGAGTCACTACAATTACTCCCCCCCTTAAAAGAATTTGGTCCCCAAATTCATACCTGGTCACTCGAACAAGGAGGGATATCGGCGTCGCATTTCTTCCTCTAGCTCCCAAGTTGCCTCGTCTTGAGAGTGTCACTGCCATTGCACTTTGACAAATAGAATTGAGCAGTTCCTCAAAATATTTTCCTTGCGCTCCAAAATACTGACGGGCATCTCCTTATAGGACACATCCTCACTAACCTCAAGCGACTGATAATCAATCACATGCTGCGGATCGAGAACATACTTCCTCAACATCGATACATGGAACACATTATGAACGTGAGCCAATTGAGTTGGTAAAGCTAACTCATATGCCAAAGATCCAACTCTCCTCAATATCTCAAACGGTCCAATATAACGTGGGCTAAGCTTCCTTGATACTCCAAAACGTCGCACACCCTTCATAGGCATGACTCTCAACCAAACATGGTCGCCAACCTCGAACTCCAAGTCACGTCACCTCTTATCAGCATAACTCTTCTGTCGATCCTGTGCTATCTTCATTCTAGCTTTAATGAGCTTGATCTTCTCAATCGTCTGCTCCACGATTTCGGGCCCTAACAAGGTCCTATCACCAATCTCCTCCCAACATATAGGCGATCGACATGGTCGGCCATATAAAGCCTCGTATGGCGGCATACCAATACTCGAATGGAAACTATTGTTATATGCAAACTCCACCAAAGGTAAATGCTCGTCCCAACTGCCATGGAAGTCTAAAACACAAGCTCTCAACATGTCCTCCGAAGTCCTAATGGTCCACTCGAACTGACCATCTGTCTGAGGATAGAATGCAGTACTAAACTTCAGTTGAGTACCCAAAGCTTCTTGCAACGCCGTCTAAAAATGAGAAGTGAATTGGGGATCTCTATCTGAAATAATGCTAGAAGGAACTCCATGCAGCTTAACAATTTCCTCGATATAAATCCTCGCTAACCTGTCCAATGGATAAGTCTTCTTAATGGGTAGAAAATGGGCTGACTTGGAAAGGTGATCCACAACCACCCATATAGCATCATGGCCTCGTGCCGTCCCAGGTAAACCCATCACAAAGTCCATAGCAATACTATCCCATTTCCATTCCGAAATCGACAAGGGAAGTAATAACCCTACAGGTTTTTGATGTTCTGCATTCACCTGCTGACACACTGAACACTGGGATACATACTTAGCCACATCTCTCTTCATACCACTCCACCAAAATTGACGCTTCAAGTCCTGGTACATCTTAGAGACACCAGGATGAATAGTATACCGAGACTTATGTGCTTCATTCAAAATCTCTTGCTTAAGGTCCTCAACATTAGGTACACAGATACGACCAAGAAAAACTAGAATACCATCAACTCGAACAGAATACCCCACAGAGGTAAAACTTTCAATGTCGGATAGAACTTTAGCTAGTTTCTCATCTCCCAATTGCCATGCCTTAATTCGATCAAATAATTCAGGCTGAACCCTCATGTAAGCACAACTCACCAAACCCTGACCCGTAAGGGCTGAAATAGATAGAGCACTCAACTGCTCCAATAACATCCACTCTTGCGTCATCATAGTAGCCATCGAAGCTCCTCGCCTACTCAAGGCATCAGCTACCACATTAGCCTTACCAGGATGGTATAAAATCTCACAATCAAAATCTTTAAACAATTCAATCCATCGTCTTTGCCTCATGTTTAACTCTTTCTGTGACAAAAGATAATGTAAGCTCTTGTGTCATATTTTTTTTTTTTTTTAAGAGTTCTTTTGTAAGTTTGGCATTTCTCTTTAACGTTCACCAGTTTATGCCCTCTTTTTTTTAGTTTAGATTTTGAAATCCACAATGAGCATATGGATCTTTTCTGCATTGAAGACACTAGGTACTCCTAAATCTCAACTTCTTACTGTGTCTAAGGGTATTTCACCATCCAGGTATTTCTAATTTTTTTACGTGTTATTATGTTTAAGGACAATACATAGTTCAAGTTGGGGGGTGAGGTACAATTGATTCATGCTTAATTGTGGTTGTTTGTTTGATTTGTTTTTAAAAAAAACAAAAAAAGGATTTTGATGTTTGAATAACATATTCTAAAGACCTTTGCAACATTCGAATACTCTCAAAGAAATTCGAATGTTCATGAAATTCATTCGAATGAAATTACTATTGCATTCGAATAACCAGCCAAATTCCTTCACAGATGAGATTACTGTTTAAAATTCATTCGAATGAAGGTAAAATTCATTTGAATTCATTCGAATGAATTTGTCATTTCTTTTAAAAGTTGCAGCCGGCATTCGAATACCCTCAAGGTCATTCGAATAACCTGACTTTCATTTGAATCCATCTCAAGCATCCAAATGTGACTTTGTTTGTTTGATTTGTTTTTGTTATCAGAATTAAAAAAATAAAAAAATAAAAATAAAAATTAAAAATAAAATAAAATAAAATAAATATATATATATATTTGCTATTTTACTAGTGTTTGATTTGTTTATTTTGCTTAATATTATGAGTCTTTGTTAATTAGGCTTCAACAGTTCCAATATTTAAAAAAAAAAAGAAAAAAAAATGCGACCCTATTTCATATTTACCCATGAGCATGTTTGACTCTATTTTGATTTTGTTTAATTGTGTGGTCGTGTTATTTTAAAAAAAAAATGTATAATAATAATTAAAAAAATAGTTTCAATTTAATTTTGTTTGTGTGACTTTCTGTTTGTGTTATATAAAAACATTCGAATGCAAGTTTTTATTTGTGTTATATAATAATAAATAAAAAGAAAAAAAAATATTTCCGTTGTGTTTTAGTGTCTCAATTTGAGTGTTTTATTTTATTTGTTTGTGTGTTTTTCTGCTTGTGTTAAAAAAAAAATAAAAAAAAAAAATTGGCTGACATTCGAATGTGTGCTTAGTCATTCGAATGTCTTGGTGGTCATTCGAATGAGTTGCAGTTACATTCGAATGACTCAAGAAAACCAAGAAGGAAATGTACAGAAAAAGAAAAACCATTCAAATGTCCTCATTTTCATTCGAATGTGCATGAAATTCATTCGAATGAAAGTACTGTTGCATTCGAATGACCGTACAAATCCTTCACAAATTGAATTACTGTTTAAAATTCATTCGAATGAATTTTGTTCTCATTCGAATGATAATCCTAAAATATATATATATTAAATAAAAAATAAATAAATAAATAAATAATTAAAAAAAATCTGCAAAAATCACTCCAAATGTTATTCCTATAACATTCGAATGAATCCTTTAAAAAATTAAAAAAATCAAATAATTTTTTTTTCTTTTTAAAAAATTAAAAAAAATGAAGAATCAATTCGGATGAGCTTCTTATAGCATCCGAATGCATCAATTAAAAATTAAAAAATATATATATAATAAAATAATAATAATAAAAAAAATTAAAAAAATTTAAAATTAAAAAAAATAATAAAAAGAAAGGAAAGAAATTGGAATTCTTTTGCTCCTTTTTAGTCCTACAATTATCATGCATACGTATATATTTTTTCTGTTTGATGATTAATATACTTTCATTGATGCTTGTTCTATCGTATTAGATTTTTATATTATTAGCCAATTTGAGTTTGCAATTTGAGGCATGAGTGTGATGATTTCTTATTTGAACCCATAAATGTATAGGATTTAGAATGAGTGATCTGTATGCATAGATTGTTCTTTGATTGAAAATTTGTTTGTCGGGCATGAAATCTATAGAAATAGTAATTAATTGGTTAATGCACTGCATGATTCCTCAACTTAAGTGGAGACTGTTACCTGGTGTGATCAATTGATCCTATTAACTGTTCTTTCTGAGTAAATAAACGCTTACTCTAGTTGCAATTTTCCTTGCCTTTCATGTTTTTCAATAGCTTCATTACACTACTTTGCTTTGAATGCCAAAAATGTCAATGAAAGAATTAAATTGGTTTCAAATTCTAAATTTGATGATTGAGTGAAAGTGTGTCATAGGATGTAACAGTGGAATTCTCTTGTTGAAAATTTAAGCCTGTTAACCTATTTCTTTTTCTATTATTTTCCCTTATTAGCCCCATTGAGCCCATTAAATTATTTCTTTTCTTATTACCCTCCTTTTATCCTAAACCGTGTAAATATTTGCCCCACTTAATGTGTACAGGAAATAGTCTATCTTAGTACTGAAAATTGAAAAGAAAAACAAATGATGAAAAAAAAAAAGAAAAAAACTCATAGCTATTCAATAAAAAATTGATGAGAAGATGTATGCTTTCATTGTGTTGATTCATTTTTTTTTTTTTTTTTGTTAACATCAAATTCAAAAAAAAAATAGAAAGAAAAAAAAAGAAAAAAAAAAGAGAAAAAAAAAGAAAAAGAAAAAAAATGAGTATCTGCTTAGATAGGAATATTTCCCGGGGCACATTTCTTTGAATTCTTTACCCTTTTCTTTGTTTACCCATCCACCCCTAAGCCCCGTTACAATTCTTATGCAATCCCTCTACATCCTATGACACATGGAAGCTTCAGATTTGAATTTTAGAATTGAAATTTTGTTTAATATCTGAAGTTGTGCATTTGTGCATTATTCCTATCATGAAGCTATGTCAAAATCCTTTTTCTTTCATTAAAGTCCATTTTTTATTTTAGGATGACATCGATTTGAATTTGTTTTGCATTTACTCTTATTACGGTGCATCCCAAATAGTAGCCATGAGGGATCATTTTTCTTGGAGTGTACACCTAAGAGGGTTTGAAGTCAAAGCTTAGAGGTTGTAATGTGGGTGTGTTAATTTATTTGATTGCTTTTTCTATGATTGAGTGTCCCATGACGAAAATCTGACAAAGAATGGTCAATTGCGTGTTAGAGTAGCTTATTCTTGTTTTATACATTTTAGTTTCAGATCTGAAATTTAAACATTAATGTTGATGCTGTGAATGAAAATTGGCCAGTATAAAATTCGATTGCTATGGGACTAGCAATGTTTAAGTTGGGGGGTGTGATTGATGCTCAAAAATGTCAAAATTTTATTATATTTTCACCCTTATTTTGACATTGAAATTGGCTTTAATTGAATATTTATATGCCTTTCGTGGTTATATGTAGATTTCCCAAATATATATATAATAATAATAAAATAGTAAGTAAATATAATATATAATATATAATAAATAAATATATATATAAATATAATACCTATATAAATATAAAACATATATATATCATATAAGTGCATGCGTGAAGCATATATATAATATAATAAATAAGCATATAATATATCATATAATATATATAATATTATAACATATTATAATGAATTAGAAGCAGCATGCGTGGACTTGGAGGCTTATCAAAGTCCAAAGCAAAAGAAGGCCCAGCTCCAAGCAAACCATGAAATTAAATTGGAATTAAAAAGGAAGCCCTGCTCCTGAAATCAACAGGCGCACAACAGCTTCAGCATGCGATCTTTTGTCAGAGCACGCGCAAATGACCGTAGTGGCACGCAATGTAATTTCTTCTTTGACGAGGGCCATTTGCAGGAGATGAATATATATATATCTATCGTCGGCTTCACAAAAAGAGATCCCCATCCACCATTTTAACTAGAATAAGGGAAAAGCTCACTGTTCTATTCCTTTCTTTTTGTTCTTAAATTCCAGTAGTTTTTTATTTCTTCATGTTGTTCTAGTGTTCTTCATTTCAGTTACTTACATTCTGTAGTTTTCGTTTCTGTTCTTTTTATTCTGTAACTTTAATTCATTGTTCATCTACATTTCTCTAATTTCAATTTCAGTATTTACATTCCAGAACTTTAATTCCTGTCTCTTTAATTTTTTCTTTGGAGATGTGTGGCTAAGCTTAAACTTGGGCCAAGGCGCGGACAGTGTCCAATGCCATAGATTTCCCAAGATAGCCGAACTTCAAATGCATTACCAGAAACCTGATTTAATTTGAATATTGCGCGTTCATTGAATTTTTGAATTTGGAGTGGAGCATAAGCCAAACTTAGAGTCTCCATGCTATGTATGGAGGTTACTTAAACTGGAGATGCTATCATATCCAAATCCAAATGGGTTATCTGATTATTGCATATTAACTGTATTTTAATTTATGGTAGTTGCTTAACGTAAAATCTCTCATACCATGTATGGAGATTGCTAGACCAAGAACTACCATCATCTTGAGATGCATTTTAATATCAAAACCTCAAATTAATTCAGACATATGTTTTTGGTACCTATCTATCTGTTGGAAAGTTATGGAATTGGCACTGAACATTGCCTTGACTCAAGACTTCTTACAGTTACAGTACTTCATTTTTGTTCACTTAAAATCAAATGAATTGGCCTGACAACCCAATTTATATTGTGGCTCTATTTTCATTTTATTAACGATCTCCCAGTGAATCGACTTTGACTTATCCAGAAAATTAAATTGTGTTACAGCGCACACTCGTACACTAGCGAGTATAAACGCCTTGTGCCTGCATGCTTGTTTCTTCTTTGTTTATTTTTGTATGTGTTTGTTTGAAATAAATGCACAAGGTTAAGCGCAGCCACCTGTCCAACCATGCACTGACCCTTGTGCCACCTCCCACACTAACAGCACAGTGGTTCCTTCCCCTGACTGTGTCCTTGCCCAGCTGCCCACTTTCCCTTCTTGCCATTAAAAGATGAACCAGCTCCTTTCTTGCTTGCTTGTATAGCTCTCCATTCATTACGGTCTCTCTCAACCACGTACGCCCGCTGGACAGCTACAGCATACTCCTTGCACTGAACTCCTCCGAAAGCATGGCGAATGTCAGCACGTGGTCCTCTCTGAAACTTAGAGGCCTTCTTCGCCTCTGTGGAAACCAACTCTGGAGCATATCGAGCCAAAGCTGTAAACTCCGCCTCATATTGTGCCACGGTCTTGCTACCTTGAACCAGATCGATAAACTCGTAGGTCTTTTGCTCTTGAACCCACGCTGGACAATAAGCTACATTAAACATCTGCTGGAACTCAGCCCAAGTCAGCCCCCTATCTCCAAATCTCTGGCGGGCAGTCTCCCACCATCTCTCAGCATCTCCTCGAAGCAAAAAGGTGCTAAGTCTAACCCGGAAATCATCTAAGCATCCAATTGAATGGTGATGCTTCTCAATTGCCAGCATCCAATTCTCCGCTGCGACTGCATCAGTGCCACCATGGAACTCGGGTGGTCAGAATGCCATGAAATCCTTCAGCAATTGGGTCCCATTATCTGTCACCACAACTGAAGCTGCTGGGGTGACTGGTACTACTGGAACGGCTGGTGGAACTCCTCCATTGCCTCTTGCCTCCTGAGGCTCTGGCCTCGCCTAGTTCGTGGCTATAGTATTCACCACTTGCATCAGTCCGGTCAACATGCCTTGCATCTCAGCCATTCCCCGTCGATACTCCTCACTAGTAAACTCTCTCGGTGTCTTATGTGTCTGCTCAAGAACCTCATCAGGAACTGTAGCAGGCTGACTACGAGTACGGGGTCGTCCTCTCGCATTACTCATCTCGCCTGCATCACCCCAAAGTGTTAGAAAATTCTATTTATTCGGGTCTAAACTACCCAACTGACAACTCGGGTTTTAACTCTACCCAATGGCCTATGTGTGTACGAGAGACTCAGACTCAAACCTTTGCTCTGATACCACCTGTAACGACCCGATCGAGTGATAGGAAGGACCGGAACAACTTACCCTGATGGGCCTACACGAACTTCCCAGGGGGGTCACCCATCCCTGGATTACCCCAGGTTAAGCACGCTTAACTTGGGAGTTCTTTGCCAACATTCAGCCCAAAAGGTATCCAGCTGGTGTTGTTTCCTTTCTTACACTATCCTCGATATATACTAACTTTTCTAGGCTCTTGGGGTATTACGCATAGCTTATCATAACTCACTGGATACTGATATACTACATGAATATATATATATATATACATATGCATGAACATACTGTCTGATTAAACTGGGAACCAAAACAAAGAGTCTTGGTATTTTGAGATCACTGAAGACATGGATCTTGAATTAAAACATTACAAGAAAGCTACTTGCTCATGACTTTACTGAATATGGGTATATATATATAAATATGAAAACGTATCTATTAACTGATACTGATAACACTTGAATACTAGAACAAAAATTTGGAATAACTGAGAACAAACACTAACATGCTCCTGTAAGAAAGGATTACAAGGAGAAGAAACTTGCCTTATGATCGATCGGATCAACAATTCGCTAAACCACTTCGCCTATGCAAACACTAATGTTGTTCTTGGCTCTCTGTTCTTCATAGAAATCTCCTCTAGCGGCGTGAGAATATTATAACTAATAGACTAGATATATATAAGCATCACAAGCCCTAGAAATCATCTCTCAATCTCCTACTACGCTTTGGAGACTCTTAACTTCATCTCCCGCATGGACTCCCAATCATGAAATAACTTTAATTAGATAATTAAATTCTAATCACAAATTGCTAAATGACCTTCATGTCTAGTATTTAATTTTCACAATTTAAAATGAATCAAATGCTATTTAAATGTTATTCCCTCAATTAAAAATATTCTAAATTGCCACATTAAAATTAAATCGACAAATTCCTTTAACTCAAGAAATAACCAAAATAATTCTAAATAAATACTGAGCCCTCTAATGGGTCGTTACAATTTCTCCCCTCCTTGAAAGAATTTGGTCCTCCAAATTCGTACATGATTACTCGAATAACGAGGGGTAAAAATGCCTCATTTCTTCTTCTAATTCCCACATCGCCTCTTCTGACAAGTGTCACTGCCATTGCACTTTCACAAGAGGAATTGATCGATTCCTCAAAGTCTTTTCCTTCCGCTCTAAAATAATGGTAGGCATCTTTTCATAAGACATGTTTTCTCAAATTTCAAGATTTTGACAATCAATCACATGCTGAGGATCTGGCACATACTTTCTCAGCATCAAAATGTGAAACATGTTATGAACATAGGACAACTGAGGTGGCAAAGATAACTCATATGCCAAAGTCCCTATCCATCTCAAAATCTCAAATGGACCAATGTAACGGGGACTAAGCTTCCCTGTTACACCAAATCTTCGCACACCTTTAACAGGCATGACTCTCAACCAAACATGATCGCCTACCTCAAACTCGAGGTCTCGTCATCGTTTGTCTGCATAACTTTTCTGTCTGTCTTGGCTGTCTTCATTCTTGCTTTGATAACTTGAATTTTTTCTATCATCTGTTCAACAATTTCAGGACCTAATAAAGCCCTATCTCCAACCTCTTCCCAACATATCGGGGATTGACACGGTCACCCATATAAAGCTTCATACGGTGACATTCTAATACTTGAATGGAAACTATTATTGTAGGCAAATTCCACCAAAGGTAGATGCTCATCTCAACTACCTTGAAAATCTAGAACACAAGCTCTCAACATGTCCTTGAGAGTCCTGATAGTCCTCTCTGACTGACCATCTGTCTGCGGATGAAATGCCGTGCTGAACTTCGATGAAGATCCCAATGCATTGTGCAAAGCTCCCCAAAAGTGAGAAGTAAAACGAGGATCTCGATCTGATACAACACTGGATGGAACACCGCACAATTTCATGATCTCCTCAATATAAATTCTTGCAAATCTATTCAATGGATAAGTCTTCTTAATAGGAAGAAAATGGGCTAATTTAGTCAAACGGTCAACAATCACCCATATAGCATTATAGCCTCTTGTCATCCTGGGTAAACCCATCACAAAATCCATAGCAACATTATCCCATTTCCAATCTGGAATAGGTAATGGAAATACTAAACCTACGAGTTTTTGATGTTTCGCTTTAACTTGTTGGCATACTGAACACTGTGCAACATATTTAGCTACATCTTTCTCCATACCACTCCACCAATACTATCGCTTTAGGTCATGGTACATCTTCACAACACCTGGATGAATAGTATATCGGGTCTTATGTGCTTCATTTAGAATCTCTAGCTTAAGATCTCTATCATCAGGTATACAAATATGTCCCTGAAATAAGACTATACATCACTTCGTAGAGTATATCCCAATGGAGAAAATTTCTTAATATCTGTTAAAATCTACGCCAACTTCTCATCTTTCGATTGCTAGTCCTTGAGTAAATCAAATAACTCAGGTTATATTCTCATGTACATACAACTCACCACTAATCTATTTTCTGGGGCTGAAATAAATAAAGCACTCAATTACTCTAATAACCTCCATTCTTCAACCATCATCATAGCCATAGAAACTCATTGCCGACTCAAAGCGTCGACTACTACATTAGCTTTTCCTGGATGGTATAAAATCTCACAGTCAAAGTCTTTAAATAGCTCGACCCAACGCCTTTGTCTCATATTCAATTCCTTCTGAGATAAGAGATAATGTAAACTCTTGTGATCTGTATAAATCTCAACTTTCTCACCATATAAATAGTATCTCCATATCTTCAATGCAAATACTACCGCTACCAACTCCAAATCATTCGTGGGGTAGTTCACTTTCGTGTTTCTTCAATTATCTTGAAGCCTAAGCATTAACTCGGCCCTCTTGCATCAATACGCATCCCAATCCTAAATGGGAGGCATCACTATAAATGGAATATTTCCTTCCACTTCTTGGAATTGCTAAAACTGGTGTGGTAGTCAACTTCAGCTTTAATTCTTGGAAAGCACGTTCACACGCGTCATTCCATTTGAACTTCTCTCCTTTCCTTGTTAGCTTGGTCATAGGGAAAGATAAATGAGCAAACCCCTCAATGAATCGCCTATAATAGCCTGGAAGACCTAGAAAACTACGTATCTCGGTCACTGTCGTAGGTCTCGGCCAATCCATAACTGCTTTGGTCTTGTCTGGATCCACTGAAATACCATCTTCAGACACCACATGGCCTAGAAATCCAATCTGAGTGAGCCAGAACTCACACTTGCTGAACTTGGTGTACAGTTGCTCTTCCCTAAGCCTCTGCAATACTAGAGTAAGATGCTCTGTATGCTTCTCCACATTAGGTGAGTAAACTGGAATATCATCTATAAAGACAATGATGAAGCAATCTAGGTACTCACGTAGAACCCGATTCATTAAATCCATAAAAACAACTGGAGTATTTGTCAACCCAAATGGCATCACCACAAACTCATAGTGTCCATAGCGAGTCCTGAAAGTAGTCTTCTATATATCATCATCTCTAACTCGTACTTGATGGTAACCTGATCTTAAGTCTATCTTTGAGAATACCTTAGTTCCTCACAATTGATCTAATAAGTCATCCACTCTAGGTAAGGGATATTTATTCTTCACTGTCACTTGGTTCAATTGGTAATAATCGATACATAATCTCAAAGATCTATCTAGAGATGGGAAATGGGTCGAGCGGCCCATGGGCCGGGCCGACCCAGCCCGTTACTGTAGCAAACGGGTCGGGCTGGCCCGCCTAGCAAAACAAGGGCCGTGCCGGGCCAGCAATATGTGGCCCGCGGCTCGGCCCGGCCCAGCCCACCAGAATGGCTCGTGGACCGGCCCACCAACTGGCCCGCTAAAATGGCCCGACCTGGCCCACCAAAAATAAAAAAAAATTTAAAAAACTATGTTTGTATTTAATAATTATAAACATAATAATTAAAAATTATGTTTCTTGTAAACATAATTTTATTGCAATGTTTGTAAACATAATTATGTTTGTAAACATAATTTTAGTGTAATTTTTGTAAACATAATGTTTATTGTAAACATCATAATTTTACAAACATCAAAATTATAAGTAAACATTAATAAACATATTTTAAAAAATATTAGTTACATTTGGGAAAAAATAAAAAAATATATTTAAAAAATTATATATAAAAAAATTAAAAATAAATGGCTCATGGGCCGGCCCAAATAGCCAGGCCCACGGGCTGGCCCAGCAGGCCCATGGCCCGGCCTGACCCATTTTGGCCCATTTTGACCCATTTTGGCCCGACCCGTATTGTCATTCACTCTTCCCCGTTTTTTTTTTTTTTTTTGCATCGATTTGAAATGTGGGCGTTCTTTTTCGTCCATACACAAGTTGTATAAAGGAGAAGGAACTAGCACTCCTATTCCGCTCTCCTTGCCAACGAACGCGTGCCGCGTATCACAAGTTAGAGGCCGAACACTTGGACGGCTCGAATCCGCGAACGACTCGAAAATCTAAATGTTAGATTTATTTTATTTATATGTGAATGATTTAATTTCGACGTTGATCCAATCGCCGGGATCGAGACAAGGTTCAAAATTTTTGAACTACGTTACTTGCCTCGTAGCGATCTTGCTTTACTTTCACTACTAGCACCTCGGATAACTTCCTCTTACTTCTCTCATCAGTGGTCACAAAAGCTAAGTAAACTTCACATCCATCACGTATTAGCTTCTCGACTTTCATCACTGAGATTATAGGAATCGTAGACATAGGTTTGACTCCTCTATAAATAAGAACCGGTTGTTGAGGTAGTTCAAAGTCGATAATCTTCCGCCGACAATCAACTCTTGCATAATGCCGTGACAACCAATCCATGCCAAGGATCATATCAAAATCCTTAACATCGAGAATCACCAAGTCTCCTAATAGCTTCTTATCATGCACCTCGATCTCAAATTTCTCAAACATTTCTCTTACCACCATAATCTTATCTCCTGGCGTAGACATAATCAAGTGATATGGCAAAGAAATTCAGGAATGGGGAACATAACATACTATGCGCAGTGCAATAAAAGAATGTGTAGAACCGGTATCAAATAATGCACGCACATCATGACCATATAAAGATAAAATACCTTGGATAGTACCGTCGCCTTGCTCTGCATCTGTAATACCCCAAAATTTAATGTAAAGCTTAGATGTTGCAATAAAGTGTTTCAAACGGTTTTAGGACCCAAATGCAAATATCATAACTTGTAAAAGAGATAGCTTGTCTCCAACGAATAGGATTGATGTACCCGGGAAGGCGAAATGGATATATGGTCAAGTGTGGGCCCCAATATCAAAGAGATAAAGCAAATTCGGGGAGCTAAGGAAGACCCACTCGGTTCAACCGAGTGGACCCCCACTCGATTGGGTCGAGTGGCTAAGCCTCCCCACTCGGCATAACCGAGTGGGGGTCCACTCGGCTTTGCCGAGTGGGGGGTCACTCAGTCATGCCGAGTGGGGGTCACTTAGCCACGCTGAGTGACCCATCGGAATTGATGATCCAGCCAAATGGGCCCCGAAATTCTCGAAATGGGCTACGAAAATCTCACTGAAAATACCGCGAGGCCTCTCTCTCTCCTCCACTATAAATATGAGACCTCACCTTCATTTCAAGGTACGCAACTTTGAGTTATTGAAGTACGATTTTCTCATTTTCTCTTGAGATCTGACTTAAGCATCGGAGGGTTTGCACGGGACCCCCACCCGCATCCTAACGGTGCTCTCGTTTTGTAGGCCACTCGGTCACCAAGGCCACTCGTCACCAAGGCCACTCGTCATCAAGGCTACTCAGTCACCAAGGCCACTCGTCATCAAGGCCACTCATCATCAAGGCCACTCGATCACTAAGGTCACTCGTCATCAAGGCACTCGTCATCAAGGCCACTCGGTCATCAAGGCCACTCGTCATCAAGGCCACTCGTCACCAAGGCCACTCGGTCATTTTAGGCCACTCGGTTATTTTAGGCCACCAGATCATTTTGGGCCACCAGATCATCAGCCCACCAGATCATTTTGGGCCACCAGATCAACAACCCACCAGATCATCAACTTTATCAGATTATCAGATCTGGACCTTTACCAGATCCAATTGCTTGTCAAGATTCTCATCAGTAAAGACACGACTCCCAAGACTCTTGCATCTATCCGCAATTAAAAATAGATTATTATACTTTGGCAACAACAATTGGCGCCGTCTGTGGGAAACGCAAGACAAAAAGTCAACTTAAGAATGGCAAACACACGTGGGCACCGACGAACTCTCTCTCAAGGCGTTGAAACACGCCCGCCACCATGGAACTTTCAACAACAAGGAGCTCCTCCTCCTCCTCATAATGCTCAAACACAAGGGGGTGATCGCTCTGCTTCTCCAAACCAGCAGATAGGGAACCAACCAATCCCACCTCCACCTAACGTCGGCTCAAGATCACTCCCTACTGATCAAGCTGGGACCTCACGACAGCCACCACGTATGGTCCCATGGGAAGAGTATGAAGCATTGAGACAACAACACGTTTAAGGCATGCAAGCGCTACAAGACATAGCTGGTGTACTCCAAAGTATGATGCCTGGAGGGACGTTGTCGGATACTCTGAAAAAGTTTATGCCACCTCTTGAACCTCAGCCCGAGGCAGGAGCTGATTCCTATCAAGAGGCTACTCCCGATTCACATTCCCGATCTACGCCTCCACGGGAGGGTAGGCCTAGATCGCCACCACCAAGAAGGAACCCTCATTCCATGAATCAAAAAAATGAAAACCCAAGAGTGGAAAATAGGATTAGAAGCCCTCAACGGCGGAGGTATCATCAAATAGTGGCCAGTACACCAACAAGACATGACAACCAGACAACAACTAATATGCGTGATGACATGAAAAGAGTAATAGAAGAGGTGCTTGAGAAGAAAAAATTAATCCCTGCAACAGAAGAACACCAGTGTAGAAAATGTCCTTTTACTGCAGATATATTGGAAAGACCTCTGCCTCGAAAATTCAAAATGCCACAAATCACCCTCTATTCAGGAAAAGATGACCCATACGATCATGTTCAGAATTATGAGTCACTGATGATATTGCACGGATGGGACGACGAAATAATGTGCCGAGCATTTTCCTTAACACTATCAGGACATGGTCGAACATGGTTTAACAGCCTTCCAGAAGCCTCTATTTCATCATTTGGGCAGCTGAGAATAGAATTTATCAAGGCTTTTGTGATTAACAGTCGAAGAAAAAAGGATGCCACATATTTGCTCAGCATACGACAAGGGAATAAGGAATCCTTGCGTCAATTTGTGGATAGATTTCGCAATGCTACTCTTGAAGTCCCCGACTTGCCAGCTTAAGTGGCAGTATCTTCTATGCTCCAAGGGACAAATTATGAGGAATGTGGCGGGGAAAGAAGACAAAGAAAGGAAGAGAAAGGAGCATGAAGGGGAAGAAGAGTCTATTCGACGACAGGAAAGGATTAGAAGATCGAATGTACCTAAACCTCATTTTAATCATTATACTCGGCTTTTACAACCCGATCAACTATATTAGCTGCAGTAGAGGGAGAAGGACTCCTTAAACTACCCCGCAGAGTTGACCGACACATGGGAAAAAATCAAGAAGAGTATTGCAGATACCATCGAACCAGGGGACATTCCACTGATCACTGCAGAGAATTGAAGAATCAAATTGAGATGCTCATTCATGAGGGGACTTGCAAAGATATGTGAGAAACGAGGAAGAAGAAAATAGGGAACCCCGACAAAGGGGAGATAAACGTGATGGGCATGAAAGGCCAAACCCGAGGCAACAAGAGAGAGGAAGAGATCGTCGGCAAGATACTCATGTAGACAATGAGCCGACTCAACAGGCCATTCAAGTTATTTCAGGTGGGGAAACCCTAGGTGGGGACACATCAGCCTCCCGAAAAGCATACACCCGTTAAGCCTACTAAGTTAACTCAATAATGGAGGTAAGAGATGATGAAGAGCCAATCACCTTCGCCCCAACCGATCGAGGTGATATAATACTCCCACATGATGATCCCATGGTTATCTCAGCAGTCGTACCCAAGCACCCCATCAGTAGAATTTTGGTAGATAGTGGCAGTTCTGTCAACCTGATCTATTGGAACTGTTTTGAACAAATGCATTTATCTCATGACCGGCTGAAGAAAGTATCCTCACCCCTATATAGCTTCACTGGAGAAGCGGTTCCAGTTGCAGGATCAATTCAGCTACCTATCACATTAGGTGTGGACCCCCAACTCGTAACTCGACAAGCAAATTTTATGGTGGTTAAAACTTCCTCGGTGGCATACAATATGATCTTGGGACGCCCTGTTACTCAATGATTTAAGGGCCGTAGTATCCTCATGCTACCTATTGATGAAATTCTCCACATCCGCTGGAGTAGGACAAGTTCGAGGAGATCAGAAGAAAGCCCGAACTTGCTATGTGTCGTCTACAAAAAGAAAAAGAGCTGAAGAAACCTTATCCATAGCCGAGAAAGCCATACATAAATCCTTGGAAGAAGGAGCCACACGTAAACCTCAACCTGTTGAGGAATTGGAAGCAGTACATCTGAGTGAATCAGATTCTGAGAAAGTAGCATATGTGGGGTCCTAGCTTCCGGAACATACAAAAGAAGAAATTGCAAGATGCCTACGAGAAAATTCAGACGTATTTTCTTGGAAACCAAAAGATATGCCAGGAATCAGTCCAGAAGTAATATGTCACCATTTGAATGTAGACCCTCAATTCAAGTCGGTCCGACAAAAGAAGCGAAACATTACCCCTGATAGGCTACATGCATTAGAAGAGGAAGTTGATAAATTGCTAAAAGCGGGCTTCATTCGAGAGGTATTATATCCAGAGTGGTTGGCCAATGTTGTTATGGTCCCAAAACCTAATGGAAAATGGCGTGTCTGTGTGGATTTCACCAATCTCAATAAGGCATGCCCCAAAGACTCATACCCGCTACCATGGATCGACTGTCTTGTGGACGAAACGTTTGGATACCAGTTTCTGAGCTTTCTGGATGCTTTCTCAGGGTACCACCAAATAATGATGTACCTTTCAAACCAGGAGAAGATGTCATTCATCACTGAAAAGCGGACATATTGCTACCAAGTCATGCCTTTTGGACTCAAGAACGCCGGAGCCACTTATCAGCGCATAGTGAATAAAGTCTTTAAACAACTGCTGGGTGACACAATGGAAGCATATGTTGACGACATGATCGTGAAAAGTCGAGAGGACGAATCCCATGTAGAAAAACTAGCTCAGGTGCTGGGAGTCTTTAGACAATACAAGATGCAGTTAAATCCAGCAAAGTGTGCCTTTGGGGTACAGTCTGGAAAATTCTTGGGATACATGATCACACAAAGAGGAATCGAGGCAAACCCTGAGAAAATTCAAGCAATACTGAACATGGAACCACCAGCATCAACTAAAGAAGTTCAGCGATTGACAGGTCGAATGGCAGCTCTCGAACGTTTTCTCTCCAAGTCAGCTGAAAGAGAGCTACCCTTTTTGCGAACATTAAGAGCAGGAAAAAAGTTTAAGTGGACGTAACAATGCCAGAAGTCATTTGAAGCGTTAAAAGAGTATCTGAAAGAAGCTCCCCTATTAACACGACCAAAAACTGGAGAGACATTGTACTTATACTTGGGGATAAGTGATGAAGCCATAAGTGCGGTATTAATCAAGAAATAGGGACAGGTGGATCGACCAATATATTATGTCAGCAAGGTATTATAAGGCCCCGAGACATGTTATCCCGTGGCAAAAAAAATGGCATTAGCACTGTTAAACGCATCCAGAAAGTTGAGGTCATACTTTCAGGCTCATTCGATTGTCGTACTTACAGATCAGCCCTTATGAAGTATTTTGCAAAAGCCCGAATGTTCCGGTCGCCTTACCAAATGGTGCATTGAGTTAAGTGAATATGATATCCAGTATCAACCTCGATAAGCTATAAAAAGACAGGCATTGGCTGACTTTATTGTGGAATGCACACACTCCGGTAAGGTAACTGAAAATGAGCAGGCATAATGGTTATTGTTTGTTGATGGAGCATCTGGTTCACAGGGAAGTGGCGCTGGGATAGTACTCGTATCCCCTGAAGGAGAAACGTTAGAGTATTCTCTGTGATTTGCTTTTCCAAGTACCAACAACGTAGCTGAATATGAAGCATTAATCGCTGGAATGAGGATAGTAAGAAAATTGGAAGTAGCACGATTGGTTGCTCATAGTGATTCTCAGTTGATTGTGCAGCAGTTTTAGGGACAATATGAAACCAGAGAGCAGAGAATGACCCAATACTTGAGCAAAGTAAAAGACCTAGCACAGACATTTCAGAGTTTTCAGTTAACACAAATAAACAGATCGCTCAATGGACATGCTGATGCTTTATCTAAACTAGCGTCCACTAAAGAGACAACAGGAAGAGCAGTATTTGTTGAAATGTTTCATCAATCGAGCATCGAAGAAAAAGAGGTATCATGAGTGGAGGCAGGAGTGGATTGGAGGTCGCTTTTGTATCGTTATCTCACTAATAATGAATTACTAGATGATCCACAAGAAGCAAGAAGACTTAAGATGCGGGCTTCAAGATTCACCATCATAGATGGGTTATTATATAAACGAGCTTACACTAGACCCCTTCTCAAGTGTTTAGGCTCTCAAGAGGCCGAATATACCCTGGTAGAAGCTCATAGTGGAATATGTTGAGAACACTTGGGAGCAAGAGCCCTAGCAACCAAAATTTTGAGAGCCGATTTCTTTTGGCCCACATTAAGGTCAGATACGTTAAAGAAAGTCAAATCATATGACAAATGTCAATGACACGCTCCAGTCCAATCTGCCCCGATATCTCAGCTGCGACCTGCGTTTCAGCCTATACCATTCGCTCAGTGGGGTTTGGATATTCTAGGACCTTTTCCTCAAGCACCCGGGCAAAGAAAATTTTTAATAGTGGCCACTGACTATTTCACCAAATGGATTGAAGCTGATGCATTGGCTACCATTACGGCACGAAAAGTGGAGGCAATGGTATGGAAAGACATTGTGTGCCGGTTTGGGATACCAAGAATTATCGTTACGGATCATAGGAAGCAATTTGACTGTGACTCCTTTAGAAAATTATGTGACGACCTAGGAATTCAACTAAGATTCGCTTCAGTGGCGTACCCCCAAGCTAATGGACAAGCTGAGGTCAGTAACCAAACCATATTACATGGCCTAAAAACCCGACTTGAAGGAGCTAGAGGCACATGGGCCGACGAGCTACCCACCATTTTGTGGGCTTATCGAACAACTAGTCGGGTCGCTACTGGAGAAACTCCGTTCAATCTGGTATATGGACATAGGCTTTAATTCCCATTGAAATTTCAGCTAAGTCCCCAAGACTGATGGCATATGAGGAAGATGACGGCGCGAGGAATTCTGAAGCGTTGCGAGATAATTTGGATCTGATTGAAGAGTAGAGGGATAACACTGCCATGAAGATAGCTGCATATCAAAGAAGAGTAGCCAGTTATTTCAATTCTTGGGTAAAGAACAGACCCATGAAAGAAGGATATCTAGTACTTCAAAGATCTGTTGTAACCAATGCGCTAAGGGATGATGGAAAGTTACGAGCAAATTGGGAAGGGTCGTACCGCATTCTAAAGCTGATTAGTCCCAACACTTGCATTTTACAGACTCTTTCAGGAGACACTATGGGAAAAACATGGAATTTGAACTATCTGAAGTTGTATACGAACAATGTACCTGAGAAAATATCTGCAATAACATAAGTCCTAAATGGGACCGTGGACGTAGGCACATTTAGCCGAATGTAACACTCGGTGTTACAGGTGTTAAAAGAATGAGAAAGAAGTGAGAAAATTCCAAAAACGCCCTTGAGAAGGTGTTGGATCCTTGAGATTGAGGGTGCCCTATGAGAGGGGTATTTTGGTAATTTGGATAGTGAAGTCCAATAAAGGGTAATTTAGGTAAATTGAAATAATTCCTAGGTGGAATTGAGTATGGAAGTGAATTAGTTCCCATTGAAATGGTTGGGGTAATTTGTGTAGTTAATGCGAAGAACTCCTGGTTGGGAGAAGGTCATGGCCCAAGCATGCTTAAGCTCAAGGTGAGATTGAAATGGTGCATACGTCGCCAAGCTCGATGTGAACTCGGGCAGTGCACAGGGTTGAAATGTGTGATAGCCTGGCATGGTGTTAGGTAGGTCGATTTGCGAAATCGTATCGATAAATGAGGGTCGGCTGGTCAAAGTAGAAGACCATGCATGAAATGATCGAAGTTGGCAAGGTGGGCCAAATGGGTGCTTCCCAGGTAGTGCTAGCATGGTAAGTTGATCGGTAATGAGAGGTTGCCATGAGGATCAACTCAAGCTATGCAAGCGTGTGATTAACGGCAATATGCCATGGTGGAATGGGTGTCCGAGTGTCTAATGGGAACTAGAATGTGACATTGCTGTGAATGATCAGTGCTAAGACGTTGCTGGTTGGACCAACGTAAAATCGTGGCCATACGTGATTGGAAGTGAGAAACGTTGCCATGTGTGATCGGCATAAAATCGTGATAGACTGATCAATGATGCAATGTTAGCGTATGTGGTTTTGACTGATGGAAAAAAAATGAAAGAGGACTGCAAAGCGATGCTCGAGGTAGCGAAAATCCATCCAGAAATGGATAGCGTTGTGGTAAGCGTGATCAGCAACCAGTTGTGCAATTTGGCAAGAGGCCAAAGCGGTGTCCGGTTGTGAACATCCTTGAGAGTTGGAAGATCGAAGGCCTAAAGTGAAGCCTTAAGGTTGGTGTAACCCGAGGTAAATGCAAAGAATGGATAGGCTATGGGATTCTCGAGCAGGAGAATTTGGCAAGTAGCCCGAGAATGTGAATGTCTTGGGTAGGAGATGATGGTAAAGCGAATTTCGAGGACGAAATTCTTTTAAGGGGGGAGGAATGTAACACCCGGTGTTACAGGTGTTAAAAGAATGAGAAAGAAGTGAGAAAATTCCAAAAATGCCCTTGAGAAGGTGTTGGATCCTTGAGATTGAGGGTGCCCTATGAGAGGGGTATTTTGGTAATTTGGATAGTGAAGTCCAATAAAGGGTAATTTGGTAAATTGGAAATAATTCCTAGGTGGAATTGAGTATGGAAGTGAATTAGTTCCCATTTTGGATTATGTGGAGATAAATGGGATTGAAAATTTACAAAGGGTATTTCTGGTAATTTTGGAGTAAATTCTATAATGGAATTAAATTATGGAAGTAGGGAAAAATACTCATAAATTATTTATGTGAGTAAAATAATGGATTTTCCCTAAAATAGTGGGTTAATGTGGAAATGACACATGGATGGTTTAGATTAAGTCTTGAAAGCCAAGGTTGTGGCATGGAGTGACACTTGGCATTTTCTTGTCCAAGTAAAATGGAAGAGATGAGAGTGATTATTTTAAATCAAAAAGAAAATATTAATAGTCACTCAAGCCATTAATGATGGTGATGATGATGTTGGAAAAAGAAATTCAAATTTGAATTTTGAAAATTTTCGTGGTTGATGGGTGAAAATTATCTCATTAAAATAAATGGCAATTAATTGGAAAGTTGCCTTACAATTGATATATATTATTGATGGGTGAAATTGTCCCAATTATGTAAATAGAAATTTAAATTAATTTCAAAAGAAATTGGAATATGGTCATTCTTGCAATTAATGGGAGGCATAATTAAGTTGCATTTAAAGAAAATGCAAAAGAAATAGAAAATGGTCAAGCATTGATTATGGAAAATGGTCACATTAAATTAAATGGGAAAGAAAATATATATGTCTCTCAAGTGGTCACTCATGTGATGGGGTGAAATTAGTCAAATTAAATAAATGAGGAAAATGACTAATTTTGGAATGGAAGACCAAGATGATCCAAGGGTGGAGACTTGGCCTTGGATTGGGAAATTGATCCAAGGGTCATAAATTAGTCTTGAAAGTTGGCATGGATTGCCAACATAAATGGAAGTAAATTTTAAATGATTAGAATGGATGGTTGAGATTAAAAATCTCCAAAGCACATAGATTGTGCTTGTAATGGAAGGCTAGGATTTATTCTCTTAAACCCACAAAGATCCAAAGGTTAGGATCCATTTTTGAAAGAGGGAGAAAATTTATATATTGGCAAGGTAGGAAGACAAGTCTTCCCTTTGGCCATTTGAAGAAGAAGAAGAAGAAGAAAGAGCCTAGAGGTAAACTCTTTGGTTTTTGTAAAGAAATCTAAGTCTTCTTACTTCTTAGTCTTCTCATCTTCAAGGATTAGATTTTTAAAGATCAAGGTTATTTCTTTTACTTCTTTAGGGGATGGAAGCAAGTGAAGTCTTGCCAAGTCAAGTTGTTGAAGCTCTCTTGAAGTTAAAGATTGTGGAAAATCTAAAAGAATAGAGGTAAGGGATAGCCCCATGGGATGGTGGCTTGCAAGTTGTAAGTATGATGCATAAATTCTATGTGTGCATTGGCATGTTGTTTGTTTTAGGACCTATGGCCATGAGGTGGAGTGGGGTAGGGTAGATTAAAGCCTCAAACCAAGGTGGTTGTGAGGATGTGGAAGCCCTAACCATGTTGCATACATGCATTGGCATCACATTTATTTTCATGTTCATACTATTGTCATTGCACCCTTATTGAGCTTAATAGCTGATGAGGTTTTTATCCTCACCATGTAGGTATCTCATGTGCAAGAAGGAAGGGAGTTTTGCAAGGTTAAATGTTGGAAGCAAGGAAGAAAGAAAGAGTAGTGGTGTTTATGTATTTTGTGCTTAAGTGTTGTATTTATTTTGTTAATGTGTAATGAAGGCTAAATGTGGGTGAAAGGGGGGAAAACTTGAATGTTTTGGAAGCCCCTTGGTATGAGAAAGTATTCTGGAAATGTGGGGTTTCAATTCAAAAAAAAAAAAAAAGAAGGGGTTGTGGCAGTGTGCTGGCCAGGGGCGCAGCTGGGCGCGCCTGGGCGCGACCGCACGCAGCTGGTGTGCGCTAGCGGCCGGTGCACGCGGCCCCGCGCTGGGGGGGGGCGCCGCCAGCTGCCGCACACCCCTCCCCCCTTGCTGCTGTTGGTTATTTTTCTTTCCTTATTTATTTTATTTTAATTTAATTTCTGTTTATTTAAATATATGATATTATTTTGGAAATTCTGAAATAATTTATATTTAAATAAATAAATAAATGAGTATTTAGCCTCTAAATTAATTATTAAATTAATATAAATTTGAGGCAATTGTGGGAAAGTTTTCTATATTTTGGAAACTAAACAATGGAGTATTCTCCTTAAATTTTGGAAATTGGATGAGGATGCCTTGAGGTTTGTATTTCAAAATTTAATTTCCTAATGGTTGGAAAAATTATGGAATTTTTGAAATAATTAAAGGGGAAAATCAATGGAGATTTATGAGGAAAATTTATTTAAAATTCTTCCAAAGAAATATTAATCCAAATATTTTCCAAAGGAATTGAAAGTGAGATAAATGGGTTAACGGTTGGGGCAAAGAAAAGAAAAATTATTTTCTTATAATTAAGGCGTTATGCCATAATTTATTTGAAGCTAGAGAGCTATAGCTTATTTTCTTTCGATCCTGGGAGGTCACCCTAAGCTCTTCATCAAAGAGCTTGAGAAGGGGTGATGATTGCGAGGTTTCGGGTTTTAATAGGTCGTTTGATAATTCTCGGACTCTCGAGCGGAGCGAAGAGAGGGCAAAGCCTAGTTTCCCACCTAGGTCGTTTCCCGTTGAAACGTAGCCGTCTCTCTTTCTTTTCCCTAGCATGTGAATAGTAAGTTGGCTATTCGCGAGTAACACCCGTAGGTGGGAGCGGGGCGTTACAGTTTGGTATCAGAGCAGTTGATGGAGTTATAATTGTGGATCTCCGGCATAATTTGGATGTAAGTCGGAATTAAAAGTGAGATTCAAGCGTGAGGTTGACCCGATGACCTCAAAAGTAGTACTTGTGGTTCGAGGTAGGACTATTGGTCCGAGGACCCTTGGGTTTGGGTCGAGTCTTTAAGGCTTGTCATGGTTTGAAGTGGGATGCTCGGGTATTCCTATTCGAGAAGTAGGAAGGTATCATGGGTCGAGACGATATACCCGTGAGAGGTATACTGGTTGAGCCAAGAAAAGCCAATAACCCTAGTGTGGGTGTTGGTGTCAAGAAACCCGAATGTGGGAATTTGGGCATGTTAAGTGTTCTAAGGATGGGAACTCCTTAAGATGGAAGCGTTAAGGCTCGTGTGGGGACACGAAGCCGAGTCATGGCAAGGGTCATGAAAGGGCAAAGAAAGCCCGAAGCATAACTAATTGGTGATGGGATTTAGTTGAGCGTACCTATGTTTGGGAATTGGCTAAGCATGCTCGATGGGATAGAGTGTTTTCCCTTTGGAAAGCGAGGTGTTGAGGTTGCGTGCTTGAGATACTGTGAGCTAATGTAGGAATTAGCTCGAAACTCAAGGAAAGGAGTCGTTGGCAGGCTATATGACGAGCTCCAAGTAACGAACAAGATGGCTTGCAGTGGGGCCCTGAGGGGTGTGTGCATGTAATGCATACCTATGTCACGGCCAAGGTAAGCATGACGGAAATATTTTGTGGAAGACTCGAGCGGGAGCCGTGTGTGTTGTATGCACGATGGATGTATGTATGTGGTGCGATGTGAGTGGATCGTGATGATGATCCGAAAGGGGATGTACCTAGGGTGTGAGTGGACCCTAGTTAGCTTCAAGATGAAGCAAGGCCTAACCTAAGGAAGGATAGGTAAGCGAGGCTAGTAGACCCTAGTGGGTATTGTATGAAATGGATGATCTCTAGTGAGTTGAGATTCAAAGGAGTCCCGATCAGGGAATAAGTGGGGTTCGGGGGAACCCGAGTCAGGATTGAATGAGTTGGCATGTATTGTTATACGTGTGAAAGCCATGGGATTTGTAGTCCACGCTGTGAAGGCTATGAAATCGAACATATATTAAAGGATGGGGGACAAATTGAATCCTCATGATGACGCTTGGGTAAGGTGAGATGTCTAAGGTCATGGGAGGTGGGGAATGGGTAGACCCTCCTGGTAATGCTTGGGGTCAAGGATGACACCCAAGGTCACGGGATGCTGGATGTGGGTGATGATGAGGTCACCCAATGAAAGTATGAACGATGTGTGGGCCGAGAGCAGCGGGAGGCTAGAGTGAGGTATCAGGACGTCCAAGGGCTATGCACGCGGAGGAGATGCCAATTGTGGATGCCTTTGTGGGTGAGGCATAACGGGTAATGTGAATGCCCGAGTTATGGATAAAAGTCATGGATGCCGAGCAAGGCGTGTTAGAAGGCCGAGCTAGGCATAGGGATTGAATGCATACGTGGGTATGCGAGAGGAGACGTGAAGTCTTGATTCACCCGGAGGGTGACAATGTGTGATTCAGATGGTGGATGCCAGAACTTGAGTTAGGCTCAACATAACTGTCGTATATCCATTGTTATGGAAAAGATGGGTCATTTGTTCTTGGATGGACTAGTGTGGGACGCTCTTGAGATGAGAGATATAAAGCCTTGAGGAATAAGGCTCGTGATGTAAGGTTGAGTTTGTCCCGATAGCGACAACTTGAAGAGGTTGCTTTCGTTAGATAGAGCTGAACCATTGTGGCTTGCGAAAGTCTGCCGTAACATTGATGCTACGGGTGCCAGGCTCGTTGTGACGGATCTGATGCTATGGACTATATGGCAGAGGACTAGTGAGTTGGCTCGCGGTGAGGGCAAGTGGCCCATGGGCTGGGGCAACCTAGTGAACTGCAGGTGACGGTCAGATGCCGAAGAACTGGAGCAGCAGCTAGGGAGATTTGGTCAGATGAGACCGAGAATCTCCTGTTAGGGATAGGACCCCTAGAGTAGTCCTAAGGAGGAATCGGAGAATGCGATAATGATCCGATAGATTTATTGTCGAGTAGGACGCCTGGTAAGAATTGTGGCTGCGAGCGTGGCGAGGTAGTCATGTCGGGTTCGATATCAGAAGAGTGACTGAAGAGTTGAAAGTCACACTATGAGATGCGAAGCAGATCAGGGTGGGACCTGAGCCATGCTGTAGGAAACTGTTGTTGGGCCAGTGTATGGGAGTGACACGATGATGGTGATAAGGTGTTGGCGCGCCTAAAGCACAGGGCAACACAGTGACTATGCAGATGGTCAGGGACTGAAGATCTATGAGATGTTTGAGAAAGAAACCTGAGGAAAAGAAACGGGTCTAGCGTGGGGATAATACTACGGTTGACGCCTATCAGTGACGGGTCTAATGCTAGGGACCACTGGATGCAGACGGTTAGTCCACAGGAGGGACTGCAGCCCTTCCACGTGGAGTAACCTGTCTGTGGTGGAGACGATTAGACACCGAAGACCTGGGGTATGCTGTAGGTTATGCTTGAACCAGACCTAAAAATTTCATAAGGGTTGAAGTATGGTGGTAGTGCTGTGGGGGTCAAGGCAGCAAGAAGGTTCGTGAATCAAGTGAGTGATATCTTATGGTGTGATAACAAGAAGTGTGGCGATGCTCCTTGCTAAAGGATGCTAAAACAGTTGTGGTTAAATTTGATCGAAGTGATCTAATAAATTGGGATGAGGTACCCAGTGTGACCTTGCAGTAATGCATGAAGATGGGATTGATTGGTAGAGTTGGTGAATGGCTCGAGAATGATACGTAAGTGCCGTGGAGGTGAGACTTACGAAATGGAAGCCAACCATCAGATGGGGAAATTGAAGCGTGCCGAGGTTTCAAATAAAGCAATCTCTAATCTAGTGAAGTGAGTTGTAGTAGGCTGAACGCATGGCTAAGGACGGTTTGAAATCTGTAAAGGTGCGCAATTGCACAGTCTGGTGTTGGTTTTGGTTGTATCAATGCGAAATGAGGAAGTGTCCTCATGTAGCATTGGGGGGATTTCAAGTTGATGACACGTGAGAAATTGCCAGGTGGTTGCACCTGATGGCAATAATGGAGCCTGAGGTTCGAGGGCTATGGTATAAAGCCTTGTTGGTTGTCGTGTATGCAATATAAAGGTTCAGTGGGTCTTAGTGATTAGACCAGGCTGATTGTGTAAAAGAGATTCAAGGTGATAAAAGATGATTGGTCAAGATAGAATTGTGCCACTCAAAGGAGTGTGGCTTTGGAATGAGAGCTATCAATGGTTGTGAAAAGAAATCGGCCAGTGAAGCTGTTGTGGTGTTAGAGCCATGTGGTTGCTCACCGAGAGGTGTGAGCTAGCTATAGCAAAGTGTATAAGAAATCCGAGAGAAGCCAGAGTCTCTCAAGTATTTAGCTAGATGCTATATGTATAAAAGGTGATTTGAGGATGGCGACCTAAGAGTGGGGTTGTGCTGGTTGTGGTGACCAGTGAGATTCAGAGAGCAGCAAGTCTTTTGAGATGGCATGGTGGTGTCATCGTCGCGGCTAGGGAAAAGAAGTGTCAGGAAGGTCAAAGGTAACCATTGTGCATGGTAAGATCTTGAAGCCGAGTGCGAATGGCCATGAAGGCTGGTATCTGTGAATTTTGTGATGCAACGACCGTGGGGGAGAAGTTCGTTGCTGTAATGGTGACGTACTTGCCAAGGAGGACAAGACGAACCATTATGCATGGTTTAAATCAGGTGTCTATTGCGGGTTGAGAATGAACCTGATGTAGGATGGCTGAAAGTTCGTGCCTCAAGAGTAAGAGGCTTTGCTAAGAAATGGTGAGATTTAAAAGGTCCCAATGAAAGTGAAGCTAGGCGAGAAAATTTGGCCAGAAGACCGCTACAAGAGTGGGGGGGGTGTAACCATGATGGCTTGTTATGGTGTGGACAAAAGGCACGAGTCATCCTAGAGGTGTGATGCATAAGTGATTGTGCAGATGGTAATAAGCCGATCACTTGTGCCACGCACCGTGGGTGATGACGAGGGCTGATTAAAGGTTCCACGACCCTAAGCGCAATGGTAGGATCCTGGACTCGTGGTAGGGTAAATAGCCAAGGTAAGGCCTAGCATGGGAACATGATTGTAAAAGTTGAAATGGGGTGAAGAATTGAAGAGGGGTTGCTCAGTGAAGAGTTCCCTGGTATGGGTATGAAGCCCTACTAGCATGTGATATCGGCTAGTAAGTTTCATTGTGTACTTAATGCGAAGAACTCCTGGTTGGGAGAAGGTCGTGGCCCGAGCATGCTTAAGCTCAAGGTGAGATTGAAATGGTGCATACGTCGCCAAGCTCGATGTGAACTCAGGCAGTGCACAGGGTTGAAATGTGTGATAGCCTGGCATGGTGTTAGGTAGGTCGATTTGCGTAATCGTATCGATAAATGAGGGTCGGCTGGTCAAAGTAGAAGACCATGCATGAAATGATCGAAGTTGGCAAGGTGGGCCAAATGGGTGCTTCCCAGGTAGTGCTAGCATGGTAAGTTGATCGATAATGAGAGGTTGCCATGAGGATCAACTCAAGCTATGCAAGCGTGTGATTAACGGCAGTATGCCATGGTGGAATGGGTGTCCGAGTGTCTAATGGGCACTAGAATGTGACATTGCTGTGAATGATCAGTGCTAAGACGTTGCTGGTTGGACCAGCGTAAAATCGTGGCCAAGGTTGTGGCATGGAGTGACACTTGGCATTTTCTTGTCCAAGTAAAATGGAAGAGATGAGAGTGATTATTTTAAATCAAAAAGAAAATATTAATAGTCACTCAAGCCATTAATGATGGTGATGATGATGTTGGAAAAAGAAATTCAAATTTGAATTTTGAAAATTTTCGTGGTTGATGGGTGAAAATTATCTCATTAAAATAAATGGCAATTAATTGGAAAGTTGCCTTACAATTGATATATATTATTGATGGGTGAAATTGTCCCAATTATGTAAATAGAAATTTAAATTAATTTCAAAAGAAATTGGAACATGGTCATTCTTGCAATTAATGGGAGGCATAATTAAGTTGCATTTAAAGAAAATGCAAAAGAAATGGAAAATGGCCAAGCATTGATTATAGAAAATGGTCACATTAAATTAAATGGGAAAGAAAATATATATGTCTCTCAAGTGTTCACTCATGTGATGGGGTGAAATTAATCAAATTAAATAAATGAGGAAAATGACTAATTTTGGAATGGAAGACCAAGATGATCCAAGGGTGGAGACTTGGCCTTGGATTGGGAAATTGATCCAAGGGTCATAAATTAGTCTTGAAAGTTGGCATGGATTGCCAACATAAATGGAAGTAAATTTTAAATGATTAGAATGGATGGTTGAGATTAAAAATCTCCAAAGCACATAGATTGTGCTTGTAATGGAAGGCTAGGATTTATTCTCTTAAACCCACAAAGATCCAAAGGTTAGGATCCATTTTTGAAAGAGGGAGAAAATTTATATATTGGCAAGGTAGGAAGACAAGTCTTCCCTTTGGCCATTTGAAGAAGAAGAAGAAAGAGCCTAGAGGTAAACTCTTTGGTTTTTGTAAAGAAATCTAAGTCTTCTTACTTCTTAGTCTTCTCATCTTCAAGGATTAGATTTTTAAAGATCAAGGTTATTTCTTTTACTTCTTTAGGGGATGGAAGCAAGTGAAGTCTTGCCAAGTCAAGTTGTTGAAGCTCTCTTGAAGTTAAAGATTGTGGAACATCTAAAAGAATAGAGGTAAGGGATAGCCCCATGGGATGGTGGCTTGCAAGTTGTAAGTATGATGCATGAATTCTATGTGTGCATTGGCATGTTGTGTGTTCTAGGACCTATGGCCATGAGGTGGAGTGGGGTAGGGTAGATTAAAGCCTCAAACCAAGGTGGTTGTGAGGATGTGGAAGCCCTAACCATGTTGCATACATGCATTGGCATCACATTTATTTTCATGTTCATACTATTGTCATTGCACCCTTATTGAGCTTAATAGCTGATGAGGTTTTTATCCTTACCATGTAGGTATCTCATGTGCAAGAAGGAAGGGAGTTTTGCAAGGTTAAATGTTGGAAGCAAGGAAGAAAGCAAGAGTAGTAGTGTTTATGTATTTTGTGCTTAAGTGTTGTATTTATTTTGTTAATGTGTAATGAAGGCTAAATGTGGGCGAAAGGGGGGCAAACTTGAATGTTTTTGAAGCCCCTTGGTATGAGAAAGTATTCTGGAAATGTGGGGTTTCAACTCAAAAAAAAAAAAAAAAAGAAGGGGTTGTGGCAGTGTGCTGGCCAGGGGCACAGCTGGGCGCCTGGGCGCAGCTGGTGCGCGCGAGCGGCCTACGCGCATGGCCGCGCGGCCAGCGCCCGCGCCTGGCGCGCGCGGCCCCGCGCTGGGAGGGGCGCAGCCCGCTGCCGCACACCCCCCTTGTTGCTGTTGGTTATTTTTCTTTCCTTATTTTTTTTATTTTAATTTAATTTATGTTTATTTAAATATATGATATTATTTTGGAAATTCTGAAATAATTTATATTTAAATAAATAAATAAATGAGTATTTAGCCTCTAAATTAATTATTAAATTAATATAAATTTGAGGCAATTGTGGGAAAGTTTTCTATATTTTGGAAACTAAACAATGGAGTATTCTCCTCAAATTTTGGAAATTGGATGAGGATGCCTTGAGGTTTGTATTTCAAAATTTAATTTCCTAATGGTTGGAAAAATTATGGAATTTTTGAAATAATTAAAGGGGAAAATCAATGGAGATTTATGAGGAAAATTTATTTAAAATTCTTCCAAAGAAATATTAATCCAAATATTTTCCAAAGGAATTGAAAGTGAGATAAATGGGTTAACGGTTGGGGCAAAGAAAAGAAAACTATTTTCTTATAATTAAGGCGTTATGCCATAATTTATTTGTAGCTAGAGAGCTATAGCTTATTTTCTTTCGATCCTAGGAGGTCACCCTAAGCTCTTCATCAAAGAGCTTGAGAAGGGGTGACGATTGCGAGGTTTCGGGTTTTAATAGGTCGTTTGATAATTCTCGGACCCTCGAGCGGAGTGAAGAGAGGGCAAAGCCTAGTTTCCCACCTAGGTCGTTTCCTGTTGAAACGTAGCCGTCTCTCTTTCTTTGCCCTAGCATGTGAATAGTAAGTTGGCTATTCGCGAGTAACACCCGTAGGTGAGAGCAGGGCGTTACACCGAACCACGTAAAAATGATTGTCTACGCATGGTTGTCATTTTGTTTACATCTACGGAAAGGGAACTCACACACGATCAAGCCCGTTGTCCCGCCTATGGCCCGGCAACGAGGTAAAGTACGATCAAACTCGTTGTCCCGCCTATGGCCCGACAATGAGGTAAACTACGATCGAGCTCGTTGTCCCGCTTATGGCCCGGCAACAAGGTAAACTAAGATCGAACCCATTGTCCCGCCTATGGCCCGACAATGAGGTAAACTACAATCGAGCCCGTTGTCCCGCCTATGGCCCGACAACGAGGTAAACTACAATCGAGCCCGTTGTCCCGCCTATGGCCCGACAACGAGGTAAACTACAATCGAGCCCGTTGTCCCGCCTATGGCCCGACAACGAGGTAAACTAAGATCGAGCCCGTTGTCCCGCCTATGGCCTGGCAATGAGGTAAACTACGATCGAGCCCGTTGTCCCGCCTATGGCCCGACAACGAGGTAAACTACAATCGAGCCCGTTGTCCCGCCTATGGCCCAACAACGAGGTAAACTAAGATCGAGCCCGTTGTCCCGCCTATGGCCTGGCAATGAGGTAAACTACGATCGAGCCCGTTGTCCCGCCTATGGCCCAGCAACGAGGTAAACTAAGATCGAGCCCGTTTTCCCGCCTATGGCCCTACAACAAGGTAAACTATGATCGAGCTCGTTGCCCCGCCTATAGCCCGACAACGAGGTGAAGTACGATCGAGCCCGTTGTCCCTCCTATGGCCCGGCAACGAGGTAAACTACGATCGAGCTCGTTGCCCCACCTATGGCCCGGCAACGAGGTAAAGTACGATCGAGCCCGTTGTCCCACTTATGGCCCTGCAACGAGGTAAACTACGATCAAGCCCGTTGTCCCGCCTATGGCCCGGCAATGAGGTAAAGTACGATTGAGCCCGTTGTCCCACCTATAGCCCGACAATGGGGAAAAACGCAATCGAACCTGTTGCCCAGCCTATGACCCGGCAACAAGGTAAAATTCGATCAAGCTCGCCACATCGTGCATGACTCAATAGCGAAAGAAAAGTCTTGGCCTCGTATCACTAAAGTCAGCAATAACAAAATAAATCAAGCAATAAAGAGCGGAACATGTTGGGTATGGCAAAGGAGAAAATATTCATTGATAAAGCAATAGCTCTCCTCAAAAAAAAAAAAGAGAGAGAGAGCAACAGCGAAAAGCAAACTACAACGGGGATCTACTTGCGAGAGCGAGACTTGCGAGAGGAACGCTTAGTAGGCACTATGGGAAGTTCCCCTTCTTCAACCTCGGCCGTGTGAGGGACATCTTCAGCAGCTACGCCAGGATCTTCTTCAATGACTCCGGGGTCGACCACCATGCCTTCTTCACCACGATTGAAAGGAAACGGATTCTAGGGGCCCGTCAAATTTTCCAAATCATCCACTAAGTAAGAGTCCAAATAAGAAGAAGGACTCGTAGGCAAATTCGGCTCATATTGATGCCAATCTACTTGATGAGACTCCTCAACCTCGCGAGTAAGAAAAAGTTCAGGAAAAGTCTCTCCCGGATGCTGAGACTCCAGATGGGCATGGGCCAGATAAAATCCATATTTCAGAAAGCCTGAAGCATATTTTCCCTTCCTATCTTGGCAATCGATTGAGAGACGATATTCCTTCACTGCTTCAGCCCGAATAGCCCGAGCATCCTTACGACTTATCTTGAGTTCTGACAGGCGTAAAGAGTGCTCCTGCAAAAGTGCTTCATGTTGCGCCATCAACCCAACATTCTTGTGCTCTTCAACTTCTAGCCTAGAGTGTAAATCTTGAATTTCCCCTTTGAGGCCCGAGGTACCAACAGAGACCTCGGACAACCGATCATGCATGTGCCCAATCTCTGCCACTACATTCTTCTTCCCAAGCTCTGCTCGGCAAGCACGACCCTTTAACTCTTGACGCTCTTCATTCTAGGAAAATTGGCATTTCCTCTAGTCAGACATTTGGACCTCCACTTGTTCACGATAGGCCCTGTCCCTAGCATTGGAAGCAACGATTCCTTGGATCCCTTGCACCAGGAGCTACTCCGCTTCATCCCTAGCCTGAGCATAGTTACCGCCAATAAATCGTCGTTCCTCTCGAGGGAGAATGGTGGAATAAATGAGACGAGCACCAATCCCTGGTTCTGTAACGGAGTCTGTCTCTAATACCCCTGGGGAAACTTCAAAGTCCCGACCACTAAGCTTCGTACCATCTCCAAGAATCATAGTATGTCTCACATCGCCTGGAATAGGAAGTATAGGAGGTGGCCTCAATGATTTCTCGCCTTCAAGACGACGACGATCCTTCCTATTAGGAATTAAAGGATGGCGACATTCTTCTTCCACTCGGGCCATGTCACCAGCAAACCAAGAAGACGAACTTCCCCCCCCCCTGGAATTGGGAGTAGGAAATGGGATGTTGACGGACTTTCCATATGAGAAGGAACTTCAGCACTTGAGGGGTCGCTGCTCGGACGACGTCGCCTTTCCACCCCAGTGGTAGAAACGCCAGCAGGCCTACGTGACCGAGGAGGGCGAGAGCTGGTAGATCCCTCAGCTCCATGTGTAGAAACCCCGGTCGCTATCGTAACGCGTGCCTCCTCCTCATGGTGGCGTCTACGCAACTCCATCAGCCTACCCAATACAGCCATTTCTGCAAAAATCAATACAAAGCATTTAATGTGGAAAAATAATGCAATAATAGAGAAAGGAAAGCAATGGCGAAAGATATTCTACCCCCAGGAGTATTCTTCTCCTGAGGATTGAATGAAGGATGGGAAGATGATTCAGGCATTTCCATCTCTTCCTCCCCGACTCCTTCCATTTCTTGATTGGATAGTGAAGAAGACTGAGGAGGAACAATTGGCGTCACGACCCCCCAACCTGCGATTCTAAAATTTTTCAAAGTCAGGAGGCTCATCAACTCGACAGGACCTGGCGCCATTAACATTCCTACTAAACGACGATATACGCCCCGAACTTCCTTGCATGGGGGAAATCCTTGGCTGGCATCCTGATAGTTCTAGTATAGAGGAGCATCCCAACTGGGTGGAGGTTCTATCACCACCCATCGCTCTTCAAACCGATTGATCTTGTTAGGAAGAGCGTTGAACAGCTCAAAACCAGACACCTTCTAGAGTGTATAAAGGGCCCAGTCTTTGCTAGCTCTTCGTAATCGTTAGAAGCAACTGAAGAGCATCAAGGGACCATATCCCTCTGATGGCAAAGGACAGAGAAATCGACCATCTGGGCCCAACCATTAGGATGAATTTGAGCGGGAACAATCTTATAGTGATGCAACCACGCCATTGCAAAGGGCGAAAGAGGAAAGCGGAGTCCCACCTCAAATGTAGCAAAGTGAACACCAAGGGCTTCTTCGTCTACCTAGGAAGGGTCTGGCTCATCGAGGCGAGGATACCTCACCATAAATCCAGAAAGGGTGGCATCGTAAACCTGCTCAAAAGCCCCGTATCGAAGCCGAGAACTCGAATTGGCAGGAATGTGCGTGGGGCCAGGGGGTGACATCGGTCTTCTCCTCGACATATTAAAAAGGATCAAAGCCGTTACCTTGTTACGTTAGGAAAGGCGGACGATCACAGCAAGCAAAATATGTGCACGAGAAGGCAAAGAATATCAATACAAAGCAAAGGAGGAGCGACCGAAGGCTAAGTCAAGCATTTGAAGGCATTTAATGACATCGGAAGATCGGGACCACTCGATCATGACCGAGTGGCCCAGTGAACACTCGCTCGATGGTGAAAATGAAGACGTGGCCCTGAAAACGCGCTGAGACCTGAGAGAATTTGAGTTTTGAAGACACCATGGCTGACCCTTGTGAAAATCAAATGAAGAGTTGAAGCCCTATTTATAGGGGCTCAAAAGGCAAAAAAGTTGAAAGTTGTGGGATGAATACAGAAAATGAAGAGCAAATGCGCAAAAATGATCTTCCAAAAGATAAGAAAAATGCGACAAAAGCTTCACCAATATTTCTCGAGATCGTATGCTCTTTTACTCAACCTCTCGGCTAAAAAAGCAGGGAGCAATTGAAGTACCCGAGAAGGCGAAATGGATATATGGTCAAGTGTGGGCCCCAATATCAAAGAGATAAAGCAAAGTCGGGGAGCCAAGGAAGACCCACTCGGCCGGGCCGGGTGGGAGCCCACTCGGTTCAATCGACTGGACCCCCACTCGGTTCAACCGAGTCGACCCTCACTCGGTTGGGCCGAGTGACTAAGCCTCCCCACTCGGCATAACCGAGTGGGGGTCCACTTAGCTTTGCCAAGTGGCCCCTCCCCCAACTCGTCCCAACCGAGTAGGGGTCACTCGGCCACGCCGAGTGACCCATTGGGATTGACAATCCAGCCAAATGGGCCCCAAAATTCCTAGAATGGGCCACGAAAATCTCGCTAAAAATACCGCGAGGCCTCTCTCTCTCCTCCACTATAAATATGAGACCTCACCTTCATTTCAAGGTACGCAATTTTGAGTTATTGAAGTACGATTTTCTCATTTTCTCTCGAGATCTGACTTAAGCATCGGAGGGTTTGTGCGGGGACCCCCACCCGCGTCCTAACGGTTATAATACCCCATATTTTTATGAAGATGCCACGAATTTTAAGTGAGTTTAAAATATCGAAAATATGTTTGAATTGGCAACGAGTGACCGAATCAGTCGTAGGGAGTACCCTAGGGCTTAGATACCTAAGGTTAAAGGTATATTTTTTATGAGCGTCTCGATGTGAGATTTATGATCCTGAAAGAAATCAAATCAGAAATGGTTTTCGGCTAAGCAAAGTTGTAGCCTAAAAAAATTGAATGATGGTAAGGGGCTTCCGAAAAATCGTATATATTGAGTAATTTTGAGATTTTAAATATCTCGATAAATTTGATGTTTGAGGGTGTAATTGTAATTAAAAAATTATCCAAATGAAATGAGGATAAAAATTAAGAGCTTATGTGGTAAAATATTAAAGTTGAGGACTTGAAATAAGGGCTAAAGTGTTATTTGGGAGAAGTTTGGGGTTTTAGCTTGGATTTCAAAAGTTCAATTTATTCTAGTTTTGGATTTCAAAAGCCACTCAATTATGGCTTTGAGTCTTTGGAGTTCATGGCTAAGATTTTGACAAGTGGCATAATGTGATTAGTTGGAGAAATCTATAAAAAGGTACCATGGGTTGTTCTCAAATCATTCCAAACAACTTTGAAAGTTGAGGCACTCTAAGAGGAGGAGCTTTCTCTAGATAGAGAGAAAGAAGTTCGGCAAGGAGGCGGGAAGAAAGCGGCGGAGAACGAGCCTCGTCGGAGTTACGATCCTTCGTCGGAATTTTCCAAAATCAGTCAGAAAAATAGCAAGGTAAGTCTGAATTTTTTTTTTTTTTGATAATCTTGTAGAGGGGGAAGAGAGGGTCACGTAGGTTCAAACAGGAGTCAAATCGGAGTTAAAATGAGGAAGTTATGGCCGAAATACCAACCCGAGGCGAAGCAGTCCGAGGCTGTTGTGCAGCGCGTGAGATACACGCGCCGGATAATAGCTGCGTGTGAGGGCGCGTGGCTATCCTTCTTAGGGCGTGTGAGGGGTCATTTTTCCATGAAAGTTTCCAGTTATACCCCTAATTTAATACCATTCAACCCTGTATAAAAATATTTAATGTTAGGTTTACCAAAATGCATGTTTTCTGCAGAAACCTAGGTCATTTGCTGTGAAATTATACCGTCGAAGAGATAAACTAACAAGGTGAGACTCCTGTACTCCAAATCCTATTTTTTATTCTCTTATGCGTGACTTCTATTGCATGAGATGTGTTTCGTGAAGTTTTTACACATAAACGCTTGTTATTCTCTTACGTGAAATCATGATGCATATATGAAATGTATTTTTCTAAAAATTATATGCTATTGGCTTTTTAACTGTTGCATTTATAAAATTTGTGTGGCCATACTGTTGTACCTATTTGTTGTTGGCCGAGGGCAAAAGTCGGATATCCCCCGAGAGACGCTATGCGTGCACCATCGAGAAAGCTCTCGTGGGGAAGACAGTGAGCCAAAGGAACAACGGATGTGGTGCTTGCATGACTGCTATGAAGTCGGGCCAAAGTGACATGGTTAGGGACCTCCCGAGAGGCGCTATGCGTGCGCCATTGAGAAAGCTCTCGTTGGAAGAGGCTAACGTGTTCACGAGGCACTTCGGAGTAGTTCTCGTTGTCTTCTCATACATTTTATACCTAATCATGCATCGATATAAACTGTTTTTGGAGTTTCTCACTAGAAGATTCATCTTCTAATTGGACTATGTTCCTGGAATATTCAAACATTCCCGGTTCGACGAGTGGCTCTAAAGGAAAGGAGGTAGCTGAAGAATAAGTTTAATTTGCTGTCTATAGCATGTTTAGAATATTTTTATTTATATGCGAACCTATGTATGTCTTGGATATGTTTAAGACGTTCAGTTATATCTTGCGAGAGATGATGCCCGTGTAATTCATTTTGTAAACGTCTTGAACAATTTTATGATAAATAAAGCATTATGGTTGTGAACCATATCAGGTTCGATCTAGCTTCCGCATTTGAAATTTTAATGCCTGTCTTAGCTATTCAATAATTAGGTTTGTTAAGCTGAGAATGTGAAAATTATGGTTTTTGGGATGTTATGTGATGTATGACAGCTATTGAGATATGAAAAATTTTATATTCCTGAAATCCTAAGTTATAACACGCTCAAGAAATTTGAGGTGTTATAGTTGGAATCAGAGCGAACCTAAGGAAAAGTTCGCATGTGGCTAGATGAGTAAAGCCACCGTAAGTTTTGGGAATTAGGTTAGGATTTTTGAAATATTTAGTGGCATACTCTTGTTGCTTATTCAATTTGAATTGTGCCATGCCATGATGATTTAATAGATCGCCATGTCTTCTTTCCAGATGGTGAATACAAGAAGGAATAGGCGCGAGAGAGGCAATGGCGAAGAAAGAACACCAACCCGCACCCAGGAGGTGGTGTGAAAGGTCAAAGAGATGCACAAGCCAACCTTGATGAAGGCCGGATTGATAGGATCGAGAAAATCCTAGAAGGCATGGCTGGGAGAATTTTGGAGTTGCAACCCGAGCAAAGAAGAGTAGATTCCTTGGACAGGTATCTACGACAAAATCCGCCAGTGTTTCGAGGAAAACCGGCAGATGACCCCGCAATCAGTGAATACTAGTTGGACCAGACCGAGAAGATCTTATAAAGATTAAGAATCCTGAATGAGGATAAGGTCGAGTGTGCGACCTATATGCTGGAAGAGGAAGCTGCTCAATGGTGGAGGTCTATGCAGCAAACAATACCTAACCGGACAGGATCTCAGGGGTCAGTAACAGACGTAGAAGTCGGGGAGGCACCCCAGATGTCGTGGGAACGATTTAAGGAACTGTTCAATGGGAAATTCTTTCCCACTTGCTGGAAGTTGGCTAGAGCTCGAGAGTTCATGACCTTACGCCAAGGGCCAAATATGTCTGTGGCCCAATACGAGGCTGAATTTTTGCAGTTAATCAAGTATATGCCGTTGTACGAGATGGACGATGTGGAGAAAGGACAAAAATTCTTGCAAGGCTTGCGAATTGAATTTCAACAGCTGATGAGCCTGGTCCATATGGAGTCTTATGCAGACATAGTTTTCAAAACTATGACGGCCGAGGAGAATATGACGCGAGTGGCAGAACTAAAGGCCATAACTGTTCAAACTGGAGGACAATCAGAGAAATCCCACTCGACTATGGGACCTCGGGATGGGAAGATCATGAAAAAGGGCAAGGCATGCTTTAAATGCAAGAAGAGGCACCCGGGCAAGAGGTGCGATGGCCAAAGTATTGTCTGTTACACCTGTGGACAACCCGGGCATACTTCCAGAAATTGCTCGAAGGGAATGGTCCAAGAAGGTAAAACTATAGCAGCAACACCAGTGAGCGTGATCTGCTACAATTGCAACCAGCACGAACACATCTTAAGGAATTGCCCGAAGAAGAAAGAGCAGCAGCTAAAGATTGAAGAAGGAAAAGGGACCAGGCAGGGGCGAGTCTATATTTGACCAAGGAAGACATAGAAGCAAACCCTGCAGTTATCCAAGGTACTCTCTTCATTTTGGATACTCCTGTGCATGCATTGATAGATCCAGGGTCTACTCATTCTTTTATATCGCATGGTTTGGCTGGGAGTTTTGGAGTAGAAACTGAGTCTATGGGGTGTCTTATGGTGATTTTGACACCTATGGATAAAAGTATGAAGTCCTCAGAAATGGTGAGGGGATGCGAAATTAACCTGAGTAATGTTCGGTTCCAGGCTGATCTGATTCTGTTAGAAGTATATGACTTCGACGTAATCTTAGGGATGGATTTCTTGTCCAAGTACGATGCCAATATAGACTGTCGTAGGAAGATAATGACCATAAGAAAACCCGAGGGAGGGTGGGTCAAATTTCAAGGGCAAGGCAACCCCGAGATTGAAAAGATGATTTCAGCAATAAAGGTAGCGAAGTTGCTGAGCCAAGGAGCTCATGGATTCATAGCTTATGCTCAGTTAGAAGAAATAGATGTACCGAAGCTCAATGAGGTGCGAGTGGTACGAGAATATGAGGACGTGTTTCCGAAAGAATTACCGGGACTACCTCCACCTCGAGAAATCGAGTTCTCAATTGAGTTAGTGCTAGGAACCCAGCCGATATCAATTCCGCCATACTGAATGGCTCCGACGGAGATGAAAGAATTGAAGAGTCAACTACAGGAGTTGACTGATAAGGGGTTCATTAGGCCAAGCACATCACCGTGGGGCGCACCAGTGCTATTTGTAAAGAAGAAAGACGGGAGTCTAAGGATGTGCATTGACTACCATCAGCTAAATAAGGCCACTGTAAAGAACAAGTATCTGCTCCCAAGGATAGACAAGTTGTTTGATCAACTACAAGGTGCGGAGGTGTTCTCAAAGATTGATTTGAGATCCGGATATTATCAGCTGAGAATTAAACCTGATGATGTTCCAAAGACGGCATTTCGGTCGAGGTATGGCCATTTTGAGTATTTTGTAATGCCATTCGGATTAACTAACGCTCCAGCATCATTTATGGATCTTATGAATAGAGTATTCAAGCCCTATCTAGATCGGTTTGTGATCGTCTTCATAGATGATATATTGGTGTATTCTTCGAATGAGAGTGACCACGAAGAGCACTTGAGGATAGTGTTGGGACTTGGGAACCCTCAGGAAACACCAATTGTATGCCAAGTTCTCTAAGTGTGAGTTTTGGTTATCCCAAGTGGCGTTTCTTGGGCATGTGATCTCAGCTGAAGGAATCTTAGTGGATCCAGCTAAGATTAAGGCTGTTCGAGGATGGAAGCAGCTGACATGCGTGACCGAAGTATAAAGCTTTTTGGGATTGGCAAGCTACTATCGAAGATTCATGGAAGGGTTTTCGAAGATAGCTGCACCTATGACAAAGCTCATACGGAATGAGGTAAAGTTCGAATGGACTGCAAAGTGCGAGGAAAGCTTTCAGGAGCTCAAGGACAGACTGACCTCTGCACCTGTGCTAGCAATGCCTAGTGGGCCCGGTGGATATGTTGTATACACCGATGCCTCGAAGGTTAGTTTGGGATGTGTATTGATGCAGCATGGTCGGGTGATCGCATATGGATCACGCCAGTTGAAGAGACACGAAGTGAACTACCCAACGCACGACTTAGAGCTGGCAGCGGTGGTATATACTCTGAATCTATGGAGGCACTACCTATACGGAGAGACATTCGATGTATTCACAGACCACAAAAGTCTAAGGTATGCGTTCTCGCAGAAAGAGTTGAACGTGAGGCAGCGACGATGGATGGAGTTCCTGAAGGACTACGACTGCACCATCTTGTATCACCCGGGGTGTGCCAATGTGGTAGCTGATGCTTTGAGTAGGACTGTGCCTACTGTTATGGCCGGGTTGATAGCCCAGGAGTGGCTGTTGATTGAGGCTTTTAGCCTGATAACGGTGAGTGTAGTACCGAAGGATCTTCTGTCCTAGTAGCTGGCCTGGCGGTTCGACTGGATCTGGAGATCGAAATACGGGAGGCTAGTGGGAGTGACCGACGTATACATCTATGGGTAGACGAGTAAGGCCAGCCCAAGAGTTTAGATTTTGAGATGTGAAATGGCATTCTCAGGTTTCGGGGTAGAGTGTACGTGCCAAACCTTCGAGAGTTGAGGCAGAAAATTTTGGATGAAGCCCACAGAGCTAAGTATACCGTGCACCCAGGAGCCATGAAGATGTATCGAGATCTTCGAGAAATCTATTGGTGGCCTGGGATGAAGGCCAACGTGGCTAGGAGGGTGGCACAATGTGATATATGCCAAAGGGTAAAAATTGAGCACCAGAAACCCGCAGGGTTGATGAGACCTTTGGAAGTTCCCGAGTGGAAATGGGAACATATCATGATGGATTTCATAACAGGATTTCCGAAGAGTCGAAGGGGTTATGATGCCATTTGGGTGGTGGTAAACAGGTTAACAAAGTCGGCGCATTTCTTGCCTACAAGGATGGATCAATCGGTATGAAAATTTGCAGAGCAGTACGTGAAGGAAATCATACGACTCCACGGTGCGCCGGTAAGTATAGTTTCATATCGGGACCTGAGGTTCACCTCGAGATTTTGGGAAAGTTTGCAGGAATGCATGGGAACTCAACTAAAATTGAGTACAACTTATCACCCTCAGACTTACAGGCAATCAGAGAGAACAATTCAAATGCTTGAAGATATGTTGAGATCCTGTGCCCTTGATTTTGGAGGAAATTGGGAGAAGCATCTGCCATTGGTAGAATTCGCTTACAACAATAGTTACCACAGCAGCATCGGGATGGCTCCTTATGAGGCTTTGTATGGAAGAAAGTGTCGGTCGCCCATCTGTTGGACCAAAGTAGGGGAACGACAGATGTTAGGGCCCAAACTTGTGCAACAGACTACCGATAAGATTCGAATAATCCAAGAGAGGATCCGAGCTATGCAAAGCCGACAAAAATCCTATGCTGATCAAAGACGAAGGGATTTAGAGTTCGAGGTCGGGGATCTAGTGTATCTCAAGGTGTCACCCCAGCATTTGGTGACACATGGAAGCGGTAAAGGAAAGCTGAAGCCAAGGTATATAGGATCATATCCGATTGTGGAAAGAGTCGGACCTTTGGCCTATCGATTGGAGCTTCCGCCTAGTTTGTCCGGGATTCATAATGTGTTTCACGTCTCCCAACTTCGAAGGCATGTGTCAGATCCAACTCTCGGAGTTCGGGTGGAGACAATTGAGCTAAGGAATGACTTGACCTACCTAGAGTCACCTGGAGCAATTTTAGATCGCCGAACTCAAGTGTTGCGAAATAAGGAGATACCGTTAGTGAAGGTTCAGTGGGGAAAGCACTCGGATGACGAGGCAACGTGGGAACTTGGGGAAACAATTAGGAAGAAATATCCTCATTTATTCAAGAAAATGGAAATAGAGTAGGAAATTTTTATATTTTCTTCCAGAAATTGTATTTCAGAATGCAATAATTATTTAACATTCAATAATGTTGAGTATGTTTCAAATTTCGAGGATAAAATTCTTTTAAGGATGGGAGAATATAATACCCCATATTTTTGTGAAGATGCCACGAATTTTAAGTGAGTTTAAAATATCGAAAATATGTTTGAATTGGCAATGAGTGATCGAATCAGTCGTACGGAGTACCCTAGAGCTTAGATACCTAAGGTTAAAGGTATATTTTTTATGAGCGTCTCAAGACGAGATTTATGACGCTGAAAGAAATCAAATCAGAAATGGTTTTCGGTTAAGCTAAGTTGTAGCCTAAAAAGACTGAATGATGGTAAGGGGCTTCCAAAAAATCATATATATTGAGTAATTTTGAGTTATTAATTTTGATATTTTAAATATCTCAATAAATTTGATGTTTGAGGGTGTAATTGTAATTAAAAAATTATCCAAATGAAATAAGGATAAAAATTAAGAGCTTATGTGGTAAAATATTAAAGTTGAGGACTTGAAATAAGGGCGAAAGTGTTATTTGGGAGAAGTTTGGGGTTTTAGCTTGGATTTCAAATGTTCAATTTATTCTAGTTTTGGATTTCAAAAGCCACTCAATTATGGCTTTGAGTCTTTGGAGTCCATGTCTAAGATTTTGACAAGTGGCATAATGTGATTGGTTGGAGAAATCTATAAAAAGGCACCATGGGTTGTTCTCAAATCATTCCAAACAACTTTGAGAGTTGAGGCACTCTAAGAGGAGGAGTTTCCTCTAGAGAGAGAGAAGGAAGTTCGGCAAGGAGGCGGGAAGAAAGCGGCGGAGAACGAGCCTCGTCGGAGTTACGATCCTTCGTCAGAATTCACCAAAATCAGTCAAAAAAATAGCGAGGTAAGTCCCATTTTTTTTGATAATCTTGTAGAGTGGGAAGGAGGGTTGCGTAGGTTCAAACGGGGGTCGAATCGGAGTTAAAATGAGGAAGTTATGGCCGAAATACCAACCCGAGGCGAAGCAGTCCGAGACTGCTGTGCAGCGCGTGAGATACACGCGCGGGATAATAGCTGCGCGTGAGGGCACATGGCTATCCTTCTTAGGGCGCGTGAAGGCGCGTGAGGGATCATTTTTCCATGAAATTTTCTAGTTATACCCCTAATTTAATACCCTTCAACCTTGTATAAAAATATTTAATGTTAGGTTTACCAAAATGCATGTTTTCTGGAGAAACCTAGGCCATTTGCTGTGAAATTATACCGTCGAAGAGATAAACTAACAAGGTGAGACTCCTATACTCCAAATCCTATTTTTTATTCTCTTATGAGTGACTTCTATTGCATGAGACGTGTTTCATGAAATTCTTACACATAAACGCTTGTTATTCTCTTACGTGAAATCATGATGCATATATGAAATGTATTTTTCTAAAAATTATATGCTATTGGCTTTTTAACTGTTGCATTTATAAAATTCATGTGGCCATACTGTTGTACCTATTTGTTGTTGGCCGAGGGAAAAATTCGGATATCCCCCGAGAGGCACTATGCATGCGCCATCGAGAAAGCTCTCGTGGGGAAGACCGTGAGCCTAAGGAACAACGGATGTGGTGCTTGCATGAGTGCTATGAAATCGGGCCAAAGTGACATGGTTAGGGACCTCCCAAGAGGCGCTATGCATGCGCCATTGAGACAGCTCTCGTTGGAAGAGGCTAACGTGTTCACGAGGCACTTCGGAGTAATTCTCATTGTCTTCTCATACATTTTATACCTGATCATGCATTGATATAAACTGTTTTTGGAGTTTCTCACTAGAAGATTCATTTTCTAATTGGACTATGTCCCTGGAATATTCAAACGTTCCAGGTTCAACGAGCAGCTCTAAGGGAAAGGAGGTAGCTGAAGAATAAGTTTAATTTGTTATCTATAGCATGTTTAGAATATTTTCATTTATATGTGAACCTATGTATGTCTTGGATATGTTTAAGACGTTCAGTTATATCTTGCGAGAGATGATGCCCATGTAATTCATTTTTTAAACGTCTTGAACAATTTTATGATAAATAAAGCATTATGGTTGTGAACTATATCAGGTTCAATCTAGCTTCCGCATTTGAAATTTTAATGCCTGTCTTAGCTATTCAATAATTGGGTTTGTTAAGCTGAGATGGTGAAAATTATGGTTTTTGGGATGTTGTGTGAGTATGACAGCTATTGAGATATGAAAAATTTTATATTCCCGAAATCCTAAGTTATAACACGCTCAAGAAATTTGGGGTGTTACAATGGTGCTCTCGTTTTGTAGGCCACTCAGTCACCAAGGCCACTCGGTCATCAAGGCCACTCGGTCACCAAGGCCACTCGTCAGCAAGGCCACTCGTCATCAAGGCCACTCGTCATCAAGGCCACTCGGTCACCAAGGTCACTCGTCATCAAGGCCACTCGTCATCAAGGCCACTCGGTCATCAAGGCCACTCGTCATCAAGGCCACTCGGTCATCAAGGCCACTCGTCATCAAGGCCACCTGTCACCAAGGCCACTCGGTCATTTTAGGCCACTCGGTCATTTTAGACCACCAGATCATTTTGGGCCACCAGATCATCAGCCCACCAGATCATTTCAGCCTACCAGATCATTTTGGGCCACCAGATCATCAACTCTATCAGATTATCAAATCTGGACCTTTACCAGATCCAATTGCTTGTCAAGATTCTCATCAGCAAAGACGCGACTCCCAAGACTCTTGCGTCTATCTGCAATTAAAACTAGATTGTTGTATTTTGGCAACAACAGGAATATTTGCAATGATGAATTCTTATCTAAGAAGACTTGAGTTGGAAAGTTAGGATTGAAGAATTTTCCGTAAAGTCCTAAAGCCTTATGATGGTAATAATTGGATTCACCCTAAAAGTCAAAAGTAATATAACTTGTAAGTTTTGCATCGGCTTACAAAGGAAGTAGATAAAGAAACTTATCTTGAAAGCCACGTGAGGGTTTGGATTGGAAGAAATGGAGGCTTGCTTTGGAAGATAGAACCAAAGAAGGAAATTTCAAAGTTTGTAATGATTGATTTTTATCCTAAAAGTCTAAACTTGGAGGATTAGGATTGGCTAGGATTTAGCTTACAAGGGAAGAAGATGATAAGGATTATCTTGAAGGTGTATTTGGTGACCTATGTAACACCCCAAATTTCTTGAGCATGTTATATCTTAGGATTTCGGGAATATAAAAAAAAAATTATATCACAATAGTTGTCATACATCACACAATATCCCAAAAATCCAAATTTACACATTCTCAGCTTAATAAACCCAATAATCGAATAGGTAAGACAGGCGTTAAAATCTCGAATACGGAAGCTAGATCGAAATTGATATGGTTCACAACCATAATACTTTATTTATCATAAAATTGTTCAAGACGTCTACAAAATATATTACATGGACATCATCAAGTGATAACCGAACATCTTAAACATATCCAAAATTACATAGGTTTGCACATAAACATAGATATGCTAAACATGCTACAGGCAGTAAAGTAAGCTTATCCTTCAGCTACCTCCTTTCCTTTAGAGCTGCTCGTCAAACCTGAAACGTTTGAATATTCCAGGGACATAGTCCAATTAGAAGATGAATCTTCTAGTGAGAAACTCCAAAAACAGTTTATATCGATGCATGATCAGGTATAAAATGTATGAGAAGACAACGAGAACTACTCCGAAGTGCCTCGTGAACACGTTAGCCTCCTCCAACGAGAGTTTTCTCAATGGCGCACGCACAGCGCCTCTCGGGAGGTCCCTAACCATGTCACTTTAGCCCGACTTTATAGCACTCATGCAAGCACCACATCCGTTGTTCCTTAGGCTCACGGTCTTCCCCACGAGAGCTTTCTCGACCATCATGTCCTTGCATTTAATTTTCACATAATTAAAATGCCTTTAAAATCTATTATTCTCATTTAAAAATTCTCTAAATTGCCACATTAAATATTTAATGGGCAAAAATCCTTTAAACATTAACTTAAAATACCTTTAATAATTCTTAACAAAATCTAACCCCTCTAATGGGTCGTTACACAAATAATATATATTTTATTTTATTTCCTATTTTCCACTCTAACAAATATAGGAAATTATTAAATTAGAAACTCCTTCCTAATTTAATCAATTGTCATTTTAGAAAACTCTTTCCTTTATAACGACCCCTCATCATATTGATGTCATTATGTCTATTTTTTTTTTTTTTTTTTGCATATGACTTCAGAATATGTTGGCAATGTGTCGGTATTAACAAATAAGACAAGATTGGCCTCTAACAAAGTATCATGCCTACCCAATTATTCAGAAAGATTCATAATCCGTAAACAACCTTTCACGAGCATGGTTACCGTGTAATTCGATCATCTCATCAATGTATCTTCTGTGATCTCAAGTCTGGTGATGTGTTGCTTGATTACGATCACTGAAAGTAAGGCAAGATCGCTACGGGGCAAGCAGCGTAGTTCAAAAATTTTGAACCTTACCTCGATCCTAGCGATTGGATCAACGTTAAAGTCAAATCATTCACATACAAATAAAATAAATCTAACCTTTAGATTTTCAAGTCGTTCGCGGATTCGAGCCATCCAAGCGTCTGGCCTCTAACTCGTGATGCGCGTCACGCGTCCGTTGGCAAGAAGAGCGGAATAGGAGTGCTAGCTCCTTCTCCTTTCTACGGCTTGTGTATGGATGGAAAAGAACGCCCACATTCCAAATTGATGCCAAAAAGAAACGGGGAAGAGTGAACGGCAATTGTTTTTCAACTCTTGAAAAATTATACCAAAATAATCACTAGTTTGGGCAACCCATAAAGGGGTATTTATAGAGTTACATCCTAAGGTTTCTTAAACCCTAGTGGATTGGGCTAACCTATTAATCCTAGTTCAACTAAAATCTTAAATGGGCTTATTTTAGTCCAACTAGAAATTTAATTAGTGACCTAAATCCATTTATCACTACAGGAAAAAGGGGTATTGGCGGCGAAGTTTTCCCGGTGGTTTTAATCATCGTCGGGAAAACACCACAATTACCGGCGATTTTTAGAACCGCCGGTGATGGGTCAAAATGACCGGCGGTTTTAAAACCGCCGGTAATAAAATCGCCGGGGATAGGATTATATAAGGCCCCGCGCGCACCCATCCCAATTCTCCCCCGCGCGCACCCGGCCCAATTCTTCCCCTCACCCCCTTCGATCTCTTCCAAAATCCCCCCTGCAAACCCTAACATTCTCTAGCTCATGCCTCGCTGCCTCCCTCGATCACCCTCGCTCGCTCGCCTCACCTCGCCTCGCCCTCCCTCGCTCACTCTGAGTAGCTCTCGCCCTCGGCCTCGCCCTCCCTCACTCACTCTCAGTCGCTCTCGCTCTCGCCCTTGCCCTCGCCCTCCCTCGCTCACTCTCAGTCGCTCTCGCCCTCGACCTCACCCTCCCTCGCTCACTCTCAGTTGCTCTAGCCCTCGACCTCACCCTCCCTCGCTCACTCTCAGTCGCTTTCCCCCTCGTCCTCGCCCTCCCTCGCTCACTGATCAGTCGTACATGCAACCAGAGAAGTGTTGATTGGAATTGGGGTAAATTACAGTTCAATAGCTCCGCGATAGTTGTTCTTCCTTGATCAGGTTTGTCTCCAGCTTGTGTATAATGTATCTCTATCGTTTATTTATCTGTCTATACGTATGAATCTTGCATGTTATCCTAGATCCTCTGTTTATCGGTTGAGATTTAGATGATAATTCATTCTATTAGATCACAATTATTGATCAACATTATTGTTTTTAGAGTTAGTGTTGATTTGAGTAAAATTGATTTGATCATTTCAATGATTTTTAATTTTAACAATAAAGTATTATTTTCTAATTATAAACATTTATTGACTTTTATAGTCTTAACATTTTAAATTTAACAATACAATGAATAAGAAATAAATTACACCATAATTAATAAAGTAAAATAATTAGCTACATGATCTATATGAAAATAAATTTCATAACCTTAAATTGGTTGAATCAATTTTATCTAACAAAGTTAAATGTGTATATATATATATATATGCATATCAACCAAAAATATGCATTCAAACAAGATTACCACTACTCACATGCATCTCACACAAAATCTGGCACGGCACAAGGACTAACATTCAAGGTAAAATTAAGTTCCAACATTCCTCATAAAGTTGCAAGAAGTAATAGTTTAGATGAAGGAAATGATGCCAAGGCCAGAGCTATAGATACTGAAGGAAGTGTGATCTTTAGGGTTAATCAAAAATGTTCTTGCATTACATAACAAATGCTTCAAGAAAACATAAATCCTCCTAGTAGTTGAACAACTTTGGAGGAATAATTTGAAGCTTCCCTCATTTTACACCTTGATCCATCTACCATTTAAAAATCCCAAGGGATTATTTAGGCTCCCTGACATGTTAAATTTCTGCACTATGAAGTATCCAGAAATATTAGAAGCCCATGAGACTGAGCCATGCTTTTTTGTGTTTTTCAAATACAATAATAAACAATATACATGAAAATACAAATACAAAACAAACCTCATGTGCTGATCTAACCATAAAACTCGTTTCTATCAATTGAGTTGAGCCAGGGGTGACCGTGGTATGACACAAGGCTTTTGTTTCTTTTACTTCAAATGATTCATCTGAATGGTTTTCTCGAAATTCCTCTAGAAGCGCCTCGATTGGCATGGTTCGAAGAGATTCAATAGTCCCCTTACTTGGAATGTCCAGCTCACTTCTAATTGGTGTTGTGCCTGTTGGCTCATAATCCTGGGCATCATTTAAAGCAATCAGCAAATAAATCAAACCACTTTTTGATTATGCAAATAGCCAAGGCATTAACATCCTGAAACCCTGATGAGTTTAGGTGATGTGTTATATTTGCAGAATGATCAGGAAGCTTTTTCTTCTTCTCATAAAATAATATCAGCATTCATATTCTGGTTGTCATCTTTTGTGGTTCACAAATAGACTAACAAGAAGTGGGGAAAGCCAAACATACATCCCTCAAGGAAGTCAACCAATTTAACAAAGGTCATTTTTTCCAGCAAACAATAATTAAGGAATAAATTTAATTTATTTTCTGTTCAAATGGTCAAAACATGGAATTCTTTACTAATTTACCATTTTAAAAAGTGACAACAACACCACCGCTTGCAAAATAAATTATACTTGGTTGCATTTTGTTTCTCTTGTGATTGTATGACTATTACCGATTATATTAACTAAAACTTTAATATATTATAATCCCATTCTTAGAGCACCCTTTGAATCCTTATTCTTAGCAAGTTTGATATATAAATTATTGGACCAAGAGGCTTTAGGACACAAATTTCTAGCCCTTTTTCCTCAAATTCTTTGAAATACTCTTTTGGAGTCCCACCTTTTGATTTCTCTTTCTTTTGCAGCTTCTCCCTCAAAAAACATGCTCTTTATTATTGGACCAGGCATGAGCCTCTCTCTCCCTCCCTCCCTCCCTCCCTTCAGTCAATCCCTTTGAATTATGCCGCTTCATTATGTTTGAACACTCTTTTAGTTTTCTGCATTTTATCTCAAAACACTTATTAGTTTTAGACTTATTTTAGAGAAGCAAAATTAATTGTTTTTACTAGTTGGTTTTAAGAATAACGAATAGCTGTTATCTGGCAATAAAAATTATTTTGATGGTTTTAAGAGTTTAGCTGTTATCTCCAATTGTTCATTCTTTGATGTTTGTGGTTCTAAAAACAAACAAACGTAACAAAACAAAACAAAAATGAAAAGGGAAAGCACCGTAACAAACCAAGTTCAAAATATTCATTTATTTTGATGTTTATAAACAAGAAAGAAAAAACAGGTAGAAAATATAATCAAATGGGTCAAAGAATCCACAGAAGAATAACCATCTCCTACTTTATTGAAGTCCAGTCTAAACTCTGGAGGGGACAAAAAAAAAGTCTTATTTCTACTGTTTGAGATCCGAGTTCCCTAGTGCCACTCACACCCCTATTACATCCTTTCTTTAACTCAATGCTCTTGTTCTTTAACAGCTCCAACCCCAATGTCATATCATACATACGTCTTAGGCATATATTCATAGAGAGAGAGTGAGATGCAATCTAGCTACTTTTTTCTCGATATAGGTAATTGGGTCTTAGACCAAGTTGCTTTGACATTGCTCCTTCACTATGCGAATCGATTTGTGTTATTTCTTTCTTTATTTTGAAGAATTGTCCATTTTGAATAGGGGAGCCTTAATTCACATCAGATGGCTTTGCTATGTTATCTTGTTTAATTGGCGATTTATATGCTTTTGCTGTACAAAAGTTAGTGGCATTATTTATGCTTACTAGCTAGTCTGAACCAAATGACACTCAATCTGGATGATAGAGTTGGCATGATACCAATTTGACAGCTATTTTTGCAAGTACCGTGACATGTGAAGTGTTAGATGCAGTAAACCTTTGTGTAAGACATCCCTGAAATTTATAAATTTTCCCTCTAGTTCTTACCAATAAATAATGTTAATTACTGATAAATATATAAGTATTTCCCATGCTGCCAATTTGTTACTTTGGCTTAATAGCAATATCTCATCTAGTTTTCAGTACTAACAACTCCAACGTCTCCAACATCCTTATGACCTTCCAATTTTGTGACCAAAATAGAGTCATCTACTAAATATTTATACTCTGTAAGCAAGGGCATCACTTGTTTTTATATGTGGAAACCACATACTGGCTCTTGGCTTCAGTTTGATTTCAGATTCTTCTTTCTTTCCATGCTTTCCTTTAGATGATGGGCTTACTTATCAGTAGATTTACTTCTCTTGGGAAAAGGCAATACTTGTTATATTGTTGGCTTAGATTTCTCCTTACCTTGTTAATATGTGTTTGGAAAGTAATAAGCAGGATAGAAAGTAGACAAATTTTTTATTATTTACTTAAGTTCATGCAAATGAGATCGAAAAACTTGATGTTTATCCTGCCTGATATAACAAGCCTATAGGACTATAATAAGCAAAATGAATGCTGCTTTTTGCTGGGAGACATAATCTGAAGCCTATGGTTTTTCCTTTGCTGGCGGTTGCCAAACCGCCGGTAAAATAGCATTACTGACGGTTTTTGAACCGCCGGAAAAGGAAAAACTTTGCCGGCAGTTTTAAATCACCAGTAAAATATCATTATCGGCGGTTTTTAAACCACCGGCAAAGTCAAAACTTTGCCAGCGGATGTCAATAATCGTCAAAAATTTTCGACGGTTTACCAAAACTGCCAAGAATTCTTATTTTTACCAGCGGTTCAACAAAATCGTTGGTAAAATTTTTTTCCTGGCAATTAAAAACCGCTGGTAATATTTTCCGACAGAGGTATTTCCACTAGAAAAAATTACCGCCGGTAAAATTTTTACCGGCGATTTTTTTACTTTTTCCGGCAGTTTTTTAACCGTCGGAAAAAATCAAACCTCTTATAGTGTATAAAATATTTAGCCTAAATCTAATTCAAGACCAAATATTTATTATTTAATATTTGGTCCAAATCTAGTTTAGCCCAAATATAATATTTAATATTTGGCCCAAATCTAATTTAGTCTAAATATAATATTTAATTTAATATTTGGCCCAAATCCAATTTAGTCCAAATATTAACTTAAACCCAAATTTATTTTATTTTCTATTTGCCACTTCAACAAATAGAAAATTATTAAATTAGAAACTCCTTCCTAATTTAATCAATTGCCATTTTAGGAAACTCTTTCTTTTTAAAGGATCATCACGAGAATACATAGCATGCAACGGAAGCGTTTTTAAATAAAAACTTTCCTCGTATTGATTAGAATCTATGAAACCTACTTTTCCTTCGGATTACCGGACAGAATGAAGCGATAGGAGGAGGATGGGCGAGAGCTTCTTCTCGTGGTGGAGATGACGGCTGTCCTGCAATCCTTCGGCTCCTTCGCATCAGAACTTGAACATTCTCTTGATCTTCCAAAGGTATGACTCAAACTCGTGGCCTCTCTTTTGGTGAAGAAGAGTAAAAGAAAAACCCTTAGATGAAAAACAACCAAGGAGAGAATATATATAGGGAGAACCCTAGGGTTAAAACCCTAGTGGGCCAAACCCTAGTGGGCCAAGTTCATTTAATTAATTTTCTAATTGGGTTAGCCCAATTAATTAATTAAAAAACTAATGAACTATTATTTTATTCTAGCCCAATTAATTATGGACCATTTTGAATAAAATAATTCTCTCTCAATGTAATTCACCCAACAAGCCAAATGTATTAAATAATACATGAGTTATATCGAGCTACCCTGGGGACCAAAAGACAAATTATTCACGGCTACTAAAATGACCAAAATATCCCTGTTACCTAGTAGCTATATTTTGTCATTCTTGAAGGATCATCTCGAGGATACATAGCATGCAACGGAAGCGTTTTTAAATAAAAACTTTCCTCGTATTGATTAGAATCTAGGAAACTTACTTTTCCTTCGGATTACCGGACGGAATGAAGCGATAGGAGGAGGATGGGCGGGAGCTTCTTCTCGTGGTGGAGATGACGGCTGTCCTGCAATCCTTCGGCTCCTTCGCATCAGAACTTGAACGTTCTCTTGATCTTCCAAGGTATGGCTCAAACTCGTGGCCTCTCTTTCGGTGAAGAAGAGTAAAAAAAACCTTAGATGAAAAACAACCAAGGAGAGAATATATATAGGGAGAACCCTAGGGTTAAAACCCTAGTGGGCCAAACCCTAGTGGGCCAAGTTCATTTAATTAATTTTCTAATTGGGTTAGCCCAATTAATTAATTAAAAAACTAATGAACTATTATTTTATTCTAACCCAATTAATTATGGACCATTCTGAATAAAATAATTCTCTCTCAATGTAATTCACCCAATAAGCCAAATGTATTAAATAATACATGAGTTATATCGAGCTACCCCGGGGACCAAAAGACAAATTATTCACGGCTACTAAAATGACCAAAATATCCCTACTACCTAGTAGCTATATTTAGTCATTCTAAGTGTTCCAACTATCACCATATGGTAACACTGACCCCACGAATAATTTTGCATATGCAATGTCTTTGACCTACTAGTGTAATGACGAAAATACCCCTCTGCGTAACACCCATCATTTAGAAAGGAATAATGTACTAACACCTCTCTAAATGATTTCTACCATCCTTAGATCACTAGTCCAATAATCCGTGACTACTCGAATGTACTTGCTTATCACTGGGAGCTACCATGAAGCACACACTCTTAAGTCACGTTCCCAGGGCCCTGGATTATTTGATTATTCTTGGACAATCACAAGGGGGTGAATCACAGAAACTATCTTGTATTAGTCCGTCTTAACTAATTAGAAACCATACTCCCAACTCAAAAGGTTATTGATCTTTGATAGACCTCACCTACAGTGAATCTAAGAATATAGCTCTAGGTTCACTAGACCACCAACTAATACTCAAGTATTAGAGTACTCGTCCACGTAGTAGTAGTGATAGACTAGCTCCATGATAATTAGTACTTTGTCATTAGCTTCTATCACAGGTCCACTCTACGCATTCCAAATGCGCTTGTACAATTAGAATAAATGGACTGTTTACTGGCTAAGGCAAGCCATCCTCCATTAGGATCTATTGCACAATGATCTTATCATGATAGAATGCCCAGTTCTATCAAAAGATCAAGAGTAATATTTTCTTGCTTATTAAGTACCCATGATTCATGCCTAACTGTGAAGAACGGCCCATCACATGAATCACTTACTTAATAGCATGGACACTTTTCCAACAATTAAATGCAAATAATATATGTGCCATAAACTGACTAAAAGAAATATCATTACCATAAATTAAACAAAACGTGTCTTTAGGGCATACATTTCCAACACTTTTATGACGACCTCTCATCATATCGACATCATTATGCCTATTTGTTCTTTTTCCGTGAGAACCTACGACGGCATAACTTCTTGCGAAAGTGTCCCACTTAACCATACGTCCGCTCTCCTGGTTTAAGCCAGGAACCGTGCCTATTGCGTATGACTCATTAGGCTTCCGAATATGTTGGCAATGTGTCGGTATGAAAACATAAGACAAGATTGGCCTCTAGCAAGGCTTCATGCCTACCTAATTATTCAGAATGAATTATAATCCGCAAATAACCTTTCACGAGCATGGTTACCGTGTAATTCGATCCTCTCGTCAATGTATCCTATGTGATCTCAAGTTGGCAATGTGTTACTTGATTATGATCACATAAGTTTTTCTTTAGTCATTCGGATATCTTCACTCAATAGAAAGTGAATCAATAACTCCTTATTGATCTCTTTCACCATGGCCATGGATTTAAAGTGAATATCCACCGAAGGCACCTTAGATACATCATCCTCTATCAAGGGATAGATGAGTCCCATCTTGGTTATGCACCTATCTCCATAAGCCTCAAGATATGCCCAACGATCGCCCACGTGCAGCCTTTATCTAGGCCCATCGAAACGATATCAAAGCATACAGGTCTTCTTATGAGATGACCGTGACAACCTCAGGTCCAAGGATTAGTTACACCCATCTCGCATGAGAATACTATCAACATATAACCAAAATGGATTCTCATGGCGAATCATGTCCAATGACACGTTCTCCAATATTGGTCACCTATGTACTTGTCTAGGCATCCCCATGCCTATGGGTGTGAGACCCTCATTACTATCACATAGCAAAAATATAGCACATACAAGTCTTACCGCAATTGTCAATGTCCATTATTGACATTGCTACAACTTGGGACGTTTAATGATGTCTTGAAACTGTGATGCATCATCTCACATCTTTATAGATTAATCACAGTATACATCATATGGACTTCTATTTAGTTTCAATCGATTATTACAATAATAACAAGAAACTAATAGAATCACTTCTTGTGAATTTGAACAACTCCTTATTCAAATAATAAACATGATTACAATTGTAAGTGTACAACATGCCCAATCTAATTGGGTCTAAAGCACCTACACTAACAATCACATGAGTTTTCTTTGGTCCTCCAAATATCTTCACTCAATAGAGAGTGAATCAATAACTCCTTATTGATCTCTTTCACCATGACCATGGATTTAAAGTGAATATCCACAAAATGCGTCTTAGATACATCATCTTCTATCAAGGTATAGACAAGTCTCATCTTGGTTATGCACCCATCTCCATAAGCCTCATGATATGCCCAACGATCTCCCATTTACAGCCTTCATCTAGACCCATTGAAATGATGTCAAAGCATATCAGTCTTCTTATGAGATGATCGTGACAACCTCAGGTCCAAGGATTAGTTACACCCATCTCTTATGAGAATTCCATCAACATATAACCAAAATGTATTCTTATGGTGAGTCATATCCAGTGACATGTTCTCCAATACCTATGGGTGTGAGACCCCCATTGCTATCACATAACAAAAACATAGCGCATACAAGTCTTACCATAATTATCAATGTTCATTCTTGACATTACTATGATTTGGGACATTTAATAATGTCTACAAACTGTGATGCATCATCTCACATTTTTATAGATTAGTCACAATATGTGTTATATGAACTTCTACCTAGTTTCATCCGGTCATTATAATAATAATAAGAAGAAACTAATAGAATGACTTCTTGTGAAATTAAATAACTCTTTATTTAATAATAAATATGATTGCAATTGTTAGTGTACAACATGTCCAATATGATTGGGTCTCAGTTAATTAACTTTTAGTTAAGCTTTCAAGTTCGATCATTTGCTTTCGTTGGTAAAGACTTTCATAACGCCCGTACGTGATATTAGCACGTATTTAGTATCGCTGTGTGAGTAGAAAGTGGGGCGTTACACAATGCCAAATTATTGTTATCGAACTACAAAAATTAACATTTGTTTGTTTTTAATGAATTATTGGAAGAATAAGAGGCATCCCTCGCCTTTCCCACCCCGTTCTCCAGATCTGGAAAGAAAGAAAGTCATTTGGGGTGGACCTGGTTTACTAGCCTAAAAGGGGCTTGATTCGTTGGTTGGGGGAGCTATGAAGGAATTAGAAAGGGGAGGAATGTTGCGATATGCTAGGACATCTTTCATCTCAAAAGCAAGTCTGTAAGAAAAAAATCAATTAAAGCTACACGGGGATTTCCCTCTCGTGGGCCTTCTAATACTTAAGTCAGATGAGGTTTTCATGAAATGCAAGATGCAGTAGTAGTAAAACATAAAGATGTCGTGCTCGAAAATGTGAGAGGAGAGCATTCGCAATTGCTAGTGGTTTTGGCTTAGTTTTGATTGCGTATTTGTTTTTGTCTTGGCTTGTTCTACTTGTCTTTTCCCCAAAACTGAAGAGTTGGGGGTTATTATTTATAGGCATCAAAGAGATAACGACACTTGACACTAGCATGTGAAGGTGTAGTGTGCTTTCTTGAGAAAAAAACAATGCATCTCCCTCGTCTGTGGTTGTCCCACGATTAAACTTGGAAAGGGCCTTTGGGAGAACCCCTCTTAATGGGGAAGGTCCCCCGGAATAGGCGAGCCGTATTACTATGGAGTAATGTGGGGTAATACAGGTGGGAAATGTGTCTCCCTAGGTTTCTTCTGGGAGTATGGCTCGACGAAGTGAAGACTACGCCATGTAAGTTTGAAAACTAGTCCTGGGTGAACTGGAAATTTCTCAAGGGGATATGATTTGGCCTTAAAGAGGCTACTCCGAAAGGATGGATTTTTTTGGGATCACTAGTGTAATACCCGAGATTTTCATACTCAAAATTGAGGTAGTACTCGAGATTTTCAAGCTCAAATACTTGAGGAAATAGGTCCTTTCAAGGAATTGAGGAAGCCTTGAGGGAAAAATTCAGTTTCTGAACTAGTAGCAAAATCGTAAATATTGAAGTTCGGGTAAAACTGTAATTTACCTAAAACCTTGGAGTATTAGCATAATAAGTCCATTTTTTGGGACCAAAAAGTGCAATTAAAAATGGCCCGAGGACCAAGTTGCAAAGGGTCTAAGTGCAGTTACATGAAAAGTTCGGGCCAAAGCATCATTTGTTGACACCTAAAAATATTGCTTCAAAATATCCTGGATTTCAAACTCAAATCAAATATAGTTTTGGGTCATTTTGAAATCCAAGTCCAAAATCTTCTCCAAGTCTTCCCCAAAGTCTTCTTCAAGTCTTTTGCTTAGTCTCCAAGGTTACTTAACCTCCAAGGATGGGACACGTGGCATATTTTGATTGGATGCTCATGGATGGAATGATGACGCGACACGTGGCCCGATTTGGTTTGCCGAAGTTTCCTATAAATAAGGGTTTTGAGGTTATTCATTTTGTGGGCACCAAGAAAGGTGGAAACTTAAGGGAGTTTAAGGGAGAAAATGCTGCCAAAAGAAGGGGAAAAATCTGTCAAAGAACGAAGAAGAAAAGGCTTGCTGGAAAGTTTGGGACCGCCACTATAAAGCGTTCCAAACTTTAGTAAAACTGCAAGGTAAGTCCAATTTCTTTCCATAATTAGGTATAGGGATGAAATAGGGGCAAGTAGAAAAAAATGGGGGTCGAATCGGAGTTAAAACGAGGGAGACATGGTCGAAATATGAAAACTACACGAAGCTGGCCAAAAATATGGGGCGACACGTGAGATTCACGTGCCAAAAGGAGGCTGCGCGTGGCAACGCATGAGGCCCCTTCCCGGGGCATGTGAGGGCTCGTGTAGCATTATTTTTCCATGAAATTTTTATGACATACTCCCCATTTAATTCCATACAACTTTGTATAAAAATATTTGGCATTTACCTTATGAAAACTCATATTTTGGCAGTAAATAGTCTCGATTTGTGTGTAAATGGTACACCCAAAAAGTAAACAGACAAGGTGAGTGGTTTATGCATGCTTCTTGATTCCTATTAATCACTCTTGGGTTTCATTTGTGGATGGTTTGTTGCTTACGTTTTTGTCTCATTTGTTTCGAGCATATCCTTTCTATTTTGTTGCGTCGGGTTTGAACACAATGGCTTTCATGCATGGAAAATGGCTTGCATATCATATTCCTTTTGCTTTGTCACACAACATCACTGTTAGCATTATGCCCCACAAGCCAATTATATTTACATGTAATTGATCGTACTTTACATTTTGATTCTTTAGGAAGAATCAATTATTATTGCAAGGCATTTATGTTTTTATTTGTCATTGATGGTTGTCATTATTTATTGTAATCCATTCTTGACAAAGTCCATAGATCAAATAGGCTCATGAAATTTGGTTGTGCATTGAGATGACGATCATGAAACATATTCCTTACAAGCCTTGATCTTAAATGTTCCTAGTCATGGAGTTATTAGGATTGGACACTAATAACTCGGATAGACTAGCACATATGATGCATGCTCAATTAGGAGAATGTCTCGTTTCATGGACATTGGTGTAGGGACACTAGTGCATATATGTGGGTGCTTATTATAAGAATAAGTACACTGAACTGACCCGCTACAGAATTTCTAATGGTTATTTTAATGTCGAATTGGAATTTCTGTGTTGCAATAGTGCAGATTGATCCTTAGACTTGAGACATCATGGTAGTCTTATATTTGACTGGTTACACTTTGGTTCTTTTTTGGATTCCAATGGAGTCATTAACAAATTATCACTGGGCGTAACCTTATCACATATGAAGGCTTATAAATGTCGAAATAGGATTCACCACTTATCGATAAGATGAGAAGATGTCCTATGTATTCCGATGATTTCATGACTGAGGAAATCCTTGGCCAAGGTGAGGTGGAAATCAAAACGTGTTTTGATTTCACCTATTAAGTCATAAATCTGGAATGGATACATAGTTATTGAATGATTAGGGTTTCGTCATAAAACCATACCCTAAATTCAATCGGGACATAGATTGATGAAAGGATTTTACTGCACGGTATTTGCAATTAAAAAGGTCCGTGTTTTTTCATCGTTAGCTAGGTATTCATGGCATGTTGCTAGACGTTAACCATGATATGTAGGGTTTTAGAATTAATTTGATTAATTCTAAAACTATTAATTAAAGAGTTTAATTAAGAAGCCCATGAGATGAGTTAATTATGAAGCCCATAAGTTTAATTATTCTATTCAGTTGGGCCTTCATATAGCCCAATAGAATTGGCCTTACATCTGGCCCAATGGTGGACCTAAGGGATCACACACTTAGGTCGAGCCCGTTCCATAATTTAAAAGAGAGATTCGGCCCAATATGATTAAGGGCCGAGCCTAAATTGTTTAGGGGTTTCCAAGGCACAACTAGGGTTTTTTAACTCTATAAATATGCCACTTATGAAGTTGAAAAATAGAGGAAAAATTCAGATCTCTCATTGGAGGCACCTAAGGTTTGCTAGCACTACTAGAGGCGTCATGGAAAGGGTCGATCGTGTGGACCGACTTGGAGAAGTTTGCGCTTGCAACTTTACAGATCAAAGAAGGCAGAATCAAAGCTACATGGTTAGCCGGTTTCTAACAATCACATGGTTGGTGGCTTACATCTCATATTTCCTTACTTTGAGCATATCCCCCTATATATATATATATATATATATGCATCTCTGTGTTGTATTTTGTGGTTAGTTGGTGGGACTGGAATTTGAACATGAGATTAACAGCTTGTTGGTGGAACATCACGATGATCGCGGGGGGAGGGGGGCAATCCCGTGCCGAGAGGTGGGATCGTGCCTAGAGGTGAGGCGTGAGGGGTTGGACCACGATCACGTGCCCAGAGGTAGAACTTAGCCTAGAGGTGAGGCTAAGATGTTCGACACGAGTGCCGGTAGGGATGATAATGACTCAGGGAGGTTTTAAATTGACATGATCTTCGGAGATTTGTACTTATTTCTGCATATTTCCTGGCTTAATTGCTTAATGCTCTTGCATGCATGGTTTTCTTTCCTATACCACTCACTTAGATGTAACAATCTAACTTGGGTGTTTCATACCCCTGGGAAATTCAACGTCCCAGGTATATTAGACGTGCCAGGTGATCCAAGTTCCAATTCAAGCAAGGGCAAAGAGGTGGTGCTTGGCTAGTTTTGGGTCTTGCAGCTAGCTCTGGATTTTATTCCATTATGTACCCTTGTAGTTCAAATTATGTATTGTAAATAATAGCTAGGATACTCAAGGTTATAAGAGGTGTGTGTGAGTGTCCTATGGTTGTTGTACCTATAGTGGTGTGTTATGTTTTTTTCTAAAGTATTGAAGGTCATATACATTACTTGTGCTTGTGAAGGAAATCTAGTGGAAACCCCCATTATTAAGTTTTAGTTAAGCTTACAGGTTCGATCCAACGCTTCTGTAAATTAAGGGTTTCCAATAACGCCTGAGGTTATTATTAGCATATAACGAATATTTTATTACTTCATTATGTATCTAAAAAGTGGGGCGTTACATTTGGTATCAAAGCATAAATATATGTGTATCAGAGCGTAAATATATGATTTGGGTTTAGACTTTGATTTGACTAACCTTGAGGTTGTCTTGATCTATGGCAGGAATGGATCTAAGTTTGAGGACAAGGATTTGCTTCGTTGTTGCAAGAATAAGGATTTCTGAATATATACTAGTGAAACCAAGCATTATGTACAAATGAGGATACATTAGTGATATGGGATGTCATTTGATGTTTATTACTAACCTGTGAGATTCCTTGATAATTGGGTGGAACTTGGTATAAATAAGTATGCAATATGGTGATATGTACTTGATGATATTAACCTTTGGGGTTCTTTGATGCCAGGGCTGATTGTATAGCTACTTTGTGAATCGTAGAGGATAAAATAGTGAATACAAGACGTTTATGATATTTATTTGTGGTTACTAATCATTGGACTTCTTAGTGACAAGATAGGTCATAGAGCAATTCGAGAGGTGTAAATGATTGTCACCTACATCTAATGAGTAAGTGGGTCAAGATGGAGATAAGTATTTGTTGAATCCTCTGTTATAGTAATCCATTGGATTGGTAGAAAATATTTTGACTTGGTTGTTGGAATCCTTTACATAATCAATTTAAATTTAAATATTTGAGGTTTAGAAGACTAACCAGATTTCTGGAAACTTGAATTTTTGTAACACAATAGTGATATGAGATATTTTGGTTGATTAACATATGAATGTTTCTAGATGATGACATAGGTTATGTGACCTACCATGAGGATTGTGGAAGGCAAAATGGTTATGTGAGTTATTTATGATATTTTTCGGTTATTGTTGGTCTTTGAGTCTCGATGACAAGATAGATTGCACGTGGATTGAGGACATTTTTACTAAGGATAGTAGAATCTAATGAGTAAGTAGAGTGAGGTAAGGTACAAGTAAGTATTTTAATTGAATCCCTAGCCAAGGTCATGAGTGATTTGTGGGATTTTGGAAACATCGTTCCTTATAAGTGACCACTTGGGGTTTTGAGAAATATCTTATATTAAATATAGTCCATTTTGAATCTTGTGTTGCCTCACAAGGACTCGATAAGCTTGGCATTTCAGGGAATGTTAGGCGATAATCATTGAGGGACTACCTCGCCTTATAGGCCTTTAACCTTAAAGGATCTTGAAGATTCTAGGCACTAGATGCTTGAAGGATGCCTAATTATTTTACAAGATAAGACTTGGTACAAGTATTTGATGGATCTATAATCTTGAGGATTTTAGACAATAAGTGCTCGAGAGATTATTTTGTTGTCAAATTGTTTTGCAGGGATTGTGGAACCAAAAGATTATCTGAATCGAGTTTAGGAACTCGATAAAGGTCTGGTAGGCACCTGGTTCATGAAAATCCCTATACTAAATACAGATATTTGAAACTTGTTGTGTTAGTCATCAGCTAGATCCATGTGAGTCGAGAAAGTGGGAAACTTATGATTTTGAATTGTGGTCTTATTAGTTGGCTATGAATGTTTTGGGATTATTTTACCACTAAGGTTTAAATGTTAACTTCATGATTTTAGGTGTGGCTATTTCAGATGGTGAATACCGGACGATCCCGGAGATTTGAACCAACCACTCCAAATTTTCATAGGAGTTATACCCAAGAGGAAGGAACACAACACACCCATGAGGAGACATTGGAGACCGCCCAAGAGGGTGGAACCCGCATGGACCAAATGGAGCGAGTCATGGAAAACATGGTAACTTATATGCAAGGGGTGCAGCTAATCGATCGAGTTACCCCTCAAGCTCCAGATGCCATTGATAGGTTCCAATGGTTGAATCCGCCTATTTTCAAGGGAAAAGCATGAGCTGACCCAAGTGAGAGTGAGTACTGGCTAGAACAGATGGAAAAGGTGTTTAACTTCCTTGGTTGTAATGAGGAGGAAAGGATCAATTGTGCCACCTTTATGCTTCGAGACGAGGCGGACCACTGGTGGAGAATGATGCAAAGAACTTTGTCGGATACCGAAGGGCAAGGTATGCTAAACATTCCATGGGCACAATTTAAAGAACTCTTTAATACCAAATATTTTCCTTTATGTAAGAAGTTGGAGAAGGGCCAAGAGTTTATGGACTTGAAGCAAGCTGGGAACATGATTGTGGCCTAGTATGAGGATAGTTTTATTCGATTGATCAAGTGCATGCCAGTTTACAACCTGGATGAGGAAGCCAAGGCCCAAAAGTTCCTTGGGGGATTGAAGCTGGAGATCCAGTTAGCATTAAGCTCTCTAGGGGCACGTACTTACGCGGAGGTGGTGTCACAAGCCCTGATCATGGAGAGCAACCTCCATCGAATGAATGCCTTGAGGATGGAATCTCGGGAACCCAAGGGAAGAAAACTTGGGAAAAGACGTGATCTTGGGATTCAAAGAGAAGATTTCAAGCCAAAAGGAAACTGTCTTAGATGTCGAAAGTCCCATCCTAGAAAACCTTGTGAAAGAAGAGGTCGATGGTATTACACCTATGGAAGAAACAACCACTTGGCTCGAGATTGTCCCAAGGGACCCATGTGCTTTATTTTCCAACAGACTGGTCATCTCTTTAGGGACTGCCCACAAAGGAGATGAGTAAACCAATCTCGGATGAACCAAGGAGGTAAGGAACTGAATCGAGGTCGTGTGTTTAGTTTGATGGGAAAAGATGCCAATGACAACCCGACGGTCGTGCAAGCTACCACGAATCCTCCTTAATGAGGTTGTGCGAGTGTTAATCGATCCCTGCTCAGCCCATTCACATCACCTAAGGAATGATGATAGATGTATCAACCTATGATTTGGTAAAAGAAAGGATGCCAAGTAGTGAATTGTGAGATTTTGTGTGTTAATTGTAACCTCGAGTATGGTTGGTGATTGTAAGGAATGTAATTAAGAACGAAAAGGAAGATGTAACAAGACTACTCTAGACCTTGTTTCAAATTTTTATGAGAAACCAGTAATGATATTTGGGGTTAGAAAACGCACATGTAACCCTTGTGAGTTAATGATTAAGGTGTTCAAATTATACTTAGATTAGTTTGTGATTGTGTATGGGTTGATATCTGACTTGTTCTCCTCGAGGGAATTCGAGTATGAGAAAGTGTTGGTACCAGAAGTGTGAATATTGCATCCTTTTACTTGATATTATTTTCAATATTAATAAATCAAAAAGAAGAAAGGTAGTCTTATAATTCAAATAGTTCATTTTAGAAAATGTCGATAGTATCTATTGTTTGGGAGAAAATGTCGACAGTATATCATAAACTGTCGACCGGTTCTTTAATTTTTAGCCCAAACTGTCAATAGTCTTAATTAAATTGTCGACGTGATAATTGCATGCTCTCGATTTCTAAATGTCGACAGTCACTGCATCAACACTGTTTGATGCAGTGACTGTCGATAGTTTTGTCAAAATGTCGACAGTTGTTTAAATTTGAATTAATCTATCGACGGCTTGTAAATAAGATGTCGACAGTCTCTATGGCATACAGCTTTTAACGGCCAAAATTCCTTCCTCCATGATGGTGTCTCCATTTGCAACGGGATGATTTCAAGTTCTGTCTTTCAAACCTCTATAAATGCAAGTCAAGAAGAAGAATTTGATCTACCGAAGCAATCTATCAACTAGCTCCCAAGTGCTCATCAATCGTGCTTCAATTGTGCCCTAAGTCTCTTACTCTCAAGGCTTGTATTTTATTTGTTTCAAAGCATAATTTGTAGCCTTGTTTTTTTCTGGATTACATTGTAACCAAGTGGGAAAACTAATCTCTTGTATCATTTCTTATGTTCCTAGCTCGTATAGCTAGAGAACCTACTTGTCAAAGTAAGGGGTTTTGTTACCTAGGTTTGCTAGAGGGCTTGTTTATTTAAGCAAGAGGTTTGTATCTTCCTAGCTTAAAAGCTAGAGGGCCTATCCGGCGTGATAGGAGAGTTATAGTGTTTTGCTTAAAAATCCTTAGTGAGAAACTAAGGTAGTGGATTAGGCTTAGTTTAAGCCGAACCACTATAAATCCTTGTGCTCTTGTGTGCTGGTGGTCTTTTCATATTATCTTTTCAAGCATTCCTTTTATTTCTCTCTTGTTTTACATTTTTATATCCTTCATTGTTCTATTTTAAGGTCTTGGGTTTTAATTGAAGCCGTGGTTTTCTCAGACAACATATCTATTTACCAAAAGAATTTTTAATATACCAATTCACCCTTCTCTTGGTGTGTGCCATAGCTTTTCTATTTTATCAATTGGTATCAGAGCCAAATTCTCATTTCTTTAAATAGGTCTAACAACCTGGGGACAAGATCCATCTATGGCTCATTTTGCTAGTTCATCCCATGCCGAGGGTAAAAGCATAGCTCATCCACCTTTATTTGATGATACTAACTATAATTATTGGAAAGCAAGAATGCAAATTTATCTTATGCAAGATTCTACTCTTATGCAAGCCATCAAGAAGGATATTAGATTGGCCGATATGGAAAAAATGGAAACTTGGACGGAAGAAGAAAGGAGAAACATGGAGATCAATGAAAAAGCAATGAATGCATTGATATGTGCCCTAAGTGTAGAAGAATTCAACCGTATATCAACTTGCAAGACTGCCAAAGAAATATGGGACAAGCTAGAGGTAACACATGAAGGTACAAAATAGGTAAAAGAAACAAAAATTAGTTTACTTGTTCATGATTATGAATTATTTTCCATGAAAGAAGATGAGTCTATAAAAGATATGTTTACTAGATTCAATGATATAGTTTTAGGTTTAGAATCTCTAGGAAAAACATAGCCAAATGCAGAAAGAGTTAGAAAAGTGTTAAGGAGTCTTCCGAGAATTTGGGATCCAAAAGTCACTGCCATAACGGAAGCCAAAGACCTAGATACCCTAACCTTTGATACCTTGTTAGGATCACTAATGACTCATGAAATTTTGATGAAAAGAAATGATGAAGATGATTCAAAGAAAAACAAAAATGTAGCTTTTAAGATAGAAACCGACAACCAAGATTCACAAGACAGTGAGGACAAACACTTTGCAATGTTTACTAGGAGATTTAATAGATTCATGAAAAATAAAAAATTTACTCAAAGAAGATGCCTTAAGAAAGATAATGAGCAAAAAGAATAAGGTACTAAAGAAATTAAATGTTATGAGTGCAAGAAAATAGGTCATGTAAGCTCCGCATGTCCTTCTTTGAAGAGAAAGGAATGGAAAGGGAAGAAAAAATCCTTAGCCGCATGGAGTGAGAATGACTTCTCCTCGGAAGATGAAGATAAAAATGAAGAAGTTGCCAATCTCTGTCTGATGGCCAATATTGAAGAGGTAAGTTCTTCTAAATCCCTGAATTTTACTCGTGAAGAATTACAAGATGCATTAAATGAAATCATGAATGAGTTTGAGGAAGTTAGTTTCAAATACAATGTTCTTAAAAAGAAATCAATATCATTAGTTAGTGAAGTAAAAATATTGCAAGAAGAAAAAGACTCTTGGATGGTTGAGAAAAATGACCTAGTAAGTAAAAATGAAATTCTCTCCAAACAAAATATTGACTTAAAGGAATCCTTAGAAAAACTTGTTGAAGGGAAAAAGAAACTTGAAATGATCTTAGGAGCTCAAAGAAACTTTGGAGATAAACAAGGATTAGGTTTTGATCCATGTCTAGATAATCAAAACAAAATCGTTTTTGTAAAAGCTTCCTATCAAAAATCGAAAGATCATTTTCGTAAACAATACTTTTCAAAGAAAAAGAACACATGTTATTATTGTGGGAGACATAATCACTCTATCAACAAATGTTTCATAAGAAACAACCCACATAGATATAAGAAAATTTGGGTACCAAAAAGAGAATTATATGCTAACATGGATGGACCCAAAAAGGGTTGGGTACCAAAGGAAGCAACTTGATTGTTTGTATGACAAGTTGCTCTTTCTACAAATGTTGTGAGAAGCAAGTGGTTTCTTGATAGTGGTTGTTCAAAACACATGACCGGAGATGAACGACTCTTCAACAACATCACCTATAAGCAAGGAGGTAACGTTATCTATGGTGACAACTCAAAAAGGTAAATTCGTGGTATTGGTTCTATATGTTTTCCAAATTTTGTTCTTGAAAATGTTGCTTTGGTAGATGGTCTTAAACACAATTTAATTAGTATAAGTTAATTATGTGACAATGGAAATAAACTGTGCTTTAATACCTTTGCATGTGAGGTGTCATGTTTGAAAACAAATGATATAAAAATTGTAGGAAATAGAATTGATAATGTATACATAATTTACCTAGACTTATCTCTATCTAGTATAGAAAGATGTCTAGTAAGCACCATATCTCAAAATGCTTGGTTATGGCATAATAGACTAGGTCATGCTAGTATGAATCTTGTAAACAAATTATCTAAACATGATATTGTTAAAGGGTTACCTAAGTTAAAATATGGAAGAGATCACATTTGTGATGCATGTATGAAAGGCAAGCAAAAAAGTATATCCTTTAAACCTTCAAATGTAGTCTCAACATCTAGACCTTTAATGTTGCTTCACTTAGATCTTTTTGGACCTATGAGAACCCAAAGCCTAGGAGGAAAACATTATACTCTTGTCATTGTAGATGATTTGTCTAGGTTTACTTGGGTAATATTTCTTGCTTCTAAAAATGAAACTTTCAAACAATTCGAAATTTTTTGCAAAAGAGTTCAAAAAGACAAAGGAATATGCATTTCAAAGATTAGGAATGATCATGGGGGAGAATTTGAAAATGAACACTTTAAATATTTTTGTGAAGATAGTGGTATTGAACATAATTTTTCTTGTGCTAGAACCCCTCAACAAAATGGAGTAGTTGAAAGGAAAAATAGATCTTTACAAGAAATGGTTCTATGATCATGGGGGAGAATTTGAAAATGAACACTTTAAATATTTTTGTGAAGATAATGGTATTGAACATAATTTTTCTTGTGCTAGAACCCCTCAACAAAATGGAGTAGTTGAAAGGAAAAATAGATCTTTACAAGAAATAGGTAGAACCATGTTGTGTGACAAAAATCTTCCTAAAAATCTTTGGGCTGAAGCAGTAAATACAGCTTGTTATATTCTAAATAGAGTATCCATAAGACCAATCTTAAAGAAAACCCCATATGAACTATATAAAGGAAGAAAACCTGATATTTCATACTTTCACATTTTTGGTAGTAAGTGCTTCATTCTAAATAATAAAGATGCCTTAGGTAAATTCGATTCAAAATGTGATGAGGGCATATTTTTAGGATATTCAGTACTAAGTAAGGCATATAGAGTATTCAATAAGAAGACATTAGCAATAGACTAATCTATTCAAGTAAAAGTTGATGATACAAACTCTATTGTTCAACAATCCCAAGAAGAAGATGAAGATGAATTAAGAAAACTTTCATTAGAACATCAAAATAATCAATCCTCTAGCAACAAATTTCAAAATGAAGAAATTGTTCCTCAAGAAGAAAAAGAACCATCATTCCCAAGAGAAAGAAAATATGTAGAAGATAAGAATATTATAGGTGATCCTTCTAAAGGAATTAGGACAAGAGCATCTATTGAAAATAAATGTCAATATGCTGCCTTTATATCTCAAATAGAACCTAAAAACATTAAAGATGCCTTGAATGATGAAAATTGGATCATGGCTATGCAAGAAGAATTAAATCAATTTAAAAGAAATGAAGTGTGGAAATTGGTTCCACGACCTAAAGATCACCCAACCATAGGAACCAAATGGGTTTTTAGGAACAAAATGGATGAAAATGGTATTGTTACAAGAAATAAAGCTAGATTAGTGGCTCAAGGATATAGCCAAGAAAAAGGAATAGATCATGATGAAACTTATGCTCCCGTAGCTAGACTTGAAGCCATAAGAATGCTATTATCATTCGCATGCTACAAAGATTTTAAATTATTTCAAACGGATGTAAAAAGTGCATTCCTAAATGGTTACATAAATGAGGAAGTATATGTAGAACAGCCCCCGGGTTTTGAGGATCCAAAATTTGAGGATCATGTATTCAAACTTTCTAAAGCTTTATATGGTTTAAAACAAGCCCCTAGGGCTTGGTATGAAAGACTTAGCAAATTTCTTATAGAAAAAGAGTTCAAAAGAGGACAAACAGATACAACATTATTTAGAAAAACTCAAGGTAAAGACATTCTATTAGTTCAAATATATGTTGATGATATTATTTTGGGGTCAACAAATAAATCCCTATGTGATGAATTTGCAAATATAATGCAAGAGGAGTTCGAAATGAGTATGATGGGTGAATTGAAATTTTTTCTAGGATTACAAATAAGATAAGAAGATGAAGGGATCTATATATCTTAACAAAAATACATTAAGGATCTTCTTAAGAAATTCAATGTTCAAGATAGCAAACCCATAGCTACTCTTATGAGTAATTCATTATTTGGACAAAGATGAGATAGGACAAAAGGTGGACAATAAACTGTTTAGAAGCATGATTGGATCATTATTATATCTAACAGTAAGCATGATATTATGTTTAGTGTTTACCTATGTGCTAGGTTTCAATCCGATCCTAAAGAGTCTCACCTAAAAGCAGTAAAACGGATTTTTAGATACTTAAAAGGATCATCTAATCTAGAACTATTTTATCCCAAATCAAATGAATTTCTTCTTGAAGCCTATACTGATGCTGACTATGATGGGTGCAAAATTGATAGAAAAAGCACTAGTGGCTCATGCCAATTTCTAGGAAACTCATTAGTATCTTGGTCTAGTAGAAAACAAAATACCGTCGCACTCTCTTCCACCGAAGCTGGATATGTAGCAGCTAGAAGTTGTTGTGCTCAAATCTTGTGGATGAAACATCAATTAGAAGATTATGGCATAAAACTTAAAAATGTACTAATAAAATGTGACAACAAAAGTGCACTAGCTTTAACAAAAAATCTCGTATTTCATGCTCGAACTAAGCACATTGAAGTCAAACATCACTTTATAAGAGATCATGTTCAAAGAGAAGATATAAAGGTAGAGTTCATTGATACAAACCATCAAATAGCTGACATCTTTACTAAACCTTTGGACAAAAATAAATTTGAATTTTTTTGCAGTGAACTAGGAATGATAATTTTTGTGGCATGATGTTTAATATGAAATGTATATTATTTTCTTTAGTTATTGATTTTATTTAAAAGCCTTCTTAAGAAACTATCGACATGTTGCCTCATAATGTCAACATATTTCTAACAAAATGTCAACAGTATGTTTAAAGCTGTCGATCGACCATCAAGGAAAAAATCTAAATCTTGTGAACTATAGGAAAACTGTCGACAGTTATATCAAAACTGTCGATCGATTTTCAAAAACTGTCGACATCCTCAATAATACTGTCGACAATTTCTATCGAGGGTTTTTAAAAACCCACGACCATCGATCTTCTCATTCAAAGAAATCCTCTCTCTCTCTCGTCTTCGACTCTCTCTACTCTCTATCTTCCTACTCACTCAATTTCTCCATTATTCTCTTATTTCTTCATCAATTTTCAGTTCCAATGGCTAGAACCAAGCGACCTCAAGCCCCGGCCAACGTCCAATCCACCGAACCCACCGATGTTCAACAATTAGTTCATATTTCTATAAATTTAGAAAGGTACTCTACTTCCTTTGCCACTCGCGACGTTCTTCTTTGTCGGGTTCTTACTTTTGAATTCCTCAACGATATTAGTTTTCCCTATGCATCAAATCTAGAAAATTTTGGGTGGACAAACTTTCTTACACTTCATAGAAATGTCTACGAAGATGCTGTCAGAGCCCTCTATTGCAATGCATCTAATGTATTTGATCACATTCCTTCTCACAATCAATTCAAAACAAATGTTTATGGAACTCCATTTGTTATCAATACCAATCTTATTCATAATCAGTTTGGTATTCCCACTGGTGGTGAAATTTATAACTCTAGTGATTTTAACTTTGATTTAGCCGCTAAAACCGTTTTTGAAGATGAATCCTTACCTTACTTCATTAACGCTTCCACAAAATTGTCTATGATGGGTCGCCTTCTCCATCTTATTGTTGTTCATAATATTTCTCCTCGTACTGACAACTTTTCTAAAGTCTCAAAAGAAGATTGTTGGATTATGTTTCACATCATGACTAGAAAAAGAATTGATTTATGTTCTCTTATCTACGAGAAATGATAGGTGCATTCACAACTAAGAAAAGATGCCTTCCATATGGCATGCTCCTTAGTGAAATTATTGACTCAAAAGTTGACAATCTAGGAAATGTTCGTCGTATATCTATGCTTCCTTCAAAAATTCTTAGCGAATCTTCTCTTAGGCGTGTCGGTTTTACCAAAACTAAATTTGGTTAATGGGTAAAATCCAAGAAGCATCAAAAGCCATCTATTGAGGATGATCTTCTTCCAAATGAGGATACCCCTTCTCCTCTTTCTGCTTCTCCACCTCATCACATAGCAGAATCCTCTCACTCCCAAGACGATGCTATTGTTCATGGTATCGCCTATCTCAAAGCTAAACTTGACTATCTTGAAGATGAGATGAAAGAGATAAGGCCTAATCAAGATAACACTGCTATTCAAATGAATCATATGATGTAGCTGGTAAAAGCTCTTCTTTCTTGCATGCCTCCACCTAGTCCATCATCACCGCAGCCTCAGCCTCCTCAAGAGCCTTAGTAGTCTTTCCATGATGTTCACACATATTTCTTCTACTGTGTAGTGCAATTTTATTTTTGTCTAAACTTTTGATGCAAGGATAAATATTTGTATTTTATCTTCTTTCTATTAATTGATGCCTTGCCTACTCTTATGGATATTTATTTCTCTCTAGTTGAATGCTCAAATTATGATAATATTTTTCTTAAGGGGGAGTCTTCTGTAATATGCTTCCTTTCCCATTCTTTCTTATTTTATCGGAGAGCATTTTTGTGTTCCTATATCTTTTTGATTTGTGTCAAAAAAGGGGGGAGAAGGGTAAATGATTTCAGTAAATGATTTTTATATAGTTTTTGTCATCATAAAAAAAGGGAAGATTGACAATTTGCTTCTTCGCTTTAAGTTTTGATGATGATCAATTTGAATGGTTTGCTTGGCAAAATATATTTACACTCATTTTGGTTTCAATCAAAATCATTATTTAAATATGTTTTCCCAAAAACTCCTTTTACTTGATATTATTTTCAATATTAATAAATCAAAAAGAATGAAGGTAGTCTTATAATTCAAAGAGTTCTTTTTAGAAAATGTTGACAGTTCTGAAAGAACATGTCGACAGTATCTATTGTTTGGGAGAAAATATTGATAGTATATCATAAACTGTCGACCAGTTCTTTAATTTTCAGCCCAAATTGTCGATATTCTTAATTAAACTGTCAACATGATAATTGCATGCTCTCGGTTTCTAAATGTCGACAGTCACTGCATCAACACTGTCAGCAGTTTTGTCAAAATGTCGACAGTATTTGTTTAACTGTCGACAGTTGTTTAAATTTGAATTAATATGTTAACAGCTTGTAAATAAGATGTCGACAGTCTCTAAGGCATACAGCTTTTAATGGCCAAAATTCCTTCCTCCATGATGGTGTCTCCATTTGCAACGGGATGATTTCAAGTTTTGTTTTTCAAACCTCTATAAATGCAAGTCAAGAAGAAGAATTTGATCTACCGAAGCAATCTATCAACTAGCTCCCAAGTGCTCATCAATCGTGCTTCAATTGTGCCCTAAGTCTCTTGCTCTCAAGGCTTGTATTTTATTTGTTTCAAAGCATAATTTGTAGCCTTGTATTTTTTCTTGATTACATTGTAACCAAGTGGACAAACTAATCTCTTGTATCATTTCTTATGTTCCTAGCTCGTATAGCTAGAGGACCTACTTGTCAAAGTAAGGGGTTTTGTTACCTAGGTTTGCTAGAGGATTTGCTTATTTAAGCAAGAGGTTTGTATCTTCCTAGCTTAAAAGCTAGAGGGCCTATCCTGCGTGATAGGAGAGTTATAGTGTTTTGCTTGAAAATCCTTAATGAGGAGCTAAGGTAGTGGATTAGGCTTAGTTAAACCGAACCACTATAAATCATTGTGTTCTTGTGTGCTTGTGGTCTTTTCATATTATCTTTTCAAGCATTTCTTTTATTTCTCTTTTGTTTCACATATTTATATCCCTCATTGTTCTATTTTAAGGTCTTGAGTTTTAATCGAAGCTGTGGTTTTCTCAGACAACATATCTATTTACTAAAAGAATTTTTAATATACCAATTCACCCTCCTCTTAGTGTGTGCCATAGCTTTTCTATTCTATGAAAGCGAAAGGAATGATGAAGCCTAGTGCCCACCTAGGGCATTTCTTGTTGAAACATAGTCCAACCCTTCGGTTAATGGTTTGTTGGGTGAGTAATCCAACCGATTATTCACCAGTGACATCCGCAAGTGGGAGAAGGTTGTTACACCTTGAGTGAAAAATTTAGTTTTTGAACCAGTGGCAAAATAGTAAATATTAAAGTTCAGGTAAAAGTGTAATTTACCTAAAACCTTGGGGTATTGGCGTAATAAGTCCATTTTTCGGGGACCAAAAAATGCAATTAAAAATGGCTCAGGGACCAAGTTACAAAGGGTCTAAGTGCAATTACGTGAAAAGTTTGGGCCAAAGCGTCATTTGTTGAAACCTAAAAATATCTCTTCAAAATATTCTAGATTTCAAACTCAAATCAAATGTAGTTTTGGGTTGTTTTGAAATCCAAGTCCAACGTCTTCTCCAAGTCTTCCCCAATGTCCTCTTCAAGTATTTTGCTTAGTCTCCAAGGTTACTTAACCTCCAAGGATAGGACACATGACATATTTTGATTGGATGCTCATGGATGGAATGATAACGCGACACGTGGCGCGATTTGGTTCGTCGGAGTTTCCTATAAATAAGGGCTTTGAGGTTATTCATTTTGGGGGCACCAAGCAAGGTGGAAAAGGAAGGGAGTTTGAGAGAGGAAACACTGCCAAAAGAAAGGGAAAAATCTGCCAAAGAACGAAGAAGAAAAGGTTTGTAGGAAATTTTGGGACACCACCGTAAAGCGTTCCAAACTTCAGCGAAACTATAAGGTAAGTCTGATTTCTTTCCATAATTAGGTATAGGGATGAAAAATGGGCAAGTAGGAAAAAATGGGGGTCTAATCGAAGTTAAAACGAGGGAGATAAGGCCGAAATACGGAAACTACGCGTGTGAGATTCGTGCGCTAGAAGGGGGCTGTCGTGGCAACGCGTGAGGCCCCTTCCCGGGGTGCATGAGGGCGCATGTAGCATTATTTTTCCATGAAATTTTTATGGCATACTCCATTTTTAATTCCATATAACTCTACATAAAAATATTTGGCAATTACTTTACGAAAACTTATATTTTGGCAATAAATAGTCTCGATTTGCGTGTAAATGGTACACCCAAAAAGTAAACAGACAAGGTGAGTGATTTATGCATGCTTCTTGATTCCTATTGATCACTCTTTGTAACACCCAGTAATCCTAGTGTTATGAGAATGAGAAATGAAGTAAGAAAACTTCCAAAAATGCCCTTGATAAGGTGTTAGATCCTTGAGAATATTGGTGCCCTATGAGAGGGGCATTTTGATAATTTGGATAGTGAAGTCCAATAAAAGGGTATTTTTGTAAATTGGAAATGATTCCTATGTGGAGTTAGGTGTGTAAGTGAATTAAATCCCAAATTTGTATTTATGTGGAGATATATAGGATTAATAATTTTCAAAGGGTATTTTGGGAATTTTGGAATTTATTTCCATAGAGAAATTTAATTATGGAAAATAGGAAAAATGGAGAATATGCAAATATTTGAGAAAATAATTATTTTCCCCTAAATTGGTGAATAAATGTGGTAATGCCACATGGATGGATGAGATTAGAACTTGAGAGCCAAGGTTGGTGTCTTGGAGTGACACATGGCTTAATGTGGTTCAAGTTAAAAGAGGGAATTAAATCAAGGCAAAAAGAAATGATATTGGTCATTCTTGCATTAATGAAAGACATGATTATATGGATTAAGGAAAATCCAAAAGAAAATGGGAAATTAGTCACCATTAATGCTTGATAAAAATGGTGATATAAATAAATGGAAAATGAAGGATTTATGTCTTTCAAAGTGGTTTCTCATGTGATGGGGTGAAAATAGTCCCATTAATTTAAATGGGAAAGAAATGAAAAATTGGAGGGATGAGATTGATTCTTGGAATTGGAAATAATCTAAGGGCCACCATTTAGTCTTGAAGGTTGGCAAGGATTGCTAACATATTAATGATTTAATTTAAAGACTAATTTTGGATGGCTAAGATTAATTCTTGGAAAGGCACATGGATTGTGTTTCCTTTTAAGGGTAGAGGTTAAGTCTTGTAAAGGCAAAGTAATCCAATGGTTGAGATTTAAAGAGAGGAAATGACATGGATTGTGTTTCCTTGTGTGGTTGGGATTTTCTCCCAAAAAGGAAATGGAAATCAAGGGCTAAGATGAAGTCTTGAAATTGAGATTTCAAGACAAGAGTAGTATAAAAAGGAATAGAGTGCTTTAGTCTCAAATTTTTGCCATTTGAAGAGTCTTTAAGGAAGAAAGAAGAGCGATAGGAAGAAGTCTCTCATAGAATAAAGAAATGAAGAAGGAAGGAAAGAATGGAGATGAAAGGAAGAATGCAAAGGTAAGGTTTCTACCTTATAGTATTTGAGAAAAATCCTTTTATCTTTCTTGTTTGGTGGCTTAGCTACCTTATTTTTTAAGGGGTTTCTTGAGAAAGAGCAAAGGTTGAAAGAAATGAAGGCCTTGAAGTTAAAGCATGTGAAAGCTTCAAAGAATGCTAAGGTAAGGGATAGCCCCATAGGATGGTGGCTTTGCAAGTTGTAAGTATGTATTTAAACTTTGAGTGTGTGCATTGGCATGTTGTTTGTGCTCAAGGACCTATGGCCATGAGGTTGTGTGGGGTAGGGTAGTTTAAAGCCTCAAACCAAGGTGGTGGTGAGGATGTGGAAGCCCTAACCATGTTGCATACATGCATTTAGCATCACATATTATGTTTTTGTTAATACTTATGTTCATTGCACCCTTATTGAGCTTTGTGGCTCATGAGGTTTTATCCTCTCCTTGTAGGTTGTTTTTATGTCCAAAGAGAAAAGGAAGAGTTGCAAGCTTGTGGTTGGAAGCTCATGGTGTTATTTATTTTGTTGTAAATTTATGGCTTAAAGAAACCTAGGCATGTGGTTATTTAATTTGTGGCTTTATGGCTTAGGGAAGCCTATTTATTGTATGTGTCTCATGTGATGTAATTTAAGGGTTGGTAATGGCTTGTGAAGGCCTAGAACCATTGATGTAATTTATTTGGAGTAAATCATGAGGTTGGAGTAAATGATTTTGTTTATGAAAATAGGCTTTGGGATGTGAAAAGTGGATATTTTAAATGCATTATTGGGGGGGAAATTTCTAGAAAATATGGGTTTAAAAGCCCAAGGAAAAAAAAAGAAAAAAAAAAAAGAAGGCGAAGTGGCAGCAGCTGGGTGCAGCCGGGGCCCGCATGTGGCCCGTAGGGGGCCATAGCGGGTGGCAGCAAGTGCTGGGCCGAGCGTGCGCGGGCGTGCAGCCCCGCGAGGGTGCGCAACCCGTGCAACAGGCGCACCGCGGGGCCCCGCGCGGGCCAGCAAGCCCGCCGGCCAATTTTTTTAAATTTCTGAAATTTTTGGGATTTTTGGGGGCCTTTCTTAATTGATTTTGAGCTCCGGAGGAATTTTCAAATTAAAGGGATTTTTCGGGCATTTTGGAGAATAATGCCGAATTTTGGAAAATTGAAAATTATGAGTTTTTCCTCCAAATTTGGTAAAATCAATGGGTTGATTGAAATGGTGAAATTTATGGAGCCCAGTAAAATTCTTGGATAGAAGAAGAATTTAAAATAAATAAGAAAATGACAATTGATCGTCTGAATGAGATTTCTTTTTAGCCAAGTGCGGTGTGGTTTAAGCCTAATTCTGTTAGTGAATCCTGGGGTTAAGGGAAGGGAATGACAAGCCTAGTTTCCACCTAGAGCGTTTCGTGTTGAAACCTAGTCCGCCATTCGCCAAAAGCGGGGCAGGTGGGCAATTCGGGTAATTGTTCACAAGTGACACCAGTAAGTGGGAACGGGGCGTCACACTCTTAGGTTTCATTTGTGGATGGTTTGTTGCTTACGTTTTTGTCTCCTTTGTTTCGAGCATATCCTTTCTATTTTATTGCATCGGGTTTGAACATGATGGCTTTCGTGCGTGGGAAATGGCTTGCATATCATATTCTTCTACTTTGTCACACAACATCACATGGTTGGTGGCTTACATCTCATATTTCCTTGCTTTGAGCATATCCCGCCTATATATATATATATATATATATGCATCTCTGTCTTGTATTTTGTGGTTAGTTAGTGGGACTAGAATTTGAACATAACGATTAGCGGCTTGTTGGTGGAACATCACGATGATCGAGGGGGGGCAATCCAGTGCCCAGAGGTGGGGCCGTGCCTAGAGGTGAGGCGTGAGGGGTTGGACCATGATCACGTGCCCAAATGTAGGGCTTAGCCTAGAAATGAGGCTGAGATGTTTGACATGAGTGCCGACAGGGATGATGGTGACTCAAGGAGGTTTTAAATTGACATGATATTCTGATATTTGTACTTATTTCTGCATATTTCCTGGCTTAATTGCTTAATGCTCTTGCATGCATGATTTTCTTTCTTGTACCACTTACTTAGATGTAACAATCTAACTCGGGTGTTTCATACTCCTGAGATATTCAACGTCCTTGGTATATTAGACATGACAGGTGATCCAAGTTCCAATTCAAGTAAGGGTAAAGAAGTGGTGCTTGGTTAGCTTTGAGTCTTGCAGTTAGCTCTGGATTTTATTCCATTATGTACCCTTGTAGTTCAAATTATGTATTGTAAATAGCAGCTAGGATACTCAAGGTTATAAGAGGTGTGTGTGAGTGTACTACGATTGTTGTACCTATAGTGACATGTTGTGTTTTTTTCTAGAGTATTGAAAGTCTTATACATTACTTGTACTTGTAAAGGAAATTCAGTGGAAACCCTTTTATTAAGTTTTAGTTAAGTTTGCAGATTCGATCTAGCGCTTTCGTAAATTAAGGGTTTCCAATAACGCCTGAGGTTATTATTAGCATATAACGAATATTTTATTGCTTCATTATGTATATGAAAAGTGGGGCGTTACAACTAGTGTACTGGTTACTTTGGAAGGACTCCCCATCGGAGGCTATGCCACAATAAAAAGAATTGATACTAGTGTATGCAAAAAAAAAAAAAGGAAAATGAAAAAGTAAAAAGCAACAAGTGCAATATTTTAAGTTATTCTAATATATTTAATAATAAAAAATATTACATTGGTTTGTCAATAGCGGGGCTGAGAGGCTAAAGAGACTATAACTAAGGGTAGGTTTCAAATTTGAATATATTTAATTTAAGTTTTTTTAATATATAATTAGATAAGAAAAGATAAGGTAATATCAAACATAAAGTGTAATAAATGTATCTTATTTTCAAATAAAATACATTTATTATACATTGTTTTCAGTCATAAAACACTTTCATTAATTGATAAAACTAGTGGATTACCCATGTGATGCATGGATATCGTAAAAAAAAAAACAAATCGTTAAAGCGAAAGTTGTATAATTTAGTAATTATAATAAATGAAAACCACAATAAATAAGTAAAAAATAAACAAAATAATCGTGTTACAATCATGAGAATACAACAAAATGATTATAAATTTTGAAAGATTTCCTTATATACATTCAAGGGTAGACAAATAATAAAAAGTACATAACTCTATCCCGAAACCATATAGAAAATAAACCTAAATTAACATGTAATACAATAAGTAATGCGTAAAAAAATACAAAAATTACACGATAACAGGAAAAAAAATAAATAAAAGATAACCAACCTCTTTATTCTAAAATATGCATTCAATGGTAGACATTTTTTTTTTAATTTTCACATGTATTTGTCTCATATGTGCGTGCCACACGAACCCTCAATGCCTAATTTTTTCTAGTTGTATTCATATCACTCACTTCATAGAATAGTGGTGCTATGTTACACCAGAAGACCAAACTGGATAAAAAAATACGGTTAAAATTTACTAAATAAAAGTAAAGAAGAAGAGAAAATTTAAGAAGAAGAATTGAGAAAGGAGAAGAGAAGAAATGAAAGTGTTGAACGGGAATGAAGAGGAAGAAGAAAGAGAGATATTTGTTTTATTCTATTAATTTTTCTTTCTTCAAATTCTTCAATTTCTCTCAATTTATCAAATCACATGTCACCATTAAGTTTCTCTTTTTTTCCCACGCTTTGCCACACAATCTGAATCTTACTTAACATAATTTTCAAAACACAAATTTAATTTGTATTTAATTTCTCCAAGTCCAACATATAGCACATCTTCGGAGTAGACCAATGGAAAAAAGGAGAATTAAATAAATGACAATAATCAATTAAGTTGAAAAATAAAATTATGACATTTAAAATTATAAAAAATAAATTTAAATTAATTAAATTGTATGTAAAATAAAGATAATTTAAATAATCAATTAATTATATAAATAATAATAATCAAATTTTCAAAATTGATTATTCAACCTTATATATTTCTCTTAATAATTAATTACCACATTGAAGATAGGTCAAATTATTAAAGAAGTAAAAAAAAAGTTAAAAAATAAGATTATAACATTTAAGTTATATTTAAAATTATACGAAAATAAATTTAAATTAATTAAACTATATATAAAATAAAGATAATTTAAATAATAAATTAATTATATAAATGGTAATAATCAAATTTTCAAAATTGATTATTCATGATTTTACATGTTTAACAATCAATTACCACATTTAAGACAGGTCAAATTTTAAGAAAATAATAAAAAAAAAGTTAAAAAGTAAAATTATAATATTTAAATTATATATAAAATTATAATATTTTAAATTATAAAAAATAAATTTAAATAATCAATTAATTATAAAAATAATAATAATCAAATTTTCAAAATTGATTATCCATATATGACTTTACATATTTTTCCTGACAATCAATTATCACATTTAAGACAGATCAAATTTTTAAGAAAGCAACAAAAAAATAAAGTTAAAAAATAAAATTATAATATTTAAGTTATATATAAAATATAACATTTAAAATTATAAGAAAATAAATTTAAATTAATTAAACTACATAAAATAAAGATAATTTAAATAAATAATTAATTATATAAATGATAGTAATCAAATTTTCAAAATTAATTATACATACATGACTTTACATATTTTTCCTAACAATCAATTAACACATTTAAGACATGTCACATTTTTAAGAAAACAACAAATAAAAATAAAGTTAAAAAATAAAATTATAACATTTAAGTTATATATAAAATTATAACATTTAAAAATATAAAAAAATAAATTTAAAATAATTAAACTATATATAAAATAAGAATAATTTAAATAATCAATTAATTATATAAATGATAATAATCAAATTTTCAAAATTGATTATCCATATATGACTTTACATATTTCTCCTAACAATCTATTACCACATTTAAGACAAATCAAATTTTTAAGAAAGCAACAAAAAAATAAAGTTAAAAAATAAAATTATAATATTTAAGTTATATATAAAATTATAACATTTAAAATTATAAGAAAATAAATTTAAATTAATTAAACTACATAAAATAAATATAATTTAAATAATTAATTAATTATATAAATGATAATAATCAAATTTTCAAAATTAATTATACATACATGACTTTACATATTTTTCCTACCAATCAATTACCACATTTAAGGCATGTCACATTTTTAAGAAAATAACAAATTAAACTATAAAAAAATAAAATTAAAAAGTAAAATTATAACATTTAGTTATATATAAAATTATAACATTTAAAATTATAAAAAAATAAATTTAAAATAGTTAAACTATATATAAAATAAAGATAATTTAAATAATCAATTAATTATATAAATAATAATAATCAAAATTTTAAAATTGATTATCCATACATGATTTTACATATTCCCTCTAGCAATTAATTATCACATTTAAGACATGTCACATTTTTAAGGAAGTAATAAAAAAAATAAAGTTAAAAAATAAAATTATAACATTTAAGTTATATATAAAATTATAACATTTAAAATTATAAAAAAATAAATTTAAATTAATTAAACTATATATAAAATAAAAAATTTACTTGGCAGTTGGTATTCGACGGTATTACCTGATATCTCAAGATTTCTCCCGATTTAAAAAAGTTTTATTTTTTTTAATTTATTTCAATTAATATTTTATATTAATATTTAAAAATTAATAATATAGATTAGATCTTGTCTCTTCATCTACCAGTATGCTTACACATTTTCCAAACTTTATTCAACCATAAAGAAATCATTTACGTGTTCCAAGAACTACATGTTTTTCACCAATTTAGACTTAATTAATGACCTATAAAAATTCTATTTCGGGTAAACAAAAAAAATTAAAAAATATAATAAAATATTAAAATAGTAATTGAAAATAGGAGGGAAAAATTTTGACGGCTGTTTTGTTATAATATATATATAGATTATACGAAAATAAATTTAAATTAATTAAACTATATATAAAATAAAGATAATTTAAATAATAAATTAATTATATAAATGGTAATAATCAAATTTTCAAAATTGATTATTCATGATTTTACATGTTTAACAATCAATTACCACATTTAAGACAGGTCAAATTTTAAGAAAATAATAAAAAAAAAGTTAAAAAGTAAAATTATAATATTTAAATTATATATAAAATTATAATATTTTAAATTATAAAAAATAAATTTAAATAATCAATTAATTATAAAAATAATAATAATCAAATTTTCAAAATTGATTATCCATATATGACTTTACATATTTTTCCTGACAATCAATTATCACATTTAAGACAGATCAAATTTTTAAGAAAGCAACAAAAAAATAAAGTTAAAAAATAAAATTATAATATTTAAGTTATATATAAAATATAACATTTAAAATTATAAGAAAATAAATTTAAATTAATTAAACTACATAAAATAAAGATAATTTAAATAAATAATTAATTATATAAATGATAGTAATCAAATTTTCAAAATTAATTATACATACATGACTTTACATATTTTTCCTAACAATCAATTAACACATTTAAGACATGTCACATTTTTAAGAAAACAACAAATAAAAATAAAGTTAAAAAATAAAATTATAACATTTAAGTTATATATAAAATTATAACATTTAAAAATATAAAAAAATAAATTTAAAATAATTAAACTATATATAAAATAAGAATAATTTAAATAATCAATTAATTATATAAATGATAATAATCAAATTTTCAAAATTGATTATCCATATATGACTTTACATATTTCTCCTAACAATCTATTACCACATTTAAGACAAATCAAATTTTTAAGAAAGCAACAAAAAAATAAAGTTAAAAAATAAAATTATAATATTTAAGTTATATATAAAATTATAACATTTAAAATTATAAGAAAATAAATTTAAATTAATTAAACTACATAAAATAAATATAATTTAAATAATTAATTAATTATATAAATGATAATAATCAAATTTTCAAAATTAATTATACATACATGACTTTACATATTTTTCCTACCAATCAATTACCACATTTAAGGCATGTCACATTTTTAAGAAAATAACAAATTAAACTATAAAAAAATAAAATTAAAAAGTAAAATTATAACATTTAGTTATATATAAAATTATAACATTTAAAATTATAAAAAAATAAATTTAAAATAGTTAAACTATATATAAAATAAAGATAATTTAAATAATCAATTAATTATATAAATAATAATAATCAAAATTTTAAAATTGATTATCCATACATGATTTTACATATTCCCTCTAGCAATTAATTATCACATTTAAGACATGTCACATTTTTAAGGAAGTAATAAAAAAAATAAAGTTAAAAAATAAAATTATAACATTTAAGTTATATATAAAATTATAACATTTAAAATTATAAAAAAATAAATTTAAATTAATTAAACTATATATAAAATAAAAAATTTACTTGGCAGTTGGTATTCGACGGTATTACCTGATATCTCAAGATTTCTCCCGATTTAAAAAAGTTTCATTTTTTTTAATTTATTTCAATTAATATTTTATATTAATATTTAAAAATTAATAATATAGATTAGATCTTGTCTCTTCATCTACCAGTATGCTTACACATTTTCCAAACTTTATTCAACCATAAAGAAATCATTTACGTGTTCCAAGAACTACATGTTTTTCACCAATTTAGACTTAATTAATGACCTATAAAAATTCTATTTCGGGTAAACAAAAAAAATTAAAAAATATAATAAAATATTAAAATAGTAATTGAAAATAGGAGGGAAAAATTTTGACGGCTGTTTTGTTATAATATATATATAGATATTACAAAATATAATATATTTATTATTGACTAATAAGAATGTCTTGTAGCTAAAATCAAACTTAGCATTTTCCAATACTATATTTAAAATTATATTATGATAAGATATGGGTAAGGGTGGGTAAGGGACTTTATCCTGGCTTGAAAGGTACCCAGAAGGCTCTAGAAAATACAAGAAGCGGCGCCGTTGAGTAATCATCCAGGCAGGTGAAGAAATTATATGAGGCCGAGCCAAGTGATAACACAATAAAATAAAATAAAAATGGCATTTCTCAGGTCAGTGGCATCCACAGTCACAACAGCCGTTGCGCTCACCGCTCTCCCAGCTGCCTTCTTGGCTCAAGCAGCTTCTTCTTCTTCTTCCTCTTCTTCTTCTTCTTCTTTGTCATCTCGCATCTCCAAAACCCTAGCTTTTCCCTCTCGGTCCTGCAATTCAATCATCGGACACAATCGATTGGTCCTTGTCAGTACCTTCACTGTCCCGCCCTCAGCCATCCATATGGACGCCCCCACGTCTCAGGTAATTTTCATCTCTGTCTGTCTGTCTGTCTCTCTCTCTCTCTCTCTCATATGCATATGTATACAGATTTCAATTGAACTAATGAGATTCGTTGATTTGATTAGCAAAACTATTCGGCGTTGCCGGAGTTACTGGTGAGTTCCAGTCTTCGCCCGTTTTACGTCTGTGGGGTGTCGTTCATCGAGGATTTCGGTTGTTATTTTGAGATTTTGATTTTGATTTGATGCAGACGGAGTATATGGTGGATATGAAGTGTGATGGTTGTGTTAACGCGGTGAGGAATAAGTTGGAGACCATTGATGGTGGGTGGATAGAGTACTTGGCAGATTAATTTGGTCATTTCTTACAGATAATGGCTATACTGTTCGTTATTTAATGCTTGTCAATGTTTTGTGTTCACTGGTATTATTACGTAGGAGTTAAGAATGTGGAAGTGGATTTGAGCAATCAAGTGGTTAGGATACTCGGGTCCTCACCTGTGAAGACCATGACTGAAGCTTTGGAGCAGACAGGTAGAAAGGCTCGATTGATTGGGCAAGGGGTTCCAGAAGGTTCGTTCTTTTCTCCTTCCTCTGGTCAGGACTAATGTTTTTCTATAGAATTCATTTTTCCATTGTACTAAGGTTTGTACGTGAAGTTCTTAGTTTCCATGCAATCAATTAGCTTGACATGTGATGTTAAAGTATTATCTAAAAGTTACATGTCCTGCTACGGATAAAGGGAAGAGAGTGGGGGCGGCAGTCCAATGAACAATTCTTTCAACTTCAAACTTTAACATTACACAGATTTCATGCAAGGAGAACTTGTTTGTATTCTGAAACTAGGTCAAAATGGAGCAACCTAATGGCTGGACCAAGACCTACTTTAAGGATATACAGCTGGGAGGTTATAATGATTCGCTACTATTCTAGTTGATAAGAGCAAGAGGAATGGTAGTTGTACTAGTGTGAATTACTCTTGCAATGGTACACTGAAGTGGGGTTTGACTAGCTTGAGAGATGTTTGCTGAATTTTCGAGAACATGTACATGCCTACGTTTTGTTTCTTATTGTTGTTGATAGAATTTCCTTTTGCGAAACTAAGCAGCAATTTAGAGTGGAAAACATTTTGATTTGTTTGTTTTTTTCATCAAAATCTTATTTCTCATTTATTGTGGTACTTGAGACTTAACTTTCTTTTAAACTAATTATTGAAAGAAACTATTGGTTGGAACTATATTTTATTTTTGACTTGTCCAAAACCTTATTCACATGTTGACTAATTCAGTAGTCTTGCTCTTCAACTTCTATTTCTGCTCAACGAGCTATCCCTTCATTTTTGCTAAGATTGGCTTTTAGTCAGATTCCAAAATTGAAATTTTATTCTGTAAATTGTATGGCTCCTTGATTATTTTTAGGCAACAAATTCTCAAATAGTTCACTGAACTCAATATAAAATTCCACCCTCTTTTACTTTGATTTTGATCTCTTCACCTTTCTCTTCCTACTTGTTTTTTCTCTCTCCTCTCTGTTGCTGGTTTAAGTTATTTTGCTGCTCCTGATGTCCCCATATTGAGTACACTTATGGGAAGTGTTGGTTGAATCTTGGGAGGTAGTCACCATAACCTGTTTCATCTATACACTATCTTTGAGGGGCAAAATCTACCTTTTATGACTGTCTTTGACAGAACTCAGGCAAAAATATTATGCTAATCTCTCCAAATTTTCCGACATTGGATATTGGGGTGCGGTGGGGGCGGGGGGGGCTATGAAACGGTGTCTCAACAATGAAGCACACTATAAAGAAATCAATCTTATCAACCAGCCAATTATGGTCCAATCAACAGTTGAGTAGTCCTTTTGATGCTCTACCTATCAACAATAACACAAACACTCATAATACGAAACTTCAGACCATCCATACAAGTGAATAACTTTTTAGGGAAAAAATGGTGTCAACTATGGGCATACACTTCAATAGTGATACTCTATCTCATTATAGATCTAATTTGTAGTTTTGTTGGAGAAATCGATTTGAATTGATTAGGACATCCCAATCAATCTCCTCTGAATGTGGGATTGGCTGTTAGAATCTTTCCATGTTTATTAGTTTCCTTTTGTATAGATTTGATTAGGTTTCCGTTCTTTATAGTTTCCTTCTTGTAATCTTTCCTATTTTGTAAATTTCTACGTGTAGGTATAGGGTGGTTTACCCTACAATGTAAGGATGAGAAAGATATTATAGCATTACAGCTTTGGTTACATGGTATCAGAGCCATCGTCCTAGGGAGTTATTACTAGTGTTCTAAAAGGCGCTAGGCGCTAATCAGGCACCAGGCTGGGGCCTAGCGCCTAGGGTGCCTAGGCGGGGCCTAGGCAAAGCCTAAAAAAATTTGATTTTTTTTTTAATTGAAGAAACTTGCAATAGAAACCTATATATATATAACCAATAACCTCACTTAATATTCAAAATAACAATAACATATCATGCCATAACTGCAAAATAATTACAAAATAATCAAATTAAAGCAATAAAATAGCAAAATAACTTTTATTTTATAATATAATGAAAACATAAATTATTTTCTGCAAAATAACCAATAACCTCATATAATTTTTTATTTTCAATCTTCTTCATCGTGTAAAAACACATATATTATATAATTAATAATAATTAAAACTAAATATATATCTAATACATAAATAGAACATAAAAATAAAATAAAATAAAAAATAAAAAACAGAAACAATGTAACAGAGAGAAAGAGAAACCAATAACTAGAGACTCAAAGAGAGAGAGAGGGGGGTTACGAAGGAGATGGAGCTCGCTGGTGGCGGAGATGGAGCTTGACGGCGAGGACATGGCGACGTTCAGGCAGCGAGGAGGACGCGAATGGCGTAGAGGCGGTGTTGATGAAACTTGACGGCGATAATGGAGCTGGAGGCAGCGATGGCGATGAGTACCGGCGAGCCGACGACATTGAGGCGGCAGCGGCCTTGGGGTGAGAGGGGGAGAGGCTGAGATACGAGATTAAGAAATAAAATACCCTAAAATTGGCTGATATATAAAGCAAAAACTTGGGTGGTCTAGGTGGTGTGGGCCGCTTAGGCGCCGCTACGGTCGATTAATCGGGCCGGCGCCTAGGAAGCCCGACTAGGGCATACTCGGGGCGGCCAGTGGCCACCTAGCGCCTAGGCGACGCCTAGAGCGAATTTTAGAACACTGGTTATTACCTCTAGCCTTCATTGCCGTCCATTTTTTCGGTCGGTCTCCTGCTGTCTTTGTCTCTCCTATCTTCATTGCCATAGCCTTCACACTGCTACCAATGTCCCTAGGGTTCCTGCCATTAAGCCTTTATCTTCGCATCATCTCTAGGTGTGTTTTTTTTGGTCGGCCTCAATCGCTAGTATGTCAGCGATTCCAAATCGAGAAGGTGTCCCCAACTGTCACCCTTGACCATTGCTCCTGACCAGTGTTCTAAAAGGCAGCCTAGGCGGCCGCCGAGGCGTTAGGCAGCCCCTGGCCGCCACGAATACAGGCAAATCGGCACCCTAGGTACCAGACGTGATCAATCGAGCCCAATCGACGCCTAGCAGCCTAGGCCGCCTGATTTTCGAGAACTTACAAACTTACCTTGGCCTTGATTTTTCTCTTGGCTCCAATTTCTGTGTTTGGATTTGTGTTCAGTATTTTCCCTTGGCCCCGATTTCTCACTCTCATCACTGCCGCCGCCGCTGCCGCCAATCGTCTCTTCGATTTCTCTCTCGTGGCGGCGGGTTTTTGTAGCCGGTCGGGTGGGGGCGACGGTGGTCTGAGCGGCGTTGGTGAGGTGGGCGACGGTGGTCCGCGGATGCAGGTTTGAGAGAGAGAGAGAGAGAGAGAGAGAATGAGTGAGAAGGTTGAAAATGGGGGCATCCGAGTACGCGCGAGGGGCGGGGGGGGAGGTATTTAGAAAAGAATGAAAAAAATAAATAAATAAATAAAAATTTTGATAAACCCTTCTCTAAGCTAATTTCTACAAGTAATATGTTATTATGTGTTTTTAAGTTATTCTCTACAATTACCCCAAGCATATTTTTTAGGCTCCGCCTAGGCGGCCTATGCACTAGGCCCCGGGTTGGCGCCCGACTAGCGTCTAGCGTCTTTTAGAACACTGCTCTTGACTGTTGACCATTGCTTGACCCTCGACCGTCGCCCGTTATCCTCAATCGATGACTGTCACTATCGTTTTGCTCTCTCGGGTTTCGGCGACCCAGATTGAGAAGGTGCCCTCAACAATTGCCCTCGATAGTGACTCTCAACCATTAATCGTTGCTTGACCCTTGCCCCCAGCTGTCGCTACTCATTCCATTCTCTTTGGTTTCGACGACTTGGTAAGTTCGGCCTCCTCTCCGGCGTTGCAGTGTCCCTGCTCTGGCAACCTCTTGATTCAGGCTTCCATCTTTGCTATTTGGACTCCTACAGTGTCGCAACTTCCTACTCCAGTTTGTTACAGTGTCCTTTCAATGAATCCATTCGTTTGGTGTTGATCTATTCATTGATCAATCACTTTCAGTTTTTGAAAGATGTTTTCAATCTTTGAAACTAGCAACCCTGGCCGCTCCTTGGTTGATCCTAACTTCGCTATGTTGACTGGAGTCACTCACAACATTGTAGCGAGCGACTTCTAGAATCTTAACCCATCCTATCGGTTAGATGGGAGAAACTACCTACAGTGGTCTCAAGTTGTAAGAACATTCTTGAAGGATAAAGGGAAGTTGAGTCATCTTGATGGAATGGGACCACCAAAAGAGGACCCGAGATTTGCAGCATGGGACGAGAACTCTGCAATTATGTCATGGTTGTTGTTGAATCTAGGACCGATTATTCACACAAGAACCATCACTTTCTCACAGCCAACCTTCACCTGATAGAAACAAAAGTAGAATAACAAAATTTAAAGTAAATCAAAGCAATAACAGAAAAGTAAAGAGGCAAGAACTTATCTTGGTTCAGGAATGAAATGCCCTACATCTAGATTGTTGGTGACCAAGACAGGATCCATTAGAAAGCCAATAGGATACAACACTCCTTCTCGCACGCTCTTAGCTATGAACAATAGCCTCCCTCCCGAGAATACAAGGACCGAGCAAAGCTCTCTCTCAATTCTCTCTAGAACTCGTGCAAGATAATCTGAAAAGAATGAATGCTGAATACCTACCCCTGAACTTATCTGCCTTTATTTATAACAGATAGAGACAGTTACAACCAAGGACTTAGATGCAAATAAGAAAATAACAAGGACTTCCGGAAATAACATAAAGGAGTTATTTTCGTTATATTTTAAACACATAAAATATAAACATGCAAATTATTTCCCAGTTACATACAATGCCCTCTATCGAGATTTGACAACTTAACTAATGCAAATCCTAATAGTTGTGGAACTCTATATAGCTTGAAATTAGCCGCAAATGCATGTTTAAATCTGTGAAAACTGGGTATATTTTTCATTACTTCATTCGTAAAATATAAGTCCTCTTATAGAGATGAGGAATGTACAACATAGCAAGGATTTATTAAGGCTAAACATAGGAAAGTGTCACGAGCTACTCTTAATACTTTTAAATTCTTGTTGAATTTCAAAGAATTGGTAGAGTAAGGAGTAACTAACTGCACATGTTGCGATAGTTGTAGTGGCAGGAGACAATAAGAGTGGGAAGCTCTCTTTTCATTTGAATTGTAAGGAGATTAGTATAAAAAGACTGATCTCACCTGATTGAAGGCATGAATACATTGATTCCAATTTGGAAATTCTCTCTCTCTCTCTCTCTAAATTCTCTATTCTTCCCTCTGAATCCTCTCTCTCTCTCTGTGTGTCTGTTAATTCTTTTCCCTATTTTAATTCTCGGAGAAAATTGAGAACTCCCCTTTGTCAGGCTTGCACCCTGACAATTTGGTATCAGAGCGATCTCAGGCCAATCGAGTTGCGAGCAGATCTGGTGATGGTAGATGACACAAGGATGAAGAATATGGAGGCGCAACTACACTAATTCGGGTCCACGGTCTCGGACTTGCAGGTGCGGGTAGATCAACTCGAATTAGGATCAAATCGTAATCACAAGGCGATCATTTCTATTGACCGTAAATTGGATGGGGTGGTCAATCAGATTAGAGAGAGGTAGGAGCGCAAATCAGAGAGCAGCTACAAGGATTCGTGGTTATGTTTGTGCGGCAACAACCGATAAACCTCTCTCTAGATTTTTCTTCTAGATAAAGGGTGGATTTGATTCTTCCCAGCCAGGGGATGAGTTGTAGGAGACTAGGAACCTCTAAGGTTGGTGAGGAGCCTGGGGAAATGGGAGAGAATGTGATCGGCCGAAGGCAAGGAGGGAAAGGAAGCCTTGGCCACCTGGGGATACCAATGCCAAAATTGGATATCCCCATGTTTGATGGGAATACACTTCAATGGTGGATTAGGAGATGTGAAAGGGCCTTCAGTGTTCTAAAAATTGGCCTAGGCGGTTGCCCCGAATATGGCCTGGTCGGCCTCTCTAGGGCGTTGGCCTGATTAATTAGGCGGCGGCAGCGCCTAGCTGCCTGGGCGCGTTGCCTGGGATGCCTAATTTTTGGGTTTAAATCTTACCCTTTGTCGATTCCGAAGCCTCTCTTACTCCTCTTAGCCATCTCGCCCTCTCAGCCCAACGCCGCCACTGCTTCAACGCCGTCGGTACCTCCTCGTTACCTCCAGCTCTATCGCGACCTCCTCATCGCCTCTACGCCATCAAGCTTTGTCCTTGCTGCCGCTTCCTCACTGGATCAACACTGTCGCCGTCGTTGTCAAGCTCCATCTCTGCTTTCGCTTCCAACCCCTCTATCTCTCTCTTTCCGTGTCTCTCAAGCGCGGGTTGCTAGTGTTAGCTGTTAGGGTTTGTTATGTATTTAATTTTTTTTATTTAGCTGTTAGCTATTAGATATGTTAAATATATTATATATATATTTTTCTATTTCTATTTATATATTAGATTAGATATATTTATATTTTCTTTTCTATTTATATGTTAGATATGTTAGAATTTGTATTAGTATAGCTGTTAGTTTCTGTAAAGGGCAGATTTATGTGTTAGAAAATGTTTTATATTCTTATGTTTTATGTGTTTAGAATATAACGGAAATATCTGTTAGGTTATTTCCGATTAAAGCCTTGTATTTCCTTTTATTTGCATTTCAGTCCTTTAAGTTGTAACCGCCCCTATCTTTTATAAATAAAGACGGATAGGTTCTGTTTAGGGAGAGATAGAATCCGTCTATTGTATTCGCACATAGGAGTTGGAGAATTGAGAGAGAGCTTATGCTCGGTCCTTTGTTTTCTTGAGAGAGGCTATAGATTATTAGCCTAAGTGTGTGCGAGGAAGAGATCAGAGAGAAAGAGCTATATTCTTGTTTCTTTGATAGTGGATTCTGTCGGCATCATCTGGCAGTCTGGATGTAGGGCAACTTCTTGCCCGAACTAGGATAAGTCTTCTTGTTCTTATCTGTTATTGTTTTCCATTCTGATCTGATTCATCTTTTCTTTTGTTTCTATTTCTATCGGGTAAGTATTTGGGTGTGAGAGAGTGTTTAATTGTGTGAGGAATCAGATCCAAGACTCAACAATTTGGTATCAGAGCCTAGGATTTCACATAATTTCTTTCAAGATTCATCCAAGAACCCGTTAGATCAGTCTTAGAAACCTTCAAGAAATGGCAATGTCCGGTTCTGCATCTAGATATGATATTGAAAAATTTAATGGCACAAACGATTTTTCTTTATGGAAAATCAAGATGCAAGCCTCCTCGGAAATCTGGGTTTAAAGGAGGTGTTGAGAGAGGAACCATGGGATAAAGAACAGATAGGGGATAGTGCTAAAACCCTCTCGGCAGAACAGAAAGAAGACATAGAAGAGAAGGCTTTTAATACTTTAATCCTTAGCTTAGGAGATAAGGTATTAAGGGAAGTGTCAAAAATGACCATTGCCTTAGGAATTTGGAAAAGATTGGACAATTTGTACTTAACAAAAACCTTGTCTAGCAGGTTATATCTAAAGACTAAATTCTTTACATTTAAGATGAAAGAAAAACAAAAGCTGCAAGACCATATAGATGAATTTAATAAACTATGCCTAGATCTAGAAAACATCAATGTTAAATATGATAATGAAGATAGGGCATTAGTTTTATTACATTCTTTGCCTCAGTCATATGAGCATTTTGTAGATATTCTGCAGCATGGCAGAGATAATTTGTCTTTAGAAGATGATATAGGAGTCCTAAATTCAAAAGATTTAAGGTATAACCAAGCAGAAAGACCCTCCAGTGGAGATGTTCTGACTGCAAGATCTAGGGGTACAAAAAAGGATTCCAAAGGGAAAAATAAATCTAGATCTAAGTCTAAGAATGGGAGGGGTCCAGTTAAGTGTTATCACTGTCAAGAAGAAGGGCATTTTAAGAGAGACTGTCCAAAAAGGAAGAAAGATTTCAAGGATAAAAAAGCCTCGGATGGTGGAGTTTCAGTGTGCGAGTTTGGGTATGATAGTTCTGATGCATTAACAGTATCTCAGAACTCAGTAAAAGATATGTGGATCTTGGATTTAGGCTGCTCCTTTCACATGTCACCCAATAGACACTAGTTTGAAAATTTTCAGGAAGTGGATGGGGGTAAGGTTCTTCTTGGAAATGATCATATGAGTGTAAGGTCCTAGGTATTGGAGATGTTAGGCTTAAAATGCCTAACAATACCTTCGGGACTCTTCAAGGGGTAAGATATATCCCAGAGTTAAAAAGGAATTTAATCTCTCTAGAAGCTTTAACTAAATCTGGCCATAGTTTTAAAGGAGAGGGAGAAATTCTTAAGGTATTTCGAGGATCCCTAGTATGTATGAAGGCAAACCAGTAGAATAGAATTTATATTCTGCAAGCATCTGTTTTAGATGGGGAAGCAGCTGTGACTGGCAGTAAGGATGTCTCAATCTCGAGATTATGGCACCTTAGGATGGCTCACATTAGTGAGCTTGGCCTTAAAGAATTAGCAAACCAAGGGATTTTACAAGGAAACCAAGTGGCAGGATTAGTTAAGTGTGAATCATGTATCTATGGAAAGACTACCAAGGTAAAATTCAATAAAACTGCTATTCACTCTTCTAAGGGTCCTTTAGATTACATTCATAGTGACTTATGGGGGCCAGCCCAAACTGTTACTTATGGTGGAGCTAGGTATTTTTTGTCCATAATAGATGATTTTTCTAGAATGGTATGGATCTATGTTTTGAAAACAAAAGAGCATACTTTTGAGGCATTTAAAACATGGAAGACCATGATAGAAAATCAAAAGGGAAGGAAGATAAAGACCATTAGGACTGACAATGGTCTTGAGTTCTGCATCAAGGAGTTTACCGATCTATGCAAATGAAGTGGGATAGTTAGGCATTTGACTGCCCCAGGAACTCCTAGGCAAAATGGGCTTGCCGAGGGGATGAATAGGACTCTCTTAGAGAGAGTTAGGTGTATGTCGTTTCATGCAAACCTCTCAAAGGCATTTTGGGGAGAAGCAGTGAATACTGCAGCCTATGTGTTAAATAGATCTCCCTCAGCTGCAATTGAATTTAAAACTCCTTATGAAAAATGGACAGGTCACAAACCTAGTCTAAAACACCTAAGGGTATTTGGGTGCATATCATATGCCCATGTAAAGCAAGGAAAGCTGGATCCTAGGGCTCAAAAATGCATTTTTATAGGATATCCAACTGGGGTCAAAGGGTACAAACTATGGAGTCTAGAACCTGAAAACCAAAAGATCTTAGTTACTAGGGATGTCATTTTTGATGAGAATTTAGTAGCTAAGGGTCTGCATGATAATGGAAGAGATGTGCCATCATCTTCAATAGAGAATGTAGAATTAGGATGGCATGGAGACTCTCCCAAGTGCAGAAACATCTGGCTCTCAAAACCAGGACTTGGAACATTAGGTAGACCTAGAAGAACCCATTGCTGACCAAGATTTTGACCCTCATGGAGAAAGGCAAGAGGGTTCAGATGCAGAAGATGAGCTTGACCAGCATAGATATAATGTTGCTAGGGATAGGCAGAAAAGAGAAACAAAACCCCCTAAGAGATATGGCTTTGCAGATTTGGTTTCATATGCTCTTATGAGTGCATTTGAGGTTGCAGGTGATGAACCTCAATCATATGAGGAAGCAATATCCTCTAAGGACTCAAGTAAGTGGATTAAGGCTATGGAATCAGAAATAAACTCTCTTAAGGAAAAATCAAACCTGGACTTTAGTTGATAGACCTAAGATGCAGAGAATAGTGGGCTGTAAATGGCTTTATAAAATAAAGGAAGGAGCAAGGAGTGATCTTAAGCCTAGATATAAAGCCAGGCTGGTTGCAAGAGGGTTTACTCAGGTTGAGGGAATTGATTATAATGAGGTATTTTCCCCTGTTGTAAGGCACATCTCAATAAGAATGCTTCTAGCCATAACTGCTCACATGGATTTGTGTTTAGAACAAATGGATGTTACTACTACTTTCTTACATGGAGATCTAGAAGAAAAGATTTTCATGGAGCAGCCAAAGGGGTTCAAATCAAAAGGAAAAATAGAGCAAGTATGCCTTCTTAAGAAATCCCTATATGGGCTTAAACAATCCCCTCGCCAATGGTATAAAAGATTTGATACTTTTATGATTGATCATGGGTTTGTAAGAAGTTCATATGATTGCTGTGTATATTTTAAGAAAATATCTAACAGTATATTCTTGTATCTTTTATTATATGTTGATGATATGTTGATTGCAAGTCAATCAAGGGAAGAAATCCAGCAGTTAAAATTGGAATTAAAATTAGTTTTTGAAATGAAAGATCTAGGAGAAGCAAGAAAGATATTGGGAATTGAAATTAAGAGGGATAGAAAGGTTAGAACCCTAGGTCTATCGCAAGAGAATTACTTAAGAAAATTAATTCAAAGGTTTGGTATGACAGAATCAAAGGCTGTTAGCACTTCGTTTGCTCAGCATATTAAGCTTTCAGCAAGTCAATCTCCTATAAATGAGGATGATGAGGCAGAAATGAGGAATGTCCCATACTCTAGTGCAGTAGGAAGCTTGATGTACAGCATGGTCTGTACTCGGCCAGATCTTGCTCATGCCATGAGTGTAGTTAGTCGATTTATGGCAAACCCAGGGAAGTCTCATTGGAGTGCTGTCAAGTGGATGTTTAAATACCTAAAAGGATCATTAGGTATTGGTTTAGTTTATGGTGGAGCAAGGAAAGAATTAGAAGCTAAGATCCTAGGATACTCCGATGCAGATTATGCAGTGGATCAGGATAGGAGGTCAACCACTGGCTATGTTTTCAAGATTTGGAATGCCACAATTAGCTGGAAGGCCAGTCTACAACATGTTGTAGCTTTATCCACTACTGAGGCAGAGTATATTGCCCTAGCAGAGGCAATAAAAGAGGCCATGTGGTTGAAAGGGCTTCTAGGGGAATTGCTAGGAAGGGAGATAGATACAACCCTAAGATGTGATAGCCAAAGTGCCATTCACCTAGCTAAAAACCAAGCTCATCATGAACGCACAAAACATATTGATGTTCGTTTGCATTTTATCAGGGAGATTCTTGACAGGAAACTGTTGAAGCTGGAAAAGGTAGCGGGAGAAGAAAATGCAGCGGATATGTTCACCAAGGCTGTACCTGCAGTCAAAATGAAGCACTGCATGAAGCTACTTAATGTAGCTTGAAGGAATCTAAGCTCTTAAGCTTAGGAGGAAGCTAGAAGATGGAAGAAAAGGAAGCTGTGGCAGAATCTGGAAGTTTGAAGTCTTAAAGCTAAACTAATCAAATTGGTGGAGAAATTGTTAGAATTTGTATTAGTATAGCTGTTAGTTTCTGTAAAGGGCAGATTTATGTGTTAGGAAATGTTTTATATTCTTATGTTTTATGTGTTTAGAATATAACGGAAATATCTCTTAGGTTATTTCCAATTAAAGCCTTGTATTTCCTTTTATTTGCATTTCAGTCCTTTAAGTTGTAATCGCCTCTATCTTTTATAAATAGAGGCGGATAGGTTCTGTTTAGGGAGAGATAGAATCCATCTATTGTATTCGCACATAGGAGTTGGAGAATTGAGAGAGAGCTTATGCTCGGTCCTTTGTTTTCTTGAGAGAGGCTATAGATTATTAGCCTAAGTGTGTGTGAGGAAGAGATCAGAGAAAGAGCTGTATTCTTGTTTCTTTGATAGTGGATTCTGTCGGCATCATTTGGCAGTCTGGATGTAAGGCAACTTCTTGCTCGAACCAGGATAAGTCTTCTTGTTCTTATCTGTTATTGCTTTCCATTCTGATCTGTTTCATCTTTTCTTTTGTTTCTATTTCTATCGGGTAAGTATTTGGGTGTGAGAGAGTGTTTAATTGTGTGAGGAATTAGATCCAAGACTCAACAAGATATATATCTAATATATAATGTTAGATATATATATATATATTTTCATGCCACTTTCAACTTTGATTTAATTGAAAATAACATCAAGTTACATCACAAAGTTAAAAAAAAATAAAAAAAAATCAACAGTTTTCCTAAGCCCGCCTAGGCGCCCTAGGCGCTAGGCCCTAGGCCCTAGCTTAGCGCTCGACTAGCGCCTAGCGTGGTTTAGAACACTAGGCCTTTGAGTGGATTGGAATTTCAGAGAACCAAAAGGTAGCCATGGCTGCATCCTACCTCAACGATGCTGGGGATGATTGGTATCAAGGATAGGCGAAGATGAGGAAGGAGTGTCCCTGGGTAGAGTTTGCGACAGAACTCTGCGAGAGGTTTGGAGAAAGGGGAATGACTGATGTGGTGGAAGAATTTAATAAGATCATGCAAAGTGGATCGATGGCTGAGTACCAGAGAAGGTTTGAAGAGCTAAAGACGCTGATGCTCAACCATAACTCCTACCTCACGGAGGCTTATTTTGTCTTCAGTTTTATTAGTGGGCTGAATGAGGAGTTAAAGCCTATGGTGAAAGTATTACAGCCACAAACTCTTAAGCATGCCACTAATAGTGCTCGATTGCATAAGCCGATAGTGGAAGCGCTCATGAAAAAGCAACAGTTGGTGAGCAGGGGAGGAACACACAATATGTTAACTCTCGTGGGGAAGGCTCAGGTCAGAGAAAATTGGAAGGGAGCATAAGGAATGCAGAGTTTACTACCACCAGCTTCTAAAACTCAAGGGGAGAGACTGATAGAACATAGGAGGCAGGCCAACCTTTGCTACAAGTGCGGGGATAGGTATTTTCCGAGACACCAATGTAAGAAATAGTTACTGTTGCTAGATGGAGAGAAGGAGTTCTTGGAGGAAGAAGAGGTACTGGAGGCCCTTAAAGAAGGAGAGGAAGACAATGGTGAGATTTTGCTGCATGCCCTAAGGGCCTAGCTAACAATAAGATCCTTAAAGTGGAAGGAAGAGTGGGGGATTGCAAGCTTATGATTCTTATAGACAGTGGGAGCACCCACTGTTTTATAGATGAAGAGATGGCTAAGAGGCTGAAGTGTTCACTAATTAACACCTAGCCCCTCACAGTGATAGTGGCAAAAGGGAGTAAAGTGGTTAGCAAATCAGCTTGTGCAGGCTTTTGTTGGACCATACAAGGAGAAAGCTTCGAGACAGATCTTAGGTTGCTTAAATTGGGAGGTTGCGATATAGTCTTGGGAGTAGACTGGATGAAGCACGTGAGCCCTATATGCTTTGATTTTAATAAGATGGAAGTAACTTTTGAGAATGAGGGTAGTAGAAGGTTGACACTAGTGGGAAGCAAGGAGGTGGGCATGTGTAAAATGATCACTGGCAAAAGGTTGCAGTACTCAAGTTGAAGATGAGTAAGGTGACCCAACTCTTCTCTATCCAAGCAGTAAAAGAAGAAGAGGAGCCAATGGAGCAAAGTGGATTGCTATTGGTGGTGAGTAGCCCGCACCAAACTACTTGGGAGGTAAGACAACTTGACTCATTAGATTTACAGTTGGTTGAATATGAGGATCTATTCAAAGAGTCTACAACCCTACCTCCACCCCGAACCCATGACCACACAATTAGCCTTAAACCCCAATCTGAACCTTGCAATTCCAAGGCCTATCATTATCCTCTAGCTCAGAAAACTGAAATAGAGAGAATCATCAAAGAAATGCTAAAAAACTCTCTAATCCAACATAGCCACAACCCCTTTGCATCCCCTGTGTTGGTTAAAAAGAAAGATGGTTCATGGCGCTTTTGTGTGAATTACTGACAGTTGAACGCCATGACTATCAAGGACAAATTCCCAATCCCACTTATTGAAGATCTCTTGGATGAATTGAGGGGGGCATCTATTTTTTCTAAACTAGACTTTCGAGCTGGCTATCACCAGATTAGGATGAACCCAAAAGATATCCACAAAACTGCCTTCCTTACCCATCAAGGCCATTACGAATTCTTGGTAATGCCCTTTGGCCTCACCAATGCACCCGTTACATTCCAATCCTTGATGAACCAAATATTCAAACCACACCTACATAACTTTATACTTGTGTTTTTTTAATGACATTCTGGTGTATAGCCGAGACTTTGATCAACACCTTACACACCTAAAGGCTACTTTTGAGATTCTTAGAGTTAACCAACTGTACATCAAAAAGTCGGAAGTGTTCATTTGCACAAAGACAAGTGGAATATGTGGGGTATGTTATTTTTGGTGATGGGGTTAGTACTGACCCTAGTAAGGTGGTAGCCATACAGGAGTGGCCAAGACCTACAAACATAAAGTCCTTAAGGGGCTTTCTCGGGTTGACAGGGTACTATCGATGATTTGTGAAGGGGTATGGTGTAATAAGTCGGCCACTATCACAATTGTTGAAGAAGGATGGATTCAGGTGGGGACCAAAGGCTGAGATAGCATTTGAGCACTTGAAGAAGGCCATGAGTGAGGTGCTGGTGTTGGGATTGCTGGATTTCAACAAAACGTTTGTGGTTGAAACAAATGCTTGTGATAATGGGGTGGGAGCTGTATTGATGCAAGAAGGCAGACCCATAGCCTTCCTCAGCCATGCAATGGCCCCAAGACATGAAGGGCTAAGTATTTACGAGAAAGAGTTCGTGGCAGTCCTATTGATAGTGGAAAAATGGAGGCACTATTTGGAGGGAGGACAGTTTGTGATCAAGATTGACCACCAGAGTCTTAAGTACCTATTGCAGCAGAGACTCCACACGTAATTACAAAAAAAAGGTATAGACAAGTTAATGGGGCTTGATTACACAATACAATATAAAAAAGGGAAAGATAATGTGGTGGCAGATGCTCTATCTCGCTATATGGGGAAGGGAGAAATAGGAGACATTTTGGCAGCCATACTCAAGTGGTATCAAGAAATAGCAAGTAGTTATGAGTCTGATGAGTCAGTTAAAGAGATATTGGAGCAGCTGGTGTTGGACCCTAATAGCAAGAAGGGGTACACATTGCAGAACGGGGTGCTAAGATATAAAGAAAGAATAGTGGTTGGAGATTGCCCATAGATTAAAGACAAGATCCTCCATACCTTACACAGATCCCCTTTGGGTGGACATTTAGGGATTCAAAACACATACCTCAAGGTAAAGCAACTTTTCTTGTGGCCAAAATTGAAGGAAGTAGTAGTTAAGTTTGTTATGGGGTGATGCTTGTAAATGATGCAAATATAAAACGGTGGCCACACCGGGGCTCTTACAGCCTTTGGACATTCTAGGGCAAGCATGGGAAAGCCTGTCCATGGACTTTGTGGAAGGGCTTCCTAAGTCAGAGGGCAAGAATTGTATACTGGTAGTGGTTGATCGACTCACAAAGTTTGCCCATTTCATAGGGTTGTCCCACCCCTATACCACTCAAGAGGTTGCGAGTGTCTTTTTAGTCCAGGTTATTACGTTGCCTGGGGTTCTTAAGACTATTATCTCTAACCGTGACAATGTCTTTACTAGCCTGTTTTGGCAGACTCTTTGGAAGAATATGGGAACCAAACTCAGCATGTCATCAGCTTACTATCCTCAAACGGATGGGCAGACTGAGAGGGTTAATCAATGCTTAGAAAACTACTTAAGGTGCCTAAGTTTTCAGCAGTCAAAGCAGTGGTACAAGTGGCTGGCATTAGCTCAGTGGTGGTACAATTCCAGCCACCACAACTCCATACAGAGGTCACCATTTGAAGCTCTTTTTGGATATAAACCCCCATTCCTCCCAGTACCCTCTGAGTTTATTAAGGTAGCTGTGGTGGATGACTATCTTTAGCAGAGGCAAGGGATTCTTCAGCAGTTAAAGAAAAACTTAGCTATGACACGTAACAGAATGAGGCAGCAAACAGACAAGGGGAGAAGTGAAAGGGAGTTTTCAGTGGGAGAATCAGTGTACCTAAAGTTGAGACCAATGCAGGTGAGGGCTGTGATTGGAGAGGCAACTACTAAAATTGAGCCCGAGGTACTATGGTCCATTCTCTATGGTAGCAAGATTGGGAAAGGTCGCTTATCAGCTCCAATTACTGGAAGGGTCTCTAATTCACCTGGTATTTCACGTGTCATTGCTTAAAAGATGTGTGGGAGACCAACCTACCAGTTCCCGCCTACCCACCAAAAGCCTAGGGAAAGAGTTAGCAAGTGAACCAGAAGCTATCTTAGACCGAAGAGTGATCCATCAGTAAGGGGTTGCCTTAATGCAAGTGTTAGTGAAGTGGAGCCGGCTACCTACCGAAGACAACACATGGGAATACCTCCTGGAATTGCTCAAGCAATTCCTGAGAGCTGCAAGGTTGCTTTGTATTTCTAGAGGACAAGAAAGTCTTCAAGGGGAGGGTAATTGTCACGAGCTACTCTTAGTACTTTTAAATTCTTGTTGTATTTCGAAGAATTGGTAAGAGTAAGGAGTAACTAACCGCACATGTAGCGGTAGTTGTAGTGGCGGGAGACAATAAGAGCGGGAAGCTCTCTTTTCATTTGAATTGTAGGGAGATCAGTATAAAAAGACTGATCTCACTTGATTGAAGACATGAATACATTGATTCCAATTCGAAAATTCTCTCTCTCTCTCTAAATTCTCTATTCTTCCCTCCGAATCCTCTCTCTCTCTCTCTCAATTCTCTTCCCTATTTGAATTATCGGAGAAAATTGAGAACTCCCTCTGTCAGGCTTGCACCCCGTTAAAAAGATTTGACTATACACAAATAGGAAGTTTCCTAAACAATATAGGAAAGATTCCTAAATACAGATTTAGAAATTCCCAAAAGCTAAAGATATAATTAACTTATAAATTAAGGATAACTTGACTAACAACTCTCTTTGAGATGCTAGCCAAGTTTTCTTATTTCTTTTTTCGGGAACCAACACTACCCCTCAAGGTGGTGAATGGATATCCACCATTCTCAGCTTACCTACCAGCTCTTCAAACCTTTTAGTGGGCAATCTCTTTGTCAAAAGATCAGCTAGCTATTTTCCTAAGGGGACATATGGTACATAGATCAAACTAGCTTCCAACTTCTCCTTTATGAAATATTTGTCTATCTCCACATGCTTGGTTCTATTGTGTTGCACGGGGTTATGTGTAATACTTATAGCTGATTTGTTATCACAACACAACTTAATTGCTCCATTGCTAACAATCTTTAGGTCTTCCAGAATAATTCTCAGCCACAACAATTCACACTGCCCTAGGGCCATGGCCCTAAATTCGGCCTCAGTACTAGATCTAGCCACTATACTTTGCTTCTTACTTCTCTAGGACACCAAGTTCCCCCCTAAGAACACACAATACCTTGTTGTGGAGCGCATATCAGTTAAAGACCCAACATAATCTACATTCGTATACCCTGTAATATCCAAGTCATTGCCCGATTTGAACAAAATCCCTTTGCTAGGTGTTGTTTTCAAGTAACATAGGATTCTCCTTACAACCTGCATATGTTCCTCCGTTAGACTATGCATGAATTGACTCACCAAGCTAATAACAAATGCAATATTTGGCTGAGTGTGTGACAAATAGATCAGTCGCCCCACCAATATTTGATATCTTCCTTTGTCCACCGGCTGATAATTAGAATTTTCCCCCAATTTGATGATAGGTTCTACTGGGATACTTGCACCTTAACCTCCCATCGGTCCTGTTTCCTCTAACAAATCCAAAAACTGACTTACTACACTCACAACAAATAAAATATCAGGACGTGTGACTGTGAGGTAATTAAGCTTGCCAACTAATCGACGGTAGCACCCAAGGTTAGAAAGAGGCTCCCTCTGTCTTGGTAACAATTTGACGTTCCGATCCATAGGGGTGTTTGTTGGCTTACTTCCAAGCAACCCTGTCTTCTGTAGCATATCCAAGGCATACTTTCATTGAGAAATATAGATGCCCTGCTTTGATCGAGCTACCTCAATACCCAAAAAATATTTCAAGGGACCCAAATCCTTAGTCTAAAATTGTTGGTGAAAATGTGCCTTCAATTCAGTGATACCAACATCATCATTCCTTGCAAGTACTATATCATCGACATATATCACTAGATGAATGTGGTGGTCAGATTGAGAGCGATAAAAATAGAATGATCAGCTCTACTATGAGTTAACTCTTAACTCAAGAACAGCTAAACTGAATCAATCAAACCAAGATCGAGGAGACCGTTTTAGTTTGTATAAGGATTTTCAAAGGTGACACACTAGCCCAGACTCCCCCGGAGCAACAAAGCTAGGAGGTTGCTTCATATATATCTCTTCTTGTAAATTGTTATAAAGGAAGGCATTCTTGATGTCTGGTTGATGAAGAGGCCAATGAAACATAGTAGTAAGGGAGAAAAAAAGGCGAACAGAGGAGATCTTAGCAACTTGAGAAAATGTATTGCCATAATCAAGGCCAAAAACTTGAGGCAACAAGACAAGCCTTAAGGCGATCAATCCAGCCATCAGGACCAACTTTAACAATGTAAACCCAACGACAACCAATAGAAGACTTACCTTTGGGAAGAGGTACCAAGTCCCAAGTCCCAAGTCCTAGTGGAATTAAGGTAGACATTTCTTCAACCATAAAAGCCTGCCACTTGAGATGGGAAAGAGCTTCCGGACAGTGTTCTAAAATGCACTAGGCGCTAGTCGGGTGCCAGACTAGGGCCTAGTGCCTAGGCTGCCTAAGCAGTGCACAGAAAAAATATTTCAAATTTAAATAAAATTCATATTTATATATATATATAAACAGATTATATAGAGGCTATATATATATAAATATTTCTCTATAACATTGAGAGGTAGTTGGGTATTGAATAACATGTATTATATTAAAAAAAATAATATTAAAGAGAAATGAAAGGCAACTGGAAATTGGGTGAGACTGCCGTTACTAATTTATATATATATTAAGATGTAATGTATGTATATATACATATATAATGTTAGCAACTACTATATTAATAACATAAATATATAAATATATATATTACTAACATAATATATTAATATCATATAATAGTAGGGGAATGAGAAGAGTAGAGCAGCTTGGTGGAAATTTCTAGCATATTGGACGCACAAAGGGCTTCCACCTCCACTGCCATTTTCTCTCTCCCTCCCATGTGCTTTCACTTGAATATATATATATATATATCTATATATAATATATGATATTAAAATAGGATGAATAAAAGGCAACAGTAAGAGCCTTCTTCGGAGTCTTGTCTTTTTGTTCCCCGAACCCTCCAAAATGCGTGAGTGTGCATTCTGCTTCTTTAGTGCTGCCTCGGTGCTCTGATTGTTTTCTTCCTCTTTTCTGTCCATTTGCTTAATCTGCTGGATTGGTTCTTCTGACCTCCATGGCAGCACCAGGCACAGTGAAATTGAGCTTCTAGCGTACAACTCAATATTAGCATACACGTACGCTGCATGCATGTCTGGGCGACCCAAGTGCTTAGGCGCCGCCGTGGCCGCCTAGGCGCTGATTGGTCCAGATTAATCGGCCTAGCGTCTAAGGGTGCCGATTAACAATTATTTGCGGCGGCCAGTGGCCGCCCAAGCCGCCTTTTAGAACACTACTTTCAAAACAGATTTAGGAAGATAAACATAAGATAAAGAAGAAACAAAAGCGGAATATCTAGGGGACAAAGCATTATAACTAACAAAATGTGAAATGGGATGGAGAGTGGTGCAATGACGAGTACTTTTATGAAGAGCAATAGGTAAATGAAGATTAGAAGCACGAGGGAGACAAACTAGAGGAGGAAGAACCAATGGGCATAGAAGACGAGTTAGTGGATGGCTCCCTTGGATTGGCGACGATAGGCGCTACTGGTGGGGCCACTAGTTGAGGACGCCGTTAATAGACTTGAAGATCGGGGCAATCAAGACGAGAAATAGAGTGTAGTGGAGAAGGGGAAGAGGAAAGGCCAAGAAAAGGAATAGGCAAAGGTATGCCAGTAGACACAGACTTGGAGAACTCAAACGAAGGGAGAAAATAAGGAGATGACTCAAAGAAGGTAACATGTTAAGGCAATATCATCCCAGTATTGAAGTGGTACATGCATTATGAAGAAGAAGCGTGCTGATAGTCTCAATTAAATGACAATTCTTTCGTTCAGCCACCTCATTTTGTTGTGGGGTTCTAGGACCTGAAGTTTGGCGAAAAATCCCATTGGATGCCATATAGGATTTAAATGGCGAGGACAAATATTCAAGAGTATTATCACTACGGAGAACATGGATAGGCACATTAAACTGAGTTCTAATTTCAACACAAAATGTAGTGAAGACAAAATATAATTCTGAACGCGTTTTCATTAAATATAGCCATGTAGTTGGAGAAAGATCATCAATAAATGTTAAAAAATAATGAAAACCTTCTTTTGAACTGACACGACTGGGACCCTATACATTCGAATGAACCATTGAAAAATGAGAACTAACATGTTTGTTGATTCTACTTGATAAAGAACTACGATTATGTTTCCCAAGTTGACAAGACTCATACTCTAAATGATCTTCAAGGCCATGTCTAAAAAACCAAAAATATCAATTGTTGATGACCAAGCAGAATAATTGTCCTTTCAATTTCTCCATGGTAATAACTAGTGTGCTTGAAAAATAGGGAATGGTTACAGTTGTGGACATGGTGGAGAGGCTTGTGGATGAAGAGTGTGTTGTAGATGAAGGCATGGTACAGAAAGAACAACCTGTTGTTCTGGATGATTGGATTTGGAGCAGGTCGGATTTGGGCAAGATTTGGGTGAGAAGCTGTCATGAGAAGTTCCCAGATTACTGAATTTTTAATTTCTTTTATGGCTGTAATTTTTTGCTATTTCTTTATTGTTGTAACTTGCTATTTCTTACTGTTGTAGTTAAACCTATAGGGGCCCACATGTAAGGGCTAAAATAGGATAAAAAGGTTGGTTACAAAAGAAGGGGGAGAATAGAATCTGCTATGGTAGCATCTATCATCCCAATTGATTGTATATTCTCTCCAAGGCTCTCTTGGGGGATTATCGAAGAATTGAATTTTGAGTTTTATTCCAAATTCTCTCAACTCTCTCTCATTTCTCCCTACTCTCTTTCGTCTCTTTTCTCTGTTCTTGTTCTATTCCTGCATCTTCCTAATTCACATTAGAATTAGGAGAGCAAATCAATCATGGTCAGACCATGACAAGTTTGGTATTAGAGCCACCATCTTCGGCTAGTACATTGGGATAAAGGCGATGACGGAGGGAACTCGCATGAAAACCTTAGTGTCGCAGTTGCAACAGTTCAACTCAACTATGGCCGATACCCATAATCGGATTGAGTAATTGGAGTAAGGAGCTACCCAGAGTCATGAAGCGATCGTGGCATTGGATCACAAGGTAGAGAGCTCCATGGAGGGTCTGGAGTGAAGATTGGAAGGCTCCATAGCGAGGGGAGAGAAGATCTGGGAGCCTAAATGTAGCAGTTTACGGTAATGTTTGCTTGCCAGAACAAGGTAAGTTTGTCTCCTGATTTCCCTCCTAGAGAGAGAACATATCCAATTCTACATGGGAATAGGAGGGATAGGGGACAGGGCACCTCGGAGATTGAGGTTGACCCAGAAGAAGAGTTGGAAGGATTACTAGACTGGGGATAGGATGGTCCAATTAATCCCCACCATCCAAGGTTTCCCATGCCTCGGATGGAAATCCCACATTCGAGGGAGTTAATCCTCGCTGGTGGCTTAGAAAATGTGAAAGAATTTTTGATTGGTATAACATTCCTGAGGGGTATAGGGTATCATTGGGGTCAACCTACTTCAATGAAGTGGTTGATGCCTGGTATCAAGGGTGTTTAAGCTTGAAGAGAAATTGCACTTGGGTGGAGCTTTTGGAGAAATTGTGTGAAAGATTTGGGGAGAGGAGCATGGTGGTTATTATAGAAGAGTTCAATGAACTCAAACAAACTGGGAGTGTAGAGTCCTATTGAATGCGTTTTGAGGAGCTACGATCTCTCATGATCCAACATAACCCTCATCTATCTGAAACCTATGTCATGTCTAGTTATTTGAGTGGACTCAATTATGAGCTTAGACTTATGGTGAAGGTGTTGAGACCTCATACTGTAGAACAAGCAGCAGAGAGTGCTCGTCTACAGGAATTGGTGGTGGAGGCTCTATTAAAAAAATAGAGACAACAAACAAGGGGAATGGTTGCAAGAGCTTATAACTTGGGGGGAGAGGGATATAGTTGGGAACCAGTGAAGGTAAACAGTGGGAATAAGAATGGCCTCTGTTTTTGTTGTGAGGACAAATACCACCCCGGTCATCAGTGCAAAAGGCAAATTCTATTGCTAGAAGGGAATGAAGAGAATGAATTAGGGGAGGTAGAGGAAGTGGACTGTGAGGATATGGAAGAGGAAGATAATGAAGAGAGATCCATTCACGCTTTGAAGGGAGTAGTTGTAACACCCTGTTTCACAAGACAATGCTACTAAGCAAAACTTAGAATTCGGGGCATTGGGGAAACTCATAATAATGGAGGCAAAGGATCGAAACTTGAAATGTTAAATGGATGGGGCTTCCATAAGCTAATACATCATGGATATGTCCCCATAGTACCTATTTTAAACAACCATACACACCCCATCTATAATACAACCGTAGGACACACACACCTTTTTACATGCCTTGACTCAAGCATCCTAACTGTTATTTACAATATAAATATCTAGATTACAATAACAACTTTAAGTAAAGCTAAACTAAGCGTCTACCACTTCATTGCCTTTGCTGGAACTTGGACTTGGGACACCTAGCACGTTTGAATATGTCATTGTAAGATATGAACATCTTAATGAGTGATTCAAGGAAAGAAATTAGTGCGTGCATATGCAATATGTAAAGATGTTATGAAACCTCCCTGTCTGGTCAAGATGTCGAGGTGTTGCAATCACCCCCGTTGATCCATCATGTTCTAACTCCTCACATACCGTTCCCCGGTCTCACATGATGGCCCTAACGTCAATTAACCACACACACCACGATAATGCATGACAAAACAAAGAGATATGTTCGAGTAAAGGAAAACATGATATGCAAGCCAACATTCACACACAAATGAAACCAAAGATGGCTGAGATGAAGTGAGATACATGCAAGAATCACTCACCTTTCTATTTTACCTTTCGAATACACTATTCACAGTTGTCGAGTTGGGTTTTCTACAGAAAACATGAATTTTCGTAAACCAAACACCAAATATTTTACATAGGGTTGTAGGAAATAATCTAATTAATTTTTTTGGAAAGTTGCAGGTGAAAAGAAGGCTGCATGCGCGATCACGCATCGTCAGGGGGACAGACGCGACTGTACGTGCAAGTAGGACTAGTATGTGCTGGTCATCTTTTCCAGCAACGGCTAACGTGATTACGACTAGCCTCAATTTTTTTGCTATTTTCTCACTCATTTTAACTCTGTTTTGACCCTCGTTTGATCCTACGGCTTCCTTTTTTCTTCCCTTAACTTGATTATAAGCTTAAATTGGACTTACCTTGTTGCTTTCTGGTGGTTCAAGCCCAACCTTCACTCTTTCTTTCAGAATACTCCCCACACCCTTAAGAATAGAATTCTCACCTCAAATCAGCCTACTCTCGCCTTAATCCTCTTGAGTTGCCTCAAAACCTTCCCCCAAGGCTTAATTTATAGAAAGCTCCGACCAATCACCACCTTCCACTTGCTATGCCTCCTAGCCACCTTGTTTTGTGTGCTCATGATTACCTCCAATCATCAGTTTGGTCGGTTCGTTTCTCCGGCGAGTTCGTTTCGGGTTTTAAAAAATTACACTTTGGCCTGGAGTTTCATATATTTGCACTTTGCCCCTTATTATTCAAACCCTTGAATTAGCCTTGATTCCTCCAATCACCCTTAGAATAATGGTTCTTTGTATCAATTCCTGAAGTTTTGGAAATTTACACTTGTTGCGTGAATTTTTCAAAAATTACACTTACACCCGAGACCCCTAATTCCAAGAAATGTTTTATTTCACCAAGAGCAATAATTTACAAAGATTTCGGGTATTACAATAGCCAACAACAAAATCATTAAGGTGGAGGGCAAGTCCAGCGTTGCAATCTCATGAATTCTAATAGACAGTGGAAGTACCCACAACTTTCTTGATGAAAGCACGGTCAGAAAGTTGAAGTGTCCACTTGCAGGACACCTCCCTTGAGTGTGATAGTGTCCAATGGCCAAAGTGTGTTAAGTCAATTAGCCTACAATGGCTTTTGTTGAGAGATGTAAGGGGAGAAATTTGAGGCAGACTTGAGATTGTTGCAGTTGGAAGGTTGTGATGTGGTTCTCGGAGTGGATTGGATGAAGGGGGTAAGCCTCATTAGCTTTGATTTTAATTGAATGGAGGTATCATTTGAGAAAAAAGGAAAGAGGATGACCTTATGTGGGGAAAATGAGACTGGAACATGTAAAATGATCTCTGGGAAAAGGCTGCAGAGAGTATTCAAAGGAAAGTGGAATTAGTTAGCACACCTCTTTTCAATTGTGGCCATGGAGGAAGGATAGGGCGATCAGATGATGCAGGGTGAGATTTGCCTAACAGTTAGCACACCCTAGGGAATTCCTGTAATACTCAAAATCTTTGTAAATTATTACTCGTAAAAAAAAAAATAAAGCATTTCTTAGAATTAGGGGTCCCGAGGCGTAAGTGCAATTTTTGAAAAGCCTAGAAACTAGTGTAAAGGAAAACAAATAGTGAAGGAAAAACATCATACGAGATAGGGCACCTTTTTGAAAAGTCTAGAAACTAGTGTAAAGGAAAAAAATGTTTGTTTGGCATAGCTTCTCTCGTTGAGATGGGTGAATCCGTTCTAGAAATTTCAAACATCATACAAGATTACAAAAAATAGTGAAGGAAAAACAACAGTATAATCGTGGCAACGAAGGCTCATAAAGAATGATTCGAGAGAATTGGCTCTAAACCTTTTCCGTCTCTATCACAATATGTCAACTGTTTCTCAAGATTCAACCTCTGCTACTATAGGTGAACTATCGGCCACACCTATAACTATCAACACTGCCAGCATTGGGAATGATTTCCAGAGCATAAATCCCTTTTACCGGCTTGATGGAACTAACTACCTGTAATGGAGCTAGGTAGTTTGCACATTTCTCAAGGGTTGAGGGAAGATAGGGCACCTTACCGATCCTAGCCCAAAGGAAGAAGATCTGGGTTTTAAGGCATGGGATGAAGAAGATTCAATGATCATGTCCTGGTTATGGAACTCCATGAAACTAAAGATGAGCAAGAATTTGATGTTTCTTACAAATGCAAAGGAAATATGGGAAAACTTGCAGCAGATCTACTCCAAGAAGAAGGATGTAGCATTGATCTATGAATTGAAGAACCAAGTTAGTTCTACCAAGCAAGGGGGCATGTTTATCACCAAGTATTACAATTGGATGACTGGACTTTGGCTAGAAATAGATCATAACTGGGATTTGAAACTGGAATGTAGCCTTGACATTCAAGTTGTTCAAGAATTACTCGAAACTAATCAGGTATTTGAATTTCTTGCAGGTCTAAATTTTGAATATGATCAAATCAGAATTCAAATCCTTGATAAGGTTCTTACACCAACTCTTCGTGAATGTTTCTCGATTATTCGTGCTGAAGAAAGTAGATGAGGCTTTATGTTGGAACCTCGTACATAGAAGGCTTTAGCAATGGTCTCTCGGAAACTTGGAGGAGGAAATAAAGGAAATACAAATCTGCGGTCTGCTAATTTAAGGAAATAGTCTAGTAAGGATTAACTGGCAAGTCATGGATTCCAGTTATGGAATTAACCTTTTCCCGAAGGGTAAAGTGGCATACAAAAATGACCTCCTCAACATTTGGAAAGCAGGGAACTTTGTGTAGTGGTGACGACCTTTAATCTTATAAAATTGGTTACACAACAAAAAAGTAATTATATATATTTTTAAGCAAAATAGAGAAACTGTGACACCCGTAACTTAAAAACATGCTTAATAATAATAATATTCATATGAACTTCAAGGTTTAGCGCAGACAAAAAAAACTTGAGAAACAGAACTTTTGTAAACTTAAAGTAAAGTTTCAAACATAATAAAATTCAGAGTATGTTTCGTGTAAATATAAAGTTTGACACTGAAAACATGGCTTCAATAGAAGAAGAAAAGACTTAGCAAATATGCCCTGTAACAATAGCATCCATACCGAGAAATCCAGACTTAAAATGAGACTCGGTCTTTTCATAAACTTATATAAGCTCTAAGGACATACAATGTAGCAATAGTGTACATATATCATAAGAGTTTAATACTGAAAATCTTTCTAAAACAAAAAGAGAGAAACAAGATTTCAATTATTGAAAATTCTTTTTAAAGAGCCACCACGCTCCACGTCCATGTCCTGATCTCCTCATTTATGATCACCTTGGGGGGGGGGGGGGTGCATAAGGGATGAGATTACGCAAATCTTAGTAAGTACAAGAGAACCATTAGGCGTATTTAAACATGTCATGACATGAACTTGAAACATGAACGTATAACATAAGGGGACACGGTAAGTTCTACCAACTTGTAGGGGTAAGCGCTACTAAACCCCGATCCCGTAACTTGCTTGAAACATGAAACTTGCTTGAAACATAACATGAGAGACCACATAAACATGATTTATGAGCGTGCTTAAACATCGTAGATAGTTCATAGCGTATTTACCTCAACTTGGTTGGATGAGATATAAATGTTTAAGGCTTCACACCTTACCAGGTCTGCTTTTCTGCAAAAAATACATATTTTCAAGAACTAAACCTAAAATAATTTTACATAAGATTGTAGGGAATTAAATAAGGGGTTGAAATTTCAGGGGAAAAGGGGTTGTCATGCGCCCTCACGCGCCGAAGGAAGGTGGCTCACGCGCAGCTCTTTCTCGGCGCATGAACTGCACACGCCGCTCTTAATTTTCGCAACAACTTTGCACCCTTTTCGTTTTTCGGCCATCTCTCCCTCGTTTTAACTCCGATTTGACCGTCATTTTTTCCTACATGCTCCTATTTCATCCCTTTATAGGAATATCAAAAAAAAAAAAACTAGACTTACCTCACTGTTTTCTGGCAATTCAAGCCTAGATTCTTGCAGCGCACAGTTTCTCCGATGAGGCTCATATCTCCTTCGTTCCTTCACCGATTTTCCTCGTTTTTCTTGCAACATCTCTCTCTCTCTCTCTCTCAAGAACACACTCTTCACCTTCACACTTCTCAATATGGCATAAACTTGCCTTCAAATGATTTGGAATGCCCAAAACTCAACCCAAAGGTCCTATTTATAGAACTACCCAGCAAATCATAACCTGCTATGTGTCATCGTAATTATTTGGGACTCATCATGACTTCCATGTGTTCCCATCCAAATGGTGCCATGTGTCCCATATAATCATTTATATCCATGTATTCTTATCAAATGGTGCCATGTGCATCCAATCAAATTTCACCAGTTGTCCCATCATTATAAGGCCTCATTATTGCCCTCCATGTGTGGCCAATAGTTTGAGGCCAAGTGTCCCAAACTTGGAGGCTAATAAATCTTGGTGGCTACGTAAAAGACTTGGACTTGGACTTGGACTTCAAAATGATCCAAAGTTAGATTTGAAATCCATTTTAAATCTAAAGTTATATTTAATAAGATTTGAAATCCAAATCTAGATTTGAAATCTATTTGAAATCCATTTAAAATATATTATTTTCTCAAGTATCTGAATCTAAAAATCACGAGTATTACATTATATTTAAGTCTAAAATTTCGGGTGTTACAGAAACAAATTGCATATCAATAACAACTAAACAATGGTATAGGGAAGAGGTACTTCTCGATAATGTAGAGATGCAAATATGACAAAGACAGAAGAGGAAGATGAACAAAGCAAGATTCAAAGAAAACCTATGAAAAATAACTTCCAAAATGGGAACGAAGAGTAATGAGAGATGATAAGAGGCGAGATCTATGGATTTCTTCGAGGTTGGGGATTTCAGGGGGGAGGGGATTTATGTGAGACTAGAACAAAAGCTGAAGTAGAATGGGAGTTTATTTAGGGATTCGAGTGGAACCTGTAGTCTAGTGGCTTTTAATGATAGCAGCCGATAATGATGTCAATTGGTATTTTAATCAAAAGGAAACTAGAGAATTTTTCTAACGAATTTCTTTTGATACAATATGCACTTGCCAGTGCTGATTCTTGTAGAGTAAAATTTATAATTACGGATGAAATACTTAGGTGATTGTTCTTTGCCTTGAGTCCTTGACCCTATTTGCAGTGGAGAGCTTAAGGTGGAATTATGATGTCCAGCAGTCTAAGGGACGTAAGTAGTTGTTTGTGTCTGATCATGGAGATAGTGGCAATCTTGACGATGGCATCATTTTTTCTGGTGTGAAAATTGGTTTGTGCAGGATGAGTTATGTTTTGGTTGGTCTCTCTTACAATCTAACAAACCCCCCCCCCCGGGGTGGTAATTGGTCAAGTTCCCTCGAGGAGGGAAGAGGTTGTAGATGTAGCCTCCGTTACACATGCCTTTGAGAATTTTGTCCATGGAGACCTAGGCTCCAGTAGTTTGGGATGGATGAATAGAGAACTTATATATAGAGAGTTCGATAGGCCAAGCCATAGATGTGCCTTGAGCCTCCTTGCGTTTGGATGAACAATGGGAGCTTTCAGGTGGAGAGTTTTGTTTGCTGAACTGATGATGCCCCCACAAAGTGTCCAATGGTTCAGGTGGAGGTTCCAATGGCTGGGTCAAAATGCTGTCATGAGAATTAGTATTATAGCAATTTTCTATTACCACGTTCATTATGTTGTTTGGTTGGCTCTTGATCCCCTAAGGCAGAGATGATTAAAAATTATGTGCCACCTCGTGAGGCTGGACCTGTGACAAGATAGTAGAGAGATATAGATTGATTCTCAGAGGATCATGGAGATTCTTGTGTGACCTCAATGAGGTTGTCACTTGGAGACTGTCATGGTAAACTCCACCTCTCCTGGGGGTGGGAATTGTGAATATCCATTTACCTTGCATGGAGGTGATTGTATTGTGTCCGCAACACGAGAAGTTTTTGGAGATGAACGAAGAGTGGTGCAATGTGTGGAACCATTAAAATTATTTTTGCTATTTAGCCTTTGAGACTCTTTAGGAAGTAGAGACCTTGCTTCGAGGGGACATCAAAGTGTAGACTGCGTGCGTCATAACGTTAATTAATTTGTCCCTGGTTTTTCCCTGCTGGGAAATGTAATTCAGTTCTTTTAGGTCCAGATTGCAATTCTAGACTTTTTCTTGCAGGAAATAGCCTATTCACTTTGGGTCTCACACCTTGTTCCAGATGCATTGATAATTAGAGTTATGGGAAATGATTTGCTTCTGTTTTGGCTCTGCAGATTTCTTAGTTTCGGCTGCTGTTGCGGAGTTCAAAGGTCCAGATATTTTTGGTTTGGTTCGCTTGGCTCAAGTAAATATGGAGTTGGCAAGGATTGAAGCCAACTTCAGTGGGTTGTCACCTGGAAAACACGGATGGTCAATAAATGAATTTGGTGACCTGACGAAGGGCCCAGCAAGCACAGGAAAAGTGTTCAATCCAAGTGACCAAGGAACTGATAAAGAGGTACGTATTGATAAATTTAGTTATTGTCATCTTTCAAATTTGTTTCTTCAGTTATTAAAAGGAGAAATTGAACTTAAACTTATCACATGCATGTGCAATGGTAGTAAATTAGTTGAAGCTGCCCTACCTGAAAGTTAGAATTTGGAATTCTTAAATTTATTTTTCAAAAAACCTCTGATGTGAGTGGCTAGGGTGGTGGCCTTTGCCCAGCTGTCTTAAAGAAAGTCGTTTAGTAATATATACCATATTTTTGTAGTATTCAATTCATTATGATTTTTAGTTATTCTGCAGATATATGTTCTTGGCCTCTCCCAATAGAAATGCTGGTTCTATCCATGTTTGTATCTTCATTTTCTCTGGATGATTCAATTCGCTCTGTACACCCATGTCCAATATTCATGCTCTTGCTTTTTAGATAGTCATAATGCTTGTTTGTTTCTGTCATGTACCTGGGGCATACTGTAATAAATAAAAATAGTGGGAACAAGACGCGCTATAAATCATTGTATAGGGGCAGTAGTGATGTGTACTTAGGCAGTTATTTTGGCGGGAGATGTAGCATGTGAAGGAAGGCTATAAATTGTGGCCGACCTTATTCTTTTGGCTATCGAGAATTTTGAATGAGAATCTGAATTTCCCTCTCAATCTACTTCTCCATTTCTCTCCCTATTCTTCTAATTCTTTCCCTCCCTTTTGCGAGATCCTTCTCGTTCTTGCTGTGATCTCTACCATTCGGAAGAGATCAGTTCTTAAAACATTGTCAGATCCTTGCGGATCTGACAGTTTCGAGGTGTCATGTTGTGGATACAACAACAACAACATATCCAGCCTTTATCCCACTATGTGTCATGTTGTGGATAATTTAATAAAAGGGGAATGCTTTCAACTTCGTGGCAACAAAGGGAAAAACGTAGATAATGTTTAGTCATTACTTCTTTAATTCGTTCGCCTAGTGCAGTTAGGTTAAAATTTCATTTGACATGATGAAACATAAAACAATCTCGATCAATATGGTACAATAGTTAACCTGATACCATCCTGATTTTACATATGGAAGAAAAGGAGTCAATAATTTTACACCCCCATCTTGAGGATATCATGGATCAGAGTTTCTCTACCTTCGTTTGAGAATCTTGTTATATGCTTGCCTTGAAGGTGAACCCTATTTTCCTATAGCCATAGGGGAACTCATCTTGACTGATATAAAGGCACCAGGATGTCATATCTGAACAGATTTTATTTATTTTCTTAGTACATGAGATGAAGAAACTTGACTTTCAGAAAGGGCTTTTACCCACTGACAACTGGAATACTAGTAGAATTTCACATTGAATAATATAACTTGAACAATGAAAAGAAAAATCTGAAGAAAACCCTTTATTGCTTGAGTTCTAGCAATGATTAAAAATGAGCACATGAAATGTGTGAAACAGGAAACAGATCCATATTAGTGCATGGAATTTGTTTGTTAGGGGCATCAACGATCACTTAAACTTAATATAATTATTTTTCCCAGTGTCATAAAATGCAGCTTGTAAATGTTTATCACACATGGGACTGTACCTTAAAATCTGAATATTATGGATTTGTGTCACATCAGTGAAAGGATCTTCACCTGTTAGACTACCCAAAAGCCACGTGAGAGCTATTGTAATGCATGTTCTTTTTAATGAGCTTAAAAAAAGAATGTCCCAGAAAATGGAGTATTAGGGAAATGATCTGTTCAGAGGGTTCTTAAACTACTGCATAGAGAGTCAAGGAGATATTACTGCTTTACTCGGGAATAAGAATTAGGTGTGTGGAGGAATGACAATGGGCTGGATATAGGGTGTGTTTTCCAATCTGCATACCACACTGCCTTACTCAGATCTAGTTAGGCTTATTATGATTGGAGCCCTATTACTTCCACCCTATATTGTTGTCATTTGAATGGAACAATATAACTTACTTGCTGGGGAAGAACCATCTTGAAGCTTCGAATATTATGCAAGGAAGAAAACTGCTAGGGGACACAGGAAATTCTTCGTGTAAACATTCTAATGCTTAGGTTAAATTTGCCGAAGTCAAGAGGGTCTCCCGAGGACCCTTTAGCTGAGAGGGTCTCCTGGGCCCTTTTGTGCAGGATTAACCCCTGTACTTTATTTTTAACTTTTGAGCTTATCCTTCGTGGGCTTTCGGAAATGAGCCTTAATCTCTATACGCATCACATATAAATTGGAGGGGGTTGCTGTTGTTCGAAGACATCAAATCAGTTGTCAATCATCAGCAATCAATCAAACGCCAGACCATTGCTCTAGTTATTTTGCATTATCCAAAGTGCACTTTAGAGCCTCTGCTGCTTTACATGTTCTATTAGGTTCTCAGGAACACATGTATCTGCCATCACGGTGTCAACAATAGTTTGAAATATATATTTTTTTTCTCCCCCACCTCTTTCTTTTGGCCATTGCATACTCTTTCAGCCACATCTCTCTCTCTTTCTCATCTTCCACAATTCTTCCTGATTACGGTGGATGCAAAAAGTGAATTTTGCTATTCATATTACCTTTATCATTAACCCACTTTTGTTACTGAGAACAAGGCATCAAGCTTTAATACCACTAAGTGGGGTCAGTTAAAAGGACTTTAGCTCTCCCATGATCATATGTTTGGTAAACTTATCATATTCTATGTCCTGCGTAAGGATGTCACCAAGTTTCCTTTGGTCACTCCACAGTCCACTCATTCTTCAGAGGTAGGTACATCTATTGATGTTCTTCTTACATGTCTAAATCATTTTAAGCATCTCCATTTTGTCATCAATAGGCACCATTCTAATCTTAATATGGATAGCCTTATTTTTAATTCTCTTTTTTTTTTTGTTTTAAATTGCCACCATATAACATCATCAATAACGTAGAGACCTGTTTGAGGTTGAGGATAAATATTACAGAATCTGGCTGAAAATAGTTTCGTTTTTGTGCACAACATTTTACTTATCATCCTAACCTTCTACAATTCATTTTGTGCACAATATTTTTCTTAATTCATGATTTTAATGATATTCCAGTATCATCCTAGCTAACTGCACATGGCCGGAATGCAACACTTTTTCTGTGATCTTAGGCCGTGTTTGGAGGATAGAGGGATTTGAAATGATATCATTTCAAACATTTAAAATACTTTGCATTTCGAATTCTGTCATCTAAAAAACAAATCTCTTGAAATGTTTCTCTGATTTGATGGTGATGAATGATGATGCAGATGCAGAAGGCAGTTGGTGACCTGGGAACATTAGATGCTGATGAGAAAGGGGAAGCCCTGTTCTCTGGCGCGAAAGAAAAGCTCAGAGTTGGGGATGTGATTGGGAGATCCATAGTGGTGTATGAAAGGGAAGACAGTAATAGTGGCCTCACAGCCGCAGTAATAGCGAGAAGCGCTGGAGTTGGAGAGAACTACAAGAAGATCTGCACCTGCGATGGCACCACCATTTGGGAAGCTACCAACCAGGATTTTGTCACCTCCAAGGTTTAATAATAACCGTTATATATGTAACACATTGTATACCCATTCAAATAATAAAAGTTTGTAGCTTATTCTGTAATCCATACGGTCTTGTCTTTGTACATCGTTCTACTTTGTTGGAGAATCCTGAGATGCAATCTCCATTTTATTTTTGCCCCACACACAATTTCACTCGTCTTTTATTTATTTAAATAAAGACGACTTGCCTTTGCATTTTTGGTGCGAGTACTGGTACCAATTTATAAACGATTTTTTTCTTCTTTCAAGTCAACATTAATTCCTATTGTCCAGGCTTGCAGGTCAGTTTTTAATGCTAATCTGGAAAAAAAAAAAATTAACATCTGATGCTAGTGTCACAAACAAAAAAGTTAATGTTAATTTTTAAAAAATTATTCATCTTTGTAATGAAAATATTGAGGGCAATGTTTGGCTCCCGGTGTTGTAGTTAAAATATAATAATTAAAATTTATAAAACATTACGGCGGAGTAAGGTGAACAATTGTTAGATGTCTACCCGTAGGTATTTTCGGGAGAAGTAGGTACACAAGAGGCTGGCCATTGAGTAGATTGAAGGGCTGGCTACAAAGGAAGTTTTTAGCTGAATTTCGGGTAGAATTAAGGGAACACTAGTTCTCTGGGTAACTGCATCCACAAATATAGGCTAAAAAGTATGCGGGGATTTTTCATTCAGGTATACCTTTTGACGGTTAAGTCGGTATATGGAAAGTGTGATTTCCCTAGTAAATCGAAAATGCAATGGTTTAACCAAATACACAGTTGAAAACAGTAGGCATAGAATGCAAATAGAATATTTGAGGTCAGAATGTCCAAAAAGTGAAGTTCATTTCCCAATGCATGAGGTGATAGTTGTAGGTGTTAATGCGAAAATTAGAGGTGCACACGTGCTGACTCGCCTCGCCGACAGTCGACGCCGACAGTCGATGCAACGACTGTCGGCGAGGCGGCGATGGTAGAGAGGCGAAGCGAGGCGTGGCGACGAGGCGATGCCAACGGCCATGGCAGGGGAGGCGAGAGAGTAGGGCGTAGGGGCAAAATTATCTTTTTGCCCCCTTTCTGTAAATCGCTCAGTAAGCCTATTAGGTCCTATAGAACAACTCACGATTTTGTGGGGGTAGCTGTGCGGCAAGCCTTCCAAGTGGCCTACGCGTGGCCTAGTAGCCTATTCTTCATCCATTTTGTTCTTTGAACCTTTATTTTTTCTTTGATTGATTATTATTTTATTATTATTTATTTATTTTTTTAAAAATGCCTAGGTGGACGCTTGAAAGATTTATGACACAACACCTAGAATTCTTCGTTTAAATAAATGTAATTTGAAAAAAATATGTTCTTATTAAATGTTTATTACATCATTCAATATACACACACTTTAACTGTATTTTTATTTGTAGTACTTGGTAAGAAACTTGGTCATTTAGCAAGAATACCCCATTCACTGCTTCAACCAAACATGGGATAATTAATAACATCAGTAATATTTTTTTTATAGAATATGAAATAATATTATATCATTATTTTATCTAATCCTTTTTAACTTTATCTCCTTATTATTCAATCTCGATACCAAACAAGTCATAAAGGCAAAATTTCAATTCAAAATAGGTCATGGTGGTGGGCTAAGTAAAAATTTAAAAGAAAAAAAATATCAAATAGAGATTTTTTTTTAAATGAAAGTAAATTAATAGATAAAGTACAAAATGTATAGCAACCATGTTAGGGCATATCCATAGCTAAATCATTTATCAACTAGAAAAGAATAAACGACAAACACTCGATACTAAAAGCATCCACTCAACACACAACATGTTTCCCCATTCTCGCTTAAGGTATTATGGAGGTGTGGTACCCTGTCTCCTTGAGAGGCCTCTCTCAGAGAGATCCTCTCGAGAAAAGGTCCCTCAGGGAAAGGTCTCTTGGCGAGATATCTCTCCGAGAGGATGCCACCTCTCGGAAAGACATATTCTTGAGATTGCACGAAGAGACCCACAGTAGGGTCTCCAAGAGACCCACGTGTCACCCTCGATCATCGAGACTTAGACTATTCAGAGAACGGGACATCTGGTAACCCAGCTATGTTCTCTTTATTTTTCTCTTTTCGAAGTGCTTACGTTTCTTTCCATGGCTCCTTCTTTCCTACCTGCTGACTTGATCGTCGGAGGGTCTTTGCGGGAGATTCTTCCTGCAAGCCTTCTGTTGACGTTTGGAATTGGTTGACGGTGATTCGTTGGCCAATTTTGGTGCGGTGGATTCGAGAGAGAGAAAACAGGATGCTTGGTTCAACTCCTTGACCCGCCAGCCCTTCCCTTGGCTCTCAGAAGAGCTGGCTGATATATATCCCAGGACATGCCTCTCTGCCCCTTCTGTACGTATATAGATGATGGGATGGAATAGTCGGTGTCGGCGGGGACGGCCATGCAGCAGCAAGGTGTCGACGAGACCCTCATTAATGTGGATGAGATCCGCCATTAATGAGGATGGGATCTGAGGTGAACGCGCGGAAATCTAGACGTGGCTGTAATGATGTGGTAAAAGAGGGGCCAAGATGGGACCGGCATGGGCCGAGAAAATAGGCCTGAATAGTCCAGCTGGGGTGGCCCCTGGCCAAATGATATCCGTGGCATACGCCCTTCCCATTACTCGAGCTGATCGACTACGCCAACGAACTGCAAGGATCGCTGGGAGCTCACTCAAAACGTAGCCGGGAGCTTGCCCGAGTACGTTGATAAGTTGGAGGCGTTACCGGGAGCTCGCTTAGTTCTGCCGTATAAGCATGGGCGCCAGCAGCATGCAAGCTCGCTTTGATGGGTTCAGCTCGAGGTCTCTTGAATCTTAAGCGGTTGGGCCGACCCATTAACTTAAGTCTGACCCACATAGTGTAGAGCGGGAAATACCCATAACATTAAGCCCCCCAGCTCGTAGTGCGATCTTCAGGGCTGGGAGTTGGCACGTACCGGGTACTCCAGCTATTAATACATCTTTTCAGTTTCCCGCCCAATCGTTTCATATCACGCCGTTTCATGCAGCACGCCCTGTCTGCAGCTCATTTAATGCGCACGTTCACCCATTACTGTGCATGATTATGCTTGTGGGACCCATAATCCGCCGTGAGGCCAATGGATGCGAAGCACCCCATAAGTCGTTTTGATCCGACAGTCAAGATCGATCGAGCTAAGGGTATAAGTAGCAGGGAAAAATCTTCACTGTTTCCTTCTTCATGCTATTTTGAATCTTCCTCGCATTTGTTTCTATCCTCGAGACTTCTATTGCGTCCTGGCTCTTTCGTCTTCAATCGGCCAGGCGCCGACCATCATTTTTTGGTGTTTGCTTCGAGTTCTCACACCGTCAAGGGACCCAGCGATTGGTAAGTTCCCCGTGACCCCTCTCTCTCCCCCCCTTTTTTTTGTGTGTAAGGTTGTCCATCGTTGGCTTGCCGTTGGTGGTCCTTCTGGTTTCCTCGATTTTGTAGGAGTCACTTCCGTTTTCTGGGGAATCGACTTGAATAGGTCTGGTTAGGTGTTTTTCGAGCCTTTAGGCTGGATGACTTTTAGGGTTAATCCTTCATGGAATACCGGGCTCATGGTCGCAGCCTCTCCGCCTTAGGTGACACCCTGTTGCACAGCGCGTGACCTAAAAAATAAGGGATATTTTTAGGGCTTTTGTAGTTTTTTTTTTTGTCTGGTTTGCGACTTGCGACCTGACTGTTCTTTCTTTCCCTTTGTAGATGTCCGACCATATCCACGAAAATTCAGGTCAAAAGCGCTGCAACCATATGGTAGGAGAAAATAATATCTTAAACTCCGAAGATTGCCTTGTGATGAAGGGTCAAGATTTTGAGGACACGGCCTCGCGATCACAGGAGGTCGTTGACGTGACTTCTTTCGAAACCGATCTGGTGGTCCAAGATCAGGTCGCTGAAGGAAGTACGGGGCGCGAGGTTTTCAAAAGATTCCCATCCAAAGTCAAACATCACGAGGTGGCATCTCGTATTCAAGAGTTTCGTCTCTCCAGGAAATGCCTTGTGTATATCCCTGCTTCGAGTTCCCACGCAGCCTACCCACCATCTAACTTCATAGCCATTAGCCCCTAGCACCTTGAGTCCGATTTTAGGTTTCCTGTTGCTCCATACCTTCTTGCCCTTTTGAACGATGTCAAACTCGCATCTTTTCAATTGACACCGAATTCATATGCCCAACTCACTTAGTTAACTGTTTTACTTCTTGGGAATGGTCTTCCCCTTCCATCACCAAAATTGGTTAGATTTCTCTTTTCTTTTAAGAATGCCAAGGACGGACTGTATTACTTTGCAGCTCGTCCTTCGCAATACAAGGCCATTCTTCCTCAAGGTAGGGCAAAGGAGAAATCCAACGTGGGCGACTATAAGTCCAATTGGTTCTTTGTCTCCTACCCTTCGCTTTCGTTGCTAAAAAACTTTAGCTTCGTGCTTAGTCCAGGTAAAGGCACGCTAGTTGGCCTACGTTGCTTTGTTTCGCCTTATGTTTCTAACATTTAGCTCTGCCATGCAGACCTTGGAGGTGGAAAACTACTCCTACCAGTCGCAGAGACCGACATTCTGGACAAGCTCGTTGCTGCGGGTTTGGGCTCGGAGAACTTTGAGATAACTGACGAGCTACTCAAGAATCACGAGCTCGCTCCTTCCCTTGACATCGAGGTTATAAAGAGGAACCATATCGAGGTCCTAGGCGCAAAGGTCCTCCCATCCGCCTTCCAAGTACCTGAGTCCAGCAGCTAAGCTGGCGGTATGGTGGATCTCGAGCTCGTCCAACCGAAAAGGTCTAGGGTCAGATCTGGTGCCACTCCATCTGCAACCTCGAGCTCTAGTTCGCAGGGAGGGAGGTCAGAGTAGTTGCCACCATAGTTGTAGTCTCAACAGCAACAACACCCACAACAACCCCAGCTTCAAAAACATAGCCAACAATAGCGAGAATCAAGGTAACGCCCCCATCTTCCGCAAACGCAACAACAATGCCCCCCACAACAGTCAGGTCAGTGAGCTACCGCCTCTTGGGATCATGGTTCGAGCAGAGGTCGCAGGAAAGAGGTCGTGGGGGAGGTTCAGAAGGTCCCTGCTATGGGCTCGAAAAGGAAACTCGACCAGCCTTTGCAGTAGGAGAATGATAAGAGGAAAAAGGCTAAGGTTCCTGAAGGGGAACCAGCCTTGGAAGACCTGCTGGGAGGGACCTTCGTCGGCCCTCTTCTGGACTCCCTACCTAGCCTCTTGGGTGCGGCTGCGAAGCCCCTGGATGATGCGAGGCTGAAAGGGGTCGCACTTTACGATTACATGGCTCTTCACAGCTTAGTGGTAAGTTACTCTTTTTCGTATCTCAATTTCTTGGATCTCCCTTTTCTTGAGCTAACTCTCCATTTTCCATAGCTTTCTCTCGCCTCCATGAAGCTCAAACAGCAGCACCTGGATTTTGATGCGCAGTTAGACGCGGTGAACATATCTTTCCAAGATGAACTCGCGAAGCTCGAGGGGGAGAAGAAAACTTTAGAGGCCAGGCTCCTTTTCGCCCGGAAGGAGGTCGAGAACTCAAAGATGTGTATGAGGGAGAGGATGCAGAGAAACAAAGACCTTGAGGAGGAGCTCCGTCGGTCGAAGAACATGTGAGAGTCTGCTAACTCAAAGCTCACCAGCGAGTTGAATAAAGCCAAGGAGGGTTTGCGAGAAACCCATGACAAGCTAAAAGCGGTCGAGGAAGAGTGGAAGCAGGCTGACGATCAAGCTGTTCGGTGCGAGGAGATCGCAAAAAGGACCATTGATGATATCAAGGCGGAGGTGGGAGCTCGGATGGACTCAGTACGCAAAGAAGTCAAGTCCGACACCTGTTCGACATTCCTGTACACTCTCTGGCTGAACCATCCTGAGATGGATTTCTCCTTCTTCGGTGCACAGGTCGTCGAGGAGGTGAGACGATATGCGGCTGAGGCCGTTGAGGATGTCGAGGCTGCCACCCTGCTTGATTCATTGGAGGTCGCTACACTAGCCGCTGACAGCGAGGTCTAGCCATTCAGTGCTACTGGGGTTCAGCCTGTGGATGCCATCGAGGCCCAACCTGTCGAGGCTTTTGCTCTCGCTCCTTCTATCTAGGCTTTGCTTCCTTTTTGTAATTCAAACATATTCTTCATATTTTGCAATAGAAGCATCTGTTTAATGAAATTCAGAGTTTTTTCCCGTATATAATTTGATATGAGTCTTCGAAAAAAGAGAAGACTTCTGCATATTGAAGTCGGCCTGAAAATATAACTTTGGAAGAAGCCTTCAGGAACATCACATGAGAATGAATCGTCCGAACATAAGTCCAGATAGACCCAGAGAATTCCTAGCTCACAGATTAACAAGCTTGAAGTAGTTCATCAATGATAATCGTAATAATCAATAATCAATATGTGTCATGTGGGTCGCGAGCAATCATACTTAGGCAAATTAAGGCGATCCTTAGCTGGCACGTCTTGACAAAGTAAAGAAAACATTGCCGAGATATATGTCCAGGAAGATCGCCTTGCGATCTCAGCTAACGTACCATGGCTCCTTGTATTGCAAAGTTATATGTCCAGGTGGATCATAGGGTGACCCCAACTAACATACCATGACTTTTAAAGGCTTTAGCAAGATCAAGATGAACACTCGGGTAGGTCACAACCCATGATCTTTGTCAAGATAAGGGGACCATCGCTGGTGAACCATGACTTAGAAATTTTTGAGGTGGTGACTTATTTAATGCCAAACCATGACACTTTGGTCATGATGAATGGCCTTGAGTTCGCCAATCATGACTTAGGGTGAAGACTAAGATGAATGCTTATATAAGCTGCAAACATGGCACGTTAGCCAAGTTGAATGAGCCTTAGCTCGCAAACCATAGTCTTCTAACCCCCAAATTATTTTGACTCTTATTCTTGACAACCAAAGTGTGGGTCTAAAAAGATTTATCAGAGATAAAAGACATATTAATATGGTTCAAACAGAATTTTGCTGCTCGATTCAATAAAGCAATATCAACGAGGTTGAGACATCAATTGATAATTGAGAATGCGAGAAAGGGAAAAAATGTTTGCTTATCGAAAATACGGTCTCAGATGCTCTGCGTTCCAAGCTTAGGGGAGAGCTGCTCCGTCCATGTCAGCTAAGTGGTATGCTCTGTTTGCCGAGGTTTTCCTTCACAGTATAGGGGCCTTCCCAGCTCGGGCCTAATGTCCCCTCGCTACTCTTGCGAGCTCCAGGGAGGACAAGGCGCAACACGAGGTCGCCAACGTTGTAGCATCGGACTCAGACCTTCCGATTATAGTATCTTACCATGTGCTATTGGTAAGTTGCCACTCTCAAGCGAGCTGTCTCCTTGGCTTCCTTAAGCAGATCAAGACTCGAGGCTAGTAGTCAGTCATTATTCTCTAGGTCGAAAGTGGCTCTTCGATGGCTTGTTACTTCATGTTTTGCCGAGATCATTGCCTTAGATCCATATACCATAGAAAATGGGGTTTCCCTCGTGGTTGTGCGAGTTGTAGTTCGTTAGGCCAAGAGCATAGTTTGTAGTTCATCCACCTAGGCTCCCTTTCTTGATTCCAACCTGGTCTTTAATATTTGCTTGATTATCTTGTTGACAGCTTCAACTTAACCGTTGGCTTGTGGGTGGTCCACGGCTGTGAAGCTTTTCTTGATCCCTAATGGCTCACAAAATTGTACGAACTACTCGCTGGTGAACTGGGTCCCGTTGTCAGTAATTATTTGTTGAGGGACTCCGAACCTGCAGATGATGTTATTCCATATGAAATTTTCTATCTTTGTGGTAGATATTTGTGCGAGCTCCTTTGACTTTGCCCACTTGGTGAAGTAGTCTACGGCCACGATAGCATGCTTACAGCTGCCGCGAGCTATTGGAAGTGGCCCGATCAGGCCCTATATGGCGAAAGGCCAAGGGCTGCTCATTTGTTGAAGATAGGCGAGGGGAGCTCGTGGCACTTTCGCGAATCTTTGGCATGCATTGCATTTCCTCACTAGGTCCGTAGCGTCTCGTTTCATGGTAAGCCAGTAAAAACCCTGGCGAAATGCCTTCTGAGCCAAGGATACTCCCCCAACATGATTGCCGCAATGGCCAACATGGATTTTAGTGAGAACCACTCGGCAATCAGGCTCATCTATGCATCTAAGTAATGGGACTGAGAACCCTCGCTTTTATAGCACATCATCACAAATACAATATCTGGCTGCCCGGGCTTGAGTACGCCGTGCCTCTAGCTTGTCGCTTGGCAACTTCCCTCCTTGCAAATAGTCAATGATCGGTTTAATCCAGGAATCTAGCCTTAGCTCAATTGTCAACATCTCAGTTTTCCCTCCATGCTAGGTGTTGCAAGGAACTCTATGGGGATGGCCCCCAATGAGTCTGCATCTCCAACTGATGCCAAACGAGCTATGGCATCGGCGTGAGAGTTCTGGCTCCGCAGGACCTGATTCACTTCGCACTCCTTGAAGAGCTGAAATAAATCCTAAACTCTCTAGAGGTACGCTGCCATCTTTAGGCCCTTTGCCTGATACTCCTCTTGTACCTGACAGACCACGAGTTGAGAATCGCTGAAAATTTTTAATCGCTCTGCCTTGACTTCTTTTGCCAAGCGGAGACCAGCCAGCAGTGCTTCGTACTCGGCTTCATTGTTGGTCACTCTGAACCCGAACCTCAGTGCATAGGGGATCTTATGTCCTTTCGGGCTTATTAAGAGTACGCCAGCGCCAGAACCATGTTCACTGGAAGAACAATCAACGAATAATTCCCAAATTGGAGAGATTGAGAAGGCGGGCTCTTCCATTGGTCCTGTGAATTCTGAAACGAAGTCTGCCAGTATTTGTCCCTTTATGGCCGTCCTTGGCTTGTACTCTATGTTGAATTGGGTGAGCTCAATAGCCCACTTGAGTTGGCGGCCGGATGAGTCAGGCTTCTGTAAGATTTGCTTTAGTGAATGTTTGGTCAGCACGCTACTCTAATGAGCTTGGAAATAGGGGCGTAGCTTTCTGGACGCGATCACTAGAGAAAAGGCGAGTTTCTCCATGGGGGAGTACCATGTTTCGGCGTCGAGTAGTCTATGGCTGACATAGTACACCGGGTATTGCACCCGGTCTTCTTCTCGCACTAGTGCAGCGCTAACTGCATATTCAGGCACTCCCAGGTAGACAATTAATTCCTCCCCTTCATTTGGCTTTGACATGAGGGGAGCTCGCCCCATATACTCTTTCAGCTGTTGGAAAGCGTCTTCACACTCCTCTGTCCATACGAAGCTTTTTGCTTGCTTCAAAACATTGAAGAATGGGATAGACTTATTAGAGGATTTGGAGACGAACCTGCTGAGGGCGGATACCTGTCCGTTAAGGCTTTGCACTTCCTTAGTCTTAGTGGGTGATTGCATGTCCAGTAGAGCTCGGATCTTCTTGGGGTTAGCCTCGATCCCCTTTTCGTTCACCATAAACCCTAAGAACTTTCCAAAAGCCACACTAAATGAGCATTTGAGTGGGTTTAACTTCATCTGGTACTTCCTCAGGACCTAGAATACTTCATTTAGGTCGTTGATGTGGTCAGCAGTCTATCTGGACTTCACCAGCATATTGTCAATGTATACCTCCATGGTTTTCTCGATCAGATCTCCGAACATCATGTTGACTAGCCGTTGGTACCTCGCTCCTGCATTCCTCAGTCCGAAGGGTATTACCTTGTAGTAGTATAGTCCCTGATCCGTCATGAACGATGTATGCTCTTCTTCATCAGGATTCATAGGGATCTGATTGTACCCTAAATAGGCATCCATGAAACTCAGAAGCTGGTGGCTAGCCGTTGCATCTACGAGTTGGTCAATTCTAGGCAGAGAGAAACTGTCTTTTTGGCAGGCTTTGTTTAGGTCCGTGAAGTCGATGCAAGTTCTCCACTTTCCACTCTTCTTCTTCACCAGGACTAGGTTAGCCACCTAGGTCGGGTAATGGGCCTCCCTGATAAACCCGCTGGCCAGAAGCTTGTCTATTTCTTCTTTCAGGGCCATATAACGCTCAGCTGTCATTGGTCTCCTCTTCTGATGAATCGGCTCATAGTTGGGATTAATATTGAGTCGATGTTGCATTACATTTAGGTCTATTCCCACCATGTCTTCATGGTTCCATGCAAACACATCCAAATTCGATTTAAGGAAATCAATCATAGTAGCGTGGTTATTGACTGCAACATCTTCTAGTTAGTCTACCGGGCTGGAAGCTCGATCGCAATCCACGTCGCACAGGTCCAGGTCGTGGCTAACTCCCTAGCTATTAATGACGTGGGCCTCCTGTAACGACCCATTAGAGGGTTTAGATTTCATTTAGAAATTATTGAATTTCTTAATTAGTTTTGTTTGGAGGATTTTTGCCAATTAATTGTTAATATGGCAATCTAGAGACTTTAGTTGAGAAAATAACGTTTAAATAGCATTTAATTATTTAATTATTGTGAAGATTAAATGCAAGGACATGTTGGTCATTTAAGGATTTGATATTAGCATTTAATTATTAAATAGAATTATTGTGATTAAGGGATTGAAGAATCCATCCGTGAGACGATTGGGTTAGAAGACTCCTAATTATAATAGGAGAATGAGTTATGGCGTTAGGGCTTCTTAGATCAGTGTATATATAGTTTCATAAGTCATATGTTCTTCACGCCGCAAGAACAGAGAGCCAAGAAGCAGTCAGTGAGTTCAAGTTTTGCATAGGAGGCTCTCGTGAGATCATTAAGTCGATCAAGAAGATCATAAGGCAACTATCCTTCCCCTGTAATCCTTTCTTACAGGTCTTGATTGAATTGATATTAGATTTCCAGAATTGAATCAGTTCCAGTGCATGTATATGTATATATATGTGCCTTACAATGAGTTATATCAGTTCAGTGCATGTTATAAATATATATCTTCATGCGTACAGTGAGTTCACAGCAGGCATGCATAATTTCTTTCAGCGATTCTCATCAATATTGTTGTTGAATCATTCTCAAGTTTGTTTGGAATCAGTTGGGATTTGTTTTCTCAAGTTTTCTTTCAGAATGGTGTAGTAATGTTAAGTTTGTAATTCAAGATATCATCTCTGTTCGTGAGTTTTATGTCTGATAAGATTCCAGTCATTCGAATGAGTCTTGTGTCATTCGAATGAGTTCCAAAGCATCCGAATAAGTTTCAGTGTTATCGTAAGCTTTTCCCTTATAATATTCCAGTCATTCGAATGAGTTTTTGGTCATTCGAATGAGTCATGTGTTATCATATCATTCGTATGTGTTTTTGGTCTGTCATTCGAATGAGCTTCCTTGTCATTCGAATGAGCCCTTGAAGATGTGACTAAGCTGTTGCTTTGTATAGTCTAGCATTCGAATGAGCCTTCTTGTCATTCGAATGATCCATAAATTGATTCGAATAAAGTTACTGTTGCATTCGAATGAGTCGCATTTTGCCAGTTCAAAAGTTGCAAATTTTCAAAATTCATTCGAATGAATTTGTTAGTCATTCGAATGAGTCCCAGATCAGATCCGAATAGCCTTTGAATAGCATCTATCATTCGAATAAGCCTTTTGTCATTCGAATGAGTCTCTGTCATTCGAATGAGTTTTCTGCCATTCGAATGAGCTTGCTGAAATCCTTTTTTTTCATTCGAATGGGCTGCTTTTTCATTCAAATTGCTTCCTTTTGCTTCCTCAATCATCCAAATAGTATCAAATGGCATCCGAATGGCTTCCAATAAATTCTTGATTTAAGTCTTAAATTTAATATAAATATTCAATTATTCAAATATTGAATTTTTATGCCAAGATATGATAAAATCCAATATGCCATGCCTATACTCAGAAATTTCAGAATATTTAAATCTTAATATTTCTAGTAAAAATCATATACCATGTTTAGCAGTTCATTATGACATGGTCAACATTATTTTGTGAGATTATGTGCATACACATTGTATGAGCATTGAGCATGACTTTATGTGGAGCACTACATATCGTGTGCCAGCATTTATATGAGCATTGCATTATGCGCGCCAGGTGGCTTGTCCACGGGGATTCCACTAGTATCAGTTCAATTATATCTCAGTTATGAGTTGCTCGCTTGATGTCGACCAGGGAGCTAGGGGCATATTGCCCAAAGTATGTGCTTACAATTTTTATGTTTGCAGAACTCAGATCAGTCAGGTATGTGTTACAGTTATGTGGGCCTACGTGCCAAAGTTGTATACCTGCATTTAGTTACAGTTTATGTGCATTACATCTTATAATGCCATCCAGTGATTATTATATCTCTCAGTTCAAGTTCAGTAAGTTTTAATCAGTATCGATATTCTTCGATTCAGCTTCAGTTATTCTTTCCAGTTTATTACTTGCTGAGCTTTGTAGCTCACCTTGTACTCTTCACCATTCCAGGTCCTAGTGGGGGAGTACCAGATGTGGAGCCTAGCAGCAGTGTCCAGTAGTGTGTGTACGTGGAGCTGCTCAAGACCAAAGATGTCTGGGAGTTGTTAGTCTATTAGTTAGTGATTGATCAGCTTAGATTTATTTTATAATCCAGTTTAGGGATTTTCCATTAGATGTAATTTATGGATTTCAGTTTATTGGCTAAGAGTTTTATTTCAGATGATGGAGATATTCATTTGGTATCAGATTTCAGTTATCAGTCAGTTTATTTTATTATCCCAGTAGCACCTCTTCTCGGGAAGTTCCAAGAGAGGGGGTGTTACACCTCCTCTCCAGAGAATAGCTAGGGAGTCAGCCAGTGAATCCATATAGTGGATCTGGAGAGGCTATCAGCTAGTCTGGCCCCAGTCCCATCTGGTCATAACACCCCCTGTACATGACGTTCACCGAGCTACCCGTGTCCACCATGATCCTCTGCACCTCCATATTTCCAATTCGAGCTCGGACCACAAGGGCATCATTGTTCGACCAGTGCACTTTTTTGGAATCATTCTTGGTGAAAAAGATGTCATATGGAGCCATTTTGGCTTTCTTCGAAGTTTCTTCTTGGCTGCCATCTGTAACACCCAGTAATCCTAGTGTTACAAGAATGGGAAAGGAAGTAAGGAAACTTCCAAAAATGCCCTTGAGAAGGTGTTAGATCCTTGAAAATATTGTTGCCCTATGAGAGGGGCATTTTGATAATTTGGATAGTGAAGTCCAATAAAAAGGTATTTTGGTGAATTGGAAATAATTCCTATGTGGAGTTAGGTGTGTAAGTGAATTAAATCCCAATTTGGTATTTATGTGGAGATATATGGGATTAATAAATTCACAAAGGGTATTTTGGAAATTTTGAAATAAATTCCATAGAGGAATTTAATTATGGAAAATAGGGAAAATGGAGAATATGCAATTATTGGAGAAAATAATTAATTTTCCCTAAAATGGTGAATTAATGTGGTAATGCCACATGGATGGAGGAGATTAGAACTTGGAAGCCAAGATTAGTGTCTAGGGATGACACTTGGCAAAGTCTTGTTCAAGTATAAATGGAGGGAATTAATTAAATGCAAAAGGAAATGATATTGGTCTTTCAAGCATTTAATGAAGAGAATGATTATGGTGAATTAAATAAATCCAAAGGAAAATGGGAAATTAGTCACCCATTAATGATTGAAATTGTGGGATTTATTTAAATGGGAAAGAAATGTTTTATGTCTCTCAAAGTAGTCTCTCATGTGATGGTTGAAAATAGTCTCATTTAAATAAATGAGAAAAAATGGCTAATTTTGGGAAATTCCAAGACTTGATCCAAAGGTGGATATTTGGTTTTGAAATTGGAAATGGATCCAATGGCTAAGAATGAGTCTTGGAAGTGGGCAAGGATTGCCAAATGGGATTCAAGAATCCAAAGGAAAATGAATGAATGGTAGAGATTGTTTGGTTTAAGGAAATCAAAGGCTAGGATTAAATCCTAGCAAAGCACTTGGATTATGCTTGTTCCAAGGGTGAGATCTTCTCTTGAAAGGTAAGTGAATAAAATCCAATGGATGAGATTAATCAAGGCAAAAACACATGGATTGTGCTTTCTTGGGTGGTTAGGATTTTCTCTCAAAAAGCAAAAGGAAAATCAAGGGCTAAGATGAAGTCTTGAAATTGAGATTTCAAGACAAGAGAAGTATAAAAAGGGAAATAGAGCTTTTGTCTCAAATTTTTTCCATTTGAAGAGCCTTGAAGAAAGAAAGAAAGAAAGAGAGAAGATGAAAGAAAATAAAAGAAAGGGATAAGCTTTCCAATGAAAGGGAAAGAGAAGAAGAAAGGTATGGTTTCTACCTAAAGGTGGTGTAAGTTCTTTTATTTCTCTTGTTGGTGGCTTAGTTCTTTAAATTTTTCTTTAAGGGTCTCTTGGGAAGAATGGATGGAAGGAAGCTAGGAAGGGTTTTAAGGCTTCAAAGAATGCTAAGGTAAGGGATAACCCCATGGGATGGTGGCTTTGCAAGTTGTAAGTATGTATTTAAACTTTAAATGTGTGCATTGGCATGTTGTTTTGTGTTCAAGGACCTATGGCCATGAGGTTGTGTGGGGTAGGGTAGTTTAAAGCCTCAAACCAAGGTGGTTGTGAGGATGTGGAAGCCCTAACCATGTTGCATACATGCATTTGGCATCACATATTATGTTTTTGTTCATACTTATGTTCACTGCACCCTTATTGAGCTTTGTGGCTCATGAGGTTTTATCCTCCATTTGTAGGTTGTTCTTATGTCAAAAGAGAAAAGGAAAAGTTGCAAGCATGTGGTTGAAAGCTCATGGGAGTTATTTATTTTTGTTGTAAATTTATGGCTTATGGAAGCATATGTTGTTGTGTTGATTTATGAGATGTAAATTATTTGGTTGGTAATGGCTTGTTAAAGCCTAAGACTATGGGTGTATTTTCTTTTTGAGGTGTTTGATTTTAAATTGAAATGAGATATTGGCTTATGGCATGTTGAAGCCTAAGTTGGGTGAAAGTCTCATTTTTGGTGTGTGTTCTGGAAAGCACCAAGAAGTTAAATCATATGATTTTTGTTGGAAATGTGGAGGTTTTGATGCAATTTAGAGGTGTGCAATTTTCTAGAAAAATGTGGGTTTAAAGCCCAAAAGAAAAAAAAAAAAAGAAGAAAATTTCGGAAGCAGCATGCGTGGCCAACACACACGGCGCTCGGCCAACCCGCGCGGCCAGCGCGCAGTTAGGCCCTGCGTGGGCCCTGGGGCACGCTGCAGGCCCCGCTAGCCAATTTTTTTTTAAAAATTCCAAAAATTTGGGAATTTTGGGGGCAATTCTTAATTGATTTTGGGCCTCGGAGGAATTTTCAAAGTAAAGGGATTTTTCGGGCATTTTGCAGAATAATGCCGAAATTTTGGAAAATTAAAAATTATGAGTTTTTTCTCCAAAATTGTTAATTAAATCAATGGATTGATTTAAATGGTGATTTTATGGAGCTCGACAAAATTCTTGGATGGAAAAAGAATTAAATATAAATAAGAAAATGGCGATTGGGCGTCTGAATGAGATTTCTTTTTAGCCAAGTGCGGTGTGGTTTAAGACCAATTCTGCTAGTGAATCCTGGGGTTGAGGGAAGGGAAGGACGAGCCTAGTTCCCACCTTGGGCATTTCATGTTGAAACCTAGTTCGCCCTTCGCCAAAGGCCGGGTAGGTGGGCAATTTAGGTAATTGTTCACGAGTGGCACCCGTAAGTGGGAACGGGCGTCACACCATCCCCGACGAATAGAAGGTGGTCAGCTTCCCAAACGTACCGTTTGTACGATCTGTTAGAAGTCCCTGCGATATGAGGCCCTCCACAAATAGTAAAGATGGTTCTCACCGTGGGTGTTTGGTCTGGCCCGGGAGCTCAGTGAGGACTCGGTTGGGCTGGCTCTTTGGACTGTTGATCCCTAGGACGCACCACATAGTCACGTAGTCGACCTCTCCTGATTAGTTCTTCAATTGCATCTTTCAGAGCCCAGCACTCGGAGGTGGTGTGCCCCACCTCATTGTGATAGGCACAAAATTTGCTCTTGGTTCTGTATTTGTCGGGAGTCTTTAGAGGGTTAGGCCTTCCAAAGTTTTCCTTATTACGTTCCGTGGCGAAGATCCTGTCCTGGGAGTCAGACAGGATGCTATAATAGTCATACCGACCTTGGCGTGCAGGTCGTTCCACTCCCTGCTCATATCTTGCCTTCTTGGCAGTCTGATCATTGGGGCTCCGCCTCGACCTTCCTTGAGCGCATTATCGTCACCTCTCCATATCATACTCCACGCCAAAAATGTGGTAGCATGGCAGGAGAAACCATCAAATCACTTGTGAACAAGTGATTGTATTTCTAAAAATATAAAACTGATTACAAGCAAATAAATAAAGTCCATAGAGAGTGGGTGATCATTCTTTTAGTACAGTTAAGATTAGGATAGTTTTAAGTTTGTTAGATTTGAAGAGTCTATGGCAAGTACTAAGAGGGGGGTGAATTGGTATATTAAAAAAAAATTCTTTTTATAAGAGGAGATGTCGTCTATGAAGACTACAGTTTCGTTAAATCTCAAGACCTTGAAATGACATTATGAGGTATCAACTGTATTTAAGACAATCTCTTTTTGATAATGAAGAACACAAGATGAAAATAAAATAATGCTTAAAAGAAAGAAGAGGTAAAATATCACTAGTACAAGAGAACACAAGGAATTATAGTGGTTCGACTTAACTAAACCTAATCCACTACCTTAACTTCTCACTAAGGATTTTTAAGCAAAATACTATAACTCTCATATCACACTGGATAGGTCCTTTATCACTAAGCTAGGAAGATACAAATTTCTTGCTTAAACAAGCAAGCCTTCTAGGCAAAGCTAGGTATCAAAGAAAAACAACCTTTTACAAACAAAGTAGGACTTCTAGCAAGACACGCTAGGATAATGTAAATTGTTACCATGTACGAGAAGATTTGAGAAACAATATTCTCAGTTATAAGTTCTCTCAAAGATTAAGATAGGGCATGAAAAAGAATTACACAAGATAAATACAATGCCTTGAAAAGAGAACAACTTTACCAATGAAGCACAACAACGATTTTAGCACTTGGGAGCTTGTAGATAGATTGCTTAGGGTAATTTGAAACCTTCAAATGACTTGTATGTATAGCCTCTTGAAAGCCCATGTTTGAATTAGTCAATTGTTAGTGGAGAGAGCATTTGAGTGCAAAAGATGAACTAGTCGTTATGTGTCTTTCGAAGAAAACAGTCAATAGATGCAAGGCATCGGTCGATAGATTAGTAAAAATTCAAAATCCGGTCGACAAATCATTTGAGACTGTTGATAGTTCCTTGTGCAAGTATTATGCCAGTCGATAGATGCATAGGCATCAATCGACAAATGGCTTGCTCATATTAGAAGCATCAAGGATTGACATTCTGCTGGTTGACAGATGCAAAAGCATCAGTCGACAGTTCATTGAGAAGATATAAGATCGGTTGACAAATGTTTGAACATCGGTTGACAGATGAAGCCATCCTTCAAAAGACCTATACTGCCAGTCGACAGATGCATAAGCATCGGTTGACAGATGAAGGTCAGAACAAAGGACCGATTGACAGATGACAAGTAGTCTGTCGACAGATGAAGGTCTTTTCATTGCTAAACATTCTGCCGGTCGACAGATATAAAACCATCGGTCAACAGATGATCCAATAATTAAAAAATGGTTGACAAGTCATATTGACCAGTCGACAGATGGCCTACTAAATTTTTTTTAAAAAATGCATGCTTCTTTTTGGAACGAAATGCCTAACGGCTTTTATAACCTTTTGGTTGAAGATATTTTGATTTTGATAATGATAAATCACTTTTAATAGATGAAATTTTGCAAAAGGAAGAGATGGTTTTCATTATTAAAACTAAAATCTTTATATTTGAATCATAGATCTATCATGTGATTCATCATTCTCCCCATTTTTGATGATGACAAAATTTTTACTTGGATTTTGAAAATTTTCATAGTGATTTTTATGATTTTATTTATCTAAGATTTTCTCCTCCTTTTTGTCAGAAGTCAAAAACAAAAGAAAACATACAACATTTTAGGCTAGGCTCCCCCTTAAACCAAAAATTTGGAAATGCCAAACAACAAAAAATAAGCCATTCATTCACCATTAGCAATTAGATAATCTCAAAACCCTCATAAAGGAATAAGACATGTATTTAAGAGAAAATAACCATACATAAACCATCATGGCCACCAACATAAAACAATTTAACAATAGAAAATAGCACGAAACAAATGTGTGATATATAAGAGAAACATTTTAAATGTCTTCGGATGATGAAAATGATGATGAATTGGAGGTTTGAGGATGAGATGATGAAGCGGCTGGGAGACGAGATGAAATGAGATCAAAAAGGTCGTCATGGCAACGATGAAGCTCCCTTAACTCATTGCGAACTTCTTCTCTAAAGCTTGAAAATTCTGACTTGAGTTCGGCTAAGCTATGAATAAGATCATCAGGAATGGCTGACGATGAGGATGGTTCGGCTGGAGTGGTAGTCTTCCTTTTCTTGCTCGCTTTTCCTCGGACCCATGTCCCTCCTTCTTGAGCCACAAACCCTATCCTTATGGATGTATTGCTATTTATGTGTTGTGCGGGGTTCAAGTAAATTTTTCTTACACCTTCAAGACCTCCCACTTCTTTTTCGAGAAGATCACTTAGGGCCATCCCATAAGGTAGTGATCGCTTACTTCCTCGAAAGGATTCTATCATGTGATTCACAATAAGGAGTGAGAGATTTGGGTTTGTCTTAGCCATAATGAACTGCATGAGCCATAGATCCATCCTAGTAACTTTCGAAAAATTTCCACTTCTAGGAATTAGGATTTGACAACAGATTAAATGCAGTATCCTAGTGTGCAAATTCATTCTAGTGGTTTCATTTATATGGGAGTCTATGGAGTCATCTTCGTATACTTCTCTACAGGCTTGAATAGATTTTGAGTCCAAGAAGTATAGTCCTCTCCTCCTTGAGGTATTCCAAAACGATTTTGAACTAAGGCTAGGTTTACTTCAAAATGGGTTTCGCCTATATTTGTTCTAAACTGTACATCCGATCTTCGGCCATTGAATAAGTTATCAGCATTAACATAAAAGGCTCGTATGACATCCTCTAAAATATCCCTATGTGTAGTCAAAAAATTCCACCATCCAAAATCTTTGAAAGTGGTGAGGTAGGGAAACTTAAAGCCTACCAAAAAATCAATTTCCAAATAACGTCCAAGGAATACCTCTCTAGATTCAAACTTTTGGAGATACCTTTCATTTTGACGATTGCTTTCAAAGAGTTGGGGCCGAGGGAGAGAACGTGGAGGATGACTTGAAGAGGCCTTCTCCTTTGCCTTTTCTGGATTCTTTGTGCGCTTTATGATGATGAATGAGAGAGTGATTGATGAATGGAAGAAGAAATCTGGAGGAAAAGACGATTTGCAGAGAGAAATCGAGAGAGAGGGAATCGATTTTTTAGAGAAATTAAGGCGTAGAACGAAAAGGGGTGGTCGCCCGTTCCTTTTATAGACCCATTGAAACGATCGACAAATCCTTTGATCAGTTGACAAATATGCAAAAACGAATAAAATGGTCGATAGATAAGATACAATTAGTCGACAGTTTATTTATGTATGACAGTTAATTTTGGCCTTTTGATAGAATGGTCGACAAATGTGAATACATCGATAGTTTGCACAATTTTGTATAATCGGTCGACAGTCAAATATCATCTATCGACAGATCAGTAATGTTGGCCAATTGATAAAGAGCAATAAAGAGAATTTTAAGCACACAATTTAATAACCATATTTAATGAATAATCATTCCTAATTTACTCCTGAAATATTCAAACTTTCCTTTGTCAAGAGGTTTTGTGAAAATGTCGGCAAATTGATGATTTGTATCTATAAAGTCAAGTTCTATATCGCCTTTCTGCACATGACCTCTAATGAAATGATGTTTAACCTCAATGTGCTTAGTTCAAGCATGAAATACAGGGTTTTTGGTTAAGGCTATTGTACTTGTGTTATCACACTTTATAAGTATATTATGAAGCTTTATGCCATAGTCTTCTAATTGATGTTTCATCCATAAAATTTGAGCACAACAACTTCCGACTACTACATAATCAGCTTCAGTGGAAGAGAGTGTGACGGTATGTTGCTTTCTACTCGACCATGATACTAGAGAATAGCCTACAAATTGACATGAGCCACTAGTGCTTTTTCTATCAATTTTGCACCTATCGTAGTCAGCATCGGTATAAGCTTTAAGATAAAAATCATTTGACTTAGGGTAGAATAGTTCTAGATTAGATGATCCTTTTAAGTATCTAAGGATTTGTTTTACTACTTTCAAATGAGACTCATTAGAATCGGATTGAAATCTAGCATATAGGCAAACACTAAACATAATATCCGGCCTACTTGTTAAATATAACAGTGATCCAATCATGCTTCTAAACAGCTTATTGTCCACTTTTTTTCCTATCTCATCTTTGTCTAAGTATAATGAACTGCTCATGGGAGTAGCTATGGGTTTGCTATCTTGAACATTGAATTTCTTAAGAAGATCCTTAATATATTTTTGTTGAGATATATAGATCCCTTCATCTTCTTGTCTAATTTGTAATCCAAGAAAATATTTCAATTCTCCTATCATACTCATTTCAAACTCTCCTTGCATTAGATTTGCAAAATTATCACATAAAGATTTATTAGTTGATCCAAAGATAATATCATCAACATATATTTGAACTAATAGAATATCTTTGTCTTGCAGTTAGATGAATAAGGTTGTATCTACTTGTCCCCTCTTAAACTCTTTTTCAATAAGAATTTGCTAAGTCTTTCATACCAAGCCCTAGGGCCTTGTTTTAAATCATATAAAGCCTTAGATAGTTTGAATACATGACCCTCATATTTTGGGTTCTCAAAACCCGGGGGTTGTTCTACATAAACTTCCTCATTTATGTAACCATTTAAGAAAGCACTTTTGACATCCATTTGATATAGTTTGAAATCTTTGAAGCATGCAAACGATAATAGCATTCTTATGGTTTCAAGTCAAGCTACGGGAGTATAAGTTTCATCATAATCTATTCCTTCTTCTTGGCTATATCCTTGAGCCACTAACCTCGCTTTATTTCTTGTAACAATTCCATTTTCATCCATTTTGTTCCTAAATACCCATTTGGTTCCTATGGTTGGGTGATTTTTAGGACATGGAACCAATTTCCACACTTCATTTCTTTCAAATTGATTCAACTCTTCTTGCATAGCCACAATCCAATTTTCATCATTCAAGGCATCTTTAATGTTTTTAGGCTCTATTTGAGATATAAAGGCACCATATTGACACTCATTTCTAATAGATGCTCTTGTCCTAATTCCTTTAGAAGGATTACCTATAATGTCATTATTTTCTACATATTTTCTTTCTCTTGGGAATGATGGTTCTTTTTCTTCTCGAGGAATAATTTCTTCATTTTGACTTTTGTTACTAGGGGGTTGATTATTTTGATGTTCTAATGAGATTTTTCTAATATTTTTGCTTAATTCGTTTTCACCTTCTTCTTAAGATTTTTAGGCAATAGAGTTTGTATCATCAACTTTTACTTGAATGGTTTCTTCTATTACTAATGTCCTTTTGTTGAATACTCTATATGACTTACTTAGAATTGAGTATCCTAAGAATATGCCCTCATCACATTTTGAATCGAATTTACCTAAGGCATCTTTATTATTTAGAATGAAGCATTTGCTACAAAAAATGTGAAAGTACAAAATATGAGATTTTCTTCCTTTATATAGTTCATATGGGGTTTTCTTTAAGATGAGTCTTATGGATACTCTATTTAGAATATAGTAAGCTGTATTTATTGCTTCTGGCCAAAGATTTTTAGGAAGATTTTTGTCGCACAACATGGTTCTAGCAATTTCTTGTAACGATCTATTTTTCCTTTCAACTACTCTATTTTGCTGAGGGGTTCTGGCACAAGAAAAATTATGTTCAATACCATTATCTTCACAAAAATATTTAAAGTATTCATTTTCAAATTCTCCTCCACGATCACTTCTAATCTTTGAAATACATATTCCTTTGTCTCTTTGAACTCTTTTGCAAAAAAAATCGAATTATTTGAACGTTTCATTTTTAGAAGAAAGGAAATGTACCCAAGTAAACCTAGAGTAGTCATCTACAATAACAAGAGTATAATGTTTTCCTCCTATGCTTTGTTCTCATAGGACCAAAAAGATCTAAATGAAGCAATGCTAGAGGCCTAGAAGTAGAGATTTCATTTGAGGGTTTGAAGGAAATACTCATTTGTTTACCTTTCATGCAAGCATCACAAATGTGATCTCTTTCATATTTTAACTTAGGTAGCCATTTAACAAGATCAGGTTTCGATAATTTATTCACAAGATTCATACTAGCATGACCTAGTCTACTATACCATAACCAAGTATTTTGAGATATGGTGGATACTAAACATCTTTCTATACTAGATAAAGATAGATCTAGGTAAATTATATATACATTATCAATTCTATTACCAACAATTTTTATTTCATTTGTTTTCAAACATGATACTTCACATGCAAAGGTATTAAAACACGCTTTTTTTCCATTGTCACATAATTGACTTATACTAATTAAATTGTGTTTAAGACCATCTACCAAAGCAACATTTTCAAGCACAAAATTTGGAAAACATATAGAACTAATACCACGAATTTTACCTTTAGAGTCGTCATCATAGACAACGTTACCTCTTTGTTTGTAGGTAATGTTGTTGAAGAGTCGTTCATCTCTAGTCATGTGTTTTGAGCAACCACTATCAAGAAACCACTTGCTTCTCACAACATTTGTAGCAAGAGCAACATGTTACATAAGCAATCAAGTTGCTTCCTTTGGTACCCAACCCTTTTTGGGTCCATTCATGTTAGCATATAATTCTCTTTTTGGTACCCAAATTTGCTTATATCTATGTGGGTTGTTTCTTATAAAACATTTGTTGATAGAGTGATTCTGTCTCCCACAATAATAACATGTAATCCTATTATTTGAAATGTATGGTTTACGAAAATGATCTTTCGGTTTTTGATACGAAGCTTTTACAAAAACCATTTTGTTTTGAGTATCTAAACATGGATCAAAACCTAGGCCTTGTTTATCTCCAAAGCTTCTTTGAGCTCCTAGAATCATTTCAAGTTTCTTTTTCCCTTCAACAAGTTTTTCTAAGGATTCCTTTAAGTCAAAATTTTGTTTGGTTAGAGTTTCATTTTTACTTTTTAGGTTATTTTTCTCATTTATCCAAGAATCTTTTTCTTCTTACAATATTCTTATTTCACTATCTAATGATCTTGATTTCTTTTTAAGAACATTGTATTTGAAACTAACTTTTTCAAACTCATTCATGATTTCATTTAATGCATCTTGTAATTCTTCAAGAGTAAAATTCAAAGATTTAGAAGAACTTATCTCTTCAATATTGGCCATGAGACAAAGATTGGCAACTTCTTCATTTTGATCATCTTCTCCTGAGGAGAAGTCATTCTCGCTCCATGCGGTTAAGGCTTTCTTCTTTCCTTTCCACTCATTTTTCTTCAAGGAAGGACATTCGGCTCTTACATGACCTGTTCTCTTGCATTCATAACATTTAATTTGTAATACCCCGGAACTTGATATAAAACTTGGATGTTGTAATGGAAATTATAGTAGCAAAATGAATGGTATTTTGATTCAGGGTATTAACGTAATAAGGGAATGATTGTAATGATGAGTCCTTACCCTAAAGTCTTATGAAGGCATGACTTGGAGAAATAGGATTGGATTTGGGAAATGAGAGATAAAGGTAATAATGAACTTTACCCTAAAGTCTTAAGGTGGCATGACTTGGAAGAATGAGATTGGCTTGGAAAAGAAGAGATAATAGTCATAATGGGTTCTTATCCTAGAAGTCACATGAATGTGAGATTTGGAGGCTTGGGATTGGAAGGAAATGAAAATTTGAGTTGAAAGATAAATCAAATGGATAATTCAATGGTGGTAAAAATGACTTGGGAAGAAAAATGGGGTGACTTAAAAGCTAAGGGATAATGTAGTAATGATGGCTTGGGAGGAAAATGTGGTAACTTAAAAGCTAAGGGATAATGTAGTAATGATGGCTTGAGGAGAAAAATGTGTAACTTAAGAGGAAAGTAATATCTAGAGATATGGATGCTTTAAAAGCTTATATAAAGGGGGGAGAGCTACATGGGAGTGAAGTATAACAAGTGTGGTGAGTACACTAAGCAAAACAAGAGGAGAAAGAATCAAAGAAAGCAAGGAAGAGGAAGGATGGAGACATCTCATCGAAAATCAGCCGAAACAGCAAGAAAATCGAAGAGGTAAGTTGATTCTCTTTCCATAGGGTCATAGAGAACGAAAGGGGAGTTCGTAGGTTCAAATGGAAAGTGAATTGGAGTAAAAATGAGGAAGTTATAGCATTTTTAATTTTTAGTTGCAGAATCTATAACAGGGAGGAAGATGGTGCGTGACCACTCTTCTAGAGGCGCGTGAGGGCGCGTCCAACCTCCGTTTGACCTGAAATTTTCACCATTATTCTCCTATTTTAATTATCTACAACTGCATGTAAAAATATTTAAGGTTTGGTTCACTAAAATACATGATTTCTGTAGAAACAACCGCTAGTGCTTGAAACCAGGCTGTGAACAGTGCTATCGAAGGGAAAACGATCAAGGTGAGTGATTCTTGCATGTTTTGTGACACTTTGAGCATTTGTTGCTTCACTTGTGTGTGGATGTTGGCTTGCATATCATGCCTTTGTGGCTTACATGTCTTATTTTCCCTTGGCTATGCATATTCCTTTTACTTTGTCATATATCATGTTTTTGTTGGTGACTGTGGCTAGTTGTTGGGCCATCATGGAAGAACTTGTGCTCTTATGGTAAGTCAAGGAGTGACTATGATGATCGCAGGGGTGATTGCAACACCCTGGCATTGCTATCACAGGGGTGGATTTCATAATAGCATTATTGCATTTGCATGCACATATACTTTGTTTTCGGATTCATTCGCTTAGATATAATTATCTAACTCGGGTGTTTCATACCCCTGGGACATTCAACGTCCCATCTTTATCAGAAGTATCAAGTGTTTCAGGTTCCAGATCAAAGCGTGGGCAAGGAGGTGGAGCTTCGCTAGCTTTGGGATCTTGGTTTCATTATATACCTTTGTAACCTAAGTAATGTATTGTGAATTGCAGCTAGGGTACTCAGGGTTGTAAGAGGTGTGTATGTGGGTGTCCTACATCTGTACCTATAATGATGTGTTGAGTCATTTTTGGAATGTTGGAAGTCATGAGCATTTCTTGTACTTGGAAATGAAATCTAGTGGAAACCCCTTTATTTAGCTTTGGTTAAGCTTGCAGGTTCGATCCAATGCTTCCATTGGTAAGGGTTTCCATAACGCCCGTATGTGATATCTTCTTATATTTCACGTTGTTGTGTATTTGGAAAGGTGGGGCATTACATAATTTCTTTAGAACTTTCTTCTTTTTGCTCATTATTCTTTCTTAAAACGCCTTTTTTGATTGAATTTTTGATTTTTCATGAATCTATTAAATCTCCTAGTAAACATTACAAATTGTTCGTCCTCACTATCTTGTGACTCTTGATTGTCGGTCTCTACCTTAAAGGCTATACTCTTATTTTTCTTTGATTCATCTTGAAGATTTCTTTTCATCAAAATCTCATGAGTCATTAGTGATCCTAACAAGGTATCAAATGTTAGAGTATCTAGGTCTTTGGCTTTCGTTATGGCGGTGACTTTTGGATCCCAATTTCTAGGAAGACTCCTTAAGACTTTTCTAACTTTTTTTTGCGTTTGGATATGTTTTACCTAGAGATTCTAAACCTAAAACTATATCATTAAATCTAGTAAACATATCTTTTATGGACTCATCATCCTTCATGGAAAATAATTCATAATCATGAACAAGTAAACTAATTTTTGTTTCTTTTACTTGCTTTGTACCTTCATGTGTTACCTCTAGCTTGTCCAATATTTCTTTGGCAGTCTTGCAAGTTGATATACGGTTGAATTCTTCTTCACTTAGGGCACATATCAATGCATTCATTGCTTTTGCATTGATCTCCATGTTTCTCCTTTCTTCTTCCATCCAAGTTTCCATTTTCTCCATATCGGCCAATGTAATATCCTTCTTGATGGCCTTCATGAGAGTGGAATCATGCATAAGATAAATTTGCATTCTTGCTTTCCAATAATTATAGTTAGTACCATTAAATAAAGATGGACGAGTAGTGTTTTTACCCTCAGAATGGGATGAACTAGCAAAATGAGCCATAGATTGATCTCGTCCCTAGGTTGTTAGACCTATTTAAAAGAAATGGGCACTTGGCTTTGATACCAATTGTTAGATTTGAAGAGTCTATAGAAAGTACCAAGAAGGGGGGTAAATTGGTATATTAAAAAAAATTCTTTTTATAAGAGGAGATGACGTCTATGAAGACTGTAGTTTCGTTAAACCTCAAGACCTTGAAATAGCACGATGAGGTATCAACTGTATTTAAGACAATCTCCTTTTGATAATGAAGAACACAAGATGAAAATAAAATAATGCTTAAAAGAAAGAAGAGGTAAAATATCACAAGCACAAGAGAACACAAGGAATTATAGTGGTTCGGCTTAACTAAGCCTAATCCACTACCTTAGCTTTTCACTAAAGATTTTCAAGCAAAATACTATAACTCTCATATCACATTGGATAGGTCCTCTAGCATTAAGCTAAGAAGATACAAACCTCTTGCTTAAACAAGCAAGCCTTTTAGGCAAAGCTAGGTATCAAAGAAAAACAACCTCTTACAAACAAAGTAGGCCCTCTAGCAAGACACGTTAGGATAATGTAAATTGTTACAATGTATGAGAACATCTGAGAAACAATATTTTCAGTTACAAGTTCTCTCAAAGATTAAGACAGGGCATGAAAAAGAATTACACAAGATAAATACAATGCCTTGTAAAGAGAATAACTTTACCAATGAAGCACAACAACGATTTTAGCACTTGGGAGCTTGTAGATAGATTGTTTGGGGTAATTTGAAACCTTCAAATGACTTGTATTTATAGCCTCTTGAAAGCCCATGTTTGAATCAGGCCATTGTTAGTGGAGAGAGCACTTGAGTGCAAAAGATGAACTAGCCGTTATGTGTCTCTACGAAGCAAACGGTCAATAGATGCAAGGCATCGGTCGATAGATTAGTAGAAATTCAAAATCCGGTCGACAGATCATTTGAGACTGTCAACATTTCCTTGTGCAAGCATTCTGTCGGTTGATAGATGCATAGGCATCGATCGACAGATGGCTTGCTCATATTAGAAGCATCAAGGATTGGCATTCTGCCGGTCAACAGATGCAAGAGCATCAGTCGACAATTCCTCAGGAAGATATAAGATCGGTCGACAGATGTTTAAACATCAGTTGACATATGAAGCCATCCTTCAAAAGACCTATACTGTCAGTCGACAGATGCATAGGCATCAATCGACAGATGAAGGTCAGAACAAAGGATCGGTCTACAGATGACAAGTAGTCTATCGACAGATAAAGGTCTTTTAATTGACAATCATTCTGTCGGTCGACAGATATAAAACCATCGGTCGACAAATGATCCAATATTTAAAAGACGGTCAACAGGTCATATTGACTAGTTGTAGGTGCCCCTAACTAGGGATGCACAAGAAAGATGGAATAAATGCTAAAACCCATTAAAAACATTACACATCCTTCTTGATATTGACAACGGAAGCCACACTCATACATTCTTACTCATAGACAAAAACAATAGTGCCCTCATGCTCACATAAATAGGAGTAACTCAATATTACACACCACATCAGGGTCCATAAATCCACCATATCCCCTTAGACGATACAACATAAACAAGCATAACTTAATATTACACCATAAAACATTCTCCCCAAAGGACCTTTGATTGAGACGGCTCTGTACACACTGCTACCCCATTGATCTTGATTCACTTGGATCGCCTTCTACTTTAGCCTTACCCTTACCTGGAATGATGCAAGCAAACAAGAGCCACAAGGCCCAACAAGTATAACTGGAAGAAAGCGAGCATAAGAGTCATGGGTATCAAGAAGCAAAAAAGACATGAATGCCATTTAAGGTACTTCCACATGATGAAATAATGATACATGCATCCATGCTCATATGCAGTACTTTTTTAGAACTATAAACATGGGACCGAAGTCCAACTTTGAGCTCAACACTTTCTCTGCGGATATATCCTATGGACTCGTCCGCTACACGCATCATGAGGCTTTTACATATTTTAAAAAAAAACCATTTTTATGTATATGATTCATGCAATATCATATCATTCTCATATATAACTGACATGCAATTAACGAAGCAATATGCACAATAGGCAACATTCATGCAAGACAACATCAAACCTTTGCATGTCCACAATAAAGCATCATTCCCAAGGAAAGATAGGGTGATACAAAACCCTATTTGAGACTCAATAGGTATAAATGTAAATCATGGAATAATTTACTAGAAAAAGGGAAATAACTTGTAAAATAGGAAAATTACTTGCAATTTAAAAGATAAGAGGTAGGATCTTGCAATAACAAGAGATAGAGAATGGAACTTGCAATTTAAATCATAACTTGAGAAAAGAGGAACTAAACTTGTAAAATAGGAGAAGAACCTGCAGTAATAAGGATAGAGATTGACACTTGCATTTTAATAAGAAAAATGAGATCTTGCTTCTTAAATGGAACAAAGAGGAAGAAGAACTTGCAAAAAAACTAGGAAGAGAACTTGCAAAAAAACTAGGAAGAGAACTTGCCTTAAATATCTTCTTAATCCTTGCAACATACCGAGGTTGCTTATGTCAAGCCCAAACTCAAACGGCAAAATTTCCTCTAATTTCTCCAAAAGTTTCCCAATTTTTCCCCAAAACCTCCCCCCCCCCAAAAAAATCCCCCATTTCACTCAATGACATGGCCTATTTATAGGCCAAGGGAAAGGGACAATGTAGGGGTTACGTGGGGGCAAAGGGTTTAAAAATTTTGATGAAAAAATTTTTTTTGGACACTTGGCAAGGTCTGGAAGCCACTTGGCAGTGGTTGGCGCGCAGTAGGGCCACGCAGGGCCTTGCATGGCACGCATGGACGCGTGGCTACGCATATGCGGCAGCGTGGCCTGGCGGCCGCGTGCGCAGGGGCCCACACTAGGCCGCACGCGCACGTGCACGTGCCTGGAGCTTCTGTTGGTTTTTAAAAAAGTAGCTGCATTTTTGCTTGGCCACGGGTTTGATCCCGCGACCTCCCGACCATCTCTCCTACAGCCCTCCTTGCTCCTCATCGCAATCAATTTATTTTTAAGGCATTTTCAGCTTCCAAAATTTCATTTTAATGCCAATAACTTTCAGAATTTAACCCAAATTAATTTATTTCCACATTCCCTTATTTCCATAATGCCTTAAAAATAATTAATTACCTATTTCCTCAAAATAACATAAACTATTATTTCTCCTTAAATCCCTAAATATTCCAAACGGTCTCAAATAATTTCGAATAATTACCAAAACTCACTTGATAAATTTTAATTTTCCTCCAATTAATCTCTCACCCCCAAATTCACATTAATTTAGAAATAAATGGGTCATTACACCAGTAGACAGATGGCCTACTGATTTTTTTTTTTTTTTTAAAAAACGCATGCTTCTTTTTGGAATGAAATGCCTAACGGCTTTTATAACCTTTTGATTGAAGATACTTTGATTTTGATAATGATAAATTGCTTTTAATAGAAGAAATTTTGCAAAATGAAGAGATGGTTTTCATCATTAAAACTAAAATCTTTATATTTGAATCATAGATCTATCATGTGATTCATCAAAGTTTTTACTGTGCAAAAAACTACGTCTATTGGGAGGATTTTGTAATTTATCCTTGCAAAATTACTGAGTTAGTGAATTATTTACTTGTAATTGGATCTATGACATAAGCATTGAGGTTGAAATTTTGTATTTTGTTTTCTCTTTATTTATATGTATGAATAATGCACATGTTTTTTTATCCTAAGAAAGGGGTTTCAGGGGTACCTTATGCCAACAATTTGGTGAGGAGTGTATTTTTCATAAGTTAGATAAAGCCTTAGTTAATGATGGTTGGCTTGGTAGTTATCCAGAGAGTAAGGCTCATTTCCTTCAACCAGGGGTCTCAGATCATAACCCTGCTATGGTGTTTCTATCGGGAAATATTTGAAATAAGGGGAGTCCTTTCAGGTTCCTTAACCATCTTATTGATCATCCCCTATTCTTGGATATGGTGGCTGCTAGTTGGAGTAGGTGGGTTCCTAGGGCTCCTATGTTTTGAGTAGCTCAAAAGCTTAAAGTTGTTAAGGAGGCTATGAAGACCCTCAACAGGTTTAATGGCCATGTCTCTGAGCTCGTTGCATCTCTTCGTGATAGATTGTGTAATATTCAACAAGAGCTTCATGATAACTCTCATGACCATGCTATTCGTCAGCAGGAGCTTGATTTGAATAGGGATTATTTGATGGCTATTGCTCAAGAATCTGATTGTTATCACATTTGAGCTCAGATTCGGTGGTCTACGGAGGGGGATTAATGTTCTCGTTTCTTCTTTCAATCTATGTTGGCTCGGAAAAACAAAAATCATATCATCAGCCTCCAGAGAGAGGACGTCACGATTGTGGACTCTAAAGAGGAGGTGGCGAGCATTATAGTGTCCTATTTCCAAAATCTTTTAGGTCAAAGCACGTGTTTTGCACTTCTGCGTTTAGAGGATATTGCCCCATTTATTTTTAAGTGTTTGGAAAGGGATCAGTGGGGAGGGCTCATTGCTGAGGTTTCAACTGAGGATATTAAGAATGCTCTCTTTAGTATGGATGATGACAAGGCCCCTGGGTCGGATGTGTTCATTTTTAAGTTTCTTAAGAAAGCCTGCGATTTTGTAGGTCCTGATATTGTGGAGGCGGTGTGTAGCTTCTTTTCCTTCGGTCGCCTTCTGGGGCAAACTAATGCGATCGTTATCAGTCTCATTCCTAAGGTTCCCCACCCTGAGGTGCCGTCCAATTTAGTCCTGTTTCTTGTTGTAATGTCTTGTATAAAGTTATAATCAAGATTTTGGCTAATAGGGTCAAACAATTGCTCTCTGGCTTGGTGGATGGTTCTCAAGCTGCCTTTGTGCCAGGCCGTTCGATCGGGGATAATGTGTTGTTGGCCCAAGAGTTGGTTTTCCAATATCATCTCTATAAGGGCCCTCACCAATGTGCTTTTAAAGTGGATATAGCAAAAACTTATGACTCAATGGAGTGAGATTTCCTCATGATGGTGCTTCAATTAATGAATTTCCCCCCGTAATTCTGTAGTTGAATCTGCAAGTGTATTACGACGCCTCTTTATTCTGTTAAGATTAACGGGTAGTTAAATGGCTTCTTCCCTGGGGGTCGGGGTTTGAGGCAAGGGGACCCCCCGTTCCCTTATCTCTTTGTTCTTGAGATGTAGATCTTGCATGGTATTGTGAGCTTCTACTTGAGGTCCCCGAATTTTCAGTTCCATTGGAAATGCGAGCAGACTCAAATGGTGATGCTCATGTTCGCAGATGATCTTCTCATGTTCTCCCGTGATGACCCTGCTTCAGTTAACATCTTAAAATCCTGCTTGGAACGATTCGCTTCTTTATCTAGCCTCAAGGCCAATCCTCTTAAGAGTGATTATTTCATCTCTTGTAGGGATGCATCTTTGAGAGAGAATATTTTTAATGCTTTTGATTTTCGTAAAGGTGATTTGCCTATGAGATATCTAGGGGTGCCTTTGCTATCTACCAAGTTGTCTTACGGGGTTTGCCAGCCCATCATTGATAAAGTCAAGAATAGGATTTACAGTTGGCATAGTAGGTTGCTCTCCTTTGGGGGGATCTCTAATTGGCTCAGTTTGTTTTATCCACCATCTATGTGTATTGGGCGTCTGTGTTCATCCTCCCAAAAAGGGTGATCTATGAGATTGAGCAAATTATTCGTAATTTCCTTTAGAGCAACAACGAGGTGAACCCCTATAGAGCCAAGGTTGCTTAGCATGAGATTTGTTGCCCTAAGAAGTAGGGGCGCCTGGGTCTTAAGCCTCTATATGTTTGGAATCAAGCTTTGGTTACCAAGCTTATTTGGTGTTTGTTTGTTAGGGATAGGGAGCCCTTGTGGGTGAAATGGGTGCATACTTATAGGGTAAAGGGGGCGTTCTTTTGGCTTCTCAGAGTTCCTTATGCCTGCCCATGGTACTGGTGAAAACTGATCTTGTTAAGAGGGGCTTTAAGATCCCCTTTTGGGTGGAGAATTGGGGATGGTCGGAGCACATTCCTTTGGCATGATCATTGGCACCCTTTGGGTGTGCTCATTGATCGCTTCTCTCGCAAGTTGCCTTGGCAATTAGGCATTTCTATAATGGCTAAGGTCTTGAATTTTGTTGATGATGGTTCCTGGATTTGGCCGAAGACTTCTGCGTCTTCTGACCTTATTCGGAATCACCTTCCTAGCCTCCCTCGTCTTCAGCATTGTGATGAGCCTTATTAGCTTCCAACCTCAAATGGGGTTTTTTCGGTTAGGGCTGCTTTCCAGGACCTTCAGGGTTAGGATCTTCAGGTTCCTTGGTATCGGTTAGTTTGGTCATCTGTGGGTATTTCGACCCATTCGTTCATTCTCTGGTTAGTGATTTGAGAACGTTTACCTATTCTAGACCGTATTAACCTGTTTTTGTCTTTTTCGGATAGATGTTTTCTTTACAGGGCAGATGTAGAAAAAACATAGGCACCTATTTTTTGAGTGCCCTTATTCCCGTCAGCCTTAGCATCAACGGAATACTGGTGTGCGGTGGGCAACCGTGAGATGGAATGGCAAGAGCCCCTGGTAGGTGGCAAATGGGTTGGCGCTTCATGCTTTGGTGTATTTCATTTGGAGAGAGTGTAACAATAGATACTTTCGAGATCAAGAGAGATCCGCTCTGCAGTTGGCTCGCCAGATTCAGTTCAATGTGTGGGCCCGTTTGACGTCTGTTCATTTCAAGCCGTCTCTCTAGAGTCATGTTTTTTGTCATGTCTGATGGCTTCTGAGAGACTAGACTGTTTCTCCCCATTGAGCATTCGCTTGTTTGCTTCTGAATGTTGGTTATTGTATTCCTCTAGTCTCATGTTGGTTTAAGCTTTTGTGTCTAGATGTTGATTTTGTTTTTTCTAGTCATTGATGTATATATCTTCTGTCTTTTTCTTCATCTTTTATTGTTATTTTGTCTTGGCTGAGAGGGTGATGGTTGTTCTGCCTTAGCCTTGGTTTGTAATTTTTCTGACATTGTTCTTGTTTTATTTATTCTTATTTACATAAAAAAATAATAATTAGGTGACTGAGAGCAAAGGGGATTTATTAGTCATGGGTCTTGGTAATAAGAATAAAGCCACCGATGGATTCCTTCTAGCAGCCAGCAAGTGTTTTTAATTTTGATTTTTCTAATTTTTGCTCAATCAATTTTAGCTGAAATGTTGCTATAACAACTCAGGGTTGAGCCAATGTATACTTCAGCCAAAATCTGCTGACACAGATATGTATAAAGCAAAGAGAAAACTGTAAAATGTGACCTCCGCGTTCTCATCCTTAAATTCTAACTCTGTCAATGGTCAGTGAGCTATTGTATATGACCAACTCTTCACTAGTTTTGGAAGCAAGCGGAAGCTGTTTGACCAATTTGGCCATTACGTGTTGAATTTTTTATGCAAGGACTCTGTAACGCCCCGCTCCACTTACAGGTATTACTCGTGAACAATTACCCAAATTGTCCACATGCCCGGTCTTTGATGAAGGGCGGACTATGTTTCAAGAAGAAACGCCCTAGGTGGGAACTAGGCTCGTCCTTCCCTTCCCTTAAACCCTAGGATTTACTAGCAGAATTGGGCTTTAAACCACACCGCGTTTGGTTAAAAAGAAATCTTGCGAAGACGCCCAAATCATTATTTTCTCATTTGAATTTAATTCTTTTCCGACCAATAATTTTACCGGGCTCCAAAAATCACCATTTAAACCAATCCATTGATGGATCACTAATTTTGGAGGAAAAACTCATCATTTTCAATTTTTCCAAAATTTCGGCATTTTCTCCAAAAATGCCCGAAAAATCCATTTATTTTGAAAATTCCTCCGTGGCCCAAAATTAATTTAGAAATGCCCCTTAATTTCCCAAAATTCCAAAATTTTAAAAAAATTTGGCCAGCGGGGCCCACTGGCACGCCCGGGGCGCGGGGCCCCGCTGGGCGCCGACCGCACGGGCTGGCCGCGCACGCCCGCATGCGCGCATGGCAGTGCGCGCGCTTGCATGAGCGCCCGACCGCGCGCGAGCCCGCGTGCGCTGCTGCGGCCGCGCGCGGGGGCTGCTGCCCCCCCTCCTGCTACTGCATCTGCAGCACTTTCACAATTCATTACCCCCTTTTTTTTTTTTTTTTTTTCTTTTGGGCATTTAAACCCATATTTTCCAGAAAAAATAACTTAAATAAAACACTTCACTTTCCATAAATTTTAGCCTCTTTTTCTCCAAAATTAAGGCTTAAACCACCTCTTGAATATTACACAACATACACCAAATACCCACTATTTTTCCAACAAACCCATATGATTTAACTTCTTGGTGTTTCTCACAACACACACCAACAATGAGGCTTTCACCCAACCTAGGCTACAACATGCCTTAAGCCATTGCCTCATTTCAACATAAAATCAAACATTACAAAAATGAAATACATTACATCTCAAAAGTCAAACACATCAACATAGGCTTCCATAAGCCATAACATACACTTGAATCTTCTTTCCATGCTTCCACATGCCATTCCACCATTTCCTTTACTTTACCATGCTTTCACAACCTATATGTGAGGGTAAAAACCTCATGAGCTATTAAGCTCAATAAGGGTGCTTATGCAATAAGTATGAACATAAACATAAATCATGTAATAACATGTGCATGCAAATGTAGTTAGGTCTTCCATGCTCTCACAACCTTTCAAGGTTTGAAGCCTTAACCTACCCCTTTCCACCATGTATCTTAACAATCCCTATGGCCATAGCTATTATGTACATGAAGAGCATGCTTAATACAACATGAAAAGTTTATAAACATACTTACAACCATGCAAGGCCACCATCCCATGGGGCCATCCCTTACCTCTTCTTGAATAATTAAATCTTCACTTCAAGAGAGCTTCCTACTTCACTTTCTCCCACCTAAAAGGGCATTTCAACAAGAACTCACTTTGCATACAAGAACACCAATTAAAGAGAAGAAGAAAATACAACTTACCTTGATTCTCTTCTCTTCCTCTTCTTCTTCTTCTTCTTTCATCTTCTCCCTTTCTTCTTTCTTTCATTCTCTCTACAAATGGCCAAAGGGAGACAAGTCTCCCACACTTGCCTTTTTATACTAGATTTCCCATTTTCAAGAATGCATCCTAGCCACTCACTAAAGGCACAATCCATGTGCTTAAGGAAAAACTAATCTCCACCACTCATTTCAAATAAACAAGTTTCTTCTCTTGGAGAAAGCACAATCCATGCTCTTCATATTGATTAATCTCATCCATTGGATTATTTTGCCTTTCCAAGATTTAAGCATAACCATTGGATCACTTGGAAAATTCTTTTTCTTTCTCATTTACTTAATGAGACAATTATAAGCCATTTACAAGACTTAATCCAAGCCATTGGATATATTTTACTTTTTCAAGAATTGATCCTAACCCTTGGATCAATTTAGTCTTTCAATACCAAAATTAGCCATTTTCTCATAAATTTATTTTGACTAATTTGAACACATCACACTTGAGAGACATAAATGCTTTTCTTCTCATTTAAATAAATCCCACAATTTTTCAAGCATTAATGGGTGACCATTTTTCCATTTCTTATTAGATTTATTTAATTCACCATAATTTCAAGCATTAATGGTGACCATTTTCTTTTCTTTTGGATTTTTCTTTTAATCCAACACCATTATGCTTCTCATTAAATGCTTGAAAGACCAATTAACATTTCTTTTGCATTTAATTAATTCACCCAATTATACTTGAACCTCAAAATGCCAAGTGTCACAACAAGACACTAACCTTGGCTTCCAAGTTTAATCTCATCTCTCCATGTGGCATTACCACATTAATTCACCAATCTTAGGGAAAATTTAATTATTTTACCACATAATTGAATATCCACCATTTTCCTAATATTTCATAATTAGATTTCTTTATGGAATTAAATTCCAAAATTACCAAATACCCCTGGTGAATTTATTAATCCCATATTCCTCCACATAAACACCAAATTGAGATTTTATTCACTTACCTACCTAATTCCACACGGAGATTATTTCAAATTTACCAAAATACCCTTTATATTGGATTTCACTATCCAAATTACCAAAATATCCCTCTCATAGGGCACCCTCAATCTCAAGGATCCAACACCTTCTCAAGGGCATTTTTGGAATTTCCTCACTTTCTTTCTCATTCTTTTAACACCTGTAACACCGGGTGTTACAGACTCTTATTTCCAAGAGGATTCTTTTCTTTTTTTTTTTTTCTTTTTGGTCAAAAAGATACTTGCTGTATCAATATATTGCAAATTACACTTAAATGAAATGTGAAGTACATGGGTATTCAAGAGGCATTTTCAGGGGTCATAGATAGTTTGCCTATCTTCCACCTAATCAAATATGTAAAATATCATAGTTAAAGCAAGGACACGTCACTGGTTCTAAATGAATATCCTCTGCTGCCAGTGCACTATATTCCTAAAGACAAACAATGAAGCAGAGAGCTTATGTCCCTCTCCCATCAACAAGAAGTAATTAATGTTGAGGGAAGGCAAATTTGAAGAGAGAGAGTTGAAGAAATTTCTAAAAATTACATTGTATTGACTGCTATAGGAGAAGCCTAAACCAAATAAAGTTAATCCAGGCAGTAAAATGTCATGGACCAAATCCATGGAGGTAATGACTTGCAAAGCACATTAAGCGAAGGAGAAATGAATATTGTACCCTTCCAGTACTGCAATATGAATACGAATGACATGTTCATGAATGGTACCCGGATGAATTTTTAAGTTTAAAATGATTATGCAGCAACAAAGACCATAATGCAGTTACCTATATGCGTACGGTCGTTCTTCAAGATAAGATTTATTGACTTCTTATAAGTATTTCTAGAAAAGCTGTTGAGAAGCTGATAAATTGTTCTTTAATCAACGGATTATTTGCAGAAACAAGTAGATAAACAGAGTTCATAAGACATTCTCTAACTAGACAAAATGAAGATCCTCCAATTGCATTCTTTCGTATAGTTGAAATGCCTGTTGGTGAAACAACTGGCTATTTTTGAAAAAAAAAAAAAAACTTGAGGATACAGTTTAAATAAAATCAATTTGGTGCAAAAGTGCAATAATATTGGGAATAGCAGCATGTTGACATAATTGAATACACATCAAGATTTTAAATATAATTAGGTTTGAGCAAAAACATTGCCCAATGAAGCACAGAAATATACATTGATCACAACTCCAAAAACCAGAATTATACTGACAATTTTTCAAAGTAAACAGAGAAGTAACCGTGCCGAAACTGTTCCATAAACGTGCCAACAAACTGAATAGAGAATAGGGATTCACATAACTAAGGGACTGGTTGAATCGTGAAGCAACCCGTGTCACACTAAAGGAGCAGACACATTAAGTCCCAACATAGTTAAATGCAATCGATGCAGTGGCAGTATTAACAGAATGTCAACATGCAATCCTAATAACTTCCTTTTAATTACAGGTTTTGCAAAAAGTGGCTAGTCTTCTCAATGTTCAAATATAAAAATCTTCGAGTTGTACAAATATCAAGCATCATTACCTTCCAATTTTCAAAGAAAGAAAGAAAGAGGGTAGAGTAGCGAAAAACCACTAGCAAAAGAAAAGAGAAACAGAGAACTTTATATACACAAACAGCATGCAAGGCCCACATGCTCCCATCCTTTCCTCTCAAAATTCAAGTTCTATACATGGTTGGATAGAATAATTCCATCAATAGTAGTTTCATCTTAAACTAAATGGACATGAAATAGCATAAAAAAAAACTCGTGATTTATTTAGGGGGCCCATCACAATCAACAAGCTCTAAACATTTTTTTACCGTGATGCCTTCATTCCACAACTGGCACCTTAAGAATAGAGTGAAATGGGGCGAAACCGATCTTTACACCACCCATGGTGATATTCCAAATAACCGCGAGGACAACCTGTGCAATCAGCAGGATGGGTGCCAAGAACAATGACTCTAGTGCTTGCTGGATCTGCAGGCACTGGAAAATTCTCGCAGTACTCACAATCCCCATTACAAAAACCAGGAACGGCATTTCCATAGGGATGAGTGCTCTTCTTTTCTTCTGCCTCCTTGTACACAAGGTGAATCCCAACCTCCTTCACTTGATAATGATCACTTGCAACTGAAATATTCATTTCATTGCCACCTTCCAACTGATCCTCAAACTTCCAATAACTTAACCACATCAAGTCCTCACCAGCTCTTGGAATTCCATGAACTTCTGGGCAATAGCTCCATTTCAAATGCTTGGTTGCATTACTGATAATTGTGTGTAAGTGCCAGCCTCCCGTCCCATCATAATCAGATGAAGCATTGGAAGTCCCAGGGTTGGGAAGTGCATAAACAGAACATATAGACAAACCTTGAGTTCTGAAATTAGCATCGGAAGGCATGGTAAAAGATATTGAGGATCCTACGTTCTTAAGACTGAATCTGTTAGGCATCTTGCTTCCAAGCACATAAGTGCAAAATGTATAAGACTCGTGTAATCCCTATACAAAAAAACAAAATAAGTTAAACAGTAATATACAACCCCCTGAGAGAGAGAGAGAGAGAGAGAGAGAGAGAGAGCACTAGGGGAGGAGACATCCGGGTTTTATGTGATGCATTGATTGATAAAAACTCCATAAGTGATTTTTCCATGCCTTCAAAGTCACATAAGCCCAAATTGTTAATTAGCTCCACATCAACACATTCTAAGGGTTCTAATTTGAATAAGCCGAAAATCTCAACTAGACTCGTGCAAGAATAATAACCTAAGGATTTTACGGTTAAATCTACTGAGGCAAAGCTTATTTTTTTCAACAATTCACTGTCTTCAGTCTGCAATTCTTCTAAACTTTCCTGCAGCCCGTCAAGTGTCAAAAGCCTTGGGCATGATTTTAACCATAGCTTCTGGAGCCCAAAAAGATCCTTAATGCAATTTGGTAGGCTACAAATTGGATTCCCGCTCAAATCCAATATCTGCAATGAGGATAGGCCGCTAAATTCCCTAGGGAAACTGTCATAAGACAGATTGCAATTTGCAAGACTTAAATGTACCAAAGACTTCGGAAAAGAAACCCATGAAAATTCTGGCTGACTTCTTAGATTTAGTGGACAAGGCAATGCAGATAAATGCCATGCTTTCACGTTCCCATTGATAGAGAATAATCGATTTATTGGAGTTCGATCTGCTAGAAGCACTGCCAAAGAATTCATATTACCCAGCTCAGCTGAAAAATTTTCAAGCTTTAAGCAACCGCTAATGTTGAGTGTTGCCAGAGATTTTAGCCTATAAAAGGTTTGTGGAAGCTCCCTCAAGCTTCGACAATTGCTCAAGTTTAAGAAAACAAGTCTTTCTAGGTATCCAATTGATTCATCAACCTTAACCAACCCAGTACAATTTTCAAGTATAAGTCTCTCAAGATTTGGCAACCTTGAGAAATCAGGAGTCTCAAAAAAATAACAGGAATGACTTAGATTAAGGATTTTCAGTAATACGAGGCACTGTAAAACAACAAGAGAGAACAAATGTTAATAATTTGGTTAAAAATCTAATGAAATTACAAATTGATAGAAGAAATAAAAAGAAAGGGAAATAGGAAACAAACCTTGGTTCCATTTAAACCCGTTTTCAAGCGACTATAAGGCATTTCAAGAGAAACCAGCATGTCCAAAGGAAAATCCTTGGGTATCCTTTCTAAAGGGAAATGAGACCAATGCAACCACCTCAATCCTTTGGGGAAATTTTCATAGTTTCCAAATAATTGTACATGACTAATCTGTAGAAGTTGGAGATTGGACATCCCAGAAAATGCATCACCTTCCAAAGGTACATTTGAATGCATGTCAAGAACGAGGCCTCTGATTTTTCTTGTGCCTTGACAAAGAACGGGAAGGGGGAGCAATGATAAATAAATTGCATCTTTTCACAAATATGTACAAAATAAATAAGTATAGTTAATTCATACAAATTTTCCCTTCAAGACACTAAAGGAATCCTCGTAATTCCAGAGCCTGCTGCGTTCTCCTAACTCTTTGGGTGATTCTTACCGGACAATTTCCCTTCCCATTTCCTGAATCAATTGATGCATCACCACCTTGTTACCTTCAATGGTTAACATATTTCTGTCAATAAGATTATGAATCCCAACCAATGTGAAATAATTACATCCATCTAGGATTGTAGTTGTGGTGTCTTTGTCCCCTCCAACAAAGAAGCAAGCAATATGTAACACCCAGTGTTACAGGTGTTAAAAGAATAGGAAAGAAAGTGAGAAAAATTCCAAAAATACCCTTGAAAAGGTGTTGGATCCTTGAGATTGAGGGTGCCCTATGAGAGGGGCATTTTGGTAATTTGGATAATGAAATCCAATAAAAGGGTATTTTGGTAAATTGAAAATAATTCCTATGTGGAATTAGGTGAGTAGGTGAATTAAATCCCAATTTTGTAATTATGTGGAGTTAAGGGATTAATAAATTCACAAAGGGTATTTTGGAATTTGGAATTTAATTCCATAAAGGAATTTAATTATGGAAATAGGGAAAATGGTGAATATTGAATTATGTGAGAAAATAATTAATTTTCCCTAAATTTGGTGAATAAATGTGGGGATTGAAGGATCATGAACGAGGAAACAAAGCATGCAACGGAAGCGTTTTAAAATAAAAAACGTTCCTCGTATTGATAAGAATCTAGGAGACTTACTTTTGCAGCGGATTACCGGACGGAATGGAGCGATGGGAGCTTCTTCGCGTTGTGGAGACGACGGCTGTCCTGCTAGCCTTCGGCTCCGTCGCATCAGAACTCAAACGCACCCTTTCGATCTTCCGGAGTATGACTCGAACTCGTGGCCTCTCTTCGGTGAAGAAGAATGAAAAACGACTTAGATGAAAAAACAACTAAAGAGAGATATATATAGGGAGAACCCTAGGGTTAAAACCCTAGTGGGCCAAACCCTAATGGGCCAAGATCTTTTAATTAATTTTCTAATTGGGTTAGACCAATTAATTAATTAAAAAACCCTAATGAACTATTATTTTATTCTAGCCCAATGGACCATTCTGAATAAAATAATTCTCTCTTAATGTAATTCATCCAACAAGCCAAATGTATTAAAAAATATATGAGTTACATCGAGCTACCCTGGGGACCAAAAGACAAATTATTCACGGCTACTAAAATGACCAAAATATCCCTGCTACCTAGTAGCTATATTTTGTCATTCTAAGTGTTCCAACTATCACCATATGGTAACACTGACCCCACGAATAATTTTGCATATGCCATGTCTTTGACCTACTAGTGTAATGACGAAAATACCCCTCTGCGTAACACCCATCATTTAGAAAGGAATAATGTACTAACACCTTTCTAAATGACTTCTACCATCCTTAGATCACTAGTCTAATAATCCGTGACTACTCGAATGTACTTGCTTATCACTGGGAGCTACCGAGAAGCACACACTCTTAAGTCACGTTCCCAGGGCCCTAGATTATTCGATTATTCTTGGACAATCACAAGGGGGTGAATCACAGAAACTATCTTGCATTAGTCTGTCTTAGCTAATTAGAAACCATACTCCCAACTCAAAAGGATATTGATCTTTGATAGACCTCACCTACAATGAATCTAAGAATATAGCTCCAGGTTCACTAGACCACCAACTAATACTCAAGTATTAGAGTACTCGTCCACGTAGTAGCAGTGATAGACTAGCTCCATGATAATTAGTACTTTGTCATTAGCTTCTATCACAGGTCCACTCTACGCATTCCAAATGCGCTTGTACAATTAGAGTAAACGGACTGTTTACTGGCTAAGGCAAGCCATCCTCCATTAGGATCTATTGCACAATGATCTTATCATGATAGAATGCCCAGTTCTATCAAAAGATCAAGAGTAATATTTTCTTGCTTATTAAGTACCCATGATTCATGCCTAACTGTGAAGAACGACCCATCACATGAATCACTTACTTAATAGCATGGACACCTTTCCAACAATTAAATGCAAATAATATATGTGCCATAAACTGAATAAAAGAAACATCATTATCATAAATTAAACAAAACATGTCTTTAGGGCATACATTTCCAACAGGGATGCCACATGGATGGATGAGATTAAAGCTTGGAAGCCAAGAATGGTGTCATGGAGTGACACTTGGCAAGTGGGTGGTCCAAGTTAAATGAAGAGTTAAATAAATGTAAAAGAAATGATATTAGTCATTCTAGCATTTAATGAAGGCAATGATAATGTTGCCTAAAAAGAAAATACAAGAGGAAAAGAAAATAGTCATGCATTAATGGTTGGAAAATGGTGGCATTTAATTAATTCATTATGGAAATGAATTATGTCTCTCAAGTGGTCTTTCAAGTGATGGCATGAAATTAGTCCCCTTAAAAAATAAATGAGAAAAATAGCTATTTTGGCATGGAAGACTTGATCCAAGGGTGGAGATTAAGTCTTGAAAATCTAATGGTTGAGATGATTCAAGAGAAGTGGCATGGATTGCCACGTGTAAAGGGATTTGAATGGTTGAGATCTAGTCTTCAAAAGTAAAAGAAATCTAATGGTGGAGATTAAAGAAGACAAGAGCACATGGATTGTGCTTGTTATGGAAGGCTAGGATGTATTCTTCCAACTTAAGTGAAATCCTAGGGCTAAGATTTATTCTTGCCATGGAAATAAAATAAGTGAATTAAAGGGGAATTTTGGCTATATAAAGGGAGGTAGAGAAGAAGGCTAAGCTTTTTGGCCAAATGCTTAGAGGAAGAAAGGAAAGAATGGAGAAGAAAGGAAGAAGGAAATGAAGAATGTAAAGGTAAGGTTTCTACCTTATAGTAATAAAGAGAAATCCTTTTATCTTTCTTGTATGGTGGCTTAGCTACCTTATTTTTTTTAAGGGTTTCTTAAGAAAGAGCAAAGGTTGAAAGCAATGAAGGCCTTGAAGTTAAAGCATGTGGAAACTTCAAAGAATGGAAAAAGGTAAGGGATGGCCCCATGGGATGGTGGCCTTGCATGGTTGTAAGTATGTTTATAAACTTTTCATGTTGTATTAAGCATGCTCCTCATGTACATAATAGCTATGGCCATAGGGATTGTTAAGATACATGGTGGAAAGGGGTAGGTTAAGGCTTCAAACCTTGAGAGGTTGTGAGAGCATGGAAGACCTAACTACATTTGCATGCACATGCCATTATATGATTTATGTTTATGTTCATACTTATTGCATAAGCACCCTTATTGAGCTTAATGGCTCATGAGGTTTTTACCCTCATATGTAGGTTGTGAAAGCATGGTAAAGTCAAGACAAGGTGAAATGGCATGGGAAAGCATGGAAGAAGATTCAAGTGTATATTTTGGCTTGTGGAAACTTATGTGTTTGATTTGTGTAATGTAAATTTGTTGTTAGTTGAAGTGTATGTTGTATTTATACAATGAGATAGTGGCTTATGGCACGTTGGTGCCTAGGTCGAGTGAGGTCTCATATGGTGTGTATGGTGGGAAGCACTAAGAAGTTAAATCCTATGATTTATGGTTGGAAAATAGTGGGTGTTTGATGTATGTTGTGGAGATATCAAGTATATTGTTTAGGACTTAATTATGGAGAATTAAAGGCAAAATTTGGATGAAAGTGAGGCATTTTATTCAATTTATTTTCTGGAAAGTTTGGGTTTAAATGCCCAAGAAAAAAAAAAATGCAGAAGCAGCAAAAGGGGCAGCCAGCAGCAGCAGGCTGCTGGGCGGCCGCGCGAGCAGGCGGCCTCGCCTGGGTGCGGGCGTGCGCGCGGCCGAGCGCGGGCGGGCGGCTGCGCGCGGGAGGCCGCGCGCGAGGGCATGCACGGACGGGCGGCCACGCGACCGCGCGCGGGTAGGCGCGGCCAGCGCCAGCAGGGCCCCGAGCGGGCCTCGGGGCGCCGGGGCCCGCCGGCCAAATTTAAAAAAAAAAATGAGAAATTTGGGGCATTTCTTAATTGAATTTGGGCCCTGGAGGAATTTTCAAAGTAAAGGGATTTTTCGGGCATTTTGAAGAAAATGCCGAAATTTTGGAAATTTGAAAATGATGAGTTTTTCCTCCAAAATTGGTGATTCATCAATGGATTGGTTTAAATGGTGATTTTTGGAGCCCGGTAAAATTCTTGGTCGAAAAAGAATTAAATTCAAATGAGAAAATAATGATTGGGCGTCTTCGCGAGATTTCTTTTTAACCAAACGCGGTGTGGTTTAAAGCCCAATCCTGCTAGAAAATCCTGGGGTTTAAGGGAAGGGAAGGACGAGCCTAGTTCCCACCTAGGACGTTTCTTCTTGAAACATAGTCCGCCCTTCATCTCAGACCGGGCAGGTGGACAATTCGGGTAATTGTTCACGAGTAACACCCGTAAGTGGGAGCGGGGCGTTACACAATATCAAGGAATAAATCTTTGTCGTGGTCATCTTGTAAAGAGTCGTAACTTAGTTTGAGTTTCTCAAGGATTTCATTGTCTGGAATTGCCTTCAATTTTTGTAGTTGACTTTTCCACACATCTAAACTTCTGCCAGATAGGGAAGAACCCAAAATTTTAATAGCTAATGGAAGCCCGCTGCAATAATCTACTGCCATTTTTGAGTCTTTCAAATAACCACCAATAGGATGGTTTTGTCCAAAGGCATACCAACTGAAAAGTTGTAGGGATTCGCCGCAATCCAACTCCTCTACCTTGTGTACTTTCCAACACTTATGAGGTCTTAGTAAGTGCTTGTGTCTAGTAGTTATGATCAATTTACTACCTGGTGAATGCCAATCCTTCATTCCAAGGACTACATCTAATTGTTCCTGTTTATCCACATCATCAAGAACGAATAGCTTCTTTAATCTTAAGAATCCCTTCATCAACATGGTGTATTTTGTCCTCTCTTCCACGCAGAATATCTGAAAGAAGCCGCCTTTGCAAATCAATTAAACCGTTTTGTAGTCCAGAAATTTCTCTTATATTTTCTAGGAAACTGGTACCTTCAAATTTTGAGAAGTTTGAATTGTACACAAATTTAGCAATGGTTGTCTTGCCAATTCCACCCATCCCACAAATGGCAAAAATTCCAACATCAATCCCCCCATCTTGTAACCACAAATTAATGCTTTTGGCACGGGAATCTAGTCCAATGGGGTGAGTGGCAACATTCAAGACTCTTGGCCGGCTTAGCTTGTCTTCAACCACCTTGACAATTTTTTGGATAAGTTTTGACTCGTACCTATAGTTTTCAATCCGTGCAGAAAGTAATAGCTCATCAATCGCTAAGCATCTGACAACTTAAATAAATTAAAATTTTCTCTACAAAAAACTAATATATTATGAAAATTATCATGGTCCACAAAAAAAATTGCATCCGTTTGAACTTAAAATTAATACCCATTATGATGAAGCCAAAAATATGAAAAAAACAATGGAAAAATAAGATAAATCATATAAATCGAATGGCGAAAGAACTCTTTAATGACAAGGAATTTTGTTTCTAAAAAATAAGATACGTTTTCATAGGTGAAGTTCCTCCAATCTACCAATCTCTCCCCCCACCCAAGCTACTTGAATCTATTATCTTTTAGAAAGTTAATGGAGTCTATTTCTAATAGAATATGTCTTCTTGCAAAGACATTGCATCACAAGCAGCGTCCATAGGGTATCCTGTAACTGTGAAACAAATTAGCTATATTATAATTATGATCTAATTAATTTGATAATATTATAATATAAAAACTAGCAAAATTATATTCATGATATTGTAATATTACAATTTTTATTATCTTGATATTAAAGTTTAAAATTTTATAAAAAATTAGAAATTTTACAATGGCAAATTGTTTCTATTAATATTTTTACTAATGATTACTCAAATATACTTTTTTGATACATTTTTTGCACCTTAGAATATTTGATTAATATTATAATTAAATTACAGTCCATTCACAACAATGGACAGAGAAGTGGGACGCAAACAATTACCTATCACCTCCATCTGGTAAAGGCATTCCTGCTAAACCGGCAACTTCCTCCAGCGCTTCCCTCCACCCCTTCAATTTCTCCTTCCACTCCTTTGCTGCTTTACCCGCTCTCAACTTGAACTTGAATCGCTTTTCATGCCTCGCAAATGCCTCTGCATAAACTCCCTTTTGTTTCCTGACATCCGACGGATCCACGCCGTAGAACACCGACAGAACAAGGTGGCCAGAGTCCTCCCTGTGTTCGAGGATCATCGCAAGCTCATCGAGGCACCAGCTCGAAGACGCGTAGTTTCTAGAGAAGACAACAATTGAAACCCTCGACTCTTTGATTGCCCTCTGCAGCTCAACCTTGATGCTTTCTCCTCTTTGGATTTCATCATCGTCCCTGAAGGTGCGAAATCCAGCGTTTGTAAGAGCCGTGTAGAGGTGGTCGACGAAGGTCCAGCGAGTGTCCTCGCCTCTAAAGCTCAAGAACATGTGATAGCTGCCGCTACTCCGAGAATCGGAAGAGGAGGAAGAGGTGGGCTCTTTGGCTCTTTGTTGATGATTCAATAGATTTTCAACCTGTACATTTTCATCAACATGCTTGCAACATTTGTTAGACAGATAAACTGAATCAAGAGTTTTCAAAATATCTTTAGCATTTGAACACTTAGAAACTTTAACATAAATATCATCACTTAGGGCATGCTGTAAAATATGCATAGCTCTAATATTTAACGAAAAAATCATTTTATCACGATCATCCCATTCCATCTTTGGTTTTGAAACAAAACCATTTTCCACAATATGCTACAAATAACAGTCGATGGATGTCATGAAAATACAAATTCTTTTTCTCCAAAAATCATAATAAGAGCCATTAAAATATGGTGCCACATTAGTAGGATAACCTTCCTTAAGAGCCATGGATCTCTCCTCAGGTTGTTAGACCTTGAAATAAGGAGTTAGGCTCTGATACCAATTGTTAGAACAGTAGGTTCTATGGCACACACCAAGAGGGGGGGTGAATTGGTTATTTTAAAAACTTAATTGATAGAACTTTGAAATCCTTTTGATTGAAAATAAAAACTCAATGCAAGTGAGGATAATGAAATGCTAGCAGTGATAAACAAATAAAAAGAAACATAAGCAAGAGAGAACACAAAGATTTATAGTGGTTCGGCTTAACCCAAGCCTAATCCACTACCTTAGCTCCTCACCAAGGATTTTTCAAACCATCCACTATCAACCCCCTACTCAACCCGAGTAGGTCCTCTAGTCCGAGACTAGGAATTACAACCTCCCACTCAAATGGGCCCTCTAGCTACACAAGCTAGGAAAATAACAATGATACAAATGAAAGAGAGAATCTAAGAGTTAACACTCTTAGTTATAAGTTCTCTCACAATGAAAACTAGGCTTAAGAATAGATTTACAATGATAGAACAAAGCCTTGCATAGAAAAATATAACTATGAAAGCACAGAAAACACTGTAAGCACGAATAAAATGATTTGTAATATTTAGATCATCTCGTTTTTGTCCATTAGCCTTCTCTCGATCATCCATGACATGTATATATAAGTGTCCCACAAAGTTGAAGTGAAATATAGCTGTTTGGAGCCGTTGGGATTTGTAAAAATAGCCGTTGGAATCTTTCTACGAAACACATAGTCGATAGAGAAAATAGGTTAGTCGACTATTTCTTCAAGTAAAAACCAAACATAGTCGACAGAAAGAAAGTGATAGTCGACTATTTCTAACACAAAATCCCATAGTCGACAGATACATATGCACAGTCGACTATTGTAAAATTGTGAAGAAAATTTTGAATTTTATGAACAAAAATAGTCGACAGATGCCATAAATAGTCGACAGATCAAAAACAGCATAGTCGACTATCCTTTTGCATAGTCGATTATCCTTAACAGCATAGTCGACTATTCTTAGGCATAGTCAACAGATTGAAGCCCACAGTCGACAGATGAGAAAGATTTTCAACAGAATGAAGCTTGAAAACATTACAGCATATTTACATTCCATTTTGTTTAATTTATATTTTACCTTCCATTTGGATTAATACATAAATGTAAATAAGAAAGTACCCCCATTTGGATTCAATAAAAATATCTAAAAAATCAAAATCCATAAGAATAAAAAAGTAGAATTTGGATTTTAGTAAGAACTTAGGATTTTGCGATTTTACCACCTCCAAGATATACACTTTCTATTTCTTAAAAAAATCGTTAAAAATCATTTTATCACTAATGAATGTTAGCTATTGAATTACCAGGAGTTAGCTTTCTAAAAAGGAAACATTTTCATATATGTCTCTTTATAAGGTGCTAGTCTTCCAGACTTATAAAAAAATATTGAAACGTTATCAAAATGAGTTTCAAGATATGATGCATGAACTAAAGGATTTTTCATACGATTAAGTTTCAAGCCAAAACCTTTCATGCATGTTTCAAAATATGAAAGCCTATTTTGAAGTATGAGATTAACATAAATGATTTTTCATACTTAAGATTGGATTTTCATCAAACACATATATGTTAAAGATGGTCTTTTGCCTTAGAACAATTTTAGCTCTATGTTGACCAACGACTTCAAAGCTAATTTGAAAATCATTTTAGGAGATTCTTTTAAGACTAAATACTTGACTTTACAAATCTCCAACTAATATAGAAAATGATAAATCTTTTGGTTTTCATTTTAACAAAGCATTTGAAATTGATTTTTGTTGAAAACCATAGACTTGACTCATGACTTAGGGATAAAACAAGGTATTGTTTTTCATCATCAAAACTAAACACAAGGGTAGAACATCAATCTCCCCCTTTTTGAGGATGACAAAACTTAAAATCAATTTCACAAATCTCTCCCCCTTTTTGTTATAAATCAAAAAGGTAAGGCTTTTGAAAAAATAGACTCTTCCTTAAACCAGAAGATAATCTTTCTCCCCATTTTTAACTCTCCCCCAACGATAGTTTGAAAAACTTCATTTTGAAATAAAAACATTTCAAACGATTTCACAAATCTTAAAATAGATAATCTCCCCCTTAAACCAAAATCTTTTCAATAGAAAGGAATTGGAGATAAACATAATCAAGTAAAGATAGTTTTCAAAACTAGAGATAGCTCCCCCTTAAGATGACATTGTTAATATCAAACATAATATTTCAGCACATGTCATATATATATAAAAAAAACATTTTTCATGAGATGCCAAAAAAAAATTTTCATACCATATTGCAAACTCATGATCATATCAAAGCCAATCTATATCTTTCAAAGTAATCACTCATATTTTAATAGTCAAAGCACTAGATCAAATGCATAGCCATTCATCATATAAGAGGGATATACATTAAATGATCAATATAGGAGTGAAATAAATCATTTCAAGCAAATAGAAAGACTCTCTTTGAAAAAGACTCCCCTTTAAACTTATACGGGAGGTTTTAAGATATAGAGACATTTTTCATATAAAAATAGAATAGCAATTTGTCTCAATTCAAATGATTTTGGCAAGAGTAAAATATGACAATGATCATAAATTTGAGGAATGAACCACATGCACTCATATATATATGTTCAAAGAATAAGTGGTCATCCAAAAACATAAATCTAAACAAGTTATGGCAGATTTAATGTAAGACATATTAAAGGATAGGCTTTAAGAACATGCATTTGTCTTTTGATAATCTTAGCCATACTTGTAATCACATAGGATCATTACATATAGATAACTTCAAAAAGAAAGATGATCCATTAGCAAATAAAGCATGATTTCATACTCAAGTATTCATTTGTCACACAAAGATAATCAAGCTATTTCATACAAGAAAAATAGCATTATAAATGATTCAAGACATGAATACTATATGCCATCAAGAATATATCATTCATCAATTTTTTTGAGATCTAAGAGATTGACGGCAAAGCCCTTTGATTTAACCAATGACAGATTTGAGAGACATGAAGGATCGAAACTTCTTCAGATAAAATCACTTGAACTCAAGGATTGATGGGGATTTATCTAGAGTTTGATTTCCAATAGATTTGGACATGATACCATTTGATATTTTCTTTTTCAGCAAGATTCCTTGAATTTTTGCTAGGGCTATAGCATTTGTATTTGCACATTTGATTTGGAATATTGTGGGGATTTATGCCATAGTCTTTTTGTTCCATCCATAGGATTTGAGCAACTATATAATCACTTTTAGTGAAAGAGAATGGAATGGAAATTCACTTCCTTCTAAATAAAGACACTAGGAAATTTCTTATAACTTGTCATGGATCACTAGTGTTCTTTTTAGCTATTTTGCCTCCAAGATGGGATTTCTTAATATTGGATTGAAATCTAGCATATAGGCAAACACTAAACACAATGTTCATCCTATTAGCTATAAAATATAGCAATTGTCCAATCATATTTCCATATAGCTCATTTTCCACCATTTGGCATTTCCCATATTTGTTTAGGCTTGATGTACTATTCTTTTGAGATGCAACTTTTCAAAAATATTAAATTTCTTAAGAATATGTAATTTTTTGCTTAGACATAAGGATCCCTTCATCTTCTTTATACTATACTTATCTCAAGTTCCCTTTGTATTAGATTGGCAACTTTGATTCCATAGGGATTTATTTGAGGATTTGAAAAAAAAAAAATGTTATCTACATAGATTATTTGTAGATTCATAAAATGTTCTTGCTATGAGGCTTAGAGTAATGTTATATCTATTTGACCTCTTTTAGATTCTTCCTCTAGAATAAACTTGTTAGGACTTTCATGTCATGACTTAGGGGCTTGTTTTCAACAATATAGTGCCTTGGAGAGTTTGAGCACATAATTCTCATATTGAGGATTCTTAAGATTGGAAGTTTGTTCCGCATACACTTCCTTATTTATAACCACTTAAAGACACTTTTGACATTCTCTTGATGAGCTTAAAGGATTTGTGGCATGCTAATGCCAACAACATTCTTATGGATTCTAGACTTGCTACGGGAGCCTAGGTTTCATCATGATCTTTTCCTTTTTCTTGACTATACCCTTAAGCTACTAATCTAGCTCTATTCCTCTTTTATCCATTTTGATTCTAAACAATCATTTGGTTCATATGGTTGGGTGATCTTTAGGTCTTGGAACCAATCGCATACACCACTTCTTTCAAATTTATTTAGCCCTTCTTGTATAGCCATAAACCAATTTTCATCATTCAAGGCTTTCTTAATGCTTTTTGGCTTTCTTGAGATATAAAGACATCATAGTAACACTTATTTCTAATGAGAAGATCTTGTTCTAATTTTTCTAGAAACATTTTCTATGATCTCATTATCTTGCACACATTTTCTCTTAGAAATGATGATTTTCTCTTTTCATGAGCTACATTTTCTTCATTAAGCAATTAAGCTTATTATCATTTGATAGATTTGATTCTAATGATCTAATGAGAATTTTTCAAATCTTTATCCTAATTCTTTATCACCACCTTCCTTGGGTTTCAGAACTTCAACCCTCACATAATTAACTATAACTAGAATAGATTCTTTTATTGTTAGAGTCATATAATTAAATACTCTATATGCTTTACTTTGAGTAGAATATCTTAAGAAAATTCTTTCATCACTCTAAACATCAAATCTTTCCTAAAGAATTTTTACCACTGTTAAGGATAAAACATGTACTACCAAAAATATGAAAATATGAAATATTTGGTTTATAACTCATAGGGGTTTTCTTTAAGATAGGCTTTATAGAAATCCTATTCAACATATAGCATGGGGTGTTAATGGCTTAGACTAAAAAGGAATTTTATCACATAGCACAATTCTAGCCATTTATTGTAAAGATCTATCTTTCTTTTCAACTACCTCATTTTGTTCTAGCACTAGAAAATTATGACCAATATCATTTTTCTTCACAATAGTGTTTGAATTGCTCATTTCGAAATTCTCCCCATGATCACTTGAAATTTTTGAAATATATATATTCATTTATCAGAAGATTTCAAATTTGTCTAAACGTTTGACTCATAGAAGCAAGAAATATTATCAAGTGAACCTAGAGTAATCATTCATAATAACTAGCACATATTATTTTTTACCTAAGTTTAGTGTTCTCATAGGACCAAAAATATCTAAATAAAGTGAAGTTAGAGACCTAGAGATTGTGACTCTATTGTTAGGCTTAAATAATATATTTATTTATTTGCCTTTCATTCATGCACCACAAATGTGGTCTTTTCCATATTTAGGCTTAGGCAATCCTTCTCAACAAGATCATGTTTGGATAGATTATAGGAGCATATTCATATTTGCAGGACTTAGTTCATTATGCCATAGATAAATAGATGAGAGATGAATGATACTAGGCATTTCTCTTATACTAGATGAAAATAAGTCTATGCACAATTTCCATCCTATTTTCTATGATCTTCATTTCATTTGCTTTGTGACAAGATACTTCACATGGATTAGCATTAAAGCATATTTATATCTCTTATCACATAATTGACTTGTGCTAGCTAGGAACATCTATCAAGAAAGCATTTCTAGCATATATCAATAAACTTTATTTTCCCTTTACTCATAAGTATATATCAAAACACTATAACTCTCCCTTAATTTTAGAAATCAATATAAGTTTTCAACAAAGTCATAAAGTCAAACTTATAACTCAAGATCATCAAAACTTATAAATAGAGAGTTTAGGGAAAGAAATATACCACCAAGATTTTAATTAATAAAATCTTTCTTACACTTGGTTGGCAATACATCATTTGGGGTTGAATTTCTTTTTCATCCCCTTTTCTTTCATGCTTGATTCATCCGCAAAGATTTCACTTTAAGTTTCATTTGGATGTCAAGCAACCTGCAAAAATAAATCATCTACAAGCTTTTGGTGCCCAAACCACTTTGGGTTCATCATTGTTAGCATAGAGCTCCTCCTTAGGAACCCAAATTTGTTTAACCTTATGTGGATTGTTTCTTACAAAACCTTTGTTTCTAAAATGATACCAATAGCTAGGATGTGAAGCAAAGGATTTTTGTTTCCTTTTTATGACAACTGTTCGCTTCTTATCCTTATCCACATTCCTCTTAAAATGAGAATTCTTAGGTATCAAAACATTCTTAGATCCTTGAGGATTAAAATGAAAAACATTAGAAGGCTTAGTTTCCTTAGGAATCCATTTCATTTTAGGTCCAAAATATGATTTCCTTTTTAAAGGACAGTTGTATGCAATGTGACCTAATTTACCACAATAAAAGAATTTAATTTCATGATAGGTGTGTAAATGTGAGCTCTTGGCTTTTGCTCTTGGACTATGAAAAATTTCAACACCTTTGTTATGATCACAAGAATTTGAAATCTCTTCTTTTAAAATGGATTTCTCATTTAATGCACTGTTCGAGGATTTCAATTCAAACTCTTCCAAAACTTTTTCCTTTGAAAATTCTTTATTGGAAGCAAGCAAATATTCATTCTTTGATCTCAAAACTTCCAATTCATTTGACAATAAATCTAATTGCTTTTGACAAGATTTGTTCTTTGAGCAAAGTTTTTCAAAAATGACATATAATTCATTTAAAGCATTCAACAACTCTTGATTTGTAAAAGGATCATGGTCATTATTTTTAGCATTCAAAGAACTAGACTTATGATCATTTTCACTATCACTACAATCATCAAAATCAACAGTAGAAGTAGAGGTTACCTCATCTTCTTCATTTGCTATGAAGCACGGGATGGGTTTTGAATTTTCTTCCTTCTCTCTTTGTTGATGATTCAATAGATTTTCAACTTGTACATTTTCATCAACATGCTTGCAACATTTGTTAGACAAATAAACTGAATCAAGAGTTTTCAAAATATCTTTAGCATTTGAACACTTAGAAACTTTAACATAAATATCATCACTTAGAGCATGCTGTAAAATATGCATAGCTCTAATATTTAACGAAAAAATCATTTTATCACGATCATCCCATTCCATCTTTGGTTTTGAAACAAAACCATTTTCCACAATATGCTACAAATAACAGTCGATGGATGTCATGAAAATACAAATTCTTTTTCTCCAAAAATCATAATAAGAGCCATTAAAATATGGTGCCACATTAGTAGGATAACCTTCCTTAAGAGCCATGGATCTCTCCTCAGGTTGTTAGACCTTGAAATAAGGAGTTAGGCTCTGATACCAATTGTTAGAACAGTAGGTTCTATGGCACACACCAAGAGGGGGGTGAATTGGTTATTTTAAAAACTTAATTGATAGAACTTTGAAATCCTTTTGATTGAAAATAAAAACTCAATGCAAGTGAGGATAATGAAATGCTAGCAGTGATAAACAAATAAAAAGAAACATAAGCAAGAGAGAACACAAAGATTTATAGTGGTTCGGCTTAACCCAAGCCTAATCCACTACCTTAGCTTCTCACCAAGGATTTTTCAAACCATCCACTATCAACCCCCTACTCAACCCGAGTAGGTCCTCTAGTCCGAGACTAGGAATTACAATCTCCCACTCAAATGGGCCCTCTAGCTACACAAGCTAGGAAAATAACAACGATACAAATGAAAGAGAGAAGCTAAGAATTAACACTCTTAGTTACAAGTTCTCTCACAATGAAAACTAGGCTTAAGAATAGATTTACAATGATAGAACAAAGCCTTGCATAGAAAAATATAACTATGAAAGCACAGAAAACACTGTAAGCACGAATAAAATGATTTGTAATATTTAGATCATCTCGTTTTTGTCCATTAGCCTTCTCTTGATCATCCATGACATGTATATATAAGTGTCCCACAAAGTTGAAGAGAAATATAGCCGTTTGGAGCCGTTGGGATTTGTAAAAATAGATGTTGTAAGCTTTCTGCGAAACACATAGTCGACAGAAAAAATAGGTTAGTCGACTATTTCTTCAAGTAAAAACCAAACATAGTCGACAGAGAGAAAGTGATAGTCAACTATTTCTAACACAAAAATCCCATAGTCGACAGATACATATGCACAGTCAACTATTGTAAAATTGTGAAGAAAATTTTGAATTTTGTGAAAAAAAATAGTCGACAGATGAAAATCCATAGTCGACTATCCTTATATGATAGTCGACAGATCAAAAACAGCATATTCGACTATCCTTTTGCATAGTCGATTATCCTTAACAGCATAGTCGACTATTCTTAGGGATAGTCAATAGATTGAAGCCCACAGTCGACAGATGAGAAAGATTTTCAACAGAATGAAGCTTGAAAACATTATAATCATTTTGTTTAATTTATATTTTACCTTCCATTTACTTTAATACATAAATTTAAATAAAAAAGTACCCCCCATTTGGATTCAATAAAAATATCTAAAAAATCAAAATCCATAAGAATAAAAAAGTAGAATTTGGATTTTAGTAAGAACTTAGGATTTTGCGATTTTACCACCTCCAAGATATACACTTTCTATTTCTTGAAAAATTCGTTAAAAATCATTTTATCAATAATGAATGTTAGCTATTGAATTACCGGGAGTTAGTTTTCTAAAAAGGAAACATTTTCATATATGTTTCCTTATAAGGTGCTAGTCTTTAAGACTTAGAAAAAAATATTGAAACGTTATCAAAATGAGTTTCAAGATATGATGCATGAACTAAAGGATTTTTCATACGATTAAGTTTCAAGCCAAAACCTTTCATGCATGTTTCAAAATATGAAAGCTTATTTTGAAGTATGAGATTAACATAAATGATTTTTCATACTTAAGATTGGATTTTCATCAAACACATATATGTTAAAGATGGTCTTTTGCCTTAGAACAATTTTAGCTCTATGTTGACCAACGACTTCAAAGCTAATTTGAAAATCATTTTAGGAGATTCTTTTAAGACTAAATACTTGACTTTGCAAATCTCCAACTAATATAGAAAATGATAAATCTTTTTGGTTTTCATTTTAACAAAGCATTTGAAATTGATTTTTGTTGAAAACCATAGACTTGACTCATGACTTAGGGATAAAACAAGGTATTATTTTTCATCATCAAAACTAAACACAAGGGTAGAACATCAGTGTATGCCATGGATATCATTTGGCCAGGGGTCACCCCAGCTAGACTATTCAGGCCCATTTGGCCGGCCCACGCTGGTCCCATCTTGGACCTTCTTTTACAACATCATTACAGTCGCGTCTGAGTTTCCATGTGTTCACCTCAGATCCCATCCTCATTAATGGTGGATCCCATCCAAATTAATGAGGGTCTCATCGACACCTTGCTGTAGCATGTCTGTCCCTGCCGACGCTGGCTATTCCATCCCATCATCTGTATATGTATAGGGGAGACAGAGAGGCATGTCCTGGGGTATATATCAGCCAGCTCTTCTGAGATCCAGGGTATGTTTTTCTTGGATCCACGAACAAATACCTTGCATATTTTACTGGCTCGCTCACTGACTTGGGAGTACTTTGCAAGGAAGGGCCGGCGGTCAAGGCATTGAACCAAGACACCTCATTATCTCCTTCTTGGATCTACCAAACCAGTGTGGGCCAACGAATCACTGTCGACCAATTTCGAATGTCGATATTTTGGCGCTAGAATGAGGGCCCGCTCTAGTTAACATCAATGTCGAAGACAAGAAATACGAGAGGTTCTGAAGTAATGACCAACAGACCTGTGAATCATGCTAACCGCTTGCCAAAAATCCCACCAGCTGGGGGAGTTGTGGCGTCTGCTTTCGTGCCTCCTCATGCAGGATCTATCCCTGGAGTCCTCGCGTGGTGTCCCTATCCGCCTGTGGCTCCCACCCCTGGCACGGAAGTGACCCAGACCTGGCAGGGACGTCAAGAAATGTTGGAGAACACTGTCATGCAGCTTGCTAACGTGGTTAAGGCGTTAGCACAAACTCAGGCCCAGACAGCGCAGGCACAAGGGGGGGCTTGTCGACCCCTAAGCAAGGGACCCCCTCCAAAAGATAGAGGAGTCAGAAGGGATTCGCGGCAAGCTGGATCGGTTCACTCCTCCAACCTACACTCTCGGAGGATGGAAGGACGACAACACTGCGATGAGGAGCTGGGGGCGCACCTCGCCAAACGAAGTCGCCAACTTGAGAATTTGCGACATGGGGATTCCTTGATCAGGATCAGCAGTAGTCACACTGCCCGCCGTTACTCCTCAGATCGTGAAAATAGGGGGTGACCTCCCCCGCGGGACCGCCATTGCTCGGAGCAAGGCACCGCGGGGGAAAAACAGTCCCCCACCGGGCAGTCGGTGAACCAGGACCCTATAGTAGGGGAATTGCTGCTGAGAATCCAGCAGCTAGAGGCAAGGCATGGGCCGCACAACCGGAGGGAAAGCCACGAAGAGAGGACTCCATTTTCCAGGGAAATTGAGCTGGAGCCCCTCCCCCACAAATTTAAGGTCCCCAATATCCCTCAGTACAATAGGGACAGCGACCCTTACGACCACCTAGATGCCTTCAATGTTCAGATGGACCTGCAAACTTCTAGCTCATTAGCAAAGTGTCGAGCTTTCCCCGCGACCTTGGGAGACATACCCCGGGCACAGTTGAAAAGGCTCCACCCTTGCAGTATTTATAGCTGGGGGGAGTGCCAGAAGAAATTCGCAGACTAGTATAGATCGCTCCAAAGGCAGCTCGCCCCAACATGCCACCTCGCTACGATTTTTCAACGATCTAGCGAATCTTTGAAAGATTATATAGAAAGGTTCAGGCGTGAAGTGAATAATGTGGAGAGCCCTTCCGACGAAAGTATCCTGACTATGATCTCCCCGACGAAAGTATCCTGACTACGATCTCCGCTGGGCTTCGTAAAGACGGGAAGCTCTACGAAAGCATTTACAAGTCACCAGTAAGAGACCTTGGCGAGTGTTAGTGTAGGTGCTCTAGACCCAATTAGATTGGGAGAATTGTACACTGACAATTGTAATCATGTTTATTATTTGAATAAGGAGTTGTTCAAATTCACAAGAAGTCATTCTATTAGTTTCTTGTTATTATTGTAATAACCAAATGAAACTAGATAGAAGTCCATATGATGTATACTGTGATTAATCTATAAAGATGTGAGATGATGCATCACAGTTTCTAGATATCATTAAATGTACCAAGTCGTAGCAAAGTCAAGAATGGACATTGACAATTGTGGTAAGACTTGTATGTGCTATGTTTTTGCTATGTGATAACAATGGGGGTCTCACACCCATAGGCATGGGGATGCCTAGACAAGTACATAGGTGACCAATGTCGTAGAACGTGTCACTGGACATGACTTGCCATGAGAATCTATTTTGGTTATATGTTGATGGTATTCTTATACGAGATGGGTGTAACTAATCCTTGGACCTGAGGTTGTCACGGTCATCTCATAAGAAGACCGATATGCTTCGACATCGTTTCGATTGGCCTAGACAAAGGCTGCACGTGGGCGATCGTTGGGTATATCGTGAGGCTTATGGAGATGGGTGTATAACCAAGATGAGACTTGTCTATCCCTTGATAGAGGATGATGTATCTAAGGCGCCTTCGGTGGATATTCACTTTAAATCCATGGCCATGGTAAAAGAGATCAATAAGGAGTTATTGATTTACTTTCTATTAAGTGAAGATATCCAGAAGACCGAAGAAAACTCATGTGATCGTTATCAAGCAACACATCACCATACTTGAGATCACATAAGATACATTGACGAGGGGATTGAATTACACGGTAACCATGCTCATGAAAGGTTATTTGCGGATTATGAATCATTCTGAATAATTGGGTAGGCATGACGCCTTGCTAGAGGCCAATCTTGTCTTATGTGTTCGTATTGACACATTGCCAACATATTCGGAAGCCTAATGAGTCATACGCAATAGGCACGGTCCCTAGCTTAAACCAGGAGAGTGGACGTATGGTTAAGTGAGACACTTCGGCAAGAAGTTGTGCCGTCGTAGGTTTTCACAGAAAAAGAACAAATAGACGTAATGACGTCGATATGACAACGAGTCGTCATAATGGAAAGAGTTTCCTAAAATGGCAATTGATTAAATTATGAAGGAGTTTCTAATGTAATAATTTTCTATTTGTTGGAGTGGCAAATAGGAAATAAAATATATTTGGGCTTAAGTTAATATTTGGACTAAATTGGATTTGGGCCAAATATTAAAATAAAAATTATATTTGGATTAAATTAGATTTGGGCCAAATATTAAATATTATGTTTGGGCTTAAATTAGATTTGGGCCAAAATATTTTATTTAAACATATAAAAGGATTGTGCCATTTAATTATATTCCTAGTTAGACTAGAATAAAGCCATTTAATTAAGTTCCTAATTGGACTAAATTAAATGGGCCGGCCCATGTCCATTAGGGTTTAAGAAACCCTAGAGCTCCTTATATATACCTATTTATGGGTTGCCTAAACTGAAAGAGTTTTTGGTGTCATTTTTCAAGAGTTGAAAAACGTATTGCCGCTCACTTTTCTTCATTTTTTTTTTTGCATCAATATGAAACGAGGGCGTTCTTTTTCCGTCCATACACAAGCCGCGCAAAGGAGAAGGAGCTAGCACTCCTATTCCGCTCTCCTTGCCAACGGACGCGTGCAGCGTATCACGAGTTAGAGGCAGGACGCTTGGACGGCTCGAATCCGCGAACGACTCGATAATCTAAATGTTAGATTTATTTATTTATTTGTGAATGATTTGATTTCGACGTTGATCCAATCGCCGGGATCAGGGTAAGTTCAAAATTTTTGAACTATGCTGTTTGCCCCGTAGCGATCATGCTTTACTTACAACGAGTTTTATGAGTGAGCTGCAAAGGAGGTCCAGTGGGAGGAAGCTTTCGGCCTGAAAAAGCCAAGCTACCAGAAAAAAGGAGGAGAGCACACCGGCTAAAATAAGAAGAGAGGTGACGATAACGTGCCCAAGGAAAGTCGAGGGTGGAGCCCTAATGATCAGACTGCCAAGAAGGCAAGATATGAGCAGGAAGCATAACGACTTGCGCGCCAAGGTCGGTATGACAATTATAGTATCCTGTTTGACTCCCAAGACAGGATCTTCGCCTTGAAGCGTAATAAGGAAGACTTTGGAAGGCCTAACCCCCTAAAGACTCCCGACAAATATAGAACCAAGAGCAAATTATGTGCCTATCACAATGAGGCGGGGCACACCACCTTTGAGTGCTAGGTGCTGAAAGATGCAATTGAAGAACTAATTAGCAGAGGACGACTACGTGACTATGTGGTGCATCCTAGGGATTAACAATCCAAACAACTACCCCAATCAAGTCCTCATTGAGCTCCCGAGCTGGACCAAACACCCACGGTGAGAACCATCTTTACTATTCATGGAGGGCCTCATATCGTAAGGACTTCTAATAGATCACATGAACAGTACGTTTGGGAAGCCGGCCACCTTCTGCTAGTCGGGGATGGCGCCCAAGAAGAACCTTCGAAGAAAGCCAGAATGGCTCCAGATGACATCTCTTGCACCAAGAATGATTCCAAAGACGTGCACTGGCCGCACAATGATGCTCTTGTGATCCAAGCTCAGATTGGCAACATGGAGGTGTGGAGGATCATGGTGGACACAGGTAGCTCGATGAATGTCATATATAGGGGATGTTATGACCAAATGGGACTAGGGCCAGACCAGCTGATAGCCTCTCCAGAACCACTATATGGATTCACTGGTGATGCAGTAATCCCGAAATGACGTATAAAGCTCTCGCTAACGGTTGGGGAAGCGGGTCTCCAAGCCACGACAATGGCGGATTTCCTTATCATTGATAGTCCCCCTGCATACAACGTTATCATGGGGAGACCTGCCATGAACGACCTGAACCTAGTTGTCTCAACCAAGGCCCTGACCGTCAAGTTCCCAACCTCGAATGGGACCGGATATGTGAGGGGCGAGCAATATTTAGCAAGACACTGCTATGAGGTGGCACTGAAAATAGGACTCAAAGGAAAGAAGGTGAATATGGTCTCTGAAGGGGAGGCCTGCGTCATTAATAGCTGGGGAGTCAGCCACGACCTAGACCTGCACGACGTGGACTATGATCGAGCTACCAGCCCGACAGACGAACTGGAAGATTTCGCAGTCAGTAACCACGATGATGAAAGGCGCCTCCAGATAGGCAAAGGTCTCTCCCCCGAGGTAAAATCCCAGCTGAATGATTTCCTTAAAGCAAATTTGGATGTGTTCGCATGGAACCATGAAGACATGGTGGGAATAGACCCAAACGTAATGCAGCATTGACTCAATATCAATCCCAACTATAAGTCGGTTCGTCAGAAGAGGAGACCAATGACGGCTGAGCGTTACATGGCCTAAAAGAAGAAGTATACAAGCTTTTGGCCAGCAGGTTTATCAGGGTGGCCCATTACCCGACCTGGGTGGCTAACCCGGTTTTGGTGAAGAAGAAGAGTGGAAAGTGGAGAACTTGCATCGACTTCACGGACCTAAACAAAGCCTGCCCAAAAGATAGTTTTCCTCTGCCCGGAATTGACTAGCTCGTAGATGCAACGGCTAGCCACTAGCTTCTGAGTTTCATGGATGCCTATTCAGGGTACAATCAGATCCCTATGAATTCGGACGAAGAAGAGCATACGTCGTTCATGACAGATCGGGGACTATACTGTTACAAGGTAATGCCCTTCGGACTGAGGAATGCAGGAGTAACCTACCAACGGCTAGTCAACATGATGTTCGGAGACCTGATCGGGAAAACCATGGAGGTATACGTTGACAATATGCTGGTGAAGTCCAGACAGACCGCTAACCACATCAACGACCTAAAGGAAGCATTCCAGGTCCTGAGGAAGTACCAGATGAAGTTAAACCCACTCAAATGCTCATTCGAGGTGGCTTTTGGAAAGTTCTTGGGGTTTATGGCAAATGAAAGGGGGATCAAGGCCAATCCCGAGAAGATCCGAGCTCTACTGGACATGCGATCACCCACCAAGACTAAGGAATTGCAAAGCCTTAACGGGCCAGTCGCCGCCCTTAGCAGGTTCGTCTCCAAATCCTCTGATAAGTTTATCCATTCTTTAATGTTTTGAAGCAAGCAAAAAGCTTCGTATGAATAGAGGAGTGTGAAGACGCTTTCCAGCAGCTGAAAGAGTATATGGGGCGAGCTCCCCTCATGTCAAAGCCAAAGGAAATGGAGGAATTGATTGTCTAGCTGGGAGTGTCTGAATATGCAGTTAGCGCCGCACTAGTGCGAGAAGAAGACCGGGTGCAGTACCTGATGTACTATGTCAGCCACATATTACTTGACATCGAAACAAGGTACTCCCCCATGGAAAAACTCGCCTTTTCCCTAGTGATCGCGTCCAGAAAGCTACGTCCCTATTTCCAAGCTCATCAGATTGGCGTGCTGACCAAACATCCACTAAAGCAAATCTTACAGAAGCCTAACTCATCTGGCCACCTACTCAAGTGGGCTATTGAGCTCTCCCAATTCAACATAGAGTACAAGTCAAGGATGACCATAAAGGGACAAGTACTAGAAGACTTCGTTGCAAAATTCACAAGGACCAACCGAAGAGCTCGCCCCCTCAACCACTCCAATCTGGGAATTATTCGTTGATGGTTCTTCCAGTGAGCATGGTTCCAGAGCTGGCATACTCTTAATAAGCCTAGAAGGACATAAGATCCCCTATGCACTAAGGTTCGGGTTCAGTACGACCAACAATGAAGCCTAGTACGAAGCACTGCTGGCTAGTCTTTGCTAGGCGAAGGAAGTCAAGGCAGAGCGATTAAGAATTTTCAGCGATTCCCAGCTTGTGGTCTGTCAGGTACAAGGGGAGTATCAGGCAAAGGGCCCAAAGATGGCAGCATACCTCCAGAGAGTTTGGGAGTTGTTTCACCTCTTCGAGGAGTGCAAAGTGAATCAAGTCCCGCGGAGCCAGAACGCTCACGCCGATACCCTAGCTCGTTTGGCATCAATCGGAGATGCTGACTCCCTGGGGGCCATCCCCATAGAGTTCCTGGCAACACCAAGCACGGAAGGGAAAAATAAAATGTTGACAATTGAGCTAAGGCTAGATTCATGGATGAAATTGATCACTGACTATTTGCAAGAAGGGCAATTGCTGAGCGACAAGCTAGAGGCACGACGTACTCAAGCCCGGGCGGCCAGATATTGTATTTGTGATAATGTGCTTCATAAGCGAGGGTTCTCAGTCCCATTACTTAGATGCATCGACGAGCTTGATTGCTGAGTGGTTCTTACTGAAATCCATGCCAGCCACTGCGGTAATCATGCTGGGGGAGTATTCTTAGCTCAGAAGGCATTTCGCCAGGGTTTTTATTGGCCTACCATGAAACGAGACGCTACAGACCTAGTGAGGAAATTCGACGCATGCCAAAGATTTGCAAAAGTGCCATGAGCTCCCCCTGCCTATCTTCAACACATGAGAAGCCCTTGGCCTTTCGCCATATGGGGCATCGACTTGATCGGGCCACTTCCAACAACTTGCGGCGACTGTAAGCATGCTATTTTGGCTATAGACTACTTCACCAAGTGGGCAGAGGTGAAGGAGCTCGCACAAATATCTATTGCAAAGGTAGAAAATTTCGTATGGAACAACATCATTTGTAGGTTCGGAGTCCCTCAACAAATAGTTACTGACAATGGGACCCAGTTCACCAGCGAGCAGTTCGTACAATTTTGTGAGTCACTAGGGATCAAGAAAAGCTTCACAGCCGTGGACCACCCACAAGCCAATGGTCAAGTCGAAGCTGTCAACAAGATAATCAAGAAAATATTAAAGACTAGGTTGGAATCAAGAAAGGGAGCCTGGGTGGATGAACTACAAACCGTGCTCTAGGCCTGCCGAACTATAGCTCGCACAACCACAAGGGAAACCCCCTTTTCTAAGGTATATGGACCTGAGGCAATGATCCCTGCGGAACATGAAGTAACAAGCCAGCGAAGGGCCACTTTCGACTCAGAGAATAATGACCAACTACTGGCCTCGAGTCTTGATCTGCTTGAGGAAGCCAGGGAGACAGCTCGCTTGAGAGTGGCAACTTACCAACAACGCGTAGCAACATACTATAATCGGAAGGTCTGAATCCTATGCTACAACGTCAGCGACCTCGTGTTACGCCTTGTCCTCCCTGGAGCTCGCAAGAGCAACGAGGCGACATTGGGCCCAAACTGGGAAGGCCCCTATATTGTGAAAGAAAACCTTGGCAACGGAGCATACCACTTAACTGACATGGACGGAGCATCTCTCCCACAAGCTTGGAACGCAGAGCATCTGAGACCGTATTTTCGATAAGCAAACATTTTTTCCCTCTCTCGCATTCTCAATTTTCAATTGATGTCTAAACTTCATTGATATTGCTTTATTAAATTGAGCAGCAAAATTCTGTTTGAACCATATTAATATGTTTTTTATCTCTGATATATCTTTTTACACGCACACTTTGGTTGTTAAGAATAAGAGTCAGAAAATAATTTGGGGCTTAGAAGACTATGGTTTGCGAGCTGGGGCCCATTCAACTTGGCTAACGTGCTATGGTTTGCAGCTTATCTAAGCATTCATCTTAGTTTTCACCCTAAGTCGTGATTGGTGAACTCGGGGCCATTCATCGTAACCAAAGCGTCATGGTTTGACATTGAATAAGTCACCACCTCAAAAATTTCTAAGTCATGGTTCACTAGGGACGGTCCCCTTATCTTGACAAAGATCATGGGTTGTGACCTACCCGAGTGTTCATCTTGATCTTGTTAAAGCCTTTAAAAGCCATGGTATGTTAGCTCGGGTCACCCTATGATCCACCTGGACATATAACTTGGCAATACGAGGAGCCACGGTACGTTAGCTGAGATCACAAGGCGATATGCCTGGACGTATATCTCGGCAAGTCTTTCTTTACTTTGTCAAGACGAGCCGGCTAAGGATCGCCTTAATTTGCTTAAGTATAACTACTCGCGACCTACATGACACATATTGATTATTGATTATTACTATTATCATTAATGAACTACTTCAAGCTTGTGAATCTGCGAGCTGGGAATTCTCTGGGTTTATCTGGACTTATGTTCGGGCGATTCATTCTCAAGTTATATCCTTCAAAGCTTCTTCAAAGTTAATCTTTGGAGTTTATCCTAGTATATAAAGGTTTGTTGAAGTTCTTTTGAAGTTATATCATGAAGATTGGTTCAGGAATTATTTTATCAAGACTTCATTAGAATTTAAGCTTGATTGGCTTGAGTTCATGAAGAAATTTAAAGCAATATACACGAGTACAGAAAATGTTCCATTTCATTGAATAAGGCTCGTGTTACAAAAAAAAAAGAAGCTTGGGACTCCTAGCTAGGAGGGGCGGTTGCTTCGATAGGTCGGGCCTCAGTGGGCTGAAGGATGTCAGCAGACTAGGTCAGCTGAGGATTGACAGCTCCGGCAAGACAGACCTCGGCAACCTCCGAAGCCTGTGCCTTGGCAGTCTTGCCGGGCTGAACCCCAATAGCCTTAGATTGCTCAACCTCAGCAGTCGGTGTCGCGACCTTTGATGAATCAAGCGAGGTGGCAGCTTTGGCATCCCCAGTAGCCTTGGTCGCGTACCATTTCACCTCCTCGACGGCCTGCACACTAAAAAAAGAGAAGTCCATCTCGGGATGGTTTAGCCAGAGAGTGTACATGAACGCCGAATAGGTGTCGGACTTGACTTCTTTGCTTACTAAGTCCATCCGAGCCCCCACCTCCGCCTTGATGCCATCAATGGTCCTTTTTGCGATCTCCTCGCACCGGACGGCTCGATCGTCAGCTTGCTTCCGCTCTACCTTGGCCACTTTCAACTTGTCTTGGGTTTCCCGCAAACGTTCTTTGGCTTTATTCAGCTCATCGGTGAGCTTTGAGTTGGCGAACTCCCACTTATTCTTCGATCAGGGGAGCTCCTCGTTGAGGTCTTTATTTTTCTGCATCGCCTCCCTCAGACGCATCTCGGTGCCCTCGACCTCCTTCCGGGCAGAAATGAGCTCGGCCTCTAAAGCTTTCTTCTCCCCCTCGAGCTTCCCGATCTCAACCTGATAAGATGTGTTCACCGCGCCTAATTGTGCGTCAAAATCTAGATGCTGCTTCTTGAGCTTCATGGAGGCGAGAGAAAGCTGTAGAAAAAGAAAAGTTAGCTCAAGGAAAGGGCGAGCCAGGAAGACGAAATACGAAAAAGAATAACTTACCACTAAGCTGTGACGAGCCATGTAATCGTAGAGAGCGACCCCTTTCAGCCTCGCATCGTCCAGGGGCTTCGCAACCACACCCAGGAAGGAGGGTATGGAGTCCAGAAGAGGGCCGACGAAGACCCCTCCCGGTAGGTCTTCCAATGTTAGCTCCACTTCGGGAACCTTGGCTTTCTTCCTTCTATCGTCCTCCTGTTGCAAAGGATGGTCGGGTATCCTTTTCAAGCCCATAGCAGGGACCTTCTGAACCTCACTCACGACCTCCTTCCCATGACCTCTGCTCAGACCGCGATCCTGAGAGGTGGAGGCTCGCTACCCTAATTGTTGTGGGGGGCATTGTTGTTGCGTCTGCGGAAGGTAGAGGCGTTGCTTTGGTTCTCGTTGTCTTTGGCTGTGTTACTACTGGGGTTGTTGTGGGTGTTGTTACTGTTGAGACTGCGACGGTGGTCGCGACTGCTCCGACCTCCCTCCCTGCAAACTTGAGCTCGGGGTTGCAGACAAAGTGGTACCAGATCTGGCCCAAGACCTTTTCGGTTGGACGAGCTTAAGATCCACCATAGCTCCAGCTTAGCTGCTGGACTCTGGCACTTGGAAGGCGGATGGAAGGACCTTTGCACCCAGGACGCTGACATGGTTCCCCTTTATAAGCTCGATGTCAAGGGGAGGAGCGAGCTTGTGATTCCTGAGTAGCTCATCGGTTATCTCAAAGTTCTCCAAGCCCAAGCCCGCAGCAACAAGCTTGTCTAAAATGTTGGTTCTCTTCGGCTAGTAAGAGTGGTTTCCTGCCTCCAAGGTCTGCATGGCAAAGCTAAATGTTAGAAACATAAGGCGAAACAAAGCGACCTAGGCGAACTAGCATGCCCTTACCTGGAGTAAGCACGAAGCTAAAGTTGTTAAGTGACGAAAGCGAAGGGCAAGAGACACAGAACCAACTGGACTTATAGTCGCCCACGTTAGATTTCCCCTTTGCCCTTCCTTGAGGAAGAATGACTTTGTATTGCGAAGGACGAGTTGCCAAGTAATACAATCCGTCCTTGGCATTCTTTAAGGAAAAGAGAAATCTAACTAATTTTGGTGATGGAGGGGGAGACCGGTCCCAAGAAGTAAAATGGTTAACGAAGTAAGTTGGACATATGAATTCGGTGTCAATTGAAAAGGTGCAAGTTTGACATCGTTTAGAAGGGCAAGGAAGTATGGAGCTATAGGAAACCTAAAACACGACTCAAGGTGTTGGGGGCTAATGGCTATGAAGTTAGATAGTGGGCAGGCTGCGTGAGAGCTCGAAGCAGGGATATATACAAGGCAGTCCCTGGGGAGACGAAACTCCCGAATACAAGACGCCACCTCGTGGTGTTTGGCTTTGGATGGAAATCGTTTGAAAACCTCGCACCCCGTACTTCCTTAAGCGACCTGATATTGGACCTCCAGGCCAGCTTCAGAAGAGGTCACGTCAACGACCTCCTGAGATCGCGAGCTCGTGCACTCAAAGTTTTGACCCTTCATCACAAGGCAATCTTCGAAGTTCAAGGTATCATTTTCTCCTACGATATGGTTGTAGCGCTTTTGACCTGAATTTTCGCGGGTATGGTCTGACATCTACAAAAAGAAAGAAAGAACAGTCAAGTCGCAGGTCGTGAACTAGACCTCAAAGAACTAAAAAAAGCCCTAAAAATATCCCCTAATTTTTTAGGCCAAACGCTTTGCAACAGGGTGCCGCCTAGGGCGGAGGGGTTGCAACTGCGAGCCCGGTATTCCAGAGAAAACTAATCCTAAAGTCATTATGCCCGAAGGCTCAGTAGATGCCGGATCAACCGATTCGAGTCGCTTTCCCAAAAAATGAAAACAACACCGACATAATCTGGAAGACCGGAGAAACCATTGACGACTAACCGATAATGGACGGCCTTACAAAAAGAAAAGAGAAAGTCATAGCAAACTTACCAAATACTGAGCCTGACGTCTGCATGGGAATTCAGAGCAGGCACTAGATGGGAGTGGTCAGCGTCAGAAAGCACGGCAGTGATGGAAGCCTCGAGAGAAGAAGGCAAAAGTAAGAAGATATTTCAAAATAGCGTGAAAGAAGGAGAAGGGAGACACCCCCTACTATTTATACCTCTAGCCCGATCAATCCCAGTCATCAGATCAAAAAATGACTTACCACTTGCTCCACATCCAGTGGCCTCATGATGGCTTATGGGTCCCACAAGCATGATCATGCACAGTAATGGGAGAACGTGAGCATTAAATGCGCTGCAGATAGGGCATGCTGCATGAAATGGCGTGATATGAAATGATTGGGCGGGGAACTGAAAGACGTATTAATAGCTGGAGTAGCCGGTACGTGTATGCTCCCCGCCCGAAGATCGCACTACGAGCTGGGGGCTTAATGTTACGGGTATTTCCCGCTCTACACTATGCGGGTTGGACTTACGTCAATGGGTCAGCCCAACCGCTTAAGATTCGGGAGACCTCGAGCTGAGCCCATCAAAGCGAGCTCACACGCTGCTAGCGCCCGTGCTCACACGGCGGAACTAAGCGAGCTCCCGACTACATTTTGAGCAAGCTCCCAGCAACCCTTGCAGTTCGTTGGCATAGCCGATCAGCTTGCGTAACGGGTAGGGTGTATGCCACAGATATCATTTGGCCAGGGGTCACCCCAATTGGACTATTCAGGCCTATTTTCTCAGCCCATTTGGCCGGCCCACGCCGGTCCCATCTTGGCCCTTTTTTTACAACATCATTACAGTCGCGTCTGGGTTTCTGCGCGTTCACCTCAGATCCCATCCTCATTAATGGCTGATCCCATCCACATTAATGAGGGTCTCGTCGACACCTTGCTGCAGCATGGGCGTCCCCGCCGACACCGGCTATTCCATCCCATCATCTGTATACGTAAAGGGGAGACAAAGAGGCATGTCTTGGGGTATATATCAGTCAGCTCTTCTAAGAGTCAGGGTATGTTTTTCTTGGATCCACAAACAAATACCTTGCACATTTTACTGGCTCGCTCACTGACTTGGGCATTGGAGTACTTTGCAGGGAAGGGCCAGCGAATGTGGTTGACCATGAGACTTTTTAGTTGTTTCAGAGTGGTCAGAGGTGGCATCTCGAGTATTGCCTTGATCTTCGAAGGCTCTATTCCGTTCCGATGGACAACGAATCCTAAAAATCTACCAGCTAAGACACCGAAGGCACATTTCAGTGGATTCATCTTCATCTTACTCGCTCGACACCTCTCGAAGACCCGATCCAATACTGCAATGTGATTCTCCCCTTTGCCTGACTTCACCACTATATCGTCGACGTAGTCCTCGATTTGTGTATCATGTATTGGAATATGGTGGTCATGGATCAAGGCGTTGAACCAAGACACCTCATTATCTCCTTCTCGGATCTACCAAACCAGCGTGGGCCAACAAATCACCGTTGACCAATTTCGAACGTTGACAGAAATGAACCCCAAAAAAGCCAAAATAGGATAGAAGGCAAAGAATTCCTGACCCGTTGATTCACGAACCAAGAACCTAGACTATTTTAAAATCTAGACCTGTTGATTATGTGGAACCAAGAATTGTTGAACGCCACAAAGACTGCCCAAATATTTGATAAGTTCGGGTTTTGAACGCCACAAAAGAATCATTCCTTTGATAAGTTCGAAGTTTTGTTCATTGAAGAACAAGATAGAAGAGATAAATCTCTCAAATTCAAAAATTCATAATAATCTCTATCTAATGTTTACAATGGAAAATCTTTTAAATAGGCGAATAATTAAATCCTAATTTTAGATGGAAACTAATAAAAATCCTAAATTACATAGAAAATAACTAAATAACTAGATCTGGTTAATCAATCAATCATTCCTTTTATATTCCCAGATCTTTTGAATCAATCAATCAGGTAATCAATCAATCATCCATTCCTTTTTATGCTCTCAAATCTTATCAATCAATTAATCAATCAATCATGCGCCTAAATCTTGCAATCAACCAGTCAATCAACAACCATTCCTTTTTATGCACAAATCTTGTCAATCATCCAATTATGACATGGTTGACTTTTCTGATTGCATCAATGTTAGTCGACCCTTCATGATTCTCATCATTCCCTCTCTCTTCAAGAAGATTCATCCTCGAATCGTGAACTGGAAGGATCAGCTTGTAGGCAATCTCACAAATAGTCACATCCCCGAAAGCCTGCAAACTTTCAAGCATCTTTTTTTTTTTTTGTAATTTTTTATGACTCTAAGAAAAATAAAACAAAATGACTCAAGAACGAAATGTGATGTATAGTGAAAAAAATGGAACCAGATACCAAAAAGAAAAAAAAAATCTCTTTTTTTTTTCTTTTAAACTTTCTAATATGGATGATTCTAGGAATTTCGAATAACAAGACTCAAGATAATGTGATGTAGAATGAAAAGACGGAACAAGATACCGAAAAGAAAAAAAAAATCTCTTTTTTTAATTTTCTAATATGGATGACTCTAGGAATTTCAAATAACAAGACTCAAGATAATGTGACGTAGAATGAAAAGACGAAACAAAACCTTAGGATGTGAATATTTTTTTGTGTTTTTAAATGATATAAGAATGAAAAAAAAAAAGGATAGATAAATACCAGATTTTAGAGCTAAAGGTCTAATACCAAATGATGTGAACCCCATGAAGGAAGGTGAGACCCGATGATCAAAAATGATTCCTTTGCCAAGGATGGTTCTAAAACAGATTCATAATAAACAAACAAAGGACCTTGACTCGTTATCTATAAAGAGATAAGAACCAAAGGTATAAGAAGGTTACGGTTGATGCCACACCCAAGATAGAATAGAAGAGTTGTGAGTGATAAGTCAAGGATGAATGCCACAAGATGAAATCTTGATAAGTTCAAAGTAGTTCGTTGAAGAATCAAAGAGAAAACTCTCACAATTAATATTGTCCAAAAACTAAACTCCTCTCAAGTTACATTGACTTATATAGCTAAACACCAATCCTAAATTGGAAGGAAATAAATCAAATCCTAGGCATAGTAGGAATTGATTACAAGAAAGAAATAGCACAATCTGATAATAAAGAAAACAAGAATATCTAAAATAGAAAAGATTTAAAAACAAAGTACGAAATAAGGGAAGTGGTCAAATATTCAATCATTCCTTTTTATGCGGCTAGATCTTATCAATCAATCATCCCCAAATCTTGCAAATCTTGTCAATCAATCAATCATCCCCAAATTTTGTAAATTTTGTCAATCAATTAATCATCCCCAAATCTTGCAAATCTTGTCAATCAATTAATCAACCCCAAATCTTGCAATCTTGTCAATTAATCAACCAATCAATCAATCAACCTCAAATCTTGTAATCTTGCAAATCTTCTCAATCAATCAATCATTCCCAAATCTTGCAATCTTGTCAATCAATCAACCCCAAATCTTCCCAATCAATCAATCAGCTCAGATTACTTTCAGAGACTTGGATAACATTGACAAAGCATTGACTATCTTGAATACTTAATTCAGGCATATTAGAATCTTAAACAATGCTTGAATTTGAGATGTGTTCAATTAGCCCATTTAATGCTCCCATAATATTCTTGGTTCTTGCCCTTGTCATTGCACCTCCATGGATGCTTAATGGGTCTTGTGGGGTTTTAGCTATGTGACTTGCATCATTCCCCCTTTCTTGAAAAGGATTTGTCCTCAAATCGTCACTTACATCAAATGGAGACAAATCAACAACATTAAAGTTGGCACTGACATTATACTCACCTGGAGGTCTAACTTGTAGGCATTATCATTGATCCTTTCAAGTACTTGAAATGGTCCATCTCCCTTTGGAAGCAGTTTTGAACGCCTTTGAACGGGAAAACGTTCTTTCCTCATATTCAACCAAACCCAATCACCCGACTCAAATAAAACTTTATTGCGCCCCTTATTAGCTTGGTTAGCATATTGTTCAGTCCTCCGTTCAATGTTTTGGTGGACCTTTTCATGGATGTGCTTAACAAAGTCATCTTTCTTCTTTCCATCTAAATTAACACGCTCAGCCATAGGTAAAGGAGTTAAATCCAAAGGAGTTAATGGATTAAAACCGTACACCACTTCAAAAGGTAAAAACTTAGTTGCTGAATGCACACTCCTATTATATGAAAACTCTACATGCGATAAACATTCTTCCCATGTTTTCAAGTTCTTTTGTATTATAGCACGCAACAAAGTAGATAAAGTTCTATTAACTACTTTAGTTTGACCATCAAAAAAGCCAAATGATGAGAATCATGAAGGGCCAACTAACAACGATGCAATCGGATAAGTCAACCTAGTCAACCATGCCGGAATTGGATGATTGACAAGATTTGTGTATAAAAAGGAATGGTTGTTGATTGACTAGTTGATTGTAAGATTTGGGCACATGATTGATTGATTGGTTAATTGATTGATAAGATTTGAGAGCATAAAAAGGAATGCATGATTGATTGATTGCCTAATTGATTGATTGAAAAGATATGGGAATATAAAAGGAATGATTGATTGATTGAACAGATCTAGTTGTTTATTTATTTTCTATGTAATTTAGGATTTTTATTAGTTTCCATGTAGAATTAGGATTTAATTATTTTTGCATATTTAAAGGCTTTTCCATTGTAAACATTAGAGAGATTATTATGAATTTTTGAATTTGAAATATTTCTCTCTTCTATCTTGTTCTTCAATGAACAAAACTTCAAACTTATCAAATGAATGATTCCTTTGTGGCATTCAAAACTCGAACTTATCAAAGATCTAGGCAGTCTTTATGGCATTCAACAATTCTTAGTTCTTGTTTCTACATAATCAATGGGTCTAGATTTTAATATAGTCCATGTTCTTGGTTCGTGAATCAACGGGCCAAGAATTCTTTGCCTTATATCTGATTTTGGCTTTTCTGGGGTTCGTTTCAGTCTTTTGTGGGTTCCTTTGGCCTTATTCCATCATGGGTTCACATCAGTTGGTATCAGAGATAAGCGAATCCCACATCATTCATGTGATGTGTGATTTTATGCATAATTAAGTCGAGCAAGTGTACCATAGTCAAATCTGCATATAGTGATGAAAAGATGTCGATCCCATGAGACTAGATAACAATACTAAAACGATTCTAAATTAACCTAAGTTGAACCAATTAATTAATTGATGAATAAAAAAAATAAATGAAAAACTGGATTCTTTGTGAGAAAAAATAATTAATGAGTGCACTAAGATTTAGATTTCATTTAATCTGGGTTATGTAATTATTTATTCAATTCCAATTCAAAACCAAAAATACCCTTACAGTATTTTATAATTATTTGCATGTGATGGTGGATCTCCCTCAATTAATTAATAAGCTTTCTCAAGTCATATTAATCCTTTATTACTTCAATTTCACTGTCAAATTTCTAAGCAGATATCAATGAAATAAATAAGCATTAAATTCTTTAGAAACTTTTAATCTCAGAAGGGGATTTGACTCACTAAGCTTCCTCAATTCCCACACATGAGCTAATCATCTTTCGATCTTATAGTCAAGTATGTGATTTATATTGCCTATGAATCTAATTTATAACAATTCTTTAGTCAGTTATGCATAAATCATTAAATCATTAAAAGATGGTCAATCTTTTAAAGTATTAAACGCAACAATATAAATTTCTCATGCAAATAATAATCAGGTTTTGAATCAAACTAAATAAATAATCACATAATCCTAAAATTAAAATCCATCCAAACCTTAGCTAAAATAAATTACTTAGACATTATTAAAATAAAAATAAAATTAAAAACTGAATGGAGAAAGGAAAAGTTCCCTGTCGAGATCTAGATCAGCTCTGCCGTGCGCGAGAGTCCTCTGCGTGCGAGAGGCTTCCCTGTGCATGAGGCTTCCAATTTTTCAATTTGCTCTTCCGCCTCCCAGCCTTCTCCCATTGTGCGCCGCCACGAAGTCCCTCCTTTCACTGGCCTCATTTTTTCCTATTTCATCATAAGTTATAATATATATATATATATATATATAAATAAAAGTGAATGGCCCTAGGCCTAGCCTCCACCTTCACGCCACTGCCACCATTTGTAATATTATATATATATAATGTAATATAATATATATTATATAATACAATACATATGTATAAATATTATAATATAATATATAATATTTAATATACTATTAATTATAATAACTTTAATTATATTATAATTATAATATTAATTATTTAAATTATTTATTTATTTTTATTTATACTATAATATTAATTTATAATATTAATTGTAAAATTAACTTTATAATATACATTTTTTTTTCTTTTTAAGTCCAAATCTTCGAATTTATTTTCTTTACTGGATTCCTACAAAATAAGATTAAAATGATATAAAATCCATAAACACACATTTTATGTAGGAAAAATAGCATAAGGTTAAGATAAAAATTAGATAAAAATATATATATATAACTAAGTCCTATCACCATGCAAATGGGGGAACTAGGCATATAAGTGCGGAGGATGTTCTACATAGTGACGCGTGTTTTGGAATTAAATCTCAGAGTAACAAAATCGGGAATTGGTTGCGACCTGAACAGAACAATATGTTGTTATGTGGACCTCGGTCATTACAGAATGGTATCAGAGCCGACCCCCAAGCCTTTGAGCGCGGTGGTGAGGCATACCTTAGCGAGAACGCTGAGTCCCTAGAGGGGTGCGTGTAAGCACCTTAGGCTAATCCCACATCGGCCATGCAAATGGGGGGAACTAGGCATATAAGTGCAGGGGATGTTCTACATAGTGACGCGCGTTTTGGGATTAAATCTCAAAGCGACAAAATTGGGGATTGGTTGCAACCTGAACTGGACAATACGTTGCTATGTGGACTCTGGTTGTTACAGAATGGTATCAGAGCCGACCCCTGATCCTTTGAGCGCGGTGGTAGGGCAAACCTCAGCAAGGACGCTGAGTCCCTAAGGGGGGTGCGTGCCCAAACAAGAGAGTGATGATTCTGAAAGATGATGGTGATATTGAGACCGAAGATAAGTTTGATAATAAGTCTGATAATGAGTCCATGCCACCTTTAGAGAATGCAAGTGGCATTGAGTACCTGGTTGATGGGGAGCTCTTAGTGGCAAGGAGAGCTCTTAGTATGCAAGTCAAAATGGATGTGAAAGAGCAACATGAGAACATTTTTCATATTAAATGCCATGTCAATGATAAGGTATGTAGCATGATTGTTGATGGGGGGGAGCTGTACTAATGTGGCTAGCACTAGCTTGGTGGAAAAATTGAATTTGATGACTTTGAAGTATCCTAGGCCATATAAGCTACAATGACTGAATGATTGTGGAGAATTTAAAGTAACTAAACAAGTGTTTGTTTCATTCTCAATTGAGAAGTATACAAATGAAGTTTTGTGTGATGTGATGCTAATGCATACGAGCTATATTCTTTCGGGGCAACCATGGCAGTTTGATAGGCGTGCAATTCATGATGGTTATACCAATAGATTCTCCTTTGCACTTAATGAAAAACCAATTACTCTTGTACCCCTATCCCCAAGACAACTGTATGAAGATCAAGTGAGGTTAAAAAAAAAGAGTGATATGAAAAAGGAGAGTGAGAATTCCAAAGCAAGAGAGACAAAAACTAAAAAGAGAGAAAATGAGTGCAAAAAAGGAAAAAGAGTTTCGGTTAGTGAGGAAAGAAAAGAGAGAAAACAAATGAGCTACTATGTAATAGAAAGTGAGATCAAAAAAACTTTGTTTTTAAATCATCCTATGATTGTAATTTTGTACAAAGAGGTTTGTTTTAGTACTACTGACCTTAACCCCTCTTTGCCTAATGTTGTTTTTCTTTTGCAGAAATTTGTTGACATGATCCCTGAAAAGATACCTAATGGTTTCAAGAAAGTTGTATTCAATCTAGGTGATTGGGTTTGGTGGCATATAGGTGACGATTTGAGGACAAATCTTTCTCAAGAGAGAGGGAATGATGTGAATCACGTTGCTAAAGCCTCACAAGATCTGTTGAGCATTCATGGAGGCCCAATAACAAGATTTGCAAGATTACAAGATTACAAGATTTGGGGTTGATTGATTGAATGAGTAATTGATTGACAAGATTTGGGGTTAATTGATTGAATGATTGATTGATTGAGAAGATTTGCAAGATTGCAAGATTTGGGGTTGATTGATTGATTGACAAGATTTGCAAGATTTGGGGATGATTGATTGATAAGATCCAAGCACATAAAAAAGGAATGGTTGAATATTTAACTTCCCTTATTTCCTACTCTGTTTTTAAATCTTTTTTATTTTAGATAATTATTGTTTCTTTATTATCAGATTATGATATTTCCTTATTGTAATCAATTCCTACTATGCCTAGGATCTGATTTATTTCCTTCTAGTTTAAGATTTGTGTTCAATTATATAAACCAATGTAACCCGAGAGGAATTTAGTTTTTGGACAATATTAATAGTGAGAGTTTTCTCTTTGGTTCTTCAACGAACTACTTTGAACTTATCAAGATTTCATCTTGTGGCGATCATCCTTGACTTATCACTCACAACTCTTCTCTTCTATCTTGAGTGTGGCGTTAACCCTAATCTTCTTATACCTTTGGTTCTTATCTCTTTATAGATAACGGGTCAAGGTCCTTTGTTTATTACGAATCTGTTTTAGAACGATCATTGACAAAAGAACCATTTTTGATCATCGGGTCTCACCTTCCTTCGTGGGGTTCACATCATTTCGTATCAGAGCTTTGGCTCTAAATCAGGTTTGAACTATCCTTATTTTTGCTTTCATTGTTTATTATTTCTCTTTATTCTCGCACCATTGCATTACAAAAAATTTGAGTTTTTGTGGTGATTTTTAAAACCACCGCAAAATACCGTGTTTTACGGTGGTTTACAAACTGACGGCGATTTACAAACTGCCGCAAAATACATTCTTTGCGGCGGTTTTTTTAACATTTTGCGGCGGTTTCCCAAAATCGTCGCAAAATTTATTTAAAAATTTAATTTTGCGGCGATTTTTAAAAAATTGCCACTAAATTCAAAAACTAATTTAATAATTAAAAATTAAAATTAATTTTATGGCAATTTTCGGGAATCGCTGCTAAATTTAGAAAATAATTATTTAATTAAAAATAAAAATATTTTAACATTTGTGGCGATTTTTTGAAAACCGCCACAAAATTAAAAATTAAAATTAATTTTACGGCAATTTTCGGGAATCGCTGCTAAATTTAGAAACTAATTATTTAATTAAAAATAAAAATATTTTAACATTTGTGGCGGTTTTTTGAAAATTACTGCAAAATTCATTAAAAATTTAATTTTGCGGCAGTTTTTTGAAAATCGTCGCTAAATTCAAAAAAATAATTTAATAAATCGCTGCAAAATTAATTAAAAATTTAATTTTAAAAAATTAAATAATTAATTTTAATTTAGAAAAAAATTAAATAATTAAAAAATTAAATTAAATAATTTTAAAAAATCACAGCGAAATTCCTTACAAATTTTAATTTTAAGAAAATAAAAAGAAATTTAACAAAATTTTAATATATAAAATTTTAATAATTTTAAAAAGAAATTTTAAAAAATATATAAAATATTCTTTTTATTTTTTAACCAATTAATTTATTTAATTTAATTCAATTAATTTATGTTTTTCAATTTATAATAAAGAATATAAATTATAATTATGGAAAATAGTGGTTGTATATGTTAGTATATAATTTATAGGCGTGAACATTTAATAACATGGTTTGGTAGCTCAGCTAGTTTCGCGCGCGTACGCGCACAGGAGAGATTTCGGGTTCGAGTCTGGGGGAAGGGGAAGATGTTGGAAAAATTTCCAGCATCGCCACGTGGCGCGCAGACATGCGGCCATGTGGCGCCGGGGGGCATTAGGCGCGCTTGTGTGCGCGGGGGGGCCCACGCTCGTGGGCGGGATGCGCGCAAAATTTTTGAATTTTTTGCGACGGTTTTAAAACCACCGCTAAAATTCAAATATTTTGAATTTTTTTGCGGCGGTTTCGACACCGCCGCTAAATACTTAGTTTGTAGCGGTTTAAAAATTGCCGCAAAAAATAGCATTTAGCGGCGCTTATTCCAGCGGTTGTTGAAAACCGCCGCTAAATGCTTTACAACGCTTGATTTAGTGGCAGTTTTCAAAACCGCCGCTAAATTACGTGAACCGCCGCAAAATGCGAAAAAACTGCCATAAAATGCAAAAAAACTGCCGCTAAATGCTGATTTTTTTGTAGTGTTGTTTGTTCTTCGAGTCTGCAACTTTGCCTATTTCTTCATCTTGTTTTGTTCAAGTTTTGTTATTTATCATTATATATATAAAAAAAAATTGGGAAGTTGGGAATTCCAAAAAAAAAAAAAAAAGGAAAGTAGGAAATTCAAAAAAAAAAAAAAAAGTGTGGAAAGTTGGAAGTTCGAAAAGAAAAAAAAAGTGCAAAATTGAAAATTCAAAAAAAAAAAGTATAGAAATTTCATAAATCAATTGAATCTGAATTAGTTGAAGTGTTGCTTGTCATCTAATTTTTTATTGTATAAAGTGTGTATTCTGTCTATTCAGAGTAGTTCGACCCTAGTTGCATCAAAATTCGTATGTCCTTTTCCTCTGTCTTTCTTATTCATTGTTTCATTATAACTCTGTTCTTTCGACTTCTTAAATTCTGCCTATTTTTTCATCCTTTGCGAATTAACCCATTCTCATTCTTAGTGATTTGATTGGTTGAGTTTGGATTGTTGCAAGGAAAATTTTGATTGAGTTCATTTGAGTTCAACAAAAAACTAAAATAGGAGGCTAAAAGTGGAAAAAGGCAAGAGAGTGTGATCTCATAAGAGGGTAAAAGCCAAGTTTGAGAATACACGAGTGTGAGTGCTATCAATCTTGAGAGGAAAGACGTGAGGGAGTGTTTGTGAGGTTTCCTAACTTTGTTTTGCAGGCTATTAAACATGTCTTAAGAGAATGAAGCTTAGGAAAAGATAGATTTCAAACTCTTCTTTCAGTCCTTAGAGAAAAAATTTGAACAAATAGAGATGAGGTTTGATGAGATAAATGAGAAAATAGATAGAGTTGAATTTAGTTCACAAAGGGGGAAGCCACCTAAAGTTCCTACTGTGCAATGAAGAGAGAGGCATCCACCTAGGTATGATTATGAAGATGACAATGGGGATAACCTAGATGATGATGACCGTGCCTCTAATGTAAGTATAAGTCGATTTGGGCGTGGGAATAGAGATAGAGGAGTTAGACATGGAGAAAGGATTGATAATAACTTGGATAACATTAAGATGAAGATTCCTTCTTTCCAAGGCAAAAATGATCCAGAAGCTTATTTGGAGTGGGAGACAAAGGTGGAAATGGTGTTTGATTATCACAACTACTCTGAATTGAAAAAGGTAAAATTAGCCACCGTAGAATTTACTGACTATGCCATTGTTTGGTGGGATCAACTTATTTTGAATAGGAGATGGAATCGTGAAATGCCCATTGAGACATGGGAAGAAATGAAGTCTATTATGAGAAGGTAATTCATTCCAAGTCACTACTATAGGGACTTATTTCAAAAATTGCAACGCCTTACTCAAGGTTCCAAAAGTGTTGAGGACTACCACAAAGAAATGGAAATCACCATGATTCGAGCCAATGTGGAGGAGGACCAAGAAACTACCATGGCCAGGTTCCTAGTTGGATTGAACTATGATATTGCAGATGTGGTAGAATTACAACATTACGTTGAGTTAGATGACATGGTGCACATGGCCATTAAAGTGGAGCGATAATTGAAGAGAAAGGGGTCTACACGAATTGGGCAAAATTCAGGTTCTTCAACATGGGAATCGAATTGGAGTGGAAAGGATGAAAGGCCTAATGTTGAAACCTCGAAAAATAAAAAAGATGGAGAAGCACCAAATAAGGTAAAATCTGATACTTTACCTCCTAGAAATAGAGATTATTATGAATTTTTGAATTTGAGAAATTTGGCTCTTCTATCTTGTTTTTCAATGAACAAAACTTCGAACTTATCAAAGGAATGATTCCTTTATGGCGTTCAAAACCCAAACTTATCAAAGATCTGCGCAGTCTTTGTGGCATTCAACAATTCTTGGTTCCGCATAATCAACAGGTAGGGAATTCTTTGCCTTCTATCCTATTTTGGCTTTTCTGGGGTTCATTTGAATCTTTTGTGGGTTCCTTTGGCCTTGTTCCATCACAGGTTCACATCATTTGGTATCAGAGCTTTGGCTCTAAAATTGGGTATTTATCTATCCTTTTTTTTCATTCTTATATCATTTAAAAACACAAAAAAAATATTCACATCCTAAGGTTTTGTTCCGTTTTTTCATTCTACATCACATTATCTTGAGTCTTGTTATTTGAAATTCCTGGAGTCATCCATATTAGAAAGTTAAAAAAAGAGATTTTTTTTTCTTTTTGGTATCTTTTTACTTCTTTCCATTCTATGTCACATTATCTTGAGTCTTGTTATTCGAAATTCCTAGAGTCATCCATATTAGAAAGTTTAAAAGAAAAAAAAGAGATTTTTTTTTTCCTTTTGGTATCTGGTTCCGTTCTTTTCGTTATACATCACATTTCGTTCTTAAGTCATTTTGTTTGATTTTTCTTAGAGTCATAAAAAATTACAAAAAAAAAAAAAAAAAGATGCTTGAAAGTTTGCAAGCTTTCGGAGATGTGACTATTTGTGAGATTGCCTATAAGCTGATCCTTCCAGTTTAAGATTCAAGGACGAATCATCTTGAAGAGAGAGGGAATGATGAGAATCATGGAGGGCAGACTAACAATGATGCAATCGGACAAGTCAACCCAGTCAACCATGTCGGAATTGGATGATTGACAAAATTTACGCATAAAAAGGAATGGTTGTCGATTGACTGGTTGATTGCAAGATTTGGGTGCATGATTGATTGATTGATTGGTTAATTGATTGACAAGATTTGAGAGCATAAAAAGGAATGGATGATTGATTGATTGCCTGATTGATTGATTGAAAAGATCTGGGAATATAAAATGAATGATTGATTGATTGATTGACCAGATCTAGTTATTTATTTATTTTCTACGTAATTTATGATTTTTATTAGTTTTCAAGTAGAATTAGGATTTAATTATTTGCATATTTAAAGGCTTGTTCATTGTAAACATTAGAAAGAGATTATTATGAATTTTTGAATTTGAGAGATTTATCTCTTCTATCTTGTTCTTCAATGAACAAAACTTCGAACTTATCAAAGGAATGATTCTTTTGTGTCGTTCAAAACCCGAACTTATCAAAGATTTGGGCAGTCTTTGTGGAATTCAACAATTCTTGGTTCCGCATAATCAATGGGTCTATATTTTAATATAGTTTAGGTTCTTGGTTCGTGAATCAACGGGTCAGGAATTCTTTGCCTTCTATCCTATTTTTGCTTTTCTGAGGTTCATTTCAATCTTTTGTGGGTTCCTTTGTCCTTGTTCCATCGCGGGTTCACATTATTTGCCTAAAGTATGGAAGATCACAACTTACTGGACACGCATTGATGGTTATTATGTTTATTGTCGATGACCTACTTTAAGCTTGTTAATCTGCGAGCTAGGAATTCTCTGGATCTATCTGGGCTTATCGTTCTCAAGTTATATTCTTGAAGACTTCTTCCAAGTTATACCTTCGAGCTTATCTTGACATACAAGAATTTCTTGGAGCATGTTAAAGTTAAGTCATGAAGATCAGCTCAAGTTATATTATGAAGATTGGTTCCCGTTAAGTTTTTTTTTAAAAAAACTTTGAGACTGGTTGACTTGAGCTCGTTGCAAAAATTAAAGCAAGAAATGTGAGTTCAGAAAATTTTGGATTTCATTAATGAAACACATCCTTTACAAAGCAAGAAAAAAGAAAAGCAAAAAGGAGCCTAACTAGGAGTAGCCGCAGCTACGGCGGGCTGGACCTCGGTAACCTCCGTTGGCTGGACCTCGGCAGCCTCCGTTGGCTGGACCTCAGCAGCCTCCGTTGGCTGGACCTCAGCAGCTTCGATTGGCTGGACCTCTGCGTGAGCAGCTGATGAGGTGACCTCAGATGGATCCAGTGGGGTGGAAGCCTCAGCGTTCTCAGTAGCTTTAGCCACGTACTATTTCACCTCCTCAACGGCCTCTTCACCAAAAAGGAGAAGTCCATCCCAGGATGGTTCAGCCACAGCGTGTAAAGGAACCCCGAGCATGTGTCAAACATGGCTTCCTTGCGTGCTTGAGCTATCCAGGATTCAACACCCGCCTTAATCTTATCGATGGTTGCATTCGCCATCTCCTCACACTTGTCAGCTCGGACCTCGTCCTACATTTGCCCATCCCTAGCCTTGAGTAGCTCTGCCTCGGCCAACTTCAGCTTGTCCTAGGCCCTCTACAACTCCTCCACAGCCTTATTTAGCTCACCGGTGAGCTTGGAATTGGCATCTCGTAACTTTATTTTGAGGCCTTCCACGACCTTTCGGAGCTCGGCAAGCTAAGACTCCCTTTCCTTCTCGAGCTACTTCACCTTTGAAGGAGACGATCGCTGTATCAAGCCGCCCCTCAAAATCTCGCTCCAGCCTCTTAGCTTTCATGGCAGCAAGAACAGTCTACAAGGCAGAAAGGGTAAGCTCGCAAAGGCGAAACCAAGAAATTAAGGAATAAGGGAGAAACTTACCAGGAAGTCGTGGCGAGCCATGTAATTATAAAATGCCGTCCCTTTTACTTCTTCCCGATCTAGGGGTGCAGCGTTTGTGCCCACGAGAGAGGGCATATCATCCAAAAGAGCACTAAAGTAACTCCCCCCAAGCATGCCTTAGAGGGTTGACTCCTTCTCAGGGACCTAGGCTCTCATATTCCTGTCATCCCCCCCCCCCCATTGTGGTTGCTAATTGGATCCCCTTTTTGATCCTACAGCAGGAGCATTTTGGGCCTCCCTTGCAACCTCTTTCCTGTGAACTCTGCTTGACCCCTGGTCATGAGGAACAAGAGCTTGTTGCTCTTGTCGCTGTTGGGATCGCTGTTGTTGTTGTTGTTAGGGCCGCCGCCGCTGCTGTTGTTGTTTTTGTTAGGGCCGTTGCTATTGTTGTTGTTGATGTAGTTGAGGTTGTGGCCGCGATTGTTGCTGCTTCGACCTTCTGCCCCGTGAGCTGGAGCTCGGAGTTAAGGACGAAGCAACACCTAATCTGGCACTGGATCTTTTTGACATTGTGAGGTTGAGGTTCACCATATCTGTGGCTTGATCCTCTTCCCCCCTGCTACTAGTCTTGGCAAGCTCGAAAGAGGAAAGAACGAGCTTCGAACCATGATGTGCTCTCATGCTACGATCTTAGCCTCAAGGGGATAGGCGAGCTGGTAGTCCCTGAGCAGTTCGTCTGTCAGCTCGAAATCCTCCAAGTCTGCTCCTACAACAACAAGGTTGTCAAGGATTTCAATCTCTTTAGTAGACAAGCTTAGCCTCCCTCTTCTGAAATCTTCACAACAAAGTTTTGAGGTAAAAAGAACCGATGCGAACTGATATGCCCTTACCCGGAGTTATTGCAAAACTGAAGTTTTTGAGTGTCAAAAGGGAAGGGCAGGAAACGAAGAACCAACTGGACTTGTAATCGCCCACGTTGGATTTCCCCTTTTCCCTGCCCTGGGAAAGAATGGTCTTTATTGAGAAGGACGAGCTACCAAATAGTACAGCTCGACCTTGACACTCTTAAATGAAAAAAAGGAATTTGATGAGTTTTGGAGATGGGGGAGAAAGTCTGTTCCTAAGGAATAGGACAACTAAGGAAATGAGTTGGGTATACGAGTTCGGGGTTAGTTGAAAGGGTGCGAGTTTGAGCTCGTTCGGAAGGTTGAGAAGATAGGGTGCAATGGGAAACCTAAACCCAGACTCGAAGTGCTGGGGGCTAATGGCAATAAAGCCAGATGGGGGATAAGTCGCATGGAAGTTCGGAGAAGGGATAGACACTCTTTCGGGAAATGAAATTCCTGGGCGCAGGTCACCACCTCGTGGAATTTAGCTTTGGAGGGGTATTGCTTAAAGACCTCGCGCCCCATGCTCCCCTCAACGATCTGCTAGCTGACAATCAGGTTGGTTTCCAAGACGTCACGTCTATAGCCTCCCTAGCTCACAAGCTCGTTCCTTCGAGATTATGCATCTCTATCACGAGACAATCTTCGGAGTTCGAAGTGTTGTCTTCTCCTATGGTATAGTTGATGTGCTTTTGACCTGAGTTCTCTTGAACAGAATCAGACATCTACAAAGAGAAAGAGAGAACAGTCAGGTCGCAAGTTGCTGACCAAACCCTAAAGAACTGGAAAAGCCCTAAAAATACTCCCTAATTGAAAGGTCATGCGCTTTGCAACGGGATGCTGCTTAAGGCGAAGGGGCTACAACTACAAGCCCGGTATTCCATGGAAGACTAATCCTAAGGTCATTAAACCCAAGGGCCCAGTGAACACCTAACAAACTAATTTGAATCGGTCCCCTAGAAAACAGAGGTAATGCTGATAGAATCAAAAAGGCCAATGAACCATCGATGGGAGAATCGACGATGGACGACCCAAAGAAACCTCAAGAAAATGGACAAGAGTGGCAGAGAGCTTACCTATCAGAAAACCTCCCGCTAGTGCCAGAATCTGGAAGCAAGCCTCAAGCGGCAGACAGCACCTAGAACGATTGCAGTTGGAGGAACTTAGTTGCAATGGAAGTCTTGCGAGCAGAAGGCTAAAGCAAGAAAATTTTAAAAGTGGCGTGAAGAGGGAAAAGGTAAAGCTCTTGTGCTATTTATACACCCGACTCGGATGATCTCAGCCGTTAAATCAAAACTGCTTATGGCATGCCCCGTAACTGCCAGCTAGACGACGGCTTGTGGGCCCCGCAACAACAATCATGCACTGTAATAGAGGAATGTGCAGATTAAATGCGCCTCAGACAAGACGTGCAACATGAAACGGCGTGAATTGAAGCGATTGGGTGGAAGTCTGAAAGGTGGATTCACAGTTGTAATTGTTCTCACGTGTCAGGTCCTAGTCCAAAGATCGCACTACGACTGGGGGGCTTATGTTACGGGTATTTCCCACATCACTTTTTATGGGCTAGACTCAGTCCAATAGGCCGGCCCAATCGCCTAAAGCCCAATAGGTCCAGCCAAGCTTGTCAGGCAAGCTCATATATCTCTAAAATCTGAGCTCAGATCGCGGAACCAAGCGAGCTCCTAAGCAAGCTCCTAGCAAGGCTTCCAGCGAGCTCTCAGCAATATACCCAACGAGCTGCCAGCAATGCTTCTAGCTCACTGGCCTGACCATTCAGCTCGCTGGTCAAACTATTCAACTCGCATAATAACATTATTGCTGAATAAACAGAGGCAGGTAATACGGAGCCCACACCCGATTTTATGGAGATGATAAGAACATCTTGTCCCCCGTGATATCATCTTTATATTTTTTTATTTTATGCAATTGTAAACACCCCTAATTATAAATAAGGATTGAAACACCATTGTAAAAGGGGGGGGGGGAACATGGATAATACCATACTGTTACTCTGCCAAAATAACTAGAGAACAATTATAGAGTAGGCACCATTCTAGCCGAACTATGTAAAATTCCCTTGTCTTTACTTCTACTTAATTCTTTCTCCTTGCTTTTTCGGCTTTTTTACTCACTATGGGCTTACGAATCACGATCGGTTTATTCTGAACGTCGACAATAACATTCTTACATTTAACAAGACTGATCATTAATAAAACATAAGTTTTTCAACATGACTGAAACATAACCTGAATCATCATAAAGAAGTGAATACTGGAATAACTTGTCAAATCCATCGAACAAGTCATCACATGTCGTCACATCTCAACCACTTCCCTGCCTAAGTTGCAAGTCCCAACTAGAACGTTTGAATGTTCTAGGGGCATAACCCAATTAATTAGAAGATGAATCTTCTATTGAAGGTTTTAAAATAGATACATAAATGCATGATGCAACGTCATGAACAAACATATGCCCTAGTGTAACTTCTCTAGCCCTCTTGCCCGGTACGAAACCCCCGGTAGTAATCCCCATCTTCTTTCAAGATACTCCCGAACGTTGTTCCATCATTACCCTTGAGGAATTACGGCTACACTATCAGGGCGACATCCCATCCCAACACAATTATCGATATGCCAACAATATCATGCTAAGGAAAACCATGACTACCGATGCAACAATATATGTACAGATATGACGAGATGTGCATAAATTACATATGATTTAACAACCATCATAAATATCATGCTCAATATAGACAAAACATAACACATATATGTTTTGATATAAAACCACTCACCTAATGCCCAAAATTCAGTACACCTCGAAAAAGTACACTACCTCAATTTGTGTGCTCGACCTTAATTTTTGCGTGCCTGGATAATTTTCTTGCCAAAATATTTGGAATATTAATAAATCTCAATTTCCTATTTTTCTAGAATTTTTTAGGGGTTTTCTACAATTCTTTTTCATTTTTCTTTCTATTTTTCCTTTCTTTTCCTTTTTCTTTTTTCTTTTTTCTTTTCTTCTTTCTTATTCTTCTTCTTCCTCTTCTTTTTCTTCTTCATGCATGGCAGCTCCTGCGCACGCCTCCCACTAGCCACCACCTCCCAGCTCTACCGACCACCGCCGCTAGCCACACTGTCATCACGGCCAACATCGACCGCTCCGTCAATGCCATCGGCCGCAACCACCACAACCTTCATCACTAGCCGCCCCTGCGCGCTACCCCTGTCGCTGCAATCGCCACCATAGCCAGCCACAATCGAGCACCACTAAAGCTGCTCAGCCACCAGCCTCCATCACGGCCGCTTCCAGCCGCTACCATGGTCGCGGCTTTGCTGCTTCAGCTTATGGCATTCGCAACCGGTTAGCCCCTCGACCGATCACTCTCTCTTGATCCCTCTACTCTCATTCTCTCTTCTTTCTCTCGGCCAACTCAGGCCTCTCTCTCTCTCCTTCTCACGCATTGCAGATCCAAATCTAAATAAGAGAATCTTAGGTGCGCATATATATATACACACAAATTACACATTTACCCCACCAATTCTCTTTAATTACACTTGGGCATTTCATTAATTACAAATACACCCTCAAGTATGAAATTAATTTGCGTTACGATACTTAAAATGCAAAATTAATAACTTCAAGCTTACTCGATAAGGACGATTTCGTCCTTGCGCCCTCATAGAACCTTTGTTTCATCCCGAAACCACCACAAGATTGATCGTTATGAAAAATCGAAGCTCCCTTAGGGTTCCATTGACTTCTCAAAAGTCTTCTACAATCATTCAATTTTTCAATCCAAATCATAGACATTTCAGCTTCAGGGCACTCCCTACAATCGATTCAGTCGTTCATAATGGTAAGAAATTACCCTATAACCCCAATTTATCTGTAAATTTCTTTTTTGCCCCAAGATAATTTACTCTTGAGTCCTTTAGAAATTCTTGGATATTACATTCACCCCTCCTTAAAGAAATTTCATCCTCGAAATTTTCATTTGCCCAATCAAGTAACTATGAAAAATCACAGCTCATAACCTGAATACCTCAATCACATATCATTCCAAACCTTAACAAACACTCTAGTTTACATTCATTACACGTCCAATGCCTACAAGCATGCCGTGTTTATTCACTAAATTCTTGTTGTGGTCCTTTACAAGTGACCACACATCTCCTAACATTTTAGGCACGCACATCCTACCCTAAAACTTTGAGAATGTCATCTTGCATTTCGAAAATCAGAACCCTTGGGCTGGCTAGGATCATCAATCCATGGACAAATACATTTGTTAATCACACATGCCTTTCATATCTCGTTCACCAGATCCAGCTAAACAGTCAGGCCAGCGATAAAAATGGACGATCCCTTCGACACTACACTCACAGTCAGTAGGCTAAAAGCCTCCAACAACTACCACTCATAGCTATCCACCGAGTCACAATAGGCATACTCCTACTCAAAGCGTTAGGCACCTCACTACCACGCCCCGGGTGATATGAAGTAGTGCAGTCATAGTCCTCAAGGAACTCCATCCACCGTCGTCGTCTCACGTTCAGCTCTTTCTACGAGAACACATACCTTAGGCTCTTCATGGTTCGTGAGCACATCAAATGTCCCACTATACCGGTAGTGCCTTTATAACCTCAAGAGCACATAACATAGTCATCAAATCTAAGTCTTATGTTGGGTAGTTCACTTTGTGTCTTGTCGTGATTCATACATGCACCTATCCATGTTGCATTAACATGCAACCCAATCTTTGGAGCTGTCACAAGTTCTCACTCCAATCGGCAGATCATTCTCATTTGACTCTCTCACAAGTCCTATCATGGACACAACTATATCAAAGAGTCTCTCATGAATCTCTGACCATAGTTTGCTAACCTAAAAAACTTTCGATCATTTCATAAATAGTTAGGGATCCTATCACAATGTTCTAGTCCCTTGGGACTTGGATCCTAGTCAAAACATAACAGTCACGGTGTTACCTAAACTTTGGCATCTGACTGTCTCTGCAGTTCACTAAGCAACTCTGACTCATGGGTCCCAGACTCGTATCGTGAGCCAACCTACAAGCTGCTCCGGCATACTAGTCCTCTACATTGATCTTTAGGCTCAGATCCGTTGTTACAGGCCACACACCCATGGTGTTATCGTCATTCTAGAGCCTCCTTGTCCCGTCTCCGAGAGTTATAATTGACCCGACTCTTGTCACTTCTAGTGCTTCTTTCAGTACCAGCTCAAATCTCTAACTCTCACGGATCCTCGATCCTTTTTGGAGTTACATTTACTCAAGTTACCAACCATTGCTCGAACTAACCTCTATTCAAAACTTTTTATTTGCTTCCTGAAATCTATCAAGACATTTGACCTTTTGGAACTTCCGAATCTCATAGCGCTTATGATAATCAACTTTTGTCCTCACGTTCACCGACATGGAGCATCATGCTCTCATCACTTTTGTTACGACCTAACAACAAATCTTGGTCACAACATCCATCGATACTCCCTACAATGCCTCTCAAGATCGCCAAAACTCATATCTGAAGAATTTGGTGTATAACTAGTGTTTTCTAAGAGCTCCCAACATTATCCTCATGCGTCTCCCTATCCAAGGGTATACCAGTATATCATCAATAGACATAATTACCAATGCAACTTTAATGCAGATGGTACATTGGTCAAACCATAAAGCAACATCAAATCATGACCTAAATGTCATTCCAGAAATGTCTCATTCCCTTATCTTACCCTTGATCGCACATCAATCACAAAAATATCCCAGCCTCTTCAGCTGGTTAATAATTCATCAATTCGAGGTAAGAGATATCGACTCTTAATTATCACCTTATTCAAAGCCTAATCATTTACATCCTCATCAAGCCACACATAACTAAGCATCTAATAACCTCGAGCTATCATTAGCAAATTTAGATTTCATCATTAAGAAATAATCCCAATAAATCTTTTGAGAGTACCTTCTGGTATTTTTCTCACTACCTCAATTTTCTTACGGCTTTTCATCAGTCACAAGTGCCCGTACCACATATCAACAGGCTCCTTATAGCCATACGAGAATTCCATTTTCCAAAATCGAAAAATCCTGAATCTCCAATTGATTTAGGTCTATTACTATAACATGACATCCTAGCACATTTGCCATTACTTGTCTCTCTCAATCATGACAAAGACATCAATCCATAACCACCCCACCAGCTAGAGCAGGTAACTTACGTCACCTATGGTACTCCAATTCTCACTAGATCATAGCCTTCATAACTTCAGAGATTCAAACTTTTATTTCCTTAACGACATTCCTCAAAAACCCACTAAATCTCTTTTTTTCTTTAATAACTCTGAAGTCTCATCACGAATCCTTAGATTCTCAATGGCCCTTAAAATCAGTCCTTTAAGGAATTTCCTTAGGAATCCCAAACCAATTTGTCTCCAAAAACCTCAAATCAGATCACGATACTTGGTGCCAATCATTTTCCATAAACAATCGAACCTCAAAAACTTCCAATCTTCACCTAAGGATACCTTAAACCTCAAATAATGATTTAGGTCCCCATGTAATTGCACAAGACACAACCCATTCATGTGTCGCTTCTTATTGACTTTCTAATCCTCAAGCCCACTTAGCGCACTGAACTGTAGTCACAACCTCTGTTGACTTGATCTCCCTATCATTCATTTTACGTTGTTACGACCTATCAAGCAACTCTTGCCTTTTTAGTACCGGAACTCTACCTTGAACCGAGATTGCCATCTCACAACTCATCATCAAGGTTTTAGACTAGCCATGCTCCACTGCCTGAAATCTCATTTACTGAGAATCCACTGACTCTTGCATTTCATTCTTCAGATCCAGCTGACTATCTGCACATGACCATTAAATTAGTTCTTCCTAGGCACTACACTTATCATCATCCAGCACACAAGTTGTTACCATCCACTCGATCACATAGTAGGCTTACTCCTACACCATACGTCGACCCTCACATGGATATGCCTCGGGTGAAAACTGCACGGTCTCGTCGTAGTCCTCCGAGAACTATCATTCATTATTGCTGCCCTAAGTCTAACTCCTTCTGCAAGAACCATTCATTCTAAGCCCTCATCAAGGCCAGTGATCACGTCACCACATAGGTAGCGCCTATACGGCTCACGAGCATTCACGAAATCTACCATCCCCATTTTATCCATTGGATAGCTCTTACTATGCAACCCAACCATATCCTCAAGGCAAATACAAACACGACAATCTCATGATCTCACTTAGCATTGCCACACTAGACATCGAGGTTAATCTACCTCTCGAGCCTCGTAATGTTCGACTCATGACCATGAACCTTGATGTAATTCTTAAATAGGACACACGGTCCATATTCAAGACATTACTTACTTCTTCTTCCTTAGATTGTGTCTCCTCAATACTATCCATCTTACTTTGGGTCGATTCCCTAGGCTCCTAACCTTGATCGACAAGCTAGTGGCACAACTCGCATCCTAGACCATTGGAACTTGGACCCCATACAATGTACAATCCCTACTGTGTTGCCCCAGATCTTCAACATCTGATCATCTCCCACGCAATCTGCTATGATGCTTCGGTCGACGGGCCTCTCATACCTTACCGCAAGCCATCCATCAGTCCTCTACATGTGGGTCCCTAGATGCAGATCTGTCACTGCGAACACCAAACCAGTAGTGTTGTCATGCTGCTAGGGTTTCTTGTCTCATCTTTGTGAGTCACATCGATTGCATTACTATCGCCTCATCAATTGACGCAACTCACATGCCATCACTTGGCCATCTTTAGTCTCTCGCTTGACCCAATCCGTTGGATCCCTAATCTACACATCTTATTTCCAAGACACCAAATGATCCTCGAAAATACTTATTATCCGATCCTAACTCAACAACTAGGCTATGTCACATCAGACTAACTGTCCATGGTTCGATTATTCTTGATAACTATCAGTTATCCTATCATTCATCGCAATGATTTTGACTAATGACCTCAAATCAACAGTCTCTAAATCTCTCGGATCCATAATCATAGTTATAGAATCAACCTTACATTCGAACCATATCATCAGACCCTAACTTTCATAGCTAGGTCATTCCATCCAGCTATCATATCACTTAACTAAGTTAGATCCTCAAATTAATAATCTCTAATACCTCAACCGATAATCCTCGAATTTCCAAATAGGGGTTTCTTTCTTACAAACCATCAGGCTCTTACCCCTTAAGTCTCCACTTAGGGCTTCTACTAATTGGCTCTAACTATATTAGATACCCTTAAGTCTCCAATTTGCTATTCCCTAAATCTCCAAATAGGGTTAAACTATGAGAATCCTCAACTGAAATAACAGTTAATCTCCAAGTCAGACTTTGTCTATGTCTTTGAATAAAAATTCGCTCTAATACCAACTGTAACGCCCCGCTTTTCCCAAGCGTTAAATAACTTAGGAATTTTGGGGCATTTTTTTTTAAACATAAACTCAATATAAATCATTCCTCGACAATCCCATTCTACCTTCTTAGCATACCAAAATAAAAATCAATAAGCTAAGACAGATACTCTTCATAAACGCGGAAGCTAAAATAGAAACCTGGTATGGTACATAACTAAATTCAGCTTAATTATTACATAAGAATCAGTACCATAGTACCTCTTCAAAACTAAACACATGGAGACTCATCATCAAGAGATAGCAACTAAATACCTTAAATATACATTAAACCATAACAATATTACATGATCGAATCTCAAATATCATTCGTAATACATAACATTCTTACATTTAACAAGACTGATCATCAATGAAACATAAGTTTCTCAACATGACTGAAACATAACCTAAATCATCATAAAGAAGCGAATATTGGAATAACTCGCCAAATCCATCGAACACGTCATCACGTGCTGTCACATCTCAACCACTTCCTTGCCTTAGCTGCACGTCCCAACTAAAACGTTTCAATGTTCCAAGGGCATAACCCAATTAGAAGATGAATCTTCTAGTGAGGGTTTAAAAACAGATACATGAATGCATGATGCAACGTCATGAACAAACATATGCCCTAGTGTAACTTCTCTGTCCCTCTTGCCTAGTACGGAACCCCAGGTAGTAAACTCGACCTGCTTTCAAGATACTCTCGAACGTTGTTCCATCATTACCCTTGGGGAATTACGGCTATACTATCAGGGCGACATCCCATCCTCACACAATTATCGATATGCCAACAATATCATGCTAAGGAAAACCATGACTACCGATGCAATAATATATGTACATATTTGACGAGATGTGCATAAATAACATATGATTTAACAACCATCATAAATATCATGCTTGATATAGACAAAATATAACACATATAAGTTTTGAGATAAAACCACTCTCTGATGCCCAAAATTCAGTACACCTCGAAAAAGAGCATCACCTTAATTTGCGTGCCTGACCTAAATTTTCATGTGCCCAGATAATTTTCTTGCTAAAATCTCCGGAATATTAATAAATCTCCATTTCCTATTTTTCTAGAATTTTTTTAGAATTTTTCTACAATTGTTTTCCATTTTTCTTTCAATTTTTTGTTTCTTTTTTTTTCTGTTCTTTTTTTTTTTTTCTTTCTTTTCTTCTTTCTTCTTCTTCTTATTTTTCTTCTTCACGCATGAAAGCTCCTACGCACGCCCCCCACTAGCCACCACATCTCAACTCCGTCAATCGTAGCTGCTGGCCACACTACTACCACCGCGGCCTTCAACACCGGTCGCCCTTACGCGAGGCCCCGTCTCTGCAACTGCCACCATAGCTAGCCACCATCGCACGCTTGCTAGTCACGACCTCATCGCCGCAGCTACTCTGCCACCAGCATTTATCGTGGCCACTGCCATGACCCTTCATCGCCCAGCCATGGCCGCAGCTTTGTTGCTTCAGCTTCTGGCCGTAGCAACCGACTAGCCCCTCGGCCGATCACTCTCTCTTGATCCCTCTGCTCTCATTCTCTCTTCTTTCTCACAACCAACTCAGACCTCTCTCTTTTCCTCTCACGCATTTCATATCTAGATCTGAAGAAGAGAATCCTAGGTGCGCATATATATATATACACACAAATTACACATTTACCCCACCAATTCTCCTTAATTGCACTTGGACATTTCATTAATTACAAAAACACCCTCAACCATGAAATTAATTTGAATTACAATACTTAAAATGAAAAATTAATAACTTCAAGCTTACTCAATAAGCACGATTTCGTCCTTACGCCCTCACAAAACCTTTGTTTCATCTCGAAACCACCACAGGGTTAATCATTATGAAAAACAGGAGCCCCCTTAGGGTTTCATTGACTTCTCGAAAGTCTCCTACAATCATTCGATTTTTTAGTCCAAATCATAGTTGTATTTTAGCTGTATCGAAAATCGTTTCTGATCTAATTTCTTTCGATGCCATACATCATGCCTTAAAATGCTCGTTAATACCATATCATTTTCCTTAGACATTTCAGCTCCAGGGCACTCCCTCTAGTCAATTTGATCATTCATAATGGTAAGAAATTACCCTATAACCCAAATTTATCTATAAATTCCATTTTTGCCCTAAGATAATTTACTCTTGAGTCCTTTAGAAATTCTTGAGTATTACAATTTGAATCTCATACTTAGCCATGGTGGGCGTGGTGTCCTTGTACCAACGCAAATTTGTTCCACAGCTGCTCGAAGTAGAAATGTCTGAACAATTGCTTCCATTAGAGGGCACATCAGGCCTAGTCACGGAAATAGATAACAAATAATGAAATGGCTTCGGAGGTGGCATCACCTCCACTCCGCGTTCCATCATTTTCACCACCGCACTCTTCAACGGCAAGTCCTCTGGCGAGTTCTAAACGCACCACAGAGCCACCATAGCCGCCTTCTCCACTTGCTCCATATCCTTCTCCTCATTCCAACACGCTGACAACATTGTAGCCAACTCTCCTTTCTCGTACCCTTCCCACACTTGTTTTGGAAACCAATCCAAGCTGTCCGTGGAACCTATTTGGGCATTCCTCATCCTCCCTATTATCTCGAACAACAGCATCCTAAAGTTGTAGACATTGCATTTATGTGTTATGGGGAAGTTCTTGAGCTGAAATTCAGGTGCTGAGTTGCCAAGAGTCCCCCGATACCTAGACACAGATACATGGGTACTATCTTTGTTACAAAGCTTTGCTAGCCCAAAATCAGCGACCTTGGGGGTAAAATTTTTGCATTGGTACACCTATTAATAGCGTTCCTCATCACTGTAGCTTTTGTAGGCTCAGCTATAACCTCAGCTTTTAATAAGTGCAACTGTAACCTTTGTTTTTCAATGGCTCAGCAGTAACAGAATACACATCTTTTGTAAGGATCATTTAAAACCTCTTTACACTGTGCTTTTTATGGGTTAAGCACTAACCACACTAAGATAAGTGATGAAGACAAATCAAACACTTTGAGAAGCTATTACAAGATAGAGAACAAATAACAAGATTAGCTTCTCACAAAGAAAAGAAAAATAGAAAGATTGTTAATGTTGTTGTCAAAATACAACAATCTATTTTTAATTGTGGGCAGACGTAAAAGCCTTGTCACTGTGAGCTAGATCGTCTTGGTGAATAAGAAAATTTGTTCAGCAGTTGGATCTGATAATCAGGTGGGTCTGGTGGCCCAATGGAGCTGATGGTTTGGGCTGATATTAAGGGTTAATGGGCTAATAGATCTAACGATCTGGTGGATCTAATAGATCTGACGATCTGTTGGGTCTGATGATCAGGTGACCTTGGATAACCGAGTGGCCAAGGATAACCGGGTGGCCCTCCATAACCGAGTGGCAAGGATAACAGAGTGACCCTCTATAATAGAATGGCCTTAGATAACCGAATGGCCAAGGATAACTGAGTGGCCCTAGATAACCCAATGACCTACAAAATGAGAGCAACGTTAGGGCGTGGGTGACGGTCCCTGCGCAAACCCTCCGATGCCTAAGTTAGTTCTTGAGAGCCAAAAGTATGGAATTGTGTTGAGGGGCCCAAGAGTGCGTACCTTGTGATGAAAGCATGGTCTCGTATTTATAGCAGATGAGAGAGAGGAAACGTGCGACAATCGAGGCAAGAATCTCACGACCCATTTTGATGATTTCGCAGCCCATTTGAGAGGGAAAAGATGAGAAATTGGCCCAAGCCCACTCGACCATGACCGAGTGGGGGGCCACTCGGTCATGCCTTATTCTGCCCTTTTCCTTGGTTCGGTTTTGAGTAGTTCCCGTACCTCAAATTTATGCCAGATTTACACCTTGATTCAGCTCGAATCTCTCAAAACTCAAAACACAAAAAATGTAGATAATTCTCTTATCTTTCCATAGGACTTTGAATCAGCTCAATCGGAGCTTGTATGAAAAAGATATGGCTAAAAACCAAAGTAGTATCGTACCCACTCGGCATAACCGAGTAGGTCATGAAAAGTGAGGGGAAATTAGTCTCCCCATGACCGAGTGGGGGGGCACTCATTCATGCCTTCTTTTTTCCTTTTTTCTTGGTTTGGATCCATCTTCCTTCAATACTTGACTCTAAGCCTTAATAGTGCAGGTGCATCAACTTAGAGACTAATTTCAGCCATGATGAAGTATGAATCTCTCAAAACTTAAAACACGAAAGTTGCATATAATTCTCTTATATTTCCATAGGACTTTGAAGCAGCTCAATCGGAGCTCATATGAGAGAGTTATGCCTGAAAAACCAAAGTAGTATCGTACCCACTCATCATAACCGAGTGGGTCCTCCCCACTTGGTCTCGGCTCGACCTCTTACTCATTCGGCTTGTTTCCTTGATCTCTTACAACCCGTTGGGCCTTTGGGCTTCTTGTCCATGTCTCGCGACTCTTTTAGGTCTTGCGATTCTCCAAGTTTGCAGGGCATATCAGTTAAGATAAGAATACACTCTCTCTCTTTTTCTTATAAAGGGTGAATGTTTTGAGGGCACTTTGCTTGAGAATTATTATAGAAGAAATTAGCTTAGCATCCCTATCTTCTTGAATCTCATATCCCTTTTATAGCTTTCCTTTCATCATAACCATTAGCTTTCTTGACCAATGGGTAAAAGATAAAAAAATAATCAAGATATATTCCATTCTATTTTATCCCAATGGTTAGATATTTAATTTTTGCTCAACGGATGTTTTGAAAGTCTTTTTGTGACGGTTAGAATCGAATTTGGCACTTTTTTTGTTGTCTCTAAGGACTAGTATAGCGACTAGTTTTTAAGCTTCAGCAAACTTTGTGCTCGAGTAAATTTGGCCTTTACTCGACTAACTTTGGTTTCTACTCAAGTAAGCATGGACTGCACTCAATTATGCTTAAGAGATATACTTGATTATATGAGACATGCATAAGATACTTGATTATCACTCTAAGATAATCGATTATACATCAACTTTTACTCAATTGCTCATAAAAAATGCTTGATTAAAAGGGAGCAAAACCTCATAATCTCTATTCAAGCAAGAACACTCGACTATTGAATAGAAATACTCAACTAATACAAGATTTTACTCAATTATGCTTAACTATTAGTCAATTAATGAGGTATAACACTCAACTATAACTTTGATCACTCAATTACTTTTGATATAACCGAAACTTGCAATAAATACTCGATTTATTATCTATGCCTTACTTGACTATTATTCAATTAACATATATTGTTCTAAATATCATCATCAAAACAATTTTCTCATCAACATCTAAATAACATAAACCTTAAGCTCAAACAAATAAGATGCTTAAAACACAATTTGCTTATCAACATCATAACATACTAAGCCAAAAACATTTACAACACAAGTGTTGTTTGTGAAAGTTGGTTAAAACTAACTTTCCAAATACATTCACTTGGTTACATAGAAAGCCTTAGAAGATAAATGAGATATTCTTAAGGCACATGGCTTCGATAACAAGTTGAGAACAATATGTGTTACTCAAGTAAAAACTTCCTTTCTCTAGATTCAAATAAGAATCATTCTATAATGACTCATACATCATTACACGACATGATAAATATACTCACACGAAATGTTCATAAGAAAAATAACTTTCATTTACTTGATTGAAACATATAGAACATTTCAAATATCTTTAGCACAAAATATGTTACTCAACAACATAACATATATCACAAAGATGCCCTACCTTGATCATCATGATATCTAATTTATATAACACAAAAGCACGTATATATGATTTCTATTCTATAAGCCCTAAGCCATCAAATGCATACTTTGAGTAATTCTTGAAAGATAGAAACTTTAGAGTTCTATTACTCAAATTCATTGAACCAAAACATAAGTAACACTACAAAGTATTGCTTGGAAAAATATATAGCATTTAAATTCTTTCAAGTGCATGAATGATTTTACTTATCAAATTAAAAACATACATTCAACTTAACAATTTTTTCAAGTGTTCTTCCATTAAATTTCAAAACATTGAGAACCTTAGGAATTTTATACTAAATATCAAATAAAGCACATTGCTCTTCGATTTAAGAAACGCTTCCACATAGTTTGAGTATTTAAGATATTTTTCAATCTTAAGTTTACTCTAAGTGTTATGAACATATATGACATTTATCCATGTCACTAATGCATTAAGATACTTAGGATATTCCTTGAAATCCTAGACCATCCTATTAACATATCAAGCAAAACAAAGACATGATTATACACACATATATTGTCATTAGCACAACCTTAACATGAAGGATAACATAACTTAATTTCTACAAATCAAAACTCAAGTACTATCACTTGAGTGTATGAGTAATGCTGCCATATAAAATAGAGGTATAACAATAAATCATATGGCTAAGACAAGTTTAACACATATGAAAACATTTAAACAAAGCAAACTAAAAGATAAACCTATCAAGATTCCTTGACCTTATATAGTCTCAAGGAAACCTTAACATATATTTTCTCAAGATAAACTTAGCATATCCTTAACCAATATTCTAAGTAAGAATAGGATAATTTCTATATATACAAACATATTAATAAATCTATGGAAACATAATATAAGAGGATATTAAAGTTTTGACAAATTGTAGTCATTATCAAAACATTTAGAGCATAAAACTCAACAGAATGGCTAGGCTGTGCTTGTGGGATTTTTTACCCTATGTAAAAAGCGCAGGGTAGAACCCACAACTTCCTTACTGCACTACTTTTATCATGTCTAGACCATGAGGGGAGAAAAGGAATTTGTGACTCTCTAGAAAATGGCTAATAAGGTTAGGCTATTTAGGGGTGGACCTTAAAAGTTGGATGACTTTCAGAGTAGGTGGTTGGTAGTTTAGCCACCCCCAGGTTGCTGGAGATCATCATGATTCTGGCGCACAAAGGAAATAAGGAGCGCAATGCAGAAGTGACGAGATGTAAATTCACTAGTGAAGGAACAATGGGAGGAGGTTAATAAATTGGCCCAAGGGGGTCTAATGGCCTTTTCTGACTTAACAGTCAACGAGCGCCTTATAGCAGCAGGATGAATGGTTGTTGGGGAGGATAATGAAGCCTGTCCATTGAGATTGACTAAGTCCCGAGAGGCTACTACCTCGCCATCCTCTTCATCAGAGGATAGTGGGGAAATGAAGAAGAAGACAACAAAGAGGTGGATGTGGTGGAAGATGAGGATGAAGCAGGAAAGAAGAAGGAAGAAGGGTGCGAAGGGGAGTCGGACCTTGAGATTGCTCACTCTGCCCTTTTTCTTTTTGCTTTCTATTTTTCTTTTCACTACTTTGAGGAATACATTGATAGTCTGCTATTTTTGGCTTACAAAGATGTGACGGTTTGAAAGATTAGCGCTGGGTATGCTAGTTGAGTCCACGCAGCGGGTGAAGGAGACTCAATAAGATACATAGCTACAAGATGCCAACACTCCTCATTCTAGGGAAATCGAGGAAGGGGAGATTCCTCTAGCCCAACGAAACAAAATATCCAGGGTAGATGGAGAAGGAACAAGTGCGGTGGGGGTAACCACTGTTGTGGGGTGCCCTAAACATTTCCTAAGTTATCAGAAGTATCCCACTGAGCCTGAAGACCCCAGAGAGTCTTTAGGGTGAAAGTCCCTCGAGCCACCCGGGATGGTCTGGCTTTCTCATTTGCATAACCCGAAAACTCCCTTAGAGTCTCTTGGGCACAAGTTACCTGGTAGCCCTAAAAAAGATCTTCGAGACCACTCATAGACATTCTTCGAGGCACTTCCACCCCCAAAGATTTGTCCAGGCCCTCTGGCCTCACCTAATGCATCTCTTGAAAGAGTCTAAGGACTCATCTGTGGACCTCATCAAACATCTATAAATACTTACCTACTCCATGGCAAACAAATCTTTTTGGACCCTTACTCTCTATCACTTTAAGATTTACCCAGAAGACCCCCTAAGACACAACAAATACGTATCTACATATTTGTGCATGATCTTCATGAACTACATTATCTAACTTAGGCATCAAAGGGCCTGCATGGGGGAGTTTCCCGTGTGCCTTTCTAATGTCCTTTATAATTGTAGACTTAATCAAGGCGTCAATCCCCAAATGTTGAGCCAACTTTCCCTAATTAAATTTTTCAATTAAGTTTTGACAATTAACAAAAATAATATTTTATAATTGATGTATAATTTATAGTCCATAATTTTTCAAGTAAATTATTATATATTTTTTTATAATCATAATATTCACTAAAATTATGGTTTTGATTAAAACCAAGTCTTAAGCATTTACTATAGTAAATTTTGGCATTAGAAGTCGACTCTTGTATAGCTAGAGTCGACTCTCTTAAACTAGAGTCAACTCTTGCAAAGCTAGAGGTGACCCAACCGAGAGTAGTTTTATGCAGAGTCAACTTGGTAGCATTGGTGTTTTTGAAGAGTCAACTCTAGCATTATAGAAGTCGACTCTTATTCAACTAAAGTCGACTCCCACTTAAAATGGACATCGACTTCTGTGTAAGGAAAGTCCACTCCTCGAGTCCAACAGTCAATTTTTTAAATGTTGCACAGGTTCTCCAGGCTCGTCTATGAAAGCTCAAAGGGTGTTTTGCTTGAGAACTTTAGCACTTATCTGATTTCAAAGAAGCAATACAAGCTCCCAATCTCTCTCATCAAGTTAACCAAGCATCCAAAGGCTCTCAAGCTTTATTGCTCAATCACTCAAGAGCCACAAGGCAAAGAAAGGAGAAAATCCTTTCAACTTGTATATGAAATTCTCCATCTTGAGGTTATTGTATCATTTTATTTATTGCCTTGTATAAGTTTCTTATTGCTTAAATCCTTTGAGTCCAAGTGTGGACAAAGTATTGTATTTATCTAAACTTTGTTGTGGATTGCTTAGATTTCCTATAACCATTTGTAATCTAGGATTGTATTAGTTTCCAAGGTGATCTAAGGGAAAAACCCTGGTGTTTGGTTTTTAGTGGAACCCTAAGGGTGGTTAAACCTTGGGAGAGTGGAGTAGGTGTGTGGAATACACCGAACCACTTAAAAATCGTCTTATGCCATATATTGTGTTTCATTGATATATATATTATGGCAAGAAGTTCATCTCTACAACTTGATTCTCTATAGCCCTTGTCGTATCATCCTAAGTTCAATATCCCTAGGATCCTCGATCTAACCGAATTATTCCTAACTCGATCATCCTCGATCATCCTCGATAACCACTAGTTATCCAATTTCTCAGCGTAAGGATTTCAACTACTGACCTCAAATCGATAGTTTCTAAATTTCCAACGAAATCTATAATGCCTCAAATAACCTTCGCTCTAATCAAAGTCCCTTAAATTTCAAACCTTCACTCTGATACCAATTGTAACACCCCGCCTTCTTAGGGCGTTACGTAACGTAAGATTTCGAGGATATATATATATTTTCAACGAAAACTCAAAACAAAAATCGTTCCCCGAAGATCCTGTTACACCTTCTCAGTAGAATCATCAATAAACTAAGACAAGTAAATCACCTCAAATGCGAAAGCTAGATCAAAACCTCAACAGAATATAACCGAAATCACTTTATTCATATCATAAAGCCAAACCAGCATTCTACATGACATCATCAAAATAAACTACATAAATGAAAATGACATATCATAAACTATCCACTAATCGTCGTCACTCATCGGCAATCCATTTTCCCTTCGCACCACTACCTTCACTTGGAATGTTTGAATAAACCAACACAACCCGGCAAGCCCTAGCCCAAGAGAATCTCACACAACGCTTAACCCTACCACGAGAAAAGAGCAATCTCTCTAAAGGCCATGCAATCATACCGACACATCAACACGATGCGATTCTAGCTTCAGAGGGGCAATGCCAACTCATTTCCCCAACATCTCAGGAACAATATTTACCACTCCCGTCCTAGGAGGGTCACATCAATGCAGGAACTCGGCTCACCACATTTACGTCAAGGATTACGTTCCCACTCAAAAGCATCCGGGAACCACTACCTAGTCCCAACCCAAATTCCATATGAACCACCTAGTCATCCCAGTGCAACTTCCTTGACCAAACGATCCAACACGAAAACCAAGGTGGCTATCCTGACATGCGCAACAACATAAGATACCCCTATTATTCTGTCAATACCCTTGGAGAATTATAGCTACACTATCCAAACAACATTTTAGGCTGACATTCCATATGAACAACACAAAACTTATGACAATGCCACATTTCACAACTCAGTGCATCATACAAATAATATTTTATAAAATGCAATGCACAGGTACAAAATATTTAGGGACAAACCTCATGAAACCAACCATCACCGGTTACCGTTCACATGCAACAAAACCATTTTACATAAAATCACAGTACATTTAGGTAACATAAATACCAAGTTTTATGGTAGAAACACCCAAATTTTTTGGATAGAACCACTCACAAATTAAAACCAAGTTTCTAGTTAGAACACTCACTTCTAACATATTCAGAATGCCTTGATCCTCATGTACGACCTCAGTTTGCATGCCAAATCACAAACACAGGTACTTATACTCAACCTCAAGCCAAGACACTCCCTGAACATCATATTTAATTAAAGGAGCATCAAAATCCATTTTTCCTCAATTTTTCATAATTTTCTCTATTTTTCTCCTAATTTTCACCTCGATAATTCCAAAATAATTATCTTCTCAAACATTTTCCCAAATTTTTCAACACAATAATTCCTAAAATAATTTTAGAAAAAATACTGAAATAAAATTCCAGAAATAACCCTATTCACACGCCCTCACGCTCCAAGCGCGTGTCTGCACGTGGAAGATGGCGCATGCAGCCACGCGCCAATCGTCTTCCTCAAGTCCGACCGCCAGCAACTGCTCTGATGGCCGAACTAATCCCACCCCCTTGTAGATCTCTCTCAATCAATCACAGTGGCACCATTGGTTACCCAAAAAAAATCACCGAAAAAAGCCCTAAATGGCCAATTGCAGGTCCGGCCTTGGCGTCCGTCCCATGTCTCTGGCCAAGCCTCAAACAGCCTTCAAACGTACCCCAAACACTTCCAAATGCTCTAGATTTGATCCTTGATCCCTCGAGACCGAAAGCCCTCGATACTTACCTTTGATTCACTCCCAATCGTGAGTAATTTTTGTGTAAAGTTTTGGCCAAACCCTAGCTATTTATAAGTGAATTCCGGCCACATCTCGGCCAATCAGAGGCTAAAGCTTGGCCCCCAAGCCTCCCTCTACTGTATATGACCTCCCCTAGCTCTTCCCTGGTCGTCCCATCATCGAAAACGGTGGCTAAAAAGTCAACGTCGATTTTGCAGGTTTCACACCTGAGTTTTATTTATTGCACTTCAGCCCCCTAACTAATTTCCAACCTCAGTTTACCCCTTTCATTGAGGCCCCTGATCTTTCCAACAATACCACAAAGGCCCACAAGTTTTGTACTCTTCATTTAATCCTCAAAATTCCCAAAAAATTATCCTTTTGACCTCCCTCGGGCAAAATTAGTAAATTACATTTAGGCCTGATTGATCGTTTTGACCTTAAATCCCTTCGTTTCAACCTGAAATCGCTCAGGGGTTGTTTCATATATAAAATATAGGTCCTCAAAACACTTTGTTGACTTTTTGAAAGTTTCCTACATCGATTCAATTTTTTAGACTAATCAATAGTTGTACCGAAAATCGTTCCCGATTCAACTTCTTATAACACCTAAAATTACGCCTTGTATTACTTGTCAATACTATTCCATTTTCCCTAACTATCTAGGGTCTGGAGTACTTCATTCGGTCGATTCGATTGCTTAAAAATGCTATAGTGTACCCTATAGTCTCCTTCTTTCAAAAATTTATTTATACCCTTCATAGAGTACCATTTATAACCTTTAGAATTTTTTGGGTATTACAAGAGGCCGATGGATATAAGTTTGTAGAGGATGGTTTACACCTCAGGGATGAGCAGAGGTATTTAGAGCACAAGGTTATGGACCTTGAAGACTATTAGGACTGAACCCAAGGTCTTGAGGAAGACATCGAGAGAATAAGGGGAGAGATGAACTCCCTAAGAGATGAAGTTGATCTGGTGAGGGATGAGCTGAAGAGGTAGAAACAGATTGAGGCAACGCTTTGGGAGGCTAATGCCGCAATAATAGAGGACCATCTCCGTACCCAGGAAAAGAGAAATGATTTGCTAATCTAGCTCTAGGAACCAAAGAGAAAAGCTGAAGAGATGACCCACTAACTTGAGGGGGTAGATACTGATACAACCCATGCCACGACTGTGAAGGAATATCGGCTCTCTCGGGTGTGCCACGATGAGACGGAGAGGTATGCTATAGGATTTATAAAGTATGACATCTATCTGGCCTGGAGATATTTGGAAATGACGTGCTTGGGAGATGACTTCTCAATACTTATTTATTCGGTGGAGACAGTCAAAGGCAGTGCCTTCGATTACCAAGAACTTAGGGATCCAGATAATTTAAATGTCGAGGTGGGGGATTTGCCTAATCCTGCGGGTCCATGGAGCCCCCATGTGCCATAGCTAGACTTGGGCTCTCTAGTGCAAGCAGGCCCTATAGCTCTTGAAGCAACAGGAACGATTGACGCCTTGGTCAACATTGATTTCACGACCTTGGATTTTGCAGAATGAGTTTCCACCTCTTTCCCCGAGGGCAACTTTCCTGGGCACTATTTTAGCTTAGACTCTTCCTACTTCTTCTTTTGACATTTTTGGCTCATCCTATTTTTTTTATTTTGAAAGCTTACACATATCAATTTAATGGGTATTATTTTGCGGGATAGACAAACACTTGGATTGCTAAATGCATTGATCTAGTGTGTGTGTGTGTATGCGCTTTATGTATGTATGCAGCATTTGCAGGAATAAAATAGGAACATAAAATGAGAAATATTTAAAAACGATATCCAATTATCCTCAATGGCAGGCCATTGCCATAAGTGGGGACAAAGCGTTTTATGAGTACTTATGTTCCTACGTTTACACATGATCAAACCAAAAGAAACCCGACTCCCTACTGTAACTATTTTGGGGATGCTGGTCTATCCCAACTGGTGGGGGTAAAACAAGTGCATATGTAAAATTATGGAAAAGATGAAATAACTTTAGGGGTATCGATGTACCTACCAGGGCACTACGAGATGTCTAGCCCTAATAAATATATAATAAGATAGAGAATCCCAATAAAAATCCAGCACAATATATATAAAGCTCCATTAATCATCTAGCAAGCCCATCCAGTTGGGATACCTCTGTCGCCACCTACAACTAGGGGTGAAGAATGTGCTTGAGTCCCCGGACTACCTTTTACTCGTCGGTCTTGTCCATAGCCTGATCATCGCCAATATTACCCCGAGGCCACAAAGGAGGGAGGACATCGAACCCTATAGAGTCCCTGATAGCATGCATATTTATGCTATATTTTGGCATTTCACCTCAGTCTTATTACGCCATTTGAAGTAATTTTTGCTGATCTTTCATTGTTTCTATTTTATTATACTTCAAATCATCCTTACACTATTTTCTATCTTACTTCTATGGATCCAAGCTTGCTTAGCTTTAGGGAATATTGGATGGGCTAGAGAAGCAGCTGGAAAAGACTTGAAGTGGCTCATTTCGGACGTCATGAGGGTAGGCCGGCCTTGGGCAATTGTGGGACTCATCTAAAGGAGCTTGGGCTCACTTTCAAGGAGCAGATTTGGGCTACTCGATTTTGCTATTTTGGGCTCACTTATCTCTCTTCTGTTTCTTTTCTTTTCTGTTGGACTAGGCTCAACCCTAGCCTTCCTAGCTCTTCCTTTCTTAGCCATGTATTTAAGGCCTCTTAGCACTTATTTCCAGGGGGATTGGGAGGAGAAAAGAGAGGAGATTCTGGCCATTTTTCTTGTTGTTAGCATTTTTCTGTTTTCTTCATTTTGTCTCCATTTTATCTTCCTTGCTGTAATGAAAGGCTAGAGCTATTGTAACTGGTTGTGTATCTTGAACCCGTATGGAATCTGAGTCCCGGATGAGCTGCAAAAACCTGGTTTGTTTGTTTTAATCTTATTCATTTCCATTTGGTTTAGTTTGAGCAGATTTTCGAATGCATGGAGTTCATGGCAGGTTTGTATGAATTTGCATGGATTCATTTTCTGTTAAATGCTTAAGAGAACAGAGTGTTGTAGTCGGTTGGTATAATATCTCGAAAATGAATATAATGTGCTTGAATGGTTGTTCTTGCATAGCTCCGGATGGGTTGAATAGAGAGTGAATGGTTGCATTTTGTTTATAAGAGATTTTTGTATTCATTTTGTTGTTCCAATCATTCTAATCCTTGGACGGTTGTTGGGGATGCTTTAAGTTTGATATCCGGAGATTAAAACATCTAACAAGCCAAGATTTATAGGTTGGACGAGGAAGATTTCACAGAGGGGACAAATACACAGCTGGTTGCATTTCATTTACTGATTTTCATCTATCCTTGTTTTTCTGTTTTGTTACTTAGTTTTCTGTCAAACCCCCCCTAAACAAATTGTTGTTTATATTGGTTCTCCTTGTTGGTAGAAGAAGGTGAGGCTCCTTGTGAGAGACGACCTAGGGTGCACTTTGCTGCAAACTAGAGAAGAGATACATAGACATCTCATTCTGGAGTGGTTCGACAGCCGCTTGCCAGTCCCTTTGTGGAAAAGTATGCTCAACAGGGAGCGGACGCACAACCTTAGGCGCCCTAGTGCGATGGAAGGGGTGAGTACTAGTGGACCTGCATAAAAGAATATCTCCTAAACATCCTTCCTTCCACCAACATGCACGATTGTGCAGGGTAAGAGATGCAGTCATTTGGAGGGCATGACCCTCGTCTTTGTGTCCAACGAAAAATTGAATTGTCTCGTAGGCTCATCTCGTCCCCCTAATGAAAACAATACCTAGTGACAGTAAGCAGACCCTATCTAATGGCATAGGGCATGCAATTAGGCACTCTATTTTGCTTTTGTAGTTCGACTGTGTGCTTACATCCACAAATCTAATTTGTTTTAGCTATTCAGCTCACGGCCTACGTCTGGAATCATAAAGAATATCAATATTTTTGTTTGGCAATTCAGAGAAACGCCTACATCTGCAATCATATCAATGTAAATAAATACTTCTATTTTAGCGGTTGGGAAAAATACCAACATTCACGATCATAAATAATATTAATATTTTTGTTTCAGCAATTCGGCTTACAGCCTACATCCGCAATCATAATACGTGTGGAGCATGAAACCTGATTACAATCACCCTAAAATATTATAATACCCAATATTGCACGGTGTTGGAAAATATAAGATTTTCAGTTATTTTTAAAGGACCTTGGGTGGTCCGGACAGCCCAATAAGTGAGTTTCGAGAAATTAATTAATAAAATTATCGAATTGACGACAAGGAATGCCCTAAGACTTGGATGTCTAGAGAAAAGGGCATGAGATTGGCGAGCATCTCAAGGCGAGGCTAATGATGCTAAAAGCAATAGAATCGGGAAGTCTGAGGGACCCTAAGGGTGGTTTGATTTTGTGAGTAAGGCAACCCTGAAGCGTTTTTGAGTGGAATAATAGTCCTATGCAGAGGCTAGGGCGAAATCAGTCTTACCAAGTAATTGTTGGTTCTTAATTTCGAAGAAATCAAGACTTTAGTGGCTTAATGGAAATTAATATAAGGTCTTGGAGGGTCTAAGTGAAATTAATAATTCTTCAAGAATTATCCAAATTCCTAAATGGAATTAATGAGATTTTTGAGGGTTTAATGTGTAATATATATGTGTGTGTGTGTGTGTGTATTCTTGTGAGCTTGCTGCCCAAACTTTCTACAGGAAATTGAAATTCAAAATGAGAGAGGCTGAAAGCAATAGATGAGAAGTAGAGAGAGCATTTGTGTGAGAGAGAGGGAGATGGTCGATCATGGCCTATCATGGGTGGCCAAAGGCGGCGGTGGCCTGTTGGGGGCTGGCCAGTTGCAGCGGCCTGAAGAGGCAGTGGTGTGGGAGGCGTCAACAATCGGCATCAAGGCCTAGCAGAGCTAGATCTGGCAATGGCTATGGAAGGTAGCAGCGGCGAGCTGCGGTAAAAAGTGATGGTGGTCAACTGAGGCCAGGCAACGGACGGTGACAATCGCACGCAGGTGCGTCTGTGCACGTGAGGCATGGGTTGTGGTGGAGGTAGCTGGTGCTAGAGGTTGCGTGGCAGTCGGAGGCGGCCGGCTAATGGTCGGATGCAGGTGATGGCGGGGACGAAGGCCAAGGGTGGTCGATGGTTGTGCGCGGGCAATGGTCGAACGCGCGCGAATAAAGAGATGGGGAGAGAAGAAAAAAGAAAAGAAGAAAAAAAGAAAAAGAAATAGAGAAAAATGCTGAAAATTTCCAAAAAAATGAGAAATTTCTAAAAATTATTTTGAGGCTTGAAGAGCATGCTAGAGGCTTGGCCGCAAGGTGGCAACTAGGGAGGTGACGCTAGTGTGGGCATTTGGCTGGATTTCTCCTCTAGATTGGTTGAGGTAAATTAATTTAATTCTTTTCGAGTTATTTCCATTATGTGAGATAATGTAGTATAAGTGTTGGTTGGATTAAACCCTTGGTTAGGGTTGGTTGGAAATTGTTAATGGGTGATTTTTTCAGTGTATGGCAAAAGCATAGGCCTAGTTCAATTTATGATGGAGTTGGGGTTTTGTGTGATGGCATCTAGATTCTACCAGGGAGGTGATGATCCTAGAATAGTTCGAAGTTCAGGCTGGTGTTCTCGCTCATAGCAGAGAAAGCTTCGAACTAGGTAAGGGACGGCCCCAAGAACGGCAACCTTGCAAATGTTTGGTAAAATAGATAAATATATCTTGTGTGTAGTTGTGTGTTGTGCATGTTCTATAGGTCGTCTAGTGGAGTCCTGTGGCCATGGGAGAGACTAAATGCATGCTAAGGGTACTATGAGAGGTTAACGCCTCGAACAAGTGGGTTCGGAGGGCAGTAATTCCTCGATATTCATGCATACTTACTTGTCATTGCATCTCATATATTATCTTGTTTACATTCATTTGCATCCTTACTGAGTCTTTATGACTCATGAGATTTTACCTCGTGTTGTAGATGTTGCGAGTCCAGATGCAAGCAGAGATGATGTTAAGAGGATAAAGTGGCGACTAGCGTTGTTACCCGAGTTTTGTATGCTATATATATTTTCGTGTATATATTCATGTGTATTGAATGTATGTGTTGTTGGACACTAGATGTATCTAGTTGGTCGTAATCAGCATAGTGTATTGGTGATTGTGTAGATTTCTTGTTTTATGTGCTTTGGTTTGGTGGAGCCTAGTTTTTAGATTATGGAAGGATCAAAAATGAATTTCCCATAAATTCCCAGTACTCAACAAATTTGATATGTTATTTTTGGGCCTAGGTCACCTTTGGCTTGTTGTGAGGTGAGCTGAAGAAAGGTGAAGCTCACTCGAGTTTCGAGTTTCATTCCGCTATAATTTCTTTAATTGTTTGGGACCGATACCTTGAGTGGAGTGAAGAGAAAGATGAAGCCTAGTCCCCACCTAAGGCGTTTCTTGTTGAAACATAGTCCATCTCTTCAGTTGTTGGCTTGATGTGTGAGTAATCCGGTCGATTATTCACTGGTGGCACCCGTAAGTGGGAGCGAGTCATCACAAATGTATACCAATTCCTCTCTCACATAGTTATAGAAGTCGTTGGGTCATTCAATATAAAGGTTGGCCTTACATGCCTAGAAAATATCCATAATATGCTATCCAGATAATTATTAAACAGTTGTTATAGCATTTTCCGTTTGAATCTCTTTTTCCCAAATCTTATTTATTCACAGTTAAAGTCCTTGGTCGAGTCCTGGTTCTTTATACAAAAGATTGTTATTAGGTTGAGTCTAGGGGGCTCCATTCCCCTAGCTCCCAATGAGAGCCTAAGTCAGATCCTCAGTCTCTTTGAGTTGCTACAAGGCAAACAAAGTGCATATACATATATAATACGCACTCGTTATTGCTATTATATTCTTTTTTGTACAAACACATTTTGTTTGCACAGTTTGATACATGCATATACATCTGCATATTATAATGAATTAGTTTCGAGTTAATATCATCTTCGCTTAACAACTCCTTCTACTCGTGAACTGGAAATTTCTGCAACAGCTGACTTCCAGGGATGCTCACAACTTTAAGTAAAATGTATTGAACCTTTTCAAGAATAGCGTTTGTGAATCGATCAAGATAATACTGTTGGGAACTCTAGTGACACTTAACCTTTGAAGTATTTATGGTAAAGGTCATGAGAAACTCTCGTTGCAATTGATTGCGTCGTCCTGCCTGTGTAGGGCTTGAGAGGACTTGTGATAAACGTCAAACATCTTTCGACAAAGGGGGCAAATGCAATGATCAATAGATATGAGTGGTTGCAAAAACATGTTGCTGCAAAAAGTGCTGATGATTAATCTCCTCTTGTCAACACTTCGCGCAACTCACCAACTCCTACTTCATCTACTGGAAAATAAAAGGGCACCCCTTTGTCCTAGAATATGCTTAGGTTTCACAAACCTTTGAGCCAATTAGGGTGAATGGGTCACAATCCTTTGATTAACCCTATGATTAACCCTTTAAGCTAATTAGGGTTAATGGGTCACAATCATAATCCTATGATTAACCCTTTGATCCAATTAGAGTTAATAGGTCACAATCTTAAGTTTCACAAACCTTTTGAGCCATGGAAATCTTTCCAAGCTTTCAACTCACTCCTTTTAGCAACTCCTTGTCTTGATCTTCATGCTTTTATACATCAATTCCTACACTACTCCTATACTATTTTACATTAAAGGGGTGTTTGTTAATCAAGATAAGAGGGAGAAAAGGTCAGATATGGGAAGTATTCCAGATGTTTGGTCTTTCCAACTTGTTTGTTAAACTTATCTAACCATTTCCAGAAGAGCCTCATGTGACCTCTTATCTCCCCCTTTCAAGATAAATTTATCCAACCTCCCTCCTCGGATAAATTTATCTAGCTCTTTCAAGATAAGGCTCAATTACTTATATGCCCCTTGTATGATAATTAATACCATTTAATGCATTTTAAAGATTTAAATTTATTAAAAAAAATTATTTATTTAAGTCTTATAATCAATACTATTTAATATATTTTTAAATTGTTATATGTTTTGACAATTTTTAAAATTTAAATTTCTCTCTCTATATATATTTTATTAACTAATATAATTCCATTAACCAATTTTTAAATTATTTTATTTAATTTTATATTTTATTATCTATTATGAAAATATGTTTTGGAAACTTTTAATTATCTAGGTGGAATTATTGTAATTCTAATAATAATTATTTATACTTTTCAACTCTTTTTAAATTTATTTTTGAACATGAATTTAGAAAATAAAATATTGTTTTTATTTTTTATTTTTATTTTTTTGACAATTCCTATTAATCATAAAATAGTATTTTAATCATAAATTTAATAATAGGGATATTTTGATAAAAAAAAAACTCTTATCTTGATACTTATCATATGTATTAACAAACACATAAAAAGACAAAATATAATTATCAGTGGATTCCAAAAAAATTAACAAACATTCTTATAAAAATCTTGAAATGCTTTCTAGTCATATCTTGATTATTCCATATCTTGATCCGAAATGCATTCCAACCTTATCTTGATACCTCTTATCTTGCTCATTTTCACAAATGCCCCCTAAAGTGATAGAAAACTCGTGTTACATACAAGAGGAGTGAGATGAGAAGAGAAGTACAAACAAAATTTAAGTGAAGCCAAGACATACAGGGCCTATTTACCAAAATAATAATTACAACCCAAAATATAAATAAAATCAATCTAATAACATTGGTCATTGTGTCCATGATCACCACATTAAACAAAGACTACACTAATCATTGCAAAAGAAAAACTTTATTTGAATTAAATTATCATATATATTAATTAATTTTAACACTGAAAATCAATTAACATATCATAACATGTATTAATTAATTTTAACACTTAAAATTAATTATTATATCAATATTCCAAATTAGGCATTAAATTGCAAAATTAATTTTTTTTTTTTTTACAAAAATCAAAGAATATTCGAAAAAATCCAATGCGTCAGGCTGTGAGTGCAACGATTGCACCATAATGCCAGTGGGCCCCCGCCTAGAAAGGCTGTAGTATTCTAACTGTAGCTGGGCCATGCTGGTCGCGCGCAGCTTTCTCGCGAGCCCGGATGGGGCATGAGCGCCTTCAACAAGTAAAAATCGCGCAACTATGCACAAATAATGCGCCGCAATGGCCCTTTTCATTCCATTCAACAACAAAATGGCTCGTCCAACTTTCGAACGACTACACCTTACCCCTTGAATCTAGTTTTTCAACTTTTAATTGATCAAATCAATTATTGACGCCTATGAACACTTCATAGATTGATTATTCCTCAAAAATATTGATTTTAATCATATTAAAATCATAGATCTTAAAATACAGGATTTTAATCTTATTAAAATTATAAAATCTAGATTTCAAACTCATTAAAATCATGGATCTGCCCTAGACCAAATTAGAACTCATCATAAATTTAATTAAATAAACAAACCAAACATAAACCGAATCTATTTCCTATGGAGTTGGCTCTGATACCACTGAGGGTATTTATGGATCGTAACACTGCGAAAAAATAAAAAAAATTAACCATAAATACCTTTAGGATTTCTCAAAGGGAATAGATTACGAAATAGTGGCAAATTATTACCTCTTAACTTGAAGATCCAATCCTGAAAAAGTGGTGATCATGAAGCCATTCAAGTGCTCAGCCTGTAACAATATCCTCTCGAGCTTGCAATCCAAGAACCTTAAAGGGGGCGGCTTCCCTAAAGACATAAAAGTGCTAGCTCAAGAGGATGGCGTGGGAGTTTTATCTCATGCACGTCAAACGACATCAATAGCTAAGAGAGGCACATGGTGAGTTAGAAAAGGAACCACATAAGAGTTATTTATAACCCTTAGGCACAAAACCCTAATTGAGGTTTGGGCCGCATGGTATTTTAAGCCCATGTTTTAAACCCTTTAAAACATAGAATTGAGCTTTCCCTTTTATTTTTCTTATTGGGCTTTATATTTTAAACACTTTAAAACAACCCATTAGGCCTTAGTTTTTGATATGCCTTGCAAACAACAAACAATTTAGATATAAATCGGACCCAAGTGGCGAATTTAGATCAGATTTATAAATGGATATTTGGGTTAAATACATATCTAAATCGGGCCAAAACACAACCCAAAAGTGAAAGCAAGAAAGAAGGAACCAAGCAAGTAGAAGACATGGTAATTACTGAGTGGGCCCCACTTGATCATGAAAATTCAAGGGCCATTTAGCTACTCCAATTTTGAAGGCATTATTTTAATCTTCAATTCTGTGAAGGTTCAAGACTTGTTCCAATTGCCACATTACTTTAATTAATTAGAGGCTTGACAATTGAAGTTGTAGAGGTTGAAGTAGGAATTCAATAATTGGAGACTCAAATGGAGGCAGCAAAGGAAGTGTGGCCATGCACGTGAAGACATAATTAAAGATGGTTGTACATTAAATTGGAGATGGCAAAGCAAGAATGAATATTAATAAATAAATGGAAGCAAGAAATGAAGACAACAAGGCATGGCCGCACCTCCAAATTAATTAATTCAACCGAGAGGCCCCCACTCATCAATTGGGAAATAAAGAAGCAAAAAATGCTAATTGAATAAACAACAATTAGGGAGCAATATAGGGTTTGAGAGGCCCTCACTCGGTTCAAATTGTGGCCACCCTTGGGTGGCCACAACCAAGATCCACTTGGTTTGTAATCGAGTTGATCTTAGTTCAATTATGGCCATGGTGGCCAACCGAGATCCTCTTGGTCCTTGGAGTCTCATGCTTTTTCAAACCCTCGAGCCAAATATGTTGTAGAATATGTCAGGAATATTCTAAGAATATGCCATTTGAAAAATCTGAGATGGCTGCCACGTGTCCCCCCTCTACCTCTTTTATAAGCATGAGGATTGCCTCCTTATTTGGGGGATTTATTTTTGGACAAGGACTCTATTTTGCTCTTAAGCATTCCAAGGGCTAGTCAATTCTCAGGCGTTAGATGATTCTTCAGGGCCAGTTGGTTATTTTAATAGTACTATGCATCAGGAAGTTACTAATTCATTAGCAACTATTCATCAGCATGAACATGAGCATCTATGGACATATCGATATTGTCATGCATATTATGTGCGACATGCATTGGACATATTTCTCAGAACGTTGTTTGACTCAATCGTTGGAGGGCCCGCATGGAGGACTCCCTCGCATGGCCTTCTAATTGTTGTTGTGGTTGCAGACTAAATCCTAGACGACTTGCCCTTAGCCTTGGAAGACCAACCTATTGAAGACTCTATCAAGGTCCCATATTGCTAATCACTCGAAGACCCTTCCAGGCACCTCGCATTGGAGATTCTAGAGACTATTCCAGGCCCATGCCTTGTTGAATTCCAACTCCAACCCGATCCAGATCCGTTGAAGCCTCGCTGATGATATCCTAAACCCTTGACAACGGTGGATACTTCTGCTCAGGCCGATGCTAAGAAAAAATAAATTTTATTGTTGTAACTTGGCAACAACAGTTTTGAACACTTTAAAACAGCCCATTAAGCTCCTTAATCCACCCAATGTATAATAACCAAAATTCTCATTAATTTTCAACATAAGAATGACATAATATATTCCCAATTCTCTTACATGACATCTGCGCCCATCAACCCATAAGATACAAAAAAATAAATAAATAAATAAAAGAGTATGGTAGTGTCCTCCTAAGAGTACAAACCCAAAACCACCCAGGCACCTTTTAGTCAGGGGATCTCCGTATGCATCGTCGACCCATGAAGGATTAAACTCAGTTAGACCCACTATTTACGATCACTTTGCCCTTACCTAAAATGATGTAAAGCAAGAATGAGTCATAAGACTCAGCAAGCATAAAGAATGAAAGGGTAATAAAGTTGAGGGAATAATCCTAACTATTCGCACAACTCATGCATATGCATATACACATCCATACCATGAACATCCAACCATGCAATATATGCATAAGTAACATGCACAAAATGATCCTTGGGGCCCAAATAAGACACACCAACGCCCAAGTCCCTAAATCCAAACTTGTCTGCTACCATGAACTGGCAAGAAAATTAATATGAGCCACTGCTCTATAATCCGCACCATGTGCTCTAGTCTAACAAAACCTAGCAAAATGCTCTCAAGCCCAATGCTCACATAAAGTCACACCGAGTCGCAGCTTGCTAAGCCCATGCTCAGGGTTATACCAATCTATCGCGCTCAATAGTAACCATGCAATGCAACATATAAGAAAGGCATGATCATAGCATGTGACGCCCCCAGATGCAAACCCGAACCCTAACATCACATTAACATGCTATAAAATACATATAAGGCAGGATCAGTGGATAGATTCCCGAGCATCGGTTAACAGTTTGTGTCTTAGGGTAATTGGTTGACAGCTTGCAAGAGTCGATCGATAGTTTCCCCCCACAACACCAAACAGTCAACAGTCATGCCCAATCGGTCAACAACCCTTGCATTTAGTAATCCGAATAACAACATAAAGGACCCAAATCACATGAACCAGCATGCATGTATCCCACTAGAACCTACCCTAACATGGTTAGGCATCATTCCATGAAGAAACATAGGGAGAACGAAGCCCTATTCAACCTCTTGGAAGAAATACAACAAGATTTCCCTTTAAAGAGCTCACAACTCAAGAGACTTAGAGAATAGTAGAAAATAAAGAATTCAAACTGTAAAGAGGGAAAGAAGGAAGAGAAACTTGCTTCTAAAGGTACAAGGAGGAAGGAAAATTTGCCTCTTAAAAGGAAAAGAGAAAGAAGAACTTGCTTCTAAAATTTCCTTTAACTCTCGCAAAGTATCAGGGCTACCGACGTCACAGCTCAAGCCTCTTCTTAACAAAGTTGAGCTTCGCGAAGCAAAGGAAGTATTTAAATAGATATTACTAAGACCACTTTTTATTTAATTTCAGATATTTTACACTTACCTTGCACCCTTTCTTTTTTTTCTCCTCATGCTACCAGCGCCTCTTCTTCTAATTTTCCCTACTATTTCCACTCCTCTATTTATTGCAACTATATCCAATTGATTTCTCCAATTCCAAGCCATATTGCCCACTACTTTCTCACTTAATTTGCCTCCAATTTGATGAAAAATCACTTAGCTAGGAGGCTTCACACGTGGCTAGTAGCAGGGCAACTCCAACAAGCGACATGTGGCATCTCGCATGGCTTATGTGTGGCACCCGCAAGGCTGTCGCATGGCGGCCCCGAAATGGTGTCGTTTGGCGCCTTCCTTAGTTGGAATTAATCCGGTCTTTCCTCCAAAAAATTCTCACGTGGAATCGAACCCGCGACCTCCTCATCCAAGCCTCCTATACGCGCGCGCGTGACTAGACAAACTGCAAGAATCTTCATTTTTATACATGCACAACTTCTATTTATTCTAACCCCAAATCCCTTTGCTAAAAATAAAATACAACATTTTCCTCCCAAGGTTCAAACCCCAGACTTGCCTTGTCCAAGCTTCGTCCTTGCATCTGCGCATCCACCAAGCCACCAACTCCCTCATGATATGCATCCACAATAATTAAATTTATACCAGTTCCCAGAATTATGTTCAACCCCAAAATTCCACAAATGTCCAATCACTTCCCAGTATAAATATACAATAAATTATCATTTTCTCATATCCTCAAATATTCAATAAACAGGTCATTACACAATGTCCTTAGGTTAGTTTCATAAATAAGCCCATAACTTAATTAACAATCCACCAACACCTAAGCCCTTAATTTGGGCAACCTAGTCCAACTAGGGTTTCGGTGAATTATGAAAAACTTAATTAAGGGACTAATTTATTATAAGTTCTAAACTATTAACTATTAATATTTAAGAACTCTAGCTTCTCATTAGGATTCTTCAATCCTAATCGAGCTCGCCATTACCTTGTAATTACGAACCCTTATTGCGTGTGACCCATTAGGCTTCTACATATGTTGGCCACGACTTTATCGAATAAAACCATAGACCATGAACGAGTCTAGCAATCCATCATGGCTCCCAATTAGTAGGAGGATCAATTTATGATCACTGCCTTTCAGTGATGGTTTTCTCATGCAATTCAATCCCTTCATTGATTTAAAGTGTCTTAATCAAGTAGGGACATGGATTGTGCATCAATCTCCATTTAGTGCCTAATTATAACATTTCTTTGGCTCCCGACAAGTATAACTTCATAGGATCTCTATCCTGCTATGGCCATAGACTTACAAGTTATATTTTCCCAAAGATCCCATGAGACATATTTCTCTTGGCTCACACACAGCCTTCACATGCTTCATGGCATACCCAATCACTGCTATACTCACACCCCTTATTGAGATGTTTCTTTAATAGTGTCAAAGCATATGAATCCACATGCAAGACACAATGGTGACCTCAAGTCGAAAGATCACTTGCACAATCGCTACTAAAGGTTTCCCTAGACACTCTTGCAAGATCCATAAGAAATCCTTTTGGTCATGTCACTGTCCAGTGAACTTGTACTCACCAACAAGCACCCATGTATTAGCTTAAGTATCCCATACTCATAGTCTATAGATCAATTAATACCTTTCCTAAAGGTAACAACATAGAACACACTGGTCTCTTTGTGTCATTGATGTCCTGTCTCAATTACACTTTTGACCAGAAACATGTTTAAGGTTATACTCTTAAGTGTATCAAGGACCTTACAATTAAAGTCACATCTCAATTCCTTTCTACACAAAGTAAACCTAAAGACTTTGTCTTTAAGCATCTTATATTTAAGTAATTGATAAATACATAAATACAAAAGATAAACCTCGTATAACACCTGAGAATTTCATAAGATTTTAGGTATAATTTATCTTGGGCTATAAGTGAAATCTTCAAAAGATTAGGGCTATAACGTAATCATCAATACAGTTTTCAATGATTAAATCAACAACAGGGAATGCCAGGGAGCCTAGATGTCTAAGGAAACTTATGTGGTAGTAACAAACATTTTGAGATGTGATTTATGATATCGAGAGAAATCGGATCAGAAACAGTTTTTGGTGCAATTGTGATTCAGGCTGAATAACCAAATAATCGTAGAAGACTTCTAGAAAGTCAACGAAACTTTGAGAAGACTTCAATTCTGTAAGTAGAACAACCCTGAAGTGGTTTCGGGTTAAAACAAAAGGATTTAGGCTCAAATTGTCCATTCGGGCCTAAGTGTAATTTTCTAATTTTGCCCAAGGGAGCTCTAAAAGATATTTTTTCTAATTTTTTGAGGATGAAATGAAGAGTCTAGAACTTATGGGTTTTAGTGGCATTGTTGGACAACTCAGGGGCTTCAAGGGAAGGGTCAAATTGCAAAAGGAAATTGGGGACGGGCCAAAACATAATTTTCCAAAGTTGCAATGTGAACATTGCCATGGGTGATGGTCGTCCCACCAATGATTTTGGCCGGGAGAGGTCGTTTTTGGGCAAGGCGAGACCACCTAGGGCCAGCAAGTCCTAGGCCGAAGCTTGGGGACCAAGCCTTGGCCGATGATTGGTCGTGAGGTGGTTGATTTTTGGCTATAAAAGAGGCCAAGGGTTTCAAGATTTTGGCACAAAAATTTCTCAAGTTTTTGGAGAAATCAAAGCGATCGAATGGAGGACTTTTGATCCTGGAGTGTTGAGGATCTTTTTTGGAGTTTTTTGAGGGTTTTCATGAGGGTTTAAAGGTGTTTCGAGAGCTTGGCCGAAAAAATCGAACGATCGCCAAAGCCACCTATAACCGGCCATTTAGGGCATTTTTTGGTGGTGTTTTGGGCCAAGGAATGTGCCTTTGGAATTGACTTAAGGAGGGCTTCAAGGGAGTGTGCTCAAATAGGGCATCAGAGAAATCCCCGACAGTTAGGGCTGGAGAAAACAAGGGGCGCGTGTGAAGGTGATTTTCCTTGAAATTTATTTTATAATATTTAGAAAATTATTTTATGAATTAAGGTGGAGAAAAATTTAGGAAAATACTTGAGGATGTATTTATTTTAAAATTTTCGAGAGAAAAATAGGAAGAAAATAGGTGAAAATTATGAAGAGATTTAGAAAATTTGATTTTGATATTCCTTTGAATAAATACGATGTTTAGGGATCGTTGAGCCTTGAGGTTGAGTAAAAGTATGATTGTTTGAGACTTAGCACGAGAATCGAGGCTATACACGAAAATCAAGGCAATTTGAGTACGTTTGAAGTGAGTGTTCCTACCTAAAACTTGATTTATTGTGAGTGGTTCTACCCTAAATAATTGGTTTAATTCTACCTAAACTTGTTTTGGTTACATGCAAAGAGTTTTGTTGCATGTGAACGGTTTAACCTGTAATGGTTGTTTTCATCTGAGAAGTTCGTCCCAAAATGTTTTGTGCATGTGCATTAAATTCTGTGCGATAAATTATGTACATGAAATGTTGTTTTATATAATACATCGAATCATGGTATGTGATATTGGCATGTTTTTTTATTGTTCATGTGGGATGTAAGATGTAAACTTCTGACGTGGCACTTGAATGATAGCACTAGGGAGGTGTGCCAAGGGAAAATGCCCACTTGTGATAGGGTCTGAGAGTGGACACCACCTCGGCAGTTGATAAGTGGCAGGCCTGAGAGTAGACACCACCCTAGATTGGCTTAAGTGGCGGGGCTGTGAGGGGACACCACCCCAAGTGCCTTTGAGTGGTAGCATTGTTTTCGAGGCGGACGTGGATTCCCAAGAATAGTGTTAATCATCTTGTGGCCAGGATTTGTGTTGACATGATCCGATATGCTTTTGAGTGGAAACGTAATCCCTGACATGATTGTGAGGTGATTTCCCGGGTTCTTGAATTGATGTTGACCATTCTGTGTCGGAAGTCGTAACGATGGTTTTCTGTTGTGTCAGGGAGAGGCGTCGATGTTCGCTCTTAAGCTAAGACTGTGTTCTCCCAATGTGTCGATGTAGTTGTGTTGCCTTTAGAGAGATTGCATTTTTTCCTAGTTAGGGTTAAGTGTTGAGTGAAATTCTCTTGGGCGGGAACATGTCAAGTGATATGTCAGTTTTGTTTTATGTCTTGCATACATTTATGAAAATGTTTTGAACTCTCACTTAGATGATTCAACATCTTATTTGATCTTTGTCCCTGAAATATTCAAACGTTTCAGGTGAAAGCGATGGTACCAAAGGGAAAGGAATTGTCGAGGAGTAACGGCGATTTATAGGTGGTTTGTAGCATGTCTTTTTAATTATGATATGTATTACTTTGATGATGTCATGTTAAACGATGGTACAATTTTTATGTTATGAATAAAGTGGTTTCGGTTATGTACCGTTTGAGGTCACTCGGTCACGGCCACTTGTCGCCCTCAGGTCACTCGGTCATCAAGGTCACTCGTCGCCCTCAGGTCACTCGGTCATCAAGGTCACTCGTCGCCCTCAGGTCACTCGGTCACGGCCACTCCTCCCTTCAGGTCACTCATTCATCCGAGACCACTCGTCACCCTCAAGTCACTTGTTCATCCGAGACCACTCGTCACCCTCAGGTCACTCGTTCATCCGAGACCACTCGTCATCCTCAGGTCACTCGTTCATCCAAAACCACTCGTCATCCTCAGGTCACTTGGTCAAGGCCACTCGTCACCCTCAGGTCACTCGGTCACCAAGGCCACTCGTCATCCTCAGGTCACTCGGTCAAGGCCACCCGTCACCCTTAGGTCACTCGGTCATTTTGGGTCACCTGATCATTTTAGGTCACCTGATCATTTTGGGCCACCAGATCATCAGCCCTACCAGACTATCAGATCTAGATCTTTATCAGATCCAATTGCTTGTCCAGATTTTCATCAGCAAAGATACGACTCCCAAGACTCTTGCGTCTCTCCTCAATTAAAAATAGATTGTTGTATTTTGGCAACAACAATTGGCGCCGTCTGTGGGAAACGCAAGACAAAAAGTTAACTTAAGAATGGAAAACACTCGGGGACACCGACGAACTCTCTCTCAAGGCGTAGAGACACGCCTGCCACCGCGAAACTCTCAGCAACAGGGAGCACCTCCCACTATTCACAATTCTCAGCAACATCATCCTCCCCCTCATAACGCTCAAACACAAGGAGGTGATCGCTCCATTTCTCCAAACCAACAGATAGGAGATCAATCAATCCCACCTCCACTTAACATGGGCTCTGGATCACTCCCTACTGATCAAGCTGGGACCTCACGACAGCCACCACGTACGGTCCCGTGGGAAGAGTACGAAGCATTGAGGCAACAACACGTTGAAGGCATGCAAGCACTACGAGACATGCCTGGTGTACTCCAAAGTATGATACCCGGAGGGACGTTGCCAGATACTCTAAAAAAGTTTATGCCACCTCTTGAACCTCAACCCGAGGCAGGAGCCGATTCCTATCAAGAGGCTACTCCCGATTCCCATTCACGATCTACGCCTCCACGCGAGGGTAGACCCAGGTCACCACCTCCAAGAAGGATCCCTCATTCCGTGCCTCGAACAAATGAAAACCCAAGAATGGAAAACAGGACCAAAAGCCCTCAAAGGCGGAGGTATCACGAAACAGTGGCCAGTACACCAACAAGACATGACAACCAGACGACAGCTAGTATGCGTGATGACATGAAAAGAGTAATAGAAGAGGTGCTTGAGAAGAAAAAATTAATCCTGGCAACAGAAGAGCACCAGCATAGAAAATGTCCTTTTACTGCAGATATATTAGAAAGACCTCTGCCTCGAAAATTCAAGATGCCTCAGATCACCACCTATTCCGGCAAGGATGACCCATATGATCATGTTCAGAATTATGAGTCGCTAATGATATTGCATGGATGGGACGACGACGTGATGTGCCGAGCATTTTCCTTAACGTTATCAAGACATGCTCGAACATGGTTCAACAGCCTTCCAGAAGCTTCTATTTCATCATTTGGGCAGCTTAGAACAGAATTTACCAAGGCTTTCGTGATTAACAGTAGAAGAAAAAAAGATGCCACCTATTTTCTCAGCATACGACAAGGGAATAAGGAATCCTTGCGTCAATTTGTGGACAGATTTCGCAATGCTACTCTTGAAATCCCAGACTTGCCGGCTCAAGTGGCAGTATCTGCTATGCTCCAAGGGACATGCCTCGCCTCTCTTCAAGAATCACTTTCTTTAGACCCTCCAACATCCCTGGCCGATTTATTTGTCAGAGCAAACCGATATATCCTTCACACTGAGATTATGAGGAACGTGGCGGGGAAAGAAGACAAAGAAAGGAAGAGAAAGGAACGTGAAGGGGAAGAAGAGCCTATTCGACGACAGGAAAGGAATAGAATACCAGATGTACCAAAGCCTCATTTTAATCATTATACTCGGCTTTTACAACCCCGATCAACTATATTAGCTACAATAGAGGGAGAAGGACTTCTTAAACTACCCCACAGAGTTGACCGCCCCATGGGAAAAAATCAGGGAGAGTATTGCAGATACCATCGAACCAGAGGGCATTCCACTGACCACTGTAGAGAATTGAAGAATCAGATTGAGATGCTCATTCGTGAGGGACACTTGCAAAGATATGTGAGACACAAAGAAGAAGAAAATAGGGAACCCCAACAAAGGGGAGATAGGCGTGGTGGGCATGAAAGGCCAAATCCGAGACAACAAGAGAGAAGAGGGGATCGTCAACAAGATACTCATGTAGACAATGAACCGACTCAGCACGCCATTCACGTTATTTCAGGTGGGGAAACCCTAGGTGGGGACACATCAACCTCCCGAAAAGCATACGCCCGTCAAGCCCACCAAGTTAACTCAGTAATGGAGGTAAGAGATGATGAAGAGCCAATCACTTTCTCCCCAACCGATCGGGGTGATGTAATACTCCCACATGATGATCCCATGGTTATTTCAGCAGTCGTAGCCAAGCACCCCATCAGTAGAATTCTGGTAGATAATGGCAGTTCTGTCAACCTGATCTACTGGAACTGTTTTGAACAAATGCATTTATCTCATGACCGGCTGAAGAAAGTATCCTTACCTCTATATAGCTTCACTGGAGAAGCAGTTCCAGTTGCAGGGTCAATTCAGCTGCCAATCACATTAGGTGAGGACCCCCAACTCATAACTCAACAAGCAAATTTCATGGTGGTTAAAACCTCCTCGGCAGCATATAATATGATCTTGGGACGCCCGTTACTCAATGATCTATGGGCCGTGGTATCCTCGTGCTATTTATTGATGAAATTCCCCACACCCGCCGGAGTAGGACAAGTTCGAGGAGATCAAAAGAAAGCCCGAACTTGCTATGCGTCGTCCACAAAAGGGAAAAGAGCTGAAGAAACCCTATCCATAGCCGAGAAAGCCATACATAAATCCTTGGAGGAAGGAGCCGCACGTAAACCTCAACCTGTTGAGGAATTGGAAACAGTACATCTAAGTGAATCAGATTCAGAGAAAATAGCGTATGTGGGATCCCAGCTTCCAGAGCATACGAAAGAAGAAATTGCAAGATGCCTGCGAGAAAATTCAGACGTATTTGCTTGGAAACCGGAAGATATGCCAGGAATCAGTCCAGAAGTAATATGTCACCACTTGAATGTGGACCCCCAATTCAAGCCGGTCCGACAAAAGAAGCGAAACATTGCCCCTGATAGACTACACGCATTAGAAGAAGAAGTTAACAAATTGCTAAAAGCGGGCTTCATTCGAGAGGTATTATATCCAGACTGGTTGGCCAATGTTGTTATGGTCCCAAAACCTAATGGAAAGTGGCGTGTCTATGTGGACTTCACGAATCTAAATAAGGCATGCCCCAAAGACTCATACCCGCTACCACGGATCGACCGTCTTGTGGACGAAACGTCTGGATACCAGTTCCTGAGCTTTCTGGATGCTTTCTCAGGATACCACCAAATAATGATGTACCCCCCAGACCAGGAGAAGATGTCATTCATCACTGAAAAGGGGACATATTACTACCAAGTCATGCCTTTTGGACTCAAGAACGCCGGAGCCACTTATCAACGCATGGTGAACAAAGTCTTTAAAAAACTGCTGGGCGACACAATGGAAGCATATGTTGACGACATGATTGTGAAAAGTCGAAAGGACGAATCCCATGTAGAAAAACTAGCGCAAGTGTTGGGAGTCTTTAGACAATACAAGATGCGGTTGAATCCAACAAAGTGTGCCTTTGGCGTACAGTCTGGAAAATTCTTGGGAGACATGATCACGCAAAGAGGAATCGAAGCAAACCCTAAGAAAATACAGGCAATATTGGACATGGAACCACCAGCATCAACTAAGGAAGTTCAGCGATTGACAGGGCGAATGGCAGCTCTTGGACGTTTTCTCTCCAAGTCAGCCGAAAGAGAGTTACCCTTCTTACAAACATTAAGAACAAGAAAAAAGTTTGACTGGACGGAGCAATGCCAAAAGTCGTTTGAAGCGTTAAAGGAGTATTTGAAAGAAGTTCCCCTATTAACACGACCAGAAACTGGAGAGACATTGTACTTATACTTGGGGATAAGTGATGAAGCCATAAGTGCAGTATTAATCAGGAAAGAAGGACAGGTGGATCGACCAATATATTATGTCAATAAGGTATTGCAGGGTCCCGAGACACGTTATCCAGTGGCAGAAAAAATGGCATTAGCACTGGTAAACGCATCCAGAAAATTGAGGCCATACTTCCAAGCACATTCGATCATCGTACTTACAGATCAGCCCTTGCGAACTATTTTACAAAAGCCCGAATGTTCCGGTCGCCTTACCAAATGGTCCATCGAGTTAAGTGAATATGATATCCAGTATCAACCTCGACAAGCTATAAAAGGACAAGCGCTGGCTGACTTTATTGTAGAATGCACACACTCTGGTAAGGCGACAGAAAATAGGCAGGAAGAATGGTTGTTGTTTGTTGATGGGGCATCTGGTTCACAAGGGAGTGGCGCTGGGATAGTACTCGTATCCCCCGAGGGAGAAACGTTTGAGTATTCCCTACGGTTTGCTTTCCCGAGTACCAACAACGTAGCTGAATATGAAGCATTAATCACTGGAATGAGGATAGCAAGAAAATTGGAAGTAGCACGATTGGTTGCTCATAGTGATTCTCAATTGATTGTGCAGCAGTTTCAGGGACAATATGAAACCAGAGAGCAGGTAATGGCCCGATACTTGTGCAAAGTGAAAGACCTAGCACAGACATTTCAGAGTTTTCAGTTAACACAAATAAATAGATCACTCAATGGACATGCTGATGCTTTATCTAAACTAGCGTCCACTAAAGAAACAACCGAAAAAGCAGTATTTGTTGAAATGCTTCATCAGCCGAGCATTGAAGAAAAAGAGATATCGTGCGTGGAGATATGAGTGGATTGGAGATCGTCCTTCTATCGTTATCTCACTAATAATGAATTACCAGATGATCCACAAGAAGCAAGAAGACTTAAGATGCGGGCTTCAAGGTTTACCATCATAGACAGGATATTATATAAGCGAACTTACACTACACCTCTTCTCAAATGTTTAGGCCCTTAAGAGGCCGAATATGTCTTGGCAGAAGCTCATAGTGGAATATGTGGAGAGCACTTGGGAGCAAGAGCCCTAGCAACCAAAATCTTGAGAGCCGGTTTCTTTTGGCCCACATTAAGGTCTGACGCGTTAAAGAAAGTCAAATCATGTGACAAATGTCAACGACATGCTCCAGTCCAATCTGCCCCAATATCTCAATTGCAACCTGCGTTCCAGCCTATACCATTCGCTCAGTGGGGTTTGGATATTCTGGGACCTTTTCCTCAAGCGCCCGGGCAAAGAAAATTTTTAATAGTGGCCACCGACTATTTCACCAAATGGATTGAAGCTGAGGCATTGGCTACTATTACGGCACGAAAAGTGGAGGCAATGGTATGGAAAGACATTGTGTGCTGGTTTGGGATACCAAGAATTATCGTCACGGATCATGGGAAGCAATTTGACTGTAACTCCTTTAGAAAATTCTGTAACGACCTAGGAATTCAACTAAGATTCGCTTCAGTAGCGTATCCCCAAGCTAATGGGCAAGCTGAGGTCAGTAACCGAACCATATTACATGGCCTCATAACCCGACTTGAATGAGCCAGAGGCACATGGGCCGACGAGCTTCCCACCATTTTGTGGGCTTATCGAACAACTAGTCGGGTAGCTACGGGAGAAACTCCATTCAATCTGGTATATGGAACAGAGGCTTTAATTCCCATTGAAATTTCAGCTAAGTCCCCAAGACTGATGGCATATGAGGAAGAGGATGGCGCAAGGAATTCTGAAGCGTTGCGAGAAAATTTGGATCTGATTGAAGAGCAGAGGGATAACACTGCCATGAAGATAGCTGCAAATCAAAGAAGAGTAGCCAGTTATTTCGATTCTCGGGTAAAGAACAGACCCATGAAAGAAAGAGATTTAGTACTTCGAAGATCTGTTGTAACCAACGCGCTAAGGGATGATGGAAAGTTACGAGCAAATTGGGAAGGGCCGTACCGCATTCTAAAACTGCTTGGCCCCAACACTTGCATTTTACAGACTCTTTCAGGAAACACTATGGGGAAAACATGGAATTTGAACTATCTGAAGTTGTATATGAACAATGTATCTGAGAAAATATCTGCAATAACATAAGTCCTAAATGGGACCGTGGACGTAGGCGCATTTGGCCGAACCACGTAAAAATCCCTGTGTGCGCATGGTTTGTCATTTTCGGAAAAGAAAAGATCGAGCCCGTTGTCCCGCCTATGGCTCGGCAACGAGGTAAAACTACGATCGAGCCCGTTGTCCCGCCTATGGCCCGGCAATGAGGTAAAACTAAGATCGAGCCCGTTGTCCCGCCTATGACCCGGCAACGAGGTAAAACTACGATCGAGCCCTGTTGTCCCGCCTATGGCCCGGCAACGAGGTAAAACTACGATCGAGCCCGTTGTCCCGCCTATGGCCCGGTAACGAGGTAAAACTAAGATCGAGCCCGTTGTCCCACCTATGGCCCGGCAACGAGGTAAAACTAAAAATCGAGCCCGTTGTCCAGCCTATGGCCCGGCAACGAGGTAACATTACGATCGAACCCGTTGTCCTGCCTATGGCCCGGCAACGAGGTAAAATTACGATCGAGCCCGTTGTCCCGCCTATGGCCCGGCAACGAGGTAAAATTACGATCGAGCCCGTTGTCCCGCCTATGGCTCGGCAATGAGGTAAAACTAAGATCGAGCCCGTTGTCCCGCCTATGGCCCGGCGACGAGGTAAAACTACGATCGAGCCCGTTGTCCCGCCTATGGCCCGGCAACGAGGTAAAACTACGATCGAGCCCGTTGTCCCGCCTATGGCCCGGCAACGAGGTAAAACTAAGATCGAGCCCGTTGTCCCGCCTATGGCCCGGCAACGAGGTAAAACTAAAATCGAGCCCATTGTCCAGCCTATGGCCCGGCAACGAGGTAAAACTACGATCGAGCCCGTTGTCCCGCCTATGGCCCGGCAACGAGGTAAAACTAAGATCGAGCCCGTTGTCCCGCCTATAGCCCGACAATGAGGTAAAACTACGATCGAGCCCGTTACCCCGATAATAAGGAAAATACGATCAAGCTCGCCACATCGTGCATGATCCAGTAGCGAAAGAAAAATGTTGGCCTTATATCACTAAAGACGACAATAAAAGGATGAATCAAGCAGTAAATAGCGAAACACATTGGGTAGGACAAAGAAAAAACATTCATTGATAAAACCAACAAACAAACTACAACAAGAGGAGCACATTCGCCCGACAACAGCTGAAATCAAACCATAATGAGGGTCTACTTGCGGGAGCGAGACTTGTGAGAGGAACGCTTAGAAGATCCCAACGATGCAACAGGAATCCCAGGAGGATCCGCGGGGAATTCCCCTTCTTCAACCTCAACTGTTTGAGGGATATCTTCAACGGCCGCACTAGGATCTTCTCCAATGGCTCCGGGGTCAACCACCATGCCTTCTTTGAAAGAAAACGGGTTCCAAGGGCCCGCCAAATTCTCCAAATCATCCACCAAGTAAGAATCCAAATAAGAAGAAGGACTTATGGGCTCGTTCGGTTCATACTGGCGCCAATCTACTTGATGAGACTCCTCAACCTCTAGAGTAAGGAAAAGTTCAGGAAAAGTCTCTCCCAGACGTTGAGATTCCAGATGGGCGCGTGCCAGATAAAACCCATATTTCAAAAAACCTGAAGCATATTTTCCTTTCCTATCTTGACAGTCGGTTGAGAGACGATATTCTTTCACTGCTTCAGCCCGAATATCCCGAGCATCCTTCCGACTTATCTTCATCTCTGACAGGTGTAGAGAATGTTCCTGCAAAAGTGCCTCGTGTTGCGCCATCAAACTAACACTCTTGCGCTCTTCAGCTTCTAGCTGAGAGCGTAAGTCTGAAATTTCCCCATGAAGACCCGAGGTACCAACAGAAGCCTCGGACAGTCGATCCTCCATGCGCCCAATCTCTGCCTCTGCATTCTTCTTCCCGAGCTCCGCCCGACGAGCACGACCCTTTAACTCTTGACGCTCCTCATTCCAAGAAACTTGGCGCTTCCTCCAGTCTGACATTTGGGCCTCTACTTGTTCACGATAGGCCCTGTCCCTAGCATTAGATGAAATATCCCTTGAACCCCTTGCACCAGAAGTTGCTCCACTTCATCCCTAGTCTGGGCATAATTGCCACCGATAAGTCGTCGTTCATCTCGAGGGAGAATGGTGGAGTAAATGAGGCGAGCGCCAATCCCTGGTTCAGTGACGGAGTCTGTTTCCAATACCCCGGGGGAAACTTCATAGTCTCAACCAGTGAGCTTTGTACCATCCCCGAGAATCACAGTGTGCTTCACCTCGCCCGGAAGAGGAAGTACAGGAGGTGGTCTCAATGCTTTCTCCCCCCCAAGACGGTGATGATCTTTCCTGTTAGGAACTACAGGGTGGCGACATTCTTCTTCCACCCGAGCCATATCGCCAGCAAACCGAGAAGACGAGGTCCGCCCCCCTCGCGAATTGGGAGCAGGAGATGGAGGGTCGACGGCCTCTTCATGAGAAAGAAGAAGAGATGGACTTTCTGTGTGAGAAGGAGCTTCGACACTCGATTGGTCACTTCTGGGACGTCGTCGCCTTTCTACTCCAATGGGAGAAACACCGGCAGGCCTACGTGACCGAGGAGGGCGAGAGCTTGTAGATCCCTCGGCACCATGTGTAGAAGTCCCAACTGTTGTTACAACACATGCCTCCTCCTCACGTTGGCGTCTACGTAACTCCATCAGCCTATTCAACCCAGCCATTTCTGCGAAAATCAATGCAAAGCAGTTAATACGGAAAAATGCAATAATGGGAAAAGAAAAAAGGAAGGCAATGTCAAAAGATATTCTACCCCCAGGAGTGTTTTCCTCCTGAGGATCAAAAGGAGGATGCGAAGACGATTCAGGCATTTCCATCTCCTCCTCCTCGACTCCTTCCATTTCCTGGTTAGATAGCGTAGAAGACTGAGGAGGAGCAGTTGGCGTCAGGACCCCCCAGCCCGCGATTCTGAAATTCTCCACTGTCAAGAGGCTCATCAAGTCAACGGGGCCTTGTGCCTTTAACATTTCTACTAGGTGACGATACACGCCCCGAACTTCCTTGCAGGGAGGGAACCCTTGGCTGGCGTCTTGATGATTCCAAAATAAAGGAGCATCCCAATTAGGTGGAGGTTCTATCACTAACCACCATTCTTCAAATCGATTAATCTTGTTTGGAAGAGCAATGAACAGCTCTAATCCCGACACCTTCTGGAGCGTGTAAAGAGCACGATCCTTGCTGGCTTTTCGCAGTCGATAGAAACAACTGAAAAGTCTCAAGGAGGGGACGACGTCCCTCAGTCGACAAAGTATAGAAAAGCCGACCATCTGAGCCCAACCATTAGGATGAAGTTGAGCGGGAACAATCTTGTAGTGACGCAATCACGCCCTCGCAAAGGGCGGAAGAGGAAAGCGGAGTCCCACCTCAAATGAAGCAAAGTGAAGACCAATGGAGCCCTCGTCTACCCGAGAGGGGTCCGGCTCATCAAGACGGGGGTACCTCACCATAAATCCAGAAGGCGTGGCGTCATAAACTTGCTCATAGGCCCCGTATCGAAGCCTGGAACTCGAAGTTGTAGGAATGTGCGCGGGGCCGGGGGGTGATGCCGGTCTTCTCCTCGACATATTAAAGAAATACGAGACCGTTACCTTGTTACAACAGGAAAGACGAAAGGTCACAAGAAGCAAAACACCTGCACAAAAGACAAAGAACATCAGTACAAGGCAAAAGAAAGAAACAATTGAAGGAAAATCAAGTGACTAAAGGCATAAAAGGACGAGGGAAGGCCGGAGCCACTCGACCGCAACCCAGAACAAGGCCACTCGGTCATGACCGAATGGCCTTCGTCGAGAACAAGGCCACTCGGTCATAACCGAGTAGCCACTCGTCACTCGCCATAGCCACTAGGTCATGACCGAGTGGCCTCCAGTCGCACGCACGGCCACTCGGTCATGACCGAGTGGCCTCCCAATCGCACCCTTCGAATGATGAAAACGAGATGTGGCCCAGAAACGCGCCGAGACCTGAGAGAATTTTAGTTTTGAAGCACCTCAGCTGATCCTTGTGAAAGTTAAATGAAGACTTGAAGCCCTATTTATAGAGGTTCGAAAGGCAAAAAGTCTAAAGTTGTGGGGCAGATACAGAAAATGAAGAGCAAATGCGCAAAGATGATCTCCCGAGAGATAAACAAAATGCGGCAAAAGCGACGCCCATTTTTCCAGGATCATATGTTGTTTTACCCGACTCCTCAGCTAAAAAAGTAGCGAGCAATTGATATGCCCGGGAGGGCGAAATGGATCTGTGATCGAATGTGGGCCCCAATAGAAGACGAATCAAAGTCAAAGGCCAAGGAAGACCCGCTCGGCCGTGCCGGGTGGGAGTCCACTCGGCACAACCGAGTGGATGAGACCTCTCAGCTGGGCCGAGTGGCTAAGACCACTCGGCACAACCGAGTGGCCGTAACCACTCGATTGCCGAGTGGTTTTCCCGACCACTCGACCCAACCGAGTGGAAAGGGTCACTCGGTCGTACCGAGTGATCCCTTCCCAAACTCGGCTTCACCGAGTTGTGGTCACTCGGCATGACCGAGTGACCCTTCTGTTAGAACGGGAGATGCTATGGCACACACCAAGAGGGGGGGTGAATTGGTTATTTTAAAAACTTAATTGATAGAACTTGAAAAACTTTTTAATACAGGTTGAAGTTTTAATGATTTAAAACGTGAAGCATATAAAATGACAAATGTGAATCAAGTGAGGAATTAAGGAATGCTTGGAAAGATAAAGATGATTTAAAAAACACAAGCACACAAGAACACTAAGATTTATAGTGGTTCGGCTTAACCCAAGCCTAATCCACTACCTTAGCTCCTCACTAAGGATTTTTCAAACCATCCACTAAAACCCCCTACTTAAACCAAGTAGGTCCTCTAGTCCGAGACTAGGAATTACAAAACCTCCCACTCAAATGGGCCCTCTAGCTATACAAGCTAGGAAAACAAGAAATATATAGTTGGAGAGAATCTAAGAGATGAATCTCTTAGTTACAATGTCTCTCAAAAATGATACAAGGCTTAAATGAATGTAAACAAATTAAGATCACAGCCTTGAAGAGAGAAAATTGAAGCACAGTGAATGTAAATAGAAACGAGTGTAAAATGTAAGCTCAATTCAATTCATTCCCGTCCATTAGCCTTCTCTTGATCATCTATGACATGTATATATAAGTGTCCCACGAAGTTGAAGAGAAATATAGCCGTTTGGAGCCGTTGGGATTTGAAAAAATAGCCGTTGGAGCTTTCTGCAAAAAGAAATAGTCGACGGAAGAAATATATAGTTGACTATTTTTACAACTAAAGCAAGAAATAGTCGACAGACAAAACGAATAGTCGACTATTTTATAACACAAAATTTCAATAGTCGACAGACACATTCCAATAGTCGACAGATGCTGAGATATGAAGAAATTTTTGAATTTCATGAACAAAAATAGTCGACAGATCAGAAGGCATAGTCGACTATTTTTACTCGATAGTCGACAGATGCTAAAATAGTCGACAGATGCTTAAATAGTCGACAGAACATAAAAAATAGTCGACTATTTTGAAGCATAGTCAACAGAATGATCCTGATAGTCGACTATTCTATAGAAAAACTTGAAATTTCAATACATCCTTATTCGATTCTTTAAAAACTCATTTTGATTATCTTTAAAGCAAGTTGAGATTATCAAAAGTATGATTTGAAACAAATTATTCTTAATAAATCAATCTTTCATCCATACTCAATATTTCATATCTTGCTTTAAGATTTATATACTAAAAATGCATTTTCTCATTCATATAATCCATATAGTAGAAATTGATTTTCATATAGACATTCATCAAAACCATTTCATTACTAAGAGATATTAGATATCAAAATACTAGGAGATAGTTTTCTAAAATGAACATACTTTCAAAAACATGTTCTAGTTGGTCTTTTGCCTTAGAATTATTTTGACCAACGATTTCAAGGAGATTCTTTTTAGATCTTAAAACTTGTTTATGCTAATCTCCAAATAATATAAAAGATCATAGATCATTTTAACAAAGCACTTTGAAATTGATTTTTGTTTCCAAACCATATGCTTTGATTGAGAAAAAAATATATATTTGAAATTTTTCATCATCAAAACTAAACACAAGAGTAAAATATCACCTTCAAGATAGCCGATCCAGCCGAATCCCCCCCCCCTTTCGCGCCAGACGATGAGCATTGCGATATTTCCGTAATGGGCCGCGAGATTTTCGTCGAGAAAACCGCGACGCCTCTCTCTCCCCTTCACTATAAATACGAAACCCACCTTCATCACAAGGTACGAAATTTTGAGTAATCAAAGTATACTTTTCTCATTTTCTCTCGAGATTCTGACTTAAGCATCAGAGGGTTTGCGCGGGGACCCCCACCCGCGTCCTAACGGTGCTCTCGTTTTGTAGGCCACTCTGTCACCAAGGCCACTCGGTCATCAAGGTCACTCGTCGCCCTCAGGTCACTCGGTCACGGCCACTCGTCGCCCTCAGGTCACTCGGTCATCAAGGTCACTCATCGCCCTCAGGTCACTTGGTCATCAAGGTCACTCGTCGCCCTCAGGTCACTCGGTCACGGCCACTCGTCGCCCTCAGGTCACTCGGTCATCAAGGTCACTCGTCGCCCTCAGGTCACTCGGTCATCAAGGTCACTCGTCGCCCTCAGGTCACTCGGTCACGGCCACTCCTCCCTTCAGGTCACTCATTCATCCAAGACCACTCGTCACCCTCAGGTCACTCGTTCATCCGAGACCACTCGTCACCCTCAGGTCACTCGTTCATCCGAGACCACTCGTCATCCTCAAGGTCACTCGTTCATCCGAAACCACTCGTCATCCTCAGGTCACTCGTTCATCCAAGACCACTCGTCATCCTCAGGTCACTCGGTCAAGGCCACTCGTCACCCTCAGGTCACTCGGTCACCAAGGCCACTCGTCATCCTCAGGTCACTCGGTCAAGACCACCCGTCACCCTCAGGTCACTCGGTCACCAAGGCCACTCGGTCATAGGCCACTCGGTCATTTTGGGTCACCTGGTCATTTTGGGTCACCTGATCATTTTAGGTCACCTGATCATTTTGGGCCACCAGATCATCAGCCCTACCAGACTATCAGATCTGGATCTTTATCAGATCCAATTGCTTGTCCAGATTTTCATCTGCAAAGATACGACTCCCAAGACTCTTGCGTCTCTCCTCAATTAAAAATAGATTGTTGTATTTTGGCAACAACAATAATATATATTTTCATTATGTTTGGGACTATAATTAGACATAAGTCTCCTTGTTATTTTCATTTTAGCAAAAAAATGTATAGTACCAAATTATATGTAGAATGAAGATAAAGCCATCAAGAGTTGGTGATTCCAAGGAGCAGGAAGGCCGAGAGAGAATTTTTGTGCATGGGATGCACATTGTTGGTATGTATGTCCCTCAATGCGATTGGTTAAATCTAGAGGCTCAGATTTAATCAATAAGCATAGAGTCCATGATCATCCATAATGTATGCATGAGTTTTTTATGTATGAGATACATAATAAAAAACTTAAATGCATGTGCAAAGTGAAATCTCCAAAATAAATTTAGATTTATTTTGTATGCGCGAGTTGGTTATGTATGGGATACATAATGGAAAAACTAATGCATGTACAAAGTGAGACCTTAAAAATAAAGAGCAAAATCTTTCCAATTAATCGACTAAATGATATATTTATCGAGTAATAAATCTTGATCAAAATGTGAAGTCTCTGTATTTGAACTCTTAATTGACTAATAAGTTATTTTTAATTAAGTAACATCTACCTTAGTCGAAAAATAAGATATTTTAATCGAGTAATAAATCCTGAACAAAATGAAAAGTCTTTGTGTTTGAACTTTGAATCAACTAAGATGTTATTCATAATTGAATAATGTTTTACTTAGTCAAGTAACAAAATAGTTTATTCAAGTAATAATCGTTAGATAGAATGTTAAGTCTCTATTCTTGAATTATTAATCAACTAAGATAAACTTTTAATCGAGTAATGATACTCTTTAGTTGAATCAAAATTGTTTAATCAAGTAACATATTTGAATCAACAAATGGTTGAGAAGTTAATTGATTAAGAAATGCTTTTAATCAAGTATTATAACTTTTAGTCAAGTAACAAATCTTTTTAGTCAAGCAATGACTCATTCAACTGATAATCTTAATTGAATAAGATTATTTAGTAGCTAAGTAATGTTTATCTTAATAAGCTAACTATTGAGATCACTCGAGAAATTTTGTCTCACTCGAATAACTGCTTACTTTACTCGCATAGTGTTTTATTAAAATTCAAACTTATACTCGTTACAAACTACATTAAATGTGAACAATTTTTAGTTTGCAAACAATCATACTTGCATGAAATGTTATCTAATCATTCTTTCATGCAAATTGTATAAAAATTGCATTTGAATTTATAACTAACCGTTAGAATAGCAAGAAAAGAAAAATGTTCTTGTAGGTTACAGTATCATGCTTTTACCCATTCGACAAAAAGTCAAATGCATTGAAGAGAAAAAAGTTATAAATACCAAAGAGAGACTTAAAAAGAAAAATGTTAATCTAATTATATTGAACTGAAGTCTCAAACTCAAAGCTTTTCAAGTCATATCTTTTGTACTATTTTGTTATGGCAGTTCAGTGAAATGCCTACTTCCGCAACCATGAAAGAAGGACAATATTTTTATTTTGACGATTCGACGAAGTTCGGCAAGGTGCCTACGTCCGCGATCATAATATCAATATTTTGTTACAGTGGTTCAGTAGAATGCCTACATTCGAGACTGTAAGAATTAAGTGATAAATGATGTGCCTAAAATGTAATGGTAAACGCACCAGTCGATCAAGTAATAAAGTGAATGAGTAAAGTATTGTTCCCACAGGGACTGTCGAAACAAGTACTGAAACAAAGCAATCCTATTCTTTATTTAAAAAAATTGAATTAGAGATAATATCAACTAACTACAAAAAAAAGATAAAATAAAGTAAGAAGAATATAACGTATCAAAAATAAGAAAATAAAGAGTAATTGGATAGGTTAAAATAGGGAGATAAGATAGCTAAGGAATTTGATTTACCTACGAGAATGTTGTAATCCTTACCAAATAAATTAATTAGATAGATTTTACTTACATGTGACGACGAAATTTCATAATTTATTTATTATCCTTTGGTCCAGGTATAACAAAACTATTGCTAATCACTAATTGTACACTTGGTCCATGTAAAATCAATTAATTAACGACGCATTAAGTTTTGTGAATTTCACTAACTCAAATTACTAATTCAAGCAAATTCAAGTTACCGTAGAGATGAATATTCATACTTGGTCCGTTTCAATATCCAATCTAAGTTATGTGATATGCAAAGTTTAACATAGAATTACTTAGTTTGTATCATCTATGTTCATAAAATCATTTAACAGGTGATCAGGTTGTCAAAGCAGTAATAACCATATCACATAATTACATGAAATAAACATCCATCAAATTAACCGAAAATAGTATCAATCACAACATTATCTCGTGGCTATCTCGTTACCTTAGCTAACAAGAAATTCAGCCAATCATAATAACATAAATCATCATAATTAAACTCCAGAAAAACATAATTAAAATTCAAGAATTAATTCAAGAACTAAAGAATTAATAATCAAGAAAATTAATTCAGAATTCTTCTCTAAAATTGGTGATTATTGCCATGGCTGGGTGCTGAATCTGTGGTGCTTCAATTTCTTCCTCCGTGCATTGCTTCCAATTCTCTTAGCCGTTGCTTATATTTTCTGTGTGCGTCGTTGCCCCTTATCTCCAATCTTCTTCACTGTCTAATTGGTCGCGGCGTCGCAAAGCTTTTGTTAATTCCTTCAAATCTTCCCTGTTGTGCGCCTTCAGGTTCCGCCGCCCAAGTCTCTGCCCATTTCAATTTATTATATATATAGAAATTACATGCACAACGCACAGAGCCCTAATCCATCTCTCATTTCAATTTATATTATTATAATATTATAATTTAAGATGCACCCACTTACTCCACATTCACGTTACTTTATATAATATATCATATATATAAATAATATAATATATAATATAACACATAATATTTAATATATTATTAATTATATTAACTTTAATTATATTATAAAACTAATTATTTATAATATTTATTTTTTATTTAGATTATAATATTAATTTATAGTATTAATTTTAAAATTAACTTTATAATATTTTTATTTTGATTTTTTTTTATTTTTTTTAATCCAAACACTAAGTAGTATTCCTGTAAAATAATAAGAATACTAGAAATTAAATATATGCAAAGAAAACTCAAAATATTAGACAATTCTAGATAAAACATATATAAAATACTAAAACCACTACTCAATTATGACTAATAAATGTGAATAAATTTTCACATCAATAAATACTTGGATTTTGGTAGCGTAGTTGGTGGCCCTTAATGGTAGCATTCTTTTTGTTGTAGAAATTTGACAGGGTGCCTTCATTTATGATTATGTAAAAGGATAGACAATTTTGTTTCGACGATTCAACAATATGCCTATGTCCACAACTATCCATTGAGGATGGAAAATATAACCATGTCCGCATAAATTATGATACGGTTGTAGTGCTTTTCTGATTTACCACAAAATACCAAGATAGTATGGGATCTTTTGTTAGATGCAGCATTTCTCTAAAATCTTACTTATTCATAGTTGTCCCACTTTGAATTCGAAATTACAAAGGATCAATGCCAGGTCGAACTTAAGGGTTTCCAACCCCAGTACAAATCGTATCAGAGTCTCAGTCTTTCCCTGAATTGCTGCAAAACAAAGCACACACATATATATATGTTACCATATACCTTATCTTTTTACATTATAGATGTGTCTGGTTTACACGGTTCGATACAAGCACCTACATTTTCTATTTACAAGAAGTTAGTTTCATGTTAATAGCGTCTTTGTCTGAAGGCTCCTACAACTGTACTCATAGTCTTCTAAAAAGTTGTGAACTACTTGAAAACAACGCTCATGAAGCGGTCAATATAACGTTGTACAACCTTTTTTTTCCTTTGAAATACTCATGGCTGAGGTCATGAAAAACTTTCATTGCAGTTGAACATGAGGTCCTGCCTACATAGGGCTTGAAAGCACTATCATTGAACATCTGACATCTTTCAGCCATAAGAGCAAGTGCAACGAATGAGAGGTAAAAGTGGTTCCATCAATAGGCTGTCGTAGAGTGTGAAGATAATTAATCTTCCTCGACTAGCACTTCGCACAGTTTCCCAACTTCTGCCTCCACTTGAATTGGGAAGCACCACGAGAAAAGGCCTTCATAATTCCAAACTTCGGGGTAATTCTCTTCCCACGAGGCCCGACAATGCTTGGGGAAATGACCATAATCATCAAATTCAAGTTCGGGAATCGATGGACATCCGAACTTGGTCTCCATCCACGTTCAACTGGTGGCTCATTCCCCCTATCTTCCTACTTTCCTAGACTAGTATCTTACTTTGAAGAACAACAGATACACAGGGTGGGGAGGAGCACTTTTCTCCCAAGGACTGGCGTAATAGCAAGAGAAAAGCCTTAGAATGCTCATAATAGCAGAAGAAAAATCTCGCAAAAAGCTCCTCGGTGCCCTCGAGGGGATTTGGAGCATGATTTATCGAGAGGCATTGCAAGTTGGAGTATGAGTGTTCAGGCAACATCTTCACACAAATGACCCTTGCGGCTTCCGCAATGAAGGATGACTTTTTACTTATTTCCCATAGAAGACGCCAAATTGTTGTTGCTAAACTACAATAATTAAATTTATTTGTCGTGAAAACAACCAAAGCAAAGTTCCAAAGCGAGATAAAGGGTCCAAGATATCGCAAGCGAGGTTAACTGGGTCTGAACTGGATCAACAGTCCCAGAAGGCTAGAGCTTCAAGAGACCAAATGGGACCTTTGGGGCCTTCGAGATCCTCAACCCAGGAATTTTTAGGGATCCAGGGATAGGGGGCGTCCCAAAGGGTCTCTAAGGAAGGCTTCTACTTCTAATGGGTCTTCAAGGATCAAAATCTTGGTTGAATCTACAACCACAAAGAACGTCAAGCAACCACACGGGGATCTTCCCCACACGGCCCCCCCAATGCCTAAGTCAGACAATGTAGTCCGAGAAATTCGTATAAGTATGCAAATATAAATAGGTATGATGTGCGTATTAAGGTGTCCCGGAGAGTAGCACAGAGGAGAGGTCTTCTAGTAAATCTTAGAGAGAGAAAGCTAAAGGATCCAAAAGGTTCGTTTGCCATGGAAGAGGCAAGTATTTATAAACGCTAGGTGGGGTCCACATATGAGTTCTTAGGCTCTTTTAGGAGATGTATCGGGTGAGGCCTATAATACCTGAGAATTTCTTAAGGACTTGAGTATAATTATTTGGGGGCATAAGTGAAATTTTCTAAAATTTTAGGGCTAAAGAGTAATTTCAAAGTTGTGGGGATTTAGTGTGAATTTTGGGAACTTGAGGGCAAGCGGGTGAAAGTGAAAGAAATTGGAAAAAGAATGGTAGAATTGCAAAGCAGGTGTGAAACCTGTAATGGAAGTTAACAGTCGCACTGGCCAACAGCATTAGAAGCAAATCTCGGCCATTTGAGGGAGGCTAGGCCATCATGGCCTAAGGAGTAGACCTTGTGGTGCAAGGTGAGGCTAGAATTGGCTGGAGATGCGGTGAAAAATGGCTATAAATAGTCAAGAAAGGGTCGAGGGTTTTACAGAAATTAAATCATGTAATCTGAGCAATCAAGGGAAAGTTTGAGAGTTTTGTTACAAGGCTTTTATTCTCCAGGTTGTAGAGATTAATTTTGGAAAGTTTGGGCAAGGTTGGTGTTGATTTAAGGTGGTTTTAAGCGTTGCCGGAAAATCGAGAAGTTGTTGGAGCCGACGTTTAACGGCCAAATCAAAGGTCTTACAGCTGGAATTATTGTGTAAGAATGGTACCATTGTGTTCGGAAGAAGAAATAAGCCAAGAATGAGGAAGAAAATCAAAGAAAGCAAGCCAAAACCAATTAAGAAAACGATCGACTTTGGGCGCATGGGATCACGCACAAGGCGCATGGTGTGGGCACGTGGAGGTATGAAAAAATAGAAAAAAAAAGAAAAAAGAGGAAAAAAGGAAAAAAAAAATAGAGAAAATTGGAAGAATTTCTAACAAATTGGAAAATTTAGTTTTATTAATTTTCCAAAAATTTTGGTCAAGAAAATAGATAGGGCACAAGTTTCAAGGTCAAGGTACACATATCGAGGAAGCCTAAGAAGCTAAATCAATGTGAGTGATTCGTCTGGAAATTTTATGCGTGGTATTATTTGCTTAAATGAGCATGAAATTGAAAGGGTTTCGCTAAGTTTTGTGCATCTTGTCATACATATGCATATTCATCTTATATTAACTCGGTAAACGTGATATTACATTAGGCATGATATTATTGGCATATCGTTATTTGTGTCATTCATGTTAAACATAACGGGGTGAGATGTTGCCCTAATAGTTTGACCTGCATTTCCCCAAGTGTGATTGTCGAAATGATCGTAAGGGTATCCCATGCCGTGTGTGTTTGCCGGGATGACTGCCTAAGGCTCTATGCTAGGGCTAGAATGCTATCAAAGCTACTCTAGGGTGTCGGTTGATTTTATGTCTATGCATCATACATTCATGAAAGTTATTTTAACCCTTACTTAGAAGTTTTATCTTTTAATTAGATTTTGTCCCTAGGATATTCAACGTTCCAAATGAGACGAGCAGTATAAAAAGGAAAGAGGTTGTTGAGATGTGATCGTACTGGTAGTCATGCAATAAAGTCATATGCATGTGCAAGGATAAATTGTGAGAATCTTGTTAAAAGACATGTTTCAGCTATTTTTATGTTAAATTTGTCTATTAGATATTGTAATCTTCGTGGTTATTAAAGACGATTTTATACAGATTCACTTCCTTTGCAATTACGATGTTCCCTTAGGTTTCAATTCTGTTTCCACAAGTGGTTAGTTTACCATTCATTAGCTTATTATATGGAATGTTAAATGTATGTATGTTATGGATTTTTAAATACAATATTGTGGGAAGAGAGTATATATATATAAAAAAAATCCCAGAATAGTGACACATCTTGGAAGGGCGGGTCGTTACAGTTGGTATAAGAGCAAACCTTACTTGAAGACATAGGAGATATTGATAGGGGATTTATGATTTCAAGGTTTAGACAATTTTAGTTACGGATATTGATCGAGGGAATTATTGGAATAATAGTATGGCAGGTAACTATCTCGAATAGTTTTGGGTGACACACTGGATACAACGGTTAGAGGCAACGGGACCGATGGTTGTTGATTTCTTTGGGTACCTTAATGTGCTTGAAGGTATCATAGAGGACGTACCCCCAAACAATTACCTACAACCCAACCTGATGCATGTTCAGGTCAATTTCCTGATAAACCATCTCAAGAGAGATTGGAGGGCTATTGCGGAATGGATCCAGCAATTAAGCAACTATGAATCATTTTACTTCTTTTGCGAACAACTTCTTGAGCATGTCGCGCAATTAGTTGAGGAAGTTCTGGAGGAAAAAGCAAATCTAGATAATCAAAGGAATCTAGAGGAAGGAAACAACGTTGAGGTCGTTGAAATAAGCTCAGACGAGGAGGATGTGATCGAGTACGATGACCATGATGGACCAACAGCAGAGTCCGAGGATGACAAGGCTATTAACAATGCATAGGTCTGGAAGTCAGCTGATCCCTAGAAAAAGAAATAGGAGCCACGAATAAATTTCCTCCTATTAGTTGTCTAATGCTTGTAATTGTTTTTTCGGTTATCGTATGTTATACTTAGCCGAAGGGTTGTGATGTAATAAAATTCTTTTTTAGAAAAAGATTTTTCGTAGAATGAGATTTCATTTTTCTTTCCTTATAGATGGTTACCACTAGGCAATAAGGAAACAAGGCTCCTATCACCCCCAACCGAAGAAACAAAGACGACAATGATAATGAAATATGTCACTACAATCACCACGATAATAGCAGTGTAAGGAGTGAGGAACGAGTAAAGGAATTCACTATCTCAGAAGAACGATTGGATAGGATGAAAAGAATCATGGAGAATCTCCTAACCTATGTGACCAAAGAAGAACCAACCAGGCATGCGAAAAACATGTTGGAGTAATACCGAAGGTAACGACCACCTGCGTTTAAGGAAAAACCAAGTGATGACCCCAACATAGCCGAATATTGGCTGGAGCAGATAAAGAAATTACTTTGGCACTTGCAATATGGTGACATGGAGAAAGTAATTGCGCCACCTTTATGCTAGAATAAAAAGCCAGGAAATGATGGCAAACCATGGGGCAAGCTTTGTAGCAATCTCATTCCAATTTGGGACAAGGGTCAGGGTCTACTCAGGCTCAGGCAGTGACGTGAGAGGTATTCAAGGAAGCCTTCAATGCAAAATATTTTTCTTAGAGTTGGAGACAAGAAAAAAGTTGGGAGTTTATGAACTTAAGGTAATTTGGGGAGATGATGGTAACCCAGTACAACACAAAATTTACCCAAATCATAAAATATGTGCCGATGTACGAGGCGGATGAATGGAAGAAGGCACAAAAGTTCTTGTCAGGACTACAGGTGGAGTTACAGCAAGCTTTGAGTACTTGGTCCATTGACACCTACGACGAAGCTTTGAACCGAGCTCTAACCACGAAAAGAAATCTCCTTCGGGTGAGATTGATAAGGTTCGAGGAGACAAAAGAGAACTCAGAGCTCAGACCAAGGAATAGAAATTTTCAGGGTGGCAAGCAGTGGCCCCAATGCAAGAAGAACCACCAAGGGAGGAAATGCTTAGTAAAGTCAATTCATTTATTCATGTGTGGGGAAGAAGGGTACATGGGAAGAGACTGCCCCAAGAGGAAGGAAACGCCTCCTGTAGGAAGCCTGGGGAGGATCATATGCTATAAGTGTGAGTAACCAGGGCACATCGCACGGAACTATCCAAAGAGGCTAAAAGTTGGATAGGCTGGTGAGCAAGCTGAGAAGATAGGAGAATCTTGTGGAACCTGTCAGGGACATGTCTTCAATCCGACAAAGGAAGATGTAGAGCCAGATCCTGCAGTCATACAAGGTACGTTTCTTATACTGAAAACCCTTGTGCACGCATAAATAAACTCAGGGTTTACACATTCATTTATTTTGCATGCATTGGCCATAGATTTGGGGATGGAGGTTAAACCTTTAGGGTATTTGATGATTATTTCAACCCCTATGGTAAAAACCATGGAGACATCGCAGCTAATTGAAAATTTCAAGATTGGCATAAGCGGCGATAAATTTCAAGCTGACTTAATACTGTTAGATGTGAAAGACTTAGACGTCATCTTAGGGATGGACTTTTTATCCAAATATGATGCCGGTGTGGATTATCGGAGGAAAACAATGACCATAAGAAAGTCCAGGGGAGAACTGGTCAAATTTTGGGGACAGAGTAATCCCAAGGAAAGGAGAATAATTTCGGCACATAAAGCGGTCAAACTAATGAACAAAGGGGCATATGGGTACCTAGTTAGTGCTCAATTAGTGGAACATGAGACTCCTAAGGTCGAGGAAGTGCGGATTGTACAAGAATTCTAAGATGTGTTTCCAGAAGATCTACTGGGACTGCCACCTCCTAGGCAGATCGAATTTTCCATCGACTTGATGCTCGAAATGCAACCTATATCAATACCACCATACCGTATAGCACCAGCCGAGTTGAGAGAATTGAAGAGTCAATTGTAGGAGCTGACTGATAAAGGATTCATTAGGTTGAGTATGTCACCATGGGGCGCACTGGTATTATTTCTAAAGAAAAAAGATGGAAGTCTGAGAATGTGCATCGATTACCATCAATTAAATAAGGTCACTGTGAAGAATAAGTACCCGCTCCCATGAATTGATGAATTATTTGATCAGCTTCAAGGAGCGAAAGTATTTTTGAAAATTGATTTGATATCTGGATACTACCAATTGAGGATTAAGCCCGATGATGTACCAAAGATGGTATTTCAATCTCAATATGGGAATTTTGAGTACTTAGTAATGTCGTACGGTCTTACCAATGCACCAGCTGCATTTATGGATCTCATGAACTGAGTATTTACGCCTTATTTGGATAAGTTCGTGATTGTATTTATTGATGACATATTGATATACTCTCCATATGAGAATGATCATAAGAAACATTTGAGAATAGTGTTGGAAACCCTTAGAGAGCACCAGTTGTATGCCAAATTTTTCAAGTGCGAGTTCTGGTCATCCCATGTGGCATTTTTTGGAACATGTGATATCGGCCGAGGGAATCACAGTGGATCTGGCCGTGGATCTAGCCAAGGTTGAGGCAGTTCAAAAGGTGGAAGCAGCCAACCAATATTTAACTAAGGTGTGAAGTTTCCTAGGATTGGCAGGCTACTATCGAAGATTCATGGAGGGATTTTCAAAGATAACCGCGCCTCTGATAAGGCTTATGTAGAAGGGAGTCAAATACGAATGGACTGTCAAATACGAGAAGCTCTTTTAAGAGCTTAAGGCTAGACTGACTTCAACACTAGTCTTAGCCATGCCAGGTTGGCCTAGAGGATGTGTCATATATACGGATGCCTCGAAAAAAGGTCTAGGTTACATATTAATGCAACACGGTCGAGTGATTGCATATGGATCATGTCAGTTAAAAAGACACGAAGTGAACTACCCAACACACGATTTGGAACAGTAGTATATGCTCTAAAACTATGGAGACACTACCTGTACGGCAAAATGTTTGAAGTGTTCACGGACCACAAGAGCCTGAAGTATGTGTTCTCGCAAAAGAAGTTGAACCTTAGGCAGGGACGATGGATGGAATTCCATAAAGACTATGACTGCACCATTTAGTATCACCCGGAGCGGGCCAATGTGGTGGCCGATGCTTTGAATAGAAATGCGCCTACTATTATGGCCAAGATGATGGCGACTATTGAAGGCTTTTAGCCAATTGCCAGTAAGTGTAGTGCCAAAGGAATCATCTGTCTTTATTACTAGCATGACAGTTCAGTTGGATTTGGTGAATGAGATACAAGAGGCCAGTGTGGGTGACAAGCGCATGAATTTATGGGTAGATGAGCATGGCTAACTCAAGAATCCCGACTTTGAGATGCGAGATGGTATTCTCAGATTTTGAAAAAGGATATGCGTGCCTAATCTTCGAGAATTGAGACAAAATTCTAGATGAGGCCCACAGAGCTTAATATGTAGTACACCTGGGAGCCACAAAGATGTATAGGGATCTTCGGGAGATCTACTGGTGGCTAGGAATGAAGACAAGTGTAGCAAGAAAAGTGGCTCAATGCAATACATTCCAAAGGGTCAAGTTAAGCATTAGAAGCTAGCAAGGCTAATGAAACCCTTAGACATCCCTGAATGGAAGTGGAAGCATGTCACAATGGATTTTGTGACAAGGTTTCCAAAGACTCGGAGAGGTAATGATGCAATTTGGGTCATCGTGGATAGACTGACAAAGTCAGCACACTTATTGCCTACGCGAATGGATAGGCTGGTACAAAAGTTTGCAGAACAATGCATTGGAGAAATAGTTAGACTCCATGGCACACCAATAAGCATAGTCTCCGACCGAGATCCGAGCTTCACCTCGAGATTTTGGGGAAGCTTATAGGAATGCATGGGGACACAATTGAAACTTAGTACAACCTATCACCAATAGACCGATAGGCAATCTGAAAGGACCATGCAGATGCTTGAAGATATATTGAGGTATTGTGCCCTAGATTTTAAAGGTAGTTGGAAAGAGCACCTGTCGTCAGTGGAATTTGCATATAATAACAATTACCATGACAACATTAGGATGGCACCTTATGAGGCTCTATATGGAAAAAAAAGTGTCGATCACCTATATGTTGGACTTAAATATGAAAAAGGTAAATTTTGGGACCTGAGCTTATGCAGCAAACCACAGAAAATATTCAGTTAATCCAAGAAAAGATTCGAGTTGCACAAAGTCGACAGAAGTCATATGCGAATAAGAGAATGCAAGATTTGGAGTTTGAGGTAGGAGATCAGGTATACTTGAAAGTATCACCTCAACATTTGGCAATGCGAGGGAGAAAGAAAGGTACATTAAAACCTCGGTATATAGGACCCTATCTGATTATAAGACAAATTAGGCCTCTAGCTTATCGCCTGGAACTTCCTCTTATCTTGTCCAACATTCACGATGTTTTTCATGTGTCTCAACTTTGGAGGCATATATCTGATCCAACTCATGAAATTCGGGTAGAGACAATCAAGCTGAAAGATAATTTAACTTATCTAGAATTATCTGAACAAATCTTGGACCATCGCAACCAAGTTTTAAGGAATAAATAAATTCCTTTTGTAAAAATTCAATGGAGAAATCACACTAAGAAAGAGGTAATGTGGGAACTCAAGGATATAATTAAGAAGAAATACCCTCAATTGTTTGAGGAAATGGAAATAGAATAGAGAATTCTTACAATTTTTAAAAAATTGTACCAAAGATCTTGTACATAAATAGATGATTATAGATGATATGTTAAACTCATGGAGTGGTGTAGATTATTTTAGGATATGTGTAACTACCTATGAAGAGCTACAACAGGAAATTATGTGAAAAACACGTCATACCTTGTAAACATTGGACGTGTGGTAAATGCAAATTAAGATATTTGATATGTGATTGAAGTATTTAGATGAGGATATTATCAATAATTGAGGGTAGTATCTATCAACTTGAGAAAGGAGCCAATGACAATGTTTTGCCTCAGACAGGATTATTCAAAATAAGGTAATAGGTTGTGTTCTCCCTTAGTTATTTGATCAGTTGAGTGTATTTCGATGATGAAATTTCTTTAAGGAGGGTGAATGTAATACCTGAAAATTTCTTAAGGACTTAAGTATAATTGTTTTGAGGCATAAGTAAAATTTTTCAAAATTTTGGGGCTAAAGTGTAATTTTCAAAGTTATGGGGATTTAGTGTGAATTTTGGGAACTTGAGGACTTGAGGGCAAGGGGGTAAAAGTGCAAGAAATAGGAAGAAGAAGGGCATAACTGCAAAGCAAGTGCAAAACTTGCAATAGCAGTTAACGATCGCACTAGCCGCGGGCAATGGGAGCAAATCTCATCCGTTTGAGGGAGGCTAGGCCATCATGGCCTAAGGAATAGACCTTGCGATGCAAGGCGAGGCCAAGATTGGCTGGAGATGCGGTCGGAAACGACTATAAATAGCCGAGAAAAGGCTGAGGGTTTTATAGAAATTAAATCGTGTAATCCGAGCAATTGAGGGAAAGTTTGAGAGTTTAGTTAAGATGCTTTTATTCTCCAGGTTGTGGAGATTAATTCTGGAAAGTTTGAGCAAGGTTTGTGTCGATTTGAGGTGGTTTTAAACGTTGCCGAAAAATTGAGAAGTTGTCAGAGCCGAGGTTTAATGGCCAAATTGAAGGCGTTCCAGCCAGAATTATCATGCGCCATTGTGTTCGAAAGAAGAAATAGGCCAAGATGGAGGAAGAAAATCAAAGAAAGCAAGGTAAAACCAATCGTCGACAACAAGGAGAAAGCTAGAGAAGACAACAGGCTTCGAGCGCATGGGAGCACGCACAAGGCGCGTGGGTACGGGCATATGGAGGTAAGAAAAAAAAAGAAAAAAGAGGAAAAAAGGAAAAAAAAAATAGAAAAAAATTATGAAAATTTGGGAAATTTGATTTTATTAATTTTTTAAACAATTTTGTCAGCAAATTAGCCAAGGCACGAGTTTTGAGGTTAAGATATGTATACCGATGATGATTAAGAAGTTAGACCAACCTAGGGAACTCTAGGCCTTGGGTGAGTCTTGTCCCGAAAACTCTTCTAGGGAGTTTGGTCTCAATGGAAACTGCTTATGACTTGCGTAAAAATTTTAAGGTACCTCAAAATAACTATAAAATATAAATATTTTATAGTAATTTCTTCGACACATACTAAAAAATCAGTGCAAAATAACCCACAATGGCCATAGCCATGGTGGTTCCAAGAGCCCCTGCCAAGTCATTTGGAGGGGATCAAAACCACAACAAAATAGTTAAAAAAAATTGTCATGATGCAACAACTACTTTTTAAGGGTTAGAACCATCACAAAATAGCTAAAAGAACCACCACAAAACAATAATTTTTCAATAGACCTGTTCCCAACAAATATTTATTAATTTTAAAAACATTCTAATATCATCTCTTAGACATAACATAAGATATAATAATCTCATAAAAAAAAATTACGAACGTACAAGATGAGAGTTATTTCATGCAAGCACAACAGAACTTTGTGTAATTAAAACTTGAGAGGAGGATGATGATAAGATTTTCTTTTAATATTGTTTTTTCTTCTTTCTAATGGGTTGTTAGGCTATATATGAATGTAGTAGTTATCCAAATCTTGATAAATAAGCAATTTGGGTCATAAGCCAATCACTTACCTCTTCTCTTCAATTCGTTACCCTTGAGTGTACTGTAGTTGAACATGTACGCTTGAACAAAGCAAAATAGTTTGGAACACCAAAGCGTAATCATCTTTCTTTGTCTATGTGCATTACAGCCTAGCTTGCGACAGAGGTAAAAGTTTGTTTGTTTTTTTTTTTAAATTAATATGTGGCTTTAAACATTATTATATAGAAGAAATTAGTTAAAAGACCCTTAAACGAAACAGACACAAGATATAATGGTCTTAGCACCTGCTTTAAAACCAATGTTCAACATCTCACTGTTCAATTGCACGAAGAATAGTTGATTAAAACAATAATATATGATTGCCTCATTGTCAACATCTCAACCTTAATGCTTAGTTTAACTAAGTTTTATTTTTATAACTTTTAAATTAGGTAGCGTTCAAACTGATTATAGAATTAGATAATATTTAAACTGATAATATATTTGAATAAATGTTTTTTTAAACTATCAATTAATAATTATGTATTTAGTTTAAAAGAACTGATAAACTATTACAACTTGATAAAAATATAAAAATATCATGTTAAATTATGTAAAATTTTAACATTAGATGTTGATAAATTATATATAATTATTAAAAATATATTAATATAATATTATTATATATATTATATATGTTATATAACAATAATAATAAATATATAATATTATATATATATATATACACACCAACGACAGTAGGAAAAAAGGGAGGCAAAGCATGGACGAAGGATATGAGGGTGGGGTCGACGGCCAATGGGGCAACAGATGGCCGGCGATGGAGGATAACTTGAAGCAGATGGGGGCTTGGCGGATCTAGAAGTAATAGAGATGATGGCGCAACCAAGGAGAAGGGTGACGACATTGGGCAGCTTGCGAGGGCTACGACGATCGAGTTGGGCGAGGGCGGTAATTGAGGATGGGTGCGATAATGGCATATGCGAAGGGAAGAGATGGGAGAGAGATAGCAGAGAGGGATAAGGGCATACATATTAAAAATATTGGAGGATAAAATTGTAAATGACTTAGTCAACACAATCAGCTGGTGGCAGCATTTTTGCAAAAGCTGTGGGCTCTTAGCTTTTCTCGAACATTGTTATATTAGCGTTTAAATTGCATAACTTTTAAGTTATTTAGGCTTCATTTGGCAATGTTGTTTCACCACTTTTAAGCTTTTACTACAACGTTTAAGCTAGAAAACTTATTTAGTTATATGTTTGGATAAGGGTGTTCATGGTGCGGTTTGGCCAGTCTGAACCATTTTCAGCAAGCCAAACCGCTAATGCGGTTTTCTGATCAAACCAGATCGCGGTCTGGTTTTGGTGCTGCCAAACCGCTAATGCGGTTTTCTAATCAAACCAGATCGCGGTCTAGTTTTGGTGCTGCCAAACCGCACCAAACTAGACCGCATTTGCGGTCTGGTTTGGTGCGATTTACCGCGGTTTGAAAATAACTATTAACATATAATATAGTATAAAAATATTAAAAAGAATAATTATATATTATTATAAACTATTATAATCTGTTAGCAATTATAATAGTTATATATTATTATAAACTTGTTATATATTATTATAAAATTTTTATAATAATAAGGGTTGTAGGGGTTGTTGGGGTGATTTTTATAATAATATATTTTTTATATTTTTTTTTATATTTTCTTGGGCAGTTTGGTTTTAAACCAAACCGCCAACCATACAAACCACAAACCGTGCGGTTTGTATAACCACCAAACCGTTTTGGACTGCAAAAAAAAAAACCGACTGGTTCGGTTTGGTTTGGTTTGGTTTGGCAGGGCAGGTTTCCGCGATGCACCGATTTTTTTGAACACCCCTATGTTTGGATATGCCAAGAGCTTCAAAGCTCCATAGCTTAAACGCTTTTGTATTAGCATTTAAATAAAACTTTGGGGCAGTAACTTTTGCAGAAAAGCTGATGAAAGCTTTTGTGTAACACCCCCTCTCCTAGAACTAACCGAGAAGAGGTGCCACAGGAAAATAAAATAAAACTAACTGATAAACTGAAATATGATATTATAAATGAATGTCTCAATCAACTGAAATAAAAACTCTGAGTCAACATAAACTGGAACCATAAACTCTGTCTAAGAGAAAAATCCCTCAGCTAAAAATATAAAATAAATCTAAACTAACAAAATACTATAAAACTCAACAGACTCTCAGACATCTTTTATCTTGAGCAACTCCACGTACACACACTATAGACCACTGCTACTAGGCCCCATATCTGGTACTCTCTCGCTAAAACCTAGAGGGATGAAGAGTACAATGTGAGCTACAAAGCTCAGTAAATAATAAGCTGGAAAGAATACTGAAGCTGAATCGAAGAATATCGATACTGATAAATAACTCACTGAACTTGTATTGAATAATCACTGTCTGATTGCATTCATAAAAATGTAATGCACATAAACTGTAAACTAAATGCATGTATGCAACTTTGGCTCACAGGCCCACATAATCTGATAAAACATACCTGACTGATCTGAATCCTGTAAACAAAAAAAAAAAAACTATAAGCACATGCTGTGGACAATAAGCCCCCTGGTGGCCCCCAGGCGGACAACTCATAAACTGAACTGAAACTGAAACTGATGGGATCCTCGTGGACAAGCTGTCTGGCGGGCATAATGCAATACAATGCTCACATAAATGTTGGCATAAGATATGTAGTACTCCATATAAAGTCATGCTCAATACTCATACCAAAATGTATGCCCATAATCTTACAAAATAATGCTGGTCATACCAAGATTCTTGAACTTCCAAAATAGTATTCGGATAAGGATTAGGACATCTGGATATGATTCTGGCCATCTGAATATCTCACCGAGGCATTCGGATGCCACAAGAGACTATTTGAATACGAATTTCAACTTTTGAGGGAGGCATTCGAATATTAAGCGAGACATCCGGATATTATCTTGACCTATCCGGATGTATAAACAAACCATCCAGATATCATACTCGAAGAACTTTAGATACATCTGGATACGATACAAGGTATCCGGATATTACTCACAAAAAGTCTTAAACTCATCCGGATACAACACAAAGCATCCGAATATCACTTACAACAACTAGGCACATCCGGATACTACTCACAATCACTGCTAGACACATCCGGATATGAAAACGAAGCATCCGGATATTACTGGGCTATCCGAATATTAACAAGAGTTATCCGGATATTACTCACAATAGGCACTGGACTCATCCAGATGTCATACAATTCATCCGGATACATTGCGAAAGCCATCCGGATGTCACTCACAGAAAACTTTTTGACTCATCCGGATAGACTCTATTCCATCCGGATGCTACTCACAAGTTTTGAAAAATCCATCCGGATATCAAGAACACATTCGGATGTCTGGAACTATTTTTTATGAACACGAACGATTACAGAGACTATGTTCTTCATCAAAACTCAATGAAACTATGTCATTCTGGAATAAATCTTGGAAACATGAATCCCAACTGGTATGAAGCAACATTAAGGATGATTCAACAATGCTATTTGGAAGAATCGTTGTATAACTCATACACATCTATCTCATGCATTCACTATTTACGTATACATATATACACGCACTGTGACTGATATAAAACCTAAGAACTCAATAAAGAACTAGAATAATCTGAAGAACTGATATGAACCTGTAATGGAAGAGATTATAGGAAGAATACTTGCCTTTCAATCTCTCTTATCAGATTAAATGATTCGCTAAGCAATTTCCTCTTATGGAAAACTTGAACCCACTGCTATCTTTCTTGCTCTCTGTTCTCCACGGCATGGAGAAAATATGGCTATGGGATTATATATAGAGAGAGAAAGAGAGTAATCCTAAAAGCCTTCTCTCCATCTCCTAATACAACTAGGATACTTCTCAATCACAATCCTATTCACGTATGGATATCTCAATCCTCCTTTCATATGGATTCTTAATCCCTTAATCACAATGACTTTAATTAATAATTAAATTCTAATAACAAATTTCTAAATGACCTTCATGTCCTAGTATTTAATTTTCAGAATAAATAACTAAAATTAAATGCTCTTTAAAAGCTATTTAAATATTATTCTCTCAATTAAAAATTACTAGATCGTCACCTTGGCAAATTCTTTTAAACTCCAAAATTAAAAAGAATTAAATGCTATTCTTTTCCTTCAAAATCTCTAAATTACCACATTAAATAATTAATTGGCAAAATCTCTTAATCAAATACTTCAACAATTAATTAAATAATTCTTGAATAAATACTGGGCCCTCTAATAGGTCGTTACATTTTGAAGTTGACCAAGGAAAAGACGATTTTGCCCTCTTCCAATTTCAATATTTACACTTCTTATCCCCCAACACTCTTCTTCTCCTTCAACGAATCTCTCTTCTCCCACACCATCTGTGCCTCCTCCATACTGCCATCGCAACGAATCTCCTCCTACAACAATCGACATCGCCGCCACTGCCGCCCATCTTTGCTATCGCCGCCCATCGCTGCCCAACGCCGCCTCCTGCTTCCAGCGCCGCAAGCTGCCATCGCCGCCTACAAGCCGCCATCGTCGCCTCCTGCTTCTAGATCCGCCATCATCGTTGCTGTCGCCCAGGTCTCCTCTTTGGTCGCGCCTACTGCCGTCTCTTGCTTCCAGATCTGCCTTCGTCATTGCCATTGTTGTTGCTGTAACACCCTGCCTCGCCGGGCGTGTCACTATAAGGGTATTTTCGAAAATCTTTTTTTTTAAATAACATCATGATGCGCGGTGCTTCATAAACAACCTTCACATGCACACACAGGATCCTGGAAACCCCAGTCTTGCCCGTTTAACTTAACAAGATCAATAATCTTAACAACTAAACGAGACATATCATAACGCAACTGATACATTAACATCAAATACCGTGATTCTTACATAGTATTTCCATAACAAAATACGTAATACAAATAACCAAATGATAACAACGTTATCGTACAATTATTCATACACAAGCTGAAATACATATTAAAACCCCAAAAGGTTACAACAACTATCAATCTAAGCACCGTTGACCTTCAACTGGCCATATCTTTGCCCTCGCAACAGTCCCTGACTGGAATATTGAACGTTCCAAGGGCATAACCCAGGTTAGATGACAAAACATCTAAGTGACGGCATGAAACAGTTTACATAATGCATGAAAAACATACGAGCATGGCATACACAAACAAAACAACATCATGCAAACACATCTATCTTGAGAAATCTGCCTGACATACTCAACCTCCCGTAGAAAATCCATTCCACACCGTTGGGGTTAACCTTGCCGCGACATATTTAATCTCTCGAGTGCCCTACCGTGTCACTCGTTCACTAGGATTAACCTTGTCCCATTCTCAAGAAGACCCCATCCAGTCCCACACGGACCCAACAACGACACGAAAAACAATACCCTGATGATATGAAAATCGCACACCATGCACCGACTCCTTTGCAAGTAAAACAATTGATGCAATATACCACATGATCAAAATGCAAATGATGTCATATATACATGAATAAAAAAAATGCATAAGCATAGCATCCCAAGTTCTGGTCTCGAGTGCCCTACCGTGTCACTCATTCACCTGAACTCACTATACTCACACCAAGACATATCCAAATAAGGGTAAAACTAGAGCCAAACCACTCACCTTATGCGAAAAGTCAATTTTTGCCTCGTAATGCGTGCTAGCCTTGAAATGCGCGTCTAAGTAATTTCCTAGCTTTGGCATGCTTCTATAGCCTCAAATTAATCCTCAAAATTTTCTAAGATTTTTTCGAAATTTTTCCCCATTTTTCCCTATGTTGCTTTCCTTTTTCTCCATTTCTTCCATTTTCCTTTTTCTTTTTCTTTTCTTTTCTTCTCTTCTTCTTCTTTCTTTCTTCTCCCCTGCTTCTTCTTCTCTATTTCCCGCGAGCGAACCAGCCATCACTTCCCGCATGCCAACGGCCACCTCCGACCACACCAGCTACCTCTTTGACCTCCACCGACCATGCTGGTCATCGCCCACCTTGCCAAGCCATCGCTGGGGGCCGTTGTTGGCCTCCCTGTTCGCTGCCCAACCGCAACAGCTCGCGGCTATGGTTGCCGCTTGCTATTGCGGTCTATCCCGGCCGCCTCCAATCATCCTCTCAGCTACCTTCGGCTACCTAGACCTCGAATAACCACTGGCCAGCCTTCTCCTCGTCATTACTCGCCTTCCGCGTGTGCAGCCATGGTCGCGGCTTACGGCCATGGATGTTGTTCGCCTACCGCGGATAGCTTCGGTCATCATCTCAGCATTTCTCATGGCTGCCTCCAGCCACAAGCATTGCTTCTAGCTCACCTTCTTGATTCCTCAAGCTCTCGGCCATTGCTGCAACTTCTCAACTTTTTCATTCCATTCCATTTCTATTCTCTCTTCTCTCTTCATTTCTCTTCTATTTATAGGCTAAGCACCGACTCAATTGCCTTGGCCACCACTCCTTGCTCCCACTTGCATCAAAACTTGGCCACTACTCCAAGGAATTTCGGCCATGAAGCTTCTCCGAAGCTTCCCAGAAACTAGCCACACGCATGCGTTATATATGTATAACTATATATATATTACACTATTAATATAAAGAAATTACACATTAACCCCCTAATTTCAATCTTAATTTCACTTAGACAATTCCCTTATTGCATCTATACCCTTAAACATTGATTTAATTTGCATTTCAATACCGAAAACATAAAATTAATAATCCAAGATTACTCGATAAAGACGATTCTGCCCCTGTGTCCTCACCGGGCCATTGTTTCATCCAAAAACCACTGAAGAGTTGTTACTTATGAAAAACCAGAGCCCCCTCAGGATTCTGTTGATTTTTCGGAAATCCCCTATAATAATTCAGTTTCTGAGCCTAATTTGCAGCTACATTTTAACTGTACCGAAAACTATTCCCGATCTCACTTCTTTTTTCACTAAAAATCATAATTCGAATCCCTTGTTGATACTATACCATTTTCCAAAGCTATCTAAGGTTCAATGTACTCCCTCCAGTTGATTCGGTCATCTAAAGCTGCGTTAGTGTATCCTATAACCTTATTATTTCGATAATTCCACTTATATCCTTTATCAAATATCATCTATAGCCTTAAATCATTCATGGGTATTACAGTTGCCTTCATTGCTATTCGGGTATATCTCTCTACACTGCTTATCTCTTCATTGTTGATCTTGTTGTTGCCTTCATTGTTGTTGTTGTTTGCCATACGAACCCTGAATAGGAACATAAGGCTCATATAAAAATGTAAAATTGCTACTTGCAAGTCAAAAAAAATGGATTGGGTTTGTTGCTGTTCGTGTAAAAATATTATTGTTTGTGTAATAAAAATGCTCATATAAAAATGTAAAATTACTACTTGCAAGTCAAAAAAAAATGGATTGGGTTTGTTGTTGTTCGTGTAAAAATATTGCTATCTGTATAATAAAAATGTTCATTGCTACTTGCATGTCAAAAAAATGGATTGGGATTGTTATTGTTTGTGTAAAAATGTTGTTGTTTGTGTAATAAAAATGTTCATTGCTACTTGCAAGTCAAAAAAATGGATTGGGCTTGCTGCTGTTTGTGTAAAAATGTTGCTATTTGTGTAATAAAAATGCTCAAATAAAAATGTTCATTGGTGTTGTTTATGTAATATTATGTATTTTGTGAATAATAGTATATTCTAGTTTTTGGATGTTTCTGCATGTTTTAGTTTGGAATGTTTCAATACAAATACTAACTGCATGTTTCAATACAAATACTATATTGGAATGTTTCTGCATGTTTCAGTTTCTGCAAATGTTTCTCAATATCTTTGGATTTCTATCTCTCCCACATTGTATATTGGTTATGATATAGATGGATAAAGGAAAGAAACGGATGAACTATGTTTCCAATACGAGGTGACCCTCTGCAAAGTGGGATGACCATACACATCTCTACAATTTATAGAGCTAGTAGAACAAGAGATTCAAAAGGAAAACAGGCCAAGATCATTTATAAATAAGGATGGGTGGAAAATTTTGGTTAAGACTTTTAATGAAATAACAGAAAAGTGTTATGACAACAAGCAATTTAAAAATTATTGGGATTCTATGAAGAAGGAATGGACACTTTTTAAGCAAATGATACGAGGAGAGTCAGGTTTTGAGTGGGACGAATCAGAGAAGACTATTACGGTAGATAATGCTTGGTGGGAGCAGAAAATTAAGGTATTTTGATGTGTTCTTCATATGACAAATTTTTATATCTTATAAACTACTTGAGACACAATAAATGACAATTTTTTACATTTGTGGGTTTACATGAAAATAACAACTTTCGAAAATTCAAGAACAAAGACTTGTCCATCATATGGTTTCGCTATGATGGCTTATTCTCTAATATTGCAGCAACTGGGGAAAAAGCATGAGCTCCAAGTCAATATCAACCTCCAACTCAACTATCGAGTACCTATAAAGAAGATGATGCAATTCAGCACATTAAGGATATAAATGATCTTGGAGAGCCATTCGATAGGGATCAAAGCCCCATTGATGCCGCAACTAGTGACGATTTGTTTCTAGAACCAAGCTGGAAACAAGGGAGATCATCGGCCCTTAAAAAGGGTAGGAATGAAAGGATGTCGAGTACTGCCATGTTGAGGACAAATATTGAAGACTTAATGTAGCTATACTCTAAGAGCACAAATACTACGAACTCTGTTGCAGGACCAGATGCGGAAAGCATTCCAAAATGCATTGAGGTATTGCAGCGTCTCCCCATTCAGGTTGGGTGTAAGTTGTGGAATTATGCTTGCACCCTTTTTACCAAGCACCCGAATCGAACTGTCTTCATAAATCAACCATCCAACGAGGCAAGATTTGCTTGGTTGGACTACCTCCATCAGTTGTTTGAGGAACATCGGCCTCTACCATGAACTTTTTCCTTTAATATGTTTGAACTAATGTTATTTATGTTTGAGTATTATTGAGAGTATTGTTGAGCTAGTTCTATGTTAAACATTGTTTGTTGTTGTGCGTGTTGGATGATGTGCTTCAACTTGTTCGTGGTGTTTTATGTTTGAATGCAATTTAATATATTTTTTAAAATTTTATGGACTTAACTTGTTAAGATCAGCTAATATTGATATTAATAAAGCTCCATGCTTTACAGAGTAATGGAAGATCAGGAGAATGACTACGATGAAGCAAATAATGAACAGGTTAATGTAGAATCAATGTTCTTATTCAGACAAACTGCATGGACGATTTTAAATTATTATGCCAAATATATGCTCAAGGAACCATGCCGTACATCTCAACGAATAGGTTATACACTCATGCACAAAATACTAAATGGTAATGAAACTCGATGTTACCAAGATTTTCGTATGACAAAATCAATTTTTTTGGATTTATGTCGTGATTTAACCGAAACATATGGTCTCACCCCCACACGAGGAATGTCTATGCTTGAATCAGTCGGAATATTTTTGATGATTTATGGGTGTGGGGTTGGGAATCGATTGATACAAGAAATGTTCAATCATTCTGGTGAGACAATTAGCCGACAATTTCATAGAGTTTTGGTTGTTGTTAATAAGTTAACGACTGATATTATTAAACCACATCCAAATTACAATGATGGGGAAGGATACCACAAACCGAATAATTTCAAGTATTTGCCATTCTTTAAGCTACTTATTAATACATTCTATTAACTTGTGATTATTCTTAAGTTAATTGTTGAAACATAATTCGAATATCTTACATTTTCATTGCAGGAATGTATTGGAGCTATTGATAGTACTCATGTAAAGGCTTGGTTGCCACGAGGTGAGGAAGTACCATATATAGGACGTAAAGGATACACAACCCAAAATATCCTTGCAATTGTAGATTTCAACATGTGTTTTACATTTGCATAGGTGGGATGGGAGATATCAGCTCATGATGCCAGAATATTCGATGAAGCAATTCGTAGGTCTGACTTGAATTTTTCCCACCTAATAGGAGAAAAATATTATCTAGTAGATGCAGGATACTCTCATATGACTAGATACATGAGGCCATACAAATGTGAGAATATAAGATATCATCTTGAAGATTTTCGACGTGTAAGAATAAGCCGATTGCGTGCACCAAGAGGGCATAAAGAGTCATTCAATTATTTACATTCTTCATGCAGAATGGTTGTTGAGCCGACTTTTGGCATATGAAAGGAGATTTAGGGTTTCGGGAGATATGCTTGCATATAATTTTGATACCCAACGAGACATTATTTTAGATACAATGGCTATCCATGACTATATTAGAAAGAAAGAGGTACAGAATGTTGCATTCACTGCAATTGAAAACGAAAATTATATTCCTGATGCATAATCTGTGACACTATCTGATAGTCAAATGAACGATGAAGTGGACCGAAGTGATATTTATTGGATGGCAATGCGAGATGCTATAGCTTTAGCTCTAGATATTGGACAATCAAATAATTGTATGTCAATTTATATTTTTGTTCTACTAACACTTTTGTGTACGTATAAAATAATTGAACTTCGATTCAAATAGTCTTATCTAATTTTAAATTTTGTAATTATCAAATTTATTTCTTTATCAATTATTATGTTATGTAAAATTTTGTAATCTTGGTGTTTTATATCAAATTTATAGCAGTTCAAAACAAATATAAATTTAAGTATCAATATTTATTTAAATGACAAATACAAGATATGTATTGATAAAATTTAAAAATAAATAATTTTATATAATATTTCAACATATATTAAATATTTTTATGAATTAAATTTAAATTTATACATAAAACAAAAAAATATATATTTTTTTAAAATTATTAACATGTAATTGTAAATATTTTAACAATTGAACATCAATTATAAATTTTTTTTTAAAAAAATTATGTTTTTTGAATTTTATTTGGATTATTGAATGTCATGTCTATTTTAGTCTTTTTGTCAAGTTCTAACAGCTTATCAACTTTTACAAATCAAGTACATAACTTTACACTAATAGCTTAAAAACACATTTATCTAAATACATTATCAGCTTAAACGCTACCTAATTTAAATACTATTACACAACTTAAACACTAATCAGCTTAAACACTTTAAAAAAAAAGCCTAGCCAAACTAAGCCTTAATGTTGCCAAATGCTTAACAAAAAATCCTGAGTAGCTTATAAGCTTACATAATTAGCTTATAAGCGCTTAGCCAAACGAGCCCTAAATTGCGACTCTGACTTTGTGTCTAAAACCTAGTGTAAGATCAATTTAGAAACTAAATACGTACGTACCGTGTGGACATCATACGAGGCACAGCCAAATACCGAGACATTAGTAATCTAGGAAAAACTAGGCCAAATTGATGATGAAGCAACTAGATAACAGCTTCAGCCGACATTGACAAGGTTTCAGAGTCGATTGTCAGGAGGAGGGGCGAGCTTTTGGAGGCGGCAGCAGTCCTTCCCTCTTGGCCATTTCATACAGAGCAATGGCCATCAGAGCTTTTGCATCAGCTGTCGCACGCCACAGTTTCGCATACGGGACTATATGCACCTTGATTAGCTCACCCTGTTCGCGAAGGCCTGTTTCTTTTCCTTGCAGTTGCGTGACAATTTCTTTACTCACGTGTCCTTGGTATAGAAACAGACTAATTTCTTCATCGCAACCTCCCTAACCATGGGAAAATAGGATACCACGTTAGCTGAAGGACGAGAATGAAAAATATCATTTTAACATATGATGCTAAATAAATGCTTCTGTCACTCAAAACAATAACCAGATTCTTTGGTGCACTAAGTAATGGGATGCAAATTGTTCACAATAAGTAAAATTAATATTGTTGTTGCCTAGATACAACAATAAATTTGTTAACGAGAGTGTCTCGATTCAAAGTCTACGGGTGATTTAAAAGGAAGAAATTGGTTAGAGGTGCGGGTGAGCCTCCCACACAAGCCTCCCGATGCTTAAGTCAGTATCTTGATTTGAGAGTAGAATGCAAAATAAGTAGAACTGTAGTTAGTGTAAAGTTCTGAGCATATTTCAATCGAAAGAGGATTCTCCAATTTATGAAGAGGAACATACCAAAAAGGCCACATTCTTCAACAGGCATATTGAATGTCCTTTCGAATTTATAGGCAAGCGCATTGGAGGTAGGTTTGACTCTTTCTTCATAGTCTTGCATGAGTAATATCTAGAAATCAAGTCTCTCGGGATCTATAGTCTCCTGGACAATCTCTCGCATTGTCTAGAGAGAGGCTTTCAAGTATGGATATGGATATCCCACAAGAGTCTCCTGAACAAGGGTCTTCTTGTGTTTGAGAGACCTATGAAGCTCTTTGGGAAGGGACCTCAATGACGTCGAGAGAAACTTCTAAGAGAGGTCACTCAGGTGTCTCGGTGTGAGGTCAGTCGGTCTTCTCATTCTCTCAGCCACTCTCAATGGGCCTACAAGCCTCCTTCTTTGGGCTTAGGCTTGGGCTCATCCTTGAGCATAACAAACATAATCTTGAACTCCCCCATCCTTTACTGCTAACTGGAATGGCTTAATCTACTCAAAGCAAGTAAATATTAACAAATCCACCCAAGTTAATTGATTGAACAATTAATCTGTTGATCACTCAAGGCATTTAATGGTACTAAGATATAGGCTAGTCAACAATGACATTAAAAATGGGTGCGAGGGTCCAGAAAATGTCCTATTTGTATCCAGCTTTCCCCTTGCTTTTTTAGAAGAGGAGGTTTTCATAACTCAAACCCGTGACTCAGTCACAAAGGAGACACCTTATGGTTGTTACCAAGGATGACCTTTAGTATAGCAAAATGTAAATCTCTAACCAAAAATATATACATATTTAATATATGAGTGCAAAAATAACACTTTTTTTTATAAGTAATCTTATTATCATTTTTTAGGATCGAAAAAAAAAAATAGACTGGAAGGTTGATGGTTCAACTTATAGAAACCCTCTTTTTGCAAAAGTTGAGGTAAGGTTGTATACAACAATGACCTCCTAACCCTTTCAAGGCAGGGAATCTCATGTGTTGGGGATGGAAGAAGCCTTAAGGGGCAAACCTGTACAAAAACCTATAAACTACTTATGATAATCCATTTAAGAAGTGCAAAAAAGGGTTCCATGGGCACAAGGATGAGCCTCCCTAAAACAAGAATATTTTCCTAAAGACAAAAACAATTACAAGACGTTTTTTTAACCAACAAACTACCACATTGCTTAAAGGGACACTATAAAAAATATTGGTCTTTTATAGGACAAATTCTGCATGGATAATAAATCAAATTCCTGAGAACTAATCTTGCAGGGAAGATTTGAGTTGTCTCGTTTGCTTTCTCCCAGTTGTATGAAGATTCTTGATTATCATCCACAACTTGAAAAAAGAATATCAATTAAAATACCTAAATCAAGCCAATAGAGAATTAGAGGGTAAGTCTTGGTAGCAACAGTAAGGTTGCTCCTATGTGACCAGAAAATCATAGACCTTGAGTTCTGGAAATAGCCTTTTCGGCAACAGCAAGAGGAAGGCAACGTACAAATACATTGTAAAATGGGGAACCTTGTAGCCCTGGGACATCCTTTTAAGCCAATAATGACTTGGGGAAAAACTGAGGCTTCATGATTTAAAAATTGAAGCACCTATTAACTTTTCACTTCTAAAACTCTCTGTAAACCTTACGGGTTTTTAGTTCATCAAAAGACTACCAGCTACTATGCCAGAATCATAGCCATTACGCTTGTAAATGTCAATTACACCACTTTGCTAACTCATTGTCATACCATATCATATTACAATTTTTAGGCATGATGATTTATAAAGCATTGACATTTGACACTGTTTAAATATCAAAACCTTCAAATTGTGCAACCCCCCACCTGCCCTATCCCCAGCCCCAGGCCCCACGGCTGAAAAGTATTGAGTGACAGAATATGTTTGTTTCTAGGGGACAGCTTCTCCCCTCCAAACCAATCTGATTTCGTTTTACTGACTTCAAGTGCAAGTATATATACCTTTGGCAATGTAAATTTCACTCAACTAAACAAATAGTTCTTAAACCTTCCAAAGGGCCCTATCAAGCCTTGGTAGCAAGGTTGCATACAGAAACTACCCTCCCCGGACCCTTGCAAAGCAAAAAGCCTCATGCACTGGGGACCCCTGCCCCCCTTCGGCCCTTCTGACAGGGCTCTCTAGGTGAGCTGACTTGGACAATTTTCATCTATTACTGCCAGTCTAAATCAGGAGAAGCAAAGAAATTAGGGGATTGCTACAGATCTAGTTAGTTCTCCATGACAGGAGAAGAGACATTAGGGGATGAAATAGCTCTAGATAGCGCTATAAGTAGAAGTGAGTTTCATGCTTCCGACAGTCTCAGAAATTACTCCATGAAATAGAGTTGCCAAACTATGAAAATATCCAAGTTTCTTGTTAATTAACATATAACTGGTTATTTTTCATGCTGATCTCCATATATGAGGCCCTTGTCATGATTTGTTTCCTTTCCTGAATCTCACTTGGATTTCTAAAATGACCCAATAACTATATGACTACCATAAAATAGGTAAATAAACATTAATTTTTACCTAAAGAATCTCATACCAAAGAGAAATAGAAATATAAAACCCTTTTCATTTATGTTAAAACAACAACATGCCAAGCCTTACTCTTAGGTGGGGCTTTTCATTCTCTTTCAATGGGAAAGAGAATGAACAAGACAAGTTCTTCAATGCACCAAATTGTTCTGAAATGTAAAATTTTAAAATACTCAGTGGAAGGAAAAAAGGATGTGAGCCTACATACAGGAGAAGGAAACACTCTGGAACCAGTTGATGGATCAAGAAAAGCTGTGAGGTCAACCATGTCTTCTAGATTCAAGTGAATACCAGTCTCCTCCTCAACCTGTCAAATCAACCTGATGAATAAGTTTGATACCGAGAAAAAAAAAAAAAAACAGAAACTATAGGTTTGACATGAAATTAAATCCTACCTCTTTTTTCATATAACCTTGAAGCCTGAAGAAGTTCATTTTTGTTTTAAAGTAAATGGTCATAGATTTTACAAAATGCAACTAGGAAGCACAATCGCCTAACTATTCAAATGGGCGTCCCTTGTGCACAAGACTCCCTAGTTTGCGAGGGTTGAAGGAGGGCTGTATTGACACTTTCAACTGATTTTGGCAATCTCAAGTACCAGGAAATATTATCATGTATATAGCCAGCTACAATGATTTTGAGTGGTCCCAAATATAACATAATGCATAATAACATTTAATAGGATAATAAAGGTCATTATTATGGTTGTACCAGTAACAATAAGATGAATAACAAGAACAAAAAATAGAAGTAGCAAAATGGAAAAGGCACAAAACATATTCATCCCTAAGATAATATAGTCAATGACCAAGTCAATGCGGGCTTTGGCATTTAGGTAATTGTTGGAACGTTCAAGGGGGAATGTAAGGCTACGATGCAACATGGAGAAGAGTAACAATTTGCCAGAGCAAGAACAAAACACTTGGTCATTGTACCTCATGCCTAAATGTTTAGTACTTGAGGTAGACACAAGTTGGACATTCAAGATTGTGTGAACATCGTTTTCACACTTTCTATCACTTATTTTTTCTATTAGTTCGCTCTCAGGCAGTTTTGAGCTATCTTTGAATCAATTTCTCTGAATGCACTTCTTTGCACACATGTTGTACCCCCTTGATATACCTCAATTATGGGTATATCTTCTTGACCATGAAAGTGATTAAAAAAAAAAAAAGAAAAGGAATGTAAGTTAAGGAACATCATATCCAATATGTAGAGGTCATTCTGAAATGAGATTCACATAACCAGAATAAAATTATTGCAGTGTCACAACTTTTTACTAGACCATCATTTTTATATACAGCCAATGAGGGGCTTGCACAGTTGCACAAATCCCTTTGCTTATATGATAGTAGGAGCTGTTGTGTGTGTGTGTGTGTGTGTGTGTGTGTGTGTGTGTGAGAGAGAGAGAGAGAAAGAGAGAGAGAGCGAGCGGGGGGAGGGAGAGAGACCTCACGAACAGCAGTTCCAACAAAATCACCCTTGTCATCAGCCAACATTCCAGCTGGTAATTCCAAAATAAGCCTTCCAACAGGTACTCTGACCTTAACCATGTATACACATCAAGATTCACATGAGATGAAAGTAGAAAGATTATTTTTTAGAATGTTGTTGACATCATTAGCTGAAGAGTGAACTTTAATATTGAAGAATTCTAGCACTGCCCAAAGGTTTAAATCAATTGACAGAAGAAAAACTTTTACTTGTTCAGTAAGCACAGTATAAGTCTCGCCTTCTGACTCCAAAAGGATAAGAACAGCTACAGCTGGCCCTCGTGCAAAGACAATACCTGGAACCTATGTATGTTCCAAGTTATGTGCAAGAAAGATAAGTTCACGACCTAAATTGAGAAGCAACTCATTCAGATGCTAAACTGAATGAATCCAAGGCAAGCCTAACAAGATACCTTTGATCCTCTTTCCTTATCAAACACGTCTGCTATGAACTTAAGAAAACCAACGCGCTTGCCAAACATATCAACCCCCTGTCACAAATAAGAGATCAAGAAAAGTCACTCATGATTAAGAAAAAAAGGTCATCACATGCAGGATCAATGGTAACCATTGTCAAAGAAGACGTGGGAATAATGTTTCAATCTTATTTATCCATTGAGGGAATGATATGAATATATATATACATGCTTTCCTATCAACATAGGAAGTTCGTAAAAAAAAAAAAAAAAAAAAAGGATAGTTCCCAAACTCAGTTTTTGAAACCTGTACAAATTAGGATACAACAAGATATGGAAATTTATAGCATCTAGAAGATACATTCTTTCTAACTTGTCCGAGAATAAGGGCGAGATCAGTCTCCCAATTGTTGACACTCCCCCCAAGATTGAGAATGGATGTCATCCATTCCAAACTTGTTGATCATCCTTTGACACATGGCTGCAAGTAACCCTTTAGTTAGCACATCTGCTAACTGATCATTAGAAGAGATGTATGGAGTACAAATCGGACCACTATTAAATTTCTCCCTGATAAAATGCCTATCCACTTCAATATGCTTAGTTCTATCATGTTGGACTAGATTGTGAGCAATGCTTATTGCTAATTTATTGTCACAATAGTCTCATAAGAGCTGTCCACTCAATTTTCAGATTATCAAGCAATATTTTCAACCATAGTAACTCACACACTCCACACTCCTAGAGCCATAGACCTAAATTCAACTTCTGCACTTGACCAAGCCACTACACTTTGTTGTTTGCCCCTCCACTTCACAAGGTTACCCCCTAGGAAAGTGCAATAGCCAGATGTGGATCTTCAATCCGCTATGGACCTTGCATAATCTACATCCGTGTAAGCCCCAAGTGACATGCATTCTCCTTTCTTGAACATGATTCCTTTCCCGAGTGTCCCTTTCAACTAATGCAATATCCTATATACTACCCTTGGGTGAGTTTCTTTAGGATTATGCATGAATTGGCTAACCACTACTACTGCATATGCAATGTTTGGCCGAGTATGGGCTAGATAAATCAGCCTCCTCACTAGCCTTTGATAAGATCCCTTATCAACCACACTGTCTTCAGGAACCTTCCCCAACTTGTGATTAGGTTCAATCAAAGTATCTATTACCTTACAACTTGGCATTCCAATTTCAGTTAGGAGGTCCACAATATAATTCTGATGGAAAATAAAGATTCCTTCCTTTGAGTGTATTACTTCTATGCCCAAGAAATATTTCAATCTCCCCAATTCCTTAATTTCAAACTCACTAATCAAACACTCTCTAAGTTTATTCTTGCCTTCCTCATCATTTCTGGTAACCACGATGTCATCCACCTACACTATTAACACTCTCACTCCCCCCGTGGCCGAGTGGTGGATGAATAGGGTATGATCCCCTTGGCTTTGTCTATACCCTAGAGTAAACATCACTTTTGTAAACCGGCCAAACCAAGCCCTTGGGGACTGACTGTTTTAGGCCATATAGAGCCTTTTTTAGTCTACACACTACCTTCTCCCAAGTGGTTGTGTCATATCCTGGTGGTAAGTCCATGTAAACTTCTTCTTCTATATTCCCATGCAAAAATGCATTTTTTACATTATATTATTGTAATGGCCAGCCTAGATTAGCAGACAGGATAAGATAACCCTGATTGCATTTAACTTTGCAATTGGTGCAAAGGTATCTAAGTAATCTACCCCATACACTTGAGTATATCCCTTAGCCACCAGCCTTGCCTTGTATCTATCCAATGACCCAACAAATTTATATTTTACTATATAAACCCATTTGCAACCCACTAGGTGTTTCCCTCTAAGCAATTGAACAAGTTCCCATGTTTAATTCTTTTTTAGGGCTGCCATCTCTACCTCCATGGCATTCTTCCAATTCTCATTCTCTATTGCTTCAAAAAAAGTTTTCAAAATAGGAATAGTATGAAGGCTGGTCAGAAAGGTTTTTTGTGGAGACTGGAATTGGATAGAAACAGATGTAAAGAATGCTTGGTGCATGTTCTAGTGCCCTTTCTAAGTGTAATAGGCCAATCAAGATCACACCTAGAAGTTTCTGTTTCAGTTAAGGGTTTAGTAGATTTAATAGGCTCATCAATAGGTATTGAAGGTTCAACACAAGAATTACCTGGTGACTTATTAGGAGAGCTGTTGGAACTATGAGTGTGGCCCCTCTTCCATTGGGCTTGGGTTTATTTAAACATTTTAAACTAGCCACTAATAGCCCAAATTAAATTCCTTAATCCAAACCATTAACCCTAGGTAAGTGGTAAATAAAATCAACTAATAATTTGAATTAAAAAGTCAACAAACCCTAAAGCCCAATAAGGATCAATACCCAAATTAGGGTTTGCATCTTTGCCAAGGACATTAAGTGACTTTAATCCCATATATTTTTAGGAGCATTATTTACATTAATTTCCTTAATATTAATGAGATTAATATTTAGAAAATTCCAACTCTTACACTTAGGTTGACTCACAAAACCTATCGAGCCCGCAATTACCTCATCATGTTGTCCTATTGCGTGTGACGCATTAGGCTTCTACATATGTTGACAATGATTCTTTTCCCTAAAAGAACCATAGACCTTGAGTGGGATCTAGTAATCCATCAAGGCTCCCAATTAGTAGAAGGATCAATAGCGATCACTAACCTTTCAATGGAGCCTACAATCATGTATGTGTAATGGTATCCCTTCATCGATTTAAAGTGTCTCAACCAAGCAAAGGATTGGATTAGGTGTCACCTCTTCTAAGTTTAGTGTATTTGATATATCAAAAGGATAACTTTAAGAGTATTTGATTTAAGATCCAATCTCAAATCAAATTCTCATTGTGCACAAATTTAACAGTTACCTTTTCGTCAAAGGGGCCCAGGAGACATTCTTCCAATAAGGGTCGATGAGTCCTCTCTAGATTACTCACAACCTTTGTATGCTTCATGACATACCCAATCACCGTCGAGATCACACCCTTTACTGGATGCTTTCATAATGGAATCAAAGTATACGAATCCACACACAAAATACTATAGTGACCACAAGTCAAATGATGACTTTACACAACGACCACTAAAGTTTTCATAAACACCTGAAAACCTTATGGAATCTCATGTCAAGTCATGTCCAGTAAATTTGTTCTCCAACAAGAACCCATACACTTGCCTTGGATCCCACACCACCAGCCTTGTAAGATTGGTTGTTGTCTTCTTTAAGATAGAGGCAACATGTACACCAGTCTCACATGCATCATTAACATCCCTTGTCAATGACACCTTGACCAGGGACTATGTTTTAAGGTACTAACCTTTTGCTGTATCTGTTGAATGCTCTCACAATTAAAGTCATACTTTAACCACTATCCACACAAGTTAGTCCCCGAAACTTCATCTTTAGGCATTTATATATAATCAAGTACAAAGGATGAATTGTGCCTAATTTATTTTATCATTGTAACAATCATTGTGTATCTTTCACCAAACCACCACACTTGGTTTGTGAAGCCTACATTGACTTACATCTTAGTGTATCATTTATGAGCTCACCACACTTGGCTCATAGGACATATACTAACAAGTTGGACTATTCCCGATGCATGTAGGGTAAAAGAATAAGAAGAAGCACCTATAAGTGCGAGAGAACAGGTACCTTTCTCAACTTTCTTGTCAAAGGATTCTAGAAAGCTCCCCAGTCTCTCAACTTCAGCCCTGTTAAGCTCCAATCCATCTCCCTGCTCTGGACCCTTTTGTTTAGCATGTTGGTGGCTGCTACCCACAAAGACTTGACCTTGCCCTTAGCCCCTCAAATGCCCACCTTTGGATGGCTTTCCATGTAGCTTCCAGCACTTCTCTATGGTGTGCCTAGGTTTTTTACAATAGGCACACCACAGGGAGTCTCTATCCCAAACCTTCTTCTCCTTTCTAGGTCCTTTATTAGGAGCTTTTAGAGACACTAGAGCGAAACTCTCTATTAGAGAATTGTCCAACATCACTCCCCTTCTGCATGAACTATGGAAATCACTATATTTAGAGAGGGTAAATCCTCGTTACCGAGGATTTGAACTCTTACTGCATCAAACTCCATATTGAGTCTAGCTAGGAAGTCATATGTCCTCTCCTTCTCCACGAACCTCTTCTGTAATGCAGCATCTTCACTGCATTTCATCTTCAGGCATTGGTAATGATCAAGTTCCTGCCATACGGTCTGCAATATATTTGCATACTCTATGATGGATCTTGCCCCTTGCTTGGTGGCTACAACTTTGGTCCTTGTCTCATAAATTTGTTTAGCATCATGAACCTTAGAGTAGGTGAGCTTTATTGCCTCCTAAATGTCCTTGGTTGTCATGAGGAACATCACAATATCACTAATCTTCATAACCATGGAGTTCCACAGCCAAGATATCACTAGGGGAGTCCTCCTCATCCCATGCAACAAACGTGGATTCTCCCTCCTTAGGGCCAGTCCCCAAAAGGTGACTTAACTTCCCTTTCCCTTTAGAAAAGTGCAGATCAGCTAATACCACTTTAAGTAGTTCTTACCGTTCAATCAGTAAACTGCTTGAAGGTTCTGCAATTCTCCACTCAAGCCTACACTATTGGTTCCAGCAAATGGAATTTTCGTTGCACTGCTAGAATTAGCCGAATCCGGCATAGGATTAGGATGTCACAACCCTAGGGAGTAGTGTGTAATATTGTAAAACTTTAGGGTCTAAATGAGGAAATAAAGTAGTAGAAATGTTGTAAGCAGCTAATTGAAGCCGTTGGATAGTTAGAAGGTAGTTGATGTAGCTATAGGTCCTATAAAAGATAGACCTACGGCACTTTGAGGGATATCTTGGAAATGAATAATCAAAGCCTCTCTCTCTATTGATTCTCTCATTCCCTCTTCTTTCTTTCCTTATTTCTCTCTTTTCTCTCTCTGTTTCTATCTCTCTCCCTTGTTCTTACATTCTATAGTTATTGAAATTGTCAGCCCTAATTCAAGGGCTTGATAAAGTGGTATCAGAGCTGGACGAACCAACTGCGGGGTAATCGGCGGAAGCCATCAAGGTGAGGGTCAGCATCAGAACTTGCTAGCAGTAGCAACTCCAATGCAGTCACAATAGTTGAAGGCGAAGTGGTAGTCGCAAGCGATCAAAGGGGTAGTCAAACTCACGACCCCCAGCAAGACGCAACCCAAGAGGAGGCGGAACTGATGGATGCAAAGACGACCAAATGAGACAGAACTGAAGGACGAAAGCAAGACATATTGGGTTTACAGACGCAAGCAATTTGGACTGAAATTCGGAAGCGAGAAGCGAGGAGCTTGGGCTTGGATAGGCGAGCACGGACAACAGCTCTCGGTCAAATCTTTAAGTAGGGCAATGCTTGGCAGAGATTCCCATGTTCTATGCAGCAACGCATCAAGTGGGCCACGGCTGGGGTAGGCGAGAGTGAAGGCATGGCGTGGGTCAAATCTTGATGTGGCCTAAAGCAATGAATTGAAGTCTAGGCAGAAGGTACAAGATTGAAGCAACTAGAGATTAGGTTGGAAGCCCTGTAATTCAATATGACCCATACCCAAGATGCCATGCGCCAAATGCGAGCAGAACTAGCCGAGTGGAAGGAAGCCATGCAAGCAACAAGAAGCGGTCGGAAGATGCCAAGAATCAGTTCAAAGGTGTCAAGAAACGGTAGACCAACAAGGGAAAAGGATCAACAATATGTTAAATATGTTGGCCACTTTGCCCCAATTACGGTTGTCCCTGGAATTTCCGCTAAGGCAAGCATTAGAGCCGATCTTGCCGCATCAAGGCAATCAATCGGGAACGGTCGAGTTTTGGAATAAGTGGAACAACAGATAGTTCAAGAAAATCCAAGAAGAAACTTGGAACAATTGGCGCATAACCATGCACCCATGCCAAAATTGGAGATACCCATGTTTGAGGGAAAGAACCTAAGGTGGTGGTTAAGAAGGTGCGAAAGGTTCTTTCAATCCTACTGGATTTCCGAGGATCAAAATGTGACTCTAGTGACGACCTATCTAAATGAAGTAGCAGATTCTTGGTACCAAGAGTGGGTCCAAAATGAAGGGCTGCAAGGGGTTGGAGAGTTTTTTCAGAAGGGCTCTGTGAGCGTTTCAGGGAAAAGAAAATGACAGATGTTATCGAAGAATTCAACAAGCTGAAGCAAGAAGGTACTGTAATGGAGTACTAAGCCAGATTCGAGGAGCTAAGATCCATGGTATGTACCATACAACCTTGGCTCACTAAACAATACCTGGTATCAAGTTTTGTTAATGGGTTGAAGGAGGAGTTATGGCCCATGGTCAAGATGATGACACCCACGATGGCAGGGCAAGCTACCGAAAAAGCGAGGCTGCAAGAAATGACCTTAGAGGCCATTTTTAAGAAGCATAATGTGCCCTACGAGCCAAGTTTGTTGGTCAAATAGTATGGGGGAGGGAGTTTGGGGGCCTTGCTTATAGGTCCTGATCAACCAGCAATAAAGACAGGAACAAATAATAATGGTAGTAAAGAAGGTTGGATGAACAAATAATAATGGTGGTAAAGAAGGTTGGATGGAACAGAGAAGGCAATTTGGAGTATGTTTCAAGTGTGGAGACAAATATAGCCCTGGTCATTAGTGCAAAAGACAGTTGATGAATATGGAAGGTTATGATGGGGAATAGGAAAAAGAAGAAGAAGATATTTCCCAGGCGAAAATAGGGGAGTGCAGGGTGATCATCGGAGAGGAATCACTTCATTCTATACAGGCTGAAGTGTTTGAAGGAAAGGCTAAAGTAACAGCGAAACAATTAGAGGCGGACATTGCTACACTTGTATTGCTCAAAGGGGAGAAGCAAAACAGTAAGGAGAAGAGACGGAGGCAACAAGTATTGAAGGTAGGGATTGGTTGAACCATAGTCTTCGTTGTCAATTCTTGGGGACAAGAATTGTTTGAAGGGGTGGGGATTGTCATGACCCTAGGGAGCAGTGTAATATTGTAAAATGTTAGGGTTTAAATGAGGAAATAAAGAAGTAGTAGAAATGTTGTAAGTGGCTAATGCTGTAAGCGGCTAATTGAAGTCGTAGGTTAGTTAGAAGGTAGTTGATGTAGCTAAAGGTCCTATAAAAGATAGACCTATGGCACTTTGAGGGATATCTTGGAAATGAATAATCAAAGTCTCTCTCTCTATTGATTCTCTCGTTCTCTCTTCTTTCTTTCCTTATTTCTCTCTCTTTTCTCTCTCTATTTCTATCTCTCCCCCTTGTTCTTACATTCTATAGTTAATGAAATTGCCAGCCCTAATTTAAGGGCTTGACAAAGGGTTAGGGGTAGTAGACATAATATCGAATGAAGAAGATTGATGAAGGTCTTAACAGTCCCACAGAACGGTGACTATTCTATGGCTCTGATACCATGTTAATGAAGACGTGGGAATAATGTTTCAATCTTATTTATCCATTGAGGAATGATCACAATATATACATGCCTTCCTATCAACATAGGAAGTTCTTAAAAACAAAATAGGATAGTTTCCAAATTTAGTTTTCAAAACTTGTACAAATTAGGATACAACAAGATATGGAAATTTGCAGCATCTAGAAGATAAATTCACTAACTTAGAAAGAAAAATATAATCAAGAAATCAATCACAATCAAAATGATCTAATCTTGTCTAAAAATAAGGACGAGATCAGTCTCCCAATCGTCGACAACCATCACCATATACTTACTCAAATAAAATATGAAAACTAATAATAGCTTAAGATAGTCCAAGAAGGAAATGGGAACTAAGTTACTAAAATGAAAAATTAATAGGTTAAGAATTTCTATTAAACAAGAACCAAAATACTGATTGAGTTGGGTCATTAACTTGTTTAACTTAATATAAAGGGAGATAAGAGGATGCTAACTTATTGTCAGAGTTATTATATTCAACTCTCTTGTGCTTTATTGTTAATAATCAGCAACAAGATGACCACAAAATACCATTTGCAACCTGGCATCGTCACTAAGCCACACTAGACATGTGGAAGATTAGACAGAGGGATGGCAATCAGAGGGTCATCTGCCACAGGTGAGCCTGCTGGTGAAGTGCAATTGCCGGTCAGCTACAGGTTCCACACACAAATGGTTCATCAGTGCATAACATCACTTGTGCAGAACCTTCAGTGAGTAAGAACTCCAATAGACCTCCAGAGACTGTTTTCTAACTCAACTACCCAAACCCATGTCATAGTTGACCATTACAACTATAGAAAGGTAAGGAAGATGGGAAAAATTGAAAGAAACTTACATTGGCTTTGCATCAGAAAACTAAGCAGCAAGGCAATGTCGAACTTGATCTTTTTCTACTTTCCTTCCATTTTCCTCTTCATATTAGATTCTAGGTGGTTTTTCGCACACCTCCTTTCATATTTAGTGTCGATAACTCTTCTTTTATCCTTTTCTTTTTTTTTCAGTTGTTTTTATTACGTTCGAGCAAGTGCCCATGATGCCTATTGCACTTGCCTAGGCATAGTCTAACAGAAGGTGTATTGCCTAGTGGTACACAAGGTGCTTCCATGGTGCCTTGAGTTGCCCTTGTGCGTCGCTTATCTTCGAGTACACTAACTCTTAAAAACATTATTGATGCAGAACAGAAAAAGAATTGCAAAAAATTGAAGCAAACAAGACGAGGAGGAGAAGGCAAAAACAAAGGAAGCTTAAGAAAGAGAGAAAATCAACCATCTGTATTCAATATCAAAAGTGTTAATTGCTGAGTACTTCATATGCCTATATATATGCTGAAAACCTATCCTAACTAAAACATAATTAAACTAACTACAATTATATTAGCAAAACAAATAAAAGACAAATGTTGTTACATAGCCTTCAAGGGACCCCTCCGGAAGGGTAGCTCCCCCAAAGGCGGTGAGGTTTCCCAGGAGTGACACCTCCTGGAAGGGTCTTCGGGGCACTCAAAGACCTAGCTAGGTCCTTCAAGGACTTGTTTCCTCGAAGGCCTGGCCCATCCACCTGTTGTTGTTGGAATACAGCAATTAGCTCATATATTATGTCAGCAAAACTCTTCAAGGGCCTGAAACTTGCTACCCCTATGCTGAAAAGGTGGCTCAAGCTCTCGTTATGGCAGTGTCAAAAAACCAGGAAAAACTTCCAATCTATTATCAACTTAGCCGAACACAACATATATACAGAGAGGTTGCCAAGTTTAGGATATCTCCTAAGTTGGATACCTTCCTAAGTTAGCCTAAATGAGTTAGGCAACTCTCTAACTTAGCAATCTTCCTTAAACAAATTAGGAAGCTGCTTACAAGAAATAGAAGAAAATAAAAGAAACAAATTAGGAAGCTACTTACAAGAAATAGAAGAAAATAAAAGATTCTAATCTACAATTTACAATCAATCAACCAAGGAAAGGAAATAATATCAGGACAAATCAACTCATTTGCTAACACTCCCCCTCAAGATGAAGAGTGTATGTCATACATTCCCATCTTGCTGAGGATCTTGTGAAAAACACCACCCAATAAGCCTTTGGTAAAGACATCAGCAAGCTGTCCACCAGTAGGAATGAAAGGAGTACAAATTAAGCCATTGTCAAGCTTCTCTTTAATGAAGTGTCGATCCACCTCAACATGTTTAGTCCTATCATGTTGAACCGGGTTGTGAGCAATGTTAATGGCTGATTTGTTGTCACAATATAATCTCATAGGAGCTGTCCATCGAATCCGTAAGTCATCTAAAATAATCTTGAGCCATAACAACTCACAAATTCCCAATGCCATAGATCGAAACTCAGCTTCAGCACTAGACCTTGCCACCACATTTTGTTTCTTACTACGCCAAGTAACAAGATTGCCACCTAGAAATGTGCAATAATCGGAGGTGGACCGCCTATTAACAAGGGAACCAGCATAGTCGGCATTCGTGTAGGCTTCCAAAGACATAGAGCCACCCGTCTTAAATAAAATACCTTTACCAGGAGCACTCTTAAGGTAATGAAGAATACGATGCATAGCTTTAAAATGACCCTCCTTTGGACTATGCATAAATTGACTTGCTACTCCCACAGCATATGCAATATCCGGCCAAGTATGAGAGAGATAGATTAGCCTTCCTACTAACCGTTGGTAAGACTCTTTATCAACAGCACCTCCCTCCATGTCTTCACCAATTCGATGATTTTGCTCAATTGGAGTATCAAGAACCCTGCAGCCTAGCATACCGGTTTCTTGCAAGAGATCTAACACATATTTATGTTGAGAAATGAAAATACCTTTCTTAGACCTAGCCACTTCAATGCCCAAAAAATACTTTAGGTTCCCAAGCTCCTTTATTTCAAATTCCTGAGTCAAACACTCCTTCAATGCTACAATTCCATCTTGATCATCACCTGTCACAATTATATCATCCACATACACTAGCAAAGCAGTTAGTTTACCAGTTGGAGAGTGGTGAATAAACAATGTGTGATCCCCTTGACTTTGCTTATAGCCCAAACCAAACATTACTTTGGCAAATCTCCCAAACCAAGCTCTTGGTGACTGTTTCAGTCCATAGAGAGCTTTGTTCAAGCGGCATGCTAAGTTTTTTCCTTGATTAGGAAACCCAAATCCAGGAGGAACCTCCATATAAATCTCTTCCTCTAAGTCACCATGTAAAAACGCATTTTTAACATCATATTGATACAAAGGCTAGTTTAAAGTGGCTGCCAATTATAATAGAACCCGAACAGTGTTCATTTTGGCCACCGGAGCAAATGTTTCAAGATAATCCACACCATATGTTTGGGTATAACCTTTGGCCACCAACCTAGCTTTGTACCTTTCTAAAGAGCCATCTGATTTGTATTTGACAGTGTAAAGTTTAGGAACATGAAGAACATCTCTTAGGATCAAAAGATTGTTCACACTGATGTCCCCTATTCCAGAAACAGTAGTTAGGGATCCATCAGCCAGAACAATCTTTTTGGTGCTTGGACAAGGCTTGTAGGATAGGAATTTTTGGGAAGAATAGGTCATATGGTCCGTGGCACCAGTGTCAAGAACCCAATCTGGTTTAAAACCTAAATCTGAAACTTTTAAGCTGGAAGAATTGAGAGTAATACATGTGAGAGCAAGATTTGAAGAACTTGCTCCTAATTCCTTCTCAAGTGAGCCTAATAGGGTCCTCAACTTCTCAATTTCTTCTTGTTTCAGCCCCATAAACTTAGCTTGTTCAATGCCTTTGCCTTCCACTTGTTGTCGGCCATTGATCTCTCCCAATCCCAGCTGACTGTTAGCCATATATGATTGCCCATTAGGCTTAGATTGTGGATGTTGTCCTCCTCTAACTGGTTTTCCATGGAGCTTCCAGCATTTATCAACTGTGTGCCTCGGCTTTTTGCAAAAAGTGCACCACAAATTATCTCTATCTATGGTACTTCCATTTGAATCCACCTGTCTTCTATCTTCTTTAATCCACCTTCCACGACCAGCCCCCTTTATAGTGAGTAATGCTGATCCCTCTAACTGATGATTCTCTAACATCACTCCTCTCCTACCTTCTTCCCCTCGAATAATAGCAATAACTTCATTTAAAGAAGGTAGGTCAGATTTACCTAGGATTTGGATCCTAACAGCATCATACTCCAAGTTTAGCCCAGCTAAGAAGTCATAGATCCGTTCTTTCTCCACAAATCTCTTTTGAATGACTGCATCCTCGCTGCACTTCATCTGGATGCACTAATAGTGATCCAATTCTTGCCACAAAATCTGCAACAGATTAGAGTACTCAATAACAGATCGGTTGCCTTGTTTTGTTGCTGCCACTTTTGTTCTGATTTCATAAATCTGTGCAGCATCATTGATTTTGGAGTAGGTAGTCCTCATAGCATCCCATATCTCCTTAGCCGTAGTTAGAAACATTACCGTATCGCTAATCTCTGGATTCATAGCGCTCCAAAGCCATGACATGACTAATGAGTCTTCTTCATCCCATGCAGCGTACGTGGGATCCTCCTTTTGAGGCCCGGTTCCCTCCAAGTGGCTCAATTTCCCCTTGCCTTTCAAGAAGGTCTTGATTAATTGAGACCACTTGAGATAATTTTTTCCGCTCAACCTATAAGCCGCTTGAATAATCGGAAGCTCTCCTCCAGTACTTATCCCATGGCTGGAACCCCCCGTAACAGCACCTGTGGCTGTGACTTCGGTCGTACCTTCCGATTCTCCAACATCGCCCATACTATGGTTGGAAAGAAAAAATGGATCAAGGTATCTCGGCTACAAACAATCACCGAAACCCTATGGCTCTGATACCATGTCAAAAAACCAGGAAAAACTTCCAATCTATTATCAACTTAGCCGAACACAACATATATACAGAGAGGTTGCCAAGTTTAGGATATCTCCTAAGTTGGATACCTTCCTAAGTTAGCCTAAATGAGTTAGGCAACTCTCTAACTTAGCAATCTTCCTTAAACAAATTAGGAAGCTGCTTACAAGAAATAGAAGAAAATAAAAGAAACAAATTAGGAAGCTGCTTAAAAGAAATAGAAGAAAATAAAAGATTCTAATCTACAATTTACAATCAATCAACCAAGAAAAGGAAATAATATCAGGACAAATCAACTCATTTGCTAACAGGCAACAAGGAAGCTCAAAACGTATTTGTAGTCTCACACGATCGTGAAGCTTACTGGTCAGCCCTTGCACCAAATTTTGCAACTACCGAAGTGCTTTTTCAGACTCACTAAGTGGACCATTGAGCTTGGCGAATATTATCTTCACTTCGAGCCTCAGAAAGCCATCAAGGGTTAGGCATTAGCAGACTTCATTGTGGAGTGTACCCATACTCTTGACTCTATGTCAATGTCTGTTCCCGAGTGGATGTTATTTGTAGATGGGGCCTCTAATGGTCAGGGCAGTAAAGCCGATATTGCTCTCATTTCTCCTGAGGGTGAAGTTTTTGAGTACTCCCTGGGTTTACCTTCCTAATATCCAACAACACCGCAAAGTATGAGGCCCTCATTGCCAGTCTGAGCATCACCAAGAAGCTCAAGGCACAAAGAGTTATAGCCCACAATGATTCTCAACTAGTGGTTCAGCAGTTCCAAGGTACCTACAAGACTAAGGATCCTACACTCATGCAGTATCTTTAAAAGCTTCGTGAGCTGGCCCACTCTTTCATAGACTTCCAGCTGATTCAAGTTAACCACACCCTTAATTAGCATGTTGATGCCTTGTCCAAATTAGCTTCAGCAAGGGATACCCCTGGACGCTTGATTCACATGGAGGTCTTGCAAAGGCCTAATATTGAGGAGCATGAGGTTGAGATTGCAACACATTTCATTGAGATAACAGATGATTGGAGATCCTTGATTTTTCAATATCTGCTTACTGGGGAGCTTCCTGTTGTACCATTCAAGGCCAAATTGTTGAGAACTCGAGCCACTCACTTTGTCATGATTAACAACCTTCTAAAAGCGAGCTTTCTCCATGCCTCTTTTGAAGTGCCTTGGCCTGCAGGAAGCACAATGAGCACTTGATGAGGTACATGAAGGAGACTGTAGTGAGCATCTTGGGGCAAGGTCACTAGCTACCAAGGTCTTAAGGGCAGGTTTCTTTTGGCCCGCACTTCACCAAGATGCTTTTCGTGCCTTCTACTAGAGATGGGGAATTCGCCTTCGCATGGCGTTAGTTGCTTATCCTCAAGTGAATGGCCAAGTTAAAGCTATCAACAAGATAAATTCTCCATGGCCTCAAGACTCGGCTAGAGAAAGCAAAGGGTGCGGGTGGAAGAGCTTCCAACTGTTCTATAGGCCTATCGCACCACCAACTGAGTACCCACTAGGGAAACACCATTCAACCTCGTATACGAAATTGAAGCCCTTTTTCTGGTTGTGGTTGATATCCAATCCCCGTGTGTGCTGGCCTTTAATGAGCAAAATAACTCGAAGCAATTGTGTAGTGTTAGTGATACTTGAGAGATTACTATCCATATTCAGGGATTGATATGGATTGATTTCAATTGATCTATCTTTCTATATTTCTATGTTGAATCTTCTTCTTAGGAGATTATATCTTGACTGCATTTTTAATTGTATCCTAGATTGTAAATATTTCCAAATCTAGATTAGGAAATTATCTAATTAGGAAACTGCCTATGTAGGAGAATAGGTTGTATATATATTTCTTATAACCCTAGAATGAAAGTGTGATTGGATTTTCCATCATTTTGACATGGTATCAGAGCCATAGGTTCACACCCTTGGGAGTAAATCAATTTTTGGCTTCCGATGGTCGTAGCCTACATTGATCCAATCTCCTTTCATAACCTTATAACCATAACAGACTCCATTGAATCCAATAGCACAACAGAAGTTCCTTTCGCTGGAAATTACGGCAATGGTGCAACGTCTGATGGAGAGCTACAGAACATCCAAGCAGCCTATAGGTTGAATGGAAAAAAAACTACTTTAAGTGGTCCCAATTGATCAAGACATTCCTGAAAGGCAAAGGGAAGCTGAGTCACTTACATGGTACTAGCCCTAAGGAGGACGATCCTATGTATGTAGCCTAGATTGAAAAGGACTCGTTGGTTATATCCTTGCTTTGGAATTCCATGTTGCCCGAGATTGGTGACACCATCATGTTCCTAAAGACTGCTAAGGAGATTTGGGATGCTATGAAGCTCAATTACTCTAAAGTACATGATGTTGCTCAGATCTAAAAGATCGGGACCAAAGTGGCAGCCACCAAGCAAGGATTTCAGACTATCACCAAGTATGCAAATCTCGTGCAAACTTTGTGGCGAGAATTGGATCACTACCAATGCATTGAGATGAAATGCAGTGAAGATGCCACTATACAGAAAAAGTTTGTTGAGAAATAGAGGAGTTATGATTTTCTTGCAAGTCTAAACTTGGAGTTTGATACAATGAGAGTCCAGATACTTGGAAAGATAGATTTGCCTTCTCTAAATGAGTCAATATCAATTGTGCGTGCAAAGGAAGAAGGAAATGGGTGATGCTTGAGACTACTCGTACAGATAGTTCAGCACTCATAACCTTGAGGAGTTTTGGCCAAGAGAAACAACCTAAAGTGGACAGGAAGGTTTCTGATTCATCCAAAATAATGAACAGGGACACCTTGTGGTGCACATACTGCAAGAAGCCCTAGCATACCATAGAGGAGTGCTGGGAACTCCATGGTAAACCAACCAAGGGTGGACAACAAAAAGGCCAAGGGCAAGTATTCATGGCTAATTGTCAGCAGTCTACTGAAGGAAAAGCTCCAAATCAAGTAGATACAGTGGAGCTAAACCGAGAGGAGATTGAGAAACTAAGGAATCTATTGGGGTCGTTGGAAAAGAAACCTCTGACAAGTACTTGCATTCTAGCCATCATAGGTATATCTTTCTCTTCTCTTACCTTTCATGCTTCAGATATAACCCTTCCAAATACCTAGATACTTGACTTTGAAGCCACAGACCATATGACATGTTCTTCACACCGGTTTCTATCCTATACACCATGTTCTAGCATAAGGAAAATAACTATGGTTGATGGATCATTAACAACCGTAGCTAGCCAAGGAGATGTCCTTCTAAACAGTAACTTACTCCTAAAGAATGTTCTCCATGTCCCTAAACTTTTCACCAATCTTGTGTCCATTCAAAAACTTACCACTGATGCTAATTGTCGTGTCATCTTTTATCCCTCCTTTTATGAATTTCAAGCACAAGACACGAACAAAATGATTGAGCGTGCTAGGGAAAGAGATGGACTTTACTCTCTTAAAGACCTTAGTGGACAGATTGATAAAAGGAGAGTTTCCCCCTTATCATTCCTAGTTAAGTCCAATAAAGATAGGCTTTGGCTTCATCATTTTCGTCTTGGTTATCCATCTTTTAGGGTTCTTAAATTGTTGTTTCCTTCATTATTCAAGGGATTAGATGTTAGGGAATGTCATTGTGATGTGTGTGATCTTGCAAAATATAGGAGAGTCTCGTTTGCTCTTAATAATAACAGAAGTTCTCTTCCATTTACACTGATTCGCAGTGATATATGGGGTTCTTCTCCTATTCCTAATATCTCAAGGGCTCGATGTTTTGTCTCATTTGTGGATGATTGCACACGTGTAGTTTGGTTATACCTATTAAAGGTTAAATCTGAAGTGTGCACAATTTTTTCAATTTTCTATAACATTATTAAAACTCAATTTGGGGTTGAAATAAAGAGAGTTTGGTCAAACAATGCTAGAGACTATTTTAATCAGTCTTTGTTTGTTTTCTTCCAAAAGAGGGGTATAATCCATGAGTCTTGTTCATACTCTTCAGCAAAATGGAGTAGCTAAGAGAAAAAATAATCACCTATTAGTTGTTACAAGAGCTCTTCTCTTTCACAATAATGTTACAAAACAATATTGGGGAGAAGTAGCCTTAACAACCACATATCTTATTAACCGGCTACCTTCTAGAAGTCTTGATTCCCATAATCCAATTCATCTACTCGTAAAGGTCTTTCCTAGGTTCAATACTTCTAATGGTCTCACTCCCAAAGTTTTCCATTGTCTAAATTTTGTTCATATTCACACTCCCAATAGAAGGAAACTTGACCCTTGGGCTCTCAAATGTATCTTTGTTGGGTATTCCTCCACTCAAAAGGGCTATAAATACTTTCACCCTGTTATAAATTGGGAGCAACGGCAATCTTTAAACACACCCAAGAAACAAATGAAACACCACTCAATACACTCACAACTCACCGGCCAACAGACCACAACATATCAGATAATAAAGAACATAATTTAAAGGCATAAAAAAGAACAAAAAAGAAACATCAAAACACATGAGACGCAGCCTTTTACCTTGGTTCAAGCCAATTGAATTGGCTCTACACCCAGCAATCCAACATCCTGAATCGAGCAGCCTTTATTCAGTAGAAATTGATCAGTACAAAACCCAAGCTCTTGTATAATCTTATCGCTCAAGTACAATCCCTCGTTCACTCCAAGAAAACCCAAGAACTCATACACTATCCTTACTTTCTCTAAAACAACATGTACTCACAATAGCAACCGAGAGCTTGAAAGGATATTGGATCTCTCTCGACTGCCGCCTTGTCCTCTTATTTATAGAAGAGATGGAACCCCCATATAACTAATCAAATATGGAATATTACAATTAGACCCCCAAAGATACAACAATTACACTTTGAGAAATAAAACTCTAACTGCCTAAAATAAATCCAGCCAATAAATCTTCAAAGCTTGCACTGATCTCCTATCATCTATCTCGAGGCAAACACAACAATTCTCCACCATTTGCCTTGAGATCTTCAACCCGATAGACTGAATATGCCCTCTCCCGGAATGATGGAAAAAACCTGATCAAATCAAAACACATAACACATTAAAGGAAAACAAACAATGTTGTAACTAATACAGGAAACACCTTTAGATAATTTCCAGCCGCACTTAACTAAAGTTGCAACTCTCATTAGAATTATCTTCATCCTCAAGGGGTTTTCCTAATGGCTAACTTTTCCTAACATCAATATGATTGATATACTCCATGGTGAGACTAAATTCTCAGCCAAGTGGACTTACCCATTTGGTTGTTTCAACTCCTCCTACCTAGACTTTCCTTTAGGGTTCCTACTGCATACAAAATGCAATATATATACCCTAAATTCATAACTATTCATCTAGACACACTCCACTATAAACCAAATCCATACATGATGTTATTCCTTAATCCCAAAGGTTTCATACTTTTACACAGCATCACAACACGGTGAACCTCATTCGGATTGGCCTTTCCACTATCGGCCTTTTAGGCTTTACTACTCTTCTTCCTCTAACGTTTACTTCAAACAAACAAGATTGCTCGAATTTTCTTTTAATTCTCCCCTATCTACCTACCAATCTACCAAGATATGCTTAAGATTAGGGTAACCTAGGCTGCCTTAAGTTGTCCAAACCCTATTCCAATCTCTATGCCTTAGTATTTCCCAACTTATCCTTCCTCCCACACTCTCAAACACTGATCTAAACACTCAGCTATACCTTGAGAGTTCTATTTGGAGAAAATACCAATGAAGCTGCCTCTCAATATACTAGGCATACCACTGGAATACTCACAGCTTCCACATGCACTCAATTTTAACCCTTTTGGACTCTTCCAATCTTTTATCTTACCTCAGGAATTACTATCATACCTAGAGAGACCTTCTAAGCAACCAATCCTTGCTTACCTTTCCCTATAAGATCACTTTTCCCTTAGTTTCCACATGGATAATTAGATGTTCATGATACCTATTTGATACAAAATTAGGCCTTTATGAGCTGTCATACTCATCTCCAGCATTTCCTTAACTTACAAATAGACACTTACACAACACTCCATCCATTTAACCTAAGGGATCTTCCACCTAAGTCCAAGATTCTCCCCAAATTTACATGGCTCCATGCCATTCATTTAGACAAGAGTGCATCACTTTTCTTATACAAGAGGTTCCATTTTTTCAGCCTATTCCTTAGCACTCAAACCAGAGCCTAAGCATCCTTCAAACCCAACATTCCATACCTCACTGGTAACTCACTTGTGGTTCTATCTATTACCCATCCTAGGTAACATTAGACCTTCTATTCCCTTGCTCATTACAAGCTTGATGATTCTATTTCCCTTTCCTTGCTTAGTCTAGACTTTGATCAACAATGGCTACACCATACAAGATAACACTTGCACATACCATTTCCCCTTACTGTTCACAAGGAACCTCACTGCAAGAGCCAAAGCTATCTTAAACACTAGCTTTCTCCCTCTCACAATCCAGCCCATCCTTACACAATAAGAATGATCAAAACTTTTCCAGATTTCCCTATTGCTATACCCTGGGGTTCATAGGCTAGTTTCGGACATTCCCAAAGGATTATACATGCTGTTTTATTTTTCCAGCATCCCAGTTTCCATACCTTGCCTTTAGCATCAGTTAATTTTATGTCCTATTGGTAGAGTTTTCCCACATAGGTAAGAACCCTAGCTTTGGAAGTCCTAGGCATACCTATTTCACAACTCTAAACCACCTAACCTTTCACACCAGAAGCAATTTCCAGCAAGCTCATACACGTTTGGGAATTCCTTAGGGACACACCATCTCCACTAGGTTCACCTCACCTAGCTCCACCATGAGACAAGGCGATAGGTTCCCCCTAGATCTTAGAAAATGATCTCTAATGGGCTTTTGACATATACAAGGTCTATTTTTGGAGACTTCTACATTTGGTAACCTTATCAAACTACACGGTTCCTATTTTCTTATACCTGTAAACTTTTCCCTCCTCTAATATCCCTAGCCTTAGATACCTTTTCTTAGTCCTTGCTCAACATGTGAGCTATCCTCAACAAATGACACCGCCTAACTTATCCTGGGCTATCCTTAGTGGCTGCAGCTTATCCACATAAAAAATGAAAGCCTTATCCACATAAAAAATGAAAGCCTGCACCACATAACCTCCATTCTTGAGGGTTGCGACCATCTCTCTAAGAGATCCTTGTGCAACTTCTTAGGACTCCAATTCTCCTCTATAGGAAAAACCCTTTCTATCTAATTCTTCCTAAGGACATTAAGCTTTCTTTTAAATTAGGGACATTTTTACAGCTTCTACTATTCTGAAACAGCTCCACCATGCATCCTATTCTCACATCTTCAATTTCCTTGACCTTAATTGTTGCCTAGACAAACCATTTCCCCCTCTACCATGGCTCTAAAGGTAAATACCTATTTCTTATGAGAAGTGCATCCTAAACCTAGTGTTATGCTACTTTTCCTGCATACCTAGAAAAACTATATGACATCCGCACTCTCATAGCCAAAACCACACATGGTGCTTGAGCATTCGAGGCTGATTCTATCTTGGAATTCTTTCTTCCTATTTGGGCAGTCCTTCTTCATGGCAATGAAAGCATTTAACCACTCTCTTGCCACTCCTAGACTTAGACCAAGACCTACCATTTAACTTAGGGTCTCTATTTCCTGTTCTAGAGTTCACTGCCAAAGCTTCTATGGCAAAGTTTTGGGACTCTACCTTGTGTTGTAAATCCTTGGAATTCAAAGCTCCTATCACGTCATCTACGGTAAGCTTATCTCTCCCATGCTTCAAGATATCAACAAAGGTCTCATAAGATTTAGGAAGATAGTGCAATAAGACCAAAGCCTTATCCTCATCTTCATACCTAATATTTATATTCTCAAAATTCAAACACAATTTATTAAAACTATCCATATGGTCTTGCAACCTTTGACACTCACTCATCTTAAAGGGAAAAAATTGTGTTTTCAAGTACAACCGATTAGAGAGGGTTTTAGTCATGTAGAGTGCATCTAACCTATTCCAAAGCTCCTCCGCAGTTGTCATCTTTGGCAACTCCCGCAAGACTTTGTCTCCTAGGCTTAGAATAAGGGTGTTAAAGGCTCTTTTGTTGGTTTCTATCCTTCTATCCCTGATTTCCTTTTTCTAGACTTCAGTTAGGGTTTCGTGCATAGACTTTTCAGCCTCTAGGGCATCCTCCAGTCCAAGATTTCCCAAAAGAGTTATCATCTTCATCTTCCATAGGCCAAAATCGTTTTGGCCATCAAATTTCTCAACATCATACCATGCGGCAAAGGCTATAGAAACCATTCCTACAGGTATGTGATGAAATTCTAAGTTCTTGATGGTTATTGATGAGAGACCCGGCTCTAATACCATACCAATTTGTTATAAATTGGGAGCATTAGCAGCCTTTAAACACACCCAAGAAACAAATCAAACACCACTCAATACACTCACAACTCACCAGCCAACACACCACAACATATCAGATAATAAAGAACAAAATTTAAAGGCATAAAACATAACAAGAAAGAAACACCAAACCAAATGAGATGTAGCCTTTTATCCTGGTTCAAGCCAATTGAATTGGCTCTACATCCATCAGTCCAACGCCCTCAATCGAGCAACCTTTATTCAATAGAAATTGATCAATACAAAACCCAAGCTCTCATACAATCCTATTGCTCAAGTACAATCCCTCATTCATTCCAGGAAAGCCCAAGAACTCATACACTAGCCTCACTTTCTCTATAACAACATGTACTCACGATAGGAATCGAGAGCTTGAAAGGATATTAGATATCTCTAGACTGTTGCCTTGCCCTCTTATTTATAAAAGCTCAAGTACAAAACCCAAACTCTCATACAATCCTATCACTCAAGTACAATCTCTCATTCACTCCAAGAAAACCAAAGAACTCATATACTAGCCTCACTTCTCTAGAACATGTACTCACAATAGCAACCAAAAGCTTGAAAGAATATTGGAGATCTCTCGACTACTACCTTGCCCTTTTATTTATAAAAGATGTGGAACCCACCATATAACTAATCAAATATGGGATATTACAGTTAGACCCCCAAAGATACAACAATTACATTTTGAGAAATACTCTAACCGCCTAAAATAAATCCAGCCAATAAATCTTCAAAGCTTGCACTAATCTCCTATCATCTCTCTCAAGGCAAACACAACACAACCTCCTACGAAAAGGTTTTTAGTTTCAGTTGATGTAAGTTTTGTGGAGGACAGCACCTAGTTTAATCATCCTTACCCTCAGAGGGAAACTACCTTCTTGGAAGATAGAGACAGAGACTTGTTCCTTCTTGATCTTCCTTCTTCTTCCTTGCCTCCTCAGGTCTCTATCTCATAGGATTCACAAAGCATGATACAAAGGGAAAATCTACAACCTTCTTTTGGCCCACTACAAGTGTATTCAAGGAGAAAGGTACCACCTCCTCCACCTATGTAGGCTACAATATTTGAACCAAGTCCTAAACCATGCAATCCTATTTCTGAAACTAATTCATCCTCTATCAAACCAACACCTACACCTGGTCTTGACATGAGTGCATGTGATCAACCTGATCTCGATGATCTTGATCTTCTTATTACCATCAAAAAGGGAATAGGAACCTGTACCAAACACCCTCTCCACTTGTTCATGTCCTACTCAAATATGTCTTTTGGGTATAAAGCTTTTCTCACCAGCCTAAATACCATCCCAATTCCAAAGACTTTTTCTAAAGCATTAGGTAATGAAAATTGAAAGAGTGCCATGGAGGTAGAGATGGCAGCACTGGAGAATAACCAAACTTGGGAATTGGTTAGATTGCCAAAGGGAAAGCAACCAGTAGGGTGTAAGTGAGTGTTCACCGTGAAATATAGATCTGATGAGTCCTTAGAAAGATACAAAGTGAGGTTAGTTGCTAAAGGACATACCCAAACATATGGGGTCGATTATCTGAAAACTTTTGCTCCCATAGCAAAGATGAATATAGTAAGGGTGCTACTGTCCTTAGTTACTAATCTTGACTGGCAACTGCAACAATTTGATGTAAAAAATACTTTTCTACACGGGGACTTAGAGGAGAAGATCTATATGGAAGTGCCACCTAGTTTTGGTTTAAAAACTAAAGAAAATGTGGTTTGCAAGTTAAAAAAGGCTCTATGTGGACTGAAACAGTCACCAAGAGCATGGTTTGGGCGTTTCACAAAAGTTATGCTTGGTATACGATACAAACAAAGTCAAGGTGATCATACCTTGTTTGTACATCATTCGGCCACAAGGGGAGTAACTGCATCACTAGTGTATGTGGATGATATCATTGTCACCGATAATAATAAGCAAGGAATAAAAATGTTGAAAGGATGCCTGATCAAGGAATTTGATATAAAAGAGCTGGGCAGATTGAAGTATTTTCTCGGAATTGAAGTGGCTCATTCTAAGGAGTGCATTTTTACATCTCAACAGAAATATATACTTGATCTGTTGACTGACATTGGTATGTTGCGTAGCAAGGCTATTGACACTCCTATTGAGCCTAATCACAAGCTAGGTGATGTTCCTGAAGATGGTGCAGTGTAACACTCAATGTTACTGGTGTTAGAAGAATGAAAAAGGAAGTGGGAAACTTCCAAAAATGCCCTTGAGAAGATGACGGATCTGCGAGAATAATAGTGCCCTATGAGAGGGGCATTTTGGTAATTTGGATAGCGAAGTCCAATAAAGGGTATTTTTGTAAATTGAAAATAATTCCTAGGTGGAATTAAGTAAGTGAATTAAATTCCCATTTTTGTATTTATGTGGAGATAAGTGGGATTAATAATTCACAAAGGGCATTTTAGTAATTTAGACTGAAATTCTATAAAGAAATTTAATTATGAAAAATAGGAAAAATGATGAATATTCAATTATGTGAGGAAATAATTGATTTCGCTCTAAATTGGTGAATTAATGTGGTAATGCCACATGGATGGCTTGGATGGAAACTTGGAAGCCAAGGTTAGTGTCTAAGGATGACACTTGGCAAAGTCTTGCTCAAGTAAAAATGGAGAGATTTAAATAAATGCAAAAGAAATGATAATTGGTCTTGTAAGCATTAATGAGAGGCATGATTGTGTTGGATTAAAAGAAAATCCAAAAAAAATGGTAATTAGTCACCATTAATGCCTTAGAAAATAGGGGGATTTAATTAAATGAGAAGGAAATGGAAATTCAAGATGATCCTAGGGTGGAGGATTATTCTTGAAAATGGGAAGTGATCTAAGGGATGAGATAAAATCCTTCAAGTTGGCATGGATTGCCAACTCATTTAAGAAATTTTTTTTTAAATTGATTTTGGATGGTGGAGATCATGAGTTAAAAAGATGAAAGGCTAGGAGTAAATCCTAGCAAAGCACTTGGATTGTGCTTTTAATTGAAGGTTGAGATCTTCTCTTGGAAAGTAAATAAAATCTACTGGATGAGATTAAAGAAGGCAAAAAGCACATAGATTGTGCTTTCTTTGGATGGTTGAGATCTAACCTTGTAAAGTGAGATATAATCCAATAGTAGATATTTCACAAGATTAAGTGGCATGGATTAAGCTATTTGTGTGGTTGAGATTTATTCTCACCAAATAAATCCAATGGCTAGGATTTATTCTTGAAGGATTGGGTCCTAGTATAAATAGACTAGTAAATGGAAATCCTAATCTTTTTGGCAAAGTTAGTGAGAGAAATGAAAGAAGTCTCCCATTTTGTGGAGAGGAAGAAGAAGAATGGAGAAAGGAAGAATGTCTTCCAAGGAGGAAGATGGAGAATAAGGTAAGTATTCTTCCTTTGGGAGTATGTAAGTTCCTTTTGTTCCATTTAATGGTAGTTTAATTTCTTTAAAAAAATTTGTTTCAAGGAATCTCTTAAGGAAAAGAGTTGGCAATGAAGCTAGGAGGTTCTTGAAGCTTCAAAGAATGCTAAGGTAAGGGATAGCCCCATGGGGTGGTGGCTTTGCAAGGTTGTAAGTATGGTTCATGAGCAAATATGTGTGCATTAGCATGTTGTTTGTGTTCAAGAACCTATGGCCATGAGGTTGTGTGGGTAGGGTAGGTTTAAGCCTCAAACCAAGGTGGTTGTAAGGATGTAAAAGCCCTAACTTTATTGCATTACATGCATTGGCATCACATTTTATATTCATGTTCACACTTATTGTCATTGCACTCTTACTGAGCTTAATAGCTTATGAGATTTTTATCCTCAACTTGTAGGTTGTTCATGTGCCAAGAGAAAAAGGGAGTATTGCAAGCTTGAAGTTGGGAAGCTCGTGGTGGATTTTGTTAATTTATAGCTTATAGAAGCATAAGCATGTGTTTTATTTATTTTGTTGGTTCATGGCTTATGGAAGCCTATTTGTTGTATGTGCTTCATGTGTTGTAATTTAATGGTTGGTAATAGCTTGTTAAGGCCTAAGACCATGGATGTATTTTATTTTGGAATAAATCTTGGGTGTTGGAAAAAATGATTTTTGTTGGAAATGTGTGGATTTATTATGCATTTTGTGGGTATTTAATTTCTGAAAAATTGGAGCTAGGAAGCCTAAGAAAAAGAAAAAAAAAAAAAAAGAGTGAAGTTGGCAGGTGGCAGCAGTTGAGGCTCGCAGGGGCCCACAATGGGGCCCGGAGGAATTTTCAAAAATAAAGGAATTTTAGGTATTTTTGGAGAAAATGCCAAAATTTTTTGAAATTTAAATTATATGAGTTTTCCTCCAAAATTGGTAAAAGTCAATGGGTTGATTGAAATTGGAAAGCCAATGGGATGTGGAAATTTTAAATTATATAGAGCTCGGTGGAATTCTTGAAAATAAGAGAAATTAAAATAATAAAATGAGGACTAAGCAAACTTAATGGAAATAAATTAGCCAAGTGTGGTATAGTTAAAGTCAAGTCTGCTGGTAGATCCTGGGATTGAGGGAAGGGAAGAACGAAACCTAGTTCCCACCTAGAGCGTTTCGTGTCAAAACATAGTCCGCCCTTCGCAAAAGGCCGGGCAGGTGAACAATTCAGATGATTGTTCACGAGTGGCACCCGTAAGTGGGAACGGGGTGTCACATGCAGTAGACAAAGAATCTTATCAGAGACTCATTTACCTATCACATACACAGCCAGAGGTCACCCCTGTAAAATAGTGATCATTGAAAAAAGAGTCATAGGATACAACAAATTTCCTAGTGTTAGGATAATAACACTTGTAGCCTAGTTGTGTTGGGGAGTATCTCACAAACACACACTTCAAAGATTTAGGCTCCAATTTAGAGTGATAATTATGCAAAAACACAATACACCCAAAGACCTTTGGAGACATTGAATTAAGCATTCGAGAAAGGAGAGGATAGCTAGCAAGAAGAGTGCTCAAGGTAGTATTAAATTTGAGAACCCGGTAGGAAGTCTATTGATGAGATAAGCAATTGTAAGTATAGCATCTCCCCAATAGGAATTAGGAACTGAACTTGTAAACATCAAGGATCGGGCAGTTTCAAGAATATGTTGATTTTTTCTCTCATCCACTCCATTTTGTTGTGGATTATAGGGACAAGTACTTTGATGAACAATCCCATTTTCACTCAGGTAGTTATCAAACTCATTTGAGAAATATTCCTTATTCATTATCCAACCGAAGGATATGGATTGATGTTTAAAAAACATTACGTGCCATTTGATGAAATTTTTTAAACATTGCATAAACTTCAAACTTTTCTTTAGTAAAAAGACTCAACAAACTTTGGTATGATTATCTATGAAAGTGACAAAGCAGCGAGTGTTGGTAAGGTTAGGAGTTCTTGTTGGTCCCCATGCATCACTATGTACTAAATAAAATGGTATGGTGGGCTAATAAGAACGAATAGCATGTGAAACTTTTGTCTATTTGGCAAGAATGCATTGCTCACATTGGAAAGACTCACTCTCTTTATTGATAAACAAATGAGGGTACAAGATCTTTAAGTATCTAAAACTATGATGGCCTAAACATTTGTGCCATAACTGAATATTAAAATCTAAGATAGTAGAAAAGGAGGATTTATTATGTAACCTAAATAAAGTGGGAGTATCGACTACTCCATTAACATAATAAAGACCTTCCTTTCCCTCAGCATTTCCAATCATCTTCCCTGAAGTTAGGTCCTAAAAAAACACAGTGACTTGGGAAAAATGTAACTTTACAGTTCATGTCCTTTGTTATCTTGCTGATTGACAATAGATTACACTTTAATTTAGGCACATAAAATAGACTTCAAATGTAAGCCATCTATATTTACTGATCCTTCTCCTTTAGCATAGGATACAATACCATCTACCATAGTCACAGTTATAGTCTTATCACACCTTTTATTAGTTGATAATCCACGCAATGAACCTATCATATGATCTGATGGTCCTATATCCACAATCCAATCATCTATAGACAATATTTTAGAGAAGTAACACTCATAAAAAATACCTTGTTCGACAAGTGATATGATAGGTTTTGGGGATTCACCCGAATCAGATGACTTAGTGACATTTGTCTAGTTCAGTACTTGCTGAGGGAGTTCCAACTGATCTATTGTTAGGGTAAGATTAGTCATTTTACCCTCTTTAGCCTCTACTACATAGGCTACCTAAGTCATCTTCTTTTGATTTTTTCCCTTCCAATTTGCTAGTTTCCCATGAATTTTCCAACAAGTGTCTCTAGTAAGATAAGGCTTATGACAGTGATCACACCACTAATTCTCCTTTTTGTGATTCTCCACGTATTGGTATTGTTTTTAGTTCAAAAGTAGCAAGGGTTGAATTTTGAGTGTTAATTTCATGTATAGAAAACGAGTTCAGCATTACCTTTTTCAGCTTTCTCCCTTTCTTCTGCAAATGCTTCCCAAATTGATGGGAATGGTTTAGTTCCCAGTAATCTTCCTCTTAACTTCTTCCAGGTCAGAATTAAGGCCATGAAGAAAATCAAACACCTATTCTTTCTCCACCATTTTAGTGTATTTAACTCCATCAACAATACACTCCCAACTAATGTCGTAAAATAGATCAATTTCCTACCACAATTCAGTCAAACATGTTATAGTAATCAATGACTGAATGATTACCTTGTCGAGTGGTTTGAATAGCTGACCGAATTTAAAAACATTGAGTCGTGTTCTCCATATTTGAGTAGAGATCTTGTAGAAGGATTATGTTTTGTATTCAGATATGAGCTATTGCATTTGGATAGCCTACTTATGTATTCGGATATGAGCTATTGGTATTCGGATAGGTTACCTTTGTATTCGGATAGCCTCTATATTTTCTTATCTGTTGCAAGTTGTTGTGTTTATTTAGCGGTGTAGTTAGAAGGTTATATTGTTTGAGTATAAATATAAACTCAGCATAGCTTTGTAATGTTGTTATTCATTTTGTTCAGTTTTATCCAGTGATTCACAAGAATTTCTTTCTCTCTATTGTCCTCTAGCCTGCTAGTATTGTCTGCCTTAGCATTCTATTTCAAATCTTACACAGCCTCCCATACTTCCTTGGTTGTCTTATAGAATAAATAGGTTTTACCTATCATTGGCTCCATGGAATTAATTAATGAGCCAAGCCATAACAATTGAACTTTCGACGTCCCAGACTTCATAATTAGTAGCTTCATGATCCGGCATAGGAGTACCACCAGTTAGGTATCCCACTTTTCCCTTCCCTTTAATGACCAACAAAACTGATTGCGACCATTCTCAAAAATTAGTCTCATTCAATTTATAATGTGTAATTTGAAGGGTATGACCATCGAGAGAAATAGTAACAGCTGAAGTTTGTGGGGTTCTAGTGGGTGCAGGATAAGTAGTGGACGTTTCACTTGGTGGTGGGTTGCTAGTCATCTTGGAACGACTATTTGGTGAAGAAAAAGATAAGGTATGCAGTCACTAGATTAGTGGCTCTAATACCATGAACAAATAAAAACCCAAAGTAGGAAGATTATAAGTGAAACTGGAGGTGAACAAAATGAATTATTTCACACTTGTATTTGATCTCCTAGGAGGTATATATACATGAGCAGAGCTTAGTTTGTTCCTTGAATATAAGAATTCAAAATACAAACTTAAAATATAGTACAACAACAGATATGATAGGATTCAAACTTGAAAGATAGTTCTCTCCTATCTTTATGGAACTACTCTATCTGTAACTTCATATCCTTTCTTTATCTCCTCAGTTGTCTTTAATTTCAAACTCTTTTCCTTATCATCTTATCTCTTTTATCATATTCCAATATGTTCTTATCATTATTTGGCCAGAATGTTTCCACATATTCTCCAACACATTCCATTCTTGCTCGCTTGCCTGCATCAACTCCATCTTCACCTCCTCGAGATCCTTAAGAGTTTTCTTTTACCTTTTTACCGCTGTTCACATTTGTCCTTTTTATGTGTTATGTTGCTTTTCTTTTATTTTGATGATGTATTGATATTTTTGGATGATGGTCAACTTTTGTATCAAATGCTAAAATGCATTTATGTCAATCTAATATGATCTTGTTGATCTAATTTTATCTTGCTTTAAGCTTGTACTCTATCCAATTCATCGTCTCGCCTCAAACTTTGTGGCAGCTCATTGATTAAGAAGGAACATCTGATTGCACCATCTATAAGTTCTTTTCTCCCAAGTGTTCAAGGGGAGTTCTGTACCTATAAATCATTCTTTTTTATATGAATGGTATATACATATCAAACATTATTTTCTCATAATAAATCTCTCATTTAGGGAGAGTTAAATCAGTTTTGTCATCATCAAAAAGGGGGAAATTGTTGTTATGTTTTAAAGTAATTTTGATAATAAAAAACTTGGTGATTTTAGAATTTGAAAATGATATAGTTGATATCTGTTTGAAATGTCCAAATGAAAAATTCATGGGAAAAATGTGGCATTGTCTTCTAAAAAACTTATCAAGCCATACAAGATTTTAATTGAGGCACATTCTATGAAAAATATCTTTACCTGTTGAGAAATATTTTGTTAAGAGTGTGTTTAAATTTTGTCCAAGTTTATTCTTCAAATCACACACTTCTTCTGAAAGAACAAGTCAAAAATGTCGACTTCTTCTTAGCAAATGTTGACTTTTTCATGCCTTTGTTTTACAAGTCTTTGTGAAATCAAAATCTATCAACTTTCTAAAAAATAAAGTCAACTTCTTTTGACTCTTCAAGAAAATCAGTCGACAGTCAAAATTCATACTCTCAATCAAAGTTATTTTAGTTCAAAAACAGTCGACAATGACTATAACATGTCAACACTTCTTTAAAATAGTCGACCTTGTGTCTCAAACAATCGACCATTTGGCTATCCAAGTCGACCTTTTTTTGAAATGTTGAAAGATTTTTTTGAAAATTCAAAAGTTTCAAAAGAAACAGTCGACCGATTTTATGCATCTGTCGACAGTTTCTACTTTGACATTATTAAAACAGCTAGTTTTCAAGCATTCAATGCAGGGCAATGGTCATTTATTTCAATTTTCTAGCTTGGCCAACCAAAAAGTTATAAATAGAGCATGAAAGAGCTTGTGGGAAAGCTAATGAAGAAATGCAAGTGCTCAAGTTGATCTTTAATCTTACATTTCTCATTAAGCTTTCATTTTTCACATTCAAAGGCAAAGTGTATTCCTTGACATTTGTTGTAGCCTTTGATTCATATATTTGAGCCTCATTGTAATTAAGAGAGCTATCTCTTAGATTCTCATTGATTGTAAAATTTATTGTTGTATTGCCTAACTTGTGAGCTAAAGGGCCTACCAAGTGTTGGTAGGAGAATTTGTATCTACCTATCTGGTTGCTAGAAGGCCTACTTGCGTTCAAGTAGGAGATGTTAGTGGATTCAGAAATCCTTAGTGAGGAGCTAAGGTAGTGAATTAGGCCAATTGAGCTGAATCACTATAAATCTCTTGAGTTATTCATTTTATTCTTACTTTAAATTTTTTTCACACTCTAAAAACACCAATATACACCCATGGTTTCATAGCACTTCTTCCTCATTTCAAGCAAAAATTTTCAAAACTTAAAGTAATTTTTTATAAACCCCCCCCCCCCCCCCCCCCCAGGTGTGTGGTGACATATTTGTGCAAACCTAACACATAGGTCAGTCGCAAACTCTAGATTCGTAATAGGATGTCACTGAGATTTGGTTAGCAATCACCGATCCTAATTAAGTCTCAATCACAGGCCTGAGATCGCCTGGCTCTGATACCAATTGTTAGATCCAAAGGATCTGGCAAGATAATTTGAATGGTGTGGAGGAAATTTGAATAGAAGTTTTGAATTAGGGAGGGAAAGAGAGAGACTATTAGAGAGAGAGAGAGAGAATAACAAAAATGAGAGGCAAAAGATCATTCTCATCCATAACATGATCTCCATCCTCTAATATCGCTTATTTATAGCCATCCATACACAATTCTGGAGTGTACCACCCTAGATAGCCTAACTTCCATAACTGCTAGGTACCAATGATAATAACAGCCAAAAGCAGGAAAAGAAAGAGCCAATTACAATGCTGCCCCAAGGACTGTGACAGATACCATGACAGTGGTTGAGTAAAAAGGCATTCGATCCATGCTGTCCTAAGTATGTCTTAGTCCGAACAGCGGACACCCACGTAGCTCCCTTAACATTGAACTGCTATATATTAGTGAATATCAATCAAGATGCCCACAACAAAAACACAGGTTATTTCACCTTCAAACTTTAATTAACCTTCAAATAACCTAGCACACAAATCTATTTTCAAAAACTCCAATATTAATAGGTTTTAATAACTTTAACCGGAAACTTGATTTGAGAATGGCAATGGATATAGGCATGATGCATATTCTGAAAGACATATACCACAAAAGTATATCCACCAACAAAAGCAAGAGGCATCCAAACAAATCGCACCTGCCACACACTTTCTTAATTGGCACTCTTGCTTACCTATATCTTGAAATGAGTGGAATCAAACTGTTTGGAGTCCATTTTACAAAGAAAAGCATAGGATTTATCTCAAGAAACCAAGCATCTGAAGCTTAGTACACATGTTCTAAGAGTTAAAGGCTCAACAATTTGGAAGTCATTATGATCTGTCACGGCTATGGCTACTTTTGCATTTAATTTCAGTCTTATTTCTGTTTGTTTAAATATATACTACTGTATTTTCCTTATTGCATTTATATTCTAGCTAACAGGTATATTCTAGCTAACAGATTCTGTTAGCTATAGGAGGCCACGTGTAAAGGCCTTAAAAAAAGACAAAACATTCTGTTGTAACCGCTAGGGAGGGAAGGATCCGCTGCATCCACTCCCACTCCGTGCACCTATATGTACTACCATTCCACGGGAGGAGGGTATGAAAGATTGAATACAAAATCATTATGTTTCTCTCTATCACTCTCTCTTGCATCCCTCAATTCTCTCTAACCCTCTATTCTTTCTACCTTCTCACTCGACTCTCTTGTCATTTTCCTTCTAAACCACGAGCCCAGGGTAGCTCATTGTCACCGTTGCCTAGGACCGTGACAATTTGGTATCAAAGCATCGATTCCGGCTGAGACTTGTAGAAGCTTATGGCAGACAGAACCCGCATGAAGAATATGGAATCACAGTTGCAACAAGCCAACTCGTCCATGACCGAGGTCCATAGGGGCGTCGACCAGCTGGAGCTAGGAAATGGTCACAACCATAAGGCGATCATGGCAATGGACCACAAGCTGGAAGGAGCGTTAGACGGCTTGGAGAGAAGGCTGGATGGAACGCTAGTCCAGATGCGAGAAGAAATGGCACAAATGCGAGAGGAACTCGAGACGCAACTTCAGCAATTCATGCTGATGTTCACTCGCCAAAATTCGGTGAGTATGGCCCCTGAATTCCCTCCTAGAGATAGAACTGAACCCCTCTTAAGGAACAATAGAATAGTACATCGTCCAGAGACCCCCGATATAGGAGGAGAACAGGATGGAGATGGGGAGACGATGCTGCACAGGGGTTGCATGGAGCAGGCACCTCGACAATAGCCGAGATTTCCCATGCCCCGAATGGAGATACCCATCTTTGAAGGGGATAACCCATGTTGGTGGGTGAGGAAATGCGAAAGAATATTCGAATGATATGACATCCCGGAGGGTAGAAGGGTGTCCTTAGCTACCGCTTACTTTAATGATGTAGTAGATGCATGGTATCAAGGGTGGACTAGTGTAAGGAACCATCCTACTTGGGGTGAGTTCACTAAGAAATTATGTGAGAGGTTTGGGGAAAGAAGTATGTCTGATATTGTTGAAGAATTCAACAAACTCAGACAAGTGGGGGAGTTGAAAGCTTACCTGAAACAGTTTGAGGAGCTTAGATCTATTATGAGCAGCCATGACCCACATCTCTCGGAGGCCTACTTCGTGTCCAGTTTCTTGAGTGGACTAAGTGAGGACCTAAGACATATGGTCAAGATGATCAGACCCCGAACAGTGGAGCAAGCGGTAGAGTGCGCGAGACTACAGGAGATGGTGGTGGAGGCCTTGATGAAGAGGCAGAGGCAACAAAGTAAGGCTATGGTGGCAGGGACCTCTCATCAGGGAGGCAGAGGATTTAACCGGGAGTGGGCAGATAGTAATCTCGGAGCTAAACCGCAGGGTGTACCCCAGGCCATGGGGAGGTTTAACGAACAAAGGAGGCAACCAAGCATGTGTTTTGTTGAAGTTTGCCTAGAGTTTTGATGCAGTAGAAGATCAGTAATGTTGAAGTCTATCGTCTAGAAGTTTTAGATCAATTAGGGCTTTTAAATATAAGTGTAATTACTTTGTAAATTTGAGGGCCTAATTGTAATTTTCCAAACCAGTTAGTTACCTTGGGAATCTCGCCATTTTCTATATATAAGAGGGCGAGGTAGGCAGTTGATTGACTGATAGGAGAGAGATTCTATTTTGTCTATGTTCGAGTGAGGAGTTTCCGTTCTTGAGAAAAAGAAAGGCGGTTTAGTGTTGTGTATTTCTTGGGAGAATGTGTGCTTGTACTCGGGGAGATAGATGAGTGTTTAGAAGCTTGGTGTACTGATCTTTGTCATCCTAATAAAGGCTGTTTAGAGTGGGTGTTGATTGCTGGATGTAGGTTTGCCTAAAGGCATTCCGAACCAAGGTATATCTTGTCTCTTCTGGTTTGTTTTTATCTTTCCTTATTTCTATTTCGTTGCTGGTTTGTGTTGGTTCTTGTGTTTGGTTGGCTTCGGTTTAACAGTCCTAAATATCAACAATCTAGTATCAGAGCCATCCTTCGCCCAAGATAAGTCTTCTTGATACTTTTCTTGATATCTTTCTTGTTGTTTTTATTAGACTCTAGTTCTAATTATGGCTGCGACAAGATATGATATAGAAAAATTCACTGGCCAAAATGATTTCGACCTTTGGAGAATTAAAATGAAGGCACTCCTAGGAAACCTAGGATTGAAAGGAGCATTAGAAGAAGAGAAAAAGTTACCCAAAACTAGTACCCCTGAACAAAAACAAGAATATAGTAAACAGAGGGAAGAAATAGATGAAAAGGCATATAATACTTTAATTCTTAGTCTTGGTGGTAAGGTTCTTCGAGAGGTCTCAAAGATGACCACTGCTCTATCCTTATGGAATAGGTTAGAAACCTTATATTTGACCAAAAATCTTTCCACCCGGCTACTCTTAAAAACTAGGTTTTTCTCATTTAAAATGGAAGAGGGGCAGAAACTGCAAGAACATATAGATGACTTCACAAAATTATGTTTAGATCTTGAAAATATTGATATAAAATATGATGATGAGGATAAGGCTCTTGTCTTATTGCACTCTTTACCAAGATCTTATGAGATTTTTGTTGATATATTAAAACAGGGTAGAGAAAACCTGTCTCTAGATGATGTTATTGGAGCTTTAAACTCCAAGGAACTTCAACAAAAGTTAGAGGTCAAGAATTCTGTAGGAGATGCCCTTACAACTAGGTCAAGGACAGAAAAGAAGGATCAAAAAACCAAGGGAAGGTCTAGATCAAAGTCTAGAAATGGTAAGAAAACAGTAAGGTGTTTCTTATGTCATGAAGAAGGTCATATTAAGAGAAATTGCCCTAAGAAAAAGAAGGAATTTTAGAATAAAGGGAATACTGAGATATCATCCTCAATCTGTGAATTTGATTATGATAGTGCTGATGCTCTAGTTGTATCAAAAACTGAGAACAATCAGGCTTGGGTTTTAGACTCTGGTTGTTCCTTCCACATGACTCCTCATAGGAATTGGTTCCTAAGCTTTAGGGACATAGATGGGGGTAAAGTCCTGTTAGGAAATAACCAGGAATGTAAAATCAAAGGGATTGGGGATGTTAAAATCAAAATGCATGATGGAATAATTAGGACATTGGCTGCTGTAAGATATGTACCAAATTTGAAAAGAAATCTGATATCCCTTGGAGAATTAGACAAAAACGGATACTCCTATAGAGGAGTTGGTGGAGTCCTTAAGATAGTAAAAGGATCTCTCATATGCATGAAGGCTATCCTTCAAAATGGCATATATATGTTGCAGGCATCCACTGTAGGGGGAGAGGCAGCATTAGGAGAGGGAAAATCCTATGGGTAGTCTAGACTATGGCATTATAGGATGGCTCACATCAGTGAGCAAAGACTCAAAGAATTGGCTAAGCAAGGGATTTTAAGTACTGAGAAAGTTACAGCTATAGACAAATGTGAAACATGCATATTTGGAAAATCAATAAAAGCAAAATTCCCTAAAAAGGCTACTCACTCCACCAAGGCCCTTTTAGAATATATCCATTCTGATCTATGGGGTCCTTCCCAAACCTTATCTCATGGTGGAGCTAAGTATTTCCTATCTATAATTGATGATTATTCTAGAATGGTTTGGGTTTATGTTTTAAAATCAAAGGATAAAACTTTTGAAACTTTTAAAACTTGGAAAACCATGATAGAAAATCATAAAGGAAGCAAAATTAAAATCATTAGGAATGACAATGGTTTGGAATTTTGCAACAAGGAATTTGACCACCTATGTAAACAAGAAGGTATCCTAAGGCATCTATCGGTTCCAAGAAATCCCAAACAGAATGGTTTGGCCGAGAGAATGAATAGAACTCTCTTAGAGAGAGTGAGGTGCATGATTATTCATGCTAGGCTGTCCAAATCGTTTTGGGGTGAAGCCTTAGTCTCGGCAGCCTATGTTATTAATAGGTCACCATCCACGGCCATAGGGTTTAAAACTCCCTATGAAATGTGGATTGGTCACAAGCCTAATATAGATCATATTAGGGTGTTTGGGTGTATAGCTTATGCTCATTCCAAACAAGGTAAGCTGGACCCTAGAGCTATTAGGTGTTTGTTTATAGGATATCCTGAAGGAGTTAAGGGCTACAAACTGTGGAGTTTAGATCCAGATATGCCTAGGACCTTTGTAAGCAGAGATGTTACTTTCAATGAAGAATCTAACATAAAAGACTTTTGAGGGAAAGGGAGAATTAAAGGATGCTGAGAAAGAAAAATCAGTAGATATAGATCTATCTGAAAAACCAATGGGTAGAGGCCAAAATAACTCCCAAGATCAAGAGTTAAGTCTTCAAGAAGAAAATGAAGGGCATGGAGAATTTTCTCCAAGTCAGCAGGATGATTATGAGGGATCTTCTGAAGATCAGCAAGAGGATTATGAAGAATCCTCCTGCTCAGAAAATTCCCTTGATCTAGAGAGATACAATGTGGCTAGAGATAGGCAGAGGAGGGTTTCCAGACCTCCAGTAAGGTATGGCTATTCTGATTTAGTTTCCTATGCCCTGTTAAGTGCAGCTGCAAAAGTAGGGGAAGAACCCCTTTCATATGAAGCAACAGTAAAGTCCAGAGATTCTCAGAAGTGGCAGGAAGCCATGAAATATGAGATGGACTCTCTTAAACGGAATGAAACTTGGGTCCTTGTAGAAAAACCCTTAGGAAAGCGGGTTGTTAGCTGTAAATGGATATATAAAATTAAGGAAGGAGCTGGAAAAGAAGATAAACCTAGGTATAAAGCTAGGTTGGTGGCTAGAGGTTTTACTCAAGTAGCTAGTGTAGATTTCAATGAGGTATTTTCACCTGTTGTGAGACACACCTCAATAAGAATCTTGCTTGCAATCTCAGCTCATCAAGACTTAATTTTAGAACAAATGGATGTTACTATAGCTTTTCTACATGGAAATTTAGAGGAAAATATTCTTATGGAACAGCCTAAGGGATTTGGAGTAAGAGGTAAGAAAGAACTAGTATGTCTTCTTAAGAAATCTCTTTACGGTTTAAAACAATCCCCTAGGCAATGGTATAAGAAGTTTGACTCATTTATGTTGTCCCAAGGGTTTAAGAGGAGCTCATATGATAGCTGTGTCTATTTTAAACATATGCCCAATAATGTATCCATATATCTTGTCCTATATGTAGATTATATGTTGATTGCAAGTCAATCAACTAAGGAAATCATGAATTTAAAACTGAGTTTAAAATCAGTCTTTGAAATGAAAGAACTAGGAGAAGCTAGGAAAATATTAGGCATAAAAATTAAAAAGAACAGACAGCATAAGCAGCTAATCTTGTCTCAACAATCCTATCTTAGCAAGTTGGTTAAGAAATACAATATGAGTGATGCAAATGGTGTATTAGTACCTTTTGCCCAACACTTTAAATTGTCTCATGAGCAGTCTCCAAAGGATGGAAAAGACATTAAGGAAATGAGTAAGATTCCTTACTCTAATGCTGTTGAGAGCTTAATGTACAGCATGGTCTGTACAAGACCAGATTTGGCCCATTCTATGAGTGTATCTAGTAGGTTTATGGCCAATCCAGGTAAAGCTCACTGGGATGCTGTAAAATGGATTTTCAAGTATGTTAAAGGGACTTTAGGTATGTCTTTGGTTTATGGTGGAGGAAAATTAGAATCAAAACCTTACATCTTAGGGTTTACCGATGCAGATTTTGCTGCAGATATTGATAAGAGAAGGTCTTCTATAGGTTATGTATTTCAGCTATGGGGATCTACCATAAGTTGGAAAACAAACCTGCAATCGGTAGTGGCTTTATCCACAACCGAGGCAAAGTATATTGCTGTAACAAAAGCAATAAAAGAAGGTCTTTCGCTTAAAGGAATCATTAGTGAACTTCTAGGAATAGATGTTAAGGTTAGGCCAATGTGTGATAGCCAAAATGCTATTCATTTGGCTAAAAATCCCTCACACCATGAAAGAACCAAACACATAGATGTTAGGTATCATTTCATTAGGGAAATTCTTGAAAAAGAAGAGATAGCCCTAATAAAAGTTGCAGGAGAAGAAAATGCAGCTGATATGTTTACCAAAGCTATCCCTAAGTCTAAATTATAGCATTCTTTATCCATTCTTAATGTTGTTTGTGTTTAATATGATCAGTGTTTTGTCTTCATCCAGATAAGAACAGGTTTCAGGCTATCGAGTGAAGAACTCAAGGCAAATGGTGGAGAATTGTTGAAGTTTGCCTAGAGTTTTGATGCGGTAGAAGATCAGTAATGTTGAAGTCTATCAGCCGGAAGTTTTAGATCAATTAGGGCTTTTAAATATAAGTGTAATTACTTTGTAGATTTGAGGGCCTAATTGTAATTTTCCAAAGTAGTTAGTTACCTTGGGAATCTCGCCATTTCCTATATATAAGAGGGCGAGGTAGGCAGTAAATTGATTGATAGGAGAGAGCTTCTGTTTTGTCTATGTTCGAGTGAGGAGTTTCCGTTCTTGAGAAAAAGAAAGGTGGTTTAGTCTTGTGTATATCTTGGGAGAATGTGTGCTTGTACTCGGGGAGATAGATGAGTGTTTAGAAGCTTGGTGTACTGATCTTTGTCATCCTAATAAAGGCTATTTAGAGTGGGTGTTGATTGCTGGATGTAGGTTTGCCTAAAGGCATTCCGAACCAGGGTATATCTTGTCTTTTCTGGTTTGTTTTTATCTTTCCTTATTTCTGTTTCATTGCTGGTTTGTGTTGGTTCTTGTGTTTGGTTTCTGTTTCTATGAGTTTCTTTGAATTCGCAAGGGAGTTCTCTTTGGTTGGCTTCGGTTTAACAGTCCTAAATATCAACATGTTTCAAGTGCGGAGATAAGTCCTTCCCAGGGCACCAATGTAGGAGACAAATTCTCCTACTGGAAGGAGATCCAAGAGAAACAATAGAGAATGTAGAAGATGTTGATGAGTGTGAAGAGTTGGGGGAGGAAGACAATGGGGAAATATCACTCCACGCATTAAAAGGGGTGACTAACAACAAGATAATTAAAGTCGAGGGAAAGGTGAAGGACAAGAGCCTGATGATCTTGATAGATAGTGGAAGCACCCATAGCTTCCTTGATGAAGGCACTGCGAGGAAATTGAGAAGCCCGCTCTCGAATACTCCACCCCTTAGTGTGACAGTGGCTAATGGGGGTAGAGTGATTAGCAACTCAGCCTGCCCAAGGTTTAATTGGGAGATGCAAGGGGAAGAGTTCGAAGCTGACCTCAGGCTTCTGTAACTAGGGGGTGTTACGCTAACTAGTGTTGGTAGAAGTCATAGTATAATTGCATTGATAGTATGTAAATAAAGCAGTGTGCTTAGCTGGAGAAACTGTTCCAGCATGCACAATCGCGTGAAGCGGTTCAAGGCGCGCGTAGACCACTGTCCACTTGTAAGTGCACATGGCCACTTGTGCAGTCACATGGAAGAACCAACGGCTTTTGGCGCCTAACTGATTTGATCAGTATATAATCTGATCAAGGCGCTTAGTTGGGTTATGTTGAATGAAATCAGGAAATTAGTTTCCTCCTCACTTCTATTCCTTCCAAATTTCTCTCTATTCTCCCTCCCATCTATCTCGAGCCTTCTCTTCCTCTTTCCTCATTACTCTCGGCTAGCCGATTAGATCAGGAATCTGACAAATTGGTATCAGAGCAAGTTCTGGGCCAGATTGTTGAAGGCGATCAAGTTGATGGCGGATGGTACAAGGATGCGTCAGATGGAGATGCAGCTCCAACAGGTAACAGCGATAGTAACAGAAATGCAAGGAAGAGTTGATACGGTGGAAGAAAGAATCGGATCAGCGGTGGATAGGAAGTTGGAGACTCTGGCCGATCGACTCAGGGGGGATATGCGTTTGCAAATCCGAGAGGAATTGCAAGACGTTCGTGATCAAGGCAATTTGTTGCGAGATCAGCTGCAACAATTTATGTTGATGTTTGCAAATCAACCACAGGTAAGGATCTCCCCTGATTTTCCACCTAGAGAACAAACAGAACCAATTCTACAAGGAATTGGTATACCACACCGATAAGAAGGAATTACCGTGTCAGAAGAAGAGCCTACGATTGGTGAAGAACCAGTCGTGGACCGGAGGCAAGGATTTCCAATTCCTAAACTGGAATTCCCAACCTTCGAGGGGATTAAACCGCGATGGTGGTTAAGAAGGTGTGAGAAGTTGTTCGAGATTCACCAAGTACCAGAGAGTCAGAGGGTAGCCCTAGCAGTAGCATATCTTCACGATGAAGGAGATGTGTGGTTCCAAGGGTGGTCCAGGGTGAGAGCGAACTATAATTGGGAAGACTTCACTCAAGGCCTCAATGAAAGATTCGGAGAACGGGGACGGTTGGATATAATACAAGAATTAAATCGCTTAAGACAGGAAGGAACCGTGATGGATTATCAAGTGAAGTTCGAAGAGCTCAAGTTCTTGATGCTCAATAGGAATCCCAGCCTCACTGAAGATTATTTTGTATCCAGCTTTATAGGAGGACTTAATGAGGAGCTTCGATCGGCAATTCAAGTCCTTAGGCCCGGGACGGTCTCTGAGGCAGCAGAAGGGGCTTACCTACAGGAAATGGCATTTGATGCGTTGCTGAAGAAACAAAGGGGACAAATCAGAGGAAATCAGGGAGGAATGGTATACCAGGGTGGTAGACCACCAGGAAGAGAGGCAATCAGGACGGGCCCGCATACCAGGTATTCCGCAGTACCTGCCCCCCCTGTAAATACGTTGAGCAGAGACAAACTGCTGGAGCAAAGGAGGATAGCCGGATTGTGTTTTAAGTGTGGGGAAAAGTACACACCGGGACACCAATGTAGGAAACAATTATTGTTATTGGATGGTGAAGAGGAAGGAGATGACATAGAAGAATTGGCAGCAATAGAAGAAGGTGAGGACGAGGGCAGTGGCGCCATATCCTTACACGCTATAAAAGGAGTGGCCAACAGCAAAGTTATAAAAGTAGAAGGGAAGGTGCATGATAGTTCTCTCATGGTATTAATCGACAGTGGGAGTACCCACAGTTTCATTGATGAATCAACGGCTAAAAGAATGGGGTGGCCAACGGCGAGGACACAGCCATTATCAGTCACGGTAGCTAATGGAGATAAAGTCATCAGCAAATTAGCTTGCATGGGGTTCTGTTGGGAGATGCAAGGGGAAGAATTTCAAGCTGATCTTAGGCTACTCAGATTGGGGGGCTGTCATATTGTATTGGGGGTAGATTGGATGCGGGAAGTGAGCCCCATTAGCTTTGATTTTAATAACATGGAGGTGACGCTGGATAAAAAAGGAAAAAGAGTGGTGCTGCAGGGACACATGGAGGTGGGAACATGCAAATTGATAAGGGGCAAGAAGTTACAAAAGATGTTCAAAAAGAAGTGGGCGCAGGTGGCTCATCTATTTTCCATTGAGGCTAGCGATCAGAGGCAAATTCAGACAGTGAGCTCAAAATCCTCGCAACAGGTACTTAAACTGACCCTTTTAGATTCATTGCTGAATGAATATCAAGATCTCTTCGTGGAACCTAAAACCTTACCTCCCAAACGTTCTTTAGACCACACCATACCTCTTATACCCCAGGCTGAACCAGTTAACATCCGATCTAACCGATACCCGCCTAAACTCAAATCTGAAATTGAGAAAATGGTCAGGGAAATGTTAGATCAATCCCTAGTTCGCCCAAGCCACAGCCCTTTTGCTTCTCCTATTCTGTTAGTTAAAAAAAAAGATGGAACTTGGCGTTTTTGTGTTGACTATAGACAGCTTAACGCCATAACTATTAAAGATAAGTTTCCTATTCCCATCATTGATGATCTACTTGACGAACTCAAACATGCAACCATATTTACTAAGCTAGACTTAAGGGCTAGATACCACCAAATTAGAGTCCATCCTGATGACATTTTCAAGACAGCTTTTCGAACACATCATGGGCATTTTGAGTTTACCGTAATGCCATTTGGCCTCACAAATGCTCCCACTACATTCCAAGCCCTCATGAACCAGATTTTTGAACCCTACCTTAGAAAGTTTGTGCTGGTTTTTTTTTATGACATACTAATATACAGCCCATCCGTTGACCTACACCTTAACCACCTTAGGGCTACATTTGAGATCTTGCGATTCAATCAGCTATGTATCAAGCGGTCAAAATGTGCCTTTGCACAAACCCAAGTTGAGTATCTCGGACACATTATATCAGGAGCGGGTGTGGGAACTGATCCCAAGAAGATTGAGGCAGTTATGGCTTGGCCCAAACCTGCTAATATACGAGCCTTAAGGGGTTTTCTGGGGCTTACTGGTTACTATCGAAAGTTTGTAAGGAACTATGGCTCTATCAGCAAACCACTGATAGAAATGTTAAAGAAAAATGGATTCCAATGGAGTACTAAGGCAGAAGAGGCCTTTGAGCAATTAAAAGCAGCCCTTAGTAGCGTGCCCACGCTTGGATTGCCGGATTTTGATAAACCCTTTACGTTAGAAACTGATGCAAGCAACACGGGTATAGGAGCAATATTGACTCAAGAGGGAAGACCCTTGGCTTTTCTTAGCCAAGCCTTAGCCCCAAGACATCAGGGCCTTAGTATCTATGAGAAAAAACTGATGGCAGTGTTAATGACAGTAGAAAGGTGGCGCCACTACTTGGAAGGAGGAAAGTTTATCATCAAAACGGATTATGAGAGCTTGAAATACATCTTACAACAAAGGTTGCAGAATCAACTACAGAAAAAAGGTATGTCTAAACTCATGGGCTTAGATTATGTGATCCAATACAGGAAGGGTAAAGAAAATGTTGCAACGGATGCATTATCCCGCTGTCATGAAGAAGGAATGGCTGCAACCTTATCTACAGTGGTACCCGATTGGTTCCAAGAAATTACTGACAGCTACCACCAAGACGAATGGGCCAAGAATCTTCTGGAACAGCTCACCGTGAGCATCACCGGCAAACCAGGGTACTCGCTGACCAATGGAGTACTCCGGTACAAAGGCAAGATAATAATCGGTGATTACAGGGAGTTGAAGGACAGAATAATTCATGCATTGCATGGATCTCCAATTGGAGGACACTCGGGTATCCAAAACACATATCATAAAGTCAAACAGCTCTTTTTCTGGCCACAGCTCAAGAAATATGTGTGGGAATATGTTTTGAGATGCGAGGTTTGTAAGCGTTGAAAGCACGAGACAGTGGCTCATCCCAGCTTGCTTCAACCTTTAGAGATTCCTGATCGTGCTTGGACTAATGTTACTATGGATTTTATCGAAGGCCTACCAAAGTCGGAAGGAAAGGATTGTATCCTAGTAGTTGTTGACAGATTCACTAAAATTAGCCACTTCATCAGCTTAACCCATCCGTTCTCAGCTCAAGAGGTGGCTCGAATTTACTTGGATAATGTAGTCAAGCTACATGGTGTCCCTAGCTCAATTATCTCTGATCAAGACAAAATCTTTACCAGCTTGTTTTGGAAGGAGCTGATGAAAAGCCTCGGAACCACACTTCTAATGTCTACTGCATATCATCCGGAAACGGATGGCCAAACAGAACGCTTTAACCAATGCTTGGAAGGTTACCTGCGGTGCTTCAGTTTTGCGTAGCCCAAAGGATAGCATAAGTGGTTAGCAATGGCACAGTGGTGGTACAACACGAGTTTCCACAGCTCTCTTAAGATGACTCCTTTTGAGGCCCTTTATGGCTACAAACCAGATTTACTTCCTGCCCTAGGAGGTCACACAACAGTGGCTATTGTGGAAACCTATCTTCAGCAGAGACAAGAAGCGTTGAGAATGATAAAAGAGGAATTGACCAGGTCACATAACCGAATGAAGCAACAAGCCGATCAGAAGCGGAGCGAACGAGAATTTGCTGTAGGAGATGAAGTCTACTTGAAGCTCAATCCGCAACACTACAAGGCATTGACTAAACAGCCCGCTTCAAAGTTAAATCCTAAGTTTTATGGCCCTTTCAAAGTTTTGGAGAAAATTGGTGCTGTGGCCTACAGACTGGAACTCCCGGCTGAAGCAAGAATACATCTTGTCTTTCATGTATCCTTGCTGAAGAAGTCAGCGGGTAGCCACAGCTCTACACCAAGCTTACCGCCTATAGCACGTGAGATTCCACCGGAGGTTGTTCCCATGGCCATCATAGACCGACGGGTTACGCACCACAATGGCGCTCCTATGATTCAGGTGTTAGTTCAATGGACTTCTTTGCACTCCGACAACAATACTTGGGAATATTTACCAGACCTTCTCCAGCAATTTCCCAATGTGGCCAACCTACTTCATATTTCTTGCGGACAAGAAACATCTTAAGGGGCCGGGAATGTTACGCTAACTAGTGTTGGTAGAAGTCATAGTATAATTGCATTGATAGTATGTAAATAAAGCAGTGTGCTTAGCTGGAGAAACTGTTCCAGCATGCACAATCGCGTGAAGCGGTTCAAGGCGCACGTAGACCACTGTCCACTTGTAAGTGCACATGGCCACTTGTGCAGTCACATGGAAGAACCAACGGCTTTTGGCGCCTAACTGATTTGATCAGTATATAATCTGATCAAGGCGCTTAGTTGGGTTATGTTAAATGAAATCAGGAAATTAGTTTCCTCCTCACTTCTATTCCTTCCAAATTTCTCTCTATTCTCCCTCCAATCTATCTCGAGCCTTCTCTTCCTCTTTCCTCATTACTCTCGGCTAGCCGGTTAGATCTGGAATCTGACAGGGGGCTGTGATGTGGTTCTAGGGGTTGACTGGATGAAGGAAGTTAGCCCCATCAGTTTCGACCTTAACCGTATGGAAGTATCTTTTAAAAAAGGAGGGAAAAAGATGACACTCAAAGGAGGGAGAGAAACTAGAGCCTGCAAGATAATGACAGGAAGGAGCCTACAGTGAGTCTTTCGACACAACTAGAGTAAACTGACTCAGTTGTTTTCGATTATAGTGGTGGAGGAAGGGCAGGAGACAATGAGGACTGGGGAGCTCACCTTGTCCATCAGTAGCCATCACAGAGAAGTTGGTCAGGTACACTCTAGCCACCTTATTAATGAACTGTTGGTAGAATTTGGGGACTTATTTGTTAAGCCTAATACCTTATCGCCCAACCGAGACTTAGACCACTCCATCAACCTCAAACCAGACTCCGAACCAGTAAATATCAGGGCTTACCGATATTCACCCATACAAAAAACAGAGATCGAAAAGATGGTAAAAGAAATGCTAAACCAATCCTTTATAAGGCCTAGCCACAGCCCCTTTGCCTCACCGGTCCTTCTAGTCAAGAAGAAGGACGGATCTTGGCCTTTTTGTGTAGACTACCGATAATTGAATGCCCACACCATAAAAGACAAGTTCCCCATACCCTTGATAGAAGACCTAATGGATGAGCTGCATAATGCCACCATTTTTTCCAAGCTAGACCTTAGATCGGGCTATCACCAAATCAAAATGAAAGGTGAAGATGTCCACAAAACTGCCTTCAAAACTCACCATGGGCATTTTGAATTTTTGGTGATGCCTTTTGGACTCACCAATGCACCAGCTACCTTTCAATCTCTCATGAACCAAATATTTGAACCTTATTTGAGAAAAATTGTATTAGTCTTCTTTGATGACATTCTCGTTTACAACCCAAACCTTAAACAGCACCTATCCCATCTCAGAACCACCCTAGAAGTCCTCAAATCCAACCAACTTTTCATAAAAAGGTCTAAGTGTTGCTTTGGCCAAGATCAGGTGGAATACTTGGGCCATATAATATCAGGGGAGGGAGTGAGGACAGACCCACGGAAAGTGAAGGCCATGATCAACTGGCCCAAACCCACGAACTTGAAGGCTCTAAGAGGATTCCTCGGCCTCGCGGGATATTATAGACAGTTTGTTAAGGGGTATGGCATCATCAGCCACCCCCTAACTGATTTGCTGAAAAAGGGGAATTTTAAGTGGGGTGAGGAGGTCGAAGCAGCCTTCGAGAAGCTTAAGGAGGCGGTGAGCACAGTGCCAGCTTTAGGGTTACCAGATTTTAATGAACCCTTTGTACTGGAGACAAATGCTTGTAGAGTTGGTGTAGGGGCAATCCTAATGCAGAAGGGTAGGCCTCTGGCATTCTTAAGCCAGGCTTTGAGCGCCAGGCACTTGGGGTTGAGCATATATGAGAAGGAATTCCTAGCAGTCTTGATGGCAGTCGAGAGGTGGAGACATTACCTAGAAGGGGGTAGATTCATCATCAAAACAGATCATGAAAGTCTAAAATTTTTACTGCAACAGAAATTATAAACTTAACTACAAAAGAGAGGCATGGCCAAGCTGATGGGACTCGATTATTCCATACAATATAGGCGGGGCAAGGAAAATATAGCTGCAGATGCACTATCAAGGTGTCAAGAGGAAGGCAACTTGGCAACTATCACTACAATAGTTCCCGAATGGTTTCAGGAAGTGGTTGACAGCTATGCCGACAATGAGCAGATTAAGGAGCTAATGGAGAGGCTGGTGATGGAACCTAATGGGGCTGGAAACTATACTCTAAAGGAAGGGATGTTGAGTTTTAAAGGTAGGCTTGTCATAGGGAGCAAGGGAGACCTTAAGCAAAAAATTTTACAGTCATTGCACGACTCACCCGTGGGAGGGCATTCGGGGATCCAAAATACCTACCTCCAAGTTAAGTAGTTGTTTTATTGGCCCAAGATGAAGGTGGAAGTAAAGAACTTTGTGTTAGCATGCAACATATGCAAGAGATGTAAACTAGAGAATGTGGCTTACCCTGGTCTCTTACAACCTCTACTAGTGCCGGATCGAGCTTGGGTTAGTGTAACTATAGACTTCATCGAGGGGCTACCTAAATCAAAAGGGAGGGATAGTATTTTGGTTGTAGTGGATCGGTTCACGAAGTTCGCGCAGTTTATAGGGCTAGCTCACCCTTACACAGCCAAGGAAGTGGCTAGAATGTTTATGGACAAAGTAGTATCATAGCATGGGGTGCCGAGCACCATCATATCAGAATGCGATAAGGTGTTCACAAGCCACTTTTGGCAAGAATTGATGAGGTCTATAGGGATTAAGCTCAATATGTCAACAGCATATCACCCCCAAACAGATGGGCAAACTAAGAGAACCTACCTAAGATGCATGTGTATACAGCAGCCCAAACACTGGCATAGGTGGTTAGCATTGGCACAATGGTGGTATAATACCACCCACCATACATCCTTAAAAATGTCCCCCTTTGAGGCACTGTATGGATGCCCACCGCCGCTATTACTTGCCACTAGAGGGCATGCAACAGAGATATCGGTGGAAGAATACCTACAACAAAGGAGGATGGTCTTGCAACAATTAAAGCAAGAACTGGCATCGGCCTGGAATAAGATGAAACAGTATGTTGACAAAAGAAGAAGTGACAGGGAATTTAAAGTGGAAGAAAGGGTGTATCTCAAGCTAAGATACCCTCACTTGAAGGCCTTCAGCCAAGGGACAGTATCCAAGTTGAGCCCCCGGTACTTTGGACCATTCAACATAGCAGAAAAAATAGGTAAGGTGGCTTATAGACTCCAACTACCCGAAGGCACTCACATACACCATGTCTTCCATGTATCCTTGCTGAAGCGATCAACAGGGGCGGAGTTGGTAGACACGATCCTACCAGCACCGTGTAAGGGTAAAGAAGGTCCTATGGAACCAGAAGCTATTATAGACAGAAGGGTGGTACACAACCAAGGGGTCCCTCTAATTGAAGTGTTGGTGAAATGGAAACAGGGGAGTAACAAGGACAACTCGTGGGAATATCTACCAGGTCTACTCCAGCATTTTCCAAGAACAGCAAGCCTACTTAGCATTTCTTGAGGACAAGAAATGTTCGGGGGGGGGGGGAATTGTCACGGCTATGGCTACTTTTACATTTAATTTCAGTCTTATTTCTATTTGTTTAAATATGTACTGCTATATTTTCCTTATTGCATTTATATTCTAGCTAACAGATTATGTTAACTATAGGAGGCCACGTGTAAAGGCCTTAGAAAAAGACAAAACATTCTGTTGTAACCGCTGGGGAGGGAAGGATCCGCTACATCCACTCTCACTCCGTGCGCCTATACGTACTACTCCCATTCCACGGGAGAAGGGTATGAAAAGATTGAATACAAAATCATTCTGTTTCTCTCTATCACTCTCTCTCGCATCCCTCAATTCTCTCTAACCCTCTATTCTTTCCACCTTCTCACTCGACTCTCTTGTCATTTTCCTTCCAAACCACCGAGCCCAGGGTATCTCATTGTCACTGTTGCCTAGGACTGTGACATGATCTTCAAAGTTCTAAGTTACCATGAGATGACTATTTACAAAAAAAAAAAAAAGTTACTATGAGATGACACTGACAAAAGGAAGTAGATATTACTGAAATAGGAGACCCGGTTGGGATTTGATGTGTCTTAGGAATCCCTATTCTAAGAAGCTTTTCAAAACAATTAAGAAGGATATTTGCAATGCGTGTGAAATTTCTTTCAGTCAGTTCAACACCTCTGCGTTCCTAATTCAGCTACAAAATATATTCTGGTTTCTTACCTCCCATGTTCCAATAACATTAATTGGGAGTACTGGAACAACTAATTTTACAGCAAAAAGTACCAGTTGTGAACTTGTTTCAATAATTGCAACTCTTCAATACCTGAATAAGTACTTGTTTCAAGGACATGGCACCATTAGCCAGTAAACCGGTTTCAGTTTGTATATTCTTCAACCACTGCTTGAACAAAGAGGATTCAATAGCCGTCCTGCAACCCATATACAGTTTACATGATCCTAAGTTACACAAAGAAAAACAAAAAAAAAAAATTCTCATAAAACCCAACTCTCTACATCAGACGCCTGCTATACATATACCTAAACTCTATCCAAAACTTTTCATATAAATTAGGCATACAAAAAAAATTCAGAAATTTTTCATAAGACACACACACACTAAATATCCATATATACGCATAAAAATGAAAGATATTAATAAAATTAATTGGGAAGGCGAAAAGGGGAATGAGGAACTACTGGCCTGAAGTCAGAATCGGAAAGACCAGGGGCAGCGACGATCCGAACGGGTTCACCGAATTGACCCGGCAGGTTGATGGTGTGAGTGAGTTGGGTCGACATTTTCGTGCAGGTGCAGATCGAATTTCTGAGTGGTGTTGACCGGAGGATCGGAGCAAAAACCAAGAAATCTAAGTTGAAGTTGTTCTTGGGCTTCGAGAGCCTGCATACTAGTGGTAGCACAGACATGAAGCGAGAGGAGGAGCGAAGAACCCGATGATGAAGCGTCATCGTTTGATGAGTATCCTCGATATGAGGTCTCGTTACCGTGAATGTACCCGTATCAATTTAGGGGCGGATCTAGTCCACGGGCAGGGAGACTTTCTTTTAAAAATAGACTTTTTAATTTTAAAAAATATTAAATTTTTTCCAAACCCTCCACCCCAACAGCTCAACCCCAATCCCACCCCCGAGTTTATTGCCCCCTCTACTGTAGACCCTTTTCTTTTAAATAACTTGACATTTTAGCCTTATTTTTAAGAAAATCCTTTTCTTTTAAATAATTTGACATTTTAGCCTTATTTTTAAGAAAAGTCAAGAAAAATCAAACTTATGTGATAATAGCAAGTCATCAGTGCATGAAATTTTTTTTTGAAGCCCCCCTTAATTAAAAAATTCTAACTCTGCCCATCTATGTTAAGAGATAAGAAAAAAGACCGATTGAATATAAGGTAAAGTAGTTTACGTCCGTCACTGAATTCACTCACACACCAACTTTTCTTTCCATCGGAAAATCTCAATCAATCCTCCAAATTTGTAGGAAAATAATAATATAAAATCACATTTTCTTAGTTTAAATTATAAATGATGTTTTTATGTTTTTAAAAATCTCATTAGCACAGTCTAACTATTTGAATGCAATTGGGCCGACACCACCACCATCTCTTTTTTCAAAAATTGCATCCCAAAAGGGTGTAGTGGAATCCTAAGTCTCGTTGTCAAACTATCTAAGTGAATCGCTACTCCGTTACTTTCAACAATAGCCATAAGCTTCGTGGATTTAGGACTCATTGGTTTCCATGATTGAGAAATGCAGTAAGCTCGTGCAAAGCCATTGGCTATTTTGAGTTTTAGAATAAAGGGTTGCTTTCGTAGAAAAATGGTAATTTCAGTATGAGATTGTGAGAAAGTCATTTTATCTCAAAGTGTTTATTTTTTGGGGAGCAAAAGAGTTTTTTGGAGATTCAAAATCTCAGAGGAGTCAGGAGTGGTGAAAAGTTTCTGAGGCAACTGAAAAATATGAACATTATCTGTAAAAGTTTTAATTTTAGTGGACTTAAGATTACTCCATTCTCTTTGATGGGACTTAATTATATATATATTTTTATCTAATTTTTATTTTAATCTTCTGTTATTTTTTTTACATAAAATATATATTTATATGAATTTTACATTATTTTAATCTCTTTTTATAAGAACCCAATAAAAGATATTATTTCGAAGATTTTGGCATAAAAAATATTATAAAGTTAATTTTAAAATTAATAATATATTATATATTATATATTATAATATTATTTATTTATATAATATTGGTGGTAGGGGCGTGAGATTGGAGACTTGGGCTAGGGCTCCAGCGCTTCATATATATATATATATATAATAATAATAATATGTGAGGAAGGGAGAAGGGATTTAGGAGAAGGAAGGCCCCAGCACGCATAGCATATATATATATATATATATTAGTGTATGTATGCAAAGACACGACATAAATAAAATTAAAATTAAAATATAATTATAATTTATATATATTATGTTAAAATTTAAGAAAAAATTGTAATAATTTTGTATGTATTAAATACTCTACAAAACTCAAATAAGAAATAAATATATAAGATTTATAATATTCACCAATATTACAAATTAAAATATAAGAGCAAGTAAAAAAAAAATTGTAAATGCTGAACAAAAATAAAAATTAAAAAGAAAAAAATTATTTATCTATATAATAAAGCACATCAGTAAGTGCTCTACCAGTAAGTATTCTACATACCTGTCTGTATTCTACATATTAGCTTGTATTCAATAATTAAATATCAATTTGTATTTTACAATTCTAAATAAATCAAATATAAAGAAAAATTAAATATCAAATAATACGCAACAACCAAGACTCTATAATCTAAAAAAAATAAAATACACAAGTTAGTACTACTGACATCAAATTATAACTATATAAGAAAAACATATATTATATTGTCATACATAAAAAAGTGGGTTAAATCTTTTCAAAATATGTATAATTTACAAAAAAATGTGTCGATAACATATGTCTTCCAAATCTTTCTCCTCATTACTTTTCAAAAAGTATTTGTATCAACTTGTATGTATCCCTAATGAAGAACATGCACAACAATCTAGTAATTTATGGAAGCAAACACACATGGTTGCAGTCATGGTAGCCATGACCATCAACGGGGAGAACCCCGGTTTGGGGTCGGAGAACCTTGGGTTTTCGACCGTGAGCGGTCCGGGACCCTTGTATTCCCCGACTCTCATTGTAGTGACCTATTCCCAAATAATCCTGCTAGTATAGGATATCCAAAATGAGATCATCACAAGGATGATATAAAACAATAACATACAACACCGCATTAATATCCTTAGATAAATTCAACGTAAGCCAATATAAAAGTTTACAACATCTTGGCACTATGGCCTATACAAAATGAAATATAACGGCACCAACAAATTTTACAACATAAAATTTCTCACACATGCCCTCTTCACAAACACTAACATGGACCATCTAATCTGAGAGATCTCTATACACCATTAACCCTGGGTTCTAGTCCCACTAGACTCGCCCTCAACCACTACTTTACCTTTACTTGAATGACATCAGAATAAATAAGGTGAGCCATAAGACTTAGCAAGTATATTTATAAAGCATGAGAATATAGAATTAAAGGCATGGATAATCAAGATAGAGTAAACAACTCCATGAGAAAATATTAGTATAACATGACTCATAAGTTTTCCATTTACGTCCATTTCCCATGTCGTGATTATTACACATACCATGTAGTTATTTCCATGCTCATGCACATGCACCTGAAGGATCATTAACGAGGAAACATAGCATGCAACGGAAGCGGTTTAAAATCAAAACTGTTCCTCGTATTGATTAGAATCTAAGAGACTTACTTTTGCGGTGGATTACCGGACGGAATGGAGCGACAGGAGCAAGATGAGCGGGAGCTTCTTCGCGTGGTGGAGACGACGGCTGTCCTGCAATCCTTCGGCTCCTTCGCATTAGAACTCAAAAGCACCCTTTCGATCTTCCGGAGTATGACTCGAACTCGTGGCCTCTCTTTTGGTGAAGAAGAGCAAAAACGACCTTGGATGAAAAACAATCAAAGAGAGATATATATAGGGAGAACCCTAGGGTTAAAACCCTAGTGGGCCAAACCCTAATGGGCCAAGTCCATTTAATTAATTTTCTAATTGGGTTAGCCCAATTAATTAATTAAACTAATGAACTATTATTTTATTCTAGCCCAATTAATTATGGACCATCCTGAATAAAATAATTATCTCTCAATGTAATTCACCCAACAAGCCAAATGTATTAAAAAATACATGAGTTACATCAAGCTACCCCGGGGACCAAAAGAAAAATTATTCACGGCTACTAAAATGACCAAAATATCCCTGCTACCTAGTAGCTATATTTTGTCATTCTAAGTGTTCCAACTATCACCATATGGTAACACTGACCCCACGAATAATTTTGCATGTGCCATGTCTTTGATCTACTAGTGTAATGACGAAAATACCCCTCTGTGTAACACCCATCATTTAGAAAGGAATAATGTACTAACACCTCTCTAAATGATTTCTACCATCCTTAGATCACTAGTCCAATAATCCGTGACTACTTAAATGTACTTGCTTATCACTGGGAGCTACCCAGAAGCACACACTCTTAAGTCACGTTCCCAGGGCCCTGGATTATTTGATTATTCTTGGACAATCACAAGGGGGTGAATCACAGAAACTATCTTGTATTAGTCTGTCTTAGCTAATTAGAAACCATACTCCCAACTCAAAAGGATATTGATCTTTGATAGACCTCACCTACAATGAATCTAAGAATATAGCTCTAGGTTCACTAGACCACCAACTAATACTCAAGTATTAGAGTACTCGTCCACGTAGTAACAGTGATAGACTAGCTCCATGATAATTAGTACTTTGTCATTAGCTTCTATCACAGGTCCACTCTACGCATTCCAAATGCGCTTGTACAATTAGAGTAAATGGACTGTTTACTGGCTAAAGCAAGCCGTCCTCCATTAGGATCTATTGCACAATGATCTTATCATGATAGAATGCCCAGTTCTATCAAAAGATCAAGAGTAATATTTTTCTTGCTTATTAAGTACCCATGATTCATGCCTAACTGTGAAGAACGACCCATTACACGAATCACTTACTTAATAGTATGGACACTTTTCCAACAATTAAATGCAAATAATATATGTGCCATGAACTGAATAAAAGAAACATCATTACCATAAATTAAACAAAACATGTCTTTAGGGCATACATTTCCAACAGCACCAATAGTAAGGAATTTTCCACATAATTCCCAAGGCTTCCATGGCTAATATATCCATACATGAATATATATTCATCATAAAAATACATCAACAAGCGATAACAATTTGAGCCTCACCTACCAGGTTGATAGCCACCTCACCTGCGTCAGGCGCTCATAGGATATTCTTTTCTCACCCACGAACATTGTCGACGCGAAAAATAATAAGTGTGCAAATCAATATAATCATGCATCACATAAGCATATCCCAATTTCATGTCAATCTTCAATGATTAAGAAAAATCTCATATCATACTTATAGAAATGCCCAACCTATATTCATTGTATATTTTACCCCCTATAATAATCTTAAGAAATCAAAATTTATACATGCAAGAAATACCAAATATTGCATAACTCTAGACCCTAATCAAGAAATGTGTCATTCCTTAAGGAATATAGGGTGAATCGAAACCCTTTTTAAGGCTTTTGAATAAAATACTTCAAGTATTTAAGAAAAATGATCAAGGGATATCACCTCAATTATAGAAAGAATAGCTAACATAAAAGGATTAAGTAGGCAAAATTATAGAAAATTTTCAAATTTTGAAGTTTAACATTAAGGGCCTATTCGGGCTTATATCTTAGTCAAATATCATAAATCATATATCAAATCAAAGTTTCTGATCTCTAGTTTCTGAAACAACAACCAGATCCAGAATTGGAAATAATCACAAGGAGATATTCCAGAAAGACCAAAACAAGGCAGAATTTGTAATAGCAAAATTTCAGAAGTTTAGATAGAATTCAACAAGTTTGTTATGGGTCCAAATCATAACCAAAAATTTCAAATCTTGTATCAAACCGAAGCCTATGATGTCTAGTTTATAATGAATCAAACAGATCGCCAATTAGATATAACCAAAGAGATTTATACCCTAAAAATTGAAGTAAGGACAGATTATCTGAAAATAGAGCAAAAAATTTTTAGATTCTGGGCAAGAATTAACAAGGCTTCTGTAGGCTCAAAATGTAACAAAAAATTCAAAAAAAAATAAATAAATCTTATCGAGTCTAATTTATACAAAAACAAATGGATCTTGAATCGAATATAACCATAGAGAGTTATACCCTAAAACCATAGCAAGATTAAATTACTCAAAAGTAGTAAAATTTCTATATCTTAGTATAGATTTATAGGGCTATCACGAGCTCAAATCTTAATCAAAAAAATTCAATTCTTGTGTCTAAAATGAAGCTTAAGCTTAAGATGTCTAGTTTACAACCCAATAAATGGATCTCAATTTGGATATAAACATAAGGAGGTATAGGCCAAAGAACACAACATGGTCAGTGAATCCAAAATTAAGAGCAAAAACTTAAAATTGAAGGGAACAAGCCTTCTAAGATAGAAATAAGGTTGAAGAACTCGCACAATTATAATGAGAAGAAGAATAAGATCTTGCATATGAAACAATAAGGAAGAAAACTTGCCTTAGAAGATGAAACTTGCTGCATCGCTCACCCTGCATTTATCACTTTTTGTATTTTTCTTTCACTAAGTCAGCTGATTTAGCAACTATTTATGTTCACAGAAAGGATGAGGCGTTTAGACTCACCAGTGCACGAGTGTGATTGTAGCAGAAAATTTATATGTAATTTTTCCGGGTAAGACCGGGTCGACTCACAGGGAGATTACTCATGGAAGGAGATAACCACACCAGTTCTTTTGATTAATGAAATAATAAAATGAGATCAAACCAAATGTGATATGACTGTAATCTGGATATGGAGAGGTCTTAGGTCAAGACAGATCTGGTGTCAAACCCAACTGATTTACCATATAGCTTTCTGTGATGTAACTAGGAGCTCAAATAGCTTGGGTTTTCAACCATTAAATGTACTACTGAGATGATGATAACTCTTTGTTCAACCAACCTCCATACATGGCATGGAGACTCTATATTAAGCAGTTGTCATAAATCAGTGTATAAATAATGTTTTGACAAAATAATTGCTCGGGGCTTGGGTATGAGAACGTTTTCAGGTCAAGCAACCCCCATACATGGCATGAGAACTCTAAGTTAGGCGTACAAACCAATCCAAGCCTGAGGTTTTCGTTAATAACATTTCCCAAACTACCTTTGCTTTGGTTACTTTGACATATGGAGTTCTGCTATATTGATTCATCAGTGGCTTTGGGCACCGTCTTTGCCTTAACCCAAGAATCGAATTAGCCACACATCTTCATAGGAAGTGCACGACTAAAACTAATCTCAACGGATGAATACGAAATTCACAAAGAAAATAAATTGGATCAAACGATAAGAATTAGATAAACTACTGCTGTATTGATTACTGAAATGAACTACAACTTGAAACAGAAATTAAAATGGACTTGTAATACAAAAGCTCAGAACTAGCAAGAACTACAAAAGTAACTGAAGTGCTATTCGTTTTAAAAATACAGACAAGAACTAAAGCGAAAGAAACAGACAGAATGAAAAGACTCTCCACTTTCCAATGATCTTCGTCTTTTTGTGTTTTTTTCTGAGTATCCTCTGTTCTCTCCAACCTTTGATTCCAAAGAATGTTGGTTCCTTTTTAAGCTTACGACTCATGGAAGTGGGGACCACTTGATGAAAAGTTGTTCAAAAAGTTGGTTGAATTTACCTCAGAGCCACTGTGTTTATTTGCGCATGTCAGATTTTTGTTCGGATGCTCATTCGAATATGCTAGCAGAGATATTCGAATGCGTGCTGAGATTTCTTTGGCAGCTTGGGTCATTCGAATGAATTTCAATCCTATTCGAATGAATTTCACATTTTACTGTTCCTTACACGGTGATTTTCTCAGTCATTCGAATGCAATAGTACTTTCATTCGAATGGATTTCTAATTTTCCGCTTGACTTCTTCATAGCATTCGGATGACTTGGGAAGTATTCGAATTTGGAGTTTTTGCGATGCTTCTTATTCGAATTACTCAGCCTTCATTCGAATAGATTTTCTTTCTTCTTCAATTACATTCGAATGACTTGGTCTTCATTCGGATATATCTTCATTGCTTCCATACGATATGTTTATTTGAATTTCTTCTCATTTTCAGCTCATTCGAATGACTTGGCCTTCATTCGAATATGCACAATTTTACCTGGAGTCCTTGATTTTTGTTGCTTCTTATTCGAATTAGGCCAAGCTTATCCGAAACATACCCGATATCTTGCATATTCGAATGTTCAAATGATGTATTTGAATGATTCAACAGCTTCCTTCTGATTTGCTTCATATTTGAATATCTTCTGAAGACTCATTCGAATGGCTTTGACTCTTATCAGAATACCTTCATTTTTTTGGCTTTTTCATCCTCTTTCAATCATGCCTTTGGAGAGTTAAATCATTCTTTCATCTCTTTTCCTTCTTTTGGGCTGCAACAAGCATTTCTGAAGATTTTAAGTCGATCAAATGGGTTAGGAGGTAATAAAAATATAACTGTTAGAACAGTAGGTTCTATGGCACATAACAAGAGGGGGGGTGAATTGGTTATTTTAAAAAAAACTTGATTGATAGAACTTTGAAATTCTTTTGATTGAAAATTAATAACTCAATGCACGTGAGGATAATGAAATGCTAGCAGTGATAAACAAATAAAAAGAAACATAAGCAAGAGAGAACACAAAGATTTATAGTGGTTCGGCTTAACCCAAGCCTAATCCACTACCTTAGCTCCTCACTAAGGATTTTTCAAATCATCCACTATCAACCCTCTACTCAACCCGAGTAGGTCCTCTAGTCCGAGACTAGGAATTACAACCTTCCACTCAAATGGGCCCTCTAGCTACACAAGCTAGGAAAATAACAACGATACAAATGAAAGAGAGAAGCTAAGAGTTAACACTCTTAGTTACAAGTTCTCTCATAATGAAAACTAGGCTTAAGAATAGATTTACAATGATAGAACAAAGCCTTGCATAGAAAAATATAACAATGAAAGCACAGAGAACACTGTAAGCACGAATAAAATGATTTGTAATATTTAGATCATCTCGTTTCCGTCCATTAGCCTTCTCTTGATCATCCATGACATGTATATATAAGTGTCCCACAAAGTTGAATAGAAATATAGCCGTTTGGAGCCGTTGGGATTTAAAAAAATAGTCGTTGGAAGCTTTCTGCAAAACACATAGTCGACAGAGAAAATAGATTAGTCGACTATTTCTTCAAATAAAACTAGCCATAGTCGACAGACAGAAAAGCATAGTCGACTATTTCTCAACCAAAACTTCTCATAGTCGACAAATCCTTTTACATAATCGACAGATCAAAAATTACAAAGAAAATTTTGAATATCATGTACAAACATAGTCGATAGAATAAATAGCATAGTTGACTATCCTTTCACAATAGTCGACAGACTGAACAAGCATTGTCGATTATCCTTATGCATAGTCGACAGATTGAAGCACACAGTCGACAGATGAATGTTCTCATTTTGTTTAATTTATATTTTACCTTCCATTTACTTTAATACATAAATGAAAATAAGAAAGTACCCCCCATTTGGATTCAATAAAAATATCAAAAAAATCAAAATCCATAAGAATAAAAAAGTAGAATTTGGATTTTCGTAGGAACTTAGGATTTTGCGATTTTACCACCTCTAAGATATACACTTTCTATTTCTTGAAAAAATCGTTAAAAATCATTTTATCACTAATGAATGTTAGCTATTGAATTACCGGGAGTTAGTTTTCTGAAAAGGAAACATTTTCATATATATCTCCTTATAAGGTGCTGGTCTTCCAGACTTAGAAAAAATATTGAAATGTTATCAAAACGAGTTTCAAGACATGATGCATGAACTAAAGGATTTTTCATATGATTAAGATTCAAGCCAAAACCTTTTATGCATGCTTCAAAATATGAAAGCTTACTCTAAAGAATGAGATTAACATAAATGATTTTTCATACTTAAGATTGGATTTTCATCAAACACATTTATGTTCAAGTTGGTCTTTTGCCTTAGAATAATTTTTGCTCTATGTTGACCAATGACTTCAAAGCTAATTTGAAAATCATTTTAGGAGATTCTTTTAAGACTAAAAACTTGACTTTGCAAATCTCTAACTAAAATAGAAAATCATAAATCTTTTTGGTTTTCATTTTAACAATGCACTTGAAATTGATTTTTGTTGAAAACCATAGACTTGACTCATGACTTAGGGATAAAACAAGGTATTGTTTTTCATCATCAAAACTAAACACAAGGGTAGAACATCAATAACAAATTTTTTCATTTTTTAGCATCAATCAAAACCCAAAGAAGAACTTAATGAAACTCTTGAAAATCCCTTTGCTTGAAGCAATGAAGGTTAACAATGGAGGAAGAAGAAGAAAGAAGTAGGAGAAGAAGAAGAAAATCGGGAGAGGAAGAAGGGAGTAAGAAAGCAAGAAAGAGAAAAAAGAGGAAATGGGGGAGGAGTTGTCTCCCAACTCTTTCCAATTCAACCCCTCTTTTGGCTTCCCTAATTTGTCCCTCACATAACACACACATAATTCAAATATCTCTTTCCCTTTAGGTCATTTTGTCATTTTCTTAATCTTTTTCCTTTTTAATTAATATACCACTCTTTATGCCCATGGCCCAAGCCCAAGTCCAAATATATGGCCCAATCCAACTAAGGCCCAATGAATTTTTCTTCAAATTCCAAGTCACGTTGTCTCTTGTCCGCATAACTCTTTTGTTTATCTTGAGCTGTTTTCATTCAGGTCTTAATAGTTCGGATCTTTTATGTCGTCTATTCAATGATCTCGAGTCCTAACAATACTCTATCTCCCAATTCCTCCCAACAAATGGGCGATCTACATAGCCTTCCATATAATGCCTCATAAGGTGGCATCCCAATACTTGTGTGATGACTATTATTGTAAACGAATTCCACTAACGGCAAATTATCGTCCCAACTGCCATGAAAATCCAATATGCATGCACTAAGCATATCCTTCAGTGTCTGGATCGTTTTCTCAGTCTGCCCATTAGTCTGCGGATGAAATCTAGTATTGAATCTCAACTTAGTGCCCAAAGCACCATGTAGAGCCTCCAAAAAAAAAATGAAGTGAAATGAGGATCTCAATCCGGCACAATACTAGATGGAATACCATGTAGTCTCACAATCTCCTCAATGTATATCTTTGTCAAGCGGTTCAGAGGGTAAGTTTTCTTTATTGACAATAAGTGGGCTAATTTAGTCAACGTGTCAACTATTACCCATATGGCATCATGCCCCTTCGTTGTCCTAAGCAAACCCATCACAAAGTCCATGGATATATTATCCCACTTCCACTCCAAAATAGATAATGACTATAGGAGACTGGCTGGTCTCTGATGTTCTACCTTAATTTGTTGACATACCGCACATTGCGAAACATACTTTGCCACATCTCTTTTCAAACCATCATACCAAATTTGTCGTTAAAGATTCTGATACATCTTTGTACTGCCTAGATGGATAGTATAACGAGACTTGTGAGCTTCTGACAAGATTCCATTCCTAATCTCTGCATCATCGGGAAAGCAAATCTGCCCCTAAAATAGCAACATGCCATCACCTCTTTGACTGAATCCCACTGAGGAAAACTTTTCCACATTTGCCAAAATCTGGGCCAATTTCACATCATGTGGCTGCTGAACTCGAATTTGCTCAATCAAATCAGATTGCACCCTCATGTAAGAATAACACACGATAGGCTACTCATCATGGCTAGAGATATACATCTGACCCATCTACCCCCAATAACGTCCATTCTTGGACCATCATAACTACTATGGAAGCTCCCTTACGACTAAGCGCATTGGCCACCACATTGACATTTCCCGAGTGATACAAAATTTCACAATCATATTCATTGAAAAGCTCTATCCATCTGTGTTTCCGCATATTCAAATCCTTTTGGGAGAAAAGATACTTTAAGCTCTTATGATCTATATAAATTTCTACCTTCTCCCCGTACAAGTAATGCCTCCATATCTTGAGTACAAATACCACTATTGCCAATTCCAAGTCATGTGTGGGGTAGTTTATCTCATGTTTCTTCAATTGTCCCAAGGCATAGGTATTCACTCGCCCATCTTACATCAGAACACATCCTAATCCAGAATGTGAAGCATCATTACAGATAGTGAACTTCTCCCCACTCTTGGGAATAGTTAACATTGGAGTCGTTGTCAATCTCTTTTTCAACTCTTGAAAGCAATTCTCGCATGTCTCATTCCATTCAAACTTTACTCCTTTCCGAGTCAATCTGGTCATAGGGAAGGATAATCTAGAGAATTCCTCGATGAACCTCCTATAATAGCCTATAAATCCCAAAAAACTTCAGATACTAGTCACAATAGTTGGTTTGGGCCAATTAACCACTCCTTTCACTTTTTGAGGGTCAACTGCAATACCCTTGCCAAACACTACATGTCCCAAGAAACCCCCATTTCGTTGCCAAAAATCACACTTACTAAATTTTGCATACAACTGTTCTTCTCTGAGACTTTGCAAAGTTGCCATGAGATGGGTCTCATGTTCTTCCAAGCTCGACGAGTAAATAAGGATATCATCGATGAACACAATAACAAACAATCCAAGTATTCCCTGAATACCTTGTTCATCAAATCCATGAAGATTGCTGGGGCGTTCGTCAACCCGAAGGGCATGACCACAAACTCATAATGACCATACCGGGTGGGAAATGCTATCTTCTGCACATCTTCTTCTCTGATCCTATTATAACAAAGTTGTCTCTTTCCTATTTAAAGTGTTCAACTATGGATCCATGGTTTAAACTCAAGTTTCTAAAACATCATGTAATTAGAATTTGGACTTTCTTGAGTGTATTTACTGCATCAAAATGTCGTTTTTCTTATAGATTTGGAATAGTCAAAAGAAAACTAGTCCACTTTGAGATATCGTTAATTGTAACAAAGTTATCTCTTTCCTGTCTAAAGTGTTCTACTATAGATCCATGTCTAAAACTTAAGTTTTTAAAACATCTTGAAATCAGAATTTGGACTTTCTTGAGTGTATTTATTATATCAAAATGTTGTCTTTCACCTAGATTCAGAATCTTCAAAAGAAAATTAGTCTATTTCGAGATATCGTTTATTGTAACAAAGTTGTCTCTTTCTTATTTAAAGTGTTCTACCATGAACCCATGGCCAAAATTCAAGTTTCCAAACCATCCAGAAATTAGAATTTGGACTTTTTTTAGTGTATTTAGTGTATCAAAATGTTGTCTTTCAACTAGATTTGGAATCCTCAAAAGCAAATTAGTGAATTTGGAGATATTGTTGATTGTAACAAAGTTCTCTCTTTCTTGTTTAAAGTGTTCTACTATGGATCCATGGTTAAAACTGAAGTTTCCAAAACATCCCGCAATCAGAATTTGGACTTTCTTGAGTGTATTTTGTGTATCAAAATGTTCTATTTCTCATAGATTTGGAATAGTCAAAAGAAAACTAGTCAACTTTGAGATATCATTGATTGTAACAAAGTTGTCTCTTTCCTATTTAAAATGTTCTACTATGGATCCATCGCTAAAAAACTTAAGTTTTCAAAATATCCTGAAATCAGAATTTGGACATTCGTGAGTGTATTTATTGTATCAAAATGTCGTCTTTCACCTAGATTTGGAATCGTCAAAAGCAAATTAGTTTACTTGAAGATATCTTTGATTGTAACAAAGTGGTTTCTTTCTTCCTTAAGGTGTTCTACCATGGACCAATGGCTAAAACTCAAGTTTCCAAAACATCTCAAAATTAGAATTTGAAATTTTTTTGAGTGTATTTTGTGTTAAAATGTCATCTTTCAACTAGATTTGGAATCATCAAAAGCAAATTAGTGAACTTGGAGATATCGTTGATTGTAACAAAGTTGTTTCTTTCCTATTTAAAGTGTTCTACTATGGATCCATGGTTAAAACTCAAGTTTCCAAAACATCCCGTAATCAGAATTTGAACTTTCTTGAGTGTATTTAGTGTATCAAAATGTTGCCTATCACTTAGACTTGAAATCGTCAAAAGCAAAATAGTCTACTTCGAGATATTATTGATTGTAACAAGTTTGTCTCTTTTCTGTTTAGAGTGTTCTACTATGGACTCATGGCTAAAACTCAAGTTTTCAAAACATCCCGAAATCAGAATTTTAACTTTCTTTAGTGTATTTACTTCGAGATAACGTTGATTGAAACAAAGTTATCTCCTTCTTGTTTAAAGTGTGCTACTATGGACCCATAGCTAAAACTCATATTTCAAAAACATCATGAAATCAAAATTTGGACTATCTTGGTTGTATTTAGTGTATCATAATGTCATCTTTCACCTAGATTTGGAATCGTCAAAAGCAAATTAGTCTACTTGAAGATATCATTGATTGTAACAAAGTTGTGTCATTCTTCCTTGAGGTGTTCTACTACAGATCCATGGCTAAAACTTACGTTTCCAAAATATCCCAAAATCAAAATTTGGGCTATCTTGAGTGTATGTAGTGTATCAAAATGTCGTCTTTCACCTAGACTTGGAATCTTCAAAAGAAAATTAGTCTACTTTGAGATATCATTTATTGTAACAAAGTTGTCTCTTTCTAGTTTAAAGTGTTCTATTATGGACCCATGGCTAAAACTCAAGTTTTCAAAACTTCTCGAAATTAGAATTTTAAATTTCTTGAGTGTATTTATTAAATCAAAATGTTATTTTTCACCTAGATTTGGAATCGTCAAAAGAAAATTAGTCTACTTGAAGATATCTTTGATTATAACAAAGTTGTCTTATTCTTGCTTAAGTGTTCTACCATGGACCCATGGCCAAAACTCAAGTTTCCAAAACATCTCGACCCTGATTTCAAATCAATCTTTGAAATGATTGAGGCTACTTAGAGTTGGTCTAACAAATCATCAACACGTGGAAGAGGATATTTATTCTTCAATGTAACTTGATTTAACTACCGGTAGTCGATGCATAGTCTCATGGATCCATCTTTCTTCCTCACAAACAACACTGGAGCACCCCAAGGTGAGGCACTCGGGTGGATGAATCCCTTCTAAATTAGTTCTTGCAATTGCACCTTTTGTTCTTTCAATTCATTAGCCGTCATTCTATAAGGGGCCTTGGAAATAGGCTGTGCACTTGGCACCAACTCTATAGAAAACTCGATCTCCCTCGGTGGTGGCAATCCTGGCAATTCTTTAAGAAACACATCTGAAAATTCCTAAACTACTAGAATGTCTGACAACTCTGTCTTATTCTCCTGATCTGTCATCACAAAAGCCAAATATGCCTCGCATCCGTGTTGCACCAACTTCTCTGTCTTTATTACAGAAATCATGGGTGTGGAGCTAATAGGCTTGATGCCTGGAAACACTATAACCGGCTGCTAAGGCAACTCAAAATGAATTACCTTGGCATAATGTTGAAATAGCCAATCCATGCGTAAAATAAGATCAAAATCTTTTATGTTTAATATTATCAAATTTCCTGGCAGCTCCTTATCATGCACCATAATTTTACAATCCCTATAAACTTCACTACATACAATTCCACATTCCTGGGCGTAGACGCAATTAAGTAATACAACAATAATGTTCTGGGAATTGGAATATGACATACAACTTGGGGTGCAACAAAAGAGTGTGTAGATCATGTGTCAAATAAAACATGCATATCAATATCATATAAGGAGAGAATACCTTACATTATATCCTTCCCCTTCTCAGCCTCAGTTGTAGTCAAAGCCAATACTCGCCCCTGAACGTGGGGTTTGTCAGCATCCCCAGTGTACTGTCCCTATGGTAGTGCCAAGAGTGGAGCCATCCCCTGAACTCTAGGTATTGTCGACCTTTGACCTTGCCTGTAACCCCGATTCCCAGATTTCTATCCTCCTTGTTGTCATGGTTGAGTACAAACATTGGACTTATAGCCCTTCCCGCCACACCGATAACAAATCACCTATATGTCACCTGTCATGCCTGAACTCTGTGGGCAATCCTTCTGTAGGTACCCAATCTGCCCACAAGTGTAACATGTTTGACATTGACCTCGATGTTTTCTACCACAAGTCTTACATGATGGGGTATCAGATGCATTACCTGCTGAACTTGGTGCCCCCTTCCTCTTCTTGTCACTGCCATATCCACGAGATGAACTCACTCCCTGTGAAGCTGCATGTGCTGCTCTCAACTCATTTCTCTCCCTCTCAATTATGTAGGCCCTTTGCACAACTGTAGTATAATTTGTGAGCTGAGCACCAGCCAACTAATATCTAATCTCAATACGTAGTCCGCGCTGAAACTTCGCTCCTTCTTCTCATCTATAGATACTAAGTCTAGAGCAAACCTTGCCAGAGAAGTAAACTTTGCTTCATACTATGTTACTGACTTGTTCCCCTAAGTCAACTCAATGAACTCGTAGGTCCTCTGGTCACAGATCCAGGAAGGGAAATAAATGTCATTGAATGTTTCCCTGAACTCTGCCCATGATGGCCTTCTACCCCTAAATCTCTGCCTAGTCATTTCCCACCACCTCTTAGCATCCCCTTGTAATAGAAATGTCTCCAACTGGACCTTCCGAGCATAACTGCACCCTATAGTCCGGAGGTGCTTTTCTATAGACAGCATCTAGTCCTTTACTGCTGGTGCATTTGCCCCTCCATGGAACTCTGGAGGCTTGAGAGTCATAAAGTTCCTTACCAGACAACTTCTTGCATTTCCATCTGTCCCTTAGGGCTTCATTCCCTAATTCACTGGGTTTGAAGTTTACCCATTATTATTTTCATTCAACCCTGGTTCATTTCTTGCCCCTGTTTCTCCTAGTTTTCCATAAAGGCCTCAAAATGTCTCAACATGGTGGCCACTGTACCTCTCAGCTCGCTCACCTCCTGTTATAACTCCGTCGTAGACTCCCTTGAAGTAGCAGGTGCGGGAGGTGGTGTAGGGGTAGGAACAAGTGTAGGAATAGCCCGACCTCGGCCTTTGGTACGAGTCGAAGGCCTTCCTCGATGTCCACTCATTTTCCTGCATAATCAAATTACTTTTGGAACACTATCATAACTTAACCTTATTTAAACCACTAAACATGCCTTTAACTCTACTCGTCATTCCCATGTGTACAGAGACTCCTCTCATCCCAAACTTTTGCTTTTATAGCCTACTAATGATCCCCCATCCAATGTCCCTGGTTCAATACCCCCGGCCTTTGGCTAGTACACAACCCCAACACACTATCCGGGTTGCTCTGATACCAAAACTGTAGTGGCCCACTCCCAGACAGTCTCGCTAGCATAGGATATCCGAAATGAGGTTATCACAAGGATGATATAAAACAATAACATACAACACCACATTAATATCCTTAGATAAATTCAGCAGAAGCCAACATAAAGGTTTACAACATCTTGGCACCATAGCCTACACAAAATGAAATACAATGGCACTAACAAATTTTACAGTATAAAATTTCTTCACACATGTTCTCTTCACAAACACTAACATGGACCATCTAATCTAGGAGGTCTCTGTACACTGCTAACCTTAGGCTCTAGTCCCACTAGACTCACCCTCAACCATTGCTTTAACTTTATCTAGAATGACATCAGAGTAAATAAGGTGAACCACAAGACTTAGCAAGTATATTTATAAACCATGGAAATATAGAATTAAAGGCATGGATAATCAAGATAGAGTAAACAACTTTATGAGAAGATATTAGTATAACACGACTCATAAGTTTTTCATTTACGTCCATTTCCCATGCTGTGATTATTATACATACCATGTAGTCATTTCCATGCTCATGCACATACACCAATAGTAAGGAATTTTTCACATAATTTCCAAGGCTCCCATGGCCAATATATCCATACATGAATATGTATTCATCATAAAAATAAATCAACAAGCGATAAAAATTTGAGCCTTACCTACTAGGTTGATGGCCACCTCACCTGTGTTAGGCGCTCATAAGAGAATATTTCTCACCCACGGACATAGCCACCACGCAAAATAATAGGTGCGCAAATCAATGTAATCATGCATCACATAAGCATATCCCAACTTCATATCAATCCTCAAAGATTAAGAAAAAACTCATATCATACTTATAGAAAATGCCCAACCTATATTCATGATATATTTTTACCCCCAACAACAATCATAAGAAACCAAAATCTATACATGCAAGAAATACCAAATATTGCATAACTCTAGACCCTAATTAAAAAATGCGTCTTTCCTTAAGAAATATAGGGTGAATCGAAACCCTTTTAAGGCTTTTGAATAAAATACTTCAAGTATTTAAGAAAAATGATCAAGGGTAAACACCACCTCAATTATAGAAAGAATAGCCAACATAAAATGATTAATTAGGCAAAATCTTAGAAAATTTTTAGATTTTGAAGTTTAACTTCAAGGGCTTATTTGGGCTCATATCTCAGTCAAATATAATGAATCATATAACAAATTGAAGTCTCGAATATCTAGTTTTTGAAACAACAACCGGATCCAGAATTGGAAATATTCACAAGGAGATATCCCACAAAGACAGAAACAAGGTAGAATTTGTAATAACAAAATTTCAGAATTTTAGATAGAATTCAACAAGTCTGTTATGGGTCCAAATCATAACAAAAAATTTCAAATCTAGTATAAAATTGAAGCCTATGATGTCTAGTTTATAGATAATCAAATTGATTGCCAATCGGATATAACCAAAGAGATTTATATCCCAAAAATCTAAGTAAGGACAAATTATTCAAAAATAGAGCAGAAAATTTCCATATTCTGGGCAAGAATTAACAAGGCTTTTGTAGGCGCAAAATGCAACCAAAAATTCAAAAAAAAATATAAAACAAATCTTATCGAGTCTAATTTACACACAAACAAACAGATCTTGAATCGAATATAACCACAGAGAGTTATACCCTAAAAACCAAAGCAAGGTCAAATTACTCAAAAATAGTAAAATTTTTAGATCTTAGCAAGGATTTATAGGGCTATCATGAGCTCAAATCTTAATCAAAAAATTTGATTCTTGTGTCTAAAATGAAGCTTAAGATGTTTAGTTTACAACCCAATAAATGAATCTCAATTTGAATATAAACACAAGGAGTTATAGGCCAAAGAACTCATCATGGTCAGTGAATCAAAAATTAAGAGCAAAAACTTAAAATTGAAGGGAATAAGCCTTCTAAGATGGAAATAAGGTTGAAGAATTTTCACAATTATAATGAGAAGACAAATAAGGAAGAGAACTTGCCTTAGAATATGAAACCCAAAGAGGAAATTGATGAAGATCTTGAAAATCCCTTTGCTTGAGCTCCAATGAAGGTTAACAATGGAGGAAGAAGAAGAAAAAGGAAGAGAAAAATAAGACAATTGGAAGAGGAAGAAGGGAGCAAGAAAGCAAGACAGAGGAAAAGAATGAGGAAACGGGGGAGGAGTTGTCTCCCAACTCTCTCCAATCCAACCCATCTGTTGGCTTCCCTAATTTGTCCCTCACATAACACACACATGTTGTTTTACTTTTGTATACTTAGTTTTGATGATGAGAAATAATATTTTATTTAATCCCTAAGTCATGAATCAAGATTGTAATTTTCAATATAAATCAATTTCAATATCAAATATTACTTTGTGAGAATGAAAACCAAATGAATTTTAAGTATCGAGATTTCAAAGTCTAGAAGGTTAGCACATTATAAGGAGACATATATGAAAATGTTTTCTTTTTAGAAAACCTTCTCCCGGTATTTTGATAACTAGTATTCATTGTTGTTAAAATAATTTTTTATTGAATTTTTCAATAAATAGAATGTACGTATTTTGAGAGTGGTAAATTTGAAAAATCCCGAGTTTATACTAAAATCAAAATTCTATTTTCTTATAGTTATGGATTTTGAATTTTTAGATATTTTTATTGAATCCAAATAGGGAGTACTTTCTTATTTACATTTACGTATTAAAGTAAATGGAAGGTAAAATATAAATTAAATCCCGCGTAAATATGATGTAATGCTTTCAAGCTTCATCTGTCGACTACATGCTTTCAATCTATCGACTGCATATTTCATTTTGTCGACTATCTCTATTGCTTTGTCGATTATGCCTGTAAATAGTCGACTATGTGCCTATGTTCTATTGACTATGTTTGTGGATAGTCGACTACGAGTCATGATCTGTCGACTATGCCCAAGCTTCTGTCGATTGTATCTTGTTCTGTCGATTATTGTGTTGGTTCTGTCGACTACCAAAATTGCTCTATCGACTATGTATGTGTATGAAGTTATAAATTTTCTTTGTATTTTTTGATCTGTCGATTATGGGTATGGTTTTGTCGACTATGTCTTGTTTTGTTACTTGATTCTGTCGACTATACATTATCTTCTGTCGACTTTCTCTTTTCACAGAAAGCTTACAATTGCTAGTTTTTCAAATCCCAATGGTCACAAATGGCTAATTTCAGGCAAAGCTTTTGGGAAGCCTATAAATACATAACAAGGAGATCAAGTAGAGACTAATGGATGGGAATGAAGTAAAGTGAGCTTAAGGATTATTTCATACTTCTCGATTTACATTTATGCTTCAACTTTTCTCTCAAAAGGCTTTGTATTAAATCTGTTTCATTTGATTCAAGCCTTGTATCTTCATTGAGAGACATTGTAACTAAGAGTGTATACTCTTATAAACTCTCTTTTGTATCTTTATTGTTTTTCCTAGCTTGTATTGCTAGAGGGCTTTGCTTTCCAAGCAAGAGGTTGTATTTCCTAGTTTGGTGCTAGAGGGCCTATCCGAAGTGATAGGAGATTTTAGTGAATTGTTTGCAAAATCCTTAGTGAGGAGCTAAGGTAGTGGATTAGGTTTGGGTTAAGTCAAACCACTATAAATCCTTATGTCCATCTCTTGCTTATGCTCTCTGTTTATTTATCTTTTCAAGCATCTTTATATTCCTTACTTGATTTGTATATTTAACCTCTCATTGAAAAAGATTTAATATCTTTCATTCTTGTGTTCTTCATTGTCAAAACGAGATTGTCTTTACGCGGTTGATACCTCATTGTGCTATTTTAAGGTCTTGAGGTTTAACAAATCCGTGGTCTTCATAGACGACATCTCTATTTCTTAAGAGAATTTTTTAAAATAACCAATTCACCCCCTCTTGGTGTGTGCCATAACACCTCCCGGTCCAACAACACATAATTCATTTTCTTAATCTTTTTCCTTTTTAATTAAGATATCACTCTCTATGCCATGGCCCAAGCCCAAGTCCAAATATATGGCCCAATTCAACTAAAGCCCAATGGACGTTTCTTGAAATTTGGACTCAACCCAATTCATTTACACTTAAAATTTAAATACTTATTGATGGCCTAATTCAAATAAGGCCCAAACCCATTTAACCCACAACTTTGAGACTTTTCCATACATTTCATTTATACTCACATGGACATTGATCCATTTACATTTATTTTTGCACAAAGTATTATCTTCATTAATTTGTCCTATTACCAACACATAATATTTCCAACACTTAATTCAATAAAGACAAAAAATTCTAATGCTTGAAAAAAAAAATATCACTCGACATCTAGACCCATCAATGGGTGGTTACACCTATGGGTTGGGGAACCGACGTCGGGAACTCTTTGATTTTTATATTATTTAATTAAAAAAGATAATACGAATAAACCAATTTTACATTTCTTTAAGTACCAAAGATTCAACACTTAAAGATAAAAATATTAAATTTTAAATATCGTTTCCTACTTTAATATCATTATTTGAATAAAGACTTTACAGTAAAAACTGCATTTGATCATTATTAAAGAAAGAGGTTTTTATTTTTATTTTTTGGAATTGAATCATCCATGATTTTAAAAAAAAATTCTAAATATCAAATTCTTAAATTTTACATATTTAAAAAAATTAAAACTTACACTACTGGTGCTTTTCATTTAAAAAAGTTCAAATGTTGTAGTCGAATAATTTTTTTAAAAAAAATTAAGTATTGATATTTAATTTTAAGTATTAATTTTTTTAAAAAATTAAATTTTGAAAAAATTAAATTTTTTTTAAAAAATGGAGCCCCAACCGTTGCTGGTTGGGGGCTCCAAGAGTTCTTGACCATGCTTTCCCAAAGTTATAATTAATGTCTCTTTTTCCAAACCCCGTCGATACCTAAATTATTGAGTGATTCGACCAGCAGCAGATTGTTTGACTAGCAATGCAGTTATACGCAAAACCCAAACCACTCACAACCTTTCATAGTGAGTACGACATCATTCCCAAAGAAATAGGGGCGATACGAAGCCTTGTGGTGGTTAGAAATAAATATCACCAGGGGTCACATATTTAGTTTAAGCCTACCATCTACAAACTTAACAACAACTCGCATATTATAAAATGGTTATCACGCGCATTTATATAATTAATGTGTAGAATCGAATCATGGTAATGGAAGGATTAAAATATGTAAAATGATAGAGACTTGCATAGGGTTAAAGAACACGATGAGAGGGTTAGGAACTTGCCTTGAAACGACCAATTCTCGACTTGCACACACTCACGTTAGCTCGAAGCCTTCTTGGCTGCCACCCTATGCCCATATTCCATTTTTGAGCCTCTAGCACGCTCTTAGAGCCCCAAATTAATTTTTATTTATTTTTTAATTTTTTGGAAATTTTGACTATTTTTTCCTATTTTTCTCTTTTTTTTTTTCCATATTTTTCTTTATTTTTTATTACTTTTCTTTTTTCTTTCTTTTTATTTTTTCTTCATTCTTTTTTTTCTTCTTCATGTGCATAGCCCATCTGTGTGCAATGTCGCTGCTGGTCAGCACCGCTTGGGCTTCCGCTAGCCACCGTTGCAGCTAGCCTAGCTAATACCGACCGTCGCCATCGGCCGCCTCTGGCCACAAGCCACCGCAGCTGGTCCCCTATGCCTTCAACCATCGATCGTCGCTGCTACTTCAGCCATCACCAACCACTGACCCTCCTAGCCGCTTCACCGCGACCACCTTCCACCGCCGCTAAGACCCTAACCAGCCTCCATAACAACCACAATTGCTACACAACTGCCCCTACCACTGGCCGCTGCTTTGCCGCACAACCATGGCCGATCGATGCCTTCGGCCGCCACCGGCCACCCCTGGCAGGCCACTATTGTCGCTTCAGGCTGGCCAGCCAGTATATATAAATATATATATGAGTGTGTGTATATATATATATATGTGCCTATGTATGTATATATGTATGTGTGTGTTTGTGGGCGGGAAGATTATTAATCGCAGCCATTGAAATGTATCAGAAATTCATCCCAGCCATTGAAGTGTCTTTCTTATACATTTGATACATTTTCAAAAACCCTCTTGTCTTATTATATATATATATATTATCTATTAAAATGGCGCACAGTGAGCAAGCAAGGAATTGAGGAGGAGATTGGAGAGCTTTTGGAAGTGGCGCATTGTAACGACCTGTCAGAAGGGCTTAGAATTATTGAGAATTATTTAGCTAATTTTTGGCTTAAGAGAATTTGTCAATTAAATATTTAATGTGACAATTTAGGAATTTTTTAATGAGAGAATAGCATTTAAAGGCATTTAAATTATGTAAAAATTAAATGCAAGGGCATGAAGGTAATTCTAGAGTTTTAAATGATAATTTCCTATTATTAGGAATTATTTAATTAAAAATATTATGTAATTGGGAGAATCCATAAGTGAGAAGGTTTGGGTTTGAAGTCTCCAAGTTAATTTAGAATAAGGACTCCAAATTATAAAAGGAGAGAGAGATGGGCATCTAGGGCTATTTCTTTATCTATATAAAGGCACATAAGCCAAAGTGTTCTTCACCCCGTGTGAGGAGCAGAGCCAAAAAGTCTGTGAGTTGCAGAAGTTGCTTTGCATAGGAGGTCTTATTAAAAGTGTTTGATCTGATCGATATCACACGGCAAGTATCTTCCCTGTAATCCCTTCTATTACAGGTTCATATTAGTTTTGTTTTCAGATTATTCCAGTTCTTCATTGTAGTTTTTAGATTTATATCAGTAAGTAGAGATGTATATAAATATGTGTGTGTGTGTGTATAGCAGTGAAGTTATGAGCAAGTTTTATTACTCCTTCTCCATTTTGGATTATGAGTTCTATTACATCTACTCCATTTTGGATTACAAGATCTATTACTCCTTCTCCAAGTTATATTACTCCTTCTCCATTTTGGATTGCGAGTTCTATTACTCCTTCTCCATTTTGAATTGTGAGTTCTATTACTCCTTCTCCCATTTGGAGTGCAAGTCCTATTATTTTTTCTTTCTTTTGAGTTGCAAGTTCTTTCCTCCTTTTATTTCTTTTATAGGCAAGTTCTCATATATGCATGATCTTTATAACAATTCAATCAAATATTATCTTTGAATCATCCTTAAAGTTGTTTCATATCGATTGTGATTTGTTTTCCCAAGATTTTATTCAGAATAGTGTAGAATCATTAAGTTTTGTTATAAATTCAGTCTCTGTTAGCGTTCATGTTCGTCAAATTTAATTACAGATATCCAAATAGGTCTTCCCATATCCAAATGAGTTATAAGTTTTGTGTGTGTGATATCCGAATGGTTTTTCATACATTTGGATAGCTCACATCCGGATGCCCTTCCTTTCTATCTAGATAGGCCCAGTATATCCGGATGTCCTCTCAAGTTTTGGAATTTCATATTCGAGTGCCTCAGTGAGATACCCGGATGACCTGAATCATATTCGGACGTTCTAGTTCATATTCGAATACAACACAACATATCCGAATAGCTTCTAATTTGAACACCAATGTATGCAGATGAGACTTTTTCATATTCGGATGTCTTTCCTCATATCCGAATATCCTTCCTAATATTTGGATGGCTTTTCCAAAAATCCAATTGAACTTCCAGTACAACTTAATTCAAGTTTTATTCAAATAAAAATATTCAATACCTCAAAATATTGAATTTATATGACAGAAAATAACAAGTTAATCATACCTACACCATGATACATAATTCATAGAATCTTTGTATTCCAATATATTGAAGATTAGATTACATATTTAGCGTTTATTATGACATGATCAGCATTATTTTGTGGGATTATGTGCATACATCTCAGTGTGAGCATTGAGCATGACTTTCTATGGAGCACTACATATCGTGTGCTAGCATGTATGTGAGCATTGCATATGCGTGTCAGGCAGCTAGTCTACGGGAATCCCACCAGTTTCAGTTTCAGTTTATGTGTTGCTCACCTGGTGACGACCAGGGGGCTAGGGGCTGATTACCCACAGTATATGCTTACAGTTTTTATGTATGTAGGATTAAGATCAGTCAGGTATGTATTACAGATTGTGTGGGCCTTTGTGCCAAAGTTGCATACTTGCATTTAGTTTACAATTTATGTGCATTACACTTTTGTGAATACAAACAGATAGTGATTATACTCAGTACAAGTTCAGTAAGTAATTTATTAGTATCGATATTTTTTGATTCAGCTTCAGTTATTTTTTCCAGCTTATTACTTGCTAAGCTTTGTAGCTCATTTTGTACTCTTCACCATTCTAGTTCTTAGTGGGGAGTACCAAATGTAGGGCCTAGTAGCGTTGGTTAGTAGTGTGTGTACGTGGAGCCACTCAAGAACAAATGATGTCTGAGAGTTTTATAGTGTCTTGTCAGTTTAGGATTATTTTATATTTCAGTTGAGGGATTTTCCCTTAGATAGAGTTTATGGTTTTCAGTATTGTGTTGACTCATAGTTTTTATTTCTATTTGATTGAGATGTTCAGTTATGGTATCAGAGTTTAGATTTTCAGAGAGTTTCATTTCATTTCATCTATTTTTCATGTAGCATCTCTTCTTGGTCAATTCTAAGAAATGGGGTGTTACACGCACGAGATTGGAAGGCAAGGAAGCTAAGCCTCACACACAGGGACACCTCACGCAGATGTTTTTTAGATTTGGATAGGAGTTTTTCTTCTTTTCTATTCAATTTCTATTTTTATTTTTATTTTAATTATGTATAGTTAAATTATTTAACTAGGTTTTGAATGAATTTTAATTTTGGGATTATGTGATTCTTTGTTTAGTTTGATTCAAAACTCGATTGTTATTTGCATGAAAATTTTATATTGTTGTGCTTAATATTTTAAAAGATTGGTCACATTTTAATGATTGAATGATTTATGCATGACTAACTAAAGGATTGTTATAAATTAGATCCATAGACAATATAAATCATATGCTTGACTATGATATCGAGAGATGATTAGCTCATTTGTGGGAATTGAGGAGTGTTAATGAGTCAAATTCCCTTATGAGATTAGAGGTTTTCAAAGAACTTAATGCTTATTTATTCTTCTGACATTTGTTCAAAGATTTGATAGTGAAATTGCATTAATAAAGGAATAATATGACTTGAGAAAGCTTATTAATTAATTGAGGAAAATCCACCATCACATACAAATAATTATAAAATAATGTAAGGGTATTTTTGATTTTGAATCAGGTTGAATAGATAATTACATAACCTAAATTAAATAAAATCTAAACCCTAGTACATTCATTAATTAATTTTTCTCATAAAGAATTTAGTTTTCCATTTATTTTTCTTTTTATTCACCCGATTAATTAATTAGTTCAACTTAGGTTAAATTAAAATTATTTTTGGTATTGTGATCTAGTTCTTGTGGGATCGACATTCGTTTATCACTATATGCATATTTGATTAAGGTACACTTGTCTAAATTAATTATGCATAAATTACACATCACTCGTCTATAAATAAACAAGCTATCATTCCAGAAAATATATGTCTCTGATAATAGTTTTAATTCTAATGCACCATGGGATTTCTCTCTCCAAGTCAATGTCTCAAACACTCCAGAGGAGAGGAAAAAAATGGCATCTATACCCTATGCTTTTTCCACAGGTAGCATAACGTATGCTATGCTATGTATCAGACCTGATATCGCATAGGCTCTAAGTGTCACGAGAAGATATCAGTCTAATCTAGGTGAGGAGCATTGAAAAGCTTTGAAAGGGATTTTTAAGTACTTGAGAAGGACGGACACTTTCATGGTTTATGGAGGAGGTGAACTGAAACTGAAATGCTTTACGGATTTTAGTTTTCAGTCTGATGTAGATGACTCAAAATCTATGTCTGGTTATGTATTCACCCTTAATGGTGGAGCAATCTGTTGGAAGAGATCCAAACAAGAAACAACTACACATTCTACCACTGAGGTTGAATATATTGCAGCATTAGATGCCGCAAAGGAAGTAGTTTGGATGAGAAACTTTATCTTAGCCTTGGGAGTGGTTCCTACTATGGTTGATCCAGTTATCGTGTATTGCGATAACAATGGTGCAACTGGACAAGCAAAGGAACTAAGGTCTCATCAAAGATCCAAACACATATTGCAGAGAAACCTTTTAATTTGCGAGATAATTGGTCGAGGTGACATTCAAATGTCAAAGGTCGCATTAATAGAGAATGTAGCAGATCCCCTCACAAAGCCATTGTTACAGCAAGTTCTTGAACGTCATCTTGAGAATATGGGCTTAAAATACATAAAAAATTAGCTTTAAGGCAAGCGAGAGATTGTTAGTGATATGCCCCATAAGCCAATTATATTTTATGTAAAGGATCATACTTTTCATTGTGATTCTTTTTATTCAATCAATTATTATTTTAAAGGCATTATTTTTATTTGTCATTATTTATTGCAATCTATATTTGACAAAGTCCATAAATCAATTAGGCTCATGGAATATGGTCATGCATAGAGATGACGATCATGAAACATATTTTTTTATAAGCCTTAATCTTAAATGTTCCTAGTCATAGAGTTATTAGGAATGAACACTAATAACTTAGATAGACTAGCACATATGATGCATGCTCAATTGGGAGAATGTCTTGTTTCATGAACATTGGTGTGAGGACACTAGTACATATATGTGGGTGCTTATTAGAAGAATAAGTACAATGAGCTGACCAGCTACAAAATTCCTGATAATTATTATTAAATGCTAAATTGGAATTCTTATGTTGTAATTGTGCATACTAGTCCTTAGACTTGAGACATCATAGTAGTCTTATATTTGACTGGTTACGCCTTGGTATTGTTTGGATTCTAAAGGAATCGTTAACAAACTGTCACTAGGCATGACCTTGTCACATATGAAGGTTTATGAATGTCAATAAAGGATTTGTCACTTATCGAAAAGATAAGAGGATATTGTAACGACCCGTTCCCGGGTTTATGCCATTATTGATATTTATTTTAGATTGGTTAAGATATATATATATTTTGTTTTTATTTATTAAAATGGAAAGAAAAATGGAAATAGCAAAGGAAATGGCAAGGTTGTGAAATGGTGCTAGAGCAAGGGCAAAATGGGGAGAATGGAGGGATATATAAGCAATCTTGATTTCAATCCTCTTCACTCTCGTTCTTCTCACCTTCTTCAAGTTCCATCTTCTTTGAAATTAAGCTCTAGGAAGAGATTTGGTGGAGGAAATTAGAGGGCTTTTACTTGGAAGCTTGAGGATCTTCTTCTTCTCCACTTAAATCACCCATTGAAGCAAAGGAAATCTCCTTGTTGTTCTCCATCCTTTCTTTTTTGTTGGATGTAAGTTCTCTCCCTTCTTTTCTTCTAAAAGCAAGTTCTAAACTCTCTTTGCTTTCTTTTGAATCCTTTGGCTTTGATGTTTTTCAAGAAAACCTTAGTTTTGAAAGCCATGTAGAAATGGTTGTAAATCTCTCAAATCCCTTGTTTTATTTCCTTTGTTTCATTTGGGTCTTGAAATAAAGGTTGTAGTACCCTTTTTGAATGAGGGATTATGGTGGAATTGGAGTTTATTGGAGTATTAGAAGGTTTGGAAGGGGTTTGAAGGGTTTCAGGGTGTTTTGTTCGTCATTTTTGGGTTCTAGAGGTTTAACGGTCAACTTTGGGGTGTTGGGAGTCGACTTTGCATGAAGGGTTCTCGGCTAGGTCGACTTTGGGCATGTGACAGTCGACTTTGCCTAGAGAGTCGACTCCCGGGTGTCGAAAGTCGACTGCCGCGGTAGGCTGCATTACGCACCCTGTATGGTTTTTACCATAACTTTTTCTATAGATATCCGATTGATAAACCATTTGAATCGTTGTAAACTAGACTCGATAGGATTTGTTTTGGTATATAATTGAACCCATTTGGACAACATTTGAGTAGTCTATTATTGTGAGCTTTGAAGGGTTCGATTCTCCCTTCTGTTTGTTGTGGAATGAAGCTAGGTTGTTGTGGTAGGTTCTCATAGAGGTTACTATGGACAAGATTATGTGTAAATGATCAGTATATATTCAGTTCATGGTCAGGTCGTATGCATGCAAGAGTTTGGGATATGCATTGGGGGTTTCATGTGACTGAGTGCTTGTCACATGACCATGATATTTACTTGTTAGTTGTTAAGCATGAGCATTTTCATTTGGCGTGTGATTTACTAGTTGGGCGAGGCTTGGCAGGATGCTTGGCTTATGGGGGCTTTGTATCTTGTCCAGTTTACTATGCCACCCCTTATGTGTTGCATTTGCATGAGTTTTGGCACCAATTTTGAGATACAGCTGTACGGTATCGGGCTTTCCTGAACCGAGTTATTAAGGATGCCTCGGCTTGCCTAGCTTTTTATTTTGGACGCTTATGCATGCCAACGAGTGTGGTCGCTCCCACTCGAGCGAGCTTTGGCTCGTAGTTTAGAGACAGTTGCCTTCAGAGCAGTAGCAGGTTTGTTATTAGGACTTGGGTGCTAATGCATTTCTTATTTGGGCCCCAAGATCCAGTATGTGAGCATTGTTACTTTTCAGTTGATACCTGCTTCATTTTATGATTGTACATGGCATGTTATGCATGAGTTATAGTTTGTTATGTACTTGAGAGGTAAGTGTACTCTTAGTGCCTATTCTTTGTGCCTTCCTTTCTTATGAGCTTGCTGAGTCATTTGGACTCACCTTGTTTCTCTTCATTCTAGGTAAAGGCAAGGACCCAGTCATAGGCAAGTCTAGCGATTCCCGACTTATGGGTTAGACGGTGTACAGGGCCATGCAGACCTAGCAGTGTCAGCCTGGGGTCTTTTTTGTGCATTTTGTCGCTTTCGGACTGTATTTTTCTTCAGTTTATTTGGGTCTGTATGGATTGTATTTATTTTTGTGGCTGGTGTGCCAGTGATGTATGTTATGCATGCTTGGGCTATGTAAGCCTAGAGATCAACTGTTGTATAGCAGATTGAGGTTTTGAAATGCATGCCAAGATGGCAAGTTTCTTTTCTCAGTTTTCTTTTGATATTTATTAGCGGTATGCATGACAGGTCTTTTGAGATCAGGTTGCCTCTAATTTAGTAGGCCACCTGCTCTGGTTCTTTGGGGACCTGGGTGGGGGCCTTATAGATATCCTATGTATTCCAATAATTTCATGACTGTGTAAATCTTTGCCAAGGTGTGGTGGAAATGGAAAGGTGTTTTGATTTCACCCATTAAGTCATAAATTTGGAATGGATACATAGTTATTGAATAGTTAGGGTTCTACATAAAACCATACCCTAAATTCAATCAGGACATTGACTGATGAAAGGATTTTATTGCACTGCAATTGCAATTGAAAAGGTCTGCGTATATTTCATCATTAGCTAGGTATTTATGGCATGTTGCTAGACGTTAATCAAGATATGTAGGGATTTTAGAATTAATTAGATTTATTCCAAAACTATTAATTAAAGAACTTAATTAAAAAGTCCATGAGATGTGTTTAAATTAAACCAATAAGTTGGTCCCTAAAGTAGCCCAATAGAGTTGGGTCCTACATTTAGTCTAATGGTGAACCTAAGGGGTCACACACTTTGATTGAGCTCATTTTATAATATAAGGAGAGAACCAACCCAATATGATTAGGGTCTGACCCTAAAACATTTAGGGTTTTGTTTTAGCATGATTAGGGTTTTGTGCTCTATAAATATGCCGCTTCTAAACACTTAGAGAATAGAAGAAATTTTTGTGTTCTCTCTCTCAAAATCGTCCAAGTTGCTAGCACAACTTGGGATGTCGTGGAAAGGGCTGATCGTGTGGCCTGACTTAAAGGATTTTGTGCTTGCGTCTCTGCGGATCGGAAATATACAAAATCAAGGGCTACACGGTCATAGTTTCTAACACATACTAGAAGATATAAGATAACCACAAAATGAAGCTAGAGAGATTTACTACGATCACAAATCCGTGATAGCAAGGGCAATGAATCCAGTTTACCACAGTAGAACTAAACATATTGGCATCAAGTACCACTTCACTAGAGAAACTGAAGCATGATATTTTTCTTTTGGTTTTGATGATGCAAAAGTAAGATTAAAATTTTGGATGTCTTTCAAACAAAAATCAATTTTAATTACGCTAAATTAAATGAATTCACACTCTTTTTGTAACGACCCCTTAGAGGGCCCAATATTTATTTAGAATTATTTTGGTTATTTCTTGAGTTAAAGGAATTTGTCGATTTAATTTTAATGTGGCAATTTAAAATATTTTTAATTGAAGGAATAGCATTTAATTCTTTTTAAATTATGGAAATTAAATGCTAGGATGTGAAGGTCATTTAGAAATTTGTGATTAGAATTTAATTATCTAATTAAAATTATTTCATGATTGGGAGTCCATGCGGGAGATGAAGTTAAGAGTCTCCAAATCGTAGTAGGAGATTGAGAGATGATTTTTAGGGCTTGTGATGCTTATATATATTCAGTCTATTAGTCATAATCTTCTCATGCCGCTAGAGGAGATTTCTATGAACAACATCAGTGTTTGCATAGGCAAAGTGGTTTAGCGAATCGTTAATTCGATCGATCATAAGGTAAGTTCTTCACCCCGTAATCCTTTCTTGTGGGAGTTCATTTAGCATTCGTTATCAATTCATTCAAGTCTCTTTGATTGAGTCCTCAGATTTATGTAATAGACAATAGATACGTAAATATATATATATGCGTAGAACAGTGAGTGCATGAAGAAGATATGCATGAGTCTTTAGCGATTCTTTTAAATATGATCTTTGAAACATGATAGCATATGTTTTCAGATTAAACAAGACTCTTCGTTCTTGTTCCCAGTTTTTTATTAGTTTACATGCATATGTATATTCGTAGTTATATCAATTATCCAGTGAATTATGATAAGCTATGCATAATTTTTACAGCATTTTCTTTCATAAACGATTGATTGATCCATCTTGATATTATTCTATATCAATTGGGATTGTTTTCCCAAGATTTCTTTTGGAATGGTGTAGTAATGTCAAGTTTTTGATTCAAGATATGGTCTCTGTTATTGTAAGCTTCATTTTGTATGAGTTTTCAGTCATTTGAATGAGCCTCTTTGTTATTCGAATGAGTTCTTAGCATTATCGTATCATTCGTATGTGTTTATGAAGTTTTGAGTTTGTCATTCGAATGAGTCCTTGAAGATTTAAGTAAGCTATTGCTTTGTATAGTCTAGCATTCGAATGAGTCTCTCTGTCATTCGAATGACCCGTGAGTATTCCATTCATTCATTCGAATCGGGTATTGTTGCATTCGAATGAGTTGCTTTCTGCCCGTTCAAATGTTGGAAAATTGTCAAATTCATTCGAATGAATGTATGTCATTCGAATGAGTCTTTGAAAGATCCGAATAGCCTTTGTTATATATCATCTATCATTCGAATGAGTTTCTGCCATTCGAATGACCTTAGTGTAGTCCATTCTTTTTCATTCGAATGGGCTGCTGCTTCATTCGAATTGCTCCCTTATGCTTCAACAGTCACCCGAATAGTATCATATGGCATTCGAATGACTTCCAGTAAATTCTGAATGCAAGTCTTAAATTTAATATAAATAATCAATTCTTCAAATATTGAATTTTTATGCCAAGATATGATAAAATCCAATATGCCATGCCCATACTCAGAAATTGTAGAATCTTTGTATCTCAATATAGCTGATAAAAATCATATACCATGTTTAGCAATTAATTATAACATGATCAGCATTTCTCTGTGAGATTATATGCATACATTATGGTATGAGCATTGAGCATGACTTTATATGGAGCATTACATATCGTGTGCTAGCATTTATGTGAACATTGTATTATGCGTGCCAGGCAACTTGTCCGCGGGGATCCCACTAGTATCAGTTTTAATTATATCTCAGTTATGAGTTGCTCACCTGATGTCGACTAGGGGGCTATGGGCATATTGCCCACAGTATATGCTTACAATTTTTATGTTTGTAGGATTCAGATCAGTTAGGTATGTATTACATTTATGTGATCCTGTGAGCCAAAGTTGCATACTTTCATTTATTTTATGACTTATGTGCATTACATCTCGTAAATGCAACCTTACAGTGATTCTTATATCTCTCAGTACAAGAATAGTTATAATCTTTTTGAGTATCGATATTTCTCGATTCAGCTTTAGTAATTCTTTCTAGCTTATTACTTGCTGAGCTTTGTAGCTCACCTTGTACTCTTCACCATTCTAGGTCCTAGCGGGGGAGTACCAGATATGGAGCCTAGTAGCAATGGTCAGTAGTGTGTGTACGTGGAACCGCTCAAGACAAAAGATGTCTGGGAGTTTATTAGTTTATTAGTTATAGTGTTTGTCAGTTTAATATTAGTTTACATTTCAGTTGAGGGATTGTCCCTTAGATAGAGTTATGGTTTTCAGATTATGTTGGCTCAGAGTTTTCTTGATTGAGATATTATTTTATGGTATCAGATTTCAGTTTATCAGTTAGTTTTATTTTGTTTCCCCATAGTACCTCTTCTCGGGCAGTTCTAGGAGAAGGGGGTGTTACACTTTTCCCTAAGTCACTCATGTTCCTAACTTATTTGTTTTGACAAAAACACATTGATTCTCAAGTCTCAAGATGTTTCAAAGTATGTCAAAGTGTTTTCTAAAACATATGTTATTCATGTTTTAGAAAATTGGAAAAATAAAATATTAAAATTCAAATAAATCTCAAAATATTGAGAATTTAAGTTAAAGTGTTCTAAGGCAAAAATAGTAGGATCTGCCAACTGATTCTCTTAAGTCAATCGACTAATGGGAAATCCTAGCTTTTATTTGTCGATTGATGTCTTGTAATTTATCGACCGATAGCATGCTCATTGCCATGCATCTGTCGACTGATCTCTCTTGATCTTTTGACCGACAGAATGCATGTTGATCCTAAATTTCCAATAATTGCCTAATCTGTCGACTAATCATCTAGGGTCTGTCGACTAATAGAATGCATGTTAATTCATTTTCATTTGGTATCTACATTGCATCTGTCAACTAACCTCTCTTTCTGTCAACTGATTTTTGAATTTATGTACTAATCTATCGACCGATGCTTTGCATTTGTCAACTATCTTTTTCAAAAAAATTAATAACGGCTACTTTTGGAAGCATTAAATGCTTCCCAACTATCTCAACCTGTTAGATTTTTGGAAGCTAGCACCCACAACTATAAATACATGGTTGGTGGATCATTTAAAGCTCTTAGAAGAGTTTACCTACCAAGCTCACAAGTGCCGAAAAATATTTATTGTGCTTAAATCTTTATTCTCTTATAAAGCCTTGTATTGTATTGTTATATCCCTTCAAGCCTTGTTTCTTCTATTAAGAGAATCTGTAACTAAGAGGTGAAACTCTTAAAATCTTTCTTTTCATATTTATTGTATTTCCTAGCAAGAGCTAGAGGGCCTACTTTGTGTGTACAAGGATTGTAACCTAGTCTTTGGACTAGAGGACCCGCTTGGCTCAAGTACAGGGTCTTTTTTTAGTGGATTGATTTCAAGATCCTTAGTGAGAAACTAAGGCTGCGTTCTCTTTGCATTTCAATTTTCAATTTTGAGTTTTGAATTTATTTTCAGTTTTCTGTTTTGGTAGTTTATTTTTAGAATATTGAAAATATGTTCTCTTTGTCACTTTGAAAAACTATTTCTTAAAACAGAAAATTAGAAAACGCATTCTCTTTAAAATTTTGAAAATATTTTTTTAATAATATTTTATTTAATAAATTTGATTATTAAATATTTAATGTTAATATATTATTAAAAAATATATACATTTTAAAGTTAATGAATTTTGTAATATTTTTTTCCATTATAATAATAAATTATGAATAAATAAATAAATAAATGTGTTTTGAGTTTAGAGTTTGTTTTGGATGAAAACACTTAAAACAACTTTTTTGTTGTTTTGTGTTTTTTTTTACAATTTTTTTTATTTTCAAAAATACATTTTTAAAAATAACAAAGAGAACATGTTTTCATTATTTTAGAAAATCGAAAACTAAAAATGACTTGAAAATAATAAAGAGAACGCAACCTAAGGTAGTGGACTAGACTTGATTAAGCTGAACCACTATAAATCCATGTGTTCTCTTGTGCATGCTTTCATTGTTTTCATTAATCATTCCAATCATTTCTCTTTTTATCACTTGTATTATACTTTTATCTTTCAATAAAAAGATTTTAGATTTTTCAAGCAATTTTTTTTAAGTATCCCAATTCACCCTCGCTCTTGGGCATTGGTGCCATTGCTATACAATTATATCAAAGCAAATAAAAAAAATAGAACTCAAGCACTACAAGACCAAATAACAACTAGCAGATATTTTCACCAAAGCACTGTTAAGAGGAAAGTTTGAGTAACTACGAGAAATGATTGGAGTTTCAACGCTCATAATTTCTCTCAATTTCTCGATTAGACAAATTTTGATAATTATGGGGTCCCCACCATCGAAGACCCCGCATTTGCAAAATTCGAGAAGGGTTCAATAGAAAAAATGGCATATACACAAAACCCAATTAGAAGCATCACACATATTCCCTGATATTGACAATGGAAGCCATGCTCATACATCATTGCTCATAAACATATACATATTAGGGTCCACATACCCACCATATCCCCTTAGGGGTACAACCTAGAACATGAGTAGAACGTAACTTAGTATTACACATCTCAAAAACACCCCCCAATGACCTTTCAGTTGAGACAACTCTGGACACACATCTACCCCACGACCCCAACTTCACTTCACTCGCTCACTTCTTTAGCCTTACCTTTACTTGGAATGATGCAAGCAAATATGAACCACAAAGCCCAACAAGAATAACTGAAAGAAAGTGAGCATAAGAATCAGGGGTATTGAGAGGCAAATAGAATCATGAATGACATTTAAGGCTCTTACGCCACACCACTTACATCACTCTAAATGATACAAGATGTGTAACGCCGCGTTTTTCCCAAGCATGCGTTAACTCGAGATTTTAGGGATATTTTTTTTTTCCACAATGATTCAACATACACTCAATGTAAATTTAACCCTGACAATCTTGATCTACCATCTTAGCAAATTAATTTAAAATAATAAGCTAAGACTAGTAATTTCAATCATATCAGCGAAAGCAGAATCGAAACCTCGATAATACCAAACCATAATTCCTTTACTCATAATATAGAATTCATACCATCGATGTTCAACATGACATCACCAAAATAATATGTCTACAGCTGAATATCTCATACATAATAAAAAAAATACAAAATATCTATTATGTCACTATTAGCTACATCTCGATAATGCCCTTTCCCTTAGTGCTGTAGTTTTCACCTAGAATGTTTGAATATTTCAGGGACATAGTCCAAATTATATGCTGAATCATCTAAGTAAGAGTTTAAAAATATTTCATGAATATATGCAAGACCATGAAAAAAACCCGACATATTCCGACATGTCCCAGCCTAAGGGAATCCCACACAGCACTTAATCTTTACTGGGGAAAATGCAATCTCTCTAAAGGCAACACAACCAGATAGACACATTGGCATAACTTGATCCTACTTAAGAAGGACAAACTCAATGCATGAACCTGGGTATCACCCCTAAATCATGTTAGGTATTACGCTCCCACTCCAAAGTATTCTAGATCTCAACACAACCCTGGCCACAAGATGATCAACACTATCCCTGGAATCAACGTCCACCTAGGCAATAATGTTATTTCTCAAAGGCATCTGGGGTGGTGTCCACTCTCAGCCCCTGCCACTTGAGCCAACAATTGGGGTGGTGTCCACTCTCAGCCCCGCCACTTGAGTACCTATAACGCCCCGCTCCTACTTGTGGGGGCCACCAGTGAATAATTGATCGGATTACTCACCCGACACACCAAACATTGAAAGGTTGGACTATGTTTCAACAGGCAACACCGTAGGTGGGAACTAGGCTTCGTCTTTCCTTTTGCTCCATTTGAGGAATCGGTCTCAACATCAAACAAGGAAACACAACGGATCGGGACCCGATACTCGAGTAAGCTTCACCTTTCTTCAGCTCGCCTTATAGCAAGCTAAAGGTGACCCAGGTACAAAACTAGCATAACAAACATTTCACTGAGTATTGAGGATTTATGGGAACATACCTCGCTGATCTTTACCCGATCCGAACTTGGCTCCAATAACTAAAGCCATATTTACAACACGCAATCTCACAATCATCTATCACGCTATGATGAATACAACAACTAGATACATCTGGTGCTCAATAACGCTTACATTCAAACACATGAATACATATAAGAAAATATAGGAGAATACACAACAACACATCTCGGGAAACAATGCTAGTTGCCATAGCAGCCTCCCGGCACCATCCCTGCTTGCATATAGACTTGCATTATCTATAACATGAGGTAAACCTTATGAGTCATAAAGACTCTGTAAGGGTGCAATGCATGAGTAAATGAAGCATGAGAGAGCATGTAATGAAAAATGCGATGCAAATGGGTAGTCTTCCATGCCATTATAACCTCCTTAGGTTAAGGCACCGACCAACCCTTCCCCAAACACTAGTCCTCGATATAGCCATAGGTACACTAGAACACATATCATGCAGATGTGACCACTACATGCAACTCATATCTAAACACTTACAAATGCAAGCAAAACCCATACCACTTCGGGTCATCCCTTACCTGGCTCGAAACTTCATCTCTGCCTTGGCACGAACTCTAGCCTGAGCCTCGAACTCTTTTAGGACCACTGCCTCCCTGGTCGACCCTAGATGCAACCACACAAAACCCAACTCCATTAACATCAGACATTAAACCAAAGCCCTCATCTTCGCCATACATTGCAAAACCATCAATCAACAAATTTCCAAACAACCCCGACATAGGGTTTAATCCAACAAATAATTATTCCCCATTATCTCTCATAATGAAATTAACTTGAAAAGAAATTATAAATTTACCTCAACCAATTTGAAGGAGAAATACAAAAAATGCCCATACCGACGTTGACTCCTGAGCTACCACTTTGCATTCAAATTTCCATTTTCGAGCTCTTGGCACACTCCTCAAGCCTCGAAATTAATTTCTAGAAAATTTTCCACTTTTTTGGAATTTTTTGACTATTTTTTCCCTATTATCTCCCATTTTCATATTTTCTTTTTATTTGATCTTTTTTCTTTTCTTTTCTTCCCTTTCTCCATCCTTCTCCTTCTCCCACGCTTCTTTCTCCTCTGTTCTTCACTGCGCACTGCCACTGGCCGCCCACGCTGCCGCCAGTCCACAAGCCTCCGCCAGTCGCTCCTCGATGCCAAGTGACCACCGGCCACCGTTGCCTCTGATAAGGGTCAATATTTCCTATATCCTAATGAATTATATCCCTATTTTGGCTTTATATTTATGCTTAAAGTAAATAATTATTCGTATTACATATTATTTAAGGATGAAGCAAGGAAGTTGGCTTCTACAATTAATTAGGGGCATAATTGAAGACATTGGATTACCCAATTTTTATTGCTCAAATTCAAAGGCCAATTATGGAGTCTAGAGGATGTTTCAAGTGCACTTGGCCCAACTATCAAATGGAATCCAACCAAAGGCCCAAGACCAATCAAAGGCCCAACAAAGCCCAATTTGTAGAAGACTTTTCTTTGTTTTGTATTTTTTTAGAAATGATTTACCACCTAAAGTCTTTTGTATTCTTATGAGAAGTCCACCACCTAAAGTCTTTTATATTCTTATGAGAAGTCCACCACACAAAGTCTTTTGTATTTTTTGTCTTTTACCTAATTTTCTTCCTCTAGTTAGGTGAATGTTTTGTTGAATAAATTGTGTGGCTTGTATTGCATCTTGTGAGCTATAAATAGCTCACTTTGGTGCATTTGTGAGAATGTTGTTATTACTTGAATCAAAGTTTAGTTTTGTTCTTAGAGTTTCTCTTAGAGAATTGCTCTTCTTCTCTCTCTTGTTTTCTCTTGTAATCTTACTTCCTTTCTTTTTTCTTTTAAATTCTTATGTCATTTATTGTTACTTTATTATCCACCGCCTAAATGGCTGGTTAATTTCTGCCTTTAAATTTCTGTAATTTTAATTCCTGTCATTTAAATTATCCACCGCCTAAATGGCCGGTTAGTTTCTGCTATTTTAATTCCTGTCAATTAAATTCTGTCATTTAAATTACGTCATTTAAATTCCTGTCAATTAATTTTTAAATGGAAATGAGTAGCTAAATCTAATCTTGGGTTAAGGCGAGGACAGTGTCCAATGTTCTTGAATCTCAAGATAAGCCAAACCTCGATGAATGCAAGATTTATCTGAGTTAAACTCGAGTTGAGTGTGTAAATGGTTTTGTGAGTTTGGATTGGGTCATCATCCTAACTTAGAACTCTCATGCCATGTATGAGAGTTGCTAGAATTGGAGATGAGATATACCTAAGCTCAGATGATCAAATCATAGTCTGTAGTATAATACAATTTATAGTGACATCTTAACCTAGAACCCTTATATCATGTATGAGGGTTGCTTAGCTGAGAATCATTCGTATCTTGAATTATAACTACCAAATGATCCTCTGTTTATTTCAGATTAATGTTACTTTTTAAATTGCTATAAGAGATTTATTAGGCATTGGTTCTGAACTCACCTCAACCCAAGACCTTTTTAACATTCCAAAAAAAAAACCTTTTCACAATCAAGAAAACTTAGCTCTCTTTGGATAAATCAACCCGAATGAACAATTCTTTTGTTAAATAAACCTCCCGAGTGAATCAACCCAGACTTGTCTGGAATTTATATTTGTGCTACAACTACACTCACACACTGGTGAGTTTAAACCTCCTCACCATTTCAACACTGAACATCCAAACTGATTAAGGTTATTTAAATTGTAGGGTGAGGAGTGCATCCAGCCTCAGGGCGACGCACCGCGACCCAGCTTCTCGCATGAAATAGCAGCACCAGTGAGCTACCATGGTCGAATGCCACCGCCTCTGGTTCCTCTCACCGATGCCGCCAACTGCTGCTGCTTAAGCCACCGCTGCAAGCGCCTCTTCAGCCATGAGCCTCCGCTAGCCTCCATCACGACCTCCCGAAGCTTGCCGCTGTTATTTGCCTCGCGTCGGCCATGGCCGCCTTCGCTGCTGGCTTCTTCTTCCAGCCACTGGCTTGCTCTCTCTCTCTCGATCTCTCTCATTCTCTTGATCTATCTTCTCTCTCACGCGATGCCTCACTCGACTATGCTCTCCCACGATCTCTCACTCTTAGCTCTCTCTGTTCACTCCCTCTATCTCTCTCGTTCTCTGTGTTTAATTTCAAAGAAGAGGGCACTATTTAAAACTTGGCCTTCAAGCCAATCACACGCACACACATAAAATAGGGAAATTCTATTCACAGCCTTATTATTACTCTTTACAGCAATTCCCCGCCAAAATTTTTCATCATTTTTCAAAAATCCTATTTTACCCTTTTGTCACCCGCACCATATCATCTTCCTTCCCTTTTTACTCCGCACAGTCACTCCATCTCTCTTTCTCTCTCATTACACCCATTTCTTTCTCTCTTACACCCATCTCTCCATCTCTCTCTCTCAATGCGCACACACACAAATATATATATATATATATACAAACACACATAGAGAAAATGGGGAACTTAGCGTTCCCCGACCTTTGGAGGTCGGGGAAGTGTTCCATAGCCGCGGCTGCCATGGCGGTGGCTATGCGTGTGTGTATATATATATATAGGTGTGTGTGTATATATATCGTGTGTGTTTGGATATATACATCATGTGTGTGTGTTTGTATATCTGGGGTTCGGGGGCAGCCTTCATGGCCTCTGACCCCTCTCGGGGCTTCCCCGGCGACAATGGTGGCATCGCGGTCGCCGTCAGCCACGAAAGATGGCCGTGGCCATGGTCGGCTGCAGCTGCCATGGCCGCAGTCTGTGTGTGTATATATATATATATATTTAGGTGTGTGTGAGTGTATGTATATATATATATATATAGATGTGTTTGTGTGTGTATATTCGTGTATATATGTGTGTGTATATTCAGGGAGATGGATATGAGACAAAGAAATGGGTGTGGTGTGAGGTTGTTGTGGGTAAAATAGGAAATTTATAAAATGTTAGTGAATTTTGACGGGGGCCTGCTGTGGAAAGCAATTTTATGGTTGTGAATAGAATTTCCCCGTAAAATATCTATGTATATTCCTCAATTTACACATTTACCCCTCATTAATCTCATCAATTCTACTTAAAAAATTTTAATAATAGCACTTGGGTCCTCCAAGACCTTAATTAATTACATCAAGCCACTTAAATTCTTGATTTCTCCAAAATTAATAACCGATATTTACTTGGAAATGCTGATTTCGTCCATGCGCCTACACGAGACCTTTATTCCACCCGAAAACACATTAAAGTTGCCTTACTCGCAAAATTAGACCACCCCTAGGGTCCCCTCAGCTTTCTGGAGATCCCTTATGACCATTCAGAACTGACACTCATTCGGGCTTATACAAAATTTATTCCAAAAATTATCCCCGTTTAGCCTGCTTCCAGCGTCATTAGCCTCACATCGAGACGCTTACCAATCTCTTGCCCTCTTCCCTAGACATCCAAGTCCCAGGGCATTCCCTGTTGTCGATTTGACAAATTCAATTAATTAATTTCTTGAAACCGACTTTCGGTCTTCCCGGACCACTCGAGGTCCTTTCAACATTACTGGAAATTATTTATTTTACAATACCATGTAATATGGGGTATTATAGTACCGTAGGGTGAAGTATGTCTCAATCTCGTCTCAAGTGGGTCACATAGCATTAATCCTTGGCACGCATCCCGAGTGCTATCACTCTAGTGCCATAACACAGGTTGACACCTCACATCCCACATGGACCACACATAAACATGCCAATGCCACAACATAAATCATGCATCATATAAACTCAACATTTGCATGCACATAATTTAAAATACAAAATTCGATGCACATGTAAATAACCACTTTGGACGAACCATCCATATGCAAATAATCTATCACGGGTAAACTCATTTGTATAAAAAAATCATGTATAGGGTCGAACCATCCAAAATAAACCAAGTTTTTAAGTCAGAAATTAAATCCTATATTTTTAACATTTACAAAAATACAGAAATTACCTCCGGTCATCTTCTCCAGCGACGGCGACCGATGACCTACTTCGATGGCTGATCCGATGACACCACCTTAAAGCCCTCCTCAAAAGGATCACAATGGCACCCTCAGGCGAAGCTTTGCATTTTCTGGCTAGCTTCGAAACACCTACAAACCTTAATGAAACTTCACAAAATTCTCCAGAAATGATCCTTAATACATAGAGAATAAAAGCCCCTTATCCCCGACATCTGATTTGCTCCCAAACATGAGAAATCCAAAGTAAAATCTTTGATGCATTCGGCCACATTTGAACCTCTATTTATACCCATTTTCGAAGCCCAATCGAGCCATACCTGGTCAAATTGATGCCTCTATCATTCTTACAACCATTTAATGGCCTCAAATCATGATGATTTGATATGAATCATCCTTCCCCCAAAAATTTAACGACCACGGCCATGCCTTGCCATTTTTTTTGTCAAATCACGGCCATGTTTGGCCGATCTTGACCTATATCCGATCCTAATCAAACCTCCACGTGGTGGGGCCCATTTTTGTACCCCCATACGGCCTTAAAGACACCGCTCGAAGGCTGGCCGGTGATGGTAGTGGTTAGCGATGGCCATGGCTGAGCTTCCTTCTTCCTTTTCTATTATTTATACTTTGGACCTCATTCTCAAGCCCCTGAATTATCCAATAATTCCATCAAGTCCCTTAAGTTCCAAAATTTTCATTTCAGCCTTGAAAATCCAGAAAACCATCATTAACCTCCCTCTTCCAAAATTAATAAATTACACTTAGGCTCGAATATAAGTAAGATTGTGTTTTTACTGAAAATCCTTTTGTTTCTTTCTGAAACCACTTAAAGGTTGTTCCTTATGCTAAATATGAACCTACTTAGGGTCCCGTTGACTTCCCAAAAGTCCCTTACGATCATTCGGCTTCTCAGGCCGAATCATAGCTGTACCAAAAACCATTTCAGATCCAATTTATTTCTATGCCATAAATCTTATCTTGAGACACTCGCTACTAATGTACCATTTTATTTAGACATCTAAGCCAGGTACTCCCTACATTTGATTCGGCGATTTGTTTTTACTATCAAGTCATTTTTTGACATTTGAAACTCATCTAAATTACATGGAAACTTCATGAAGATATGGGGCATTATAAGATGAAACATGCATTCATGCTCACATGCAATCTTTTAAAATCATAATCATGGGATCGGAGTCCAAAACCATGAGACTGAATTCCATATCATAACCATGGGACTGAAGTCCATCTCTGAGCCAAAGCTTTCTCTACTGATAAATCCCGCAGACTCATTCGCTGCGAGCATCATGAAGCCTTTACACATTTTAAAACCATTTTCGTGCACATGCTCTATGCATCATCATAACCATGCACATTTGTAATGACTTCTCATACATAACTGACACACAATTACCGAAACAACATGCACAAGAGGGCAACATTCATGTGAGACAACATCAAACCTTTGCATGTCCTCAATAAAGCATCATTCCTAAAGGAAGATAGGGTGATACAAAGCCCTATTTGAGACTTGGGTATAAATGAGAACCATGGGCTAATTTATAAAAATGAAAAAAGGGAAATAACTCACAAAATGAGGAAGGACTTGCTAAAATAGAAGCATGAACTTGCAAAAATAGGAAGAGAACTTGTTATTTAGAAAATTAAGAAACATGAACCTACAAAGAGAGGAACTAAACCTGCAAAATAGATGGTTAAGAAACATGAACTTGCCTTAGACAGTGCATTTAAAGCTTCCTATTATTTCTTTTGGCCTTCCCTAATTTCCTATAGTGTTCCTTAGACTCACTTAGACCTTAGGGGGTTTATATAGTGGAGAAAGGAGGGTTGGGTGGCGTTTTGGCCGAGTAGCAGTAGCAAAAGTAACAGGTGGCAGTGGATGGAAGCTGCGTGTCACGCGACAGGGCTACCTAGGGCCCTACAAGGTTCGGCATAGCGGTGCATGGGTGTGCGATCGCGAGCCCCTGCGTGCATGGGCGCCAGATGGCGCCTTGAAATGACATAATTTTGGTGCCTAGATGGGTTTAAAAAACTTCGCCTTTTCCCATGCTTGGCCACAGGTTTGATCTTGCGACCTCCCCTAACCCCTTCATGTGCGCAACCATTTCAACTACATGCTCCCTTAAATATTATAGTGCGCCACTTATATTTAACATGATTTGGTCACCAGTTTCCAAAATTACACTTAAACTCCAATATTTTGAAATATTTACTAAAACACCCTCGACCAAAAATACATTAATTTTAACTATTTTCCCCTTAATTCCTTACACACAAATTTATATTAATTCATAAATAAATGGGCCATTACAAATCCTCCCCCCTTTAAAGAATTTGTGATATTTTACTCTTGCATTTGGTTTTGATGATGAAAAACAAAATCAATTTATTCCCTAAGTCATTTGTCAAGAATATGATTTGTTGGAGATTTTGATTTGTCAAGAATATGAAACTCAAAATGATCTATGATTTTCTATATTAGTTGGAGATTAGCAAAAAACAAGTATTAGGATTTAAAAGAATCTCCTAAAGAAATGTAAATATGTTATAATGAGGACATTTATGTATCAAATTCATTTGTCAACTAAATGCTCTTCATCTATCGACTATGTGCTTCATCTGTCGACTATATGGCATGCATTTGTTGACTATCGTCATGGTTCTATCGATAGCATAATTTAATCTGTCGACTATCAGTGTGTATTTTAGAAGAAGTTTTCTTCATATTTTTGATTTGTCTACTATGCCTAATTTTTGTTCATATAATTAGTCGACTAACCTCTTTAGTCTATCGATACTTTGTGTCTTTGACAATTTTCAACGGCTAGTTCTCAGTCTCCAACGGCTTAAAAATGGCTAGTTTCGAGTAACGCTTTTGGGAAGCCTATAAATATAACTCAAGTATGATCAAGAAGAGGCTAATGAACAAAAATGAGATGATCTGAAGATTACAAATCATTTTATTTGAGCTTACAAGAGTTTGTGCTTTCATTGTTGTATTTTACTCTCCAAGGCTTCGTTTTATTCTTGTAAAGTTATTCTTAAGCCTTGTTTTATTATGAGAGAACTTGTAACTAAGAGTGTTTAACTCTTCTCATCTCTTTTTCATTTGTATCATTTTTATTTTCCCAGCTTCTTGTGCTAGAGGACTTGCTCTTTGAAGCAAGGGATTAAAATACCTAGCTAGGTGCTAGAGGGCTTGCTTGTATAAGCGAAAGGTTTGTAATTTTCTAGTCTTGGACTAGAAGGCCTACTTGGTTAAGTAGGAGGTTTTAGTGGATTGTCTGCAAAATCCTTAATTAGGAGCTAAGGTAGCGGATTAGGCTTGGGTTAAGCCGAACCACTATAAATCATTGTGTTCTCTTGAGCTTGTGTTCCTTGATCTTTATATTTCCAAGCATTCATTTATTGCTCACTTGATTCTCATATTTATCTTACTTGATTTACATTTGTCATTTTATGTGTTTTATGTTTTAAATCACTAAAACATCAATTTGTATCAAAAAGTTTTTCAAGTTCTATCAAGTTTTTAAATCACCCAACTCACCCCTTCTCTTGGGTGTGTGCCATAGGATTTCAAATCTATCAATTGGTATCAGAGCCTAACTCCTTGTTTCAAGGTATAACAACCTAAGGAGAGATCCATGGCTCTTAAGGAAGTTATCCTACTAATATGACACCTTATTTTGATGACTCTTTTTATGATTTTTGGAGAAAAAAAAATTATATATTCATGACATCCATTGATTGTTATTTGCGGAATATAGTGGGAAAGGGTTTTGTTTTAAAACCAAATATGGAATGGGATGATCATGATAAAATAAATTTTTCTTTAAATATTAGAGCTATGTATATTTTACAGCATGCTTTAAGTGATGATATTTATGTTAAAGTTTCTAAATGCTCTAATGTTAAAGATATACTAAACACTCTTGATTCATTATATCTCTCTGAAAAATTTTGTAAGCATGTTAATGAAAGTGTGCAAGGTGAAAATCCATTGAGTCATCAAATAAAAAGAGGAAGAAGAAAGCTCAAATCCCATCTCGTGCTTCATAGCTCAAGAAGAAGAGGAGGTAACCTCTACTTCTACTTACGATTTTGATGATAGTATTGATATTGAACATGTCCATGAGTTTAGTTTTTTGAATGTTGAAAATGATAATCATGATACTTTTTCAAATGAAGAGTTGTTGAATGCTTTAAATGATTTATATAAAATTTTTGAAAAACTATGTTTGAAAAATAAAGCCCTTCAAAAGCAATTAGACTTAGTGTCAAATGAATTGGAAGTTTTAAGATCAAAGAATGAATATTTTCTTGCTTCCAATAAAGAATTTTCAAAGGAAAAAGTTTTGGAAGAATTTGAATTGAAATCCTCAAATAGTGCATTAAATGAGAAATCCAATTTAAAAGAGGAGATTACAAATTCATATGATCATGACAAAGGTGTTGAAATCTTTCATAGTCTAAGAGCAAAAGTCAAAAGCTCACATTCACACACCTATCATGAAATTAAATGCTTTTATTGTTGTAAATTAGGTCACATTGCATACAATTGTCCTTTAAAAAGGAAATCCTATTGTGGTCCTAAAATGAAATGCATTCCTATGGAAACCAAGCCTTCAAATGTTTCTCATGCAAGTCCTCAAGAATCCAAACAAGGTTTGATACCAAAAAATTCTCATCTTTATAAGAATGTGCATAAGGATAAGAAGCAAACAATCTTCACAAAAAGAAAACAAAAATCCTTTGCTTCACATCCTAGCTATTGGTATCAATCTATAAACAAAGGTTTTGCAAGAAACAATCCACATAGGTTTAAAGAAATTTTGTTTCCTAAGAAGGAGCTCCATACTAACAACGGTGAACCCAAAGTGACTTAGGCACCAAAAGCTTGTGGATGATCTATTTGTGTAGATTTGCTTGACATTCAAATGGAGCTCAATGTCAAAGCATTTTGAATGAATTAAGCAAGTAAGAAAAGGGGATGAAGAAGAGATTCAACCCCAAATGATGAATTGTTATCCAAGAGTAAGTAAGATTTTATCATTTAAAATCTTGGTGGAATATTTCTTTCCCTAGACTCTATATGTTTATGAGTTTTGATGATTTTGAATTATGAGTTTGCCTTTATGATTGTGTTGAAAATTGAAAATTTTATCCATAATTATATTAGAGAATAAAATTTGTTTCCCTAAATTTTGTGCTAGTAAATGTTGTCCTAGTAAAAGCTTAAGCACATTAGCATAAGTTAATTGTGAGACATAGAGTACGCATTAATGCCAAATCATGTGAAGTATCTCGTCTCAAAACAAATGAAATAAAGATTATAGGAAATATGATAGAATATATGTATTTATTATTTACTTAGAATTATCATTGTCTAGTATAAAAAAAATGCTTAGTATCAACGATTTCTCAAAATACTTGGCTATGACATAAGAGACTAGGTCATGTGAGCATGAATGTTGCTAACTGTCTATCCACATTATCTTATTGAAGGATTGCCTAAAGCTTATATATGAACAAGATTACATTTGTGAAGCACGAATTAAAGGCGAACAAATAAGTATATCATTTAAACCTACAAATGAAGTTTCAATTCCTAGGCCATAATACTACTTCATTTAGATCTTTTAAGACCTATAAGAGCACAAAGTCTAGGAGAAAAATATTATAGTCTTGTCATTATGGATGACTACTCTAGATTTAATAGGTAATGTTTTCAAAGGCTTAAAAATAGCTAGTTTCAAGCAAAGCTTTTGGCAAGCCTATAAATACAACTCAAGTATGATTAAGAAGAGGCTAATGGACGGAAATGAGTTAATCTAAAGATTACAAATCATTTTATTCAAGCTTACAAGAGTTTGTGCTTTCATTGTTCTATGTTTCTCTCCAAGGCTTTGTTCTATCCCTTTAAAGTTATTCTTAAGCCTTGTTTTCATTGTGAGAGAACTTGTAACTAAGTGTGTTAACTCTTAGCTTCTCTCTTTCGTATGTATCATTATTATTTTCCTAGCTTCTTATGTTAGAGGACTTTGTCTTTGAAGCAAGGGGTTGAAATACCTAACTAGGTGTTAGAGGGCTTGCTTGTATAAGCAAAAGGTTTGTAGTTTCCTAGTCTTGGACTAGAGGTGTAACGACCCATTAGAGGGCCCAGTATTTATTCAGGAATTACTTAATTAATTGTTAAAGTATTTTTTTAAGAGATTTTTCCAATTAATTATTTAATGTGGCAATTTAAAGATTTTAAAGGAAAAGAATAACATTTATTTCTTTTTAATGTTGGAGTTAAAGGAATTTGCCAAGGTGGCAATTTAGATTTTCAATTGAGAGAATAGTATTTAAAGAGCATTTAATTCTAGTTACATATTGTGGAAATTAAATGCTAGGACATGAAGGTCATTTAGAGATTTGTTATTAGAATTTAATTATTAATTAAAGTTATTTTGATTAAGGGATTGAGAATCCATATGATATGAGGATTGAGATATCCATGCGTGAATAGGATTGGGATTGAGAAGTCTCCTAGTTATATTAGGAGAAGGAAATCCAAATTATAAAAGGAGTGGGATTTAGGGTTTTATACCTATGTATAGCCCATTAGCTTTAGTTTTTTCACACCATGAAGAATAGAGAAGTCTGGGAGCAGCATCAATGTCTAGTAAAGGATAGTTTGCAAGCTTCGTTGATCCAATCAGAGAGATTGAAAGGCAAGTATTCTTCCTGTAATCCCTTTTATTACAGGATCATGATAGTTCGATTTCAGAATTTTTAAGACTCTCGTTTTGATTCTCAGTTTAAGTTTATCAGCCAGTTTATATATTCCTATGTGCGTGTTTAGATTAGCGTATCAAAGGCTTCATTGAGCAAGCATCTATCCCTGTAAAACATTCTTACGGGATCATGAATCAATGTTAAATCTCAGTTTTCAATAACTCTTTTGTTGAGTTTTAGTTACAGATAGTGCACGTATATATATATCTATATGTGTGTGTGTATAACAGTGAGTGGATGAAGAAGTTATGCATGATTCTTGTAGCAATTCTTTTAAATATGATCTCCAAATCATGTTAGCATATGTTCTCAGATTAAACAAGACTCTTGGTTCTTGTTCCCAGATCTTTATCAGTTGTGTTTACAGGCGTATGTATATGTGCAGTTATATCCATACCCAATGAGTTTGATAACTGGTGCATAAATCTTTCAGCGTTTGCTTTCAGAAACGATCTCTAATTCATCCTTAAGTTAGTTCATGTCAATTGGTATTGTTCTCCCAAGATTTCTTTTGGAATGGTGTAGTGATGTTAAGTTTTGATTCAAGATGTAGTCTCTGTTATCATGGGTTTTATTTTTGATGAGATTCCAGTCATTCGAATGAGTTTTGAGGCATCTGAATGAGTTTTCAATGTTATCGTAAGTTTTTCCCTTATAATGTATCAGTCATTCGAATGAGTCATGTGTTATCATATTATTTGTATGTGTTTTTGAAGTTTTGAGACTGTCATTCGAATGAGTTTTCTTGTCATTCGAATGAGTCCTTGAAGATTTGAATAAGTTGTTGCTTTGTATAGTTTAGCATTCGAATGAGTCTCTTTGTCATTCGAATGACCCATGAGTATCCCATTAATTCATTCGAATGAGGGTCTTGTTGCATTCGAATGAGTCACTTTTTGCCAGTTCAAAAGTTGGAAGTTGTCAAAATTCATTCAAATGAATTTGTGAGTCATTCGAATGAGTCCTTGATCAGATCCGAATAGCCTTTGTTATATATCATCTATCATTCGAATGAGCCTCTGTCATTCGAATGAGTTTCTGCCATTCGAATGAGCTTGCTATAGGCCATTTTTTTCATTCGAATGGGCTACTGTTTCATTCGAATTGTCTCCTTATATTTCCTCAATCAATTGAATAGTATCATATGGCATCCGAATGGCTTCCAATAAATTCTTAATGCAAGTCTTAAATTTAATATAAATATTCAATAATTCAAATATTGAATTTTTATGCCAAGATATGATAAAATCCAATATGCCATGCCTATACTCAGAAATTTCAGAATCTTTGTATCTCAATATGGCTAGTAAAAATCATATACCATGTTTAGCAGTTAATTATGACATGATCAACATTATTTTGTGGGATTATGTGCATACACATTTGTATGAGTATTGAGCATGACTTTATATGGAGCACTACATATCGTGTGTCAGCATTTATGTGAGCATTGCATTGCATTATGCGCGCTAGGCGGCTTGTCCGCGGGGATCCCATCAGTTTCAGTTTCAGCTCAGTTTATGAGTTGCCCGCCTAGTGGCCACTAGGGGGCCAGGGGCATATTGCCTACACTATGTGCTTACAATTTTTCTGTTTACAAGATTCAGATCAGTCAGGTATGTTTTATCAGATTATGTGGGCCTATGAGCCAAAGTTGCATACCTGCATTTAGTTACAGTTTATGTGCATTAAATTTTTTATATGAATGCAATTAGACAGTGATTATTCAGTACAAGTTCAGTAAGTTATTTATCGGTATCGATATTCTACGATTCAGCTTCAGTTATTCTTTCCAGCTTATTACTTGCTGAGCTTTTGTAGCTCACCTTGTACTCTTCACCCCTTCAGCTTCTAGCAGGGGAGTACCAGATGTGGGGCCTAGTAGCAGTTGTTTATAGTGTGTGTACGTGGAGCCGCTCAAGATAAAAGATGTCTGGGAGTCTGTTGAGTTTTATAGTGTTTTCTCAGTTTAGATCTATTTTATATTTCAGTTGAGGGATTGTCCCTTAGACAGAGTTTGTACTTTTCAGTTTGTAATGTCTCAGACTTTTTATTTCGGTTGATTGAGATATTCATTATGGTATCAGATTTCAGATTACCAGCTAGTTTTATTTTGTTTTCCCGGTAGCACCTCTTCTCGGGCAGTTCTAGGAGAAGGGGTGTTATAGTATTGGTATCAGAGTAGTGTTTTGAGGAGTCTCCCGTACACACATAGGATGTTGGTTAGAATTAGGACTTGTGTCCGTCAGTTAGATAAGTTGGCCCAATTAACAGTATTTTAACCCTAAGTGGTGATGCAGAAAGATGAGTAATAGAGGTGGACGACCCCGTACTCGCAGTCAGGTTGCTTTTAAGCAAGACAAGGTTCTAGTGTCCACACCATGCTCACTAGGAGAGTCTAGTCACGATCTACGATAGGGAATGGTTAAGATGTGAGGTATGTTAGCAGGATTGATGAGGGTGATAGATACCCTAGTTACTAATCAGGTAAGGGAATCACAAGTTCCCCAAGAAGTAGGAGGTATTAGTGGCGATAAGCTAGTCACTCCAACAGCTCCAGTTGTGGAGACAGATATAGGGAGTCATCTATTAATAGGATTTCATGGCCTTCCGACCATCAGCATTCCATGGAGGCACAGATGCAGCAGCAGTTGAGAATTGGATGCTATCGATTATACAAACAATCACTGAGTGCGACTTAGCACATTCTTATTTTGAGGTTAAGCTGAGAAATGGTGGGAGACTGCCCGCTAGAAGATTGGTAATCAAGAACCCACATGGGTCGAATTTCAGCAAGTATTCAACGACGCTTATTACCCAGCATGGGTTAAGAACTAGAAAGTTTTTGAGTTTGTTGAGTTGGTGTAAGGTACTAAGATAATGGCCCAATATGAGGCAGAGTTTACAGCCATGATTATATAGGACTTAGAGTTGGTGTCTACTAAAGCAAATAAGGTTGTTAAATTTCAGAGAGGATTGCGTGCTAATATTATCCATGCTTTTGGAGGAGCTCAGAGTGTGGATTACACCACGATAGTTCAGCGAGCATATGCTATTGAGAGAGACAAAGATGGCACAAACGGCCAAGAATGGAGCAAGTACATGACAAGAAGTTATTGGAAGACTTAGAAATTCTGGATGTTAGGGATTTTGATTGGTCCTTAGCATTGATGGGTTGTCATAGCATTATGCAAGAGTTGACCGTCGACGGACGATTATTGAATTTGATCTTCCTCGATAGCCGGTTCAAATATATAGAGGGGTCAAGTCTATGGCTACGATTCCTATGATCTCAGTGAGGAAAGTAGAGAAGCTGATGCATGATGGATGTAAAGTTTACCTAGCTTTTGTTACCTCAGATGAAGGAAGCAAGAGGAAGTTGTTTGAGGTGCTAGTTGTATGAGATGTCCTAGATATTTCCCCTAATGAGCTACCAGGATTACCTCCTTGGAGAGGAGCAGAGTTTACTATTGAGTTATTGCCTGATACACAGCCTATTTCTAAGGCTCCGTATCGAATGGCACCTAATGAGCTAAAGGAGTTGAAAGCCCAGTTAGAAGAATTAATAAAAAAATATTTTATCCAACCCAGTTCATCCCCGTAGGGCGCACCAGTATTGTTCGTGAGGAAGAAAGATGGATCTTTGAGGTTGTGCATAGAATATCGCTAATTAAATCAGGTGATAGTGAAGAACAAGTACCCCTTACCTCGAGAGGATGACTTATTAGGCTAGTTGTGAGGAGCTAAAGTGTTTCAAAGATAGACTTAAGATCAGGTTACCATCAGGTGCGAGTCAAAGATGATATTCAAAAGATTGCTTTCAGGACTCACTAAGGACACTATGAGTTTGTGGTAATGCCATTTGGGTTAGTGAATGCTCCAGCTATTTTCATGGATTTGATAAATTGAGTTCTACGTGAGTACCTAGATTGGTTCATTACTATCTTCATAGATGATATTCTAGTTACTCACCCAGTGTAAAGGAGAATACGAAGCATCTTACTATAGTATTGCAAAGGCTTAGAGAGAAGCAATTATATGTCAAGTTTAGTAAGTGTGAGTTCTGGCTCACTTAGATTGGATTTCTAGGCCATGTTGTGTTTGGAGATGGCATTTCAGTAGATCTAGACAGGACTAAAGCAGTTATGGATTGGCCGAGACCTACGATAGTGACAAAGATACGTAGTTTTCTAGGTCTTGCAGGCTATTATAGACAATTCATTAAGGGATTTGTTTGTTTATCTTCCCTATGACTAAGATAACAAGGAAATGAAAGAAGTTGGAATGGAATGACGCGTGTGAACACGCTTTCCAAGAATTTAAGCAGAAGTTGACTACTGCACTAGTCTTAGCTATACCAAGAAATGGAGAGAAATATTCCATCTACAGTAATGCTTCCCATTCAGGTTTGGGTTACGTATTGATGCAATAAGGTTGAGTTAATGCTTATGCTTCCAGACAATTGAAGAAACACGAGGTGAATTACACTACTAATGATTTGGAGTTGGCAGCGATAGTATTTGCATTGAAGATATGGTGACCCTATTTATATGGTGAGAAAGTTGAAATTTATACAGATCATAAGAGTTTACATTATCTTCTATCATATAAAGAATTGGAGATGAGGCAAAAAAGTTGGATCAAGTTATTTAAAGACTTCGAATGTGAGATTTTATACCATCCATGAAAGGCTAACGTAGTAGTCGATGCTTTGAGTCAGCGAGGAGCTTCTATGGCTAGGATGATGGTTCAAGAATGGAAGTTATTAGAGAAATTAAGTGCTATATCTATTTCAGCCCCAGAAGATAGATCAGTTGTGAGTTGTTCTTACATGAGAATACAACCTGAGTTATTTGATTTACTCAAGAACTAGCAATCAAAAGATGAGAAGTTGGCACAGATTTTAGCAGACATTGAGAAACTTTCTCCTTTGGGATATACTCTACGGAGTGATGGTATACTCTTATTTCAAGGACGTATTTGTATACTCGATGATGGAAATCTTAAGTAAGAGATTTTGGCACTTAAAAGTTGTTATACCATTTAGGTGTTGCGAAAATGCAGCAGGACCTTAAGCGTCAGTATTGGTGGAGTGGTATGAAGAAAGATGTAGGTGGATATGTTTCACAGTGTTCAGTATGCCAGCAAAATAAAGTGGAGCGTTAGAAAGCCGCAGGTTTATTACTTCCATTACCTATTCCAAAGTGGAAATGGGGTAATGTTGCTATGGATTTTGTGATGGGTACCCAAGACTACTAGGGGTTATGATGCTATATGGGTGATTGTTGATCGTTTGACTAAATCAGCCCATTTTCTGTCTATTAAGAAGACATATCCATTGAATAGATTTGCCAGAATTTATATTGAGGGGATCGTGAAATTACACGATGTTCCAGCTAGCATTGTATTAGATCAAGATCCTTGTTTCACTTCCCATTTTGGGAGAGCTTTGCATGATGCATTAGGATCTCAATTGAAGTATAGTACAACATTTCATCATTAGACAGATGGTCAGTCAGAGAGGACTATCAAGACTCTCGAGGACCTGTTGAGAACTTGTGTTCTAGATTTCCAAGGTAGTTGGGATGAGCATTTACCTTGGGTGGAAATTGCCTACAATAATAGTTTCCATTCAAGTATTGGAATGTCACCGTATGAGGCTTTGTATGGGAGAGCATGTCGATCGTTGATATATTGGGAAGAGATTGGAGATAGGGCTTTATTAGGTCCTGAAATTGTCAAGCAGAAGACAGAAAAGATCCGAGGGATCAAAGCTATAATGAAAGTAGCCCAAGACCGACAAAAAAGCTATGCAGATAAGTGACGATGAGACCTCAAGTTTGAGGTAGGTGACTATGCTTGGTTGAGGGTCATGCCTATTAAAGGAGATTCGCAGATTTGGCGTAATAGGGAAGCTTAGTCCCCGTTACATTGGTTCGTTTGAAATTTTGAGATGATAGGGACTTCGGCACATGAGTTAGCTTTTCCATCTCAGTTGTCCCATGTTCATAATGTGTTTCACGTTTCGATGTTGAGGAAGTATGTGCTAGATCCTCAGCATGTGATTGATTTTAAGAATCTTGAAATTAGAGAAGATATGTCTTATGAAGAGATGCTTATTAGTATTCTAGAGTGAAAAGAAAAGATTTTGAGGAATCGATCAATTCCTCTCGTGAAAAGTGCAATGGCAGCGACACTTGTTAGAAGAGGTGACGTGAGAATAAGAAGAAGAGATGAGGAGTCTTTACCCCCCCGTTGTTTGAGTAACCAGGTACAAATTTGGAGGACCAAATTCTTTTAAGGAGGGGAGAAATTGTAACGACCCATTAGAGGGCCCAGTATTTATTCAGGAATTACTTAATTAATTGTTGAAGTATTTGATTAAGAGATTTTGCCAATTAATTATTTAATGTGGCAATTTAAAGATTTTGAAGGAAAAGAATAGCATTTATTTTTTTTTAATGTTGGAGTTAAAGGAATTTGCCAAGGTGGCAATTTAGATTTTCAATTGAGAGAATAGTATTTAAAGAGCATTTAATTCTAGTTATATATTGTGGAAATTAAATGCTAGGACATGAAGGTCATTTAGAGATTTGTTATTAGAATTTAATTATTAATTAAAGTTATTGTGATTAAGGGATTGAGAATCCATATGATATGAGGATTGAGATATCCATGCGTGAATAGGATTGGGATTGAGAAGTCTCCTAGTTATATTAGGAGAAGGAAATCCAAATTATAAAAGGAGTGGGATCTTGGGTTTTATACCTATGTATAGCCCATTAACTTTAGTTTCTTCACACCATGAAGAATAGAGAAGTCTGGGAGCAGCATCAATGTCTAGTAAAGGATAGTTTGCAAGCTTCATTGATCCAATCAGAGAGATTGAAAGGCAAGCATTCTTCCTGTAATCCCTTTCATTACAGGATCATGATAGTTCGATTTCAGAATTTTTAAGACTCTCGTTTTGATTCTCAGTTTAAGTTTATCAGCCAGTTTATATATTCCTATGTGCGTGTTTAGATTAGCGTATCAAAGGATTATTGAGCAAGCATCTATCCCTGTAAAACATTCTTACAGGATCATGAATCAATGTTAAATCTCAGTTTTCAGTAACTATTTTGTTGAGTTTTAGTTGTTACAAATAGTGCACGTATATATATATATCTATATGTGTGTGTGTATAACAGTGAGTGCATGAAGAAGTTATGCATGATTCTTGTAGCAATTCTTTTAAATATGATCTCCAAATCATGTTAGCATATGTTCTCAGATTAAACAAGACTCTTGGTTCTTGTTCCCAGATCTTTATCAGTTGTGTTTACAAGCGTATGTATATGTGCAGTTATATCCATACCCAGTGAGTTTGATAACTGGTGCATAAATCTTTCAGTGTTTGCTTTTAGAAACGATCTCTAATTCATCCTTAAGTTAGTTCATGTCAATTGGGATTGTTCTCCCAAGATTTCTTTTGGAATGGTGTAGTGATGTTAAGTTTTGATTCAAGATGTAGTCTCTGTTATCATGGCTTTTATTTCTGATGAGATTCCAGTCATTTGAATGAGTCTTGTTTCATTCGAATGAGTTTTGAGGCATCCAAATGAGTTTTCAGTGTTATCGTAAGTTTTTCCCTTATAATGTATTAGTCATTCGAATGAGTCCTTTGTCATTCGAATGAGTCATGTGTTATCGTATCATTCGTATGTGTTTTTAAAGTTTTGAGACTGTCATTCGAATGAGTTTTCTTGTCATTCGAATGAGTCTTAGAAGATTTGAATAAGTTGTTGCTTTGTATAGTCTAGCATTTGAATGAATCTCTTTGTCATTCGAATGACTTGTGAGTATCCAATTAATTCATTCGAATGAGGGTACTGTTGCATTCGAATGAGTCACTTTTTGCCAGTTCAAAAGTTGGAAGTTGTCAAAATTCATTCGAATGAATTTGTGAGTCATTCAAATGAGTCCTTGATGAGATCTGAATAGCCTTTGTTATATATCATCTGTCATTCGAATGAGCCTTTGTCATTCGAATGAGTTTCTGCCATTCGAATGAGCTTGCTATAGGCCATTTTTTTCATTCGAATGGGCTACTGTTTCATTTGAATTGTCTCCTTATATTTCCTTAATCAATTGAATAGTATCATATGGCATCCGAATGGCTTCCAATAAATTCTTAATGCAAGTCTTAAATTTAATATAAATATTCAATAATTCAAATATTGAATTTTTATGCCAAGATATGATAAAATCCAATATGCCATGCCTATACTCAGAAATTTCAGAATCTTTGTATCTCAATATGGCTGGTAAAAATCATATACCATGTTTAGCAGTTAATTATGACATGATCAACATTATTTTGTGGGATTATGTGCATACACATTTGTATGAGTATTGAGCATGACTTTATATGGAGCACTACATATCGTGTGTCAGCATTTATGTGAGCATTGCATTGCATTATGTGCGCTAGGTGGCTTGTCCGCGGGGATCCCATCAGTTTCAGTTTTAGCTCAGTTTATGAGTTGCCTGCCTGGTGGCCACTAGGGGGCCAGGGGCATATTGCTTACACTATGTGCTTACAGTTTTTCTGTTTACAGGATTCAGATTAGTCAGATATGTTTTATCAGATTATGTGGGCCTATGAGCCAAAGTTGCATACCTGAATTTAGTTACAGTTTATGTGCATTAAATTTTTTATATGAATGCAATTAGACAGTGATTATTCAGTACAAGTTCAGTAAGTTATTTATCGGTATCGATATTCTTCGATTCAGCTTTAGTTATTCTTTCCAGCTTATTACTTGCTGAGCTTTTGCAGCTCACCTTGTACTCTTCACCCTTCCAGCTTCTAGCAGGGGAGTACCAGATGTGGGACCTAGTAGCAGTGGTTTATAGTGTGTGTATGTGGAGCTGCTCAAGATAAAAGATGTCTGGGAGTCTGTTGAGTTTTATAGTGTTTTCTCAGTTTAGATCTATTTTATATTTCAGTTGAGGGATTGTCCCTTAAACAGAGTTTGTGCTTTTCAGTTTGTAATGTCTCAGATTTTTTATTTCAGTTGATTGAGATATTCATTATGGTATCAGATTTCAGATTACCAGTTAGTTTTATTTTGTTTTCCCCGTAGCACCTCTTCTCGGGCAGTTCTAGGAGAGGGGGTGTTACGAGAGGGCTTACTTTGCTAAGTAGGAGATTTTAGTGGATTGTTTGCAAAATCCTTAGTGAGGAGCTAAGATAGCGGATTAGGCTTGGGTTATGCCGAACCACTATAAATCCTTGTATTCTCTTGTGCTTTTGTTCCTTGATCTTTATCTTTCCAAGCATTCGTTTGTTCCTCACTTGATTAACATATTTATCTTACTTGATTTACATTTGTCATTTTATATGTTTTATGTTTTAAATCACTAAAACCTCAATTTGTATCAAAAAGTTTTTCAAGTTTTATAAAGTTTTTAAATCACCCAATTCACCCTCCTTTTGGGTGTGTGCCATAGGATTTCAAATCTATTAATTTGGTCCTCCAAATTAGTACCTGGTCACTTGTTGTGCCATAGAATTCCCAAGCGTCCACGTAAGGGTATTTTAGTCATTGGATGCCTAGGGGTATTTTGGTCAATAAGTCCAAGACGGGTGAATCCTGAAAATGGTCTCGAGCCGGGACGCGTTTCCCAAAAAGAAACCGTGATCAAATAACCAAAGATCCATGATAATGGAAAAATAGTGAATATGCTAAGTTTGAAGGGTAAAAGGGTCCAAGGACAAAGGGATATAAGTAGGCCATGTCAATAGGTCAAAAGAGGGGGTTGTTTCTTGAGAAAAAGGCTCTCTCTCTCTCTCTCTCTCTCTTTCGCTTTCTCAGTAAGAAGAAATGGAAACAGAAGATGGTCATGGGGAGGCACTCCCTATAAGGTCTGTTCAAGAGAGATTTTGCTCTCTCGGAGAGGATTCTACCTCTCGGCTAGCCTCTCAGGAAGCCCTTGCCACTTCCATGTCTTCTCCATGACTGTGGCCGCTCTCGGCTTCCTGGTCCCTCTATAATTCCCCCTCTTGGCGATCTTCTCTCAGGAAGGAGGGTGGGTTGGCTCTCAGCAGTCATGAGAAGCCTCTTGGTGAGGCGAACCTCTTCTCGACAAGGAAACTTCTCCTTCTCGGTCTTTCCTCCCCCCAACAAGGCCTCTTGGAGAGACCCGAGGCATCTGGGAGAGAATCCCCCAGCGCTTTGTTTTTCTTCCACTAGGTCATGTCAGCCCTCGACGTGAGCTCTCTCCGCCAGCCTTCTCTCAGGAAGGCCTATTCCTAAGAGCTCTCTCTCTCGAAGAGGCACGAAGCCTCTTGGCAAGCCTCATCTTGGGAAGGCTTCTTCCCGAGAGGATCCCCTTTGCTATGGTCCTTCCTCGTCCATTCTTCTCCCCTGTAACCAATATATGTAACCAATATAGATACACATATATGTATAGCATGTATAAACATGAGAGGCAGCCAAAGTAAATGAGCCTATGGGTTGTGATATGGTGTTAGCATGTCATGATCTTATGATGTATCCTCAATTCCTTATATCCACTTATCTCCACATAGCATAATATATATATATATATATAATATTTATATGATGCCATACGTTATATGTCTTATGATGTAATACAATATGTTTACATCCAAGGAATGTGATAGGTCCCTTAAGAAAACAGTGGTTAAGTATCACCACGAGCCATCTCCCACCAAGCTCGGAGCTACGCCTAGGCAGGTCCCCTTAGAGGCTAAGACCCTACTTCAGCAACCTGCCATGAGGCTTACCTTCTCTTGGAGGGCCCTCTAGAAAGTTCGACCCTTCGGGGGGAATTCTTCTTAAGCTTATCCGAATGCTACTTAATATGTAGGTCTATCCCTGGCACCCTGTAATAGTACTGAGATTGACCCTCTCTCGTCGGGAAAGGTACGACTGTTCTATATCCAATGATAGCATGCTTTACTTATCTATTGCACTATTTTCCTAGCCGTAGTGACTTAAGCATCGGAGGGCATACGCAGGTGAAGAATCCCTGCGTGCCTTCTAACTTGTTCTTGTGAGCGTAGATATGCCCTAAGCACACAAGAGGTTAATCCTGAGCGATACCAAAGGTGCTCTCAAGAGACCATCTATGACCCCGGCAAGGATATGGGGGACCAGAGCTACACAAGGCCCATCTCCACCAGTAGACTCTTGTTAGAAATCCACGACTGTGTAAAGCTTCGATTCTGCCTTATTATGATCCGTATAGATGCAAGTGCGATCTCCTCCAAGTCAGTCTACACGATCGATCCTTCCACGAACGCCTCGAGAAGTGCTAACAACCCTAGGCGCCTTTTGAGAGACACAAATTTTCTTGTTTCTTTCTAGCTTCTTAAGCGACATATAAATAAAGTTTAAGAATCATAATCGTGCCTTGGAAAAACCCTAAACACTTTAGGCCTGGCCCTTAATCACATTGGGTTGACTCTCTCTCTCTCTCTCTCTCTCTCTCTTTAATTGTGGAATGGGCTCGATCTAAGTGTGTGACCCCTTAGGTCCACCATTAGACTAGATGTAAGGCCAATTCTATTGGGCTATATTAAGGCCCAACTCATTAGATTAATTAAACTCATGGGCTTCTTAATTAACACATCTCATGGGTTTCTTAATTAAACTCTTTAATTAATAGTTTTAGAATTAATCAAATTAATTCTAAAACCCTACATATCATGGTTAACGTCTAGCAACATGCCATGAATACCTAGCTAACGATGAAAAACACAAACCTTTTCAATTGTAATTACGGTGCAGTAAAATCCTTTCATCGATCTATGTCCCGATTGAATTTAGGGTATGGTTTTATGATGAAACCCTAATCATTCAATAACTATGTATCCATTCCAGATTTATGACTTGATAGGTGAAATCAAAATACCTTTTGATTTCCACCTCACATTGGCCAAGGATTTCCTTAGTCATAAAATCATCGGAATACATAGGACATCCTCTCATCTTGACGATAAGTGTTGAATCCTATTTCGACATTCACAAGCCTTCATATGTGATAAAGCCACGCCCAGTGATAGTTTATCAATGACTTCATTAGAATCCAAAAAAGCACCAAAGCGTAACTAGTCAAATATAAGACTACCATGATGTCTCAAGTCTAAGGATCAATCTGCACTATTGCAACACATGAATTCCAATTTAACATTAAACAATTACCATTAGGAATTCTGTAGCGGGTCAGTTCTGTGTACTTATTCTTATAATAATCACCCAGATATATGCACTAGTGTCCTCACACCAATGCCCATGAAACAAGACATTCTCCTAATTGAGCATGCATCATATGTGCTAGTCTATCCGAGTTATTAGTGTCCAATCCTAATAACTCTATGACTAGGAACATTTAAGATTAAGGCTTGTAAGGAATATGTTTCATTATCGTCATCTTTATGCACGACCATATTTCATGAGCCTATTTGATCTATGGACTTTGTCAAGTATGGATTGAAATTAATGACGACAACCATGAATGACAAATAAAACATAATGCCTTGTAGTAATAATTGATTGAAAATAAAGAATCCCAATGTAAAATATGATCAATTACATAAAACATGATTGACTTATGGGGCATAACTCTAACAACTCTTGCCAGCTGTCGACCTCGCTCTGCCTCAACTCCGGCTTTCTTGCTTTACAAATTGTATTATTGTAGTTTTTGGGTTAAAACAATTGACGCCGTCTATGGGAAAATGACAAGAAGCTAAAATCTACGAGGAAGACAACCAAGTCTGCCAACATCAGATATTGATATGCCCTGCAAACTTGGAGAATTACAAGACCTAAAAAAGTTGTGAGACATGGACATGAAACCCAAAGGCCCAACGGGTTGTAGGAGATCAAGGAAATAAGCTGAAGGAGCAAGAGGTCGAGCCGAGACCAAGTGGGGAGGGCCCACTTGGTTATGCCGAGTGAGTACGACACTATTTTTTTTTTTTGGCCATAACTTTCTCATATGAGCTAAGATTGAGGTAATTTAAAGTCCTATGGAAAGATAAGAGAATTATCTATAACTTCTATGTTTTGAGTTTGGAGAGATTCGAGCTCAATCAATATGAAAATCGGCCATGAACTTGAGGTACGAGAATCACTCAAAACCTAGCCAAGGAAAAGGGCAAAAGAAGGCATGATCGGGTGGCCCCCCACTCGGTCATGGTCGAGTGGGCTTGGGCCAATCTCTCATCTTTTCCCTCTCGGATGGGCCACAAAATCATCAAAATGGGCCGTGAGATTCTCGCCCCGATTCTCTTAGGTCTTCTCTCTCTCCTCTACTATAAATATGAGACCATGTCTTCATCACAAGGTACACAATTTTGAGTAATTGAAGCATCATTTCGTATTTTCTCGAGATCTGACTTAAGCATAAGAGGGTTTGCGCGGGGACCCCCACCCACGTCCTAACGGTGCTCTCGTTTTGTAGGCCACTCATCGCCCTCAAGTCACTCGGTCATCAAGGCTACTCATCACCCTCAGGTCACTTGGTCATCAAGGCCACTCATCGCCCTCAGGTCACTCGGTCATCAAGGGCACTCGTCACCCTCAAGTCACTCGGTCATCAAGGCCACACGTCACCCTCAGGTCACTCGATCATCTTGGGCCACTCGTCACCCTCAGGTCACTCAGTCATCTTGGGCCATTAGATCATTAGCCCACCAGATCATCAGCCACCAGATCATCAGCCCACCTGATCATCATCTTTGATTGGACCACTAGATCCAGTTGCTCATTAGGATTTTCGTCAGTGAAGGCACGACTCCCAAGACTTTTACATCTGCTCCCAAGTAAAAATTGATCGTTGTATTTTGGCAACAACAATTGGCGCCGTCTGTGGGAAACGCAACACAAAAAGGTCAATCTAAGAATGGAAAACACTCGTGGGCACCGACAAACTCTCTCTCAAGGTGTTGAAACACGCCTGCCACCACGGAGCTCTCAACAACAGGGAGAGCTCCCCATCACTTCCGGTTCTCACCCACAAGGAGAGCCTTCGCCTCCTTATAATGCTCAACCCTAAGGAAGTGATCACTCCATTTCCCCGAGCCAGCATGTGGGGAACCAATCAGTCCCAGTCCCACCTCCACTTAACATCGGATCAGGGTCACTTCCTGCCGATCAAGCTGAGACTTCGCGATAGCCACTACGCATGATCCCATGGGAAAAGTATGAGGCACTAAGATAGCAGCACGTTGAGGGTATGCAAGCACTTCGAGACATGGCTGGTATACTCCAAGGTATATGCCTAGAGGGATGTTGCCTGATACTTTGAAAAAGTTTATGCCATCGCCCGAGCCTCAGCCCGAAATGGGAGCTGATTTCTATCAAGAGGCCTCTCTCAATTCTCATTCTTGATCTACTCCATGATGAGAGAATAAGCCCATATCACCACTACCAGGAAAGAACCATCATACCGTGCCCCGAAGAAATGAAAACCCAAGAATGGAAGACAGGACTAGAAGCCCCCAAAGGCAGAGGTATCATGAAATGGTGGCTAACACGCCAACAAGACATGATAACCAAACAACAACAAGTATACAAGATGACATGAAAAGGGTAGTTTAAGAAGTACTTAAACGAAAGAAATTGATCCCAGGCACGGAGGAGCAATAACATAGAAAATGTCCGTTTACTACAGATTTATTGGAGAAGCCATTGCCTAGAAAATTCAAGATGCCTCAAATCACCCCCTATTCCGTCAAGGATGATCCCTATGATCACATTCAACGCTATGAGTCGTTGATGATATTGCACGGATGGGACGATGACATAATGTGCCGAGCTTTCTCCTTAACTCTGTCAGGGCATGCCCAAACATGGTTCAATAGTTTACTTGAGGCACAAACAAATACTCCCCTCCAGGAACTCGAGGAAGATCAGACACAAGATGTTGTGTCAATTCCCCAACCTTTTACACAAGAACCTCATAGATCAATGAGAGTTCGTCATGAACCTGAGAGATATAGATTTCTCATTTCGACACATGGAGATATGCTTCTAGTTGAGAATGACGAACAAAATTCCTATGACGAAGCAATGTCAGACATTGACTCTAGGGAATGGCTTGATGCCATGAAATCCGAAATGGATTCCATGTACACTAACTAAGTATGGACTTTGGTTGATCCACTTGAGGGTATTAGACCCATTGGGTGTAAGTGGGTCTTCAAAAAGAAGACTGACATGGAAGGCAATGTACAGACGTACAAAGCTAGGCTCATGGCCAAAGGTTTCAGTCAAAGATAAGGAGTTAACTATGATGAAACCTTCTTGCTTGTAGCAATGATAAAATCCATTCGAATTCTGCTTGCAATAATTGCCTATCATGACTATGAGATTTGACAGATGGATGTCAAAACAACTTTCCTCAATGGAAACCTGATTGAGGATGTGTATATGACACAACCCGATGGTTTTTTCATCCAAGAACATGCAAATAAGATTTGTAAGTTACAAAGGGCCATTTATGGTCTAAAGCAAGCATCCCAGAGTTGGAATCAACGTTTCGATAAAACAATCAAAAAGTTTGATTTTTCACAAAACGAAGATGATCCTTGTGTTTACAAGAAGATTAGTGGGAGCGCGTTGGTCTTTTTAGTCCTCTATGTAGATGATATATTGCTAATAGGGAATGATATTCCCATGTTGCAGTCAGTTAAAAAATGGCTTTCAGAAAATTTCTCCATGAAAGATTTGGGAGAAACAACCTATATTTTGGGAATAAGGATCTATAGAGATGGATCCAGGAGGTTGCTAGGACTCTCCTAAAGTGCGTACATTGAAAAAGTGTTAAAGAGGTTTACCATGAAAGATTCTAGGAGGGGGAATCTTTCCATGTCACATGGAATACATCTTTCCAAGACTGTGTTCGAAGATAAAAGATGAAAGAGATAGAATATGCCTCAGCTATTAGCTCGATCATGTATGCCATGTTATGTACGAGGCTTGATGTCACATATGCTTTGAGCATATGTAGTAGATATCAGGCTGATCCAGGTGAGAAACATTGGATTGCAATGAAGAACATCCTTAAGTACTTGAGAAGGACTAAAGAGATGTTTTTGGTATATGGAGAATGAGAGCTTACCATGAAGGGGTTCACGGATGCCAGTTTCCAGTCCGACCATGATGATTTTGAGTCACAACCGGTATTCATATTCTGCCTTAACGACGGGGCCGTTTGTTGGAAGAGTTCCAAACAAGAGACAGTTGTAGATTTAACAACCAAAACCGAGTATATAGCAGCCACCGAAGCAACTAAGAAGGTTGTATGGATCTGTAAGTTCATTGGTGAACTTGGAGTGGTGCCCAGCATTGTTGATCCAGTAACAGTGTATTGTGACAATAATAGAGCCATCGCGCAAGCGAAGGAACCATGATCTCATCAACCGACAAGACATGTATTGCGGCGTTACCATCTGATAAGAGGTGATATCAACTGGGGTGACATGTGTATAGAAAAAGTATCGACGAACGACAATGTTACAGATCCCTTAACTAAAGCTCTATCCCAGGAGAAACATGAAAGTCATGTTCAATCATTAGGTATGAGATGCATGAGTGATTGGCTCTAGTGCAAGTGGGAGATTGTTAGTATAGGTGCTCTAAACCCAATCAGATTGGGCAAATTGTACACTGACATTTGTAATCATATTTATTATTGAATAAAGAGTTATTTAATTTTACAAGAAGTCATTTTATTAGTTTCTTGTTATTAATGTAATGATCTGATGAAACTAGATAGAAGTCCATATGATGTATATTGTGATTAATCTAAAGATGTGAAATGATGCATCACAGTTTCTCGACATCATTAAATGTCCCAAGTCGTAGCAATGTCAAGAATGGACATTGATAATTGCTGTAAGACTTGTATGTGTTATATTTTTGCTATGTGATAGCAATGGGGGTCTCACACCCATAGGCATGGAGATGCTTAGACAAGTACATAGGTGAAAAATGTTAGAGAACGTGTCACTAGAGACGACTCACCATGAGAATCCATTTTGGTTATATGTTGATGGAATTCTCATACGAGATGGATGTAACTAATCCTTGGACCTGAGGTTGTCACGGTCATCTCATAAGAAGACCGATATGCTTTGACAACGTTTTGATGGGCCTAGACAAAGGCTACACGTGGGCGATCGTTGGGCATATCGTGAGGCTTATGGAGATGAGTGCATAACCAAGATGGGACTCGTTTGTCCCTTGATAGAGGATGATGTATCTAAGGTGCCTTCGGTGGATATTCACTTTAAATCTATGGCCATGGTGAAAGAGATCAATAAGGAGTTATTGATTCACTTTCTATTAAGTGAGGATATCCGTAAGACCGAAGAAAACTTATGTGATCGTAATCAAACAACACATCGCCAACTTGAGATCACATAGGATACATTGACGAGATGATCAAATTACACGGTAACCATGCTCATGAAAGGTTATTTGCGGATTATGAATCCTTTTGAATAATTGGGTAGGCATAATGCCTTGTTAGAGGCCAATCTTGTCTTATGTGTTCATAGCTATACATTGCCAACATATTCGGAAGCCTAATGAGTCATACGCAATAGGCACGATCCCTAGCTTAAATCAGGAGAGTAGACGTATGGTTAAGTAGGACACTTCGGCACGAAGTTGTGCCGTCGTAGGTTCTCACAGGAAAAGAACAAATAGACATAATGACGTCGATATAATGAGGGGTCGTCATAAAGGAAAGAATTTCTTAATAAAATGACAACTGGTTAAATTAGAAAGAAGTTTCTAATTTAATAATTTAGACTTAATTTAATATTTAGGCTAAATAAAGTATTTGACCCAAATATTAAATCAAATTAATATTTGGGCTACATTAGATTTGGTTCAAATATTAAATAATAAATATTATATTTTGGCTAAATTAGATTTAGGCCAAATATTAAATATTAAATATTTGGACTTGAATTAGATTTGGGCCAAATATTTTATAAATGGATTTGGGCCACTTAATTATATTTCTAGTTGGACTAGAATAAGCCCATTTAAGATTCTAGTTGAACTAGGATTAATGGGCTAACCCAATCCATGTCCATTAGGGTTTAGGAAACCCTAGAAGGTTTGATAAATATCCCTTTAAGGGGTTTCCCAAATTAAGATTTGATTTTTGATGGTTTTCAAGAGTTGAAAACCCGTTCTTTTCCCGTCCATTCACAAGCCTTGTTAGGAGAAGAGACATACCCATAGTACGGTTTGCAGTCGAAGCTTAAAGGATTTAATGTGATATGTTTCTTGATTTAACCACATTTCTCTTGAAAAAATATGCCTTGGACAAAAGTTCAATAATAGATATTCCTTTGTGTGTCTAGGTCCCAATGCCACTAATCATACAGTTTTGCTTCACACATGAGATTTAATCTATCAATGAGTTTGTGAATGATGAAGTTTTCTTGCATTTGATTTGATTGCTAAGGGACTAGCAATGTTTAAGTTGGGGGGTGTGATTGACGCTCAAAAAGGCCAAAAATTTGTTATTTTTTATTGCCTCTTAATTCATTTAATGAGCTAAAACATCAAAAATACTTGTTTGCAGGCTCAAAGGAAGAAAAAGAGTTAAAGGATGAAATGAACTATCAACTACATGATCAAATAGATTCAAATGAGGATAAGAAGAAGAAGCCAAGAAATGAAGTAATTCGGATGTTAAGTATGACAGTCAATTCATTCGGATAAAGTTAGATCATTCGAATGAATGTTAGAGAAGGCTATCGCATTCAGATGGAAGCTATCATATGAAGTTGTTGAAGAATTCATTCAAATGAAGGAAAATATTAAAGAAAACATTCAGATGAATTGAGAAGATCTGATGAGAACATTCGAATCAAAATATGAAGGAAGATATTGAAGGAATCATTCGAATGAAGGCTGAGTAATTTGAATGAGTATATAGAAATCAGAAGCCATTCGGATAAACATATCATATGAAGATGCTGAAGAATCATTCGAATGAAGGCTGAGTAATTCGAATGCATTGAAGAAAATGGAAAATCCATTCGAATAAAAGTGCTATTACATTCAGATGACAAGAAGGAACCAAGGTATAAAATCTCAAATTCATTCGGATGAGTTCACTGTTGCATTCAAATGCATAGTAGAAACCAGTTGACAAATCTCAAATTCATTCGAATGTAATCACTGTTGTATTAGAATGACTGAAGAAAAGAAGGAAGAAAATGCACAACAAGTTGAAATTCATTCGAATGAAAAAAGAGACATTCGAATGTGTCGATACACATTCAAATGAAAACTCGAAGACTCTCTGACATGCGCAAATGAATGCAGTAGTTCTAAGGTAAATACAACCAACTTTTTGGGCATCAAAATGGCAAGTGGTCCCCCTCTTGCATGCTCGACAAGTTTAAAAAGAAGCAATCCTCCTCGGAATCAAAGTAGTAGGGATAAGAACAAAAATATCTTTTGTGTTTAGAATCAGATAGGAATCAGTAGCGTAGTCTTTACTTTCTGCATGTTTGTACTTTTAAACATTTCAATTCTCGTTCTTTGTTTTGTTCTTTGAGTTTACTGTAAGTTCAATACCAGTCGTAGTTGTGTTTAAGTATTTAATGCAACAGTAGTTCATCTTCCAGTTATTGTTATTGCTTGTCTCTATTTTGTTCATCACTTATCTCCTGAGTTAAATTCAAGTTGTTTTATTTTCTATGAAAATGAGTAGTTAATTCTAAACTTGGGGCACGGCAAGGACAGTGTCCAATGCCTCTGATTACCCAAGGTATCCGAACTTCAAATATTCAATAGAAAAAACTAAGAGAGCTTGAGTGTTGTTCTTCACTTAAAACTTTAGGCTTGGATTGGTTCGTATGCCTAACCTAGAGCCTTCATGCTAAGTATAAAGGTTACTTAACCTAGAAATGTCCTCATACCCAAGCTCGAACGATTATCTTTACAAAACATTATTTACATATTGATTTATGATAGTTGTTTAATATAGAATCCTCCATGCCATGTATGGGGATTGCTTAAACTAGAGTTATCGTCATCTTAGTTGTGCATTTAATGACTAAACCTCAAGCAATCTGAATATTCTGTTATACTTAAGTAAGTTATATGGGAATCAGTTGAGCTTGGCACTTGAATTGTCTTAACCTAAGATTTCTCCATATCCAGAAACCAGAAAATATCTACCAGTCTAAATGATTTTCATGTTCTTTAAGTTAACTGGATTGGTGTGATTACCTCCTTCCATGAGTAATCTCCCTGTGAATTGACCCGGACTTACCAGAAAAATTTAATTTTCTGCTACGATTACACTCGTACACTAGCGAGTCTAAACGCCTCACTCTTGTTGATAAATTTGAGTTGTTAAATGATCTGTGTTATAATTAGAAAAAGGATAAAAAGTGACAATATAAGGTGAGTGAAGCAGCAATGCCGAACCGCCAAAAGAAAATATCAGTACAAGTATCCCTTATCGTGAATGTAGGTCAAGGATGTCGAAACAAAATATCAATTTAAGTATTCCCTAATTGCTGACGTAAGTAGGGCATGCCGAACCACCGAAACAAAATATCAATTTAAGTATTCCCTAATTGAGGATGTAAGCCAGGCATGTCGAACCGTCGAAACAAAATATTGATAAAAAAAATCTCCTATTGCAGATGTAGGCAAGGCACGCCGAACCATAAGAACAAAATATTAATATGAGTACTCTCAAGTGGCGGACATAGGCAAGGCATGCCAAACCGCCAAAACAAAATATCAACACCAGTATTCTCTTGTTGTGGACGTTGGGAAGGCATGCCGAACTGCCGAAACAAAATATCCTTACAACTATCCACTCCAACGCATATGCATGCCTCTGATATTCCCATCAAGGAATTCTTGATGTTAATGTAAGCGAGGTATGTCTAACCCTTTAAATTGTTTCATGAATAATACTCTTTGTGTATCTGTTGTAAGATCTAGTGCAGGTGTCACTACCTGAGCACAACATGGAAAAACGACAGAGCTACTTGGTATAACGGCGATAGGCTAACAAAGGTAAGGGTAAGACCACATCCTAAGAGATCCAATTCGACGAATTGTAATCTGGTGCTAAGATACCGGATTCACCTAAATTCTCGGATGTATTCCAATGCTATGAAAGTAGGATAACCTGGATCCCTTGCCTGAATCCGATGCTAAGCTTACGAGCTAACCTTAACTCCTCAGTAGATCAGGCGCAAAGCCTCCTTACATGCTTGGAATGACCAATGGTAATTCGAAGAAAGGTCCCGGGTCTAACCTAGATTCCCTATGTTGAACAAACTCGAAGGAGTGATGTGGAAGAAATGGGTACGACCCTACCTTTTTAGACAAGCCCGCCTAGTGGTGATCTGGCGCAATGACCTCGAACCTTCTCGGATTCCCAGACGTGTTCCGATATCATGCCCGCATGCTAACCTGGATCCCTTGCATGAGTCCGGTGTTAAGCTTACGAGCTAACCTTGACTCCTCGATAGATCCAGCGTAAAGCCTCCTTGCAAACTTGGAACATCCGGTGGAAATTCGACCATGGATCTTGAGTCGAACACAGATCCCCTGCGGTAGACAAGTCTAAAAAAAGAATGAAGAAATGTGTAGCGCATATAAGGATTTAGTGTTTGTCCTGAATTCTAGGATGTGTTCCTATGTTATGCCCGCAAGCAAAGCTAGATCCCTTGCGTGAGTCCGGTGCTAAGCTTACGAGCTAACCTTGACTCCTTGGTGGATCTGGTGCAAAGCCTCCCAGTAAACTTGGAACTACCGATGACAATTCAAAGGTAGGCCCTGTGTAACACCCCAAATTTCTTAAGCGTGTTATAACTTAGGATTTCGGGAATATAAAATTTTTCATATCTCAATAGCTATCATACATCACACAACATCCCAAAAACCCTAATTTTCACCTTCTCAGCTTAACAAACCCAATTATTGAATAGCTAAGACAGGCATTAAAATTTCAAATGCGAAAGCTAGATCGAACCTGATATGGTTCACAACCATAATGCTTTATTTATCATAAAATTGTTCAAGATGTTTACAAAATGAATTACATGGACATCATCTCTCGCAAGATATAACTGAACGTCTTAAACATATCCAAGACATACATAGGTTCGCATATAAATGAAAATATTCTAAACATGCTATAGACAACAAATTAAACTTATTCTTCAGCTACCTCCTTTCCCTTAGAGAGGCTCGTTGAACCTAGAACGTTTGAATATTCCAGGAACATAGTCCAATTAGAAAATGAATCTTCTAGTGAGAAACTCCAAAAATAGTTTATATCGATGCATAATCAGGTATAAAATATATGAGAAGATAACGAGAACTACTCCGAAGTGCCTCGTGAACACGTTAGCCTCCTCCAACGAGAGCTTTCTCAATGGCGCACGCATAGCGCCTCTCGGGGGGTCCCTAACCATGTCACTTTGGGCCGACTTCATAGCACTTATGCAAGCACCACATTCGTTGTTCCTTAGGCTCACGGTCTTCCCCACGAGAGCTTTCTCGATGGCGCACGCATAGCGCCTCTCGGGGGATATCCGACTTTTGTCCTCGGCCAACAACAAATAGGTACAATAGTATGGCCACACGAATTTTATAAATGCAACAGTTAAAAAGCCAATAGCATATATTTTCCAGAAAAATACATTTCATATATGCAACATGATTTCACGTAAGAGAATAACAAGCGTTTATGTATAAGAACTTCATGAAACACGTCTCATGTAATAGAAGTCTCTCATAAGAGAATAAAAAATAGGATTTGGAGTATAGGAGTCTCACCTTGTTGGTTTATCTCTTCGACGGTATAATTTCACAGCAAACAGCTTAGGTTTCTGCAGAAAACATGCGTTTTGGTAAACCTAACCTTAAATATTTTTACATAGGGTTGAAGGGTATTAAATTAGAGGTATAATTGGAAATTTAAAGGAAAATAGACCCCTCACGCTCCCCAAGAAAGTAGGCCACGCGCCTTCACGCGCAGCCATTTTCCCGCGTGTGTAACTCATGCGCAGGCACTAGAATCCGAACAACAACGCCTCGTTTTCGTATTTCAGCCATATCTCCCTCGTTTTAACTCCGATTCGACCCCCGTTTGAACCTACACGACCCTCTCTTCCCCATCTACAGGATTATCATAAAAAATTGGAGTTACCTCACTTTTTTACTGACTGATTTTGGCAAACTCCGGCGAAGACCCGCAACTCCGACGAGGCTCTTTCTCCGCCGCTTCTTCGCCGCTTTCTTCTCGCCTTCTTGCCAAACTCCCTTCTCTCTCTCTAGAGAAAGCTCCTCCTCTTAGAGTGATTCACTCCTCAAACTTGGTTGGAATGATTTGAGAAGAACCATGGTGCCTTTTTATAGATTTCTCCAACCAATCACATTATGCCACTTGTCAAAATCTTAGCCATGGACTCCAAAGACTCAAAGCCATAATTGAGTGGCTTTTGAAATACAAAACTAGAATGAATTGATCTTTTGAAATCCAAGCTAAAACCCCAAACTTCTTTCCAATAATACTTTGACCCTTATTTCAAGTCCTCAACTTCAATATTTTACCACATAAGCTCTTAATTTTATCCTTATTTCGTTTGGATAATTCTCTAATTACAATTACACCCTCAAACATCAAATTTATTGAGATACTTAAAATTCCAAAATTAATAACTCAAAATTACTCAATATATATGATTTTTCGGAAGCCCTTTACCATCATTCGGTCTTTTTAGGCTACAACTTAGCTTAACCAAAAACCATTTCTGATTTGATTTCTTTCAGCGTCATAAATCTCGCCTCGAGACCCTCGTAAAAAATATACCTTTAACCTTAGCTATCTAAGCTCTAGGGTACTCCCTACGATTGATTCGGTCACTTGTTGCCATTTCAAGCATATTTTTCGGTATTTTAAACTCACTTAAAATACGTGGCAACTTCACGAAAATATGGGGTATTATACCCTGGGTCTAGCCTAGTTTCCCTATGTCAGGCGAACACGAAGGAGTGATGTAGAAGAAGAAGCCACGGCCCTGCCTTCTTAAATGGCCTCATCTAGTTGTGATCTGGCGCAATGGCCTCGAACCTTCTTAGATTCCTGTAAACGTTTTGATTCCATGCCTGCAGGCTAACCTGGATCCCTTGCGTGAGTCCAATGCGAAGCCTAAGGGCTAACCTTAACTCCTTAGTAGATCCAGCGCTAAGCCTCCTGAAAAACTTGGGATGTCCAATAGAAATCCAGTTACGGACCTTGGGTTGAACTTAGATCCCCAATGGTAAACAAACCTCAAAAAAGGAATGAAAGAAATGTGATGTACCTACAAAGGCTAAGCGTTTGGCCTAAATTCCTGGATGTGTTCCAACACCATGCCGCAGGTTAACCTGGATCTCTTGTCAGAGTTCAGTTCTAAGTGTAAGAGCTAAGATTAACTCCTTAGTAGATCCGGCACTAAGCCTCCCGGCAAACTTGGAACGATAGGTGGGAATCAGTGACAGACCCCGGGTCCAACCTAGACTCTCTGTGGCATACAAACCCAGGAAAAGATGGAATGAAAAGACTCGACAAAGATACAAAGTAAGGATCATTGGGTGACTTGGGGTTGTGACATGAGTCAAGCCTGGACATCATGCTCAACTAAAGATGCAAACCCTGATCCATATTGTTAGAGTTATGCCCCACAAGCCAATTATATTTACATGTAATTGATCATACTTTACATTTTGATTCTTTATCTTCAATCAATTGTTATTGCAAGGCATTATGTTTTTATTTGTCATTGATGGTTATCATCATTATTTATTGTAATCCATTCTTGACAAAGTCCATAGATCAAATAGGCTCATGGAATATGGTTGTGCATAGAGATGACGATCATGAAACATATTCCTTACAAGCCTTGATCTTAAATGTTCCTAGTCATAGAGTTATTAGGATTGGACACTAACAACTCGAATAGACTAGCACATATGATGTATGCTCAATTAGGAGAATGTTTCGTTTCATGGACATTAGTGTGGGGACACTAGTGCATATACGTGGGTGCTTATTATAAGAATAAGTACACTGAACTGACCCGCTACAGAATTCCTAATAGCTATTTTTAATGTCGAATTGGAATTTCTGTGTTGCAATAGTGCATATTGATCCTTAGACTTGAGACATCATGGTAGTCTTATATTTGACTGGTTACACTTTGGTTCTTTTTGGATTCTAATAGAGTCATTAACAAATTATCACTGGGCGTAACCTTATCACATATGAAGGCTTGTGAATGTTGAAATAGGATTCATCACTTATCGATAAGATGAGAAGATGTCCTATGTATTCTGATGATTTCATGACTGAGGAAATCCTTGGCTAAGGTGAGGTGGAAATCAAAAGGTGTTTTGATTTCACCTATGAAGTCATAAATCTGGAATGGATATATAGTTATTGAATGATTAGGGTTTCGTCATAAAACCATACCCTAAATTCAATCGGGACATAGATTGATGAAAGGATTTTACTATACGGTAATTGCAATTGAAAAAGTCTATGTTTTTTCATCGTTGGCTAGGTATTCATGGCACGTTGCTAGATGTTAACCATGATATGTAGGGTTTTAGAATTAATTTGATTAATTCTAAAACTATTAATTAAAGAGTTTAATTAAGAAGCCCATGAGATGTGCTAATTAAGAAGACCATAAGCTTAATTAATCTAATGAGTTGGGCCTTCATATAGCCCAATAGAGTGGGCCCTACATCTAACCTAATGGTGGACCTAAGGGGTCACACACTTAGGTCGAGCCCGTTCCACAATTTAAAAGAGAGATTCAGCCCAATATGATTAAGGGCCGGGCCTAAATCGTTTAGGGGTTTTCCAAAGGCACAATTAGGGTTTTTAACTCAATAAATATGTCACTTAATAAGCTGGAAAAATAAGAAGAAATTCGGATCTCTCTCAAGAGGCACCTAGGATTGTTAGCACTACTCGAGGCATTCGTGGAAAGGGTCGATCGTGTGGATCGACTTGGAGGAGTTTGCGCTTGCAACTCTACGGATTGAATAAGGTAGAATTGAAGTCTCACGGTTGGTCGGTTCCTCACACATATTTCTTGTGGTGAATAGACCCCAAGCTTGGGCTGCGAGTGTAGACAGGAGAAGCTAGAAAGCATACCTCGATCCTTATCAAGAACGTGACTGTCAACGCTCGACAACCTACCCTTCTAGGACCATGTAGTGGATAATCTAAATGTAAAGGTAATGTACATAATGTGCCCGAGCGATGAAATAGGTATCGAATGTTAGGTATCTCTTTGAAAAATTGGCACTAGGTCGCTCCCAGGATAAACATGATTTGCCTAACTCTAGGAGCCTAGGCCTGTGCTGTAACTTTACGTTGAGCTCCGCCTAGCCCATGATGTTAACATGAGCGACCTAGTGTGAGCAACTTCGCCTTAGAACCACTCGGAGGTTAGAATAGGGGTGTTCCCTGCCTGAATACCAGTTCATCATAATGGTTTGGCTCTAAGGGTCCCACATACTTAAAACCCAATGAGATGTTCAAGCTAGAGAGGGCTCCACCACGGTCCCCTGTAATAGCCCGGCGAAAGGCTGAAGGATAATATAAGTAGCATGGGCAGCTTTGCCCCGGTTAGTCATTGCTATCTTGGTGCCTCAGCCAGTAGTGTCTGATCCTAGTCGCCAATGTGAGGAGAAAGCTTTAGCCAGTGAATGGCATAATACTCTTGCTAAGGCAAAGGTATTACACCAACCAATCTAGTCTTTACATACCTAATTTCTAGACTAACATGGTTGGCAAATCAAAGGAGCATATGAAAGCATTACCAAGCATTACTTCTTGACGTGATTGTTTTTATGCCTAGTAGCGTCCTCCCTACTACTCTACAAATGCATAATATGAAACGTGTAAATTAACAATATGTGTCGCAAGAAAATAAAGGACACCATAGGTGCAAGAAAAACCATGTTATTCTTTCCACTAAGGCAATAACATTCAAGAGCAAAGAATACAAAAACAATCAAAAAGTAAGGCCTAATGTGTTGACGGCCAAGTTGGGACGATTGGCTACTGGAGAGCCATTCTCATAGCACCGATTAGAGCGTCCCTCATATTTTTCTTTAACTTGCTTGAAATGTTGTCTTCCACCTCCTAGACCGCTTCTAGGATGCCTAAAGAAATATTCTTCTCTCGAGTGTATCCTGAGTTTGTAACCTAGGGACGTTGGCAATGTCATTCCCAATCTCCAATTCGAGATGCGAATGAGAGCTTTGAAGGCTAAGGTTATATGGACGATAGTCCAAAGCAGAGACAACAGTCACCTAAGGCAAATTAGTAGACCTCCTAGAGAAGCAATTGGGGAGGAACTAGTGAAGATAGGTTTGATCTGAGATGTGAGCTAGAAACTCTTTTTGAGGATGATGGTCTTGTCCCAAGTATAAATGCTAAGAGCTTCAAGAGCTCATATAGTGATGTTAGAAGACTAAAAGATAACGACTTTCTAAAGAGAGATGGAATAGAGAATGGATCTAATGTGAAATTATGCTCTGGGGCATCTTTAGGTAAGAGAAGAGATAGTGTCTTCTGGTCTTCAATGCAAGATACAATGGGATATGGTTATAATGTAAATGGAAGTTGTTGTGAAGGCATTGGCATCAATCGCCCAAGGAGCTTGTTTAAATCAAGGAGAATGGCTGAAGATGGACAGCTTTTACACAGCGACAGGGTTGGAGTAAAATACATGGATAACCATATTTCACCAAGTGTTATGATAGAATACCAATGGAATCCCTGGGATAGGGTAGGTAGAGCCACTGATAATGGAAGAAAAGAGAAGCATTCTTGGCACAATGATTTTAGGTTGGCAACATCATTTCTCACCTTTGATTTAAGACACTCGTAAGAGTTTTAGTGAGTCACATTTAAATAAGAGATGATCCAAGGCATTGGTGAGAGTCGATGTAGGAAAATGCGTTGTCTTATGATAAGACCTGCTAAGGCACTTCAATACCAGAGAAAGTCGTCTTAGCTAAAACCCAAGTCTGAATATAGTGAAACCACTAGCGTAAGCCTCTTTATGCTCGAAAGCCATTATCTAAAAAATATAGTGCCCTTGAGCACTCAAAGTATGATCTATCTATGTTTATGTCCTTGCTTGTGGCGAAAACCTTATTGAAACCATGGTATTTCTAGCATGTGAGCCATCGAGCTATCCTCCCAGCATTGCGCCGCTAGTGAGGCTCGCGCTTCTTGAAAACCCGTCTTATTTTAGATGCCTCAAGTTGTGCCTTTGTATCCTTTGCCACCCACTTGACGTAGGTGGTTGTGCCTTTATACGATTGTCAAGCCTTACCTTAGTAAATGATCTCATTTTAGGGTCGGTGCGAGGCTTTAAATCCTAGGTGAGTAGTTTTGTCCATCGAGGCAGGTGGACGCGAGAGTGGCATTAATCTTCCCTTCGACTTAATAGTCAAAGCAAAGACTGAGGGGCTATTATTGTGCCATAGAATTCCTAACCGTCCACCTAAGGGTATTTTGGTCATTGGATGCCTAGGGGAATTTTGGTTAGTAAGCCAAAGACTGGTGAATCTCAAAAGTGGTCCCAAGCTAGGACGAGTTTCCTAAGAAGAAATCGTGATCAAATAACCAAAGAGCTAAGATAATGGAAAAATAGTGAATAAGTTAAATTTGAGGGGTAAAAGGGTCCAAGGACAAAGGGATATAAATAGGCCAAGTCAATGGGTCAAAAGAGTGGGTTGTTTCTAGAGAAAAAAGGCTTTCTCTCTCTCTCTCTCTCTCGCTCTCTCGATAAGAAGAAATGGCAGCAGCAGATGGGCGTGGGGAGACGCTCTCGATAAGGTCTCTCTGAGAGAGATTTTTCTCTCTCGGAGAGGATTCTTCCTCTCGGCCAGCCTCTCTTAGAGAGGCTTAGAACCTCTAGGGAAGCCCTCGCCGCTAACGCGTCCTCTCGACGACCATGGCCGCTCTCGGCCACCTGGTCCCTCTGCAACTCCTCCTCTCGGCAATCTTCTCTAGGGAAGGAGGGTTGGCTCTAGGTTGTCATGAGAAGCCTCTCGATGAGGCGAGCCTTCTCTCGATAAGGCGGCTTCTCCCTCTCAGTGTTTCTTCCCTCCAGTAAGGCCTCTTGGAGAGACCTTGGGTGTAACGCCCCGCTCCCACTTACGGGTGTTACTCATGAACAATTACCCGAATTGTCCACCTGCTCAGCCTTACGTGAAGGGTGAACCATGTTTCCAAAGGAAATGCCCTAGGTGGGAACTAGGCTCGTCCTTCCCTTCCCTCAACCCCAAGATTCACTAGCAGAATTGGGCTTCAACCACACCGCATTTGATTAAAAGAAAACTCATGAAAATGCCCAACCGCCATTTTCTTATTTATTTTAATTCTTTCTCCATCCGAGAATTTTACCGGGCTCCATGAAAAATCACCATTTAAATAAATCCATTGATGGATTACCAATTTTTAGAGGAAAAACTCAAAATTTTTAATTTTCCAAAATTTTGGGATTTTCTCCAAAAATGCCCGAAAAATCCGTTTTATTTTGAAAATTTCTCCGGGGCCCAAAATCAAATAAGAATTGCCCCCAAAATCCCTAAATTTCAGAATTTTTAAAAAAATTTGGCTGGTGCCCGCTGGGCGTTGGCCGCACGGGCTGGCTGCGCACGTCGCGTGCGGCCACTGTCGCCCGTGTGCGCCCAGCCGCCCACGCGGCCCTGCCTGCTCGCGCGGGGCTGCTGCTGCCTCTTAACTTTTTTTTTTCTTTGGGCTTTTAAACCCATATTTTCCAGAAAAATAAATTAAATAAAATATTTCACTTTCATCCAAATTTTGTCTCTATTTTCCAACAAAATCATTTTATTTTACATCTTGGTTGCTTCCCACAACATACCCAACAATGAGGCTTTCACCCAACCTAGGCTTCAACATACCTTAAGCCAATGCCTCATTTCAAAATAAAATCAAACATTACAAAATATAGATTACACACATGATCTTAGGCTTGAACAAGCCATCACCAACCAAATAAATTTACATCTCATAAATCAAACATAACAACATAGGCTTCCATAAGCCATAACATACACTTGAATCTTCTTTCCATGCTTCCACATGCCATTCCACCATTTCCTTTACTTTACCATGCTTTCACAACCTACATGGGAGGGTAAAACCTCATGAGCTATTAAGCTCAATAAGGGTGCAATGCAAAATAAATATGAACATAACAAGTTTATATGATGCCAAATGCATGCAAGTGTGGCTAGGTTTCTTTGCCCTCACAACCCTCCAAGGTTAGAGGCAATCAACCCACCATTTCAACCATGTTCCTAAACTAACCTATGGCCATAAGTCTCATGAACATAAAAGAACATGCCAAATGCAACATATACATTTATGAAACATACTTACAACCCATTGCAAGGCCACCCTCCCATGGGGCCATCCCTTACCTCTTCTTGAATATTTAAATCTTCATTTCAAGAGAGCTTCCATCTTCATTTTCTCCCATCTAAGATGGTATTCCAAAAGAAATTTACTTTCTTTGCATCCAAGAACACTAAATAAGGAGAAGAAGAAGGAGACTTACCTTGATTCCTTCTTCATTTCTTCTCCCTTCTTCAATTTCCTCTCATCTCTTCTTTCTTTTATTCTTTCTACAAATGGCCAAAAGGGAGACAAGTCTTTCACACTTGCCTTTATATACTACTCTTTTCCATTTTCAAGAATGGATCTCCACCATCCATTCAAAGCACAATCCATGTGCTTAAGGAGAATTAAATCTCCACCATTCATTAAAATAAATAAGTCTCCTCTCTAGGAGAAAACACACTTTTAATATGTTGGCAATCCATGCCATTTACTCTCTTTAAATCCCCACCCTTGGATTTATTCTCCTTCTCAAGAATGCATCTCACCCATTAGATCTCTTGCATTTTTCATTTATTTCTCATTTACTTAAATGAGACTATTTTCATAACCATCACACTTGAGAGACATAAATAATTTCTTTCCCATTTAATTTAATGGGACCATTTTCCACCATCACATGAGAGACCACTTTGAAAGACATAATACTTTCTTTCTCATTTAAATAAATCCCACAATTTTCCAAAGCATTAATGGGTGGCCATTTTCCCATTTCATTTGGATTTAATTAACTCTCCTTAATCATGCTCAATATTAAATGCTTGAAAGACTAATTAGAATTTCCTTTGCATTTAATTTAATCTCTTCATTTAACTTGGACCACAAAATGCCAAGTGTCATAACAAGACACTAACCTTGGCTTCCAAGTTCTAATCTCCTCCATCCATGTGGCATTACCACATTTATTCACCAATTTAGGAAAAATTAATTATTTCCTCCAATAATTTCATATTCTCCATTTTTCCTATTTTCCATAATTAATTTCCTCTATGGAATCACTCCAAATTACCAAAATACCCTTTCATGAATTATTAATCCCATATCTCCACATAATACAAAATTGAGATTAAATTCACTTACTTGCCTAATTCCACATAGGAATTATTTCCAATTTACCAAATTACCCTTTGTTGGATTTCACTATCCAAATTACCAAAATGTCCCTCATAGGGCATTAATATTCTCAAGGATCTAACATCTCCTCAAGGGCATTTTTGGAAGTTTTCTTACTTCCTTTTTCACCCTTTTAACACCGGTTACACTGGGTGTTACATTGGGCTTCTCGGAGAGCATCCCCCCAATGCTATGTTTTTCTTCCACCAGGCCCTGTCTACCCTCGACGTGAGCTCTCTTTGCTAGCCTTCTCTCGAGAAGGCCTCTTCCCTAGGGCTCACTCTCTCGGAGAGGCATGAACCCTCTCGGTAAGCCTCATCTTGGGAAGGCTTCTTCCCGAGAGAATCCCCTCTGCCATGGTCCTTCTTCTTCCATTTTTCTCCCCTGCAACTAATATATACACACATATATGTATAGCATGTATAAACGTGAGAGGCAACCAAAGTAAATGAGCCTATCAGTTGTGATATGGTGTTAGCATGTCATGTTGTTATGATGTACCCTTCAGTCCTTATATCCACTTATGTCCACACAACACAATATATATAATGTTTATATGATGCCATACGTGATATGTCTATAGGATGTAATACGATATGTTTACATCCGTGGAATACGATAGGTCCCTTAAGAAAGCAGTGGTCAAGTAAGTATCACCCCGAGGCATCTCCCACCAAGCTTGGAGCAGTGCTCGTGTAGGTTGACCAGCGATTGTCGAACCGCTCCAGAATTAGAGATCTATGAATCTCTTCTCTAGTTTGCAGCAAAGTGCACCCTAGGTCATCTCTCACAAGGAGCCTCACCTTCTTCTACCAACAAAGAGAACCAATACCAATAACAGTTTGTTTAGGGGGGGTTGTTTTGACAGAAAACTAATTGGCAAAACAGAAAGATGAAGATGGATGAAAAATCAATAAGAGGAGTGCAACCGGCTGTGTATTTGTCTCCTATGTGAAATCTTCCTTGTCCACTCTATATATCTTGGTTTGCTAGATGCTTTGATCTCCGGAAAACAAACTCAAAGCATCCCCAACAACCGTCCAAGGATTAGAATGATTGGAACAACAAAATGGATACAGAAATCTCTTGTAAACAAAATGCAACCATTCACTCTCTATTCAACCTATCCGGACCTATGCAAGAACAACCGTTCAAGCACATAATATTCATTTCCGAGATGTTATACCAACCGGCTATAACATTCTGTTCTCTTAAGCACTTAACAGAATATGAAACCATGCAAATTCACACAAACCTGCCATGAACTCCATGCATTCACAAATCTGCTCAAACTAAACCAAATAGAAATGAATAAGAAACAAACAACAAACCAGATTCTTGCAGCTCATCCGGGACTCAAATTCCACATGGATTCAAGACACACAACCGGTTACAAATGCTCTAGCCTATCATTACAGAAAGGAAAACAAAATGGAACAAAAGATGTAAAAAAAAAACAGGAAAGTGCTACAACAACAAAAACGGGCAGAATCCTCTCTATTTTCTCCTCTCTATCTATATGATGATATTCTGAAAATTAATGCTAAGAGGCCTTAAATACATGGCCAAGAAAGGAAAGGCTAGGGAGGCTAGGGTTGGGCCTAGCCCAACAGAAAACAAATGAGCCCAAGTCTGCTCCTTGATTGTAGGCCCAAGCTCCTTTAGCAGGCCCAAGCTCCTTTAGTTGAGCCACTTCTCTAGCCCATCCAATATTCCCTAAAGCCTGGATCCATAGAGTAGAGGTAAGATAGAAAATAGTGTAAGGACAATTTGAAGCATAATAAAATAGAAACAATGAAATATCAGCAAAAATTGCTTCAAATGGCCTAATAAGAATGAGGTGAAATGCCAAAATATGGTATAAATATGCATGCTATCAATTCCCCCATACTTAGACTTTTGCACTCCTGGGCAAAACACTAGACTCTATGACTCAAGAATAGAAATGTGGAAAAACACAAATTAGATGCAAGGTAGGTAAGTCTTCAAGAATTCATCATTCAAAGATCATCTTTCCTCTACTTCCAAGAAAACAAGTGACATGGCAATTCATCCAATAAGACAAATCAAAAGTGGAAGCCTCTCACAGGGCAAGTGTATGCTCAAAAATCTCTCAAGAGGTGGTGGTGACTGTTTCGCTCAAATTCACCCAATCACAATTCCACTACCATAAGCTTGTTTATCTTCTCAATCTCCACTATCCATGTCAAATGCATGCCACAAATCAAAAGGACTTATTCAGGGTTGTAATGTGGGGAAGAAAGAAATGGAAAGACAACAATGAAGGAAAACATGCCTTAGGTCGAGAAAACATTTCATGCAACTCTAAGATCAAGAGATAGAATTTCCAAGCGTTATGAAGAACATTGCATCTTTATTTGGTTGAGTGCGTTTTACGCTCTGTCTCAACTTTGCTTTCTTCTTTTTCTCATCAATTTTCAAGTTTTTTTTTTTTTTTCGAAAGAGGTGAGTGCGTTTTACGCTCCTTCTCACCCTTCTATCCTTTTCTTGCTTTTCTTTTTCTTTTTCATGGATGCAAATGGCCTTTGGCCTTATGACTTGCTCGATGAATTCAATCTCTCTCACTAGAATGCACTTACTATTCCTCTTCCTAAGGTTGGAAGGTCCAAAAAGGGTGTATGAGAATGAAGGGTAAAACTGATGGCTCTAAGTGGCAAGCGAAAGGGATTGATTGAATTTTTTTGTTTGTTTTTTTGTTTGTTTTTTTTTTTTTTTTTTTTGTATAACAAAATGGCTAAATGGGGACAAGAAAGAATGCCTTAATCATGTTTGAGTCATGCATGAACAAATATAGCCTCAACCAAGAATCAAAACAAGTTCTAGAGTGGAAATCATGATAGGTGAATGCACACACAAGAAAGACAATAGGCTCAAAATCCTCACGGCTGTAGACTACCCAATCAATCTATCAAATTAAACTCATTGCCAAGTCACTCGAAATTAAGGAAGATAAGATCGAAGTTCTAATCATGATGGGTTCTTTTAGACTTAATTGCTTAACTTGCATTTCCACGCAAAACAAACTCAACTAAATCCAAGGAAAAAGAAATATGAAAAGATAAAGAAAATGTTGCCAAAATAAGAATGCTGCCTCCCCCCACACTTAGACTTTACATTGCCCTCAATGTAAACATGCAATTCCAATCAAGAATAAGACAAGTAAATGTAAAATACTAGGGAGAGAGAAACAGCCTGATGTATCAAATGTAGGTGGCGTTGAGGAGATGCAGCTCCTCCACAATATGCTCCTGAAAGCTCTCGTAGAATGGCTTAAGCCGCTGCCCGTTCACTGTGAATTGCTTTGCATTGGACTCGTCCTTGATTGCAACTGCACCAAAGGGAAAAACATGAATAACTATGAAAGGACCAGTCCAACGAGAACGTAACTTACCGGGCATCAACTTGAGACGGGAATTGTATAGCAGAACTTTCTGGCCAACTTCGAATGTCTTCTTCACAATAAGCTTGTCATGCACAGCCTTGGTCTTCTCCTTGTAGATGCGTGAGTTCTCATATGCGTCCATCCTAATCTCCTCAAGCTCTTGAAGTTGGAGCTTTCTTTGGGACCCCGATTGACTGATGTCCATATTGCATTGCTTCACCGCCCAATATGCCTTATGCTCCACCTCCACCGGCAAGTGACACGCTTTTCCAAAAACCAACCTATAAGGGGACATGCCGATGGGGGTTTTGTATGCCGTGCGGTAGGCCCAAAGTGCATCTTCTAATCTCGTGCTCCAGTCTTTCCTATTGGGCTGGACAGTCTTCTCCAAAATTTGCTTGATTTCCTTATTTGAGACTTCAGCTTGCCCATTAGTCTGTGGATGATAAGGAGTCGCCACTTTGTGTATTACCCCATACTTACGAAGTAGGGTGTCCATCTTTCTGTTGCAAAAGTGGGATCCTTGGTCGCTGATGATGGCCCTAGGCATGCCAAACCTGCAAAAGATGTGAGAACGAACAAAATCTGCAACCACAGAAGCATCATCAGTCCTGGTGGCTTTAGCTTCCACCCACTTAGAAACATAATCCACAGCTAACAGAATGTACAAATAACCAAATGACACAGGAAATGGACCCATGAAGTCAATGCCCCAAACATCAAAGATTTCACAAAATAATAAGGGTTGTTGAGGCATTTCATTCCTACGTGATATAGTGCCTGTGTGTTGGCATCGTGTGCAATTCTTACAGAACTCATATGAATCCTTAAAGAGAGAAGGCCAATATAATCCAGAATCTAGGACTTTCCTAGCTGTACGTTGGGGACCAAAGTGACCACCACATGCAAGTGTGTGACAAAAATTTAAGACAGATGCAAACTCATGGTTAGGCACACATCTCCTAATGACCTGGTCACTACACATGCGCCACAGATAGGGATCATCCCACACATAATACCGAGCCTGACTCTTAAATTTATTTAGCTGTTCCTTCTTAAAATATGCAGGTAATTCAGAAGCAACTAAATAATTTACTAAATCAGCATACCAGGGTTCAACACCATGAATGTGGTATAATAACTCATCTGGGAAATCATCCCTGATAGGCTGGGAGTCCATGACTGTGGAATCTGAAGAAGGAGGGACCCTGCTCAAATGATCAGCTACTAGGTTCTCGGCCCCACTCTTGTCTTTTATCTCCACATTGAACTCCTGAAGTAGGAGCATCCACCGTATCAACCGGGGCTTAGCATCGGGCTTCTTCAATAAGTATTTTAGGGCTGCATGGTCAGAAAACACGACAACATTAGAACCCAGAAGATAGGAGCGAAATTTATCTAAAGCAAACACAATAGCTAAAAGCTCCTTCTCAGTCGTGGTGTAGTTTGCTTGAGCAGCATCCAAGGTGCGCGAGGCATAGGCAATGACATGTGACTTCTTCTCCACACGTTGTGAAAGGACGGCGCCCACTGCAAAGTTGGAGGCGTCGCACATCAGCTCGAAGGGCAACTCCCAGTCGGGTGGCTGTATGATGGGTGGAGAAATCAATCGACTCTTCAGTTCCTCGAATGCTCGCTTGCACTGCTCATCAAAGTGGAAGGTCACTTCTTTCTGGAGAAGGTGGGAAAGTGGAAGTGCAATCTTGCTGAAATCCTTGATGAACCTCCTGTAAAATCCTGCATGGCCAAGGAAAGAACACACCTCCTTCACAGAGGTGGGGTAAGGCAATGAAGCAATAACATCAACCTTAGACCGATCCACTTCTATACCCTTCTTAGACAGAACATGCCCTAAAACAATTCCTTGTTCTACCATGAAATGACATTTTTCAAAATTTAAAACAAGGTTCTTTTCAATGCATCTCTCTAGGACTCTACCCAAGCTAACCAAGCAATCATCAAAAGAAGTGCCATAAACTGAAAAATCATCCATGAATACTTCCATGCAATGCTCTAGAAAATCTGAAAATATACTTACCATGCATCGCTGAAAGGTACCTGGAGCATTACATAGACCGAAAGGCATTCTTCTATAAGCGAATGTGCCAAAGGGGCAGGTGAAGGTGGTCTTCTCTTGATCCTCTGGGGCTATGCAAATCTGAAAGTATCCAGAAAAACCGTCAAGGAAACAATAGTGTGACTTACCAGCCAACCTCTCCAACATCTGATCAATGAATGGGAGGGGGAAATGATCTTTTCTGGTTGCTTGGTTCAGCTTTCTATAATCAATGCAGACTCTCCAACTGTTCTGCACTCTCATGGGGATGAGCTCATTGTGCTCATTTGGGACCACCGTGATGCCCGTCTTTTTTGGAACAACCTGCACGGGACTCACCCACTTGCTGTCAGAAATAGGGTAAATAATGCCGGCTGCAAGTAATTTACTTACCTCCTGTTTTACCACATCAAGGATGGTTGGGTTAAGTCTTCTTTGAGGCTGCCTTGCTGGTTTTGCTCCTTCCTCCAATAAGATACGGTGCATGCAAACAGATGGGCTGATTCCAGTTATGTCCGCTAAAGTCCACCCAATTGCTTTCTTATTATTTTTCAGCACATCCAGCAACTTTCTCTCTTGGTCAGGCTGCAAGTTGTTTGCAATGATGACTGGCAGCTTCTCATCTTTCTCCAAGAATGCATACTTGAGGTGCTGAGGCAAAGGCTTGCACTGAATGGTGGGTGGCTGCTGCAAAGAGGGGGCTGACCTATTTGACTGGAACTCTAACTCCAAGGCACTATCAACCTGCTCAACAAGGTGAGCAGCACTATCTTCCACTTGGAAAATGTTAGCATCAAAATCAAACTCATGGCTATGCAAAAATTCAGCAATCTCTAAGCATGCAGCACATTGACTCTCTCCATCACTACAATTAGTGCAAATAATCGTATCTGGGAACTCATGCACAGTGGGGAATTTATCAATTAAATCAGAAGACTCAGAACATGCTTCATTCACTAACAGGTCAACTCTATTTACTTGAAAAGTGGAATGATCCTCAGCAGGGAATTTCATGGCATCAAGTATCTTGAAGTTAATTGTGTTACCAGCAAATTCCATGGAAAGTGTACCCTCATGCACATTGATAATAGTTCTAGCAGTTTTTAAGAATGGTCTCCCTAGGATCAAGGGTGCATGCTCAAGTGTGCTGTTATCTTCCATATTCAAAACATAAAAGTCTGCTGGAAAGATTAAATCCTTAACCTTAACCAGCACATCTTCTAGGACTCCAGTGGGGTGTGCAGTACTTCTATTGGCTAGTTGGACAACCACTCCTGTTGGCTTCAAAGGACCACACTGCAATGAAGCATAAATAGAGTTAGGCATGACATTAATGGATGCACCTAAATCTAGTAAAGCATTGCTAAATTGCATGTCTCCTATAGTACAAGGAATGGAGAACATCCCTGGATCTTTACACTTTGCTGGCATGGCAGGTTGGATAAGGGCAGAGACATTTCTCCCAAGGTTGATCTTCTCATTCCCCATAAGCTTCCTCTTGTGAGTACACAAATCCTTGAGAAATTTTGCATACTTGGGGATCTGTCTAATGGCTTCAAGGAGGGGGATGTTGACTTCAACTTTCTGGAATGTTTCCAGAATCTCTTTATCCACTTCGGCCTCTGCTCTTTTCTTGTTTTGTGTTGCTCGATGTGGGAATGGTAGGGGCTGGATGTTGGAAGACTCTCCTTGTTCTTGATAGCTGGAGTTTGGTTGCTTGGCTTCTTGGACTGAGAGGGGTTGCTGCTCTTTGCTACCCTCTACATTCTGCTCCTCTACATGTTGCTCCATGTTTGATGATGGTGGAGGCGTTGGGATGATCACTTCTTTCCCACTTCGAAGCATGATGGCACTAACATTACCCCTTGGATTGGCAACTGGTTGTGAAGGAAGCTGCCCCGAACCTTGACTCCTTAACTTATTGATGTTTGTGGCTAGCTGGCCTATTTGGGTCTCCAAATTTTGAATTGTGGTTTCTGTTTTCTGTTGGAATTGGAGTGTGTTGGCTGCTAGTTGCTTAACAAGATCATCTAAGGTAGGTTCTGACTTGGGTAATGGTGGTGCTTGTTGCATGGCTTGGTTCTGCCTTGGTGGTGGAGCATGGTTGCTTGAAATTGAAGGATGGAACCTCTGCTGAAATGGTTGATTCTGGTGGTATGGCTGCTGGTGCACATGTTGATTGGAAGGGCTACCATATCTGAGGTTCGGATGGTCTCTCCAACCTGGATTGTAGGTGGCTGAGTATGGATCATACTTGTGTTGTGGCTGCTGCTGGAAAGGTGGATTGTGCTGCTGGAAAGGTCTTCCAGGAAAAATGCCTGCACATGTCTCATTATTTTCTTGCAACTGTGGGCATTGGTCTGTTGTATGGGATGGCAAGGAGCAAATGCCACAAAGCTGCTGCTGGGGTTGCTTTCTCTCTAATGCCAACTGCCTGACCATGGAAGCCAATTCCTCAAGCTTGTTTTCCATCCTTTGCTGGTCCATAGTGGCAGCCACATTGACTTCATTGATGGCTTTTGTAGGAGTGTTAATTCTGGTGCCAAATTGCTGGGCATTTTGTGTCATCTTTGATATCAGCTCTTGTGCAGCTGCTGGGGTCTTCTCTGCCAAAGCTCCTCCACTTGCAGCATCTACCAAGTACCTGTCCATGGGGATTAGACCTTCATAGAGATACTGAATTAGGAGTTGGTCACTTATCAGATGGTGAGGACAGCTGGAACACAACTTCTTGAACCTCTCCCAATACTCATGTAGAGTTTCACCACTCATCTGCCTTATACCACAAATTTCCTTCCTTATTGATGCTGTTCTGGAGGCTGGAAAGAATTTTTCCAGGAAGATCCTTTTCAATCCATCCCAGCTGGTAATAGCAGCTGGTGGCAGGTAATAGAGCCAATCTTTGGCTGATCCATCAAGTGAGAATGGGAAGGCTCTCAGCTTGATCTGCTCTTCATCTACTCCTTGTGGCCGCATGGTTGAGCAAACCACATGAAATTCTTTCAGATGCTTGTGTGGATCCTCTCCTGCAAGACCATGAAACTTGGGCAACAAGTGGATTAGTCCAGATTTGAGTTCAAAGTTAGCATCCAACTGTGGGTATTGAATACATAGGGGCTGGTAATGCACATCAGGTGCAGCCAGCTCTCTAATGGTTCTACCATCCAAATGACCATGATTTGCATTATTTCCATTACCATTATCTGCCATATTGATGAATTCTGGAATAGGTTCGGATGAAGTGTTAGACACACTATTAGGGTCAATCCTATCCCGAGACTTAAGCTCTCTAGCTTGCCTTCTAAGAGTGTTCTCTAATTCAAGATCCAAGTCAAGTAATGTTTTCTTAGATGACCTGGTCATGCACTAGAGATCAGCACAAAAACAGCACACAAAATGGCCTATGCATACCAAGAACACAGAAACACAAACAAAAACACACAAACAAAAACAAAAACACACAAACACAAAAACACAAAAACACAAAAACAGGTCAAACAATAAGCCTTTAGACGATTTTTTTATGCAATTTTTCACAAAATTTCAACATAAAAACACTGAGGGACCTAAAAACACTAAAAACCACACCAAATTAGCCACTGAGAAACACAAAATGGCCCAAAAAGTGGTCTAAACGTTGGAATTTGGCCAAAAAAGGCTCTTTTCATAGCAAAGCAGTGACTATTGATCCCCACACCCCCATTTCTTTGGACACCAAAAATCAGCTCAATCGGAGCAAGTGAAAAGCTATGAACAGTAACCGGGAAACTGATTTTTTTCCCTCAAAACCTACTCTTATTTTGCCTTAGAAACCACTCTATATGCAAGAAAACATCAAGGAAAGCATATGGACTTGAAAGAATATCAAGTAGGGATGAGAAAGGAAGAGGATAGCACCGGTATCTCAAGCTCAATCCTTAAATAATGCTATCTGTCATGAAGATGGTCAAAACCGCTGCTGAATGGAAGGCTGCTGCTGGTTGCTTTCTTTTGGTTGCAGCTGCTGATGCCTATCTGCCAAACGAAAAGGGAGATTAGTGTGGAAGGTAAAGACAACGTTGAATGGAGTGTTAAAAGAGAAAATAAAAGAAAAATGTGAGAAAGAAAAATGGAATATCCTCTTGTTCAGGTGATCTGCTGTCAGAGGCAGAAAAGTGGGATTCAGAGCATGCTAAAAATGGTTATGCTCCTGATCTGCTGCAGGGTTGTCTCCCCTTGCTGTGTAAGCTTGCTTTTCAGTGCCTATCAGAGCACATGAAGATCAGAGAAGGACTGCAGGTGTGCTACTGAAAATCAGAGAAGGACTGCAGGTGTTTTGTGCTTTTTCAGTTGCTGTAGGGCTGCAGGGTTGCTTTTTCAGAAGATCAGGTCGTGCAGCCCTCTCCAACAGCCACTTCTAGGTTCAAAAATGATTCCAAAAATGAGAAAACATAAAAGGAAAATACACACAAACAAAAAGAAGATCGAAAAGGCAAATGAGGCTTCTCTGTTGCTGCTTGCTATCAGTTCATCTCAAGAACAGAACATAATTTCTCTTCACCAAGAACACAAAAACTGATAACCTTATCACCAAGAACACAAAATAGAGAAAACACTCGAACAAGAAAACAAAACAAACAGAGAATAGGGTCGGTCCTCTATGTTTTTAGAAGAAAAAACTTGGCTCCCCGGCAACGGCGCCAAAATTCTGACCAGCGATTGTCGAACCGCTCCAGAATTAGAGATCTATGAATCTCTTCTCTAGTTTGCAGCAAAGTGCACCCTAGGTCATCTCTCACAAGGAGCCTCACCTTCTTCTACCAACAAAGAGAACCAATACCAATAACAGTTTGTTTAGGGGGGGTTGTTTTGACAGAAAACTAATTGGCAAAACAGAAAGATGAAGATGGATGAAAAATCAATAAGAGGAGTGCAACCGGCTGTGTATTTGTCTCCTATGTGAAATCTTCCTTGTCCACTCTATATATCTTGGTTTGCTAGATGCTTTGATCTCCGGAAAACAAACTCAAAGCATCCCCAACAACCGTCCAAGGATTAGAATGATTGGAACAACAAAATGGATACAGAAATCTCTTGTAAACAAAATGCAACCATTCACTCTCTATTCAACCTATCCGGACCTATGCAAGAACAACCGTTCAAGCACATAATATTCATTTCCGAGATGTTATACCAACCGGCTATAACATTCTGTTCTCTTAAGCACTTAACAGAATATGAAACCATGCAAATTCACACAAACCTGCCATGAACTCCATGCATTCACAAATCTGCTCAAACTAAACCAAATAGAAATGAATAAGAAACAAACAACAAACCAGATTCTTGCAGCTCATCCGGGACTCAAATTCCACATGGATTCAAGACACACAACCGGTTACAAATGCTCTAGCCTATCATTACAGAAAGGAAAACAAAATGGAACAAAAGATGTAAAAAAAAACAGGAAAGTGCTACAACAACAAAAATGGGCAGAATCCTCTCTATTTTCTCCTCTCTATCTATATGATGATATTCTGAAAATTAATGCTAAGAGGCCTTAAATACATGGCCAAGAAAGGAAAGGCTAGGGAGGCTAGGGTTGGGCCTAGCCCAACAGAAAACAAGTGAGCCCAAGTCTGCTCCTTGATTGTAGGCCCAAGCTCCTTTAGTTGAGCCACTTCTCTAGCCCATCCAATATTCCCTAAAGCCTGGATCCATAGAGTAGAGGTAAGATAGAAAATAGTGTAAGGACAATTTGAAGCATAATAAAATAGAAACAATGAAATATCAGCAAAAATTGCTTCAAATGGCCTAATAAGAATGAGGTGAAATGCCAAAATATGGTATAAATATGCATGCTATCATAGGTCCCCTTAGAGGCCGAGACCCTGCTTCGGTTGCTCGTCGCGAGGCTTACCTTCTCTCGAAGGGCCCCTTAGGCAATCTGGCCCTCTGGGGGGGGGGGATTTGTTTGAAGCCAATCCGATTGCTACTAATATGCAGGTCTATCCCCGACACCTTGTAATAGTATAAAAATTGACCCTCTCTCGTCGAGAAAGGTACGACTATTCTATATCCAATGATAGCATCCTTTACTTATCTATTGCATTATTTTCCTGGCCATACTGACTTAAGCATCAGAGGGCATACACGGGTGAGGAATCCCTGCATGCCTTCTAACTTGTTCTTGTGAGAGTAGATATGCCCCAAGCACACAGGAGGTCAATCTTGAGTGATACTGAAGGTGCCCTCAAGAGACCATCTACGACCCCGATGAGGATATCAGGAACCAAAGCTACCCAATGACCATCTCCACAGGAAAACTCCTGTGAGTTGTCCACCTCGCTCTGCCTAGGCTCGAGCTTTCTCGAATTACAAATTCTATTGTCGTAGTTTTTGGGCTACAACATCACTCAAGTAACTGAGAGAAGGAATGCTTCATTTCTTCCTCTAACTCCCATGTAGCTTATTTTGGACCATGATGCTGCTATTAGACCTTTACATAAGGAATAGATCGGTGTCTCAACATAGTCTCTCTTTTTGTTCCAGAGTAGTTACTGGCAGTTTATTATATGACGCATCTTCCTTAACCCAAGAGTTTGATAATCAATAATATGATGAGGATCTGGCATGTATTTTTGTAGCATGGACACATGAAATACATTGTGAATATTGGCTAGTAGCAGAGTTAAGGCTAGTCGATAGGTTAAAGATCCTACCCATTCCAATATCTCAAATGGTCTTACATATCGAGGACTGAGTTTTCCTGAGATCTTAAATCTCCGCACACCCTTCATGAGTATTACCTTCAGCCATACATGATGCCCACTAGCAAACTTGAGGTCATGTCATCGTCTATCAGCATAACGCTTTTGCCTATCTTAGGCTCCCTTTATTCGAGTCCTAATGAGTTAGATCTTTTCAGAGGCCTTCTTAATCATTTCTGGATCGAGTAAAGTCTTGTCTCCCTCTTCTTCCTAACAAATGGGTGATCTACATAGCCTTCCATAGAGTGCCTCATATGGTGGCATCCCAATATTGGAATGAAAACTATTATTATAGGTAAATTCCATCAATGACAAATGATCATCCCAACTACCGTAGAAGTCTAGCGCACAAGCTCTCAACATATCCTCTAAGGTTCAAATGGTTCATTCTATCTTCCCATTTGTTTGTGGATGGAATGCGGTACTAAATTTTAATGGAGTTCCTAAAGTTTCATGTAAGGCTCCCTAGAACTGATAAGTAAATCTGGGATTGCGGTACGAAACAATACTAGCTTGGATCCCATGTAACTTTACTACTTCCTCAATATACAACTTAGCGAATTGATTTAAGGGAAGTCCCTTCTTGATTGGCAAGAAGTGGGCTGACTTCATTAGTCGATCTACTATTACCCATATTGCATCATGCCCCTTTGAAGTTCTAGGCAACCCTGTGATAAAATCTATAGCAATGTGGTCCCACTTGTAATGCCCCACCTTTTCATGGGCGATTAAATAACTTAGGAATTTTGGGGATATATTTTTTTTCAACATAACTCAATATAAATCATTCCCCAACAATCCTATTCTACATTCTCAACATACCAAAATAAGATTCAATAAGCTAGGACAGATAATCATCATAAATGCTGAAGCTAAAATCGAAACCTAATATGGTACATAACTACATTCACTTTAATTATAACATAAGAATACGTACCATAGTACCTCTTCAAAACTAAATACATGGAGACTTATTATCAAAAAGATAGAAACTAAATACCTCAAATATACATCGAACCATAACAATTATATATTTGCATTTCTCAATTGATAACAACTAAGCACCTCAGATACAACCTAATGATGCCTCAAAAATATATTAAACCGTAACAATTATACATGATCATCAATATAATATAAACTTATAAACATGACTAAAAACATATCTTGAATCCTCATGAAGAAGCAAATACTAGAATAATTCATCAAATCCATCGGCCATGTCATCATGTGCCGTTACATCTCAATCATCCCCTTGCCATAGTTGCAAATCCTAACTGGAACGTTTGAATGTTCCAGGGGCATAATCTAATTAGAAGATGAATCTTCTAGCAAGGGTTTAAAAACAAATACATGAATGCATGATGTAATAACATGAACAATCATATGCCCTAGTGTAACTTCCCTGGCCCACCAACCCAGCATGAAACCTTAGGCAGAATCCCAACCTACTTTCAGGATAATGCTAATGTTGTTCCATCAATTGCCCTTGGGGAATTACGGCTACACTATCGGGGCGACATCCCAATCCCATGCACGAGTATCAGTATGCCAATAATATTGTGCCATGTAAAAATCATGACTTTCCATGCAATAGTATATGAGCAAATATAAAAAAATGATCATGAGTATCATACATAATATAAGCAATCATATCATGTACAAGCTTTTGGGGAAAACCACTCACCTGTTGCACCAAGTTCATAACATCTCGAAAAAGTGCATCGCCTCGATTTGTTCTTAATTTTTGTGCCAAACATAGATATACCTTAAACTAGAATCAAAACGATCCTATAAATCATATTTATTCAAGAAAACATTAATACCTCAATTTCTTCATATTTTCCTCCATTTTCTCCCATTTTCCTCTCTAATATTCCAAATAAATACTTCCTTTACTAATTTCCCAAATCTTTTTCCAAAACAATTCATAATATTCTAAAAAATTTAAAAGAAAATTCTAGAAATTACCCCGATGCTTTGTTTGCACGCATAACGAAGTTGGTTTGCACGAAAACCAAGAAACCCGAAAGGCAAACACCAAAACTTTTTGTGTAAACCTCTAGATCTCATTTTTCTAAGATTTTTGGGATATTTTTCACATTTTTCCCAACCCGAATGTGCCCTCACGCGCTTCCACAAAGTCGGCCACGCGCCTCCCACATGCAGGTCTGGCTTCTTCCTCAGCCAACTCGTTGCGATTCCAAATAGCTTCTAGTTTTTTGACGATTTCTCCTTTGTCTAAGCTCTATTTCGCCTCTCGTTTGAACCCATGTCTTCCTTTCTTCATCCTCAATAGGAATATAGCTTCAAATGCCTTGATCAAACCTATTTCCTGACTGCTCAAACCCCTTTTTTAGTGAAACTCATTTTTTCGACGAAACTTCGTATCTCCCTCAACTCTCAACGAAAATTGCTTAAATTTTCCAAAAATGATCCTCTGGACATGAGGAACAAAAGCCCCTTATCCATTTCCCTCAATTTTTTCTCAAATTCTCAGATTTGAGAGATTAATTTTCTTGAAGCATTCGATCAACTCTTAATCCTCAATTTATAGGTAAGGCTGATTGTCGGCCTAAGCCATTTTCGTCGATGACAAAGCCAATTGTCGGCCTAGGCCTAGCCCTGAGGTCCCTCAACCCACTCCCTTGAGTCTTTTGCCACCAAATTTGGTGATGGGAGGTGGTGGTGAAAGCTTAGTTAGCCATGGCAAACATATATCGAAACATAGTGTTTTGAGAGATAGAAAAACACTATGTTTCGAAATATAGGATATATGTTTTGAAATAAACATTTCTGTTAAGTAGGTTTCGAAACCTACTATATATGTTTCAAAATATACTTTACTGTTTTGCTTGATTTGAAATCCTTTAGCTTGTATTTCAAAGTAATGTTCTTTGCTAAAGATGATTTACATAAATAAGGATATACCAAAGGTGTTTGTATATCAGAGATATGTTTTCTATGTATATGTATAAACTTATGCTTATGAAAACTTTATTTTAGACTTTGATAACAAAGCATATGAAAGCATGTGCAATAGGCAATAATGATAAGCGAAAGCTAAAGAACACTTGCACACAATCGGGGTAACTCCCCCCTAATGTAACTTGGGGTTTCTGATTCTATGTAATAGAATAGAATAGAGTAGTAATAGTTATAGTTTGTATGAAGAGCAAGAGATGGAGCTAAATTGAAGACAAGATTCGAAGACCAACGAAGTCTTGAAGAATGTGCTTATGAAGCAAGATGTGATTCTTCACCTAGGTTTGACCCGCTAGCTTCCCTTCTATGGCTTGAGGGGACTAGCCGTAGTTATCCATACCATACACCGGTTTGAGTCATTTATTATGCATTATTAATTTGATTAATTGCATGTGATGAGACCTAAATAAATAAATAATAAATCCCTCATAAATATTAAGCCAACTTGCCTTCCATCATTATGAAGTATTAGGTTTCTAGCTGGCACTTGATTTGTTGAGTCACTCAAGGTCACGTGTCACCTATGATTCCTATGCTTCATGGGCCATGAGATGTCCCTGAATGATGGGTTCGACTTAACTAGAAAGGTGGGGTTTGTTAAGTCACTCAAGGCCTTACTGAGTATAGAGGCAAAGATTGGGCATCACATAAGATGTGCTTGGCAAGGAGTTGTCAACCCAATGAATCTAGGAGTTACATGGAGATGCAATTGGTAGCAAGTACCTACCTAATCGATCCTAGCACAATTTGTTGAGTCACTCAAGGTTGTGGGAGGGGAGATGGGATCCTAGCCCGCTAGGAAATCTTCCAACAGGATTTCTCGAGTTATGTCTTGAGGGTGGCAAACTCGTAGAAAATAGTGGGAGCAATCATAAAATGTTACTTCTTGCAATTTATGATTTCGTAATTTAATATGATTATAATAATATCTCTATTCAGTTGTTGATCCAGAATGTCTGGAAACATGTCGATAAGATCGATACTCGAGGGCAATAATACCTTCAATGGGACTAATTTCTATGACTGGGAGATCATCTTGAGGATAGTCCTCACGTATGATAAGATTCTCTGTGCGATAAAGAGCTATCTTCTTACAAAGCCACTAGTTAAGGAAATAGTAGCACATTAGGCCTAGACGATACACAAGGGTGATATGATCATCGCTTGGTATATCGTCTTAGCTGCCATGACCCTAAAACATAGGTCGCAACATAAGAGTTATGATGCCTACGAGATCATGGCTAGGCTCAAGGATCATCTATTGAGAAGCATGTCATGGAGATGATATGTTTTATCATTAGATTGCTAGAGCTGAACTTGGGTATGGATGCTGAAACTTACCCTAGACTTAGTGCTATAGTCCCTCCCTAACAGTTATGAAAAAGACTCTTGGAGAGTGGTTGTCCATACTAAGGGAGACCGAACCTAAAATTGATTATAGGTCAAGGGAAGTGTTCTCTTAGTTGAAGGGCCTAAGGTGCACAAGGGTAAGCCCAAGAGTAAGAAAGCCAAAAGGAAGAAGAGTTCTTCCATAGCGCAATCTGGAAAAGTCCAGAAGACGAAAACTCGAAAGAGCAAAGAGGATGCGATCTATCTCCACTATAATAAATCGGGAGGTATAGAGTAAGAAGAGTTCTACTCAGGCACTTTAGGTATTTATGTTATTGGAATTAATCTATCTACTTTTGATCAGTCCACATGGGTATTAGATACTGGATCTAGTGCTCATATTTACACTTTTGTGTATGGGCTTAGGAGTACGAGGAGATTAATAATAGGAGAAGTGTATCTACACATGGTAAATGGATCAAAAGTTGTTCCATTAATTGTAAGGACCTATTTATTGACATTACCCACAGGGCTTGTATTGGAATTACATAACTGTTATTACAATCCTAGTTTGACTAGGAATATAATTTCTAATTCTTGTTTGACAAGGATGGATATTAATTTTTATTTAAGGACAATAGTTGTTCATTTGATAAAAATGAGTTGTTTTATGGTAAAACAACAGTACGTAACAGTTTGTATGTCCTTGATGTTGATACTCCTATCAATAACATAAATATTAAGCGACTTAAATCAGGTGATTTAAATAGCACTTATTTATGGCATTGTCGTATTAGCCATATAAATGAGACTTGCATATCCAACTTGCATAAAGATGGATAAATTAGCACATTTGATTATGAATCATATGGTGCTTGCGAATCTTGTTTACTTGGCTAAATGACTAAGTCTCTTTTTAAAGTAAATGGAGGCTACATAAGTGCTAGGGTTTGTGCACATTGATGTGTGTGGACCCATGTCCACCCAAGCTAGAGGTGGATATGTCTACTTGAAAACCTTTACTGATGATAGATCATGTTTTGGTTATGTGTATCTTATGAGACACAAATCTGAGGCTTTTGAAAAGTTCAAAGAATTCAAATTTGAAGTAGAGAAACAAACTGAGAAAAGTATCAAAGTAATTCGATCAGATCGAGGTGGTGAATACCTGAATAGTGAGTTTCTAGATCATCTGAATTAGAATGGGATTCTCTCACAATGGACTCCACCTGGAACACCAGAGATGAATGGTGTGTCTGAAATGAGGAATAGGACCTTATTAGACATGGTTTGGTCCACAATGAGTCGCATTAAACTCCCCATTTTATTTTTGAGATTTGCACTCCTCACCGCGATCTTTGTTTTGAACAGGGTTCCAAGTAAGTTAGTTACTTAGACTCCATATGAGATATGGAAAGGAAAAAAGCCAAATTTGTCTTTCCTTAAGATTTGGGGTTGTTAAGCTTATGTCAAGCGTGTTGACAATAATAAGCTAAAACCCAAATCGATGAGATGTTTGTTTGTGGGATATCCAAATGGATATTACTTTTACCACCCATATGAACAAAATGTGTTTTGTTGCCGAGCATGTGGTATTCCTTGAGAAGGAATTCTTAAATGCTATGGCTAGTGGGAGGAATGTTAAGCTCGAATAAGATTCGAGGCGAACCACAAACAAATACTCCCCTCCAGGAACCCGAGAAAGATCAGACATAAGAAGTTGTGTCAACTCCCCAACCTTCTACACAAGAACCTCGTAGGTCGATGAGGGTTCGTCGCGAGTAAGAGAGATATGGATTTCTCATCTCGGCACATGGAGATGTGCTTCTAGCTGAGAACGATGAGCCTACTACCTATGATGAGGCAATGTCTGACATTGACTCTGGGTTATGGTAGATGCACGACAAAACAGCTTTCCTGAAAGGAAACCTGGTCGAGAATGTGTATAAGACACAGTCTGACGATTTTGTTACTCATAAACATGCAAATAAGATTTGCAGTTTGCAAAGGTTCATTTATGGACTAAGGCAAGCATCCCGGAGTTAGAATCAATGTTTTGATGAAAAGATAAAAAAGTTTGATTTTTCACAAAAGGGAAGTTGATCCTTGTGTTTACAAGAAGGTTAGTGGGAGCATGGTGATCCTTTTAGTCCTATATGTGGACAATATATTGCTCATAGGGAATGGTGTTCCCATGATGCAATTAGTTAAAATATGGCTTTCAAAATATTTTCTCCATGAAGAATTTAGGAGAAGCAGCCTATATTCTAGGAATACGGATCTATAGAGATAGATCCAGGAGGTTGTTAGTACTCTCCCATAGCGCGTACATTGACAGGGTGCTAAAGAGGTTTAGCATGGAAGATTCTAGGAGGAGAAGTCTTCCCATGTCACATGGAATACATCTCTCCAAGGCTATGTGTTCGAAGACACAAGATGAGAGAGATAGGATGAGTCGAGCACCATATGCCTTGGCTATTGGATCGATCATGTATGTCATGTTATGTATGAGGCCTGATATCGCATATACTTTGAGCATATGTAGTATATATCAAGCTGATCCAGGTTAGAAACACCGGATTGCTGTGAAAAACATTCTTAAGTACTTGTGAAGCACTAAAGAGATGTTTTTGTCATATGGAGAATGAGAACATACCATGAAGGGGTTCATGGATGCCAGTTTCCAATTCGACCATGATGATTTTAAATCATGTACAGTCGAAATTCATATTCTGCCTATATGGCTGAGCCATGAGTTAGAAGAGTTCCAACAAGAGATAGTGGCAGATTCAACAACTGAAGTTGAAAACATAACAACCTTCGAAGCAACTAAGGAGGTTGTATGGATCCGTAAGTTCATTGATGAACTTAAAGTGGTGTCCAACATTGTTGATCCAATAACAGTTATTGGGATAACAATGGAGCCATCGCGTAAGCGAAGGAACCATGGTCTCATCAACGGACCAAATTTGTATTGCAACATCACCATATGATAATGGAGATTATCAGCTGAGGTGACATATATAGAGAAAGTGTCGACAGATGACAACGTCGTAGATCCCTTGACTAAAGCTCTGTCCCAGGAGAAACATGAAAGTCATGTTCGATCATCAGGTATAAGATACATGAGTGATTGGCTCTAGTGCAAGTGGGAGATTGTTAGTGTAGGTGCTCTAGACCCAATCAGATTGGGCATGTTGTACACTGACAATTGTAATCATGTTTATTATTTGAATATGGAGTTGTTCAAATTCACAAGAAGTCATTCTATTAGTTTCTTGTTATTATTGTAATAACCGAATGAAACTAGATAGAAGTCTATATGATGTATACTATGATTAATCTATAAAGATGTGAGATGATACATCACAATTTCTAGACATCATTAAACGTCCCAAGTCATAGCAATGTTAAGAATGGACATTGACAATTGCGGTAAGACTTGTATGTGCTATGTTTTTGCTATGTGATAGCAATGGGGGTCTCACACCCATAGGCATGGGGATGCCTAGACAAGTACATAGGTGACCAATGTTGTAGAACGTGTCACTGGACATGACTCGCCATGAGAATCCATTTTGGTTATATGTTGATGGAATTCTCATACGAGATGGGTGTAACTAATCCTTGGACCTGAGGTTGTCACAGTCATCTCATAAGAAGACCGGTATGCTTTGAGATCGTTTCGATGGGCCTAGATAAAGGCTGCACATAGGCGATCGTTGGGTATATCGTGAGGCTTATGGAGATGGGTGTATAACCAAGATGGGACTCATCTATCCCTTGATAGAGGATGATGTATCTAAGACGCCTTCGATGGATACTCACTTTAAATCCATGGCTATGGTGAAAGAGATCAATAAGGGGTTATTAATTCACTTTCTATTAAGTGAAGATATCCAGTAGACCGAAGAAAACTCATGTGATCGTTATCAAGCAACACATCGCCATACTTGAAAGGTTATTTGCGGATTATGAATCCTTCTGAATAATTGGGTAGGCATGATGCCTTGCTAGAGGCCAATCTTGTCTTATGTGTTCGTACCGACACATTGCCAACATATTCGGAAGCCTAATGAGTCATACGCAATAGGCACGGTCCCTGGCTTAAACCAGGAGAGTGGACGTATGGTTAAGTGGGACACTTCGGCAAGAAGTTGTGCCGTCGTTGGTTCTCATGGAAAAAGAACAAATAGATGTAATGACGTCGATATGACGAGGAGTCGTCATAATGGAAAGAGTTTCCTTAAAATGACAATTGATTAAATTAAGGAGTTTCTAATTTAATAATTTTCTATTTGTTGGAGTGGCAAATAGAAAATAAAATATTTTTGGGCTTAAGTTAATATTTGGACTAAATTAGATTTGGGCCAAATATTAAATTAAATATTATATTTGGTTTAAATTGGATTTGGGCCAAATATTAAAATAAATATTATATTTGGACTAAATTAGATTTGGGCCAAATATTAAATATTATATTTGGACCAAATTAGATTTGGGCTAAATATTAAATATTATATTTGGGCTTGAATTAGATTTGGGCCAAAATATTTTATTTAAACCTATAAAAGGATTTGGGCCATTTAATTATATTTCTAGTTGGATTAGAATAAGCCCACTTAATATTCTAATTAAATTAGAATTAATGGGCTAGCCCAATCCATTAGGGTTTTAGAAACCCTAGGATATTTCACTATAAATATCCCTTTATGGGTTGCCCAAAATTGTAGTGATTTTTGGTGTCATTTTTTAAGAGTTGAAAAACGTATTTCCATTCACTCTTCCTGTTTCTTTTTGGCATCGATTTGAAATGTGGGCGTTCTTTTACCGTTCATACACAAGCCACGCAAAGGAGAAGGAGCTAGCACTCCTAGTCCGTTCTCCTTGCCAACGGTCGCGTGCCGCGTATCACGAGTTAGAGGCCGGACGCTTGGACGACTCGAATCCGCGAATGACTCGATAATCTAAAAGTTAGATTTATTTATTTGTTTGTGAATGATTTAATTTCGACATTGATCCAATCACCAAGATCGAGGTAAGTTCAAAATTTTTGAACTACGCTGTTTACCCCGTAGCGATCTTGCTTTATTTTCAGTATAGTGGTTCGGCACCCCGCCTAGTCCACTACCTTCAAGCTTACCCACTTGAAGGATTTTCAATCCCAATTACTTTTGCTAATGATCACCACAACAACAAGGGTTTTACCACGGTTCACCCTAAAACCTTACAGTGTGAGTTCTTACGGTCTCAACTCAAACCTAGCACCAAGTGAGTTTTTACGGGCTTAACTCAAACCTTACACCAAGTGAGTTTTAAGGCTAAACTCGAACCTTTGACATAATGAGTTTTAGGGTCAACTCAAACCTTTACACCACAATGAGTTTTAGGTTAAACTCAAACCTTACAACAATCAAGATAAATAAAGTTTATCTTTTATAACCCAATGGAATGTATAGCAATGAATATCTTATCACTGTGGTTGTACAAACCTTTTAACTTGAGGTGAGGAGAGCTGGAAGGATGATACTTCGAATTTTAGCTTGCTTCTCCTTTTCACATTTGCAATGCACAAGAATAGGATGTGTGTAGATCTTCTTGAAAGCTCAATCAAACATTTTAATCACCTCTTGTGCTTGAGTGTGTGTCTCTAGTGTGTGCTCACTCGTTCTTTCTTGTTATCTCCCTATCAATCTCCTCTTGTCCTCAAATACCTGTTATTTATACCAAGAGATAGAAATTTGGTCATTTATAGCCGTTAGAGACAATATAGAAAAGTAGGTTTTGAAACATACAAAGTGTGTTTCGAAACATCACAAAAATAGACTAAGGTTTTGAAACATGGACAACAAGTTTCGAAACATACAAGTTTCCAACTGGACAAAGCACTTAGAGACAGCAAAGAGTGGGAGATAAAGTCTTATGACCACTTTGAATATTTTAAAGGCACTCACATTCAAATTTGAATTTCAATCTCATAACATGGAGAATGCATTTAAAAAACATGATGAGAAGCTTTTAGATAGATAAAGAAATGCAAAGCAAAAGCATCCCAATTTTCAAATGATCTGCTGACGAAATCTCAGAGGTTTTGAAACATGATATGATAGGTTTTCAAACATACCTCTTTGGAAATGAGGTTTCGAAACATAATATACAGGTTTCGAAACATAGTCCAAAACCTTGTTTGAAAACACATAAAATCCAAAGATGTTTGGAAATAGGGTACACTAAAAACATTGAAAACCTTTTCAAAGGGGTTTCGAAACATGCATAGAAACATGACAGAGTTTTAGAAACATTTGCATGAAAGCACAATCCACAGCATGTATACATCACAACTTATTTACATTTCTTTAGTTGAAGTAAATGTCACTTTAATACATAAAATCTAAATAACAAAGTACCCGTATTTGGATTCAATAAAAATATCGAGAAAATCAAAATCCAAAACAATAAGAAAGTAGATTTTGGGTTTTAGTACAAACTCAATATTTAGTAGTATTACCACCACCAAAATATATACTTTCTATTTAATGAAAAATTCATTAAAAATCGTTTTAGCACTAATGAATGTTAGATATCAAAATAATGGGAGATAGTTTCGCATGTAGTGGTTATCACTTGCGTGATATGAGATCTAGTGGACCTATGGCCATATGGAGGACTAGTGTTGTGGGAGGGGTAGGTTGATGCCTCAAACTTTGGTGGGTTGTGAGGATGAATGGGCCTAGCCTCATTTGCATGCATTTGGCATACATAAACATGGTTATATTCATATTTACATGTATTGCACCCTTACTGAGTCTTTATGACTCATGAGGTTTTACCTCATGTTGTAGATGATGCAAAACCAAATGCAAGCAGGGATGGTGCCGAGAGACTATTGTGGTAACTAGCATCGTTACCCGAGATGTGTGGATGCGTATTCTCCTGTATTTTCTTATATGTATTCATATGCTTGTATGTAAGCGTTATTGAGAATTAGAGGTATCTAGTGATTGTAATAATAATAGTGTGATAGATAATTGTGAGTCTGCGTGATGTATATGTGGCTTTAGTTGTTGAAGCCAAGATCGGACCGAGTAAAGATCAGCGAGGTATGTTCTCATAAATCCCCGATACTCAACGAAGTGTTTGTTATGCTAGCTTTGTGCCTGGATCACCTTTGGCTTGCTATGAGACGAGATGGAGAAAGGTGGAGCTCACTCGGGTTTTGAGTCCCGGTCCGCTGTGTTTTCTTGTCTATGTTTGGGACCAATTTCTCTAGTGGAGCGAAGGGAAGGGGGCAGCCTAGTTCCCACCTAGGACGTTTCCCGTTAAAACATAGTCCAACCCTTCAGTTGTGGTTTGTTAGGTGAGTATTCAGTCGATTATTCACCGGTGGCGCCCAAAAGTGGGAGCGGGTCGTTACAGTTGGTATCAGAGCATAGCTAGCTATATGAGTGGGGAAGGTTATCGTGTTGGAATGTTATGTATGGTCGATTATGTGATTTATGCAAGCGATTACAAGAGATTTGAGTTGGGGATTATCTGGCATGATTTGGATGTAAGTCGGAATGTCCTCGCTGCTGAGTTGGGGTCGAAAATGATTGGTTTGAAATTTTGATATTTCAATGTAAGGTTAATTCAATGGCCTCGAAAGTAAGGACCTATGGTTTGAAGACCCTAGGGATTGGATTGAAGCATTGAGGCTTGTGATGGTTTGAATGGTGTGCTCGGATATTCCTGTTATAAAAATAAGAGAATATCATGGGTCGAGATGATATACCCATAAGTGGTATACGGGTCGGGGTAATAAGGAACTGGAAACCCAAGTGTGGGTGTTGGTGTCAAGAAAACCCGAATGTGGTATTTCAGGGATATGAAGTGTTTTGAGGATGGGAACTCCTTGAGATTGAGTTGTTGAGGCTTGTGTGGGGACATGAAGCCGAGTCATACCAAGAGTCTTGAAGAGGCAAGGAGAGCCCGAGGCATAACTCATCCGGGAAGGGATTAGTGGAGGGTCTCTATGTCGGGGATTGGCCAAACATGTTCGAGATAATAGGGTTGTTCCCTTGGAAGTGGTGCAGTAAGGCTTGTGTGCTTGAGATAGAGTGAGTTAAAGTGGGAGTTAGCTCGAGGCTCAAAGAAATGAGTCGTCAATAGGCTAGGTGGCAAGCTCTAGATAAGGAGTAAGGTTGCCTACAATGAGGCTCAAGGTAGAGCAAGCATGTAAAGCCTATGCATGTAATGGTCGGTGTAGGCACGACGTATGTAGCATTCGAAAGTACTCCGAGGAGAGTCGTGCGTGTTGAAAACATGCTAGATGTATGAGGTACGATGTGAGTGTATCATTATGATAATCCCGGAGGGGATGTGCCTAGGGTATGAGTGGACCCTAGTTGGTTTCATGATGAGACGAGGTCTATCCTTAGGAATGATAGGTGTGTGGCAAGAGGACCCTAGCGGGTGTTTGTATGAGATGGAAATCCCAAGTAGGTCGAACTAGAATCCAGGGGAATCCAGGTTTGGGATTAAGGAGTTGGGTATGCATTGATATGCATGTGAGAGCCATTGGTTTAGAAGTCCTAGTAGTGAAAGGCCAAGTGACCGTTCATGTGATTGATGGATTTGGGGCCAATCAAAACTCTCATTATGATGATTGGGGTCTGGTGGGACGCTTAAGGTTGGGGGATGAGAGGTGAATAGACTCTCATTATGATGCCTGGGGTCGGGATGATGCCTAAGGTCACGAGACCCTTGATGGGAGATGAGGAGGTCACCCAATGAAGGGTATGAACGGGTGTGTGGTCCGAGGGCAATGAGTGTGTGGCAATAGGACATCCGTGGGCTATGCGCGCGAAGGAAATGCCAACTTTGGAGACCAAGTGGGCAGGGGCATGGCGAGTGATGTAGAAGCCCTAGATTTGAAATTCCAAGTCATGGGAGCCTGGGCGAGGCATGCTGGAAGGCCAAGCTGGGCATCGTGATTGAATGCATACGTGGGTGTGCAAGGGGAGACGGGAGGTCTTAATTTACCCGGAGGGTAATGGTAGGTGCTCTATGGTTATGGGTACCGGAGCTTGAGGTGGACTCAGCTTGTCAGTTGTGGGTTGAGAGATCATTGATAATCAAGCTCTAGGATGAGCTGGGTGGCGAAATGAATCATGATGGACTTGGATCCATGGTTGTGGAAAGTTGGAACTTTCAAATATTAATTGAAAGCCGTGAGGTATGATGTTGTGGGGTAAGATCATGAGGCCTAAAAAATTGGAGTGGTTTGTGATTCTCTTAGGTGGTAAGAGATGTAGAGTATTGAGGAACGAAACTCATGGAGTCAGTTTGAGGTTATCAAGGCAAGGATAACCAAGTAAGAGGGCTTTAGCAAGATGGTTGTGGAACCATCGTAGCTTGGGGAGGCTTTAAGTAGCATTGATGCTATGGGTGCAAGGCTCGATGTGACGGATTTGATGCTATGGACCATGTGGCAGAGGACTAATGAGTGGGCTTGCAATGAGGGCAGGTGGCCCATGGGTCTGAGTAACTTATTGAATTGCAGGTGACAGTCAGATGCCAAAAATTTGGAGCAGCACCTCAGGAGATTTGGTCAGGTGAGACTGACAATCGCCTGCAAGGGATAGGACATCTAGAGTAGTCCTAAGGAAGAATCGCGGAACACGGTAACGATCCGATAGATTAGTGGCTGAGTAGAAAGCTTTGTGAGGATAATGGTTGCGAGCGTGGTGGGGTAGTCATGCCAGGTTCGACATCAAAGGTGAGATCGAAAGGCTTGGAGTCACACTAAGGGTGTGAAGCAAATCAGTGATGAACCTGAGCCATGCTGTTGGGAACTGTTGTTGGGCCAGTGTAAGGGAGCAACATGGTAATGATGATTAGGTGTTGGCTCTTCGAAGCACAGGGCAACACGATGGGGAACCAGTGTTGGGCCAATGTATGGGAGTGACACGGTAATGATGGCCAGGTGTTGGCTCGCCTAAAGCACAGGGCAACATAGTGATTATGTAGATGGTCAGGGGCTGAAGATCTGTGGGATGCACGATAGGGGTGACGAACGCTGTGGTTAATTCCATGACTCAGCTGTGAGTAATAAGCGGTGTTGAGGCGATTTAGCGAATGTTGAGGCGTTATAGCGTCTCGAGATGTTTGAGAAAGAAACCCAGGGAAAAGAAATGGGTCTAGCTTGGGAATAACACTACGATTAATGCCTACTGTTGATGGGTCTAATGCTAAGGACCACTGGATATAGACGGTTAGTTCGCATGAGGAACTGCAGCCCTCTATGTGCAGTAACCCGTCTGTGGTGGAGATAATTAGACGCCAAAGACCTGGGGTATGCTGTAGGTTATGCCTGGGCCAGACCTAAATTTCTATGAGGGTTGAAGTATCAGGGTAGTTCCTTTTATTGTGATGGTAGCAGAAGGTTTGTGAATGGATTAGGTGACATCTTGTGGTGTGAAAACAAGATGTGTGGCGATGCTCCTTGCTAAAAAGGATGCTAACGCAGTTGTGGTTAAATTTAACCAAAATGGTTATGGTAAATTGAGATGATGGACCCAGTGTGACCTTGCGATGATGCGGGACGATGGGTCGATTGGTGGAGTCGGTAAGTGACTCTAGAATGTTATGTAAGTGCTGTGGAGGGCGAGACTTACAAGTTAGAAGCCAACAATGAGATGGGAATATTAAAGCGCGTGAAGGCTTCAAGTAAGGGGATCTCTAATCCTGTGATGTGAGTTGTGGTAGGCTGAACGCGTGGTTAAGGCATGGTTCGGAATCCGTGAAGGCTCGCAATTGCACAGTCTAATGTTAGTTCTAAATGTGTCAATGCGAAAATGAGGAAGTATCCTCATGTGGCACTGGAGGGGTTTCTAGTTGATGACACAGGATCAGTTGCCAGGTGGTAGCACCTGATGGCAATGATAGAGCATGAGGCTCGAGGATTGTGATGTAAAGCCTTGTTGATTTCCATGTATGCCTTTAATATAAAGGTTTAGCTGGTCCTGGTGGTTAGACTAAGAGGATTTTGAGAAAGAGATCCAAGGTGATAAAAGACGGTTGGTCAGGGCAAAATTGTGCCGCGTGAAGGAGTGTTACTCCGTAGCGAGGGTTATAAATGGTACTGTTGAAATGTGGCCTGGGTAGAACATGAAAGGTTCTCCCAAGAAAGGTTGAGCATGGGGCAATAATAGGGGATAAACTTCCTAAAGCACTACAACTCTATTAGGAGAGATCACCCAGGGAAAGCCAGCATAATAGCGAGTGCCTGAGTAGAAAGATGAGTCCTACAACATTGAGTGGAAGTGTAAATTCCACAGGAATGGCAGGGGTGATTTCCAATGGATGGAGTTTATATCGAAGTGGTAGTCGATGATTGCAAATGTAGTGCCTGGAGGAAGGTTGTGTTGGTTGTGAGCCTGGCGATCCGACTAGAGATAATCTAGTTGGTTAGATGGAAGATGAGGGCGAATTTAAGATGTCGCCAATGGGTAAAGAGAGCTTGAAGGAAGAGCTTATGGGATGAGATTGGTTTCCAAGAATGGTGTTGAGGTGATGAAATCACCTAATAGTTGTGAGTGATATAGCTAGAGGGATGCCTTGGTGTGTCGACAATTGATGAGAATTAATCTCGTGTCTAAGGTTAATGGTTGTGAAAGGAATTCGGCTAGTGAAGCTGTTGTGGCATTAGAGCCAATGTGGTCGCTCACTGAGTGGTGTGAGCTAATTGAATAAAAAGTTATAAGAAGTCTGGGAGAAGCCAGAGTCTCTCAGGGAATTAGCTAGCTGCTATAAGTATAACAAAGTGATATGAGGAAGGCGGCCTAAGAGTGGGGTCGTGCTGGTTGCGTTGACCAGTGAGATTCAAGGAGCAGCGAGTCTTTCGAGATGACATGGTGGTGTCATCGTCGCTGTCAGGGAAAAGATATTGTTAGGAAGGTCAAAGGTAACCGTTGTGCATGGTAGGACCTCGAAGCCGAGTATGACTGGCCATGAAGGCTGGTGCCTGTGAAATTTGAGATGCAACGACCGTGAAGGGAAATTCATTGCTGTCATAGTGTTGCCTTGCTGAGGAAGACAAAGGGAACCATTATGCATAGCTTAAGTCAGGTGTCTATTGTGAATTGAGAATGAACCTAATTTAAGATGGCTGAAAGTTTCGTGCCTCTAGAATATAAGGCTTTGTCAAGAAATGGCGAAATTTAAAAGGTCCTAATGAAATTGAAGCTGGGCGAGTGAAATTGGTTAGAAGACCATTACAAGAGTGGGGAGTGTAACCATATTAGCTTGTTATGGTGTGGACCAAAGGCGTGAGTCATCCTACAGGTGCGGTGTAATAAGTTATTGTGCAGATGGTAATAAGCCGATCACTTGCGCCACGCACCGTGGGTGATGATGAGAGTCGATGAATGGTTCCACGCCTTTAAGTGCAATGGTAGGATCCATGACTCATGGTAGGGTTAAACAGCCAAGGTAAGGCCTAGCATGGGACATGATTGTAAAAGCTAAAATGGGGTGAAGAATGGAAGAAGGGTTGCTCAATGAAGAGTTCCCTGGTATAGGTATGAGACCCCTACTAGCATGTAATATCGGCCAAAAAGAAAGGCCAGAGCACTCTGTGTGCTTATGCGAAAAACTCCTAGTCGGGAGAAGATTGTGGCCCGAGCATGGTTAAGCTTGAGGTGAGCATGTAATGGTGCGTGCATCGCCAAGCTCGAGGTGAACTCGGGCAGTGCACGTATGGTTGAAACAAGAAATAACTTGGCATGGTGTTGAATATGTCAATTATGCATAATCGTATCAATAAATGAGGGTCGACTAGTCAAGGTAGTAGTGAAAGTAAAGCAAGATCGCTACGGGGTAAACAACGTAGTTCAAAATTTTTGAACTTACCCCGATCTCGGTGATTGGATCAACGTCGAAATTAAATCATTCACAAACAAATAAATAAATCTAACCTTTAGATTATCGAGTCGTTCGCTGATTCGAGCCGTCCAAGGGTCCGGCCTCTAACTCGTGATACGCGGCATGCGTCCGTTGGCAGGGAGAGCAGAATAGGAGTGCTAGCTCCTTCTCCTTTGCATGGCTTGTGTATGGACGGTAACAGAACGCCCTAATTTCCTATTGATGCCAAAAGAAACGAGTAAGAGTGAACGACAATGCATTTTTCAACTTTTGAAAAACGACACCAAAAACCCCTGTAGTTTGGGCAACCCATAAATGGGTATTTATAACGAGCTCTAGGGTTTCTTAAACCCTAATGGATATGGGCCGGCCCACTTAATTTAGTCCAATTAGGAACTTAAATTAAATGGGTTTATTCTAGTCCAACTAGGATTATAATTAAATGGCCGAATCCTTTTATAGGTTTAAATATAATATTTTAGCCCAAATCTAATTCAAGCCCAAACATAATATTTAATATTTGGCCCAAATCTAATTTAGTCCAAATATAATATTTATTTTAATATTTGGCCCAAATCCAATTTAGTCCAAATATAATATTTAATATTTGGCCCAAATCAAATTTAGTCCAAATATTAACTTAAGCCCAAATATATTTTATTTCCTATTTGCCACTCCAACAGATAGAAAATTATTAAATTAGAAATTCCTTCCTAATTTAATTAATTGTCATTTTAGGAAACTCTTTCTATTATGACGACCCATCGCCATATCGACGTCATTACGTCTATTTGTTCTTTTTCCGTAAGAACCTACGATGGCACAACTTCTTGTCGAAGTGTCCTACTTAACCATACATCCACTCTCCTGATTTAAGCCAGGGACCGTGCCTATTGCATATGACTCATTAGGCTTCCGAATATGTTGGCAATGTGTCGGTACAAACACATTAGACAAGATTGGCCTTTAGCAAGGCGTCATGCCTACCCAATTATTCAGAAGGATTCATAATCCGCAAATAACTTTTCACGAGCATGGTTACCGTGTAATTCGATCCTCTCGTCAATGTATCTTATGTGATCTCAAGTATGGCGATATGTTGCTTGATAACGATCACATGAGTTTTCTTCGATCTTCTGGATATCTTCACTTAATAGAAAGTAAATCAATATCTCCTTATTGATCTCCTTTACCATGGCCATGGATTTAAAGTGAATATCCATCGAAGGCGCCTTAGATACATCATCCTCTATCAAGGGATAGACGAGTCCCATCTTGGTTAAACACCCATCTCCATAAGCCTCACGATATACCCAACGATCGCCCACATGCAGCCTTTGTCTAGACCCATCGAAACGATGTCAAAGCATACCGGTCTTCTTATGAGATGATCGTGATAACCTCAGGTCCAAGGATTAGTTATACCCATCTCGTATGAGAATTCCATCAACATATAACCAAAATGGATTCTCATGGCGAGTCATGTCCAGTGACACATTCTACAACATTGGTCACCTATGTACTTGTCTAGACATCCCCATGCCTATGGGTGTGAGACCCCCATTGCTATCACATAGCAAAAACATAGCACGTACAAGTCTTACCGCAATTGTCAATGTCCATTCTTGACATTGCTACGACTTGGGAAGTTTAATGATGTCTAGAAACTATGATGCATTATCTCACATCTTTATAGATTAATCACAGTATACATCATATGGACTTCTATCTAGTTTCATTCGGTTATTACAATAATAACAAGAAACTAATAGAATGACTTCTTGTGAATTTAAACAACTCCTTATTCAAATAATAAACATGATTACAATTGTCAATGTATAACATGCCCAATCTGATTGGGTCTAGAGTACCTACACTAACAAGTAGACCATGTATGAAATGGTCGAAGTTGGCTGGGTAGGCCAAATGATTACTTCCCATGTACTGCTAGCATGGTTAGTTTGTAACACCCCCTCTCCTAGAACTGCTCGAGAAGAGGTGCTACTAGAGATAATAAAATAAAATGACTGATAAACTGAAATCTGATACCAAAATGAACATCTCAATCAACTGAAATAAAACTCTGAGTCAATAACTGAAAACCATAAATTACATCTAAGGGAAAATCCCTAAACTGGAATATAAAATAAATCTAAACTGATCAAGCACTAACTAATAAACTAACAACTCCCAGACATCTTTGGTCTTGAGCGGCTCCACGTACACACACTACTGGACACTGCTGCTAGGCCCCACATCTGGTACTCCCCCACTAGGACCTGGAATGGTGAAGAGTACAAGGTGAGCTACAAAGCTCAGCAAGTAATAAACTGGAAAGAATAACTAAAGCTGAATCGAAGAATATCGATACTGATAAAAATACTTACTGAACTTGTACTGAGAGATATAATAATCACTAGATAGCATTTATGAGATGTAATGCACATAAGCTGTAAACTAAATGCAGGTATGCAACTTTGGCTCATAGGCTCACATAACTGTAACACATACCTGACTGATCTGAGTCCTGCAAACATAAAAACTTTAAGCAAATACTTTGGGCAATATGCCCCTAGCTCCCTGGTCGACACCAGGCGAGCAACTCATAGCTGAGATATAATTGAACTGATACTAGTGGGATCCCCGCGGACAAGCTGCCTGGCGCGGATAATGCAATGCTCATATAAATGCTGGCACACGATATGTAGTGCTCCACATAAAGTCATGCTCAATGCTCATACAAATATGTATGCACATAATCTCACAAAATAATGCTGATTATGTCATGATTAACTGCTAAATATGGATTTCATCATATCATGGCATATTGGATTTCATCATATCTTGGCATAAAAATTCAATATTTGAATAATTGAATATTTATATTAAATTTAAGACTTGAATCAAGAATTTATTGGAAGCCATTCGGATGCCATTTGATACTATTTTGATGATTGAGGAAGCAAAAGGAAGCAATTTGAATGAAAAAGCAGCCCATTCGAATGAAAAAAAAAAAACGGATTTCAGCAAGCTCATTCGAATAGCAGAAAACTCATTCGAATGACAGAAGGCTCATTCGAATGATAGATGATATATAACAAGGCTATTCGGATCTGATCAGGGACTCATTCGAATGACTCACAAATTCATTCGAATGAATTTTGAAAATTTCCAACTTTTGAAATGGCAAAAAGCGACTCATTCGAATGCAACAGTAACTTTATTTGAATCAATTTATGGATCATTCGAATGACAAGAAGGCTCATTCGAATGCTAGACTATACAAAGCAACAGCTTACTCGCATCTTCAAGGACTCATTCGAATGACAAGGAAGCTCATTCGAATGACAAACCAAAAACACATACGAATGATATGATAACACATGACTCATTCGAATGACAAGGGTCTCATTCGAATGACTGATACATTATAAGGGAAAAACTTACGATAGCACTGAAAACTCATTCGGATACCACTGAACTCATTCGAATGACAAAGAGGCTCATTCGAATGACTGGAAACTTATACAAAACGAAGCTTACGATAACAGAGACCATATCTTGAATCAAAACTTAGCATCACTACACCATTCCAAAAGAAATCTTGGGAGAACAATCCCAATTGATATAAAATAATATCAAGATGTATTAAATCAACCGCTTATGAAAGAAAATGCTGAAAAGAATTGTGCATAGCTTATCATATCTCACTGGACATGGATATATCGCATGAATCTATATACATATTCTTGAACATACCATCTGATTAAACTAGGAACCCAAATCAATTAGTCTTGGTATTCTGATATCACTGCTAATATGATTTGAAGATCATATTTAAAAGATTCACTAGAAAGAATCCCACATAACTTCCTCATGCCCTCACTGTTCTACGTATACATATATATATATATACTGCAACTGATATATGTATATGAATCTGTTATGAAAGGAATTACAGATAGGATACTTGCCTTATGCTAACTCTGATCGGATCAATGATTGCAACGAAAATCTTCCTAAGCAAAGACTTGAACCCACTGTTGGCTCCTGCTCTCTGTTCTTGTGGTGTGAAGAACATATGGCTACGGTCAAATATATATATATAAACAGCCCTAAGTCCATCTCACATTCCCATTATAACTTGGAGACTTCTAAGCCCAAGCCTTCTCGCACCTGGACTCCTAATCTCATAATAACTCTTATTAACTAATTAAATAAATAACAACTTCTTAAATGACCCTCAAGTCCTTGCATTTAATTTCAACACTAAATAAAGAATTAAATGCTAATTAAATGCTGATCTCTCAATTAAAAATATTCTAAATTACCACATTGAAAATTAAACGGCAAGTTCTCTTAATTAATTACTTCAATAATTAATTAACTAATTCTGAATAAATACTATGCCCTCTAATGGGTCGTTACAATTTCTCCCCTCCTTAAAAGAATTTGGTCCTCCAAATTCGTAACTGGTTATTCGAACAATGAGGGGTAAAGACGCTTCATATCTTCTTCTAGCTCCTACGTCACCTCTTCTGCCGAGTGATGCTGCCATTGTACTTTCACAAGAGGAATTGATCGATTCCTCAAAGTTTTCTCTTTACGCTCTAGAATACTGATAGGCATCTCTTCATAAGATACGTCTTCTTTAACTTCAAGAGTCTGAAAATCGATCACATGATGAGGATCTAGCACATACTTCCTCAACATCGAAACATGGAACACATTGTGGACATGGGACAACTAAGGTGGCAAAGCTAACTCATATGCCAAAGTCCCTATCCGTCTCAAAATCTCAAATGGACCAACGTAATGGGGACTAAGCTTCCCTGTTACGCCAAATCTTTGCACACCTTTAATAGGCATGACTCTCAACCAAACATGGTCGGCTACCTCAAACTCGAGGTCTCGTCGTCGCTTGTTTGCATAGCTCTTCTGTCTGTCTTGTGCTGTTTTCATTCTTGTTTTGATCACTCGGATATTTTCTATCGTCTGTTCCACAATTTCAGGACCCAATAAAGTCCTATCTCCAATCTCTTCCCAACATATCGGCGATCGACACGGTTGCCCATACAAAGCCTCATATGGTGACATTCCAATACTTGAATGGAAACTATTATTGTAGGCAAACTCCACCAAAGGTAGATGCTCAACCCAACTACCTTGAAAATCTAGAACGCAAGCTCTCAACATGTCCTCGAGAGTCCTAATAGTCCTCTCTGACTGGCCATCTGTCTGTGGATGAAATGCCGTACTGAACTTCAACTGAGATCCCAATGCCTCATGCAAAGCTCCCCAAAAATGAGAAGTAAAATGAGGATCTCGATCTGATACAATGCTGGATGGAACACCGTGTAACTTCACGATCTCCTCAATGTAAATTTTAGCAAATCTATTTAATGGATAAGTCTTCTTAATAGGAAGAAAATGGGCTGATTTAGTTAAACGATCAACAATCACCCATATAGCATCGTAGCCTCTAGTAGTCCTGGGTAAACCCATCACAAAATCCATAGCAATATTATCCCATTTCCACTCCGAAATGGGTAATGGAAGTAATAAACCTGCGGGTTTCTGATGTTCCGCTTTAACTTGTTGGCATACTAAACATTGTGAAATATATCTGGCTACATCTTTCTTCATACCACTCCACCAATACTGTCGCTTAAGGTCGTGGTACATCTTAGTAACACCTGGATGAATAGTGTAACAACTCTTGTGTGCTTCATTCAAAATCTCTTTCTTAAGATTTCCACCATCGGATATACAAATACGTTCCTGAAATAAAAGTATACCATCACTCCGTAGAGTATATCCCAAAGGAGAAAATTTCTCGATATCTGCTAAAATTTGTGCTAACTTCACATCTTTCGATTGCTGTGTCTTGAGCAATTCAAATAACTCGGTTTGTACTCTCATATAAGCACAACTCACAACTGGTTTATCTTCTGGGGTTGAAATAGATAAAACACTCAACTGCTCTAATAACCTCCATTCTTGAACCATCATCGTAGTCATAGAAGCTCCTCGCCGACTCAAAGCATCGGCTACTACATTAGCCTTTCCTGGATGGTATAGAATCTCACAGTCGAAGTCTTTAAATAACTCAACCCATCGTCTCTGCCTCATCTTCAATTCCTTCTGGGATAAAAGATAATGTAGGCTCTTATGATCTGTATAAATTTCAACTTTCTCACCATATAAATAGTGTCGCCATATCTTCAATGCAAATACTACCGCTGCCAACTCCAAATCATGAGTAGGGTAGTTCACTTCATGTTTCTTCAATTGTCTGGATGCATAAGCATTAACTCGACCTTCTTGCATTAATATGCAACCCAAACCTAAATGGGATGCATTGCTGTAGATGGAGTATTTCTCTCCACTTCTTGGAATGGCTAAAACTGGTGCAGTAGTCAACTTCATCTTTAGTTCTTGGAAGACACATTCACACACGTCATTCCATTCAAACTTTTCTCCTTTTCTTGTTACCTTAGTCATAGGGGAAGATAAACGAGCAAACCCTTCAATGAATCGCCTATAATAGCCTGCAAGACCCAGAAAACTACGTATCTCTATCACAGTCATTGGCCTCGACCAATCCACAACTGCTTTAGTCTTATCTGGATCCACTGAAATACCATCTCCAGAAACGACATGGCCTAGAAACCCAATCTGAGTAAGCCAGAACTCACACTTGCTGAACTTGGCATACAATTGCTCTTCTTTGAGTCTCTGTAATACTAGAGTAAGATGCTCTGTATGCTCCTCCACATTAGGTGAGTAGACTGGGATATCCTCGATGAAGACAATAATGAATTGATCTAGGTACTCATGTAGAACTCGATTCATCAAATCCATGAAAACAGCTGGGGCATTCGTCAACCCAAATGGGATCACTACAAACTCATAGTGTCCATAGCAAGTCCTGAAAGTAGTCTTCTGAATATCATCATCTCTAACTCGCACCTGATGGTATCCCGATCTCAAATCTATCTTCGAGAATACCTTAGCTCCAGCAATTCATCTAGAAAGTCATCCACTAGAGGTAAGGGATACTTATTCTTCACTATCACCTGGTTCAATTGACGATAGTCGATACATAATCTCAAAGATCCATCTTTCTTCCTCACGAACAATACTGGTGCACCCCACGGGGATGAACTGGGTCGGATAAAACCCTTCTCTATTAATTCTTCTAATTGGGCCTTCAACTCCTTTAGCTCATTAGGTGCCATCCGATATGGAGCCTTAGAGATAGGCTGTGTACCAGGTAATAACTCAATAGTAAACTCTGATCCTCTCCGAGGAGGTAATCCTGGTAACTCATCAGGGAAAACTTCTTGGAAATCTCGTACTACTGGTACCTCGGGTAAATTCTTCTTGCTTCCTTCGTCAGTGGTTACAAAGGCTAGATAAGCCTCGCATCCATCACGCATTAGCTTTTCAACTTTCATCACCAAGATCATAGGAATCGTAGACATAGGCTTGACTCCTCTATAAATAAGAATCGGCTGTTGAGGTAGTTCAAAATCAATAATCTTTCACCGACAATCGACTCTTGCATAATGTCGTGATAGCCAATCCATGCCAAGGATCAAATCAAAATCCTTAACATCGAGAATTACCAAATCTCCCAATAGCTTCTTATCATGGACCTCGATCTCACAATTCTCAAACATTTCTCTAGCTATCATAATCTTATCTCCCGACGTAGACACAATCAAGTGGTACGGCAAAGAAATCCGGGAATGGGGAACATAACATACTGTGCGCAGTGCAATAAAAGAATGTGTAGAACCAGTATCAAATAATGCACGCACATCATGACCATATAGGGATAGAATACCTTGGATAGTCCCGTCGCCCTACTCTGCCTCAATTGTGGTAAGGGCATAAACTCTACCCTGCACCTATCTATCTGCGGGTGGTGGATGCTGAGCTACTAGTAGTGCTGGTATAGGTGCCGCTCCTGGCCCTCTAACTGCTGGTGGCCTCTGATTAGCCTGCTGACCTCTATTTTGGCTGTGTGTCCTTTTTGTCTGCACCTGAAACAAATGACCTATGGTGCGGAGAGTGCTGTTTGATTCCTCGGGCAATCTTTCTTTCTATGCCCCTCTTATCCACACTTGAAACAAATGTTCTTCCCAGCTAGGCACAGTCCTCCGTGCTTCCTTCCGCACTGACCACACTGTGGATTATTCTCTGCCTTATTTCCTTGTCCGACTGTCCACTTCCTCTTCTTATTAGTGTTGGACAAACCCTGAGATGTACCTGTGCTCTTCTTGGCTGCTTGTGTTGCTCTCCATTCATTACGATCTCGCTCGATAGCATATGCTCGTTGGACCACCGTGGCATAATCCACGCTCAAAGCTCCTCCAAACGCATGTCGGATATCTGCACGCAATCCTCTCTGGAATTTGGTGACCTTCTTTGCTTCACTGGACACCAACTCTAGAGCATATCGAGACAAGGCTGTAAACTCTGCCTCGTATTGGGCCACTGTTTTAGTACCTTACACCAACTCAACGAACTCATAGACTTTTTGCTCCTTGACCCATGCTGGGCAATAAGCATCATTGAACACTTGTTGAAACTCAACCCATATAGGCTCTCCATCACCAAACCTCTGGCGGGCAGTCTCCCACCATCTCTCGGCATCACCTCTGAACATGAACGTGCTAAGTCGAACTCGTCGGTCGTCCGCACAACCAATAGATCGGAGATGCTTCTCTATTGATAGCATCAAATTCTCTGATGTTGCTGCATCTGTACCTCCATGAAATGCTGGTGGTCGGAATGCCATGAAGTCCTTCAATAATTGACTCCCAGTGTCTGCCGCTACAACTGGAGTTGTTGGGGCGACTAGCGGTTCGCCTCCACTGCCTCCTGCTTCTTAGTGTACTTGCGATTGCCTCACCTGATTCGTCACTAGGGTATCAACTACCCTCATCAAACCTGCCAACATGCCTCGCATCTCGGCCATACCCTGTTGTAAGTCACTACCAGAATCCCCTGGTGAGCCTGGTGTGGAAACTGGAACCTCGCCTTGTGTAGAAGTAGCCTGGCTGCGAGTATGGGGTCGTCCTCTTTGATTACTCATTTTCCTGCATCACCACTTAGGGTTAGAATACTGTAAATTAGGCTAACGTATCTAACTAACGGACACAAGTCCTAACTCTACCCAACATCCTATGTGTGTACTGAAGACTCCTCAAAACACTGCTCTGATACCAATACTGTAACACCCCATCTCCTAGAACTGCTCGAGAAGAGGTGCTACTAAAGATAATAAAATAAATTGACTGATAAACTGAAATTTGATACCAAAATGAACATCTCAATGAACTGAAATAAAACTCTGAGTTAATAATTGAAAACCATAAATTACATCTAAGGGAAAATCCCTAAACTGGAATATAAAATAAATCTAAATTGATCAAGCACTAACTAATAAACTAACAACTCCCAGACATCTTTGGTCTTGAGCGGCTCCACGTACACACACTACTGGACACTGCTGCTAGGCCCCACATCTGGTACTCCCCCACTAGGACCTGGAATGGTGAAGAGTACAAGGTGAGCTACAAAGCTCAGCAAGTAATAAACTGGAAAGAATAACTGAAGCTGAATCGAAGAATATCGATACTGATAAAAATACTTACTGAACTTGTACTGAGAGATATAATAATCACTGGATAGCATTTATGAGATGTAATACACATAAGCTATAAACTAAATGTAGGTATGCAACTTTGGCTCATAGGCTCACATAACTGTAACACATACCTGACTGATTTGAGTCCTGCAAACATAAAAACTGTAAGCACATACTTTGGGCAATATGCCTCTAGCTCCCTGGTCGACACCAGGCGAGCAACTCATAGCTGAGATATAATTGAACTGATACTAGTGGGATCCCCGCGGACAGAATTAGTTAATTAATTATTGAAGTAATTAATTAAGAGAACTTGCCGTTTAATTTTCAATGTGGCAATTTAGAATATTTTTAATTGAGAGATCAGCATTTAATTAGCATTTAATTCTTTATTTAGTGTTGAAATTAAATGCAAGGACTTGAGGGTCATTTAAGAAGTTGTTATTTATTTAATTAGTTAATAAGAGTTATTATGAGATTAGGAGTCCAGGTGCGAGAAGGCTTGGGCTTAGAAGTCTCCAAGTTATAATGGGAATGTGAGATGGACCTAGGGCTGTTTATATATATATATTTGACCGTAGCCATATGTTCTTCATGCCACAAGAACAGAGAGCAGGAGCCAACAGTGGGTTCAAGTCTTTGCTTAGGAAGATTTTCGTTGCAATCGTTGATCCGATCAGAGTTAGCATAAGGCAAGTATCCTATCTGTAATTCCTTTCATTACAGATTCATAACAGTTTGTCCTCAGTTGATTCCAGCGTTCCACTGAGTTCTCAGATTTATATCAGTTGCAGTATATATATATGTATACGTAGAACAGTGAGTGCATGAGGAAGTTATGTGGGATTCTTTCTAGTGAATCTTTTAAATATGATCTTCAAATCATATTAGCAGTGATATCAGAATACCAAGACTAATTGATTTGGGTTCCTAGTTTAATCAGATGGTATGTTCAAGAATATGTATATAGATTCATGCGATATATCCATGTCCAGTGAGATATGATAAGCCATGCACAATTCTTTTCAGCGTTTTCTTTCATAAGCGGTTGATTTAATACATCTTGATATTATTTTATATCAATTGGGATTGTTCTCCTAAGATTTCTTTTGGAATGGTGTAGTGATGCTAAGTTTTGATTCAAGATATGGTCTCTGTTATCGTAAGCTTCGTTTTGTATAAGTTTCCAGTCATTCGAATGAGCCTCTTTGTCATTCGAATGAGTTCAGTCGTATCCGAATGAGTTTTCAGTGCTATTGTAAGTTTTTCCCTTATAATGTATCAGTCATTCGAATGAGTCATGTGTTATCATATCATTCGTATGTGTTTTTGGTTTGTCATTCGAATGAGCTTCCTTGTCATTCGAATGAGTCCTTGAAGATGCGAGTAAGCTGTTGCTTTGTATAGTCTAGCATTCGAATGAGCCTTCTTGTCATTCGAATGATCCATAAATTGATTCGAATAAAGTTACTGTTGCATTCGAATGAGTCGCTTTTTGCCAGTTCAAAAGTTAGAAATTTTCAAAATTCATTCGAGTGAATTTGTGAGTCATTCGAATGAGTCCCTGATCAGATCCGAATAGCCTTGTTATATATCATCTATCATTCAAATGAGCCTTCTGTCATTCGAATGAGTCTCTGTCATTTGAATGAGTTTTCTGCCATTCGAATGAGCTTGCTGAAATCCATTTTTTTTCATTCTAATGGGCTGCTTTTTCATTCAAATTGCTTCCTTTTGCTTCCTCAATCATCCAAATAGTATCAAATGGCATCCGAATGGCTTCCAATAAACTCTTGATTCAAGTGTTAAATTTAATATAAATATTCATTTATTCAAATATTGAATTTTTATGCCAAGATATGATGAAATCCAATATGCCATACCTATACTCAGAAATTTCAGAATATTTGAATCTCAATATAGTTGATAAAAATCATATACCATGTTTAGTAGTTAATCATGACATAATCAGCATCATTTTGTGAGATTATGTGCATACATATTTGTATGAGCATTGAGCATGACTTTATGTGGAGTACTACATATCGTGTGCCAGCATTTATATGAGCATTGCATTATGCGCGCCAGGCAGCTTGTCCGCGGGGATCCCACTAGTATCAGTTCAATTATATCTCAGCTATGAGTTGCTCGCCTGATGTCGACCAGGGAGCTAGGGGCATATTGTCCAAAGTATGTGCTTACAGATTTTATGTTTGTAGGACTCGGATCAGTCAGGTATGTGTTACAGTTATGTGGGCCTATGAGCCAAAGTTGCATACCTGCATTTAGTTTACAGCTTATGTGCATTACATCACATAAATGCTATCCAGTGATTTTTATATCTCCCAGTACAAGTTCAGTAAGTATTTTTATCAGTATCGATATTCTTCGATTAAGCTTAAGTTATTCTTTCCAGTTTATTACTTGCTGAGCTTTGTAGCTCACCTTGTACTCTTCACCATTCCAGGTCCTAGTGGGGGAGTACCAGATGTGGGGCCTAGCAGCAGTGTCCAGTAGTGTGTGTACGTGGAGCCGCTCAAGACCAAAGATGTCTGGGAGTTGTTAGTTTATTAGTTAGTGCTTGATCAGTTTAGATTTATTTTATATTCCAGTTTAGGGATTTTCCCTTAGATGTAATTTATGGTTTTCAGTTATTGACTCAGAGTTTTATTTCAGTTGATTGAGATGTTCATTTTGGTATCAGATTTCAGTTTATCAGTTAGTTTATTTTATTATCTCCAGTAGCACCTCTTCTCGGGCAGTTCTAGGAGAGGGGGTGTTACATAGTTGATCGGTAATGAGAGGTTGCCATGAGGATCGACTCAATCTATGCATGAGTGTGATTAATGGTAGTATGCCATGGTAGAATGGGTGTCAGAGTGTCTTGTGGGCACTAGAAGAGACATTGCGTCTAATGATCAGTGTTAAAACGTTGCTGGTTAGACCAGCGTAAATTCATGGCCATGCATGTTTAGCAATGGGACAAGTTATCGTGTGTGATCGGCTTAAAATCGTAGTAGACTGATCAGTGATGCAATGTTAGCACGAGTTGGTTTCGGTTGAGGGAGAGAATGGGAAGTGAACTGCAAAGCGATGCTTCGAGGCAGAGGAAATCAATTCGGAGATGGATATCGTTGGAGTAAGCAGGACCAGTGACCAGTGGTGCGGTTTGGTGGGAGGCCAAAGCAGTGTTCAGTTGTTGAATGTCCTCGAGAGTCGGAGGATCAAAAGCCTAAAGCGAAGCCTTGAGGTAGGTGTAACCCGAGGTAAATGTAAGAAATGGATAGGCTATGAGATTCTTGAGCATGAGAATTTGGCATGTACCCCGAGAATGTGATTGTCTTGGGTAGGAGAGAATGGTAGAGTGAATTTTGAGGACGAAATTCTTTAAGGGGGTGAAATGTAATACCCGGTATTACATGGTATTGAAAAATAAAAAAAATTGGATCATTTTGTCAGGACCTCAGGTGGTCTAAGAAGCCCGAAGGTCGATTTCAAGAAATTAATTAATAAAATTGTTGAATTGAAGGCAGGGAATGCCCCGAGACTTGGATGTCCAGGAAAGAGGGCATGAGATTGGTGAGCGTCTCGAGGTGAGGTTTATGACGCTGAAAGCAATCAGATCGGGAATAATTTTTGGAATAAATTCTATATAAGCCCGAGTGGGTGCTAGTACTAAATGGTCGTAGGGGACCTCCAGAAAATTAAGGGGACCCTAGGGGTGGTCCGATTTTGCGAGTAAGGCAACCTTAATGTGTTTTGGGGTGGAATAAAGGTCCCGTGCAGGCATATGGATAAAATCGACATTTTCGAGTAAAGTCGATTATTAATTTTGGAGAAATTAAGATATTTTGTGGCTTGATTGAAATTAAATTGAAGCTTGGAGGGCTCAAGTGAAATTATTAAAATTTCTCAAATGAATTAATGAGAAATAAAGAGGGGAAAATGTGTAATTGTGTATATATATAAATATACGCTTGAGCTTGGGGAGCAAGCTTGCTATAGTGCAATGGTGTTCTCTGAAATTGAAATCAAATAAAATAGGAGGCATTTTTGGCCAAGAGCCAAGGCAATGGAAGAGAGCTCGCGAGAGAGAGGGAGTCGGGCCGAGAGATTGAGAGAGAGAGAGCATCGTGAGAGAGAGGGAAGATCGGCCATGGCAGTAGCTGCCATGGCTGACGATAGAAACAACAACAGCAAGGAAGGTGGCCAATGGTTGGCGGTGGTCACGGGAGCAGCGAGGGAGTGGCCGATGGTGGTGGAAGGCGGCCACAACAAGGTGGTCAAGAGCTTCTATGGCTGGCCATGGCGGATGCGGGGACAACAACAACGAAGCTGCAGTAGCGGGTGATGGCTCACGCCTGCGACGGTTGATGGCGGGAGTGGCGAGGCGGCTGAGAGCGACCGACAAAGGTGGCGCCGACAGCAGCAGGGGGCCGATTGGCGATGGCCGATGCCCTGCGGCCTGCGCGCAAGTGCGCTGTCCATGCGTGGAAGAAGAAGAAGAGTAGGGGAAGAAGAGGCGGGATAGGAAGGAAGAAGATGCAGAGAAGAAAAAAAAAATAAATGAAAAGAAAATAAAATATAAAAGAAATCTGGAAATAAAGGACAAAATAGGGAAAAATCTCAAAAAATTCCAGAAAAATTGGGGAAAAGTCTAGAAATTATTTCAGGACTCAAGGAGCATGCTAGATACTTGAAATCGAAGAATTGGGAGCATGACGACAGTCAAGAAGGCAACGCCAGTGTGGGCGTCTGATCGGTTTTCTCCCCCAGATTATTTGAGGTAAGTTAATTTAATTATTTTCTAGTTATTTTCATTATGGGAGATAATGAAATGTGAATAGTTAGTTGGTTTATGCCATGGTTGGGGTTATTTTTGTTGAGTTGTTGTTGGGTGGTTTTGCGGTATACGGCATAGTTAAGGGCATTGGTTTAATGTTTGATGTTAATGGAGTTGGGTTTTTGTGTGGTTGCATCTAGGGTCAACCAAGGAGGCGATGATCCTAGAAGAGCTCGGAGTTCGAGCTAGCGTTCTCGCTGAGTCAGAGAAGAGGCTCTGAGCCAGGTAAGGGATGGCCCCATGCGAAGGTGGCTTTGCAAGTTGGTAAATATGTTTGATAATATTTTTATGTAGTATTTGCATGTAGTGGTTATCACTTGCGTGATGTGAGATCTAGTGGACCTATGGCCATATGGAGGATTAGTGTTGTGGGAGAGATAGGTTGATTCCTCAAACCTTGGTGGGTTGTGAGGATTAATGGGCCTAGCCTCATTTGCATGCATTTGGAATACATAAACATGGTTATATTCATATTTACATGCATTGCACTCTTACTGAGTCTTTATGACTCATGAGGTTTTACCTCATGTTGTAGATGATGCAAGACCAAATGCAAGTAGGGATGGTACCGGGAGACTGTTGTGGCAACTAGCATCATTGCCGAGATGTGTGGATGCGTATTCTCCTGTATTTTCTTATATGTATTCGTGTGCTTGTATGTAAGTGTTATTGAGAATTAGAGGTATCTAGTTATTGTAATAATAATAGTGTGATAGATGATTGTGAGTCTGCGTGATGTATATGTGGCTTTAGTTGTTGAAGCCAAGTTCAGACCGACTAAAGATCAGCGAGGTATGTTCTCATAAATCCCCGATACTCAGTGAAGTGTTTGTTATGCTAGCTTTGTGCCTGGATCACCTTTGGCTTGCTATGAGACGAGCTGGAGAAAGATGGAGCTCACTCGGGTTTCGAGTCCCGGTCTGCTATGTTTTCTTGTCTGTGTTTGGGACTAATTTCTCTAGTGGAGCGAAGGAAAGGGCGAAGCCTAGTTCCCACCTAGGACGTTTCCCGTTGAAACATAGTCCAACCTTTCAATTGTGGTTTGTCAGGTGAGTATTCGGTCGATTATTCACCTGTAGCGCCCGAAAGTGGGAGCGGGTCATTACATCCTCTGTGAGGTTAAGGAGTCTGGTGCCCTCGATGGGGCTAAGGGCGTCTGGCCCCAATCATGTGCCTCGATGGGCTAAGGTGTTTGAGGAGACTCCATTCTCACATTGCATTTTATATCTACATACATAATTACCTTTGAATCATCTCACTTAGATGTCAAAATCTAACTTGGGTGTTGATACCTCTAGAACATTCCACGTTCCAGGTATGTTAGTTGTGCTAGGTACTTGGGAGACAAATAGAAGAACCAGGAAGAAGGTGGCCGAAACTTAATTCGAGTCCTTTAATTTCCATTATGTCCATCTTAGGTGTTGTAAACCTATGTCTCAAGTGATGTACTATTAAATCCTATAAGACTACGGGTTCCTAGGAGGTTTGGGTTTCCTCTATTCGGAGTTGTATGTATGCATGCATTGTACTTATTTCTTTTGTCTTGAGAAGACTATGTTGTAGTTGGGGGAATACATGTTATTTGGGTGGGTACATCTTTAGAATTTAAGGGTTGTGTTTGGTTACGTTTTACTTCTACTTTGTGTATGGGTATATATGTGTTCGTGACATTGTAGTTATATCCGAAGGTGATCTCTTGCAAAGAGATGCTAAGAGACTTGGAAGTCACCTAAGTATATGTATTCATCTTTTATGACTCATGGAAATCCTAGCTATTTAAGCTCTCAGGTTCGATCCTTTCTTCCGTTAATAAAGGATTTCCAATATCGCCCAAGTGTTGTAAATGTTAAACCTAGTGGATTGAAAATACGGGGCATTACAACATGCCACTTGACTCCCTAAAGACACAGGCATCGCCAAGAGGTGAGGCGTGGAAGAGAAGTCGACAGAGGGAATTAAAAGCAGTAGTCAAGCGAGCCCATAAGTTGTAGGAGATTTACCTTTTCAAATTGATCGCTGCAAATACTGAAGAAGAAGGTCAAAATTTGGCAAAAATGCTACAGTGATCTTCAAGGAGCAAGGCAAAAAGGATTAAAAAATAGTTGCCAATAGAGTCTCAAAGTCAGAAGGAAGAAGAAGATTACAAGAGCAAGAGACGTTTTAAAATGGCACGATAAGGGGGAAAAGAATTCCCTCGCGCTTATATAAGTTGGGTCGTTCCACCGTTGGATGGAGAGACAGACTAGTTGGTCTAAATCTAACGGTGACATGTAAAGTCATGGGGCCCACAGACATAATGATTAAGCAATTGCAGGGAACATGCACATTGAATGCGCCTCAAACAAGACGTGCGACATAATACAACGCTATTTGAAACAATTGGGTAGAAGTCTGAAAGGCAGATTGATAGTTCGCATAGCCCAATTTGATCAGCATACTTTAGCTCCCAGTCCGAAGATCGCACTACGAGTTGGGGGGCTAGTGTTATGGGTATTTTCTGGACCGCTTCTTATGTACTGGACTCGACCTAGCAAGACGGAACCCAATGGGCCCAAGGCCGAGGTCGTCAAAGCAAGTTCTCACGTCACATAAATCCAAGCTCAAACCGTGGAAACCAAACGAGCTCCCAACAATGCTTTTAGCTCGTTGGCTGAATTCAGCACACGTAACAAAAAATACATCAAAATAAACGGAGGCAATACCCACATGCCTTATCTAAGACAACCAAATCCCTGATAATGCAGAATCTATTCCCAATTTTTTGGAGCTAATAAGGAAATACTATCTTTATGGTAATTTCCCTTCCATTTTGAATTTTATGAAAATTGTAAACACCCCACTCTATAAATAGGGGTCGATAACCATTGAATAAGAGAGAAGCAATAATATACTGTTACTCTGCCAGAATTATCAAAGAACAGTCATGGACTAGGAATTATTCTGGCTGAACCACGTAAAATTATCTTGTGTACAATTTGTTCTTTATTCGATTTGTTTCTCCTCTTTGCATTTGTGTTTATCCTCTTAGTCCGGGCTAAGAAATCACAGTCGACCAATTCCAAACGTCGACATTTTGGCATTAGAGGAAGGGGTGGCTCTGATCAATATCAATGGCAAGAGGAAGAAACATAAGGAGTTTTGAAATGGTGGTTAATCAACCCAAAGACCATGTTAGCCAACTTTCGAAAGTTCCGCCATTCAGGGGCATAGTTGTAATCGCTACAACTACTTCTATTCCCCTATTGGTTAGAGATGCCTCAGGCATCCCCTCATGGGTTCCCTACCAATATGTGACCCCTATCCCTGGGATAGAGGTGATTTAAGCCTGGCAGTAGCACCAAGAATCGCTAGAGAATACAATCATGCAGCTTGTTGATGCGGTTAGGACGTTAGCCCAAACGCAGGTTCAAGCTACCCAAAAGTAGGCGAAAGTCACACCGTCCAGAGGTGCCCTACAGTCCCGGGGTTAAAGACCCATTCCATATAAAAGAGAAGCCAGAGAAATGTCGCAACAGGCTGGATCTGTGCACTCATCGAACTCGCGGTCTAAGAGACCAAAGGAGCCATGACCTCCGGGGAAGGAATGTGAGGTGCACCCCACAGATCTGAAGGTGAGAGTGGATTGTTATGGAGATCGTCGTGAAGGGGTTAATGAAGGGAGTCAGCGATGTGAAGATCCACACCAGGGAGAGCTCAGTCAAGGTCAGCTCAGGTCATGCCACCTACAACAACTCGCCAGATCCTAGGAATAAGAGACGACACCTGCCACGAGATCACTATTCGTTAGAGTGAGACAGCGGATGGGAGAGGTGGTCTCCCATCTAACGATCTGTGGATCAAGACCCCACTATGGAGGAATTACTGCAAAGGATCCAACAGTTGGAGGCTCGACATGGGGCTCATGATCGGAGGGAAGATTACGAAGAGAGGACCCCGTTCTCCAGGGAAATCGAGATGGAGCCTCTCCCTCACAGATTCAAGGTCCCTATCATCCCTCAATACAATGGAGATGGTGACCCATATGACCATCTGGAATCTTTCAATGTCCAGATGGACTTGTAGACTTCTAGTTCATTAGTGAAATGTTGAGTCTTCCCCGCGACCCTGGGGGACATATCTCAGACCTAGTTAAGAAGTCTTCATCCTCACAGTATCTGTTGTTAGTTCCGAGTGATGGAAAATATATCCCAAGAGGAGGGTGAATTGGGATTAGGGTAAATTTTTTGATAGTTTAAAGACTTATTGTTTGCAGAACACTATGTTTTGAAATATCGAGGAGTTTGTTTCAAAATCAACCTTTCTGTTAAGTATGTTTCGAAATATAGATAATTATGTTTCGAAATCAACCTTTCTATTAAGTATGTTTCAAAACCTAAATGAGTATGTTTCGAAACCTTCTTCTCTATTTTGCTTATTTTGAAACTTTTAGCTTTTGAAAACGTTTCTTTTGAGAGCATGAACAATGAGAATAGGCAAGAAAAATAGTAAAACAAGTGCACACGAGATTTATAGTAGTTCAGCACCCTGCCTAGTCCACTACCTTCAAGCTTACCCACTTGAAGGATTTTCAAACACAATCACTTTCACTAATGATCAACCACAACAAGGGTTTTACTAGGGTTCACTCTAAAACCTTGTACACGATGAGTTTTTATGGCTCAACTCCTTACACCATAATGAGTTTTAAGGCTAAACTCAAACCTTACAATCAATAACAAGATAAATAAAACTTATCTTTTACGACCAACAGATTTAATGTAATGAAATATCTTACCAAATGGTTGTACAAACCTCTAGGTATGAGGTAAGGAGAGCTTAGAAGGATGAGACGTCAGTTTCAGTTTGCTTCTTTTTTCACACCACAATGCACACCAGGAATTGATTGAATGGATCTTCTTTGAGAGCTTGTGGAAAGGATTTCATTCACTTATGCTTGTGTATGTATCAATGTCTCTTATATGTGTATTCTCATGCATGTGCTTGTAAGTTGTACTTCTTGTCTTCAAAGAACTGATATATATACGAAGAAATAGAATTTTGGATAATTATAACCATTAGAGATAAGATATTGAAGTAGGTTTTGAAACACACCTCATTGGTTTCGAAACAACACACTTTTACACTAAGGTTTCGAAACATACATCACATATTTCGAAACATCCAGTCTTTACAGCTAGTTCTGCACTTAGTGATAGAATGAGTAGGAGACAATGGTTTATGCTTAACATGATTTTGTTTTATTCTCCACTTTCAAAAATTTGAAATTGAAACCATAGAGTATGGAGATTAAATCAAAAGTAAACTTTTAAACAACTTTTGGATGAAAAGAAATTAAAAGGCAAAAGTATGTCGATTTTTCAAATATACATCTGACAGAGTCAAATGTTTCGAAACATGATATGAAGGTTTCAAAACATACTTCAAAAACATATTTCAAAACATATGCAACACAAATTTTAAATGCTATGCTAATAGATTTGATGAAGGTTTCCAAACATACTATATAGGTTTCGAAACATATGCTTAAATTTCAAATAGGTTTCGAAATGTAGCATATAAACTAAACAAACATTTAAACCTTTTCAAAAAGAATTTCGAAACAAGTATACAAACATGGAAGAATGATGTTTCGAAACATAGAAACTAAGTTTCGAAACATGATGCATGAATTTTGGATTTTTTCAAACATTTCAACATTCGCCAAACACTATTCATGTAAGTTTCGAAATATGAGATTCAAATAAAGATTTTTCATCAAACACATTTTCTCATATATCAAAAAATATGATACAACATCTGTAGCTGGGACGAGTGTCAGAGGAAGTTTATCAACCAGTACAGATCGCTCCGGAGGCAGCTCGCCCCAACATGTCACCTCTCTACAGTGTTCCAGCGATCCAACGAATCCTTTAAGGACTACATAGAGAGGTTTAGGTGCGAGGTCAATAATGTTGAGAACCCATCGGATGAGAATATTCTGACTGCGATATCTGGGGAACTTTGAAAAGACGGGAAGAAGCTCTATGAGAGCATCTACAAATCTCCCGTAAGGGACCTAGGTGAGTTCTACAAACGAGCTATAAAGGAAATTAGATGGGAAGAGACTTTTGTTTCGAAGAAGTCGGGTAACCAAAAGGATGAAACTGGGAGCTCCAACCAGAGCAAGAAGAGGGGCAATGGAGATAATGACAAAGAAGGCCAGAAAAGGGGCTGGGTGGACGAACTACAAACAATGCTCTGGACCTATCGGACCATCACAGGAGAAACTCCTTTCTCTATGGTTTATGGGTCTGAGGCAATGATCACGGCAGAATATGAAGTAACCAGTCAGCGAAGAGCCACCTTTGACCCCAAGAACAACGACCAACTACTAGTCACAACCTTGATTTACACGATGAGGCAAGGGAGCTAGCTCGCATAAGGGTGGCTACCTATCAATGGTGGGTCGCAAGGTATTACAACAGGAGGGTTCGAGTTTGGTGTTATAATGTCAGTGATCTCGTGCTACGCCTTGTTCTTCCTAGACCTCACAAGGCTGGTGACAGGACACTAGGCCCAAACTGGGAAGGCCCTTATATTATCAAAGAAAACCTGGGCAACGGAGCGTATCACTTGGAAAATATGGATGGATCTATTCTCCCACGAGCTTGGAAAGTAGAGCACCTCAGACCATATTTTTAATAAGCAACATTGTTTCTTTGTGTGATATTAATTATTGATTGATGTTATGTTTATGCTAACATTACTCCGATAATAAATTGAACTTATGATTATTATTTCCAAATCTTATTACATCCACCTTTTGTTAAAAATAAGAGGCAAGAAATAACGCTAATTCAAGGTTAAAAAGCTAAGGATTGCGCTATGGGGCCCATTTAACTTGGCCTTTGTGTCATGGTTTGTGGCTTATCTGAGCATTCATCTTAGTCCTCGCCCTAGGCCATAGCTCAGGAACTAGAGCTCATTCATCTTGATCGTAGTGTCATGGTTTGACGCCTACTAAGTGACCATTTCAGCTAAAAACTTATAAGTCATGGTTCACTAGCTGGTGACCTCTCATCTTGACAAAAGTCATGGTTGACGACTCGCTTGGGTGTTCATCTTGACCCCGCTAAACCCTTTAAAGTCATGGTATGTTAGCTAGGATCGAACTGCGATCTATTTGAACATATAACTTAAAAGCAAAATGCGATTCAATTTAATTTTCATCGAGCGATCGTATGTTAGCTGAGGTTTGCTCTCGTTTACTTAAGTATTCATAGTTGTGACCTACTAGACATACGACTCAAACTTATAAAATCTTAACACATTATCCGAGATTATTCGATTTTAAAGCTTATCAGTTGCGAGCTAAAGATGTCTCTAAGTTAACTAAAGTTAAATTTGAAAGTAAAGCAAGATTGCTATGGGGTAAGCAGCGTAGTTCAAAAATTTTGAACCTTACCCCAATCCCGGCGATTGGATCAACGTCGAAATCAAATCATTCACAAACAAATAAATAAATCTCACCTTTAGATTATCAAGTCGTTCGCGGATTTGAGTTGTCCAAGCGTCCAGCCTCTAACTCGTGATACGCGGCACGCGTCCGTTGGCAAGGAGAGCGGAATAGGAGTGCTAGCTCCTTCTCCTTTGCGCGGCTTGTGTATGGACGGAAAAAGAAAGCCTACGTTTCAAATCGATGCCAAAAAGAAAGGGGAAGAGTGAACGGCAATACGTTTTTCAACTCTTGAAAAACGACACCAAAAATCACTTAATTTTGGGCAACCCATAAAGGCATATTTATAAGGAAATATCCTAGGGTTTCTAAAACCCCAATGGATTGGGCTAGCCCATTAATTCTAATTTAATTAGAATCTTAAGTGGGCTTATTCTAGTTCAACTAGAAAATAATTAAATGACTCAATCCTTTTATAGGTTAAATAAAATATTATGGCCCAAATCTAATTCAAGCCCAAATATATTTTATTTAATATTTGGCCCAAATCTAATTTGGTCCAAATATAATATTTAATATTTGACTCAAATCTAATTTAGTCCAAATATAATATTTATTTTAATATTTGGCTTAAATCCAATTTAGTCCAAATATAATATTTAATTTAATATTTGGCCCAAATCTAATTTAGTCCAAATATTAACTTAAGCCCAAATATATTTTATTTCCTATTTTCCACTCCAACAAATAAAAAATTATTAAATTAGAAACTCCTTCCTAATTTAATCAATTGTCATTTTAGGAAACTCTTTCCATTACGACGACCCCTCGCCATATCGACGTCATTACGTCTATTTGTTCTTTTTCCGTGAGAACCTACGACGGCACAACTTCTTGCTGAAGTGTCCCACTTAACCATACGTCTACTCTCCTGGTTTAAGCCAGGGACTGTGCCTATTGCGTATGACTCATTAGGCTTCCGAATATGTTGGCAATGTGTCGATACAAACACATAAGACAAGATTGGTTTCTAGCAAGGCATCATGCCTACCCAATTATTCAGAAGGATTTATAATTCGCAAATAACCTTTCACGAGCATGGTTACCGTGTAATTCGATCCTCTCGTCAATGTATCTTATGTGATCTCAAGTATGGCAATGTGTTGCTTGATAACGATCACATGAGTTTTCTTCGGTTTTTCGGATATCTTCACTTAATAAGAAAGTAAATCAATAACTCCTTATTGATCTCTTTCACCATGGCCATGGATTTAAAGTGAATATCCACCGAAGGCACCTTAGATACATCATCCTCTATCAAGGGATAGACGAGTCCCATCTTGATTATACACCCATCTCCATAAGCCTCACGATATACCCAACGATCGCCCACATGCAGCTTTTGTCTAGGCCCATCGAAAAGATGTCAAAGCATACCGGTCTTCTTATGAGATAACCGTGACAACCTCAGGTCCAAGGATTAGTTACACCCATCTTGTATGAGAATTCTGATGTTCTGCCCTTGTGCTTAGTTTTGATGATGAAAAACATATTTTATTAAATCCCTAAGTCATGAATCAAGGTGGTGGTTTTCAACAAAAATCAATTTCAAGTGAATTGTTAAAATGAAAACCAAAAAGATTTATGATTTTCTATTTTAGTTAGAGATTTGCAAAGTCAAGTTTTTAGTCTTAAAAGAATCTCCTAAAATGATTTTCAAATTAGCTTTGAAGTCATTGGTCAACATAGAGCTAAAATTGTTCTAAGGCAAAAGACCATCTTTAACATATATGTGTTTGATGAAAATCCAATCTTAAGTATGAAAAATCATTTATGTTAATCTCATACTTTAAAATAAGCTTTCATATTTTAAACATGCATGAAAGGTTTTGGCTTGAAACTTAATCATATGAAAAATCCTTTAGTTCATGCATCATATCTTGAAACTCATTTTGATAACGTTTCAATATTTTTTCTAAGTCTGGAAGACTAGCACCTTATAAGGAGACATATATGAAAATGTTCCCTTTTTAGAAAACTAACTCCCGGTAATTCAATAGCTAACATTCATTAGTGATAAAATGATTTTTAACAAATTTTTCAAGAAATAGAAAGTGTATATCTTGGAGGTGGTAAAATCGCAAAATCCTAAGTTCCTACTAAAATCCAAATTCTACTTTTTTATTCTTATGGATTTTGATTTTTTAGATATTTTTATTGAATCCAAATGAGGATAGTCGACTATGCTGTTTAGTTATCTGTTAAGTTTCCAGATTTTCCAAGAAGATAGTCGACTATGTTATTTAGTGCTATCGACTATGTATAAGGATAGTCGACTATGTTGATTTGATCTGTCGACTATTTAAGGCTTCTATCGACTATTTTTGTATCTGTCGACTATCAAGTAAGGATAGTCGACTATGGCTTTTCATCTGTCGACTATTTTTGTTCATAAAATTCAAAATTTTCTTCACATTTTTGCAATAGTCGACTATGCATATGTATCTGTCGACTGTGGGATTTTTGTGTTATAAGATAGTCGACTATGCTTTTCTGTCTGTCGACTATGGCTAGTTTTATTTGATAAAATAGTCGACTAACATATTTTCTCTGTCAACTATGTGTTTCGCAGAAAGCTTTCAACGACTATTTTTACAAATCCTAACGGCTCCAAACGGCTATATTTCTCTTCAACTTTGTGGGACACTTATATATACATGTCATGGATGATCAAGAGAAGGCTAATGGACGGAAACAAGATGATCTAAATATTACAAATCATTTTATTCGTGCTTACAGTGTTCTTTGTGCTTTCATTGTTATATTTTTCTATGCAAGGCTTTGTTCTATCATTGTAAATCTATTCTTAAGCCTAGTTTTCATTGTGAGAGAACTTGTAACTAAGAGTGTTAACTCTTAGCTTCTCTCTTTCATTTGTATCGTTGTTATTTTCCTAGCTTGTGTAGTTAGAGAGCCCATTTGAGTGGGAGGTTGTAATTCCTAGTCTCGGACTAGAGGACCTACTCGGGTTGAGTAGGGGGTTGATAGTGGATGGTTTGAAAAATCCTTGGTGAGAAGCTAAGGTAGTGGATTAGGCTTGGGTTAAGCCGAACCACTATAAATCTTTGTGTTCTCTCTTGCTTATGTTTCTTTTTATTTGTTTATCACTGCTAGCATTTCATTATCCTCACGTGCATTGAGTTTTTTTTATTTTCAATCAAAAGGATTTCAAAGTTCTATCAATTAAGTTTTTTAAAATAACCAATTCACCCCCCTTTTGGTGTGTGCCATAGAACCTACTGTTCTAACAAATTCCATCAACATATAACCAAAATGGATTCTCATGGCGAGTCATGTCCAGTGACACGTTTTCCAACATTGGTCACCTATGTACTTGTTTAGGCATCCCCATGCCTATGGGTGTGAGACCCCTATTGCTATCACATAGCAAAAACATTGCACATACAAGTCTTACCGCAATTGTCAATGTCCATTCTTGACATTGCTACGACTTGGGACGTTTAATGATGTCTAGAAACTGTGATGCATCATCTCACATCCTTATATATTAATCACAATAAACATCATATGGACTTCTATCTAGTTTCATTTGGTTATTACAATAATAACAAGAAACTAATAGAATGACTTCTTGTGAATTTGAACAACTCCTTATTTAAATAATAACATGATTACAATTGTCAGTGTACAACATGCCCAATCTGATTGGGTCTAAAGCACCTACACTAACAATCTCCACTTGCACTAGAGCCAATCATTCATGTATCTTATACCTGATGATCGAACATGACTTTCATGTTTCTCTTGGGACAGAGCTTTAGTCAAGGGATTTATGACGTTGTCATCCGTCGATACTTTCTCTATATATGTCACCGTAGCTGATAATCTCCATTATCATATGGTGATGTCGCAATACAAATTTGATCCGTTGATGAGACCGTGGTTCCTTCGCTTACGCAATAGCTCCATTGTTGTCCCAATAACTGTTATTGGATCAACAATGTTGGACACCACTTTAAGTTCATCAATGAACTTACGGATCCATACAACCTCCTTAGCTGCTTCGAAGGTTGTTATGTATTCGACTTCAGTTGTTGAATCTGCCACTATCTCTTGTTGGAACTCTTCCAACTCATGGCCCAGCCATATAGGCAGAATATGAATTTCGACTATACGTGATTTAAAATAATCATTGTCGAATTGGAAACTGGCATCCATGAACCCCTTCATGGTATGCTCTCATTCTCCATTATGGCAAAAAACATCTCTTTAGTGTTTCACAAGTACTTAAGAATGTTTTTCACAGCAATCCAGTGTTTCTCACCTGGATCAGCATGATATCTACTACATATGCTCAAAGTATATCCGATATCAGGCCTCGTACATAACATGGCATACATGATCGAGCCAATAGCCAAGGCATATGGTGCTTGACTCATCCTATCTCTCTCATCTTGTGTCTTCGAACACATAGCCTTGGAGAGATGTATTCCATGTGACATGGGAAGACTTCTCCTCCTAGAATCTTCCATGCTAAACCTCTTTAGCACCTTGTCAATGTACGCGCTATGGGAGAGTGCTAGCAACCTCTTGGATCTATCTCTATAGATCCTTATTCTCAAAATATAGGCTGCTTCTCCCAGATCCTTCGTGGAGAAAATATTTTGAAAGCCATATTTTAACTGATTGCATCATGGAAACACAATTCCCTATGAGCAATATATTGTCCATATATAGGACTAAAAGGACGACCACGCTCCCACTAACCTTCTTGTAAACACAAGGATCAACTTACCTTTTGTGAAAAATCAAACCTTTTGATCTTTTCATCAAAACATTGATTCTAACTCCGGGATGCTTGCCTTAGTCCATAAATGGACATTTGCAAGTTGCAAATCTTATTTGCATGTTTATGAGTAACAAAACTGTCAGGCTGTGTCATATACACATCCTCGACCAGGTTTCCAATAAGGAAAGTTGTTTTGTCATCCATCTACCATAACCCAGAGTCAATGTCAGACATTGCCTCATCATAGGTAGTAGGCTCATCGTTCTCAGGTAGAAGCACATCTCCATGTGCCGAGATGAGAAATCCATATCTCTCTTGCTCGCGACGAACCCTCGTCGACCTATGAGATTCTTGTGTAGAAGGTTGGGGAGTTGACACAACTTCTTGTGTCTAATCTTTCTCGAGTTCCTGGAGGGGAGTATTTTTTTGTGGTTTTCCTCGAATCTTATTCAAGCTTAACATTCCTCCCACTAGCCACAGCATCTAAGAATTCCTTCTCAAGGAATACCACATGCTTGGCAACAAAACACCTTTTGTTCATATGAGTGGTAAAAGTAATATCCATTTGGATATCCAACAAACAAACATCTCATTGATTTGGGTTTTAACTTATTATTGTCAATACTCTTGACATAAGCTTCACAACCCCAAATCTTAAGGAAAGATAGATTTAGCTTCTTTCATTTCCATATCTCATATGGAGTCTGAGTAACTGATTTACTTGGAACCCTGTTCAAAACAAAGATCGTGGTGAGGAGTGCGTATTCCCAAAATGAAATAGGGAGTTCAGTGCGACTCATTATGGACTAGACCATGTCTAACAAGGTCCTATCCCTTCTTTCAGACACACCATTCATCTCTGGTGTTCCAGGTGGAGTCCATTGTGAGAGAATCCCATTCTACTTCAGATGATTTAGAAACTCACTGTTCAAGTATTCACCACCTCAATCTGATCGAAATACTTTGATGCTTTTCTCAGTTTGTTTCTGTACTTCAAATCTGAGGTCTTTTGAACTTTTCAAAAGCCTCAGATTTGTGTCTCATAAGATACACATAACCAAAACATGATCTATCATCAGTAAAGGTTATGAAGTAGACATATCCACCTCTAGCTTGGGTGGACATGGGTCCACACACATCAATGTGCACAAACCCTAGCACTTATGTAGCTTCCCTTTACTTTAAAAAGAGACTTAGTCATCTTGCCAAGTAAACAAGATTCGCAAGCACCATATGATTCATAATCAAATGTGCCGAGATATCCATCTCTATCCAAGTTGGATGTGCGAGTCTCATTTATATGGCTAAGGCGACAATGCCATAAATAAGTGCTATTTAAATCATCTGATTTAAGTCGCTTAGTATTTATGTTACTAATAGGAGTATCAACATCAAGGACATACAAACCATTACATATTGTTGCTTTACCATAAAACAACTAATTTTTATAAAACGAACAACTATTGTCCTTGAATGAAAATGAATATCCATCCTTTTCAAACAAGAATTAGAAATTATATTCCTAGTCAAACTAGGATTGTAGTAATAGTTATGTAATTCCAATACAAGCCCTGTGGGCAATGTTAATAAATAGGTCCCTACAACTAATGGAACAACTTTTGATCCATTTCCACGTGTAGGTACACTTCTCCTATTATTAATCTCCTCGTACTCCTAAGCCCATACACGAAAGTGTAAATATGAGTAGTAGATCCAGTATCTAATACCCATGTGGACTGATCAGAAGTAGATCGATTAATTCCAATAACATAAATACCTAAAGTGCCTTGAGTAGAACTCTTCTTACTTTACACTTCTCGGTTTATCACAGTGGAGATAGATTGCATCCTCTTTGCCCTTTGGGTTTTAGTCTTCTGGACACTTCCAGATTGTGCTATGGAAGAACTTTTCTTCCTTTTAGCTTTCTTTCTCTTGGGCTTACCCCTGTGCACCTTAGGCCCTTCAACTAAGAGAACACTTCCCTTGACCTATAATCAATTTTAGGTTCAGTCTCCCTTAGTATGGATAACCACTCTCCAAGAGTCTTTTCCATAACTGTTAGGGAGGGACAGTAGCACTAAGTTTAGGGTAAGTTTCAGCATCCATACCCAAGTTCAGCTCTAGCAATCTATTGATAAAACATATCATCTCAATGACATGCTTCTTAATAGATGATCCTTGAGCCTAGCCATGATCTCATATGCATCATAACTCTTATGTTGCAACCTATGTTTTAGGGTCATGGCAGCCAAGACGATATACCAAGCGATGATCATATCACCCTTGTGCATCGTCTAGGCCTAATGTGCTACTATTTCCTTAACTAGTGGCTTCATAAGAAGATAGCTCTCTATCGCATAGAGAATCTTATCATACGTGTGGACTATCCTCAAGATGATCTCCCAGTCATAGAAATTAGTCCGTTGAAGGTATTATTGCCCTCGAGTATCGATCTTATCGACATGTTTCCAGACATTCTAGATCAACAACTGAATAGAGATATTATTATAATCATATTGAATTACGAAATCATAAATTGCAAGAAGTAATATTTTATGATTGCTCCCACTATTTTCTACGAGTTTGCCACCTTTAAGACATAACTCGGGAAATCCCGTTGGAAGATTTTCTAGCGGGCTAGGATCCTATCTCCCCTCGCACAACCTTTAGTGACTCAACAAATTGTGCTAGGATTGATTAGGTAGGTACTTGCTACCAATTGCATCTCCATGCAACTCCTAGATTCATTGGGTTGACAACTCCTTGTCAAGCAGATCATATGTGACTCCCAATCTTTGCCTCTATACTCAGTAAGGCCTTGAGTGACTCAACAAACCCCACCTTTCTAGTTAAGTCGGACCCATCATTCAGGGACATCTCATAGCCCATGAAGCATAGGAATCATAGGTGACACATGACCTTGAGTGACTCAACAAATCAAGTGTCAGCTAGAAACCTAATGCTTCATAATGATGGAAGGCAAGTTGGCTTAATATTAAGGATTTATTATTTATTTATTTAGGTCTCATCACATACAATTAATCAAATTAATAATGCATAATAAATGACTTAAATCGGTGTATGGTATGGATAACTACGGCTAGCCCCCTCGAGCCATAGAAGGGAAGCTAGTGGGTCAAACCTAGGTGAAGAATCACATCTTGCTTCTCAAGCACATTCTCCAAGCCTTCGTTGGTCTTCGAATCTTGTCTTCAATTTGGCTCCATCTCTTGCTCTTCATACAAACTACAACTATCACTACTCTATTCTATTCTACATACATTACATAGAATCAGAAACCCCGAGTTACATTCGGGGGGAGTGAGATGAGAAGAGAATGTACATCAGAGTATAAGAGAGGCAGGAAACGCAGGCCCTATTTCGAAAATCAAATTTACAAGCATTCATTCCCAACATAAAATAAATGGTCGACTCGATCCATACCATACACCTATGCAATCAATCTAATTGATTCATTCACAATTATATTAATTAATTGTCGTATCTATTTCAATATTAATGAAACGCTTTCAATAAATTGAAAATTTTGGAAAAACAAAATTGTTTTAATTGTGTTGGGCTTGGGCTCCATCCATTAGTTAACTAACAAGGCTCAACAGGCCGTAGATCAACCAATGCATGTCAAACATACACTAGCAGCCCAATAATTAATAAATAACCCAATTAACGGCCCTGGCTCATTTTTAATCACGGCCAATAGGTGTCATACACTTATGAATTGAATAAAAATAATAAAAAATAGCCAAACAATTTGGCTAGGCCTCACCTAAGGGAACGGAATGCATTGGGCCATCGAAGGGTCAGCCCGGGTGCTTCACGTGTACCTCGGGGAAGGGTTAAACTGAAGCTCGAGGGTGTGGGAGGGGCTGGGAGGCAGTCGGGCAGCATGTCACACATGCTACCAAGCCTAAAGGGCCATTGGGCGCGCATGGCGTGCGCTAGGGGGGCGAGTGCAGCCCACTGGGGCCGCGCGGGTCGCGGGTCGCACCCGCTGGCCGTGCGCGGGTCGTCCGCAGGCGTGCGGGCCGTGGGTCGCGCCCGCGCCCGGCCGCCCCACGCGCGCGTGCGCGGGCCTGCCTGGCCACGCCAGCACGCGTGCGGCTGCGCCTGGCAGTACCCCAGCGCGCGCGGCCGCACTTGGCCGGGCCATGCGCGCGGGCCCCGCCCGGCCGCGTCTTTCGACGCCTCGGTGCATCCCTATGCACCCCGAACCCCATTTTTTGCTTTTTTTCGTGTCATACACGAACTTTTTCCCTTTCACCAAAAACGTTTTGCAATCCAAAAAATACAAACACAACAATTAATTAATTATTTCACAAATAACAACATAACCGAATCCGCACGTAAGGAATTGAAATATTTCGACGATGGCTCTGATACCATTGAAAGTAAAGCAAGATCGCTACGAGGCAAGTAGCGTAGTTCAAAAATTTTGAACCTTACCCCGATCCCGGCGATTGGATCAACGTCGAAATCAAATCATTCACAAACAAATAAATAAATCTAACCTTCAGATTATCGATTCGTTCGCGGATTTGAGCCGTCCAAGCGTCCGGCCTCTAATTCGTGATACGCGTCTGTTGATAAGGAGAGCGGAATAGGAGTGCTAGCTCCTTCTCCTTTGCGTGGCTTGTGTATGGACGGAAAAAGAAAGCCCGCGTTTCAAATCGATGCCAAAAAGAAACGGGAAGAGTGAACGACAATACGTTTTTCAACTCTTGAAAAATGACACCAAAAATCACTTAATTTTGGGCAACCCATAAAGGGATATTTATAAGGAAATATCCTAGGGTTTCTAAAACCCTAATGGATTAGGCTAGCCCATTAATTCTAATTTAATTAGAATCTTAAGTGGGCTTATTCTAGTTCAACTAGAAATATAATTAAATGGCTCAATCCTTTTATAGGTTAAATAAAATATTATGGCCCAAATCTAATTCAAGCCCAAATATATTTTATTTAATATTTGGCCCAAATCTAATTTGGTCCAAATATAATATTTAATAATTGACCCAAATCTAATTTAGTCCAAATATAATATTTATTTTAATATTTGGCCCAAATCCGATTTAGTCCAAATATAATATTTAATTTAATATTTGGCCCAAATCTAATTTAGTCCAAATATTAACTTAAGCCCAAATATATTTTATTTCCTATTTGCCACTCCAACAAATAGAAAATTATTAAATTAGAAACTCCTTCCTAATTTAATCAATTGTCATTTTAGGAAACTCTTTCCATTATGACGACCCCTCGCCATATCGTCGTCATTACGTCTATTTGTTCTTTTTCCGTGAGAACCTACGACGGCACAACTTCTTGCCGAAGTGTCCCACTTAACCATACGTCTACTCTCCTTGTTTAAGCCAGGGACTGTGCCTATTGTGTATGACTCATTAGGCTTTCGAATATGTTGGCAATGTGTCGATACAAACACATAAGACAAGATTGGCCTCTAGCAAGGCATCATGCCTACCCAATTATTCAGAAGGATTTATAATCCGCAAATAACCTTTCACGAGCATGGTTACCGTGTAATTCGATCCTCTCGTCAATGTATCTTATGTGATCTCAAGTATGGCGATGTGTTGCTTGATAACGATCACATGAGTTTTCTTCGGTCTTCCGGATATCTTCACTTAATTAGAAAGTAAATCAATAACTCCTTATTGATCTCTTTCACCATGGCCATGGATTTAAAGTGAATATCCACCAAAGGCGCCTTGGATACATCATCCTCTATCAAGGGATAGACGAGTCCCATCTTGATTATACACCCATCCCCATAAGCCTCACGATATACCCAACGATCGCCCACATGCAGCTTTTGTCTAGGCCCATCGAAATGATGTCAAAGCATACTGGTCTTCTTATGAGATAACCGTGACAACCTCAGGTCCAAGGATTAGTTACACCCATCTCGTATGAGAATTCCATTAACATATAACCAAAATGTATTCTCATGGCGAGTCATGTCTAGTGACACGTTCTCCAATGTTGGTCACCTATGTACTTGTCTAGGCATCCCCATGCCTATGGGTGTGAGACCCCCATTGCTATCACATAGCAAAAACATAGCACATACAAGTCTTACCATAATTGTCAATGTCCATTCTTGACATTGCTACGACTTGGGACGTTTAATGATGTCTAGAAACTGTGATGCATCATCTCACATCCTTATAGATTAATCATAGTATACATCATATGGACTTCTATCTAGTTCCATTCGATTATTACAATAATAACAAGAAACTAATAGAATGACTTATTGTGAATTTGAGCAACTCCTTATTCAAATAATAACATGATTACAATTGTCAGTGTACAACATGCCCAATCTGATTGGGTTTAGAGCACCTACACTAACAAAATTCATGCATGATTCCTATGTTTGACTTTCATCTTGCAGCAAATGACAAAGAAATAAGAGTTCATTGAACACAACAAAATGTAGTGCTTTGGAATCAGTAGTACAAAGAAGAGAAAAAATGAAGAAAATAAAACTCAAAGCCCTAGTAGTCTAGAGGGAGTCGCATCCTAAGGAGCTGTGCCTTCTACGATTTTAGGAGAGAGGTCAGCCCCGATCTGATCAGGCATAGACAAAGTTGGGACAACCTCCTTATTTGAGGCCTCAGCAGCATACTTCTTCACTTCCTCTACTACCTCCTCGCCAAAGAAAGAAAAATCAAGCTCTAGATGCTCCTACCACAGGGTGAGAAGGAACTGGTTGCATGTCTTAAACTCAACCTCATCGTGTTCTTTTGCGAGCCAACCTTTAATGTCAACCTTTATTTGCTCAGTCTCCCACCTCGCTGCTTCTTCCTCCTTCGACACGGTGTCAGCTCGTTACTGAGTCAGCTCCAGCTTACCTCGCATTCTGTCTAATTCCATGTTGGCTTTGCTAAGCTTCGATGAGAAGTAGGAGAGGTCATTCTCTTAAACCGTCTTCTCATGTTATAGGTCATCATCGACCTTCTTCTTGGCTCTTTCGGCCTCCCTCACTCGATCCTCCAAACCTTGGTTGATACTCTGGGCCTTCTGGGATTCAATGGTCAGGAAGGCCAGGCTAGCTTCCAGTCTCTTTTTATCTTCCCTTGCAGTAGCCATGAATTTTTCTTTGTCCTTGATAAACTGGGCGATCTCCTCTTTCTATTTTAAGGTGCCAAGAGAAGCCTAGAAGACATGACCAGTCAGCTTCCGAAAAGGGAAAGACATCGAGTTAGCGTTAGGCAAAAATTCTTACCAGGAGGCTGTGACGAGCTATGTAATTGGAGAGCGCTTCACCCGTCAGTTCCTTTTTGTCAAGAGTCTTGGTTGAGTTAAAATCTTGTCCAAGCCATTGATGAGAACATCAAACTACAGCCCCTCGCCCGCAACCTCGGACGCAGCCTTCTCGGAAGAAGCAGCTCATTTTTGTTTCTTTTCCAACCGAGCTTGTTGAATTGAAGGTGAGGGGGAAAAGTTTCTTCTTTTTTTTTTTCCAACAGCGAGAGGGGTCGATTTTCACCAATAGGAGCTTTCTTGCGAACATCGGATCGGTCCTCCTACATTGGAATCCCCTCATGATCAGTTGAGACAGTGGTCACGACAGGAACCGGTTCTGGTGAAATCTGTATGGTTGCCGTCGTGGAAGTTGAGCTTAATGGAACAGAGTCAGCCATTTTATGGAGTCCCCTAGATTGGGAGTCCTCTCCTCAGGTAATGTTAGCAGACGAGGGTAATGGGGCAGTAGTAGATGAGCTCGCAGATTATCCGGGCTTGTGGAGCTTTAGCTTCACCATTTCTGAACTTTCTAGTATTTCCTGGCCAGCTCCCACTTATGTCAACCTCTTCAAGAGCAGATTTAATCTCCCGCAGGCCTCGGACTCCAATATCTCTCTTTTTTTCAATAGTCTTAATATCGAGGGAAGGTGCGAGATGATGCTCACATAGCAAATAATTGGTGAGCTCGTCATCATCATCGTCCGTCTTCTTCTCAGCAAGTGCCCTGAGCTCCTTAGCTTCGGCCTTGGTAAGCTTAGGTTTTCCACCAAAAATGTCTGCGAAAGAGAGAGAAAGGTCGATATAATGATGGAGAGAAAGAAAAGAAGGAGGTGAGAAGGAAAACTCGCTTACTAGGCATGAGCACAAAGCCAATGTTCTTAAGGCTAAAAAAGGAGGAGCAATAAAGAAAAAAACCAATGGGTCTTGTAGTCTCCCACATTGAATTTCCCTTAGCCTTGCCTTAGGGGATGATTCCTTTAAAGTCAAAAGGACAAGTTGTTACATAGTACCTCCCATCCTTGGCACTCTTGAAGGTATAAAGGCTTCTAACGATCTTGGGCGGGGGGGAGGGGTGAAGGGGGGAGCTACCTTTCCTCATGAAAAGGACGATTAACGAGGTTAGTTGCGCATATGAGTTCGGGGTGAGCTGAAAAGGAGAAAGTTTGAGGTCATTTAAAAGATCTACTAGGTAAGGGAGGACTGGAAACCTAAGCCTAGACTCTAAGTGTTGGGAGCTAACAGTGACAAATCCCTTTGGGGGGAAGGCTGCGTGGTGTTCTAGTGAGGGGACCATCACACGACAGCTAGCAAGCAAGCGATACTCCCTCACGCATGACTTTAGATCGTTAAAAGTTATTTTGGAAGAGTAGTGCTTGAACACTTCACGAGTTGCGAGCTCCTCAGAAGCTCGTTGACTCGCAGTGAGGACGAAAGATGTGGAAGTTCCTTCGGTAGCTTCAGCGCCGTGAGAGGTCATCCCTTGTACGGTTTCCATCCATCCTTCACATGACTCCAAAGAGCTCGAAGTGTCCATATCCCATATTGGGTAGTTGCGACGCTTTTGACCTGAGGAGGACATCTATAATAAAGTTAGAGTTAGGTCACTAGAAGCAGACCAGTCCCCACGAGCTAAAAAAAATAAAAAAAATCCTAGGGACATTTTCTATTTGTCAGGTCACGTGCTGTGCAACAGGGGAACTGCTCAAGGCAGGGGGCTGAGTTTACTAGCCCGTTAAACCTTTAAAACAAATGGATGTCAACCACAGTCATCAAGCTCGAAGGCTAGACAACACGCCACTTGTGTAATGACCCATTAAAGAGCCCAGTATTTATTCAAGAAGTATTTAATTAATTGCTGAAGTATTTTCTTAAGAGATTTTGCCAATTAATTATTTAATGTTGCAATTTAGAGATTTTGAAGGAATAGAATAGCATTTATTTCTTTTAAAGTTGGAGTTAAAGGAAATTGCCAAGGTGACAATTTAGATTTTTAATTGAGAAGAATAGTATTTAAATAGCATTTAATGGCATTTATTTATTCTGGAAATTAAATGCAAGGACTTGAGCTTCATTCAAGAATTTGTTATTTTAGTTAATTATTAAATAGAGTTATTATGATGGAGGGATTAAGATAATCCTAGCATGAGGAGGATTTGGATTGAAAGTCTCCAAGTTGTAGTGGGAATGTGAGATGGGCTTAGGGCTGCATATATATATATATATGCTTGACCATAGCCATAGTTTTCACGTTGCAAGAACAGAGAGTAAGAGCCAACAATGGAGTCTTCAAGTTATAACAGTGTTTAGATCTTCCGTTGCAATCGGTTGAATCGTCAGAGAGATTAAGGCAAGTTTCTTCTCCTTGTAATCCTTTCTTACGGGAGTATATTAGCACTCAATCTCAGTTATTCCAGATTGTTTATCAAGTTACATCATATATATATGCAATTACAGTGAGTTCAAGTTAATGCATGCATGATTCTTTCTAGTGATTCTTATCAATATTATTGTTGAATCATTCATGAGTTTGTTTCAAATCAATTGGGATTCAATTTTCCCAAGTTTCCTTTCGGAATAGTGTAGTTTATTTAAGTTTGAATCAAGATCAAAGTCTATGTGAACGTTCGTTTTTGAGTTTAAAAGTTGCAGACATCCGGATAGGTTCCCTTATATCCGAATGAGTCTTTCAGAGTATGTGAGTGACATCTGGATGGGCTAGAGGCTATCCAGATAGGTCAAAAAGATTTATGTGAGTGACATCCGGATGGATTGTTGAGATATCCGGATGTCTCAATTGTTCTTTGTGAGTGGTATCCGGATTGCTCTTGTTCATATCCAGATGGTCTTAGTTGTATCCAGATGCTTTGTTTTCGTATCCGGATGTGCCAGTATTAGTTTGTGAATGATATCCGGATGCCGTTCTCATTCATCCGGATGAGTCAAAAGATATCTGGATGCGTCGTTTCACATCCGGATTAGTGTTATATAGATTGTGAGTAATTTTCGAATACCTCAAGTCGTATCCGGATGCGTCTAGTGCTTGTTGAGAGTCATATCCAGATGTATTGATTCATATCTGGATGAGTCCTAGTTCCTTGCGTATGATATCCGGATGACTTTTCGCATATCCGGATAGTTCATGTCCGGATGCCCTTTCTCCTATCCGGATAGGTCTAGTATATCCGAATGCTTTATTCCGTATCCAGATGCATCTCTCCAAAGTTGAATTTTTCATTCGAATAGTCTCTAGTTATATCCGAATGCATCAGTGATATATCCGGATGACCAGAATCATATCCGGATGTCCAAGTTTCTATCTGAATAAATTCCAGCATATCCGAACAGCTTCTTATTTGAGCGCCAGTGTATCCGGATGAGCCTCCTTCATATTCGGATGTCTTTCATCATATCCGGATATCCTTCCTGATATCCGGATGGATTTTCCAGAAATCCAATTGAACTTCCAGTACAACTTAATTCAAGTTTTATTCAAATAAAATATTTAATACCCCCAAATATTGAATTTAAGTGCCAGAATATAACAAGTTAATGATGCCCATATCATAAATCACAATTCATAGAATCTTTGTATTCCAATATATAGATGAAGATCATATCATGTTCATCATTATTTTATTATGATATGATCAGCATTATTTTGTGAGATTATGTGCATACATTTTGGTATGAGCATTGAGCATGACTTTATATGGAGCACTACATATCGTGTGCTAGCATTTATGTGAGCATTGCATTGCATTATGCGCGCCAGGTGGCTTGTTCGCGGGTATCCCACCAGTTTCAGTTTCAGCTCAGCTTATGAGTTGCTTGCCTGGTGGCAACCAGGGGGCTAGGGGCTTATTGCCCACAGTCTGTGCTTACAGTTTTTATGTATGCAGGTTTCAATTCAGACAAGTATGTATTATCAGATTATGTGGGCCTATGAGCTAAAGTTGCATACCTGCATTTAGTTTACAGTTTATGTGCATTACATTTTTATGAATGCAACCAGACAGTGATTATACTCAGTACAAGTTCAATAAATATTTATCAGTATCGCTATTCTTCGATTCAGCTTCAGTATTCTTTCCAGCTTATTACTTGCTGAGCTTTTTAGCTCACCTTATACTCTTCACCCCTCTAAGTTCTAGCAATGGAGTACCGGATGTGGGGCCTAACAGCAGTGGTTTATAGTGTGTGTACGTGGAGCCGATCAATATAAAAGATGTCTGGGAGTTTGTTGAGTTTTATAGTATTTTCTTATATTAGATCTATTTTATATTTCAGTTGAGAGATTAGCCCTTAGATAGAGTTTGTGCTTTTTAGTCTGTATTGACTCAGAGTTTTTATTCCAGTTGATTGAGATGTTCAGTCATGGTATCAGATTTCAGTTTATCAGCTAGTTTTATTTTATTTCCCGTAACATCTCTTCTCGGGCAGTTCTAGGAGAGAGGGGTGTTACAACTTGACTCCCTAAAGACACACAACCATTGCCAAGAAGTGAGGCATGGTAGAGAACTCAACAAAGGGAGTTAAAAGAAGTAGTCAAGCGAGCCCATAAGTTTTATGAGATTTACCTTTTCAAATTGATCGCTGCAAATACCGAAGACGAAGGTCAAAATTTGGCAAAAATGCGACAGTGATCTTCGAGAAGCAAGGCAGAAAGGATTCAAAATAGTCGGCAATGGAGTCTCAGAGTAGGAAGGAAGAAGAAGATTACAGTAGCAAGAGATGTTTTAAAATGGCACAATGAGGGGAAAAGAATTCCCTCGCGCTTATATAGGTTGTGTAATACCCGAGAAATTCTAAAGGACTTAAGGGTAATTTATCTTGGGGTAAAAATGGAATTTAAGGATAAATTGAGGATATAACGATAATTTATTACCATATGGATGACCGAATCGACTGCCGAGAGTGCCCTGGAGCTGAGATACCAGAAGAAAATGATGTCGCATTAAGGCGCACCCCTAGATAGGATTTATGGTGCAGAAAGAAATCGAATCGGGAATAGTTTTTAGTACAATAAAATAATAGCTGCCAATTAGGTTGCAATACCGAATTCTTATAGACAACTTCTCAAAAGTCAACGGAAGCTTGAGGAGGCTTCAATTTTTCATGAGGAACAACCCTTCAGAGGTTTCAGGAAGAAACGAGAGGGTTTGAGGCCAAAACGAAGATTCGGGCCTAAGTGCAGTTTTTGGAAATTGCTAAAGGGAGGCCGAAACGATATTTTTTTGGAATCCTTAAGGGTCAAATGAATGTTTTAGGACTTGAGGGACTCAATGGAAATATTGGAAATTTCAGGGGTTAAGTGAAATGGGCTAAAGTGATAATAGCCAAAACTTAGAGGGGCCAAAGTGCAAAAACGCAAAAATGGCAGCATGGGCAAATCTGACCAGCACATGGTCGGTCAGCCATGGTCGATTTCGGCCACAAGGATGGCACGAGGGAAGGCCAGGGAGCATCTTTTATGAAGGTTGGACCGACAAAGGCCACGGGGGTGGCTGGAAATCAAGCAAAAACTGACCAGCTTTCTGGTCACACGATGATGGCCCTCCAACTTGTGATTTTGGTCGCTTAAATTTGATTGAAGGTCGATCTAAGGTAGGTGATTACTCTAAGAGGCTTGGGTCATCCGAACAAAGGCATTTGAGGCATCGAGGATGCCTATAAATAGGGGTTTCGTGATGGCCGAAAATGGGATAACTTTTAGCTTCAAATCGACCGAGGTAATGAATGAATTGGCCATCCATTTTAAGGGACTTTTCAAGCCCGTGAGAGGTAGAAGATTTCTGGAGAGTTAGAACCATTTTCATGGCCGTTTGAAGGTAATTCGAAGCTCGTTGGAAAAATAAGGCGGGTGGTCTGGACGAACGTTCGAGGCCCTGATGGGAGGTCTTCCAGTGCTCATTTGAGGCTCAAACTTGGCCATGAGGATTGACTAGAAGAGGACTTCAAGATGGCATGGATATCTCAAATCGCCGGCATGGCCAGCACCGAAGAAGATGATTAGCGTGTGAGGTACATACGCCGGACTTCACGCGCTTCCCCACTCTTGGGGCGTGTGGGCATGTGGCAGCTTGGAAAAATTTGAGAAAAATCTCTAAATTCCTAGAAATTCGTGATCTTGGAGTGTGCAAAAAAATTAGGATTTGGGATTCCCGATGTCTTGGTTTAGCATCAAAGAACCTCATTTTACGTGAAAATGCAACATCCAGGTAAGTTCAGTATTTTTCCTTTGAAGTTTATAGTCTATTATGAATTGTTGTGAAGATAGATTTGAGAAAATGGTCCCGAGGTATTTATTGGGATTTTTAGAAGGAAAAATGAAGGAAAATGAAGGGAAAAAGGAAATAAATTGAATATTGAGATATTTACTAATAGAATATCATTTTTATGTCTGAGGTAATCGAGATGATGTGATTGGTGCAACTTTTAAGAGTTGGCACGAAAATCGAGGCGGGGCGCGCATATTGAGTAGATGCACGCTTTTCGAAAAAATGAAAGTTTATCTCAAAATGTGAGTTTTCCTATCCTACATGATATGATTGTTTATTATGCATGATATTTATGAAAGATATGATTGCTTATATATGCATAATGTTTACGAAAGATATTATTCATTTTGTCATATTGCATGGAAAGTCATGATAATTGCATGGCACGATATTATTGTCACGTTGATATTTGTGCATGGGAATGGGATGTCACCCCCAGAGTGTAGCCGTAATTCCCCTAGGGCAATGATGGAATAACGTTAGGCTTATCCTGTAGAGGTTCGGGATTTGCCTAGGATTCCGTGTCGGGCTGGTGGGCCTGGGAAGTTACATTAAAGGCAAATGTTGTTCATGTTATTGCATCATGCATTCGTATATATATGTTTTGGACCCTCACTAGAAGTTTCATCTTCTAATGGGTTATGCCCCTGGAACATTCAATGTTCCAATTTAGACTTGCAGCTTAGGCAAGGAGCAGGTTGAGATGAGACGGCACGTGATGGCGTGGCCAATGGATTCAGCGAGCTGATTCAGATATGTTTTAGCTGATGTTTTATTGATGATTAGCCTTGTTAAAATATTTTGGAATCTCCATGTATTTATGTATTTCAATATTGAGGATATGATGTTAACTATGGTACGGATTCTTATGTTATAAATAAAGTGATTTGATTATGTGCTATATCAGGTTTCGATTATCGCTTCCGCATTTTTAATGATTTGTTGGGCGTTTTGTTGGAATTCGGTACTTAAGGTTAAGTTATGTACCGAGAAAAAAATATATATATAATAATTTATGTATATTTTGGGCCCCAGCACAGTGACACACTCGGTAAGAGAAAAGCGGGGTGTTACAGGTTGAGTCGTTCCACCGTTGGATGGAGAGACCAACGAGCTGCCCTAGATCTAACGGTGACACGTAAAATCATGGGGCCCACGGACATAATGATTAAGTGGTTATGGGGAACGTGCGCATTGAATGCACCTCAAACAAGACGTACGACATAATACAACACTATTTGAAATGATTGGGTAGAAGTTTGAAAGGCGAATTGACAATTCGCATAGCCCAATTTGATTAGCATACATCAGCTCCCAGTCCGAAGATCGCACAGCGAGCTAGGGGGCTAGTGTTATGGGTATTTTTTGGACCGTTTCCTATGGGCTAGACTCAGCCCAGTAAGCCGAAACCCAATAGGCCCAAGGCCGAGGTCGTCAGAGCAAGTTCTCACGTCATAGAAATCTGAGCTCAAACCGCAGAAACCAAACGAGCTCCCAGCAATACTTTTAGCTTATTGGCTGAATTTAGCTCACGTAACAAAAAGACCACGGAATTATCGAAGACGATACCCATCTGCCTTATCTGAGACGACCAGATGCCTAATAATGAGGAATCCGTTCTCGATTTTGTGGAGTTGATAAGAAAATACTATCTTATAGATAATTATCCTTCCATTTTGAATTTTATGGAAATTGTAAACACTTCACTCTATAAATACGGGTCGACAACCATTGAATAAGAGAGAAGCAATAATATATTATTTCTTTGTCAGAATTATCAAAGAACAATCGTGGACTAGGCATCATTCTGGTCGAACCACATAAAATTTTCTTGCGTACAATTTGTTCTTTGTTCTATTTGTTTCTCTTCTTTGCATTTATGTTTATCCTCTCAGTGCGGCCTAACAAATCACGGTCAACCAATTCTAAACGTTGACAGGTATAAATGAAAACCATGGAATAATTTACAAAAAAAAAAAAGGAAATAACTCACAAAATGAGGAAGGACTTGCTAAAATAGAAGCATGAACTTGCAAAAATAGGAAGAGGACTTGTTATTTAGAAAATTAAGAAATAGGAACCTACAAAGAGAGGAATTGAAACTATAAAATAGATGGTTAAGAAGCATGGACTTGCCTTAGACAATGCATTTAAAGCTTTATATTATTTCTTCTGGCCTTCCCCAATTTCTTATAGCATTCCTTGGACTCACTTAGACCTTAGGGCGTTTATATAGGGGAGAAAAGAGGACTAGGTGGCGTTTTAGCCTAGTAGCAACAACAAAAGTAACATGTGGTGGCGGATGGAAGCCGCGTGGTGCGCAACAGGGCCCTGCATGGTCGCGCATGGGGGCACGGCCACGCACATGGGTGCCAGATGGCGCCTTGAAATGGCGTTGTTTTGGCTGCTGGTTGGGTTTAAAAACCCCAGCCTTTTCCCAGCCCCTTCACGCAGAACCATCTCGCCTACATGCTCCCTTAATTATTATGGCTCGCAACATATATTTAACATGATTCAGTCACCAATTTCCAAAATTACACTTAAACCCTAATATTTTTTAATATTTGCTAAAACACCATCGACGAAAAATACATTAATTTTAACTATTTTCCCCTTAATTCCTTACACACAAATTTACATTAATTCATAAATAAACGAGTCATTATAAGAGTCACAAAAATATGCACCAAGGAAGAGTATTGAGAATTGTTGCATATTTCTAGAAAGTTTCATCTCTAGAATGGACTAAAAATATCTTATTGAGAATTTTTTCATATTTCTAAAAGGTTTCATCTTTAGAATGAACTAAAAATATCTAGTAGTACAAATAAATAATGAAAGTAAAGCAAGATCACTATGGGGCAAACAGCGTAGTTCAAAAATTTTGAACCTTATCCCGATCCCAGCGATTGGATCAACGTCAAAATCAAATCATTCACAAACAAATAAAATAAATCTAATCTTTAGATTTTCGAGTCGTTTGCGGATTCGAGCCGTCCAAGCGTCTGGCCTCTAACTCATGATACGTGGCACGCGTCCATTGGTAAGGAGAGCGGAATAGGAGTGCTAGCTTCTTCTCCTTTTCGCGGCTTGTGTATGGACGAAAAAGAACGCCTTCTTTTCGTATTGATGCCAAAAGAAACGGGGAAGAGTGAACGGTAATTCGTTTTTCAACTTTTAAAAAACTACACTAAAAAATCTCTTTTTTTTTGGGGAGGGGGGGTAACCCATAAAGGGATATTTATAGAGAAATATCATAAGGTTTCTCAAATCGTAATGGATTAGGCTAGCCCATTAATTCTAATTCAATTAGAATCTTAAGTGAGCTTATTCTAATCCAAGTAGAAATATAATTAAATGACCCAAATCCTTTTATAGGTTTAAATAAAATATTTTGGCCCAAATATAATATTTAATATTTGACCCAAATCTAATTTGGTCCAAATATAATATTTAATTTAATATTTGGCCTAAATCCAATTTAGTCCAAATATTAACTTAAGCCCAAATATATTTTATTTCTTATTTGCCACTCCAACAAATAGAAAATTATTAAATTAGAAACTTCTTCCTAATTTAATCAATTGCCGTTTTAGGAAACTCTTTCCATTAAGATGATTCATCGTCATATCGACGTCATTGCGTCTATTTGTTCTTTTTTCGTGAGAACCTACGACGGCACAACTTCTTGCCGAAGTGTCCCACTTAACCATACGTCCACTCTAATGGTTTAAGCCAGGGACCGTGCCTATTGCGTATAACTCCTTAGGCTTCCGAATATATTGGCAATGTGCCGGTACGAACACATAAGACAAGATTGGCCTCTAGTAAGGCATCATGCCTACCCAATTATTCAAAAGGATTCATAATTCGTAAATAACCTTTCACGACCATGGTTACCGTGTAATACGATCCTCTTGTCAATGTATCTTATGTGATCTCAAGTTTGGTAATGTGTTGCTTGATTATGATCACATGAGCTTTTCTTCGATCATCCATATATCTTCACTTAATAGAAAGTGAATCAATAACTCCTTATTGATCTCTTTCACCATGGCCATGGATTTAAAGTGAATATCCACCGAAGGCGCTTTAGATACATCATCCTCTATCAAGGGATAGACGAGTCACATCTTGGTTATGCACCCATCTCCATAAGCCTCGCGATATACCCAACGATCACCCACATGCAGCCTTTATCTAGGCCCATCAAAACGATGTCAAAGTATACCGGTCTTCTTATGAGATGACCGTGACAACCTCAGGTCCAAGAATTAATTACACCTATCTCGTATGAGAATACCATCAACATATAACCAAAATGGATTCTCATGGCGAGTCATGTCTAGTGATACGTTCTCCAACATTGGTCACCGATGTACTTGTCTAGGCATCCCCATGCCTATGGGTGTGAGACTCCCATTACCATCACATAGCAAAAACATAGCACATACAAGTCTTACCGCAATTGTCAATGTCCATTCTTAACATTGCTATGACTTGGGACATTTAATGATGTCATGAAACTGTGATGCATCATCTCACATTTTTAAAGATTAATCACAGTATACATCATATAGACTTCTATCTAGTTTCATTCAGTTATTACAATAATAACAAGAAACTAATAGAATGACTTCTTGTGAATTTGAACAACTTCTTATTCAAATAATAAACATGATTACAATTGTCAGTGTATAACATGCCCAATCTGATTAGGTCTAGAGCACCTACACTAACATTCTCCCACTTGCACTAGAGCCAATCACTCATGTATCTTATAGCTAATGATCAAACATGACTTTCATGTTTCTCCTGGGATAGAGCTTTAGTCAAGGGATCTACGACGTTGTCATCCGTCGACACTTTCTCTATTTATGTCACCTCAGCTGATAATCTCCATTATCATATGGTGATGCCGCAATACAAATTTGGTCCGTTGATGTAACTCCCCGCTCCCACCTATGGGTGTTACTCACGAATAGTCAGCTTACTATTCACACGCTAGGGCAAAGATGAAGAGACGACTACGTTTCCATGAGAAACGACCTAGGTGGGAACTAGGCTTTGCCCTCCCTTCGTTCCACTCAAGGATCCGAGAAATATCGAAACAACCCCAAGAAAATAAAACCCAAAACCTCGCAAAGTGTCAGCCCTTCTCAAGCTCTTAATGAAAAGTTAAGGATGACTTCCCAAGATTCGACAAAATAAACTAACTCACTTACTTCATATAAATTATGGCATAAGGTCTTAATTATAAGAAAATAATTTTTCTTTGCCCCAACTATTAACCCATTTTCTCATTTCCAAATCCTTTAGAAAATATTTGGATTAATATCTCTTTGGAAAAATTTTAAAAAAAATTCCTTTCAAATCTCCATTGATTTTTCTTTTTAATTATTTCAAAATACCTCAAATTTCTAACCCTTAGGAAATAAATTTTTGAAATACAAACAACAAACATCCTCAGAAAATACTCCATTATTTATTTTCCAAAATATAGGAATTTTCCCACAATTGCCTCAAAATTTATATTAATTTAATAATTAATTTGGAGGCTTAAATACTCATTTATTTATTTATTTAAACATGCTTTTATTTTAGAAAATCCAAAAATAGCATATACAATTAAATAAATAGAAAAAAAAAATAAAAGTCTCAAAGAACAACAGGGGGGCGGGCAGCGGCAACCCAGCCGCGTCCCAGCGCGCGCGGCCGCGCTTACCGCGCGCCCAGCTTGCTGCAACCACATTTTTAATTTAAAAAAATATTATTTTTTTTCTTTTTAAACCAAAATTTCCAAAATGCTTATACACCTCAAATGCCTTCCAGAACATCCAAGTTTTCCACCATTTATCCACATTAAGCATTCATACATATTTAACTAAAATAAATACATCGTACACAAAACCATACACCAACACATACATTCTTCTTGCTCCATCTCCTTCAACCTTCCAAAACTCTCTTTCTTTTAGAAGATTCCCCACCTACATAGAGGTCAAAAGACCTTATGAGCCAATGCTCAGTAAGGGTGTAACGACCCGCTCCCACTTACGGGCGCCATCGGTAAATAATCGACCGGATTACTCACCCGACAAACCACAATTGAAGGGTTGGACTATGTTTCAACAGGAAACGCCCTAGGTGGGAACTAGGCTTCGTCCTTCCCTTCGCTCCACTCAGGAATCGGTCCCAACTCAAATAAGAAAAATCCAGCAGACCAAGACCCAAAACCCGAGTGAGCTTCACCTCTCTTCAGCTCACCCCATAGCAAGCCAGAGGTGACCCAGGCACAAAGTTAGCATACAGACACTTCGCTGAGTATTGGGGATTTATGAGAACATACCTTGCTGATCCTGACTCGGTCCGAAACTTGGCTTTACCAACTATGCCACATTTAACAAGCAATCTCACAATCATCTATCACACTATGATGATTACAACAATTAAATACATTTAAACTCAATAACACGGACATTTACTCACAAGGGTATACATACACCACGCCCCCTGGCTACATACAAGCAATATTAAAAATACATAACTCGGGCAACTCAGTTAGTTGCCTCAACGGCCTCCCGGCGCCATCCCTGCTTGCATCCGGACTTGCATCATCTACACATGAGGTAAAAACCTCATGAGTCATAAAGACTCAGTAAGTGTGCAATGCATGTAACTATGAGTATAATCATGTTTATGTATGCCAATGCATGCAAATGAGGCTAGGCTCACACATCCTCACAACCCACTAAGGTTTGAGGCATCAACCTATCAGCCCCCACCACTAGTCCTCCTTATGGCCACAGGTCCACTAGAGCTTGCATCACACAAGATATAACCACTACATGCCAATGCAACATAAAAACATTATCAAACACATTTACCAACTTGCAAGGCCACCTCTACATGGGGCCGTCCCTTACCTGGCTCTAAGCCTCTTCTCTGCCTCGGCACGAACTCCAACCTGAACTGCAAGTTCCTCTAGGATCACTGCCTTCCCGGTCGAACCTAGAGGCAAAACACACAAAACCCCAACTCCATTAACATCCGGCATTCAACCAATGCCCTCAACTACGCCGCACATCGCCAAAATCATCCATCAACAAGATTTCAAATAACCCCAACACAGGGTTTAATCCAACTAATACTACATAATTCATTATCTCTCATAATCAAATTATTTTGAAAGGAAATAAATTAATTACCTCGATTAATCTGAAGAGAAAAGCAGCTAAACGCCGACATCGGCCTTGCCTCTCGAGAAGCCACTTGAGTTCAAAAATCCAATTTTCGAGCTTCCGGCAAGCTCATCAAGCCCCAAAATAATTTCCAAGACTTTTCCCATATTTTTCTGGATTTTTTTTTTGACTATTTTTCCTTATTTTCCAGAATTTATTTTCCTTTTTTTTTTTCTTTTCCTTTCTTCTTCCCTGGCTTCCCGCGCTCGCACTATGCTTCTTCTTCTTCCCCGCATGCGGCCACCTGCTCCTTCTTCCTCAATGCTGACCAGCCCTCACGGCCTCTGCCAGCCGCGGCCATGCCCAGCTCCCCTGCAAGCCGCTGTAACCAGTCATCGCGCTATTGCAGCCACCGAACCAGCCTTCGCCCGCCTTGGCTGCTGCCATCACGAGCTGCCATGGAAGCTTCCCCCGAACAGCTTGCACGCACCACCGCTGCCATCACCGCGGGTCTCGACCGGCCATCGACGCACCAAGGCGGCCACTTCGGCCCCTCACGAGTTTCATCGCACCCTCGCCGGTTCCCTTGTCGCCCCGAGCTCTTACACCCGCAGCCATGGCCGCAGCTTCATCAAGCCGACGCTGCTTCTATGGCCACTGTGGCATCACGCAGCCTCTAATCGGCCATCTCTCGATCGCTATCTCTCTCTTTCTCATGCTCTCACTCTCTCGGCCATGCTCCTCCCCCTTGGCCACGAGCTCTCACTCTCCTCTGCTCTCTCTGTTTCGGCCATCAAACGGCAGCCATGGTTGCTGCCTTCGGTTAGCAAATCCGGCCAGCACCTCTCTCTCGCAAGCTCTCACTCGCGATCTCTTCCTCAATCGCTCGATCTCTCTCTGCCAAGCTCGATGCCTCTCTCGGCCATGCCCTCTCTCTCGATCGCTCACTCCCCTCAATCTCATCTCTCTGTTCTCGAGGCCATTTCAAATGGCAGAGGACTCACGAAGCTTCAAGGAAGCTTCCTCGCCTGTACACGTCCATATATATATATAATTCACACATTAATCCCTCAATTATTCCCTAATTCCACTTAAGAGAATTGATAATTGCACTTGGGGGATTTTATAATTACACTTGGACCCTCCCAAGATTTTAATTAATTTCCCACAAGCCACTAAAACATTAATTCTCCAAAATTAATAATTTGACTTTTACTGAATAAAGCCAATTTCGTCCCTGCGCCTGCACGGGACCTTAATTTGACCCGAAAACACTTAAGGGTTGCCTTACTCAGAAAATCGAACCACCCCTAGGGTCCCCTTAGCTTCCAAGAGGTCCCATCCGCCTATTCGGTATTGGCACTCACTCGGGCTTATACAGAATTTATTCCGAAAATTATTCCCGATCGGACTGCTTCCAGCGTCATTAATCTCATCTTGAGACGCTCGTCAATCTCTTGCCATCTTCCATGGACATCCAAGTCCCGAGGCACTCCCAGCCGCTAATTCGGCAATTTTTTATTAATTAATTTATCGAGATTGACCCTTGGGCTTTCCGGACCACCCGAGGTCCTGACAAAATAATTCAAAAATTATTTATTTTCAATACCATGTAATACCGGGTATTACAAAGGGTGCCATGGAAAAGTAAATGTAACATGAGAAATAAACATGTAATGTAAATGCAATGCATATAATGGGTAGTCCTCCAGTCCCTCATAACCACATAGGTTAAGGCACCAACCAACCCCTCCCTCATCACTAGTCCTCCATATGGCCATAGGTACACTAGAACACAAAACATACAAATATGACCATTACGTGCAACTCATACAAAACAATTACAAATGCAAGCAAACCCCACCACTTGGGGTCATCCCTTACCTCTTTTTCCTTGAAGCTTCAAGCCCTTACTTGTCAAGACTCTCTCTTTGGCTTTCAACCACCTTAAAAAAAATATTCTTAAAGCATTAAAGATCTTGAAGACTAGAGAAATGAAAGGAAAATGAAGACTCTCTTTCTTTCTAGAAGAGATTTAAATTAAGGCTTACCTTTCTCTCCTTTGGAAGCTCACAAGAGAACTCTCATTTGTTCTCTAATTTCTTCCACCAAGCAAAACCTCCTCTTAGAGATTTCTCTTCCTTTATATATTAAGTCTTGACATCTCACAAGTTCAAGACTAATTTCTACCCCTTGATCAATCTTTTGAAGAATAAATCCCTACCCTTGAAACTAGCACAATCCTTATGCTTTTGATAACTTAATCTTAGCCTTTGATTTTAAGGGAACCCATCTCTACTCTCTAGAGAAACACAATCCTTACCATCTAAACCAGGCGGCCAGCGCGCGTTTGCTGCGCGTGGTCGCGCCTGCCGCGCCCAGCTTGCTGCCACGACATTTTTAATTTAAAAAAATATTATTTTTTTTCTTTTTAAACCAAAATTTCCAGAATGCTTATACACCTCAAATGCCTTCCAAAACATCCAAGTTTTCCACCATTCTTCCACATTAAGCATTCATACATATTTAACTAAAACAAATACATCGTACACAAAACCATACACCAACACATACATTCTTCTTGCTCCATCTCCTTCAACCTTCCAAAACTCTCTTTCCTTTAGAAGATTCCCCACCTACATAGAGGTCAAAGGACCTTATGAGCCAATCCTCAGTAAGGGTGCTATGCAAAAGTAAATGTAACATGAGAAATAAACATGTAACGTAAATGCAATGCATATAATGGGTAGTCCTCCAGTCCCTCATAACCACATAGGTTAAGGCACCAACCAACCCCTCCCTCATCACTAGTCCTCCATATAGCCATAAGTCCACTAGAACACAAAACATGCAAATATGACCATTACATGAAACTCATACAGAACAATTACAAATGCAAGCAAATCCCACCACTTGGGGTCATCCCTTACCTCTTTTTCCTTGAAGCTTCAAACCCTCACTTGCCAAGACTCTCTCTTTGGCTTTCAACCATCTTAAGAAAAATATTCTTAAAGCATTAAAGATCTTGAAGACTAGAGAAATGAAAGGAGAATGAAGACTCTCTTTCTTTCTAGAAGAGATTTAAATCAAGGCTTACCTTTCTCTCCTTTGGAAGCTCACAAGAGAACTCTCATTTGTTCTCTAATTTCTTCCACTAAGCAAAACCTCATCTTAGAGATTTCTCTTCCTTTATATATTAAGTCTTGACATCTCACAAGTTCAAGACTAATTTCTAGCCCTTGATCAATCTTTTGAAGAATAAATCTCTACCCTTGAAACTAGCACAATCCTTGTGCTTTTGATAACTTAATCTTAGCCTTTGATTTTAAGGGAACCCATCTCTACTGTCTAGAGAAACACAATCCTTGCCATCTTGTCTCCTTAAATCTCCACCCTTGATGATAAACTAGAGACCACATCTCCATCATCCATTCTTTTATTAGGCTTATTAGATATTTATTTAATTTGCAAATTTGGCAATCCATGCCACTTTCAAGACTCAATTGAAGCCATTAGATCTTGATCCTTTTCAAGCTAAATCCTCAACCATTGGATCAATTCTCCATTTCCCATAGTTCTCCAATTTTCAAAATTAATAAATATTGACTAATTTCAAGATTGACCATTTTCTCCATTTTTCATTTAATTTAAATCCCATAAATTTTCAGGCATTTAATGGAGACTAATATCTTTTTCTTTTTGATTTAATTTAAATTGCTCTTGGAAGACATAATTCGCTTTTATTTTGCATTTATTTTAATCCACCATTTTCCCACATAAATACATGACTAATTTCCATTTAATAAGGAGTTTCTTTAATTCTCACCATAATGACTCTCTTTTAATACTTGAGAGACTAATTTTCTTTTCTTTTTCAATTTCCTTTAATCTTACTCTTGCTTCACAAGATCATGCGAAGTGTCCCACTTACACTTAATCCAACAATTTCTTATTTTCCATATTTAATTAAATCCCTTTCCATGAGATATTGCTAAGTGTCACCAATCTACCTTACTTGGCTTCCATTTTAATTCCACATTTTCCATTCATTTTCCTATGCATTTAGACAAGAATTAAATTCTCCCAAAATCAATTCTCCAATATAAATATTTTCTCTAAAAATAATTTACCTTTTATGGGACGGGACTCCAAATTACCGTTTTGCCCTTCTTAAGGCATCCTATATATTATGTGCCTTCACTTTCATTCAAGGGCAATTATGGAAATTTTCATATACCATTATTCCCTTAATCGATAATTTTTATCATGACTCATCAAGGATATTACAGTTGATGAGACAGCGGTTCCTTCGCTTACGCGATGGCTCCATTGTTGTCCCAATAATTGTTATTGGATCAACAATGCTGGACACCACTTTAAGTTCATCAATGAACTTACGGATCCATACAACCTCCTTAGCTGGTTCGAAAGTTGTTATGTATTCAACTTCAGTTGTTGAATCTGCCACTATCTATTGTTGGAATTCTTCTAACTCATGGCCCCGCCATATAGGCAAAATATGAATCCTGACTATATATGATTAAAATCATCATGGTCGGATTGGAAACTAGCATCCGTAAACCCCTTTATGATATGCTCTCCTTCTCCATATACCAAGAATATCTCTTTAATCCTTCTCAAGTACTTAAAGATGTTCTTAACTGCAATCTAGTGTTTCTCACCTAGATCAGCTTGATATCTACTACATATGCTCAAAGCATATGCGACATCAAGCCTTGTACAGAACATTGCATACATGATCGAGCCAATAGCCAAGGCATATGGTGCTCGATTCATCCTATCTCTCTCATCTTGTGTCATTGGACACATAGCCTTGGAAAGATGTATTCCATGTGACATGGGAAGATTTCCCTCCTAGAATCTTTCATGCTAAACCTTTTTAGCACCTTGTCAATGTACGCACTTTGGGAGAGTGCTAGCAACCTTTTGAATCTATCTCTATAGATCCTTATTCCCAGAATATAGGTTGCTTCTCCCTAATTCTTCATGGAGAAATATTCTGAAAGCCATCTCGTAACTAATTGCAACATGGGAACACCATTCCCAATGAGCAATATATTGTCCACATATAGGACTAAACGGACCACCACGCTCCCACTAACCTTCTTGTAAACACATGGATCAACTTTCCTTTTGTGAAAAATCAAACCTTTTGATCTTTTCATCAAAACTTGATTCCAACTCCAGGATGCTTGCTTTAGTCCATAAATGGACCTTTGCAACTTGCAAATCTTATTTACATGTTCATGGGTAACAAAACCATCAGTTGTGTCATATACACATCCTCGACCAGGTTTCCTTTAAGGAAAGTTGTTTTGTCATCCATCTGCCATAACCCAGAGTCAATGTCAGACATTACCTAATCATAGGTAGTAGGCTCATCGTTCATAGCTAGAAGCACATCTCCATGTGCCGAGATGAGAAATCCATATCTCTTTTGCTCGCGACGAACCATCATCGACCTACGAGGTTCTTGTGTAGAAGGTTGGGGAGTTAACACAACATCTTGTGTTTGATCTTTCTCGGGTTCCTGGAGGGGAGTATTTGTTTGTGGTTCGCCTCGAATCTCTTCGTGCTCAACATTCCTCCAGCTAGCCACAACATCTAAGAATTCCTTCTCAAGGAATACCACATGCTTGGCAACAAAACACCTTTTGTTCATATGGGTGGTAAAAGTAATGTCCATTTGTTTCCTTTGGATATCCCACAAACAAACATCTTATCGATTTGGGTTTTAGCTTATTATTGTCAACACGCTTGACATAAGCTTTACCACTCCAAATCTTAAGGAAAGAAAATTTGGCTTCTTTCCTTTCCATATCTCATATAGAGTCTGAGTAACTAACTTACTTGGAACCCTGTTGAAAATAAAGATCGCGGTAAGGAGTGCATATCCCCAAAATGAAATGGGGAGTTCAGTGCGACTCATTATGGACTAGACCATGTCCAATAATGTCCTATCCCTCTTTTCAGACACACCATTCATCTCTGGTGTTCCAGGTGGAGTTCATTGTGGGAGAATCCCATTCTGCTTCAGATGATCTAGAAACTCACTGTTCAAGTATTCACCACATTGATCTGATTGAAATACTTTGATACGTTTCTCAGTTTGTTTCTCTACTTCAAATATGAATTCTTTGAACTTTTCAAAAGTCTCAGATTTGTGTCTCATGAGATACACATAACCAAAACGTGATATATCATCAATAAAGGTTATGAAGTAAACATATCCACCTCGAGCCTGCGTGGACATGGGCCCACACACATTAGTGTGCACAAGCCCTAGCACTTCTGTGGCCTTCACTCCCTTTACTTTAAAAGGAGACTTGGTCTTTTTGCCAAGCAAACAAGATTCACAAGCACCTTATGATTCATAATCAAATGTGCTAAGATATCCAACTTTATACAAGTTGGATGTGCGAGTCTCATTTATATGGCCAAGGCGATAATGCGATAAATAAGTGTTATTTAAATCACCTGATTTAAGACACTTAATATTTATGTTATTGATAGGAGTATCAACATCAAGGATATACAAACCATTACGTACTGTTGCTTTACCATAAAATAACTCATTTTTATAAAACGAACAACTATTGTCCTTAAAAAAATGAATATCTATCCTTGTCAAACAAGAATTAGAAATTATATTCCTAGTCAAACTAGGATTGTAGTAACAGTTATGTAACTCCAATACAAGCCCTATGGGCAATGTTAATAAATAAGTCCCTGCAACTAATGGAACAACTTTTGATCCATTTGCCACGTGTAGGTACACTTCTCCTATTATTAATCTCCTCGTACTCCTAAGCCCATACACAAAAGTGTAAATATGAGCATTAGATCCAGTATCTAATACCCATGTGGTCTGATCAGAAGTGGATAGATTAATTCTAATAACATAAATATCTGGAGTGCCGTGAGTAGAACTCTTCTTACTCTACACTTCCTAATTTATCACAGTAGAGATAAACTACATCCTCCTTGCCCTTTCAGGTTTTGGTCTTCTGGACTCTTCCAGATTGCGCTATTGAAGAACTCTTCTCGACACCATTTACCCATACCGGGTATTTTACCATCATCAAATAATTCAACATATCTTACTTCATAACATTTACCACGATCAAGATGTAAATTATAACACATAAATAATTTTGGGAGATGCTATTTAATGTTAAATCTTGATTCACCATTTGAGGAGTAATATAGATTTAATATGCTATTTTTCCAATCATAAAACTCTTTAATGATTCATTTAATAATTATGCTAGATTGACATTGATATGTATTTTGGAAAATTAAAGAAGGTATTCAGACTTTAGCATATATATTCAAATACGGGGAAGTGTATTCGAATTAGTTATGGCCTATTCGAATATGTTGGAGGAGCATTGAGTGATATTCGGATGGTTGGAGGCATATTCGAATGTCTCTTGAAGTGATTGTGAGTGATATCTGGATGTGGGGGGATACATCTGAATATTAGAAATCAAGAATGTGAGTATAGCGCATCCGGATAGATATTCGGATATGGGCTAAGACATCCGAATGCACCATATTTCAAAAATTCAGCTTCGACAAGGTTTCGTATTTTGAGCATAACTTTCTTGTCCGAACTCCGATTGAGATGATTCAAGATGATATGGAAATCCAAGAAGAATATATAAAAAATTTATTTTTTTAGTTTTCAAAGATTTGGGTTTAATGGAGGTATAAATTTGGCTTGAAGTTTGCTGCTATTGCGTTATATTCGAGAGGGAATATACAGTTCGATAGTGTTTTTTATTTTGGGAATATCTCTCTTGTCTGAACTCCGATTGAGATGATTAAAGATTCTATGGAAAGAAAAGAGAAATATCTACAACTTTTGTGTTTTAAGTTTTCAAAGAATCGGGCTTTATAGAGGTCTAAAATGGTCTTGAAGTTGATGTCAGGGTGAACTATCCGGATATGGCTATCCTTGGAGGGTAATATTCGGATGGTATATATGTATATCCAGATGAGACACACACTCATCCGAATGTTACTCACATGGATTCTCAAAACTCATTTGGATAAACCATTGCCTATTCGGATGACTACAAAATGATTCTATAACTCACTTACGTAGATAATGATTTATACATATATATATAACAAGCAATACTTATGGCTACACCATTCCGAAAGAAGATTGGGGAAAACAATCCCAATAGCAAGAAATGAAAATCTGGAATGAATCAACGCTAGCTTAGAAGGAAATATATAACTAAGTGTATATATGTATATATATGTGTATGAACAATAAATTTACAGAGAAGGAAGAAGAATATTAGTTCACTGAACATCCAAGTGCATAACTCTTATGATCAAAGAACTCCCGAATGGAAGAACGAAATGAAGGTAAAAGAGTGTGCAAGGAAGGGAACTTGCCTGATGAAGAATCCTCCATTGAAGCTCTAGACGCAACAAACAATGGGAGAAAGAAGAAGAGGATAGCGAAGAAGAATGGATGGAGAAGAAGATGAAGGTAATGGAACAATGGGGGAAATAGAGGGAGATATGCAAATCAGCACAAAAATGGAAACAACCACAGTGCGCAGAAGAAAAGGAGCTGTCGCACCAGTTCTGTATGCTAGCCTTCAAAAGACTCATTTGCCCCTACTTTTTCTGATAACAAACTACTTTCTGGGGCATTTCTAACATTTGACACTTATTCTCATTTTCATTCTTCTTTTCCTTATTCACATAAAAATTTAAATTCCTTTATCATTGGCCCAAGACCAATCCAACAATTATATAGCCCACTTGATAAACCCATGGACTCATTAACTAATTAATTGTGGCCCATTACATTATTTTCCAATTCTTAAAAATTAGACCCGTACACTTATTTTCACAATCACATGAACCATAAAATCAAATTTTAAAATCAAAACTATTTCTATGCCATCAAAGCAGTTTATCATAAATATTAAAATACTTAGACCCACATTTAAAATATTATCAAATTGACATTAAGTAATAAAACTCCTAGACCCATTCATAATATAATTAAAATTCTAAACACATCTCAATGACCCAATTCATTTGGACTTTTCCCACATTTTTTAATTCCATTTGGATGGGCCACCAAATTCTTATTTCCACTTACACTTTATTCCATAAATAAATAAATAAAATATATTTTCAATCCTCAATTAATTAAAGAAAAATTGAGCCCATAATAAAATACCCAGAAAAGCCTAGACCCCCTAACGGGTCATTACATGTAGTGTTTTTTTATAGGATTCAATATCTATAATACCCCATATTTTCGTGAAGATGCCACGTATTTTAAGTGAGTTTAAAATACTGAAAAATATGTTTGAAATGGCAACAAGTGACCAAATCAGTCGTAGGGAATGCCCTAGAGCTTAGATACCTGAGGACAAAAGTATATTTTTGACGAGCGTCTCGAGGCGAGATTTATGATGCTGAAAGAAATTAAATCAGAGACGTTTTTTTCGGTTAAGCTAAATTGTAGCCTAAAATAGCCGAATGATGGTAAGGGGCTTCAGGAAATCGTACATATCGAGTAATTTTGAGATTTTAAGTATCTCGATAATTTTGATGTTTGAGGGTGTAGTTGTAATTAGAGAATTATCCAAACGAAATAAGGATAAAATTAAGAGCTTATGTGGTAAAATATTAAAGTTAAGGACTTCAAATAAGGGCCAAAGTGTCATTTGGAAGAAGTTAGGGAATTATCTTGGATTTCAAAAGTTAAATCCATTCTAGTTTTGGATTTCAAAAGCCATTCAAATATATCTTTGGGTCTTTGGAGTCCATGGCTAAGATTGTAACAACTGGCATAATATGATTGGTTCAAGTAATCTATAAATAGGCACCATGGTTTGTTCTCAAACCATTCAAGAGAGCTTTGAGGAGTGAAGCACTCTAAGTGGAGAAGGTTTCTCTAGAGAGAGAGAAGGAAGTTCGGCAAGAAGACGGGAAGAAAGCGGCAGAGAACGAGCCTGGTCGGAGTTGCAGGTCTTTGCCGGAATTAGTCAAAATTAATCATGAAAAAAGCGAGGTAAGTTCGATTTTTTTTTTATAATCCTATAGAGGGGGAAGAGAGGGTCGCGTAGGTTCAAACGAGGGTCGAATCGGAGTTAAAATGAGGAAGTTATGACCGAAATACGAAAATAGGATGAAGTTGTCCGAATTCTGCTCTGCAGAACGTGAGTTACACGCGCCGGAAATAGCTCATGTGAAGGCGGATGGCTGACAACTCTATGTACAAATATTTGAGGTTAGGTTTACCAAAACATGTGTTTTCTGCAGAAACCTAGGCCATTTGCTGTGAAATTATACCGTCGAAGAGATAAACCAACAAGATGAGACTCCTATACTCCAAATCTTATTTTTTATTCTCTTATGAAATACTTCTATTGCATGAGACGTATTTTGTGAAGTTCTTGTACATAGACTCTTGTTATTCTCTTACGTAAAATCATGTTGCATATATGAACTATACTTTTCTGAAAAATATATGTTGTTGGCTTTTTAACTGTTGCATTTATAAAATTCGAGTGGCCATACTATTGTACCTATTTGTTGTTGGCCGAGGGTAAAATTTGGATATCCCCCGAGAGGCGCTATGCGTGCGCCATCGAGAAAGCTCTCATGGGGAAGACCGTGAGTATAAGGAACAACGAATGTGGTGCTTGCATGAGCTCTATGAGGTTGGATCGAAGTGACATGGTTAGGGACCTCACGAGAGGCGCTATGCGTGCGCCATTGAGAAAGCTCTCGTTGGAGGAGGCTGACGTGTTCAAGAGGCACCTCGAAGTAGTTCTCCTTATCTTCTCATACATTTTATACCTGATCATGCATCGATATAACTGTTTCTATAGTTTCTCACTAGAAGATTCATCTTCTAATTGGACTATGTGTCTGGAATATTCAAACGTTCCAGGTTCGACGAGCGGCTCTAAGGGAAAGGAGGTAGCTGAAGAATAAGCTTAATTTCCTGCTGTTGTATGTTTAGCATATTCTTGCTTATGTGCGAACCTACGTAATTTTGGATATGTTTAAGATGTTCAGTTATCATTTGCGAGAGATGATGTAATATATTTTGTAGACATCTTGAACAATTTTATGATAAAGTATTATGGTTGTGAACCATATCAGGTTCGATCAAGATTTCGCATTTGAAATTTTAATACCTATCTTAGCTATACAATTATTGGGTTTGTTAAGCTGAGAAGGTAAAAATTAGGATTTTTGGGATATTGTGTGATGTGTGACAACTATTGTGTTATGAAAACTTTATATATTCCTGAAATCCTAAGTTATAACATGCTCAAGAAAATTGGGGTGTTACAGTTGGTATCAGAGCGAACCTAGGGAAAAGTTTGCTTGTGGCATGATGAGTAAAGCCGCCATAAGTTTTGAGAATTAGGTTAGGATTTTTGAAATATTTAGTGGCATACTCTTGTTGGTTATTCAAATTGAATTGTGTCATGCCATGATGATTTAATAGATCGCCATGTCTTCTTACCAGATGGTGAATACAAGAAGGAACAGGTGCGAGAAAGGCAATGGTGAAGAAAGCAACACCAACCCACACCCAGGATGTGGTATGGGAGGTCAAAGAGATGCACGAGCTGACGTTGGTGAAGGCTGGATTGATCGGATCGAGAGAATCCTAGAAAGCATGGATGGGCAAATTTTGGAGTTGCAGCTCGAGCGAAGAAGAGTAGATTCCTTGGGGAGGTATCTATGACAAAATCCGCCAGTGTTTCGAGGAAAACCGACAGATGACCCCGCAATCAGTGAATACTGGTTGGAGCAGACCGAGAAGATCCTACAAAGATTGAGAATCCTAAATGACGACAAGGTCAAGTGTGCGACCTATATGCTGGAAGAGGAAGCTGCTCAATGGTGGAGGTCTATGCAGCAAGTGATACCTAACCGGACAGGATCTTAAGGGTCGGCGACAGACGTAGAATTGGGGGAGGCACCCCAGATGTCGTGGGAATGCTTTAAGGAACTGTTCAACAGGAAATTCTTTCCCACTTGCTGGAAGTTGGCTAGAGCTCGAGAGTTTATGAACTTACGCTAAGGGCCAAATATGTCTGTGGCCCAATACGAGGCTGAATTTTTATGGTTAATCAAGTATATGCTGTTGTACGGGATGGACGATGAGGAGAAGGGACGAAAATTCTTACAAGGCTTGCGGATAGAGTTTCAACAACTGATAAGCTTGGTCCACGTGGAGTCTTACGCGGATATTGTTTTCAAAGCTATGACGGTCGAGGAGAATATAATGCGGGTGGCAGAACTAAAGGCCACAACTGTTCAAACAGGAGGACAATCAGAGAAATCCTACTCGACTATGGGACCTTAGGATGGGAAGATCGTGAAAAAGGGAAAGGCGTGCTTTAAATGCAAGAAGAGGCACCCGGGCAAGAGGTGCGATGGCCAAAGCATTGTTTGTTACACTTATGGACAACCCAGGCATACTTCTAGAAATTGCTCGAAGGGAATGGTCCAAGAAGGTAAAGCTATAGCAGCAACACCAGTGAGCGTGATCTGTTACAATTGCAACCAGCACGGGCACATCTCGAGGAATTGCCCGAAGAAGAAAGAGCAGCCGCTAAATATTGAAGAGGGAAAAGGGACCAGACAGGGGCGAGTCTATAATTTGACCAAGGAGGACGTAGAGGCGAATCCTACAACTATCCAAGGTACTCTTTTCATTTTGGATACTCCTGTGCATGCATTGATAGATCCAGGGTCTACTCATTCTTTTATATCGCATGCTTCGGTTGGGAGTTTAGAGTAGAAACCGAGTCTATGGGGTGTCTTATGGTGATTTCGACACCTATGGGTAAGAGTATGAAGTCCTCAGAAATGGTGAGGGGATGCGAAATTAGCTTGAGTAATGTTTGATTCCAGGTTGATCTGATTCTGTTAGAAATATATGACTTCGACGTAATCTTGGGGATGGACTTCTTGTCCAAGTACGACGCCAATATAGACTGTCATAGGAAGATAATGACCATAAGAAAACCCGAGGGAGGGTGGGTCAAATTTCAGGGGCAAGACAACCCCGAGATTGGAAAGATGATTTTAGCAATAAAGGCAGCGAAGTTGCTGAGCTGAGGAGCTCATGGATTCATAGCTTATGCTCAGTTAGAAGAAAGGGAGGTACCGAAGTTCAATGAGGTGCGAGTGGTATGAGAATATGAGGACGTGTTTCCGGAAGAATTACTGGGACTACCTCCACCTCGAGAAATCGAGTTCTCAATTGAGTTAGTGCTAGGAACCCAGCTGATATCAATTCTGCCATACCGAATGGCTTTGGCGGAGATGAAAGAATTGAAGAGTCAACTGCAGGAGTTAACTAATAAGGGGTTCATTAGGCCAAGCACGTCGCAATGGGGCGCACCAGTGCTATTTGTAAAGAAGAAAGACGGGAGTTTAAGGATGTGCATTGACTACTGTCAGCTAAATAAGGCCACTGTAAAGAACAAGTATCCGCTCCCAAGGATAGACGAGTTATTTGATCAACTACAGGGAGCGAAGGTGTTCTCGAAGATTGATTTGAGATCCGGATATTATCAGCTAAGAATTAAACTAGATGATGTTCTGAAGATAACATTTCAGTCGAGGTATAGCCATTTTGAGTATTTTGTAATGCCATTCGGATTAACTAACGCTCCAGTGGCATTTATGGATCTTATGAATAGGGTGTTCAAGCCCTACCTGGATCGGTTTGTGATCGTCTTCATAGATGATATATTGGTGTATTCTTCGAATGAGAGTGACCACGAGGAGCACTTGAGAATAGTGCTAGGAACCCTCAGGAAACACCAATTGTATGCCAAGTTCTCAAAGTGCGAGTTCTGGCTATCCCAAGTGGCGTTTCTTGGGCATGTGATCTCAGCTGAAGGAATCTCAGTGGATCCAGCTAAGATTGAGGCTGTTAGAGGATGGAAGCAACCGACGTGCATGACCGAAGTACGAAGCTTTTTGGGATTGGCAGGCTACGATTGAAGATTCGTGGAAGGGTTTTCGAAAATAGCTGCACCTATGACGAAGTTCATACAGAATGAGGTAAAGTTCGAATGGACTGCAAAGCGCGAGGAAAGCTTTTAAGAGCTCAAGGACAGACTGGCCTCGACACCTATGCTGGCAATGCCTAGTGGGCCCGGTGGATATGTTGTATACACTGATGCCTTGAAAGTTGGTTTAGGTTGTGTATTAATGCAGCATGATCGGGTGATCGCATATGGATCACGCCAGTTGAAAAGACATGAAGTGAACTACCCAGCGCATGACTAGGAGATGGCAGCGGTGGTATATGCTCTGAAGCTATGGAGGCACTACCTATATGGAGAGACATTCGATGTATTCACAAACCACAAAAGTCTAAGGTATGTGTTCTCGCAGAAAGAGTTGAACATGAGGCAGCGACGATGGATGGAGTTCCTGAAGGACTACAACTGCACCATCTTGTATCACCCGGGGCGTGCCAATGTGGTAGCTGATGCTTTGAGTAGGACTGTGCCTACTATTATGGCCAGGTTGATGGCCCAAGAGTGGCTGCTGATTGAGGCGTTTAGCCTGATGACGGTGAGTGTAGTACCGAAGGGATCTTTTGTCCTAGTAATTGGCCTGGCGGTTCAACTGGATCTGGAGACCGAAATACGGGAGGCTAGTGGGAGTGACTGGCATATACGTGTATGGGTAGACGAGCAAGGCCAGCCCAAGAGTTCAGATTTTGAGATGCAAAATAGCATTCTCAGGTTTCGGGGTAGAGTGTACGTGCCAAACCTTCGGGAGTTGAGGCAGAAAATTTTGGATGAAGCCCACAGAGCTAAGTATACCGTGCACCCAGGAGCCACGAAGATGTATCGAGATCTTCAGGAAATCTATTAGTGGCCTGGGATGAAGGCCAGCGTGGCTAGGAGGGTAGCACAATGTGATATATGCCAAAGGGTAAAGATTGAGCACTAGAAACCCGCAGGGTTGATGAAACCTTTAGAAGTTTCCGAGTGGAAATGGGAACATATCACGATGGATTTCGTGACAGAATTTCCAAAGAGTCGAAGGGGCTATGATGCCATTTGGGTGGTGGTAGATAGGTTGACAAAGTCAACACATTTCTTGCCTACAAGGATGGACCAACCAGTACGAAAATTTGCTGAGCAGTACGTGAAGGAAATCGTACGACTCCATGGTGCGTCGGTAAGTATAGTTTCAAATTGGGACCCGAGGTTCACCTCGAGATTTTGGGAGAGTTTGCAGGAATGCATGGGGACTCAGCTAAAATTCAGTATGGCTTATCACCCCTAGACTGACGGGAAATTAGAGAGGACAATCCAAATGCTTGAAGATATGTTGAGATCCTGTGCCCTTGATTTTGGAGGAAATTGGGAAGAGCATCTTCCATTGGTAGAATTTGCGTACAACAATAGTTACCATGACAGCATTGGGATGACTCCTTATGAGGCTTTGTGGAAGAAAGTGTCAGTCGCCTATCTGTTAGACCGAAATAGGGGAACGACAGATGTTGGGGCCTGAGCTTGTGCAATAGACTACTGATAAGATTCGAATAATCCAAGAGAGGATCTGAGCTGCGCAAAATCGAAAAAAATCTTATGCTGATCAAAGAAGAAGGGATATAGAGTTTGAGGATCTAGTGTATCTCAAGGTGTCACCCCAGCATTTGGTGACGCGTGGAAGCAGTAAAGGAAAGCTGAAGCCAAGGTATATAGGACCATATCCTATTATGGAAAGAGTCGAACCTTTGGCCTATCGATTGGAGCTTCCGCCTAGCTTGTCCGGGATTCATAATGTGTTCCACGTCTCCCAACTTCGAAGGCATGTGTCATATCCAACCCTCAGAGTTCGGGTGGAGACAATTGAGCTAAGGAATGACTTGACCTACCTGGAGTCACCTGGAGCAATTTTAGATCATCTGACTCAAGTGTTGCGAAATAAAGAGATTCCGTTAGTGAAGGTTCAGAGGGGAAAGCACTCGGATGATGAGGCAATGTGGGAACTTGAGGAAACAATTAGGAAGAAATATCCTCATCTGTTCGAGGAAATGGAAATAGAGTAGGGAATTTTTATATTTTCTTCCAGAAATTGTATTCCAGAATGCAATAATTATTCAACCTTTAATAATTTCGAGTATGTCCAAATTTTGAGGACGAAATTCTTTTAAGGGGGGGAGAATATAATACCCCATATTTTTATGAATATGTCACGTATTTTAAGTGAGTTTAAAATACTGAAAAATATGTTTGAAATGGCAACAAGTGACCAAATCAGTCGCAGGGAGTGCCCTAGAGCTTAGATACCTGAGGACAAAGATATATTTTTGACGAGCGTCTCGAGGCGAGATTTATGACGCTGAAAGAAATTAAATCAGAGACGTTTTTTTTGGTTAAGCTAAATTGTAGCCTAAAATAGCCGAATGATGGTAAGGGGCTTCGGGAAATCGTACATATCGAGTAATTTTGAGTTATTAATTTTGAGATTTTAAGTATCTCGATAATTTTGATGTTTGAGGGTGTAGTTGTAATTAGAGAATTATCCAAACGAAATAAGGATAAAATTAAGAGCTTATGTGGTAAAATATTAAAGTTGAGGACGTCAAATAAGGGCCAAAGTGTCATTTGGAAGAAGCTAGGGAATTAGCTTGGATTTCAGAAGTTAAATCCATTCTAGTTTTGGATTTCAAAAGCCATTCAAATATATCTTTGAGTCTTTGGAGTCCATAGCTAAGATTGTGACAAGTGGCATAATATGATTAGTTCAAGTAATCTATAAATAGGCACCATGGTTGTTCTCAAACCATTCAAGAGAGATTTGAGGAGTGAAGCACTCTAACTGGAGAAGGTTGCTCTAGAGAGAGAGAAGGAAGTTCGGCAAGAAGGTGGAAAGAAAGCGACAGAGAACGAGCCTCGTCGGAGTTGCGAGTTTTTGCCAGAATTCGTCGAAATCAGTCAAAAAAAGAAAGTGACGTAAGTTAGATTTTTTGATAATCCTGTAGAGGCGGAAGAGAGGGTCGCGTAGGTTCAAACGGGGGTCGAATCAGAGTTAAAATGAGGACGTTATGGCCGAAATACAAAAACTGGACGAAGCTGTCCGAATTCTGCTTAGCAGCACGTGAGTTACACGCGCCGAAAATAGCTGCGCGTGAAGGCACGTGGTCAGCATTCTCGGGGCGCGTGAGAGGTCTTTTTTCCTTGAAATTTTCCAGTTATGCCCCTAATTTAATGCTCCACAACTCTATGTAAAAATATTTGAGGTTAGGCTTACCAAAACATGTGTTTTTTGCAGAAACCTAGGCCGTTTGCTGTGAAATTATACCGTCGAAGAGATAAACCAACAAGGTGAGACTCCTATACTCCAAATCTTATTTTATTCTCTTATGAAAGACCTCTATTGCATGAGACGTATTCTGTGAAGTTATTGTACATAGACTCTTGTTATTCTCTTACGTAAAATCATGTTGCATATATGAACTGTATTTTTCTGAAAAATATATGTTGTTGGCTTTTTAACTATTGCATTTATAAAATTCGTGTGACCATACTGTTGTACCTATTTGTTGTTGGCCGAGCGAAAAATTCGGATATCCCCAGAGAGGCGCTATGCGTGCGCCATTGAGAAAGCTCTCATGGTGAAGACCATGAGTTTAAGGAACAACGAATGTGGTGCTTACATGAGTTCTACGAGGTCGGGCCGAAGTGACATGGTTAGGGACCTCCCGAGAGGCGCTATGCGTGCGCCATTGACAAAGCTCTCGTTGGAGGAGGCTGACGTGTTCACGAGGCATCTCGGAATAGTTCTCCTTGTCTTCTCATACATTTTATACCTGATCATGCATCGATATAACTGTTTTTGGAGTTTCTCACTAAAAGATTCATCTTCTAATTAGACTATGTCCCTAGAATATTCAAACGTTCCAGGTTTGACGAGCGGCTCTAAGGGAAAGGAGGTACCTGAAGAATAAGCTTAATTTACTGCTATTGTATGTTTAGCATATTCTTACTTATGTGCGAACCTACGTAATTTTGGATATGTTTAAGATGTTCAGTTATCATTTGCGAGAGATGATGTAATATATTTTGTAGACGTCTTGAACAATTTTATGATAAAGCATTATGGTTGTGAACCATATCAGGTTCGATATAGCTTCCGTATTTGAAATTTTAATACCTGTCTTAGCTATTCAATTATTGGGTTTGTTAAGCTGAGAAGGTAAAAATTAGGGTTTTTGGGATATTGTGTGATGTGTGACAACTATTGTGATATGAAAACTTTCTATATTCCTGAAATCCTAAGTTATAACACGCTCAAGAAAATTGGGGTGTTACAATATCCCACCCGCTCAAGACTTGCTGGAGATTCACTTGCAACCCAGAAATGAACTTTTGTGCCTTCTGACAGTCGTAATTCTTGTACATAGGCATGTATTTAATCAGTTGAGTGAATCGACTATCGTACTGGTTCACAGACATTTCATCAATCTGATTAAGCCTCATGAACTCCCAGATCCTTTCCTCCTTCCAGCTCTTAGGGAAGTACTTGTCGTTAAACTCCTCCTTGAATCCTACCCAAGTATAGATTGGTGCATCCTCATCTTCATTCTCGCGTTCTGTAATAACCGGTATTACATGCTACTGAAATAAATAATTTTCGATTATTTTGAAAGGATCTCGAGTGGTCCATGAAGCCCAAGTGTCGGTTCCGAGAAATTAATTAATGAAATTTGCCGAGTTGGCGACAGGGAGTGCCTCGGGACTTGGATGTCCAGGGAAGAGGGCAAGAGATTGGTGAGCATCTCGAGATGAGGATAATGACGCTGGAAGCGGTCCAATCGGGAATAATTTTTGGAATAAATTTTGTATAAGCCCGGGTGGATGCCAATACCAAATAGTCGGAGGGGACCTCCTGGAAGCTGAGGGGACCGTAGGGGTGGTCTGGTTTTGTGAGTAAGGCAACCCTTAAGCGTTTTTAGGTCGAATAAAGGCCTCGTACAGGCTCAGGGATGAAATCGGTGTTTTCGAGTAAACGCTAGTTATTAATTTTGATAAATCGAGAATTGGTGTAGCTTGGTGGTATAATTTAAAGCCTTGGGAGGGTCCAAGAGCAATTATCCAAAATTCCCAAGTGTAATTAATGTTTTTTTTAAGTGGGATTAATGTGAAGTTGGGGGGAAATTAATTTAATTTGTGTATTATATATTTATGTAAATGTGTGTGTTTCCCGCGTGAGAGGAAGCTTCAAGGAAGTGAAGCTTCCTCTGTATTGTCTCTGCCACTTGAAATGGCCGAAAAGAGTAGAGCCGAGAGAGAGAGCATGGCCAAGAGAGTGAGAGCATAGAAGTCGAGAGATGGAGAGCTTGGGCCGAGAGTGATCGAGAAAGAGAGGGAGCTGGAGCAGCCATGGTGGATGCGGAAGGTAATAGAAATGGCAGACGATCGTGGCTGAGGCAGAGGCGTTGGTGTGGGGATGCCCTGAGGTGGCCATCGATGGCTCAGGTGTGGGTTGCAGTAGCTCGCGGTGATGACGACGAGGCTGCCGAAGGCCGCAGCTACGACAAAGGAGGCAGACGATCGACCATGGCAGCTCGCTGGTGCGACTGTGCGTGCTGGCGGTGGCTCGTGATGGCTCACGTCTGCAATGGTGGATGGCAGCAAGAGCGAGGTGGTCAGCGGGAGCGCGAGGAGGTGCTCGGAAGCGATGGGGATGACCGAGGGCACAGCCATGGCAGCTGCTAAGCTTCCGTTGCAGCACCAAGGGCGTCCATGGCTGCGCATAGCAATTGCAAGCAGCGACCTCGGCAGCTGGTGGCGACCGAGAGAGATGGGAAGAGGCGACGTCGGCCACGGGTGGCGGCTGGAGAGGTCGGGCGGCGGTGGCAGCCGCACAAGCGCGCTGTGCGCGTAGGCTTCACGAAGAAGAAGGAGAAGGCGCGGGAAGAAGATGAACAGGGGAAAGAAGAAATAAAAAAAAAAGAAAATAAAAGAAAAGGGAAATAAAGGAGAAAAATAGGGGAAAATAGTCAAAAATTCCAGAAAATACGGGGGAAAGTTCTGGAAATTAAATTGGGGCTTGTGGAGCATGTCGGAAGTTCGAAAATGAGATTTTGGGCGCAAATGGCAGCTCGGGAGGCAATGCCAATGTGGATGATTAATCGATTTTCTCTTCCAGATTAACTGAGGTGAGTTAATTAATTCTTTTCAAAATATTTCTTTTATGTGAGATATTAAATTATGTACGGTAATTAATTGTTGGATTAAACCCTAGGTCGAGGTTATTTGGAAATTATTAAACGGCTGATGTATGCCGTGGTTGGTTGTTTGGAGATAGTGTTGATGGTGATTTTGCGATATGTGGTGAAATTGAGGGCATTGGGTTAATGCCGAATTTTAATGGAGTTAGGTTTTGTGTGTTTGCCTCTAGGTTTGACCGAGAAGGCGGTGATCCTAGAGGAGCTCAGAGTTCGGGCTGGCGTTCTCACCGAGGCAGGGGTGAGCCTTCGAGCCAGGTAAGGGATGGCCCCATGTGGAGGTGGCCTTGCAAGTTGGTAAATGTGTTTGATAATGTTTTTATGTTGCATTTGCATGTAGTGGTTAACACTTGCGTGATGCGAGATCTAGTGGACCTGTGGCCATATGGAGGACTAGTGTGGTGGGGGCTGATAGGTTGATGCCTCAAACCTTAGTGGGTTGTGAGGATAAGTGGGCCTAGCCTCATTTGCATGCATTTGACATACATAAACATGATTATATTCATATTTACATGCATTGCACCCTTACTGAGTCTTTGTGACTCATGAGGTTTTACCTCATGTGTAGATGTTGCAAGTCCAAATGCAAGCAAGGATTGTGCCGGGTGGCTATTGTGGCAACTAGCGGTGTTGCCCGAGTTGTGTAATTTATTATCTCTTGTATGCAGTCATATGGTGTTATGTACATATACCCTTGTGAGTAAATGTAAGTGTTGTTGAGCGTGGACGTATCTAATTGTTGTAATCATCAGTATGATAGATGATTGTGAGTTTGCGTGATTTACATGTGGCTTGAGTCGTTGAAGCCAAGTTCGGATCGAGTAAAGACCAACGAGGTATGTTCTCATAAATCCCCATTACTCAGAGAATTGTTGTTATGCTAGCTTTGTGCCTGGGTCACCTCTGGCTTGCTATGGGGCGAGCTGAAGAGAGGTGAAGCTCACTCGGGTTTCGGGTCTCGGTCCGCTGAGTTTTTCTTGTTTGAGTTGAGACCGATTCCAGAGTGGAGCGAAGGGAAGGACGAAGCCTAGTTCCCACCTAGGGCCTTTCCTGTTGAAACATAGTCCAACCCTTCAGTTGTGGTTCGTTGGGTGAGTAATCCGGTCGATCATTTACCGGTGATGCCCGTAAGTGGGAGCGGGTCATTACAGTTGGTATCAGAGCATGGCTAGGTATATGAGTAAGGAAGGCTAGCATGCTTGGGTGTTAAGTATGGTCGGTTAAGTGATTAATGTGATTAATTGCCATAGTTTGGAATAGAGGTTGTCTGGCATGCTTTGAATGTAAGTCGGAATGTCTTAACTGCTAAGTTGGGGTCGAGAACAATTGATTTAAAATTTTGAGATTTCAATGTAAGGTTGGTCCGATAACCTTGAAAGTTGGACATATGGACCGAGGACCCTAAGGGTTTGGGTCAAGTCATTGAGGCCTACAATGGTATGTTTGGATATTGCTGTTCTAGGGATGAGAAAATACCCTGGATTGAGATGAGATACCTATGAGAGGTATACGAGTTGAGCAATGAGGAACCGGAAACCCAAGTGTGGGTGTCGGTGTCAAGAAAACCTGAATGTGGTATTTCGGGGATATAAAGTGTTCTAAGAATGAGGACTCCTTGAGATTGAAGTGTTGAGGCTTGTGTGGGGACACAAAGACGAAGCATGAGTAGTCCGGGAGAGGATTAGTGGAGCATCCCTATGTCAGGGATTTGTCGAGCATGTTCGAGGGAATAGAGTTGTCCCTTGGAAGTGGTGTAGTAAGGCTTGTGCACTTGAGATAAAATGAGTTAAAGTGGGTGTTAGCTCAAGGCTCAAAGAAAAGATTCGACATCAGGCGATGTGATCGTATTGTTAAGATAATCCCGGAGGGGATGTGCCTAGGGTATGAGTGGACCCTAGTTGGTTTCATAATGAGACGAGGTTTATCCTTGGGAATGATAGGCGTGTGGCAAGTGGACCCTACCGGGCGTTTGAATGAGATTGAAGTCCCAAGTGAGTCAAGCTAGAATCAAGGGGAATCTAGATTTGGGATAAAAGAGTTGGTCATGTGTTGATATGCACGTGAGAGCCATTGGGTTAGAAGTCCTAGTTGTGAAGGGCCAAAAGACCATTCATGTGATTGATGGATGAGGGGCCAATCAAAACTCTCATTATGATGCTTGGGGTCTGGTGAGACGCCTAAGGTCGGGAGATGAGAAGTGAATAGACCCTCATTGTGATGCTTGGGGTCAGGATGATGCCTAAGGTCACGAGACCCTTGATGGGAGACGAGGAGGTCACCCAATGAAGGGTATGAACGGGCGTGTGGGCCTAGGGCAATGAGTTGTGACAACAGAACATCCATAGGTTATGCGCGCGATGGAAATGCCAACTTTAGATGCCTAAGTGAGCAGGGGCATGGTGAGTAATGTGGAGGCCCTGAATTTTAAATTCGAAGTCATGGAAGCCCGAGCAAGGCGTGTTGAAAGGCCAGGCTGGGCGTAGTGACTGAATGCGTTCATGAGTGTGCAAGGAGAGACGAGAGGTCTCTATTTACCTGGAGGGTAATGGTAGGTGCTCTATGGTTATGGGTGCCGGAGCTTGAGGTAGGCTCAGCTTGTCGGTTGTAGATTGAGAGATCGATTAATAATCAAGGTCTAAGATGAGTTGGGTGGTGAAGCGAATTATGATGGACTTGGATCCATCGTCATGGAAAGTTAGAGCTTTCAAAGGTTAAATGAGAGCCGTGAGGTATGATCTTGTGGGGTAAGATCATGAGACCTCAAGAGGTGAGGTAGTTTGAGAGTCTCTTAAGCAGTAAGAGAAGTAGACTTTTGAGGAGCGGGGCTCATGGTTTGAGCTTGAGGTTATCAAGGCAAGGATAACCAAGTAAGATGGCTTTGGTAAGATGGTGGCGGAACCATCGCAGTTCAAGGAGGCTTTAAGTAGCTTTAATGCTAAGGATGCAAGGCTCGGTGTAACGGATCCGATGCTATGGACCATGTGGCAGAGGACTGATGAGTCAGCTCGCATTCAGGGCAAGTGGCCCGTGGGCCTGAGCAATTTAGTGAACTGCAGGTGACGATCAGATGCCGAAAATCTAGAGCAGCACCTTAAGAGAGTTGGTTAGGTGAAATCGATAGTCTCTTGTAAGAGATACGACATCTAGAGTAGTCCTAAGGGAAGAATTGCGGAATGCGGTAATGGTCCGATGGATTAGTAGTCGAGTAGGAAGCTCGGTGAGATGATGCCACGGGTGTGAAGCAAGTCAGTGTTGGACCTGAGCCTTACTGTTGGGAACTGTTGTTGGGCCAGTGTAAGGGAGCAACACGGTAATGATGATTTGGTGTTGACTCTCCGAAGCACAGGGCAACACGATGGGGAATCAGTGTTGGGCCAGTGTATGGGAGTGACACGATAATGATGACCACGTGTTGGCTCGCCTAAAGCACAGGGCAACACAGTGATTATGCAGATGATCAGGGGCTAAAGATTTGTGAAATGCGGTAGGGGTGTCGAAAGTTGTGGTCGGTTCGATAACTCAGCTATGAGTAATAATCGATGTTGAGGCAGTTTAGCGAATGTTAAGGTGTTATAGCATCTCGAGATGTTTGAGACAGAAACCCAGGAAAGAGAAACGGGTCTAGCGTGAGAATAACGCTACAGTTGATGCCTATCGTTAAAGGGTCTAATGCTAAGGACCACTGGATATAGACGGTTAGTTCATGGGAGGGACTGCAGCCCTCTATGTGGAGTAAATCGTCTACGGTGGAGATGATTAGACGCCGAAGACCTGGGGTATGCTGTAGGTTATGTTTGGGCCAGACCTAAAATTTCGTAAGGGTTGAAAAATCATGGTAGTGCTTTTGTTGCCTTGGCAGTAAGAAGGTTTGTGAATTGATTAGGTGATATCCTGTGGTATGAAAACAAGATGCGTGGCAATGCTCCTTGTTAAAGGATGCTAACGTATTTGTGGTTAATATGACTGAAATGGTTATGGTAAATTGGGATGATGGACCCAGTGCAACCTTGCGATAATGCGAGAAGATGGGTTGATTGGTGGAGTCGGTAAATGGCTCTAGGATGTTACGTAAGTGCTGTGGAGGGCGAGACTTACGAGCTGGAAGCTAACCATGAGATGGGATTATTGAAGCGTGCAAAAGTTTCAAGTATGGGGATCTCTAATCCTGTGATGTGAGTTGTGGAAGGCTGAACAAGTTGATAAGGCACGGTTCGAAATCAATGAAGGCTCGCGATTGCACAGTCTAAAGTTAATCCTGATGTGTCGATGACAAATGAGGAAGTATCCTCATGTAGCACTGGATGGATTTTCGATGGATGACACATGATCTGTTGCCAGGTGGTAGCACCTAATGGCAATGATGGGAGCATGAGGCTCGAGGACTGTGATGTAAAGCCTTGTCGATTGACCGTGTACATAAAGGTTCAGTGGGTCCTGGTGGTTAGACCAGGTGGGTGTTGAGAAAAAGATCCAAGGGGATAAAAGATAGTTGGTCAAGGCAAAGTTGTGCCGCTTGAAGGAATGTTGCTCCGTAACAGGAGTTAATGATGGTAGTGTTGAAATGTGGCTTGGAAAAATTTAAGATGTTCTCCCAAGAAAGGTTGGGTATGGGGCCACAACACTAAATGGACTTCCTAAGGCACTGCAATTCTAACATGATGGATCACTCAAGGAAAGCCAGCGTAATGGTGAGTGCCTGAGCAGGAAGATGAGTCAAACGGTATCCTATGGAAGTACGAATTCCACAAGAGTGGCAGGGGTGATTTCCAGTGGGCGGAGTTTAAATCGAAGTCTTAGTCGATGTTTGCGAGGGTAATGCTTGGAGAAAGGATGTGTTGGTTATGAGCCGGGCGATCCGACTAAAGCTAATCAAGTTGGTTAGATGAAAGTTGAGAGCAAATTTAAGATGTCGCCAATGGGTAAAGAGAGCTCGAAGGAAGAGCTTATGGGACGAGATTGGTCTCCAGGAATGGTGTTGAGGTGATGAAGTCACCTAATGGCTGTGAGTGATATAGCTAGAGGGATGCCTTAGTGTGTGGGCAATTGATAAGATTTAGCCTCGTGGCTAAAGGTTAGTAGATGTGAAAAGAATTAGCTAGTGGAGTCGATTAGTGACAGGCTGGGGGTAACCGATGGCGACTGAAGGCGCCGACCGGTGATACCGGCAGCGGCAGTTGGCCATGTTCGTGTGGCATCGTGAAAGTAGTCAGTCAATGGCGTAGGTGGCTCTGGAGTCGCGGTTGCGATTGGATGTAACGCCAAGCGATGGCAGGAGGTTGTCCTAGTCGATGAGAGTGGCATTAGAGCCAATGTGGTCGCTCGCTGAGAGGCTGTGAGCTAATCAAAGCAAAAGTTATAAGAAGTCCGGGAGAAGCCAGAGTCTCTCAGGGAATTGGCTAACTACTACAAGCATAGCAAAGTGATATGAGGAAGGCGGCCTAAGAGTGGGGTCGTGCCGGTTGCGTTGACCAATGAGATTCCTGGAGCAGCGAGTCTTTTGAGATGGCATGGTGGTGTCATCGTCGCTGTCAGGGAAAAGATGTTGTCAGGAAGGTCAAGATAACCATTATGCATGGTTTAGGTCAGGTGTCTATGGCGGATTGAGAATGAACCTGATTTTGGATGGTTGAAAATTCCATGCCTCTAGAGTAAGAGGCTCTGTTGAGGAATGGTGAGATTTGAAAAGTCCTAATAAAATTGAAGCTGGGTGAGTAAATTTGGCTAGAAGATCGCTACAAGAGTGGGGGTGTAACCATGATAGCTTGTTGTGGTGCGGACCAAAGGCACGAGTCATCCTACAGGTGCGATGCAATAAGTGATGGTACAGATGGTAATAGGCCAATCACTTGTGCCACGCACCGTGAGTGATGACAAGGGCCGATTAATGGTTCAGTGACCTTAAGTGCAATGGTAAGATCCTTGACTCGCGGTAGGGTTTAATAGCCAAGGTAAGGCCTAGCATGGGGTATGATTGTGAAAGCTGAAATGGGGGAAGAATTGAAGAGGGGTTGCTCAGTGAAGAGTGCCCTGGTATGGGTATGAGACCCCTACAAGCGTGCAATATCAGCTAGAAATGAAGGCCAAGATATTTTGTGTGCTTATGCAAAGAGCTCCTGGTTGGGAGAAAGTCGTGGCCCGAGCATGGTTAAGCTCGAGGTGAGATTGTAATGGTGCGTGCATCGCCAAGCTCGAGTTGGACTCGGGTAATGCACGTATGGTTGAAATGTGTAATTACCTGGCATGGTGTTGGGTATGTTGATTGTGCATAATCGTAGCGATAAATGAGGGTCAGCTAGTCAAAGTAATAGGCCATATATGGTAATGGTCGAAATTGGATGGGTGGGCCAAAGGTTTGCTTCCCATGTAGTGCTAGCATAGTTGGTTGATTAGTAATGAGAGGTTGTCATGAGGATCGACACAAACTATGCATGCTTGTAATAAATAGCAGTATGCCATGGTAAAATGGGTGTCAGAGTGTCTTGTGGGCACTAGAAGAGACATTGCAGCTGATGATCAATGTTAAAACGTTGCTGGTTGGACCAGCGTAAAATCGTGGCCATGTATGATTGGCAATGAGAAACGTTGTCGTGTGGGATCGGCGTAAAATCGTGGTAGACTGGTCGGTGATGCAATGTTAGTGAGTGTTTATTTCAATTGATGGGAAAATGGGAAGTAGACTGCAAAGCAATATTTCGCGACAGAGAAAATTCGTCCAAATATGGACATCATTGCAGTAAGCATGACCAATGACTGATGGTGCGATTTGGCGAGAGGCCAAAGCGATATTTAGTTGGTGAATGTTGTTGAGTTCTAACCTAGTCAAGAGGGGGGGTGAATTGACACCTTTTAAAAATTCTAATGCAAAACTTATGCACGTATATATATGAGAAAACAAATTTAATACAAACCAAAATTGTAGTCGAGAGTACGGGAGCACTTAAATAGTAGATGGATAATATGATATCCGCCAGCTGTTCTAGTATGTGCTTAGATCCAATATACTCTTCAAATTACAACTTGGTGAAAACATGTGATTTGAATGCACACAATAACAAGACTTTAAATAAAGAATGATCAGTTAAAGCAAAACAAAATATAATACCAGAAACAAACAAGTATAATCAAGCAAGAATAAGTAAAGAGTGAAGAGAAGAAGAACACAGCGATGTATAGTGGTTCGGCCCTTATGGCTTACATCCACTACCTAAGGATTTCCCTCCTTAGGATTTTCAACCAAATCCACTATATGAAACTTTTGATACAACCACCGAAGCCTTCACTTGGCTTCACCACCACCAAACTATTTCTGGAGTCTCACACTCACTGGTTTGGATTTTGTACGCTCTTTACAAGATACAAGAATAGTAGAGATTGAGAAATAGGGTTCTCTCAAAAATAATACAATGAAGTGTAGAGAACTCTCTTAGTTTTCTCTCAAGAAGATAGAGGAAAAGAAAGACTTAGAGAGAATGAAAATCTTGGCCAATGATGTAGAAAATAATAGGGCTTCCAAAAGTTGTTCCAAAGCCTTCAAGAGATCCTTTTATATAGTGTTAGAGTTGGCTTTCCTTGATCAATCTCAGCTTTCCATGTGTCAAGTCTTCAAGCCAATCTTAGCCCTTCGTTTTGAATTTTTGATTTACCTTCCATAATCATCTAACTTGATTGATCTTCAAGACCTTTGACTTTTGTAGATCTCCAATCAGCCTTGAATGAGCAAATCAATTCCAATAATGCATGGCTGATTTCAAGGATTAAAAATATCATCCAAACCCTTCATAATTCTTGCAAAATCGAAATTAAATAACAAATGATCAATTCTGACTTCTAGTTGATCTTCAAACTCCTTTGATTGTGCAATTGGCCCCTTAGCTTCCATAACAAGCATAGCTAATTTGAAATTTGAATTTAAACCTCCAAATGGTGTAAAATCCAACCAAATAATGAAGCAAATTTATCCAACAATGAATATATCAATTATTACTTCAAAAGCCCTTAATTGATCAAGTTTCCACACTAAAAAATGTTGACAAGTAGAGAATCAATTTGTGTAGCTGAATATATGCAAGATATCCTTTGAATATTCTCCCATAATGAAGATATCAATTAGCCATAATTAGTAGGATACTTGATTCCACAATTTGAGCCTCCATATCATTTTAATGAGAGAGAATCAGCAATAAAGGAAAGTAATATCAATCAAGGTTTAATTTTTAAACCTTAATTTCCTCCATTAATGTTGAACAATAATGCTGAATCTTTAACTTCTCCATTTGAATGCAATTCAAAAAAAAATCTTCCATGTTTAACTCAGTAGAGGAGCTTTTAGGAACCTTTAAATTTACTCCATGATTCTCTTACCATATCTAGACCAACGAGATGATGTAGCCTTGATGAGTGTGCTCCACGTGGCTGCCATGTCATCAAAATGCCATGTTAACAATGCCATGTCGCCAAGTTACATATATGGCAACTCCATATAGTGGACTACTCCAATCTCCTCAAAAACTTCCATATAGATCTTTTGAACTTCCCAACAAGGATTCCATATATATATATATATATCTTCTAGACTTTCCATTCCAAGAAGAACTTTCCATACATAGCTCAAATACTCAAATTTCTAGAAAGCTCTCTAAAAACTTGTTTCCATATATAATGAAATCTCTATATCAATATAAAAAGTTTCATATATAACCTGTGTCAAGAAATCACTAGAGAGTGGCTTTGTAAGCCTTATGAAGGATTCATGCTTTGTTAGTACATAAAATATAAATGAACATTCGCATTCACACATGCCAATCATCAATCATCAAAATCTACACTCAACAAATGTCCTCAAGAGACGGATGACCAAATGCCTAAGTGAAGCCTTGAGGTAGGAATAACCCGAGGTAAAAGCTGAGAAATGGTTCGGCTACGAGATTCTCGAGCAGGGGATTAGAAGAGTAGCCGGGGAATGTTATTATCTTGGGCAAGAGATTAAGGGAAAGTGAATTTTGAGGACGAAATTCTTTAAGGGGGGTGGAATGTAATAACCGGTATTACATGGTATTGAAATAAATAATTTTTGATTATTTTGAAAGGATCTCGGGTGATCCAGGAAGCCCAAGAGTCGGTTCTAAGAAATTAATTAATGAAATTTGTCGAGTTGGCGGCAGGGAGTGCCTCGGGACTTGGATGTCCAGGCAAGAGGACAAGAGATTGGTGAGCATCTCGAGATGAGGATAATGACGCTGGAAGCGGTCCGATCGGGAATAATTTTTGGAATAAATTTTGTATAAGACCGGGTGGATGCCAATACCAAATAGTCGAAGGGTACCTCCTGGAAGCTGAGGGGACCCTAGGGGTGGTCCGGTTTTGTGAGTAAGGCAACCCTTAAGCGTTTTCAGGTAGAATAAAGGCCTCGTGCAGGCTCAGGGATGAAATCAGTGTTTTCGAGTAAACGCTGGTTATTAATTTTGATAAATCGAGAATTGGTGTAACTTGGTGGTATAATTTAAAGCCTTGGGAGGGTCCAAGAGCAATTATCCAAAATTCCCACGTGTAATTAAAGTTTTTTTAAGTTGGATTAATGTGAAGTTGGGGGGAAATTAATTTAATTTGTGTATTATATATTTATGTAAATGTGTGTGTTTCCCGCGTGAGATGAAGCTTCCTCTGTATTGTCTCTGCCACTTGAAATGGCCGAAAAGAGTAGAGCCGAGAGAGACATGAGATTGAGAGAGAGAGCGTGGCCGAGAGAGTGAGAGCATAGAAGCCGAGAGATAGAGAGCTTGGGCCGAGAGTGATCGAGAAAGAGAGGGAACTGGAGCGGCCATGGTGGATGCAGAAGGTAGCAGCAATGGCAGACGGTCGTGGCTGAGGCAGAGGCCTTGGCGCCGGGATGCCCTAAGGCGACTGTCGGTGGCTCAGGTGCGGGTTGCAGTAGCTCGCGGTGATGACGACGAGGTTGTCGAAGGCTGCAGCTGCGACGAAAGAGGCAGACGATCGACCATGGCAGCTCGCTGGTGCGGCTGTACGTGCTGGCGGTGGCTCGCGATGGGTCACGCCTGCAATGGTGGATGGCAGTAAGTGCGAGGTGGTCAGCAGGAGCGTGAGGAGGTGCTCGAAAGCAATGGGGATGGCCGAGGGCGCAGCCATGGCAGCTGCTAAGCTTCCGTTGCAGCACCAAGGGCGTCCATGGCTGCGCATAGCAACTGCAAGCAGCGACCTGGGCAGCCGGTGGCGACCAAGAGAGATGGGAAGAGGCGACGTCGGCCACGGGTGGCGGCTGGAGAGGCCGGGCGGTGGTGGAAGCCGTGCAAGCACGCTATGCGCACAGGCTTCATGAAGAAGAAGGAGAAGGCGCGGGAAGAAGATGAACACGGGAGAGAAGAAATAAAAAAATAAAAGAAAATAAAAGAAAAGGGAAATAAAGGAGAAAAATAGGGAAAAATAGTCAAAAATTCCATAAAATACGGGGGAAAGTTCTGGAAATTAAATTAGGGCTTGTGGAACGTGTCGGAAGCTCGAAAATGAGATTTTGGGCACAAATGACAGCTCGGGAGGCAATGCCAATGTGGACGATTAATCGATTTTCTCTTCCAGATTAACTGAAGTGAGTTAATTAATTCTTTTCAAAATATTTCTTTTTTGTGAGATATTAAATTGTGTACGGTAATTAATTGTTGGATTAAACCCTGGGTCGCGGTTGTTTGGAAATTATTAAACGGCTGATGTATGTCGTGGTTGGTTGTTTGGAGATAGTGTTGATGGTGATTTTACGATGTGTGGCGAAATTGAGGGCATTGGGTTAATGCCGAATTTTAATGGAGTTGGGTTTTGTGTGTTTGCCTCTAGGTTCGACCGAGAAGGCAGTGATCCTAGAAGAGCTCGGAGTTCGGGCTGGCGTTCTCACCGAGGTAGGGGTGAGCCTTCGAGCCAAGTAAGGGATGGCCCCATGTGGAGGTGGCCTTGCAAGTTGGTAAATGTGTTTGATAATGTTTTTATGTTGCATTTGCATGTAGTGGTTAACACTTGCGTGATGCGAGATCTAGTGGACCTGTGGCCATATGGAGGACTAGTGTGGTGGGGGCTGATAGGTTGATGCCTCAAACCTTAGTGGGTTGTGAGGATAAGTGGGCCTAGCCTCATTTGCATGCATTTGACATACATAAACATGATTATATTCATATTTACATGCATTGCACCCTTACTGAGTCTTTGTGACTCATGAGGTTTTACCTCATGTGTAGATGTTGCAAGTCCAGATGCAAGCAAGGATTATGCCAGGTGGCTATTGTGGCAACTAGAGGTGTTGCTCGAGTTGTGTAATTTATTATCTCTTGTATGCAGTCATGTGGTGTTATGTATATATACCCTTGTGAGTAAATGTAAGTGTTGTTGAGCGTGGACGTATCTAATTGTTGTAATCATCAGTATGATAGATGATTGTGAGTTTGCGTGATTTACATATGGCTTGAGTCGTTGAAGTCAAGTTCGGATCGAGTAAAGACCAACGAGGTATGTTCTCATAAATCCCCATTACTCATAGAATTGTTGTTATGCTAGCTTTGTGCCTGGGTCACCTCTAGCTTGCTATGGGGCGAGCTGAAGAGAGGTGAAGCTCACTCGGGTTTCGGGTCTCGGTCTTCTGAGTTTTTCTTGTTTGAGTTGAGACCGATTCCAGAGTGGAGCGAAGGGAAGGACGAAGCCTAGTTCCCACCTACGGCGTTTCCTGTTGAAACATAGTCCAACCCTTCAGTTGTGGTTCGTCGGGTGAGTAATCCGATCGATCATTTACCGGTGACGCCCGTAAGTGGGAGCGGGTCATTACAGTTATAGAAAGCTCAGTAGACTGCCACCACCATCCTGCCTCTACCCCCAGCGTGTAGACTGTGCACCTTACTTTTTTCTCCTTGCTGCATGATAGCATGCATATTTATACTATATTTTGGCATTTCACCTCAGCCTTATTAGGCCATTTGAAGTAATTTTTGCTAATCTTTCATTGTTTCTATTTTATTATACTTCAAATCGTCCTTACACTATTTTCTATCTTACTTCTATGGATCCAGGCTTGCTTAGCTTTAGGGAATATTGGATGGGCTAGAGAAGTGGCTCATCTAAAGGAGTTTGGGCTCACTTTCAAGGAGCAGATTTGGGCTGCTCAATTTTGCTGTTTTGGGCTCACTTATTTCTTTGCTTTTCTGTTGGGCTAGGCCCAACCCTAGCCTTCTTAGCTCTTCCTTTCTTAGCCATGTATTTAAGGCCTCTTAGCACTTATTTCCAGAGGGATTGGAGAGAGGAGAGAAGGAGAAGAGATTCTGGCCGTTTTTATTGTTGTTAGCATTTTCTGTTTTTATTCATTTTTCTTTGTCTCCATTTTGTCTTCCTTGCTGTAATGAAAGGCTAGAGCTATTGTAACTGGTTGTGTATCTTGAACCCATGTGGAATCTGAGTCCCGGATGAGCTACAAAAACTTGGTTTGTTGTTTGTTTCTTATTCATTTCCATTTGGTTTAGTTTGAGCAGATTTGTGAATGCATGGAGTTCATGGCAGGTTTGTGTGAATTTGCATGGATTCATTTTCTGTTAAATGCTTAAGAGAGCAGAATGTTGTAGCCGGTTGGTATAACATCTCGGAAGTGAATATAATGTGCTTGAATGGTTGTTCTTGCATAGCTCCGGATAGGTTGAATAGAGAGTGAATGGTTGCATTTTGTTTATAAGAGATTTCTGTATTCATTTTGTTATTCCAATCATTCTAATCCTTGGACGGTTGTTGGGGATGCTTTAAGTTTGATATCTGGAGATTAAAACATCTAACAAGCCAAGATTTATAGGTTGGACAAGGAAGATTTCACATAGGGGACAAATACACAGCCGGTTGCATTTCATTTACTGATTTTCATCTATCATTTTGTTTCTGTTTTGTTACTTAGTTTTCTGTCAAACCCCCCCCCCCCCCATAAACAAACTGTTGTTTATATTGGTTCTCCTTGTTGGTAGAAGAAGGTGAGGCTCCTTGTGAGAGACGACCTAGGGTGCACTTTGCTGCAAACTAGATACATAGATTTCTAATTCTAGAGTGGTTCGACAGCCGCTGGCCACTGCACTAGAGGTGTTGAAGTAATTTCTCTATCTGCTCGAGCCAGTACTCGGCTGAGCTGGGATCATCGCTAGTCCTACCTTTGAACACAAAGGGCTTTAAACGTCGGTACTATTCCAATGCTGTGGTCATGTGCCGAGTAGGCTCCTCTCAACTCATGTAAGTTAGCATATTTTCTAAGAATCGTTCCATCTGCTTAAACCAATCCTCGCTAGAGCTCGATTCCTCTTATTTCCTCCCAAGTGACTTCTGTGATCACCCTGATTTCCGGGATTATCTTCCTCCCTTCTCCCATTCCCATTGTGAACCGCATCTTGGAGTCGTCGTGTATTCACCATCTGGAGTGAATCACGAAAAATGAGTTATGCACAAGACAAGATCGTTTCTTAAAAGAGGGATAATCTTATTTCTTAACAGCAAACCACAAAACATAACATCCTAACACAACAAAAAAGAAAATAAACATAACATCTTATTATATTATATATTTCTACTTCCTTCAGCTATCCCTTCGACCTTTTTCAGCTAGTCCTTTAGCCTCCAAATCCACGACTCCTTGTGACCCTCATCATCGTTAGATTCCACCGGGGGTCCTTCATCATCCTCCTGAGACTCCTCATCAAAACTGATGTCGATGATATCCTCTTTTACTCCGAATTCCGCAGCGGCTGCATCTTCCAAGTCTTCCTCGTCCACAGCTTCCCCGTGCAAATCCGCATGCTGATCCCAAATCATTGCGTAGAATTCGCTTAGGGTTTAAAAATCCAAATGCTGTCATATCCACTGGGCATATGTCTTCCATTCCCCTACCATTATGTCGATTAGATAGTTGTTCTAGAACTCTGCCAAATCTTCCAATTATCGGTAGCTCAAGGGAACATCATCAATGATTTCCTCCATTACATTCAGAAACACAATCACATCCTCACCTTGCGAATTCCCTCGGGCTTCGATCCTTTGCGCCCAGTGTGTCAATAGCACCTAATCCACCATTGTTTCTAATAACACAATTTTTTCTCAGAAACCTCAAACATACGTTTCCTAGAGTTTTCGTATCACTTCCTTCTAGGTTCCAAGTGTCCCTAGAATCCATAATCTTATTCTAAGTTCTCATTCCATAGTTCTCACCACGCTAAGTTCAATAACCTAACTTAACCATCCTAGGGTTTTAACCTAGGGCTCTGATACCAATTATAACACCCTGCCTTACACAGGCGCGTCACTATAACAAATTCTCGAGAATTTTGTTTTTCCAAGATCATCACACACAGTGTAACAAGAACAATCTTCACATGCTTTAACATGCCCGACACATACGATGGCCAGCACCCGCGGTGATTTCAAGAACAATCTTCACATGCAGATAAGATACCAAAAACCCTAGTCTTGCCTGTTTAACTAACAAGATCAATAATCTTAAACTAAACGAGACATAGTATAACGCAGTGGATACATTAACAAAATATCGTGGCCTACCATGAGGTTCTTACATAATATTCTCACAACAAAATACGTAGTACAAGCTACAAAATGATAACAACATTATCATACATCCTTCCATACATATATCAAAATAAGTACTATTGCCTCAAAATGATACAACAGCGACCATACAAAACACCATTGACCCTCAATTGGCCACATCCTCACCTTTACAACAGTCCTTGGCTAGAACGTTGAATGTTCCAGGGGCATAACCCAGATTAGATGATAAAACATCTAAGTGATGGCATGATATAGTTTACTGAATGCATGAAAACATACGAGCATGGCATATACAAACAATAACAACATGCAACACGTCTAACTTAAGAAATCTCCCTGGCATACTCAACCTCCCGTGGAAAATCCATTCCACACACCTTTGGGGTTGACCTTACCGTGACATACTTAATCCCCGAGTGCCCTTTCGTGTCACCCGATCACTGGGATTAACCTTGCCCCATTCTCAAGAAGACCCCGTCCCGTCCCCCACGAACATAACCATGACACGAAAATCAATACCCCGATGATATGAAAAACCACACGCCATGCACCGACTCTTTTACAAGTAAAATAATTGATGCAATATACCACATGTGCAATATACATACGATGCCACAAGTACATAAGAAAAACGCTTATGCATAACATCCCAAGTTCTGGAGGGTATAATCGCTTACTAGAATTGGTTCAAACACATGTAACCTAAGCTCGAGAGAGTAAAACCGCTCACTTGAACCTACTACACACACACCAACACACTTTCAAACAAGGGTAAGACTGGAATCGAACCGCTCACCTTAATTCCAAAAAAATCAATTTTCACCTTGAAAAGTGTGTGGTACCTTGAAAATCTTGTAATCCTTCCCTCTAACAGTCAAACTGTCTCCTGATTACCATTATGACTATAGAAATTAATATTTCTATTTTTCCCACAATTTCCTCAATTTTTCATATTTTTCTAAACCTTTCTTACCTTCGGAAGTTCATAAAAAATACCTAACACCCAATTTCACCAAATATTTTTCAATGAAAATTTCTAAAATATTTCTTTGAAAATTACAAAAATAATTTCGAAGACAGAAGGTACCTCACGCGCCCTCACGCGTTACCCCTACCCTCAGCAAGTAAAGCCCACGCGTTGCCTGTTCCGATTGTCTTCTCCGACGATGGTAGGCTCTGATGGTCTCTGATGGCCTAACCAACTATACCCCTTTGTAGCTCTCGACGAGGTAACCTCGATGGCACCTTCAAATGGATGAAATGGTCACCGAAAAAAGCCTTAAATGGCAGTTGCAAGTCGTGGTCCGATAGCCCTTGATTTTTCGACCACTTCGCTAAAACCCAATGAAACCTATGACAAACTCTCCTAATTTCTCTAGAAATTCTCCCCACAACTTAGAGAACAAAAGCCCCTTATCCCTAAGGTTTGATTCAAGCCAAAATGAGAGGAATTTTTCCCGATTTTCTTTTGAAACCCTCGAGAACTTCTCAAAAACTCATCATTTCGACCTCCCTCGAGCAGTTTACCCATACTGTATTTTTGCCCGGATGCCCCTAATCACGTGTTTTTTACCTCAAACTTTTGTGAATCTCTTGGTTTTATCAAATACTACTTATTTGGGCAATCTTTCCATTATTGACTTGCTTTGACATGGATTCTTTCCTTTGGTTTATGTTTTAGATATTACACATAGGCCTGAAACTTTGATAAATTCCATTTTTGACCCCGTATATTGTTGCCAAAATACAACAATTAAAATTTATGATGTGGGGTCCACTTGAGCTTGGTGTCAGGTGAAGTTAGGTTGTCGTAAGAGAAGTTGCCTTAAGGGAGTTCATTGCTAAGATGCTCGCCGCAAGGATTTTGCCACTAGCTCTTTCGCCACAAGACTTCGCCACTAGCTCTCGCCACAAGATTTTGCCATCAGGTTTCACCACTAGCTCTCACTGTAAGGTTTTGCCACAAAGCTTCGCCACTAGCTCTCACCACAAGCTTTTTCCACAAGGCTTTACTGCTAGCTCTCGCCAAAAGGTTTTTTCACAAAGCTTCGTCACTAGCTCTCACCACAGGGCTTCGCTTCTAGCTCTCACCACAAGGTTTTGCCTCCGCTGGTAACTCTCACCACAAGGCTTTCCCTTTGCTGCAAGGTTCGATGCAAGGATTTTCCTACATCGTTAGGTTCATCGCAGGATTTACCTTCGTCGCTAGGCTCGCCGCAAGGATTTGGCCCTGTAGATGCTCAGAAAATGGGTTAGAAAGCTCGCGGGAATCTTCCCTCGTGAAGACCCTCTAATGCCTAAGTCAGTCTTGGATCCCAATGACTATTCACAAAAACAGTAAATGTGCATTCAAAGTCTATAGATTTTACTGAAATTGGAAGTTATCATTAATGTCTTATAGCCAGGAATTTATAAGGTAGGATTCTCAAGAACGGCTGCTTGCCCCCGCAGCCAGCCCTTGGCCGCGAGGCTAGCTCTCGCGGAGAGTTGCCACTAGGCTGTGGCTCGCAGCATTTTCCTAGCCGCGAGGCTGGTGCTTGCGGCAAGCTGCTGTGAGCTTACCCTCACAACTAGCCCTTGGCAGTAAGGTTGGCACTCACAGCAAGATACCGTAAGCTGCTTGTCTTGAGCTGAGGCTCGCGGCATTCTCCTTGCAGTGGGGCTGGCCCTTGCGGCCAGCCTTCATTTTCTAAAAAGATTTTCATTTTTCCCCAATTTTTCATGGCACAACACCTTAATTCCAAACGTGCCTTTGATATTAAATACTGGATATTACACATTATACCCCACGATGCCTCTTTGCACCTTACTTCAGCCACGAGGAAGGAGCTGTTGATTTTTCTGCCATCCACCTAGTTTTTGGTACCAGCAATACCTCTCTTATTCTAGCCCTGGCTTCTGGTAAGGGATCGGTCAGAGGCAGCCGTTTCACTTACTATTAAAGCTTTAGCTCGACTTCAAGATCCCATCTATGGTTGTGTATCTCATATTCTTGCCCTTCAACAATAGGTTAGTGATTTGCAATCTTATCAAGCTCATTTGCAAGATTTACTCTTTGCAACCTATCTTGCACATCCCCAACCTATGCTAGATTAGTCTCTCCTATAATCTGATCAAAACCCAAACTGAAGCTCCGAACTTCCCATCATCCCGGAGGACGTCCCTCATCCTAGTTTCCCAGAGGCTACTATTCAACCTTACCCTGGTAAAACTAGTAGTAGCCAGTGCTTACTCCAAGACGACATCAATGAGCTTGGACCCGTCGTGTTTGAAAACCATCGTCGTCACTGAGCATCGACAACATTATCAGTTCTATGGTTTGATTTTTCTTTTTCTTTTTTTTTTTTGAGTAATTATATGGCTTAATCTCTTGTAATTGTGTTGAACGTATGGAATGAATATTATGTTTAGATACTTCAACGTCTTATTCCCTTGCCTTACCATCGATTGCATATTGATCATAAAATATCTCAGCCTTTTGCAGTTGTTTAATAATTCATCAAATCAAGGTAAAAATATCGGCTCTTAATTATCACCTGATAATTCACGTCCTCAATCAAGTCACACATAGCTAAGCATCCAATAACCTCAAGCTATCATTGGCAATTTCATCATTACGAAATAATCTCGTTAAATCTTCCGAGAATATATCTTGATATTTTTCATTTTTCTTACAGATTTTTACTGATCGCAAGTGCCTATACCTCATATTAATAGGGTCCTTATTTTCATAACTTGCTAACATCATTTTAATGATTGTCCAGCTATACATCTCCCAATTTGCTTACTAGGCTACCTAGACTAACCGTCTAACCATATGAGAGTTTCATTCTCCAAAATCAAAAATCTCGGATTTCTAATTAATCTAGGTCAGTAGCTTTTCCTATTGCGACTCGTTATCCTGGCACATCTGCCATTACTCGATCCTCTCAATCACGGCAAAGATTCACACAATTTTCAAGACAATAATCGGTAACTTTACTTCCAGCTAGAGTAAGTAGGTACTCACGTCACCTAAGGTACTCCAATCTTAGCTGGATTTCTTTTTGAAAACTCTAAAGTTTCATCTTACATCCTCAATGGCCCTTGAAATCACCTTTAGGAAATTCCTCAGGAATCCTAACCTGATTTATCACCGAAGATGCCAAATCAGATCATGATATCTAGTCCCAGTCATCTTCTAGAAACTCGTGAATAATTGAACCCCAAAAACTCCCAGGGACTCTTTGCCTAAGGATACCTCAATCCTCAAATAATAATTCTAGTCCCCATGTGGTTGCACAAGACACAGCCCATTCACGTGTCCCTTCTCATAGACTTTTGAATCCTCAAGCCCGTAGTCATAGCCTCTATTGACTCGGTCTCTTTATCATTCCTTTTTGTGTTTCTACGACCTATCAAGCAACTCTTTGCATTTTCGATACCCAAACCCTACCTTGAGCCGAGATTGTCATCTTGCAACTTGTCATCAAGGCTTTTGACTAGCCATGCTCCACTACCTGAAATCTCATTTACCGAGAATCCACTGACTCTCACATTTCATTCTTCAGATCTAGCTGACTATCGGCACACGACCATCAAATTAGTTCTTCATAGGTACTACACTTACCGTCAGCCAGCACACAATCTGTCATCATCACCTCGATCGCATAGTAGGCTTACTCATACACCAAGTGTCGACCCTCAAATAGGTACGCCCTAGGTGAAAACTGCACGGTCTCATCGTAGTCGTCTAAGAACTATCATTCGTTTTCCTTGCCACAAGTCTAACTCCTTCCACAAGAACATTCATTCTAGGCCCTCATCACGGCCGATGATTTCATCACCTCATAGGTAGCGGCTATATACATCAATTCTATCATGTTCATCTCATACGCCGGGTAGCTTTTCATTTGTAACCCAATTCTTTCTTTGAGGCAATTGCAAACATAACCATCTCATGATCCCATTGCCATACTAGACACCAAGGTATTCTATTCCTCGAGCCTCGTACTATTCGTCGTGTCACCCACTCCCAAGATGACCGCGAACCTCGATACAATTCTTTAAATAGGACACTCAGTCCATATTCAATCCATCTCATTTTGGGTTGATTCCTTAGGCTTCCAACCTCTTTCAACCTAAACCATTGGGACTTAGACCTCATATAAGGTACAGACCCTACTGAGCTATCCCAAATCTTCAGCATCTGATCGTCTCCCAAGCAGTCCACTATGATGCTTTGGTCGACGGGCCTCCTGTACCTTACCACAAGCCATCCATCAGCCCTCTGTATGTGGGTCCCTAGATCAAAATCTGTCATTGTGAACACCGAACTAGTAGTGCTGTCACGCTACTAAGGTTTCTTATCCGATCTCTGCGAGTCACATTGGTTGCACCACTATCAGCTCATCGATTTACGTAACTCACACGCCATCACTTGGCCATATTCGACCTCTCGTTTGACCCAATCTGTTGGATCCCTGATCTATACATCTTATTTTTGAGACACTAATGATCCTCGAAAATACTTATCATTCAATCCTAACTCATCAGCTAGAACATGTCACATCAGACTAATCATTCTGTTTGTACTAGCTTCCATCAGGTTTCTACAATTCAATGTGAATAGTAATCGTATACTGAAATAGTGTCTATACCTGAATAGTACACTAAGTAAGTTCCCAGGAAAGAAAGATGGGTCACAAACGGACACACTTAAATACCAAGTCTTTCCTTAGCCAGAAATTTCCTAGACATGCACTTTCACTACACCACACTTAAATCCAATAACCTCAAGACTTCAACCGACAATCCCCAACTCTCTAAGTAGGGATTTCGTTCTACAAACCATTAGTCTCTTTTCCCCTAAGCCTCCACTTGGGGTTTCTACTAATTGGCTCTAACTGTATCTGATACCCTTAAGTTTCCAATAAAACGTTTGCTTTGAGTCCACAACCCCTAAATCGTCAAGTAGCCTATTAAGCTCTGATACCAACTGTAACGCCCCGCTTTTTTTAGGGTAAAATCGTGGGGTTTCTACAAAGACATTGCTGGTTGGACCAGCGTAAAATCGTGGCCATGTGTGATTGGCAGCGGGAAACATTGCCGTGTGTGATCGGTGTAAAATCGTGGTAGAGTGATCAGTGATGCGATGTTAGTGAGAGTTTGTTCGATCAATGGGAAAATTGGAAGTGGACTACAAAACGATTCTTCAAGGCAGAGAAAATCCATCCAGAGATGGATAGCGTTGAAGTAAGCGTGACCAGCGACCAAATGTGCGGTTTGGTGGGAGGCCAAAGCGGTGTTCGGTTGTTGAATGTTCTCAAGAGTTGGAGGACCAAAAGCCTAAGCGAAGCCTCGAGGTGGGTATAGTTCGAGGTAAATGTGAGGAATGGATAGGATATGGGATTCTCGAGCACGAGAATTTGCCATGTAGCCCAAGAATATGATTATCTTAGGCAGGAAATTATGGTAAGGTGAATTTCGAGGATGAAATTCTTTTATGGGGGGTAGAATGTAACACCCAGTAATCCTAGTGTTATGAGAATGAGAAAGGAAGTAAGAAAACTTTCAAAAATACCCTTGAGAAAATGTTAGATCCTTGAAAATATTGGTGCCCTATGAGAGGGCATTTTGGTAATTTGGATAGTGAAGTCCAATAAAAGGGTATTTTGGTGAATTGGAAATAATTCCTATGTGGAGTTAGGTGTGTAAGTGAATTAAATCCCAATTTGGTATTTATGTGGAGATATATGGGATTAATAAATTCACAAAGAGTATTTTGGGAATTTTGGAATAAATTCCATAGAGGAATTTAATTATGGAAAATAGGGAAAATGGAGAATATGCAATTATTAGAGAAAATAATTAATTTTCCCTAAAATGGTGAATTATGTGGTAAAGTAATTAATTTTCCCTATATTAGAAAATAAATGTGGTGATGCCACATGGATGGAGGAGATTAGAACTTGGAAGCCAACGTGGGTGTCATGGAGTGACACATGGCTTAAGGTGGTCCAAGTTAAAAGAGGGAATTTAATTAAATGCAAAAGAAATTCTAATTAGTCTTTCAAGCATTTAATGTAGAGTATGATTATGGAGAATTAAATAAATCCAAAGGAAAATGGTAAATTAGTCTCCCATTAATGATGGAAAATTGTGGGATTTATTAAATGGGAAAGAAATGTTTTATGTCTCTCAAATGTGATGGGTTGAAAATAGTTTCATTTAAGTAAATGAGAAATAAATGGAAAATTCAAGAATCCAATGGATGAGATCTATTCTTGAAAAGAGAATGAATCCAAAGGTGGGGATTTAAAAAGAAGAAATGGCATGGAATGCCAAATATTAAGAGATGAGTGGTTGAGATTAAAGCTTTCAAAAGCACTTGGATTGTGCTTTTAATTGAAGGTTGAGATCTTCACTTGAAAAGTGAATAAAATCCAATGGATGAGATTAATCAAGACAAAGGCACATGGATTGTGCTTTTTTGTGTGGTTGGGATTTTCTCTCAAAAAGCAAATGGAAATCAAGGGCTAAGATGAAGTCTTGAAATTGAGATTTCAAGACAAGAGTAGTATATAAAGGGAAAGAGAGCATTTTGGTATTGTAAAAGAATGGGTTTTGGTTGGAAATGTGAAATTATTGAGATATTTTTATTAAAATAAGTTTCTGGAAAATATGGGTTAAAAGGGCTCAAGAAAAGAAAAGAAAAAAAAAAGGGTAGCGAAGTGGCAGCAGTCGGGGCTCGTGTGTGGCCCGCAGGGGGCCACAGTGGGGGCAATAGGCGCTGGGCCATGCGGGCGCGCGGTGGCGCGCTGGGGAGTACAGGGTGGCGCCAGCGCACGCTGGGCCGCGCAGGCACGCGTGCGGGCGGCCGCACAGAGGCACACACAGCAGGCGCACCGTGGGGCCCCACGCAGGCCCCGAGGGCGCCAGTAAGCCCCACCGGCCAATTGTTTTTTTTATTCTGAAATTTAAAGGGATTTTTCGGGCATTTTGGAGAATAATGCCGAATTTTTGAAAATTAAAAATTATGAGTTTTTCCTCCAAATTTGGTAAAAATCAATGGGTTGATTGAAATGGTTAAATTTATGGAGCCCAATAAAATTCTTGGATGGAAGAAGAATTTAAAATAAATAGGAAAATGGCGATTGGGCGTTTGAATGAGATTTCTTTTTAGCCAAGTACGGTGTGGTTTAAGCCCAATTCTGCTAGTGAATCCTGGGGTTGAGGGAAGGCAAGGACGAGCCTAGTTCCCACCTAGGGCATTTCGTGTTGAAACCTAGTCCGCCCTTCGCGAAAGGCCAGGTAGGTGGGCAATTCAGGTAATTATTCACGAGTGGCACCCGTAAGTGGGAATGAGCGTCACAGTTTGGTGTCAGAGCATGGTTAGAGCATCAAGTGGATGATGCATGGAGAAATGTGATTGAAGATTGATCGGAGGGCCTTGGAAGTAGAACCACAAGTGACCGAGGACCCTAGGAGATGGGTCGAGGCATTGAGGTTTATGGTGATGGGAATGGAGTGCTCGTATATTCCTGCTATAAGAAGGGGAAAATATCATGATTTGAGATGATATTCTATAAGAGATATACGGGTCGAGCAAAGAAGAGTCAAAAGCCCAAGTGTGGGTGATGGTATCAAGAACCCGAATGTAAAAATTTGGGGTAAATGAAGCGTTCTAAGGATGAGAGTTCCTTGTGATTGAAATGTTGATGCTCGTGTGGGGACACGAAGTCTAATCATGACAAAAGTAATGAAAGGGCCTAGGGGGCTCGAGGTATAGCTAATCCGTGAAGTGTTTAGCGGAGTATCCCTATGTTAGGAAGATGGTCAATCCTGTATGAGGGAATGGAGTGGTTCCCGTAGAGGTGGTGTGCTTGAACTAGGGTGAGCTAAGGTTGAAATTAGCTCGAAGCCCAAAGAAAGAAGTCGTCAATAGGTTGTGTGACGAGCTCCGGGAAGGGAGTAAGCTAATGTTGCTTGCAGTGAGGCTCTAGGTGGAGCGAGCATCTGAAGCATATGCCTGTCATGGCCAGGGTAGGCATGACGTTGGTAGCTTGCAGAAAGACTCCGAATGAAGTCGGTTGTGAGTTATGCATGAGGGATGCATATGGTGCCATGTGATTGTATCACTATGGCGATCCCGAAGGGGACATGCCTAGGGTATGAGTGGACCCTGGTTGGTTTCATGATGAAACAGGAATTATCCTAAGGAAGGATAAGTGTGTGGTAAATGGACCTTAGCGGATGTTTGTATGAGATGAAAAATCCCTAGTAGGTCAAGATGGAATCCAAATTGGGGATAAAAGAGTTGGGCATGTGTTGATATGTGTGTGGGAGCCATTGGATTAGAAGTCCAGGTTGTGAAAGGTCAAGTGACCGTTCGTGTGAGTGATGGATGAGGGGCCAATTAAACTCTCATAGTGACACTTGGGGTCTGGTGGGACGCCTAAGGTCAGGAGATGAGAGGTGAATAGACCCTCATTGTGATGCTTGGGGTTGGAATGACGCCTAAGGTCACGAGACCCTTGATGGGAGACGCGGAGGTCACCCAATGAAGGTATGAGCGGTGTGTTGGCCGAAGGTAGTGAATTGTGGTAATAGGATATCCATGGGCTATAAGCGCACAGGAAATGCCAGCTTTGGATACCGAGCGGGCAGGGGCATGGTGAGCAATGTGGAGGCCCCAAAATTTTAGTTCCAAGTCATGGAAACCCGAGCGAGGCAGGCGGGAAGGCCAGGCCGGGCATAGTGACTGAATGCGTTCATGAGTGTGCAAGGAGAGACGAGAGGTCGCAATTTACCTGGAGAGTAATGGTAGGTGCTCTATGGCTATAGGTATGGAGCTTGAGGTAAGCTCAGGTAGTCGATCATGGAATGAGAGATCGTTGGCAGTCAAGCTCTAGGATGAGATGGGTGGCAAAATGAATCATGATGGATTTGGATCCATTGTTTTGGGAAGTTGGAACTTTCCCATGTTGGTTGGAAGCCGTGAGGTATGATCTTATGGAGTAAGATCATGAGGCCTCAAAAATTGGAGTGGTTTGTGATTCTCATAGGTAGTAAGAGATGTAGAGTCTTGAGGAGCGAAACTCATGGAGTGAGTTTGGGGTTATCAAGGTAAAGATAACCATGTAAGATGGCTTTGGTAAGATGGTGGTGGAACTATCGTAGCTCAGGGAGGCTTTAAGTAGCTTTGATGCTATGGGTACAAGGCTCGATGTGACAGATCTGATGTTATGGACCGTGTGGCAGAGGACTAATGAGTTGGCTCACATTGAGGGCAAGTAGCCCATGGGCCTGAGCAATTTAGTGAACTGCAGGTGACGGTCAGATGCTAAAGATCTGAAGCAGCACCTTAAGAAATTTAGTCAGGTGAGACCGAGAATCTCCTGGAATAGATAGGACATCTAAAGTAGTCTTAAGGAGGAATCGCGAAACGCGGTAATGATCCGATAGATTTGTTGCCGAGTAGGACGCCTGGTAAGGATAGTGGCTACGAGCGTGGTGGGGTAGCCATGTCGGGTTCGATATCAGAGGTTAAACTGGAAGACTGAAAGTCACACTATGGGGTGCGAAGAAGATCGGAGTGGGACCTGAGCCAGGCTATTGGAAACTGTTGTTGGGCCAGTGTAAGGGAGCAACACGGTAATAATGATTTGGTGTTGACTCTCTGAAGCACAGGGTAACACGATGGGGAACTAGTGTTGGGCCAGTGTATGGGAGTGACATATGATTGGGTGTTGACTATCTGAAGCACAGCGCAACACAATGGGGAACCAGTGTTGGGCCAGTGTATGGGAGTGATACATGATTGGGTGTTGACTCTCTGAAGCACAGGGTAACACGATGGGGAACCAATGTTGAGCCAGTGTATGGGAGTGACACGATGATGGTGACCAGGTGTTGGCTCGCCTAAAGCACAGGGCAACACAGTGATTATGTAGATGGTCAGGGACTGAAGATCTGTGAGATGCACGATATGGGTTGCGAAAGCTGTGGTCAGTTTCGCAACTCAATTGTGAGTAATAAGTGGTGTTGAGGCAGTTTAGCGAATGTTGAGGCATTATAGCATCTCAAGATGTTTGAGAAAGAAACCCAGGGAAAAGAAATGGGTCTAGCGTGGGAATAATGTTATGGTTGACGCCTATCAGTGACGGGTCTAATGCTAGGGACCACTGGATACAGACGGTTAGTCCACATGAGGGACTGCAGCCCTCTACGTGGAGTAACCCGTCTGTAGTGGAGACGATTAGACGCCGAAGACCTGGGGTATGCTGTAGGTTATGCCTAGGCCAGACCTAAGTTTCCGTAAGGGTTAAAGTATAGTGGTAGTGCCCTTTGTTATCATGGTAGCAGAAGGTTGTGAATCGAAGTGGGTGATATCTTGTGGTGTGATAACAAGATGTGTGGTGATGCTCTTTGCTAAAGGATGCTAATGTAGTTGTGGTTAATTTGATCAAAGTTAATCGGGTAAATTGGGATGATGAACCCAGTGTGATCTTGCAATAATGTATGAAGATGGGATTGATAAGTGGAGTCGGTAAATGGCTCCAGGATGTAAGGTAAGTGCCATGGAGGGCGAGACTTACAAGTTGAAAGCCAATCATGAGATGGGAATATTGAAGTGCGTGAAGGCTTCGAATAAGGGGATCTCTAATCTTGTGATGTGAGTTGTGGTAAGCTTAACGCATGGCTAAGGCACAGTTCAAAATCCGTGAAGGCTCGCAATTGCATAGTCTGGTGTTAGTGCTAGTCGTGTCGATGCGAAATGAGGAAGTATCCTCATGTAGGGGTTTTCGGTTGATAACACAGGGAAATTTCCAGGTGGTAGCACCTGATGGAAATAATAGGAGCGTGAGGCTCAAGGAATGTGATGTAAAGCCTTGTTGGTTGCCGTGTATGCCTTTAATATAAAGGTTCAGCGGGTCCTGGTGGTTAGACCAGGCGAATTTTGAAAAAGAGACCCAAGGTGATAAAAGATGGTTGGTCAGGGCAATATTGTGCCGCTTGAAAGAGTGTTACTCCGTAGTGAGGGCTGTAAATGGTAGTGTTGAAATGTGGTCAGGGTAGAACTTGAGATGTTCTCCCAAGAGAAGTTGAGTATGAGGCAACAGTATGGGATGAACTTCCTAAGGTGCTCCAACTTTATCAGGAGAGATCACCCGGGAAAAGCCAACGTAATGGTAAATGCTTGAGTAAGAAGATGAGTTCTAAGGCATTGAGTGGAAGTGTGAATTCCATATGAATGGCAGGGGTGATTTGCAAAGGATGGAGTTTATATCGAAGTGGTAGTCGATGATTGCAAGTGTAGTGCCTGGAGGAAGGTTGTGTTAGTGGTGAGCCGGGCGATCCGGTTAGAATTAATCGAGTTGCTTAGATAGAAGATGAGGGCGAATTTAAGATGTCGTCAATGGGTAAAGAGAGCTCGAAGGAAGAGCTTATGGGGAGAGATTGGTTTCCAAGAATGGTATTAAGATGATGAAATCACTTAATAGCTGTGAGTGATACAGCCAGAGGGATGCCTTAGTGTGTGGGAAATTGATGAGAATTAACCTCGTGTCTAAGGTTAATGGTTGTGAAAGGAAATCGGCTAGTGAAGCTGTTGTGGTGTTAGAGCCCATGTGGTCGCTTACCAAGTGGTGTGAGTTGTTGGTAGCAAAGTGTATAAAAAAATCGAAAGAAGCCAGAGTCTCTTAGGGAATTAGCTAACTGCTATAAGTATAGAAAGTGATATGAGGAGGCGGCCTAAGAGTAGGGTCGTGCTGGTTGCGATGACCAATGAGATTCAAGGAGCAACGAGTCTTTTGAAATGACATGGTGATGTCATTGTCGCTGGTAAGGAAAAGATGTTGTCAGGAAGGTCAAAGGTAACCATGGTGCATGGTAGGACCATGAAGCCGAGTGTGAATGGCCTATGAAGGCTGGTGCCTGTGAAATTTGAGATGCAACGACCATGGGGGGGGGGGAATTCATTGCTGTCATGGTGTTGTCCTTGTCGAAGAGGATAAGGGGAACCATTATGCATGGTTTAAGTCAGGTGTCTATTACGGATTGAGAATGAACCTGATTTAGGATGGCTGAAAGTTTCGTGCCTCTAGAGTAAGAGGCTTTGTTGAGAAATGGTGAGATTTGAAAAAGTCCCAATAAAATTGAAGATGGGTGAGTAAATTTGGCTAGAAGACCGCTACAAGAGTAGGGGTGTAACCATGTTAGCTTGTTGTGGTGTGGACCGAAGCCACGAGTCATCCTACAGGTGCGATGCAATAAATGATTGTGCAGATGGTAATGAGCCGATCACTTGTGTCACGCACTGTGGGTGATGACGAGGGTCGATTAATGGTTCCACGACCTTAAGCACAATGGTAGGATCCTTGACTCGCGGTAGGGTTTAATAGCCAAGGTAAGGCCTAGCATGGGGCATAATTGTGAAAGTTGAATTGGGTGAAGCATTGAAGGGGTTGCTCAGTGAAGAGTTCCCTGTTATGGGTATGAAACCCCTACTAGCATGCAATATCGGCCAAAAAGGAAGGCCAGAGTATTCTGTGTGCTTATGCGAAAAAAAATTGCTTGTTGGGAGAAGGTTGTGGCCCAAGAATGGTTAAGCTCGAGGTGAGATTGTAATGGTGCGTGCATCGCCAAGTTCGAGGTGGACTCGGGTAATGCACGTATGGTTGAAATGTGTAATTACCTGGCATGGTGTTGGGTATGTCGATTATGCATAATCGTATCGATAAATGAGGGTCGGCTGGTCAAGATAGAAGACCATGTATGAAATGGTCGAAGTTGGCTAGGTAGGCCAAATGGTTGCTTCCCATGTAGTGCTAGCATGGTTAGTTGATTGGTAATAAGAGATTGCCATGAGGATTGACTCAAACTATGCATGCTTGTAATAAATGGTGGTATGCCATGATAAATGGGTGTCAGAGTGTCTTGTGGGCACTAAAAGAGACATTGCGGCTAATGATCAGTACTAAGTCATTACTGGTTGGACCAGCGTAAAATCGTAGCCATATGTGATTGGTAGTGGGAAACGTTGCCGTGTGTGATCGGTGTAAAATCGTGATAGACTGATCAGTGATGCGATGTTAGTGAGAGTTTGTTCGATCAATGGATGGGAAGTGGACTGCAAAGCGATTATTAGAGGCAGAGAAAATCCATCCGGAGATGGACAGCATTGCAGTAAGCGTGACCAGCGACCAAATGTGCAGTTTGGTGGGAGGCCAAAGCGGTGTTCATTTGTTGAATGTCCTCGAGAGTCGGAGGACTAAAAGCCTAAGCGAAGCCTCGAGGTGGGTATAGCCCGAGGTAAATGTGAGGAACGGATAGGCTATGGGATTCTCGAGCACGAGAATTTGTCATGTAGCCCGAGAATATGATTATCTTGGGCGGGAAATTATGGTAAGGTGAATTTTGAGGACGAAATTCTTTTAAGGGGGATGGAATGTAACACCCAGTAATCCTAGTGTTATGAGAATGAGAAAGGAAGTAAGAAAACTTTCAAAAATACCCTTGAGAAAATGTTAGATCCTTGAAAATATTGGTGCCCTATGAGAGGGGCATTTTGGTAATTTGGATAGTAAAGTCCAATAAAAGGGTATTTTGGTGAATTGAAAATAATTCCTATGTGGAGTTAGGTGTGTAAGTGAATTAAATCCCAATTTGGTATTTATATGGAGATATATGGGATTAATAAATTCACAAAGAGTATTTTGGGAATTTTGGAATAAATTCCATAGAGGAATTTAATTATGGAAAATAGGGAAAATGGAGAATATGCAATTATTGGAGAAAATAATTAATTTTCCCTAAAATGGTGAATTATGTGATAAAGTAATTAATTTTTCCTATATTGGAAAATAAATGTGGTGATGCCACAAAGATGGAGGAGATTAGAACTTGGAAGCCAACGTGGGTGTCTTGGAGTGACACATGGCTTAAGGTGGTCCAAGTTAAAAGAGGGAATTTAATTAAATGCAAAAGAAATTCTAATTAGTCTTTCAAGCATTTAATGTAGAGTATGATTATGGAGAATTAAATAAATCCAAAGGAAAATGGGAAATTAGTCTGCCATTAATGATGGAAAATTGTGGGATTTATTAAATGGGAAAGAAATGTTTTATGTCTCTCAAATGTGATGGGTTGAAAATAGTCTCATTTAAGTAAATGAGAAATAAATGAAAAATTCAATAATCCAATGGATGAGATTTATTCTTGAAAAGAGAATGAATCCAAAGGTAGGGATTTAAAAAGAAGAAATGGCATAGATTGCCAAATATTAAGAGATGAGTGGTTGAGATTAAAGCTTTCAAAAGCACTTGGATTGTGCTTTTAATTGAAGGTTGAGATCTTCTCTTAAAAAGTGAATAAAATCCAATGGATGAGATTAATCAAGACAAAGGCACATGGATTGTGCTTTTTTGTGTGGTTGGGATTTTCTCTCAAAAAGCAAATGGAAATCAAGGGCTAAGATGAAGTCTTGAAATTGAGATTTCAAGACAAGAGTAGTATATAAAGGGAAAGAGAGCATTTGTCTCAAATTTTGCCATTTCAAAGAGAGAAAGAAAGTAAGAAAATGGAAGAAGCCTTCCAAGGAGAAGAAAAGAGAAGAAAATAAAGAAAGGGAAAGAAAATTATCAAGAAGGTAAGTATTCTTTCTTTTGGGTAGTGTAAGATCTTGTTATTTGTCTTGTTGGGGGACTTAGTTTCTCTATATTTTGTTTCAAGGGATCTCTTTAGGAGAAGTGTTGGAAGGAAGCTAGTGAGAGTTTAAAGCTTCAAAGAGAAGAATGAGGGAAGGGATGGCCCCATGGGAGGGTGGCCTTGCAATGTGTTGTAAGTATGGTTCATAAATGTGTATGTTACATTGGCATGCTCTATTGTGTTCATGAGACTTATGGCCATAGGGTAGTTTGGGAACATGGTTGGAATGGTGGGTTGATGCCTCTAACCTTGGTGGGTTGTGAGGGCAAAAAGACCTAGCCACAATTGCATGCATTTGGCTTCATATAATCTTGTTATGTTCATATTTACTTTGCATTGCACCCTTATTGAGCTTAATAGCTCGTGAGGTTTTATCCTCACTTATAGGTTGTTAAAGCATGGGAAAAATAAAGGCAATGGTGGAATGGCATGTGGATGCATGGGATAGAAGACTCAAGACCATTATGTGGCTCATGGGAAGCTTATTCATGTGTTGTATTTTTATTTGGATGTGTTATGTGAGCAACAATAGGGTTGTGTAAGGCTCATTGTGAAATGGAAGGAAATTTTGGATGTATGTTTAAATTTCTTTTGGTTTTGTAAAAGAATGGGTTTTGGTTGGAAATGTGAAATTATTGAGATACTTTTATTAAAATAAGTTTCTAGAAAATATGGGTTAGAAGGGCCCAAGAAGAGAAAAGAAAAAAAAAAAGGGAAGCAAAGTGGCAGCAGCCGGGTGCAGCCGGGACTTGCATGTGGCCAGCAGGGGGCCACAGCGGGGGCAGCAGGCGCTGAGCCGCGCGGGCGCGCGGCGGCGCGCTAGGGAGCGTAGGGCCGCATAGGCGCACGTGGCCCGCGTAGCAGGAGCACCGCGGGGCCCCGCGTAGGCCCCAGGCGCGCCAATAAGCCCCACCGGCCAATTTTTTTTTAATTCTGAAATTTAAAGGGATTTTTCGGGCATTTTGGAGAATAATACCAAATTTTTGGAAAATTGAAAATTATGAGTTTTTCCTCCAAATTTGGTAAAATCAATGGGTTGATTGAAGTGGTGAAATTTATGGAGCCCGATAAAATTCTTGGATGAAAGAAGAATTTAAAATAAATAGGAAAATGGCGATTGGGCGTCTGAATGAGATTTCTTTTTAGTCGAGTGCGGTGTGGTTTAAGCCCAATTCTGCTAGTGAATCCTGGGGTTGAGGGAAGGGAAAGACGAGCTTAGTTCCCACCTAGGGCGTTTTGTGTTGAAACCTAGTCCGCCCTTCGCCAAAGGTTGGGCAGGTGGGCAATTCAGGTAATTGTTCACGAGTGGCACCCGTAAGTGGGAACAGGGCGTCACAGTTTGGTATCAGAGCGTGGTTAGAGCATCAAATGGAGGATGCATGGAGAAATGTGGTTGAAGGTTGATCGGAAGGCCTTGGAAGTATAACCACAAGTGACCGAGGACCCTAGGAGATGGGTCGAGGCATTGAGGTCTATGGTGATGGGAATGGAGTGCTCGTATATTCCTACTATAAGAAGGGGAAAATATCATGATTTAGGCAGGTGGGCAATTTAGGTAATTGTTCACGAGTGGCACCCCTAAGTGGGAACGGGGCGTCACACACAAGCCCGGCACAGAACCCTAAGCAGAATCTTGAAGCCTTCGACAAGATAATCCTAATGTTGTTCCATCAATTGCCCTTAGGAAATTACGGCTACACTATCAGGGCGACATCCCAATCTCATGCACGTATATCAATATGCCAATAATATCGTGCCATGCAAATCACGACTTTCCATGCAATATGACAAAATGATCATAACTTCATAAATATCATGCATATATAAGTAACAATATCATACATATAAGTTCTTGGGATAAAACCACTCACCTTTAGCATGAAGTTCAGAATACCTCAAAAATGCGAATCACCTCAATTTGCGTGTCAAACCTCAAAAGTTGCACAAATCACTATTCCTTGAGCACAATAATCCTATACATCCTATTCATTCACAAAATATCTCAATACCTTAATATTTTAATATTTTTCTTCATTTTCTCCCATTTTCCCTTCTAAAAATACAAATAAATACCTTCGAGACTATTTTTTCCAATCTTTTTCCACAACAAATCATTAAATTCTAAGAACATCAAAGGAAAATTCCAAAACTTACCTCAAAGCTTCGTTTGCACACAAAAAGAGGCTGGACGTTGCGAAAATCGAGAAATTGAAAAGCCAAACACCAAATCTTTTTGCACAAACACCTAGATCACATTTTTCTAGGATTCTTGGTATTTTTTCCACGATTTTTTAAGTCCGGACGAGCCCTCACGTGCTGGCGCGTGAGATCTGCGTGTGCAGCTCACGCGCATCTTCTTCTCAGGCTATTTCTTCGCCGTCGACCTCCTGCAACAAGCCCCGATGCTAGTTTTGACTCCACCATCTTGAAGCACTCATTGAGTCGATCACTATGGCACCATTTTGTGGCTGAAATACATGTCTGAACCGGCTCAAATGGCCAATAAACAGACAGATTTGAAGCTCATGTTTTCCGACCAGCATTCGAAACCCATTCAAATGACCACCAAAACTCACCAAATTTTTCAAAAAGCTTCCTCAACTAGTAGGTAACAAAAGCCCTATGGTTTAATGACTCAATTTGTTCAAAATTGCAGTAGATTTGAAGCTCCAATCTCCTCCAGATTTGGCCACTATGAACGCCTATTTATAGGCTATTTCGAGCCTTCAAAAGCCCTTTCTTGGATCCTTAAAGCATCCAACTACCTCAGATCGCCTTAAAGCATCTACCTACCTCAGATCGCCTTGGAAATGACCTCACCCAACCAAAATCGCAACTTTGCAGGTGTTGACAAAGCAACCAGATTTCTTGTCAGATTTTTATTGAAATCCGACCACCCTAGTGGTTATTGTCGGCCCAACCTTTAGCCAAAAGCTTCCCTCGACCATTCCTCATGCAACCCCGTGGCCGATTTCAACGGTCGTCGACTAGCAAGGCTGCTGGTCTGTAACGCCCCATTTTTCGGGCACGCTATTACTTGGGACAATTCTAGGATAATAAATTCTTTTTTCTATTTAAAACTATGACTAAACCATATCATTGCTCTTATCCATCCCAAAATTTCCATACATTTATCATACATAACATAAGTTCTTACATTAAGGGGACATAAAATTCTCAACATGACTTAATACATAACATAAGTTCTCAACTAACAATAACCCTAAATAGAGTTCTACATCATCATTCCTCAAAATATTTAGAATTCGAAGTCGTAGAACTTAAATACATGAGCTACATAACATACATTCAACTCATCATGCACTTTGTTAAGTGACATTTCATGCCTCACTCATCCTCGTTTCTGCTACAATCTCTATCTGGAACGTTTGAATATTTCAGGGGAAAAGCCCAAATTAACTGATGAATTATCTAACTAAGGGAACAAAACATTTAATGCTTATGTATGTATGCAATGCACATAATGTAACGCCCCACTTTTCCAAATACCATTATGATATCAAATACAAGCTAACTTCACCTACAGGCGTTATGGAAACCCTTACCAACGGAAGCATTGGATCGAACCTACAAGCTTAACCAAAGCTAAATAAAATGGGTTTCCACTAGATTTCATTACCAGGTACAAGAAATGTAAAAGACTCTTAACACTCTGGAAAGACACAACTTATTAATGTAGTACAACTGTAGGGCATCCTTTTATTACAAACTTTGAGTACCCTAACTGCTATTCACAATATATTACTTCGGTTACAGGGGTACATAATGAATCCAAGATCCCAAAGCTAGTGAAGCTCCACCTCCTTGCTCACGCTTTAACCTGGAACCTGTAACGCTTGACACTTCTAACAAAGCTGGGACGATGAATGCCCCAGGGGTAAGAAACACCCAAGTTAGATAATGATATCTAAGTGAGTGGTAAGAAAGAAAGAAACAGTGCATGCAAGAGCAATATGCAGTTATGCCAGGAAACAAGCAGAATTAAGTATAAACCTTCCAAGACCATATCAAAATAAAACCTCCCCGAGTCACTATCATCCCTTCCAGCACTTATGTCAAACCTCACAGCCTCACCTCCAAGCTAAGCCCCACCTCTAGGCATGTGGTTGTGGTCCAATCCCTCAGCCCCACCTCTAGGCACGGCCCCACCTCTAGGCACGGGATTACGAGCCACCACTATGCCCGTTGGCACTTGTGTGAAACATCTCAGCCCCACCTGCAGGCACGGGATCGTGGTCCAACCCCTCAGCCCCACCTCTAGGCACGGCCCCACCTCTGGGCATGGGATTACTACCCCGATCCTCATGATGTTCCCAACAAGCAGCCAACAAGTTCCCGATCCACCAATAGCAACCATCACCAAACAACATGTTGAAGACAAAGCAGAAGGAATATGTACAACTAAGGAATATCAAGTAGGCACGACCTGTAGGCACGGTGCACAAACCAAGGAAAATACAATTTGCAATCCATAAGCTACGAGCAAGAGTAGTCATGTTTAATCCCATCGACGAACCACAACAACAAACTCCATGATCAAGCAAAATAGGAAAGAAATGCTCGAAAATAGGAAAACATGAGATGTAAGCAACAACCATCCACAAGTGGAAACCAAGAGTGATCAATAGGAATCAAGGAGCATGCATAAGAACCTCTCACAAATGAAACCAAGAATGATTTAGAGGAAGCATGCATGAGAATCACTCACAAATGGAACTAAGATGGATCAATAGGAAGCATGCACAATAACCACTCACAAATGGAACTAAGATGGATCAATAGGAAGCATGCACAAGAACCACTCACCTTGATCGTTTTCCCTTCGATAGCACGGTTTACAGCCCGATTTCTTGCACTAGGGGCTGTTTCTGCAGAAATCATGGATTTAAGTAAACCAAACCTTGAATATTTTATACAGGGTTGTAGGTAATTAAAATAGGAGAACAACGGTAAAAATTGCAGGCTAAACAGAGATCGGATGAGCCCTCACGGGCCCCCGGAAGGGTGGCCACGCGCTACCCCTTCTCTATTTTGCAACCCAAAATTAAAACGGCCATAACTCTTTCATTTTAACTCCGATTTGACTTCCGTTTGAACCTACGAACTCCCCTTTTAGTGTACTACGACCCTACAAAAAGAACAGTGACTTACCTTTTAGCTTTCTTTTCCGTTTTTGGTGATTTCCAATCTGGTCTCTCTTTCCTTCCTTCTTTGCTTTTTCTTTTCTTTTTTCTTTCACTTGCTTTCTTTCCTTTCTCCTTTGCTTCTCGTGGCCCTTCCTCCTCCCGTTTATATAGCCTTTAAATGTCCAAATCCTCAAGATTTTACTTGGCCACCAAGTTGCTCATTTTCCACCCAAATAATCATCACAACTTTGGAATTTTGCAATCTTCTCAAGCAAGCCTTCATTTCTTCCATTCCTAAGCTTCCAAGTACACCTTCACGTGGCCTTCAAGATAAGCTCCATCTTCTCCTTCCTTTGCAAGCCAATTCATGTCTTACAAGTTAAGTCTCTCAAGTCAAGTCTCCCAAGTTAAGTCTCCCAAGTTAAGACTTTTAATCATTATAACCAATCTTCCTATTCAAGCTTCTCCTTTCTTCCAATCTCATTTCTCCATTTGCCCTTTACGTGACCCTTTATTCAACCCATCTTATCCTTATCTTTTAGCAAGCCAATAACATGCTTCCAACTCCATTTACTTTTGAATTAAGAAATTAAGGTAATCATGGTTTAAGACTTTTGAATACAATTATCCAATATAATCTTTCCACCTCAAGGCTTCTCCCACAAGCCTTTATTATGACCATAAGTCTTCCAATGAAAGTTTACCAACTCAAAGCTTTCCTAACAAGATTTTATCATGACATTCATTTGGAGACGTTATCCTTTACCAACTCAAGGCTTCTCAAACAAGCCTTTATTATTCTTTATTTTGCATTTAAGTCCTTAAAACCATTTCCATTTACACTTAAGCCTAAAACTTCCATTAAAACACTTTATGGCATCATTCAACCTTTATATTAAATTTTGGGGTATTACATCCTCCCCCCCTTAAAATAAATTTCGTCCCCGAAATTTTCCCCTTATTCCTCAATATCATGGTGTCTCCATAATACCCTAAGAAATATTATTTTACTCCTCAAAACTCACTTCGAGGTCGATGATTTATTTGACCTTGCGTGCCTCGATCAATATGGTTTGCCATAACTCTTGGCCTAAGGCACAAAATTCGAATAAAAATCATAGCATTCTCCCCAAAAGTCGAATACCAGGGTTTGACCCATTTCCAATTGTTAACTCATGACCATCCTTCGAGTCTTCTAAAATAGCTTGCCAAGTTTGTTCATCAGATGAGAGTGAATCGCCAGGCTAGCGACGTAAATAGATGTTTCATCAGGAACCACATTCAATGCCACAGGCTAAAAAAGCCTCCACCAGTCCCCACTCTCGGGTCATTAGAACAGGCCTATTCCCGCATCAGCCACCACGTTCACCTAGAACAGGCTATAAGAGCGGACTCACTGGCCACCACATTCACTCCCCCCGAGATGGTACTGGATTACATAACCACACCCCTTTGGAAACTCTATCCACCGTCACTATCCCGCATTCAAACCCCTCTGAAAGAACAGGCTCCTCAAGCAATCATGAAGACCTCGAACTTTTCATATAGATAGCACTGCCAAAGCATTCCCACTACTACATCAACATCTGTGCTTGGGCCAGATTCAGATCAGAGCCAATTGCTCACAATAGCTGGGGTGTATAATAATTCGCACACTAAACCGAAGGTCAAGTCAATAACCAGAATAAATCTCCCTTCCCAAGGCCAAATCCAGGGAACACACATATCCCCATGCTTGCTATCCTGGGAAACACACTTTCCTAAGCATGCCCATATCACACACATGCCTACACTGGGAAGCATTCCACCCATGGTTATGACCTACCCCGACCCATGTATGCAATCACAGTTCCACCACCCCTTTCCCAAACCTCAAGCCCGCTAGCACACGATGTAGTAGTCATGACTCCTGGTACCCTCGCTGACTTACTTTCAAACTCATAAGGGTTAATCAACTCAAATGGCATTATTAAAATTTCATAATGTCCACCATAGGTCTCCTGAAAAGGACAAACTAAACCCTTTAGACAATCTCGGGCTAGCAGTCACCCCTTTCCTCAAGTATAACACTCTTTGGCCTCCCGTTTGGCCCCCAGCCAGGTTTCCAAACTTGTAAGGTTTTCCAAAATAAAAGAACTGGGATAGTTACCCTTTGGTTTGAAGTTTTCTTCCTCAGTTTCCCAGGCCATGTCTTGTCCCAAGCCTCGGGCGCTTCCTGCCTGGAACAGTCATACTCAAAATCATATGATCAATACTCAAACCTCATTAGTAAAATAATTCCAGAAACATTCAAGTTCATAACCTCAATCCAAACAATTTCACGAGCACTTGCTATCTAAAGTCCTCAAAATTTTGAAGCCATCAGATACTTGCAAAACATTTCCAACGAACCATGAATCAAACGTCCTCAATGTCTAGTTAGTCTCCCCAATGGTCTCCAACTGTCCACAATCAACTAGTGAATCGTAGCCCAAGAACCATAGGATTTCTAGGATTCTTCACGAGTCTATTTGACCGTCAATCCTAGGTTATCATCACTCAAATATCCTCAAGATTGATATAAGAATTACTAGACTTACCTCAAGTCCGTAATCATAGGTCCCGAATTCCAAAATTCCTAGAATCCTCCAGATTCCAGATTTATCAAGTTCCTGCAAAATAGTCGTTACACAGGATTCTAACGAACCACATATATATGTATCTCCAAGACTCAATAGATCCCCTAAATACTTATTATCAAAACTCCTCGAAGTAATAGGAACAGTGGAGCATTCTCCAATGGTCATTGCCAAACTCCTGCAACACATAATCATTAATACGAGACTCTAGCAAACCATAAATAAAAATGTCTCCTGATCCCTCATCTCCTCAAGGTTCTCATTACCGGCTAGCTCAAAATGGTTTGGGTCCCATGCGGTTGCCTAAGACATAACCTATCCACATATCGTTCCAGACTTTAGATTATCGCGTGTCTCCCTTACGCGTACCATTTCAATCAAATCATCATGATCATATAACAACCATCCATCTTTGATCTTTTGTCTGACCCAATCACTTAACAAGGCTAGTATCCTCAAATCACTTAGCATTTAAGAAAACCTCAACCATCAAATTTCTAGAAAATGGTTAAACAGATTCCATGAAGCCTTATCCAATTTTCCCTAAAATCCAATGAGTCACCCAAAATAATAGCAAAAGGGGGTTCAGTCCATCACACAATTAGAGTACTTACTTGTATCACATCCCCAACTTACATACTCATTAGATTCTGCCAACGACCGTCTAGGCCTCAAATGGTTCCATGGCCTACCTTATCATCAAAGTTCAAAGATTAATAACATCAAATATATACCATAACGTTTCATAGCACCATTTCATCTTCCAAGATCCTCAAAGGTAAGCCATGTAACTCAACCTATTACCAAGGAATCCCAAAGGTTAGTATCACTCGGTAACTATCATGTCTCCTATCGTTGCTTATCCCACATAGACTAAGCAACAACCCATCACACCCATTAAATCTTCAAATTGGCACAGGGTCCCATGGACCAATATTAACAAATCTCCCAAAGTACAAAATAATTAGACCATCAGATAAAATAGGATACTTACTTGCATTTCATTCCAACTTACTCACTCACCGAGTTACCTCGATCAACGTGTAACCTATCTTGTTACCAAAACTCAAGATTAGTAAAACCAACATAACACCAAGCATACCTCAAGATACCACATACCACTATTGTGATTACCAAGAATATCCTCCAGTAACACGTAACCTATCCTGCCATCAAGGCTCCTCAATGGTTAGTAACATTTGTCAACCTCATAATCATGATATACTATCCGTTTCAGTTATACATAGACCATTTCCATATGTGTACATACACATAATCCTCAGTCTCGTAAAAATAGAAATAACAATCATTCTTCGGGTTCATCTACGAGTCCCATCATGCCCTCTAACTAAAGTACCCAAAATATTAGACATATCAATCTAGATCAAGACCATACTCAATATTAAACCCAAACCTGAATCCAACCCATTTTGTACATACGTTTCTTACTCTCGCAAAAATCATTCCTCTTCGGTTTCAAATCCACTCCTGCCGTAGATCAAAACATCCTCAAGGTTAGTTAGCTCAAATCTTAAATCAAAATCACAAATTCTAGCTCTGATACCAACTGTAACGCCCCACTTTTTCAAATACCATTATGATATCAAATACAAGCTAACTTCACCTACAGGCGTTATGGAAACCCTTACCAACGGAAGCATTGGATCGAACCTGCGAGCTTAACCAAAGCTAAATAAAATGGGTTTCCACTAGATTTCATTACCAGGTACAAGAAATGTAAAAGACTCTTAACACTCTGGAAAGACACAACTTATTAATGTAGTACAACTGTAGGGCATCCTTTTATTACAAACTTTGAGTACCCTAACTGCTATTCACAATATATTACTTCGGTTACAGGGGTACATAATGAATCCAAGATCCCAAAGCTAGTGAAGCTCCACCTCCTTGCTCACGCTTTAACCTGGAACTTGTAACGCTTGACACTTCTGACAAAGCTGGGACGATGAATGCCCCAGGGGTAAGAAACACCCAAGTTAGATAATGATATCTAAGTGAGTGGTAAGAAAGAAAGAAACAGTGCATGCAAGAGCAATATGCAGTTATGCCAGGAAACAAGCAGAATTAAGTATAAACCTTCCAAGACCATATCAAAATAAAACCTCCTCGAGTCACCATCATCCCTTCCAGCACTTATGTCAAACCTCACAGCCTCACCTCCAAGCTAAGCCCCACCTCTAGGCATGTGGTTGTGGTCCAATCCCTCAGCCCCACCTCTAGGCACGGCCCCACCTCTAGGCACGGGATTACGAGCCACCACTATGCCCGTTGGCACTTGTGTGAAACATCTCAACCCCACCTGCAGGCACGGGATCGTGGTCCAACCCCTCAGCCCCACCTCTAGGCATGGCCCCACCTCTGGGCATGGGATTACCACCCCGATCCTCGTGATGTTCCCAACAAGCAGCAAACAAGTTCCCGATCCACCAATAGCAACCATCACCAAACAACATGTTGAAGACAAAGCAGAAGGAATATGTACAACTAAGGAATATCAAGTAGGCACGGCCTCACCTGTAGGCACGGTGCACAAACCAAGGAAAATACAATTTGCAATCCATAAGCTACGAGCAAGAGTAGTCATGTTTAATCCCATCGACGAACCACAACAACAAACTCCGTGATCAAGCAAAATAGGAAAGAAATGCTCGAAAATAGGGAAACATGAGATGTAAGCAACAACCATCCACAAGTGGAAACCAAGAGTGATCAATAGGAATCAAGGAGCATGCATAAGAACCTCTCACAAATGAAACCAAGAATGATTTAGAAGAAGCATGCATGAGAATCACTCACAAATGGAACTAAGATGGATCAATAGGAAGCATGCACAATAACCACTCACAAATGGAACTAAGATGGATCAATAGGAAGCATGCACAAGAACCACTCACCTTGATCGTTTTCCCTTCGATAGCACGGTTTACAGCCCGGTTTCTTGCACTAGGGGCTGTTTCTGCAGAAATCATGGATTTAAGTAAACAAAACCTTGAATATTTTATACAGGGTTGTAGGTAATTAAAATAGGAGAACAACGGTAAAAATTTCAGGCTAAACGGAGGTCAGATGAGCCCTCATGGGCCCCCGAAAGGGTGGCCACGCGCTACCCCTTCTCTATTTTGCAACCCAAAATTAAAACGACCATAACTCTTTCATTTTAACTCCGATTTGACTTCCGTTTGAACCTACGAACTCCCCTTTTAGTGTACTACGACCCTACAAAAAGAACAGTGACTTACCTTTTAGCTTTCTTTTCCGTTTTTGGTGATTTCCAATCTGGTCTCTCTTTCCTTCCTTCTTTGCTTTTTCTTTTCTTTTTTCTTGCACTTGCTTTCTTTCCTTTCTCCTTTGCTTCTCGTGGCCCTTCCTCCTCCCCTTTATATAGCCTTTAAATGTCCAAATCCTCAAGATTTTACTTGGCCACCAAGTTGCTCATTTTCCACCCAAATAATCATCACAACTTTGGAATTTTGCAATCTTCTCAAGCAAGCCTTCATTTCTTCCAATCATAAGCTTCCAAGTACACCTTCACGTGGCCTTCAAGATAAGCTCCATCTTCTCCTTCCTTTGCAAGCCAATTCAAGTCTTACAAGTTAAGTCTCTCAAGTCAAGTCTCCCAAGTTAAGTCTCCCAAGTTAAGACTTTTAATCATTATAACCAATCTTCCTATTCAAGCTTCTCCTTTCTTCCAATCTCATTTCTCCATTTGCCCTTTACGTGACCCTTTATTCAACCCATCTTATCCTTATCTTTTAGCAAGCCAATAACATGCTTCCAACTCCATTTACTTTTGAATTAAGAAATTAAGGTAATCATGGTTTAAGACTTTTGAATACAATTATCCAATATAATCTTTCCACCTCAAGGCTTCTCCCACAAGCCTTTATTATGACCATAAGTCTTCCAATGAAATTTTACCAACTCAAAGCTTTCCTAACAAGATTTTATCATGACATTCATTTGGAGTCGTTATCCTTTACCTACTCAAGGCTTCTCAAACAAGCCTTTATTATCCTTTATTTTGCATTTAAGTCCTTAAAACCATTTCCATTTACACTTAAGCCTAAAACTTCCATTAAAACACTTTATGGCATCATCCAACCTTTATATTAAATTTTGGGGTATTACACATAACATCATAACTCTCATGTTTGGGTCGACTGCAACTTAAGATTACCCGCCATTTTTTTAGTCTCCCTGCCAGACTAGGGTGTATGGGTGCATCATTGGCAAAGCAATAGCACCAGTACTGATAAGGGTCAATATTTCCTATATCCTAATGAAATATATACCTATTTTGGCTTTATATTTATGCTTAAAGTAAATAATTATTCGTATTACATATTATTTCAGGATAAAGCAAGGAAGTTGGCTTCTACAATTAATTAGGGGCATAATTGAAGACATTGGATTACCCATTTTTTATTGCTCAAATTCAAAGGCCAATTATGAAGTCTAGAGGATGTTTCAAGTGCACTTGGCCCAACTATCAAATGGAATCCAACCAAAGGCCCAAGACCAATCAAAGGCCTAACAAAGCCCAATTTGTAGAAGACTTTTCTTTGTTTTGTTTTTTTTTTTTTTATAAGTGATTTACCACCTAAAGTCTTTTGTATTCTTATGAGTAGTCCACCACCTGAAGTCTTTGGTATTTTTTGTCTTTTACCTAATTTTCTTCCTTTAGTGAGGTGAATGTTTTGTGAGTGCCCATTAGATATAATTATGTTTAGTTGAATAATTGTGTGGTTTGTATTGCATCTTGTGGGTTATAAATAGCTCACTTTGGTGCATTTGTGAGGAGGTGGTTATTAGTTGAATCAAAGTTTAGTTTTTTTCTTAGAGTTTCTCTTAGAGAATTGCTCTTATTCTCTCTCTTGTTTTCTCTTGTAATCTTACTTCCTTTCTTTCTTTTTTCAAATTCTTATGCCATTTATTGTTACTTTATTATCCACCGCCTAAATGGCCAGTTAATTTCTACCTTTAAATTTCTGCAATTTTAATTCCTGTCATTTAAATTATCCACTGCCTAAATGGGCGGTTAGTTTCTGCTATTTTAATTCCTATCAATTAAATTCTGTCATTTAAATTACGTCATTTAAATTCCTGTCAATTAATTTTTAAATGGGAATGAGTAGCTAAATCTAATCTTGGGTTAAGGCGAGGACAGTGTCCAATGTTCTTGAATCTCAAGATAAGCCAAACCTCGATGAATGCAAGATCTATTTGAGTTAAACTCGAGTTGAGAGTGTAAATGGTTTTGTGAGTTTGGATTGGGTCATCATCCTAACTTAGAACTCTCATGCCATGTATGAGAGTTGCTAGAATTGGAGATGAGATATACCCAAGCTCAGACGATCAAATCATAGTCTGTAGTATAATACAATTTACAGTGACATCTTAACCTAGAACCCTCATATCATGTATGAGGGTTACTTAGCTGAGAATCATTCGTATCTTGAATTATAACTACCAAATGATCCTCTGTTTATTTCAGATTAATGTTGCTGTTTAAATTGCTATAAGAGATTTATTAGGCATTGGTTCTGAACTCGCCTCAACCCAAGACCTTTTTAATATTCCAAAAAACCTTTTCACAATCAAGAAAACTTAGCTCTCTTTGGATAAATCAACCCGAATGAACAATTCTTTTGTTAAATAAACCTCCTAGTGAATCAACCCGGACTTGTTCGGAATTTATATTTGTGCTACAACTACACTCACACACTAGTGAGTTTAAACCTCCTCACCATTTCAACACTGAACATCCAAACTGATTAAGGCTATCTAAATTGTAGGGTGAGGAGTGCAGCCAAATTTTGGCGCCGTTGCTAGGGAGGTGCAACAGAAGAAAAAACTCACTCCACCGGTAACTTTGTTCTTAATATTGTTTTTTCTTAACTGTTTGCATATTATTCAAATTGTATGAGACTTAGATCTGGTAGAATCTTAAGCCATCAAACTGAGTCAAACCATTCTATAGATTCTTTATCAAAGACTGAAATATCACTTTTACAATCCATAATGTCTCAACAAAATGAAAACCTATCTGCTCATGGGAGTGATCATGGAGAACATGATCCCTTGGATGGTGATGAGATTAAATCCCTCAGGGATTATTTGCACCCTCCAAGGAAAACCACTCCCTCTTGCATAATCCTACCAATAAACCATCATCGATTTGTCCTTAAACCAGGTACCATACAAATGCTCCCCACATTTCATGGTATGGATTCTGAAAATCCATATACACACATGAGGGATTTTGAAGAGGTATGTGGTACCTGTGGGGATCAAAATATACATGAGGACACTGTTAGACTAAAGCTCTTCCCATTCTCACTCAAGGATAAAGAAAAAATGTGGTTAGGGACTCTAAAGCCTAGATCAATAGGAACTTGGAGGGAGATGCAAACAAAATTTCTAAAAAAATACTTCCCAGCTAATAGAGAACAGCATCACTCCAAAGGCAAATGATAAATTTCGTCTGTAAACCAAATGAAACATTTGCTCAAACTTGGGAACGTTTCAAGGACCTCTTGCATTCTTGCCCACACCATGTCTTTGAGCAATGGCGGGTAGTTAGTTTCTTCTTTAATGCCTTAACTCCTAATTTGAAAATGTTGGTGTCCACCATGTGTAATGGTGATTTTTATGAAAAAACTCCTGAAGAGGTTGTTGCATACTTTGACCATGTAGCTAAAAACTCTAGAAATTGGGAAGTTGGGCCATTAACCATGGGAGATTTGAGAGACCAATACAATCCACAACCAAAGGGAAAACTCCAATTAAATGAAACTGATGACATCAGTGCTAGATTAGCTCTATTGACAAAGAAAATGGAAGAATTGGAGATGAAAAAAATGAAGGCTGTCAATGAGGTAGAGGTGCATTGTGTAGTGTGTGAAGCCAATAGCCATAGAACAGAGGAGTGTCCAACTCTCTCTGCTTTCAAAGAAGTGCTGTATGGCCAAACTTCAAACTCACAACTAAGGCAAACAGAGGGTAGGATATACCAAAACCAGAACCAGGGTGGAAATTATCAAGGGTACAACCCAAACTCAAACACCTACCATCCAAATTCTAGGAACCACCCAAATTTCTCTTGGAGAAATGACTCAGCACCTCAGCCACACCAACCATTTCCCTCACAACCACAGCCACAACCTCAGCCACAGCCCTACCAGCCTAACCAAGGACCATCTAGCTCATATCAGCCACCGCATAAGAGATCCCTAGAGGATACTCTACAACAATTTATGCAAGGGCAGATGGGGAACAATGCTCAGGTAGCAAAATTCCAAGAGCAAACAAATAGGGCAATTGAAGATATGAGGAGTCAGCTAACCAAGCTAACTCAAACTTTGACTGTGAGAGAACCTGGGAAATTCCCTTCTCAACCAAATCCCAACCCCGTGAGGTAAACAAATCAACTAGAATCATCAAATAGTGGGAACAATAATCATGAGCAGGTGCAAACAGTCATTGTCCTTAGGAATGGAAAAATAATTGACAAACCAGATGATCCTAGGACAAGCCAACCTAATGCACAAGAAGAAGAACAAAATGAAAATATAAAAAATGACAATGCTCCATCTTTGGAGGAAAAACTTGAAAACAAAAAAAAGGAAGGTAAAGAAAAAAATAAGATGGAAGAATTCAAGAGCAACCCAGCACCACCATTCCCTCAAAGACTTACTCAAACAAAGAAGGAAAAACAAAATGCTGATATTTATGAAGTGTTCAAGCAGGTGAGGATTAACATTCCTCTCCTTGATGCAATCAAACAGACACCATCTTATGCAAAATTCTTAAAAGACTTGTGTACTGTTAAAAGAAAGATCAACATCCAGGAGAAAGCATTCTTAACAGAATAGGTGAGTTCCATCCTGCAACTTAAAACACCTCCTAAGTACAAAGACCCTGGTAGCCCAACCATTTCTTGCTTAATTGGAAGCCGGAGGGTGGACCAAGCACTCTTAGATCTAGGAGCAAGTGTCAACTTGCTTCCTTATAGTGTATATCAACAACTGGGCTTAGGAGAACTCAAGCTAACAAGAGTTACCCTACAGCTTGCTGACAGGTCAATCAAAGTCCTTAGGGGGATAGTGGAGGATGTATTAGTGCAGGTGGACAAATTTTACTTCCCTGTTGATTTTATAGTCTTGGACACACAACCCCATCAAGGCCCTCAACCCCCTGTTCCAGTCATTCTTGGTAGACCATTCCTAGCAACTTCAAATGCCATGTGTATCCCTAAATGCCATGGGTTGAGGCGAGTTTAGAACCAATGCCTAATAAATCTCTTATAGCAATTTAAACAGCAACATTAATCTGAAATAAACAGAGGATCGTTTGGTAGTTATAATTCAAGATACGAATGATTCTCAGCTAAGCAACCCTCATACATGATATAAGGGTTCTAGGTTAAGATGTCACTATAAATTGTATTATACTATAGACTATGATTTGATCGTCTGAGCTTGGGTATATCTCATCTCCAATTCTAGCAACTCTCATACATGGCATGAGAGTTTTAAGTTAGGATGATGACCCAATCCAAACTCACAAAACCATTTACACACTCAACTCGAGTTTAACTCAGATAGATCTTGCATTCATCGAGGTTTGGCTTATCTTGAGATTCAAGAACATTGGACACTGTCCTCGCCTTAACCCAAGATTAGATTTAGCTACTCATTCTCATTTAAAAATTAATTGACAGGAATTTAAATGACGTAATTTAAATGACAGAATTTAATTGACAGGAATTAAAATAGCAGAAACTAACCGGTCATTTAGGTGGTGGATAATTTAAATGCCTAAATGGCCGGTTAATTTCTGCAATTTTAATTCTTGTCATTTAAATTATCCACCACCTAAATGACCGGTTAGTTTCTGCTATTTTAATTCCTGTCAATTAAATTCTATCATTTAAATTACGTCATTTAAATTCCTGTCAATTAATTTTTAAATGAGAATGAGTAGCTAAATCTAATGTTGGGTTAAGGCGAGGACAGTGTCCAATGTTCTTGAATCTCAAGATAAGCCAAATCTCGATGAATGCAAGATCTATCTGACTTAAACTCGAGTTGAGTGTGTAAATGGTTTTGTGAGTTTGGATTGGGTCATCATCCTAACTTAGAACTCTCATGCCATGTATGAGAGTTGCTAGAATTGGAGATGAGATATACCCAAGCTCAGACGATCAAATCATAGTCTGTAGTATAATACAATTTATAGTGACATCTTAACCTAGAACCCTTATATCATGTATGAGGGTTGCTTAGCTGAGAATCATTCGTATCTTAAATTATAACTACCAAACGATCATCTGTTTATTTCAGATTAATGTTGCTGTTTAAATTGCTATAAGAGATTTATTAGGCATTGGTTTTGAACTCGCCTCAACCCAAGACCTTTTTAATATTCCAAAAAATCTTTTCACAATCAAGAAAACTTAACTCTCTTTGGATAAATCAACCCGAATGAACAATTCTTTTGTTAAATAAACCTCCCAGTGAATCGACCCGGACTTATCCGGAATTTATATTTGTGCTACAACTACACTCACACCCTGGTGAGTTTAAACCTCCTCACTATTTCAACACTGAACATCCAAACTGATTAAGGCTATCTAAATTGTAGGGTGAGGAGTGTAGCCAAGTACCTAATCCCAAACCCATGCAACGTATGATCGTGAATCTCATCATACTCATATGCATATTTCATAATTCAAAACATGTAAATGCAATCTACATGACATAGTCACAACAAGGTATAACAACATGATAAGATCATAAAACTAATCTAGTTGGAAAGTACCACTTACCTTCTCAATCTTTTCGGGCTACCTTGATATGTGCCTAGCCTCTAAATACGTGCATCACCTCGATTTACGTGCTAATCTCAAAATTCGCACAAGTCACTTCAACTTAAGCCTCAAAGCACTCTGATCATCATATTTATTAAATAAGTATTAAAACTTATTTTTCCATAATTCTTGCATTTTCTTTCTATTTTCTTCCATTTTCCCTTCTAAAAATTCAAATAAATACCTTCGGGTCTATTTTCTCCAATCTTTTTCCACAACAATTCATTAAAGTCTAATGACATCAAAGGAAAATTACTAGACTTACCTTAAACCCTCATTTGCATGCAAAATGAGCCTGGTCGATGCGGAAATCGAGATATCAAGAAGACTAAATCCAAATCTTCTTTCACAAACCCCCATAAAATAATTTTCTTGCTTTTTCTATAATTTTTGAAAATTTTTCGGACGACTCACGCGCCCGCATGCGCCCACACGCGCCTAAGGCGATTGGTGGCGAGTGAAGGCCAACGCGTGGCTGGCACGTGCCGGTCGTCTTCTTCGACGACGACCATGCTGGCGATGTTGGTTTCTTCCACCCCTCGAAAGCCCTCATTCAGTCGATCAACATAGTTCTTCTTGTGCCTCGAAAGGAGCTCGGGAAAGGCTCCGATTTGTCGGCCAAAGGCTCGGCCAAACCGCCCGCCCGCCCACCTCCCAACTCTGGGAAAGCCCGAAACACCATCAAACCTTTACCAAAATGCTTCTAAATTTCTAGAAAGTATCCTTAGGCTATGGGCAACAAAAGCCCCTTATTCTCCTTACCCAATTTGTTTGATAAATCCCTCGATTTGAAGCTCCATTTCTTGAAATTTTCAACTTTCATATACGCCTGTTTATAGGCATCTTCAATGCTTCAAATGCCCGATATCAGCCAACCCATGAGCCTTAGAGCATATAGCTTCCCTAGATCGACCTTCAAGCAGCCTCAACCAACAAAAAATCCCACTTGCAGGAGCACGATAAATCGGCCAGTTTTCTAGTCAGATTTTCTTTAAATCCATCCAAGTGGTCGTTGTCAGCTAAGATTTGATCCAAAGGTGTCCCCGACCATTGCTTGTGGGTTCCCCGTGGCCAATTTGGCAAATGGAATGGCTGGTCGGGCATTGTTGCTTTGGAAGTTTCTTAAAATTATACTTTGGCCCCTCAAACTTTCGCTTTCTCACTTTGGCTCATTTTTGCGAAGCCCCTCAACTTTCTATAATTGCATTTAAGACCCTCAAGTCCTAAAACATCCATCTGACCCCCGAAGATTTTGAAAAAACATCTTTTCGACCTCCCTCCGGTAATTTTAGAAAACTACACTTAGGCCCGAATCTTCGTTTTGGCCTTAAACCCTTTCGTTTCTTCCTGAAACTACTGAAGGGTTGTTACTTATGAAAAATCGAAACTCCCTCAAGCTTCCGTTGACTTCTCGAAAGTCGCCTATAACAATTCAGTTTTGCAACCTAAATGACAACTACATTTTAGCTATACCAAAAATCGTTCCAAATCTAATTTCTTCTAATACCATAAATCATGCCTCGAAATGCTCGACAAAACCATCATTTTCCTTAGATATCTCGGCTCCAGGGCACTCCCTAAAGTCGATTCGGTACTTATAATTACTATCGAGTCAATTTTTCGGTATTCCAAACTTACTTAAATTACGTGGTAATCTCATGAAAATATGGGTTCTTACATGGTCGATTTCCCATTGCCCACCTTTTTCCTTAATTTCACTTTGACCCCTCAAATTTTGGCTTTCTCACTTTAGCCCATTTACACAAAGCCCCTCAACTTTGCATAATTGCTTTTACGACCCTCAAGTCCTAAAACTTTCATTTCTTCCCCGAAGATTCTAAAAAAACATTATTTTGACCTCACTTTGGCAATTTCAAAAAATTGCCCTTAGGCCTGAATCTTTATTTTGGTCGTAAACTATTTCGTTTCTTCCTGAAACCACTAAAGGGTTATTCTACATACTGAATACGAACCCCCTCAAGGTTTCGTTGACTTCCTGAGAGCCCCTACAATAATTTAATTTTGCAGCCTAAGTCGCAGCTACATTTTAGTTGTACCAAAAATCGTTCCTGATTCGATTTCTTTCGCTGCTATAAATTATGCCTTGAAATACTCATCATTGTCATATCATTTTCCTTTGGCATCTCGACTTCAGGGCACTCCCTGCATTCGATTTGGTCATTCATACGTAGAAAATTACCTTTATACCCTCAATTTATCTATAATTTCACTTTTGCCCCAAGAAAATTTACTCTTGAGTCCTTTTGAAATTCTCGGGTATTATAATTTTGCTTCATCATGAAGAGATAGATATTTTTTTAATTTTATACTCTGATTAGTACTATGTAAGAGTGTTATGTATTTAAGTGATGTTTTAAGGAACCGATCATGTAATATTGTTCAATATTATTGAGGAATCATTTGATCGTATTTGAGGTATTCAATTATTATCTTTAAAAGATAAGTCTCCATGTATTTTGTATTTAAAAATATACTATGGTACGGATTCTTATGTTATAATTTAAGTGAATTTGATTATGTACCATATCAGGTTTCGATTATTATTTTCGCATTTATGATGATTACTTGTCTTAACTTATTGATCCCTACTTTGGTATACTGAGAAGTTAGATCGGAATTGTCGGGGAATGATTTATATTGAGTTTATGTTGAAAAAAAATATATCTCCAAAATTTTTAAGTTATTTAACGCTCGAGAAAAACAGGGCGTTACAACACTAGTCGTGGAAAAGAATCTCTAACTTTCAATCAACTAATGGTGTTTAATCCTAAAAGTCTAAATCATAAGTTATCTCAGGGTAAAAGTATGATTTAATATATTAAATAATAATTAGCCAAAAAATTGCAAGCATTAAGAATAAAGGAAAAAACACCCAATCATGGAAAAACACAACATTAAGTTCACATGAAAATTCCAATTGTGTTCTCAAAGTTAGGCTATATCAAAGCGATAGAAAATAGAATTAGTTCATGATAAGAGATCAAATAGAAGAGTAGAATAAATCTGGATGTTGGATCCGAACAACTATCACTCATCGCTTGTGTAACACCTCGCCTTGTCAAGCGTGTCACTATAAAGGAATCCCCGAGAATCTTTTTTTTTTTTTTTCAAGTTCATCACACGCGATGCATCAAGAACAATCATCACATGCTTTAACATGCTCGACACATACGATGGCCAGCATCCGCAGTGATTTCAAGAATAATCTTCACATGCAGATAAGATCCCGGAAACCCCAGCCTTGCCCGTTTAACTAACAAGAACAGTAATCTTAAACTAAATGAGTCATAGAATAACACAGCAGATATAATAACATCAAAATGTCGTGGCCTTCCACGAGATTCTTACGTGGTATTTCCACAATAAAATACGTTGTACAAAGCTACCAAATGATAACAACATTATCATACAGCCGTTCATACCTATATCAAAGTAAATACTATAGCCTCAAAATACTATAACAGCTATCATACTAAACACCGTTAGCCCTCAATTGGCCACGTCCTCGCCTTCGCAATAGTCCCTGACTAGAACGTTGAATGTTCTAGGGGCATAACTCAGATTAGATGATAAAACATCTAAGTGATGGTATGATACAGTTTACTAAATGCATGAAACAAGCACAAGCATGACATATACAGACAATGACAACATGAAACACGTCTAACTTGAGAAATCTCCCTAGCATACTCAACCTCCCGTGGAAAATCTATTTCACACACCTTTGGGGTTGACCTTACCGTGACATACTTAATCCACGAGGGTCCTACCGTGTCACCCGATCACCAAGATTAACCTTGCCCCATTCTCAAGAAAACCCCATCCCGTCCCCCACGAACATAACCACAACACGAAAATCAATACCCCGATGATATGATAAACCACACGCCATGCACCAACTCTTTTATAAGTAAAAATAGTTGGTGCAATATACCACATGTCCAATATGCATACGATACCACAAGTACATAAGTAAAATGCCTACACGATATAACCCAAATTTCGGAGGGTATAACCGCACGCCGAAACTAGTTCAAACACATGCAACCTATGCTCGGGATGGTAGAACCGCTCACCTGAACCCATTACACACACACCAAATCATTTTCAAGACAATGGGTAAGACTAGAATCGAACCACTCACCTTATTCAAAAAGTCAATTTTCGCCTCGTAATGCATTCTAAGCCTCGAAATGCGTGTCTGAATAATTTTCTAGCTTTAACATGCTCCTCTAACCTCAAATTAATCCTTCAAAATTTCTGTGATTTTTTGAAAGATTTTTCATATTTTTCCTTATTTTTCCTCTATTTCTTCAATTTTCCCTTTTCCTTTTCCTTTTTCTCTTTTCTTTTTTCTTTTTTTTTTCTTTCATCTTCTTCCTCCAGCCTCCTGCGAGCGAACTAACTTCTCGGCCAGCCTTCAGCGTGCGCCAGCCGCCGGCTGCTACTGCCATCGCCGGCCACCCCCCAACCTTGCCAGCCTTCCCCCACCCCGCCGGTCGTCGCCCCAAGCTCTAGCAGCCATTATCGCGGCTACTCCGGCCGCTATGGATGCTGCCCAGCTGCAGCAAGCTCGCGGCTATGGCCATGGCTTGCTGTGCGGCCAACTCCGACCACCTCAAACGCTCGCCACGACCACTACCAACCGCTCCTAACCCCGCGTAACCACTAGCTAGCCTTCTCCTCGTTGCTGCTCGCCCTCTGTCTACGCTGCCATGGTCGCAGCTTGCGGCCATGGTTGATGTCCACTTGTTACGACCCGCCACGACCACCACCAATTGCCTCTACTTCAGCTCGTGCCCCTTCCCCTTCCACCACCAGCTTGCGTGTAGCCCGTTCCCTTCGGCCACCACAATCTTGCCCTGTTTCATCCATCGTCGCTTACTGACATTTCTCCATTTCCCACTACAAAAAATCCTACATTTGGTGATGAAAAATTACGTCACTAAACCTTAAAAATCCATCGCTAAATAGTTTAGCGACGGATTTCGCAACGGGTCAATTTCCTCTGCTCGCTATGTGGCCACGTTAGTATTATTTCCCAGCAATAATGCTTCAGTTGCCTACCCCTTGAATCGAAACCCCAACCACCTAGGAGGAAGTCACGTGCGTGAACCAACTGATCTGAAAGACTCCTTGATTAATAATTTGTATAAAATATATTTATAGTATTTTCTTCCAAACTTTTCAATATTACATTTACACTCTAAAATTTTCTAAACTTATTTCATGAATATTAATTTTAATATTTATTAATTTTATTTCATTACTAATTCAAATAGAAATTTATAAATTATTATATTAGCAACAAAAAATTTTGTTCTTATTTTGAAGTTAATTGAAATTTTTATAAATTTTACATTTAACTATGAAAACTTTGTGGGGAAGCTCATAGTTTAAAATTTTTTAAACTAATTAATTGAATTAAATTAATTAATTAAAAAATAAATTATTTGAATTAAATTAAATTAAATGAGTTAATTGATAAATTTAAAATAAAAAGAAGAGATAAATTAAAAAGATGAGTATCCACTAAAGGACAGCATATTATTCAATTATGTATTTTTAAGCTTTTTTTGTAAAGTCACTTAAATTTTTTGTTATTTAATTACACTTCTTTATTTGTTTTTTAAGTTAATTTAATTACTATATCTTTATTTTTTAATCAATTTAACCCATTTACTTTGATGTAATCAAAGATAAATGTAATAAAAAAATTAAAAATTAACGATAAATACAAATTCGTAGATGTAATCAAAATAATAAAAAAATTAAGTTGTCACAAAAAAAAAGTATATTTGATTAAATTGAGTCAAAAATATAAATTTAGTTGCTAAAATGTGAAATTAAAGTATGAATTTCACATTAAATATAAATTATGGATTTTTTTAATTTAAATATAAACTACACTACAATTTTAATTTTAAATTTTTTTTTTTTTTTTAGCTTCGAGTTGGTCCGTCGATAAAATTTAAAATTTATATTTTATTTTTTTTTCTTTTTAACGATGGGTTTGCCCATTGTTAAAATTTAAATTTAAATTTTTTTTAGCAACAAGATCGTCTCCATAAAATTTAAAATTAATTTTTTTTTTCTTTTTAGCATCAGGTTTGCCGTCTCTAAAATTTTAATTTTTTTTTCTATTTAGCGTTGGGTCTAACCGTCACTAAAATTTAAAGTTTACATTTTTTTTTCCTTTTAGTGACGAGAAATCCCGTCGCTAAAATTTAAAATTTAAATTTAAATTTTATTTTTTTCTTTTTAGCGATGGGTTATCCCGTCGCTAAAATTTAAAATTTAAAATTAAAATTTATTTTTCTCTCTTTTAGCGACGGGTTAACACGTCGCTAAAATTTTAATTTTAATTTTTTTTTTCTTTTTAGCGATGGGTTAGCTCGTCGCTAAAATTTAAAGTTTATATTTTATTTATTTTTTCTTTTTAGAGACGGGCTTGTCCTATAGCTAAAATTTAAAATTAATTTTTTTTTTCTTTTTAGCGACGAGCTCATCTAGTCACTAAAATTTAAATTTGAAATTTTATTTATTTTTTCTATTTTAGAGATAGGGATTCCTTCGCTAAATCCGTCGCTAAATTTAGTGGCGGGTCTCTCGTCGCTAAATTTAATCCCGGATATTCCGTCGCTAATCTGTCGCTAATTAGCGATGGAATAATTCCGTCACTAAAACTTATTTTTCTTGTAGTGTTCATTCCTGCTATTTGCTCTTAATTTGCTCCCTATTTATAGGCTTTCCACCGACTTAAACAGCCTTGGACACCACTTTTGCATCCAAACTTGGCCATTACTCCAAGCAATTTGGCCATGAAGCTTCCCAGAAGCTTCGCTGAAGCCACCTTGCAGCCATACGCACGTGGATGTGTATATATATATATCTATAAAATACACTAGTATATATATGGGAATTGCACCTTAAACCCCAATATCCATCTTAATTACATTTGAGAACTTTCTTAAATTGTAAATACCCCCTTAAATATCAAATTAATTTGCATTTCAATACCAAAAATGTAAAATTAATAACACAAGATTACTCGATAAAGACGATTCCGCTCCAGCGTTCTCACCGGGGAATTGTTTCATACCAAAACTAGCTCAAGGTTGTTCTTTACAAAAAAATCGGAGTCCCCTCTAGGTTCCATTGATTTTTCAAAGGTTTCCTACGATAATTCGATAATTTAAGCTGAATCGAAGTTGTACTGAACTGTCTTTATTTTGACTTCTTTCAATGTCATAAATCATATTTTGATATGTTTAATAACTTCATACCCTTTCTTTTAGACATCTAAGTCCCGAGGCATTCCCTCCCGTTGATTCGACGACCTATTTTGTTATCACAGCCATTTTTCAATATCCCAAAACCCATTTAAACAACGTGATGACCAAACGAAACATGAGATATGATAATTTTATACTTAAACTCCAAAATTTCTAATAATTTTATTTTTGCCTTCAAATAAATTACTTTTGAACCCTTTGAAAATTCTAGGGTATTATAGATTGCCTGCGTCCATCTTCTGCCTTATTGTTGTGTGCGCCTTGGCCTTGTGTGAGGCTGCTTCAGGGCATTGTCCTCCTCCTTTCCTTGATTACTTTAATGGTCGCGCTCCAATCTATCCCCCCTTCCTTATAGCTTGGCCTTTCCTTTAATAATCAATCGCTGCTCAGTTCAATCTCCTCTAGATGAGGCTTCCCAACTATGGATTAAAAAAAAAATGGTGTGAGCACAAAAAACAGGAAAAAATAAGGCTGCGTTCTCTTTGTTGTTTTCAAGTTATTTTTAGTTTTCAATTTTTTAAAATAAAGAAAACTCGTTCTCTTTACTGTTTTTAAAAATACATTTTTGAAAACAAAAAAAAATAATTACAAAGAAAACTCAAAACAACAAAAAGTTATTTTGAGTGTTTTCATCCAAAACAAACTTAAAACTCAAAACACATTTATTTATTTGTATTTTATTATTATAATAGAAAAAAATATTATAAAATTCATTAACTTTAAAATGTATATATTTTTTAATAATATATTAACATTGAATATTTTTAATTTACAGAATAATCAAATTTATTGAATAAAATATTATTACAAAATTATTTTCAAAAGTTCAAAGAGAACGCATTTTTTAATTTTTTATTTTGAGAAATAGTTTTTCAAAATGATAAAGAGAACACATTTTCAATTTTCTAAAAATAGACTATCAAAACAGAAAATTAAAAATAAATTCAAAACTCAAAATTGAAAATTAAAAAGTAAAGAGAACACAACCTAAGTAACTAATTTCCCTTATCTTATCTTTCTCCAATGCCATGTGTATCCCTTTTTCTCCAAAGCTTCTCTCTCCGCTGCTCCAATCTTTGTCTAATTCTCCGGTAGAAGCCCTTTTTTCCTTCTTGTATTGTACTAAATTGCCTTCCTTTTGCACTAAACCATCTCATTCCTACAATCACAAATAAATAAGAAAAAATCACTAGAAGGAAAACAAAAAAGAAATAAAAGAAAACTAACAATTTTAATAATTAAAAGTTTGGAAAAAAAACCTTATAAAAATTACACTTATTTTGAGTATTGTCCACGACCTCGACCTCGGCCACGACCATGTCCACGCCCTTTTTTGTAAGTCAATCCTTCGACCTCATCCTCATTTCCTTGTCCTCAGCCTTATTTTTGTCATTCCTTCCTCTTCCATGACCTCTTTTTCTTTGTGAACCTCCCCAGATGGATTCACTCTTCTTCTCTTGCACCCCGAGCTTCATATGTAGTGATTGCTCAATAGGTTGGTATCCTCTCTTAATTAGTATTTTGTCATATGCTTGGAGTGATCCCATAAGTTGTTCCACGAACATTTCTTTCAAATCTTTTGACTCTTCTCGATGGTTATTGCAACCATCCTATATTTTGGCACTAGTGACCTTAAGATCTTTCCCATTATGCCAAGTTTAGGGATATTTTCACCGTTTTCTTCTCATTTGGTGCACAATTTCAATGACTCATGAAAAATAGTCAATTATTGACTCTGTATTTTCTTATTTTGACAACTCAAATTGTGATATTAATGTTTGTAGGCGGGTCTTCTTTACCTCATCAACTCTCCCAAATGACTTTTGGAGCAGATCCCATGCTTTCTTTGAGGTCTCTGCCGAGGCAACCAGCCCAAACATATTTTCGTCTATACCTTGATTAATGGAGTATATTGCCTTCTTATCTCTTTTTCTTTTATTCTTTAGTTCCATCTTGTCTCCTTGTGATAAAATTATTCAGTTTCGGCATTGACTGATTCTAGGAGATCATCTTGAATAAGTTCCTATATATCAATAGAACCCAAAAGCAATTTAATTTGAATACACCAAATAACGTAATTTTACCTCATCAACTTTGGAGAACAAAACGTAATTCTTGGAGACTTCAAGTCACTTCACCCTTTGTTCTTTGTTTTTCTTCCTTGCAATGTCTTGCTCACGTGGGCCCAGTACCTTTTAACATTTTCTTCAACTTTATTTAATTTTCCTCTCAAAGCCGTGCCAACGATTGTTTCTCTTCTTTCTTTCTTCTTGCACGCAAACCGATATGGCAAGATGCAGTTGTTTCAAGGCGCAAGCTTCTCCGTTGACGGTCGTCTTTTAACGATTGGCGACGGTAGGTTCTGTCGATCGCGACACTTTAGTTTCTGTCCGGTGACTGTTCAACTTCGACGCGGCAATAGTCGTTTCCGATCTCTGACTTTCGTTCCTCCTCCGGCTACGCTTCAAATAGTCTTCTCCGACTGCCTCTGTGCTTCGACAGCTTCTTCGTGCTTTTACGGCAACTGGGCTCTGAATCTGATACCAGATGTTGGGGTACGTTGTCGGCCCGATCTCTCTCAAACTCTTGTTTGTACAGAAGAGAGGATCTTGTATTTCTCTTCTGTACAAAAGTTTAATTTCCAACAAGACGGTGGTCTGAGGCGGAAAAATGGTGGCGTCGTGTGCAGAGAGAAGGTGGAGGCGATGATGGTAGTGGCTTGGTTGCGTAATACTTGTCGTTTTATACTTGCGCATTTCTCCTTCTCTTTTTCTTCTGTAATTTTAATATATTATTATTATTATTATTTTCTTTTTATTTTTCCCTAATGGACTTAACTAAAAGTTGTGCTTTAAACCCTCTTGGGCTAACCCTAACATTGCATGGGCTAGCCAAATTTCCAACTCACGTCAAATATTATTAATATTATGATCAAAATACATATTACAATTACATCAAAATATCAGAACATATATATTTGTACATATATATAATGAACACATACATGCCATGCATGCATATATTGTTTATGGTGTGCTCCATGCGATCTATTTGATTTTATTACATATGTGTGTGTGTGTGTGTGTATGTGTGTTCCTTCATTCTATACTACAGACAGATTTATATCCTAATTATTCTCTTAAGTACAGAATTCTTCCAGTTATCCTTTATTTTTCACTCTTCAAGGGGATTGCAGCAGCCACAGCCACTGGAATGGCAACAAGTGGAATAGCCTTCTGAAGGGTAACCCCAAACTTATCTTGCATGTCCAGCTCCTGGGGCAACATTCCATTAGGTAGCTTCCAATCAAAATGGTAAAGCAGATTAGCCAACACTAATTTAAGCATTCTTATGCCAAGGCCCAAGCCTGGGCAAATCCTTCGTCTCGCACCAAATGGTATAAATGCAAAGTTCTTGCCTACGAAGTCAACGTCTGAACTTAAAAACCTTTCTGGAATAAAGTTTTTTGGTTGGACCCAATAAGAAGCGTCTTGTGCCATAGACCACGCGTTCACGAGGATTTGGGTGTGCTTGGGAATGGTGTACCCACAAACCTCAACCTCTGTCTCTGCTCGATGAGGAAGGAGAAGAGGAGCTGTGGGGTGGAGCCTCATTGTCTCTTTGATGATTGCGTCCAGGTATGGAAGTTTGGGAAGGTCTTGTTCTTGGATGCTTCTTTTTGATCCGATGGTTAGGGCTAGTTCTGTCTTTGCCTTGGCCATGATGGTTGGGTTGCGGAGAAGCTCTGTCATTGCCCATTCTATTGTGGTACTGGTGGTATCAGTGCCGCCAATGAACAAATCCTGTCATTCATGCATGCAATAACATAATGGAGGAGTGATTAATTATATATAGAAGATATATCAACTGTTAAGGAGCTAAGTTCTATTTTTCATATATTAATAAAACTAATCAGCCCAGAATATATGTTACTCATTTTCCATGAATTATCGTCATTTAATTTGGCTCATGCTTAGTAGAGAGATTATAAATATATACGTACCGAGAGGAGAATATTTATATTCCGGCGGTCAAATTCATCGCCATGCTTTTCACTATGATCAAAGAGAACATCCAAGAAATCCCCGCATCTAGGCGAACCAGATGCTCTTCGCTTCATCCGTTGATCAATCATGTCCTCAAGCAATTCGTGCAAACGATCGTAGGACACCTTAATCTCCCTCCTTATTCCCTGCGGATCAAACCGCCTCAGGAAAGGAAAACAGTCTGCCAGATTGGGCCTTCCCGCAAGCTCCATTATCCTCGCCATCAACACCTTCAGCTCTTTCATGGCATCCGATTTCGCATCCAGCATAGCCCCCGAGAACATGGTGTTCGACAGCAAGTTCAACGACGTGCCGAACACCAGCCTCCCCACGAAAATGCCTTCTTTGGCGTCTCTCGCTTCCGCCACGTGGCTAACCATATTATCCATAATTTGATGTCGCAGATGCTGCAGCTGATCCAATCTTTGGGCCGTGAAAAGTTGGGTGTTGCATAGCTTTCTCAAATTTGTCCAGTGAGGGCCTCCTGACGACCAAACCAAGGACAAGTGGTGATCGGTTTCTGCAGTGACGGCATCTGGGATGGCCCTGCCCATGCATGCCCTATCATTCTTTTGGAAAATTTCTTTTGCCATCTCGGCAGAAGAAGCCACCACAGTGGTGGCGAAGCCGAGTTTCACTGTCATGAGAGGACCGTGGATCTTGGCCAGCTCGGTAAGGGACTCGTGAGGTCTGTCGCCGATCATCAGAAGGTTTCCGATCAATGGCAAGCCTCTCGGCCCTGGTGGAAGCTTTCTAAATCTGCGATTTGGGAAACCCAGCAGGACATTATTGAGGCAGGCCTTTAGGATGAAGAACAGACAGAGAGAGAGCAAAACAAAGAACAACTCCATGTTATCACAACGTATTAATTAGAGCCCTCCTAATCGATCAATTCCTGATGTCTTTTGTGATCTGAGCTTGCTGGTCCTATTTATAAGAAAAATGATATCCTGTGAAAAGTTTTGTAGTTATGAACTGCATGTGTTTGATTAGATCATATATTACTTTATAATCACGTCATGTGTTTATAAAAGGGCATAAAAAATTTAGTCATATAGTTGGAATGGGAAAAGTGTTAGTCCTTCCTTCTATTTCATGACCTGACTGAAGGCCGCTGGCCCGGCAATTGCTTGATGTGTTTATAATTATAAAAGAGCATAAAAGATTTAGTCATATGAAAAATTCTATGCTCCACGGTCAATTTAATTTTTTTTTATAGAGGTAAGAAATTAATTTCAAAACTTGGGGCTCCTTCCCTCTCTAGCTCTCTACATCTCCTTAATTTTTTTTTATAGAGGTAAGAAATTAATTTCAAAACTTTGGTGCTCCCTCCTTCTAGCTTTCTACATCTCCTCAGCTCTCCTTCTCTCTTTCTCCAATCAACTACGACTATGTCTCTTCAAATCTAATAGCATTTTCGATTAACTTTGACATATCCTTTTTTAGTGTTATAGTATTTTAATGTCAGATTTAGATGATATCTAGCGATTGTAATTAAGGAACTAATAATGTAAATCTTACAAATATAATAAAATATATTTTCATTCATACATCTTCAATCAATCTTATGAATGAACCCTTAAATTTCTTAATGATAGTCTTATTCTTTAGTGTTAAGAATATATGATAAAGATTTTTGAGATTAATTAAGAATTTCTTAAAAGTTTATAAAAAGAAATAAAAATATAGTTCACACCGATCGAAAAGGATGGTATTTGGTCGAAACTGTTTGTTCATATTAAAAAAGAGAAACCAAGACTGTTCATAATTTGGGACCCCATTTCTGGAGAAATGAATTTCATAAAATTTTATTTTTATAAAAAATAATTTAATTTTTTTGAATAAAATTTGTAAATAATCCAATTTAACTCCCTCTTAAATATTGGTGTCATTGTCATACAAACTTAACATTTGTGATGAAGAGAGAGAGTTAAGTAGATATTGAAGTTGAACGGAGAGAGATGAGGAGTTGATGAGATATAGTTAAAGGGAGAAATGGAGTTGAGGAGATGTTGCTACAGCTAAAGAGACATAGGTGAAGAGAGGGAGGGTGTTGAGCATATGCTAGAGTTGATCAAAGATGCCACCAAATCTGAGACACAATGAGAGTTGGCCAGATGGAAAGAATGGAAGTTGAGGAGACGCACAGAGCTAGAGAGGGAGAGACTCCAAAAGTTTTGAAATTAATTTCTTATAAATATAAAAAAATTAAACTTCTTTTAAATTTAATTTAATTTATTCTTTGCTACATTAATACATGGCACCATCTCACTGACTCAATCCACTAGTGGGGCTGTGATGGGTCCGGCATAAAACTTCTCTTAGTCATATAGAGTACACGGAGAACAGTACGGTCTTTTGTCCAAATTGTTTGTTCACATTAAAAACAGAAACCAAGACTATTCATAATTTAGGAGACGCTAGAGTTCATCACGAGAGAGAGAGAGAGAGAGAGAGAATGGAAGTTGAGGAGACACATAGAGCTAGAGAGGGAGGGACCACAAAAGTTTTGAAATTAATTTCTTATAAAGATAAAAAAAATATTTTTTTAAATTTAATTTAATTTATTCTCTGCCACATTAATACATGGCCCCATCTCATTGACCCAATGCACTAGTGGGGCTGTGATGGGTCCAGCAGCATAAAACTTCTCTTAGTCATATAGAGTACACGGAGAAAAAAAGTACGGTCTTTCGTCCAAACAGTTTGCTCACATTAAAAAAGAGAAACCAAAACTCTGTTCATAATTTGGGACTCCATTACGGGTGAAAGATCATAAATAATAAATAATTAATAATTTACAGCATGTATTTTGAGTGGGTCAAGTTCCTCCTCCTATACGTAGGTATATAGCATATTTGAATTGGGTTGAGAAATATGAGTTGATAATTTAAAAATTAAAAAAAATAATAATTTACATAGATATAAATTGAAGACCAGTGTAGTCCTCCTCCTAACCTGTCTATGAGTGTATATAAAGGTGAAAAGTTGATATTTCTTTTGCTAATTAGCTCAACAAGGAACACCTGTGAATTGGGATTTGATCCCTGGGAAGATGCCTTAGTCTGCCTTTATTTAGGAGTATTCCCTAGTAGCAAAGGCGCATGCATTGAAAATTGTTAAATTTGATTTACATTTTTTTATAAATCAAACATGACAAACTAGTCTGTGAAGGACTAGTTTGTTATGTTTGATTTATAATTTTTTACAGAAGACTTTGACGTGAAAATTTGGAAAAAAAAAAATAATTTATGGTTTGGTTTCCATTGGTGTTACAAAATATCACCAACTGTCATTGGAAATTGTTAAAAAATTTGACTAGACTAGTTGGTTAGGTTTGATTTATAATTTTTTACAGTAGGCTTTGAGTTGAAAATTTGGAAAAAAATAATTTATGGTTTGGTTTACATTGGTGAGAGGGAAACGTCCATTAATAAATTTTTTAAAAAATCCAAAATGTTTAAGTCCATTAATAAATTTAAAAAAAAATCAAAAATGTTAAACTTTTTGAATTAAAAAGATGTAATTTTCTATGAGGGAGAGGGGGTGTCCAATACCATAAGCAAATTGAATAGCTTCAACATCTGAAAATCTCATAGAAAGTTCTATGAAAAGAATATACATGTAACACTCGAAACCATCGTTAGTGACTATAATACCCTATATTGCGTAGTGTTAAGTAAGTTCAAAGATTGAGAATTTAGTTAAGTATTTGTTGAATCGATGGAAGGGAGTACCCTAGAACGTAAATATCTAAGGAAAAAGTTGTCATTAACGAGTATCTTGAGATAGGATTTATGACACTGAACGCAATCGGAACAAAAACAATTTTCGATACAACTAATTTCAGCCTGAAAAATCAAATGATCATAAATGATGTAATATCCGAGATTTTTAGATTCAGATACTTGAGGAAATATAACATTTAAGTTGAAGCTATTCAACTTAAATGTTGAATCGCTTCAGCTAAGACTATTCATAATTTGAGACCAGGAGAAATGAATTTCATAAAATTTTATTTTTCATAAAAAATAATTTAAGTTTTTGAATAAAATTTTTAAATAAGCCAATTCATCCCCCTCTTAAATATTGGTGTCATTGTTATACAAAATTAACATTGGTGATGAAGAGAGGAAGTTAAGTAGACATCGGAGTTGATTAGAGAGAGATGAGGAGTTGATGAGACGCAGTTAAAGAGAGAAAATGAGTTGAGGAGACGTTGCTCTTTCCTCAACTCCTTTTCTTAGAATACACAGTTAAGTGTTAAGAATATGTGATAAAGATTTTCGAGGTTAAGAATTTCTTAAAGGTTATCCTCAGTCCTTAGATTTCTTAGAATATTGCTATGATTAATCAATTATAGACTGGCACATGAGCTACTACCTTTGATTAGTATGAGATACTAATAATAAAGAATGATGAGTCACATGTCATAATTCATGACATGGATATAGTAGACATATGGGTAGATATTAATTCAACATCTACAGAATGTGATGTACGTGATAAATCATATGACTGAGAGGATCCATGATCTATCACAGGTTTCGATTGTGTTATTGGTTCTTAGACCGAAGGCAACATAGTTGTCTTATATGTCGATGCCTAAAATTTTCCTTTGATAAGAACCATCCTATTACTGAGTGAGAGATGCACTATGTGGTCTTTGTTTAGTGTATGGAGGCAAGTGATTGCTAATGGGATCCGTCAACCTCTAGTGTGAGGTGAACATCCTATGCGATCAGTAGTGGTTGTGATTGTATGAACCTCTGGTTAGAGTACACTTAATTGGAAAGTGTTTCCAATGTTAGAAGGAGTTCTGATGTGTCATCTCAATCACACCACACTAGATCTTGGCATAACTATCGAGTCAGTGAGTTTGATCAGTATATGACTCTCACTTGATTTGGATGTTAGTCGATGGAGGGATTATAGTACACGGGAATCAAAAATCCAAATGGGTTTCTCTTTGAAATATGACTTTATTGTTGGTAGGATCACCCTGACATAATACTAGTTATCCCTCAAAGTCTTCCAGGGTACATCGGGGAGATAGAGAGATCCTCGTTGTAGACCCAAGTGGTTGGTTGGCGTCAAAGAGTTTGGCGTGTCCTGATTACTACTTAATAGTGAATCTAGAATGTCACACACATATCCAAGTGTGGTTGACTAAGTGATATAAAACTATGCTTAATGATTGTCGTTAAGAGTTAATAATGACACCATTAAGAGTTAATGGATCAAGTTTGAAATTAATTGGAGCAACTGTCAAGAGTTAACAAGCGTGCCGTTAAGAGTTAATAAGGGTCTTAGTTTCATCATGAGATAATGAAAGGGTCATTAAGAGTTAATCATGGGCCTAAATGCGATTTGTAGAAACTTGGTACAAAAAGACATAAATCGTCGACAAACTTTGGAGGCTGTTGACCATCCAGTGGCCGAAAATGATTTAATAAATTAAGGAATCTTTCGACCGGTCATGTGAATCAGTTGACAATTCACTTCAAATTGTTGACTATTTCCAACAGCAAAGGTCATGATTCGACAGTATTTCTTTGTCGTTTCTACAACCGTTTGGACGACGGATGGCTTGAAGATGAAAACATGAGGACGGTGTGTGTCCTTGATGCTTTGAGGTTGTCTCTCCTTTGTCTCCCCTCTCTCTCTAGTCGTTTGTCCCATTATTGGTGATTAGGGTTTTATGGGCATTTGATATATAAACAGCGAAAGGGCCTTTTGTTGCATAGGATGCAAGCTGTCTCTCTGCTAGCATTTTCTTATTCCTTCTTTAGAGGCTTTAAACCCTATTCCATTGCTCCATTTGCTCTTTTCTTCTTTGTTGCTATTGTAGTAACCCAATTCATATAGAGTGTCTATAATGGATTTGCGAATCTATTCTCTTTAAGCCCAAAATATAGCTTAATCACCCATAATAGACTTGTCTAGCACATAGATCTCACTGTGGGCTTCATCCACATTAGGAGCGTAGATTGACTAAATCTTTCGTAATTTTGGGAGACATATTGGTCATCCAGTTTGTTATTTGGGGTAGTAGGGGACTTCCTGGTTGTAATACCCGAGAAATTTTAAATGACCCAAGGGTAATTTATCTTGGGGCAAAAATGGAATTTAATGATAAATTGAGGGTATAAGGGTAATTTATTATCGTATGAATGACTGAATCGACTTCCGGGAGTGCCCTGGAGCCGAGATGCCAAAGGAAAATGATGTGGCATTAACGAGCACCCCGAGATATGATTTATAGCATCAAAAGAAATAAGATCGGGAACAGTTTTTGGTACATCTAAAATGCAGCTGCTAATTAGGCTGCAATATCGAATTGTTATAGACGACTTCCCAGAAGTCAATGGAAGCTTGAGGGGACTTTGGTTTTTCATAAGAAACAACCCTATAGTGGTTTCAGGAAGAAAATGAGAGGTTTAAGGCCAAAACGAAGATTCAGGCCTAAGTGCAGTTTTCTGAAATTGCTAGAGGGAGGTCAAAACGTTGATTTCTTGGAATCTTAAGGGGTCAAATTGATGTTTTGGGACTTGAGGGTCTTAAATGTAATATTGGAAAGTTCAGGGGCTAAGTAAAAAAGGCCAAAATGCAAAAAAACCAAAAGTTGGCCAATGACCAGCACATGGCCGGTCAGCCATGGCCAAAATAGGCCATGAGAGGTCGCCGAAAGTCACTGGGCTAGCTCAGGGGTGGTCGTGGATCACGTGGGTGTGATCATCAGCCGACAAGGGCCATCGTGGTGGTCAAAATTTGAAGAAAAAACGGCCGAAAGTTGGCCAACATGGTGCATGCCTGCAACTGGCTTTCCTAGTCGGCAAGGGCAGCTTGAGGGTTGATCTAGGGGAGGTTGAAGCCCCTAAGAGGTCGGTTAAGGTGGCCAAGGGCGTTTGAGGGATCGATTTGTCTATAAATAGCCGAGAGCTTGGCCGAGGGTTTCAAGAAATTAAAGCTTCAAATCGACAAGCTTTTTGAATGAATTGAGCCTCCATTTTAAGGGGCTTTTGAAGCCCATGAAAAATAGATCAAATCTGGAGAGATGGATGCATTTTGGTTGCGGTTTGATGGCTATTCGAGCTTCACCGGAGTTTGGAGGCGGGCGATCTAGCCCAGGCTTTAGCCGGCTAATCGAAAGGCTTCCCGAGCTCCTTTCAGGCTGAAACTTGGCCATGATGATCGAATTGAAGAAAGGGTTTGAATGGCATCGGTTTCAAGATTTTTTAGCATTGCTGTAGCCGGAGAAGACGACCGGTGCGTACCGGTCACGCGTGAGTTTCCACGCGCCACCACTCACCCTAGGCGTGTGCAGGCATGTGCGAGCATGTGGCTGGGCCAAAAAAATACGGGAAAATGTTAGAAAATTGAGAAAAATATTTTACAGAGGTTCGTGCAAAAAGATTTTGGGTTTGGGCTTCTTGATGTCTCGATTTTTGCATCAAAGAGTCTCGTTTTGCGTGAAAACGCACCATCCGGGTAAGTCCAGTATTATTTTCTCGAAGTTCATAGTCTATGATGAATTGTTGTGGAATTAGATTTGAGAAAAAAGTCTCAATGGTATTTATTGGGATTTTTAGAAGGAAAAATGAGAGAAGATGAAGGAAAAATAAAATAAATGGAATATTGAGGATATTTAGTGATTAAATATCATTTTTATGATTGAGGTGATCGAGATGATGTGATTGGTTCAACTTTTGAGAGTTGGCACGAGAATCGAGGTCGAGCACGCATATCGAGGCAGTGTGCACTTTTCTAGGTGTCTTGATCTTTGAGCAAATGTGAGTTTTTCTATCCTAACTATGGTCTTGCGAGTGGTTTTTTCACAAGAACTTATATTCATGATATGTTTGTTATATATGCATGTTGTTATGAATGCAATATTCATTTTAGCATATTGCATGGAAAGTCGTGATAATTGCATGACATGATGTTATTGTCATATTGATGTTTGTGCATGGGAATGGGATGTCGCCCCCAAAGTGTAGCCGTAATTCCCCTAGGGTAATGATGGAATAACGTTAGGCTTATCCTACAGAGGTTCGGGATTTATTTAGGATTCCGTGTCGGGCTGGTGGGCCTGGGAAGTTACATGAAGGGCACATGTTGATCATGTTATGCATCATGCATTCGTATACATATATATTTTTGGATCCTTACTAAAAGTTTCATCTTCCAATGGGTTATGCCCCTGGAACATTCAACGTTCTAGTTTAGACTTGCAACTTAGGCAAAGAACATGTTGAGATGAGACGGCACGTGATGGCGTGGCCAAAGGAGTCAGGGAGCTGATTCAGATATGTTTTAGATTATACTTTATTGATGATTAGTTTTGTTAGAATGTTTATGGAATCTCCATATATTTTATATTTGAGAATATGATGTAATATATGGTACGGATTCTTTATGATATAATATAAGGTGAATTCAGACATGTACCATATTAGGTTTCGATTATCACTTTCGTATATTGTGAATGATTTGCTGGGGGTTTTGTTTGGAATTCGGTACTTTAGGTTTAAGTTATGTACCTAGAAAGAAAGAAAAAATTAATCTATGTATATTTTGGGCCCCAGCATAGTGACACGCTCGATAAGAGAAAAGTGAGGTGTTACACCGGTAGAGTTGTTTGGGAGCTACTAGAGGCAAGAGTTGCTACCACTGGAGGAGATTTGAGCCTCTTCACCAGATTTGAATCCAACGTAAGGTATATCCCTTAACACCCTATGGTGTGGTTTCGATATTATGTATGTGGTGGTTTGGAAATTGAGTCTTGCAAGGTGATCTTATGCTTTATCTTTCATTGCATTTTATGTTTGTTTTTGAAAAATATTTGAAAACTAAAAACTCATTGCATTGATACACCAAATGTTGGTGTCCCCCTTCATCCTTAGCTTCCTTTCTCTTTGGCTATGTGTCCTTAGCTCTGACGACATCTCCTCAACTCCCTTTCTCTCTCAGACTTTGTCTCATCTACGTCTCCTCGGCTCTCCTTCTTTCTATAGCTATGTGTAAAGATCTAGAAAAAAAAAAATAATAATGGTATTAATAATTTAATTCTAAAAAAAATAAATAAGTAAAAATTGTTAGTGTAGGTGCTCTAGACCCAATCAGATTGGGCATGTTGTACACTGACAATTGTAATCATGTTATTAGTTGAATAAGGAGTTATTCAAATTCACAAGAAGTCATTCTATTAGTTTTTAGTTATTATTGTAATAACCGAATGAAACTAGATAGAAGTCCATATGATGTATACTATGATTAATCTATTAAGATGTGAGATGATGCATCACAGTTTCTAGACATCATTAAATCTCCCAAGTCGTAGCAATGTCAAGAATGGACATTGACAATTGCGGTAAGACTTGTATGTGCTATGTTTTTGCTATGTGATAGCAATGGGGGTCTCACACCCATAGGTATGGGGATGCCTAGACAAGTACATAGGTGACCAATGTTGGAGAACGTGTCACTGGACATGACTCGCCATGAGAATCCATTTTGGTTATATGTTTATGGAATTCTCATACGAGATGGGTGTAACTAATCCTTGGACCTGAGGTTGTTACGGTCATCTCATAAAAAGACCGGTATGCTTTGACATCGTTTCGATGAGCCTAGACAAAGGCTGCATGTGGGCGATCGTTGGGTATACCGTGAGGCTTATAGAGATGGGTGTGTAACCAAGATGGAACTCGTCTATCCCTTGATAGAGGATGATGTATCTAAGGCGCCTTCGGTAGATATTCACTTTAAATCCATGGCCATGGTGAAAGAGATCAATAAGGAGTTATTGATTTACTTTCTAATTAAGTGAAGATATCCGGAAGACCGAAGAAAACTCATGTGATCGTTATCAAGCAACACATCGCCATACTTGAGATCACATAAGATACATTGACGAGAGGATCGAATTACACGGTAACCATGCTCGTGAAAGGTTATTTGCAGATTATGAATCCTTCTGAATAATTGGGTAGGCGATGCCTTGCTAGAGGCCAATCTTGTCTTATGTGTTCGTACCGACACACTGCCAACATATTCGGAAGCCTAATGAGTCATACGTAATGGGCACGGTCCCTGGCTTAAACCAGGAGAGTGGACGTATGGTTAAGTGGGACACTTCGGTAAGAAGTTATGCCGTCGTAGGTTCTCACGGAAAAAGAACAAATAGACGTAATGACGTCGATATGACGAGGAGTCGTCATAATGAAAAGAGTTTCCTAAAATGGCAATTGATTAAATTAGGAAAGAGTTTCTAATTTAATAATTTACTATTTGTTGGAGTGGCAAATAGGAAATAAAATATTTTTTGGCTAGCCCAATCCATTAGGGTTTTCGAAACCCTAGGATATTTCATTATAAATATCCTTTTATAGGTTGTCCATGATTGAAGTGATTTTTAGTGTCATTTTTCAAGAGTTGAAAAACGTATTGACATTCATTCTTCCCGTTTCTTTTTGGCATCAATTTGAAACGTGGGCATTCTTTTATCGTCTATACACAAGCCGCGCAAAGGAGAAGGAGCTAGCATTCCTATTCCGCTCTCCTTGCTAACGGACGCGTGCCGCGTATCACGAGTTAGAGGCCGGACGCTTGGACGGCTCGAATCCGCGAACGACTCGATAATCTAAAGGTTAGATTTATTTATTTGTTTGTGAATGATTTGATTTCGACGTTGATCCAATTGCCGGGATCGGGGTAAGGTTCAAAAATTTTGAACTGCGCTGCTTGCCCCGTAGCGATCTTACTTTACTTTCAGTGGTATCAGAGTCATCGTCGAAATATTTCAATTCCTTATATGTGGATTCGGTTATGTTGTTATTTGTGAAATAATTAAATAATTGTTGTGTTTGTATTTTTTTGGATTGCAAAACGTTTTTGGTGAAAGGGCAAAAGATCGTGTATGACACGAAAAAGCGAAAATTGGGGTTCGGGGTGCATACGGATGCACCGGGGCGTCGAAAGACGCGGCCGAGTGGGGCCCGTGCGCGCTGGGCACGGCTTGGGGCGGCTTGGGCGCGCGCATGGCCCGGCTAGGTGCGGCCGCGCGCACTGGGGCGTTGCCAGGCGCGGCCGCGCGCGCGCGCGCGACCCGCGGCCTACCGGTGCGACTCGCGCGCCCGTGGACGACCCGCGGGTGCGACCCGCGCTGCTGTTGCGCGCCCCGCGCAGCCCCAGTGGGCCGCGCTCGCCCCCCCCAGCGGCCCTGCCGCGCGCCCAGCACACGCCAGGCGCGGCCCAAGCTTTGGTTTGACCATTCCCCGGGGTCCACGTGAAGCACCCGGGCCGACCCTTCGGTAGCCCAGTGCGTTCCGTTCCCTTTGATGGGGCCCGGCCAAATTGTTTGGCTATTTTTTATTATTTTTTATCCGATCCATGAGTGTATGACACTTATGGGCCGTGATTAAAATTGGGTCAGGGCTGTTAATTGGATTATTTATTAATTATTGGCTGCTAGTGTATGTTTGACATACATTGGTTGATCCAAGGCCTGTTGAGCCTTGTTAGTTAGACTAATGGATGGAGCCCAAGCCCAACACAATTAAAACAAGTTTGTTTTTCCAAAATTATACAAATTTTCAATTTATTGAAAGCGTTTCATTAAGATTGAAATAGATGCGACAATTAATTAACATAATCTAAATGAATCAATGTGATTGATTGCATGGGTGTATGGTATGGATCGAGTCGACCATTTATCTTATTGTTGGGAATGAATGTTTGTAAATTTGGTTTTTGAAATAGGGCCTGCGTGTCCTGCCTCTCTTATACTTTGATGTACATTCTCTTCTCATCTCACTCCCCCCGAATGTAACTCGGGGTTTCTGATTCTATGTAATGTATGTAGAATAGAATAGAGGAGTGATAGTTGTAATTTGTATGAAGAGCAAGAGATGGAGCCAAATTGAAGACAAGATTCGAAGACCAACGAAGGCTTGGAGAATGTGCTTGAGAAGCAAGATGTGATTCTTCAACTAGGTTTGACTTGCTAGCTTCCCTTCTATGGCTCGAGGGGGCTAGCCGTAGTTATCCATACCATACACTGGTTTGAGTCGTTTATTATGCATTATTAATTTGATTAATTGCATGTGATGAGACCTAAGTAAATAAATAATAAATCCCTCATTAATATTAAGCCAACTTGCCTTCCATCATTATGAAGCATTAGGTTTCTAGCTGGCACTTGATTTGTTGAGTCACTCAAGGTCATGTGTCACCTATGATTCCTATGTTCCATGGGCCATGAGATGTGTAATAACCGATATTACATGATATTGAAAAATAAATAATTTTTTTATTATTTTGTAAGGACCTCGGGTGGTCCGGGAAGCCCAAGAGTTAATTTTGAGAAATTAATTAATAAAATCGCCGAATCGACGGCCGAGAATGCCCCGGGACTTGGATGTCTAGGGAAGAGGGCAAGAGATTGATGAGCGTCTCAAGGCGAGGTTTATGACGCTAGAAGCAGTCTGATCGGGAATAATTTTTGGATTAAATTCTGTATAAACCCAAAAGGGGTGCCAGGACCGAATGATCGTAGGGGACCTCCGAGAAGTTGAAGGGACCCTAAGGGTGGTCCGGTTTGGCGAATAAGGCAACCCTTAGGCGTTTACGGATGGAATAAATGTCTCGTGTAGGTGCAGGGACGAAATCGATACTCCCGAGTAAAGGTCGGTAATTAAATTTTTGAGAAATCAAGATTTTGGATGGCAATGATAATTAATAAGGCATTGGAGGGCCCAAATGTAATTATCAAAATTTTGAAGTGGAATTATGAGGTCCCCAAGTGAAATAAATATGAAATTGGGAGAATTCATATAAATTGTGTATTATATATATATGTATATATATACACAGGCGTGAGTTGCTTGTTGCTTCCATTTCAAATTCAAATTTTGAATTTAAAAACAGAGAGCTCGGTAGAGAGAGATCGAGCGATTGAGAGAGAGATCGCAAGTGAGAGCTTGCGAGAGAGAGATGCTGGCCGGATGTGCTAACCGAAGGCAGCAACCATGGCTGCCATTTGATAGCCGAAACAGAGAATGAGAGAGAGAGAGAGGGAGCCTGGCCGAAGATCGCGAGAAGCCGAGAGAGAGAGAGCTTGCAGGAGAGAGTGAGAGAGAGATTAAGAGATGGAGAGATGGCCAGCCAAGAGGTTGCGTGATGCAGCGACGGCCATGTAAGCAGCAACGACAGCGAGCAGAGGCGGCCATGGCGGATGTGGCTTCTGTCCATGCTCCGAACAGCAAGGAAGGAGGCAGGCGATAGTCGCGGTGACCCAGAGGCGAAGCTCACGACCAGAAACGGCCGCGCGTAGTGGCAGCTGGTTCGGCTATGGCGATGGCTGGTGCGAGCAGGGAGTCGCGGGCCGCGGTGGTTGAGGCTGATGACCGGTAGGTGCGTGCGGCGTGATGCAGTCGGAGGCAGCTAGAGGTGGCCGGCCAATGGGCGAAGGCAATGGCAGCGAGCAAGGGCGGTGGCCGATTGCGGTGGGCGCGCGCTGGAGGTTGAAGATAATGAATAGTAGCACGCGCGGGAAGATGAAGCAGGGGAGGAAAATATAAAGAAAAAGAAAAAAAAATGAAAAGAAAATAGAAAATAAGAAAATCTGGAAAAATAGGAAAAATAGGAGAAAAATCCCAGAAAATTTCGGAAAAGTTCTAAAAATTATTTCGAGGCTCGTGGAGCATACTGGAAGCTCGAGAATGGGATTTTGGGCTTGAGATAGCAGTCAATGAGGCAATGCCGGTCTGGGCGATTGGCCGATTTTCGTTTCCAAATTGACTGAGGTAAATTTATTTAATTTCTTTTCGAATCAATTTCCATTATTTGAGATAATATGGAATAGGTTATGGTTGGATTATGACCATGGTTTGGGTGGTTTCTGTTGAGTTGTTGTCGAGTGGTTTTGCGGTATACGGTGTAGTTGAGGGCATTGGTTGAATGCCGGATGTTAATGGTGTTGGGTTTGTGTGTGTTTGCATCTAGGTTCAACCGAAAAGGCAGTGATCCTAGAAGAGCTCGGAGTTCGGGCTGGAATTCTCGCCCGTGGCAGATGAGGCTTCGAGCCAGGTAAGGGACGGCCCCATGTGGAGGTGGCTTTGTAAGTAGGTAAATATGTTTGATAATGTTTTTATGTTGCATTGGCATGTAGTGCTTATATCTTGTGTGATGCAAGAACTAGTGGACCTGTGGCCATATGGAGGACTAGTGTTGTGAGGGCTGATAGGTTAATGCCTCAAACCTTGGAGGGTTGTGAGGATAAGTGGACCTTGCCTCATTTGTATGCATTTGGCATACATAAACATGATTATATTCATATTTACATGCATTGCACCCTTACTGAGTCTTTATGACTCATGAGGTTTTACCTCATGTGTAGATGTTGCAAGTCTAGAGGCAAGCAGGGACGGCGTCGGGAGGCTGTTGTGGCAATTAACTTTGTTGCCTGAGATGTGTTGTTGTGTATTCCATTGTAATTTTTTTTTTATGTATTCATGTAATTGAGTATAAGTGATATTGAGCACTAGACGTATTTAATTGTTGTAATCATCGTAGTATGATAAATGATTGTGAGATTGTTCTTTGGATATGGCTTAGTTGGCTAAGATGAGTTTCGGACCAAGTAAAGATCAGTAAGGTACGTTCTCATAAATCCCCAAATACTCAGCGAAGTGTTTGTATGCTAGCCTTATGCTTGGGTCACCTCTGGCTTACTATGGGGCCAGCTGAAGAGAGGTGAAGCCCACTCGGGTTTCGGGTCTCGGTCCGCTGTGTTTTCTTGATTGAGTTGGGACCGATTCCCGAGTGGAACGAAGGGAAGGACGAAACCTAGTTCCCACTTAGGGCGTTTCCTATTGGAACATAGTCCAACCCTTTAGTCGTGGTTTGTCGGGTGAGTAATCAGGTCGATTATTTATCGGTGACGCCGTAAGTGGGAGCGAGTCGTTACAAGATGTCCCTGAATGGTGGGTCCGACTTAACTAGAAATGTGGGATTTGTTGAGTCACTCAAGGCCTTACTGAGTATAGAGGCAAAGATTAGGAGTCACATAAGATGTGCTTGGCAAGGAGTTGTCAACCCAATGAATCTAGGAGTTGCATGGAGATGCAATTGGTAGCAAGTACCTACCTAATCGATCCTAGCACAATTTGTTGAGTCACTTAAGGTTGTGCGAGGGGAGATGGGATCCTAGCCCGCTAGGAAATCTTCCAACGGGATTTCCCGAGTTATGTCTTGAGGGTGGCAAACTCGTAGAAAATAGTGGGAGCAATCATAAAATGTTACTTCTTGCAATTTATGATTTCGCAATTTAATATGATTATAATAATATCTCTATTCAGTTGTTGATCCAGAATGTCTGGAAACATGCCGATAAGATCGATACTCGAGGGCAATTATACCTTCAATGAGACTAATTTCTATGACTGGGAGATCATCTTGAGGATAGTCCTCACATATGATAAGATTCTTTATACGATAAAGAGCTATCTTCTTACGAAACCACCAGTTAAAGAAATAGTAGCACATAAGGTGTAACACCCCAAATTTCTTGAGCGTGTTATAACTTAGGATTTTGGGAATATAAACACTTTTCATATCACAATAGCTGTCATACATCACACAATATCCCCAAAATCCAAATTTACACCTTCTCAGCTTAACAAACCCAATAATCGAATAGCTAAGACAGGCGTTAAAATCTCGAATGCGGAAGCTAGATCGAACCTGATATGGTTCACAACCATAATACTTTATTTATCATAAAATTGTTCAAGACGTTTACAAAATGAATTACATGGACATCATCTCTCGCAAGATATAACTGAACGTCTTAAACATATCCAAGACAAACATAGGTTCGCATATAAATGAAAATATTCTAAACATGCTATAAACAGCAAATTAAACTTATTCTTCAGCTACCTCATTTCCCTTAGAACCTGGAACGTTTGAATATTCCAGGGACATAGTCCAATTAGAAGATGAATCTTCTAGTGAGAAACTCCAAAAAAATAATAGTTTATATCGATGCATGATCAGGTATAAAATGTATGAGAAGACAACGAGAACTACTCTGAAGTGCCTCATGAACACGTCACCCTCCTCCAACGAGAGCTTTCTCAATGGCGCACGTATAGCGCTTCTCGGGAGGTCCCTAATCATGTCACTTCGTCCCAACTTCATAGAACTCATGCAAGCACCACATCCGTTGTGCCTTAGACTTACGGTCTTCCCCACGAGAGCTTTCTCGATGGCGCACGCATAGCGCCTCTCGGGGGATCTCCGACTTTTTCCCTCGGCCAACAATAAATAGGTACAACAGTATGGCCACACGGAATTTATAAATGCAACAATTAAAAAGCCAACAACATATATTTTTAGGAAAATTTAGTTCATAAATGTAACATGATTTCACGTAAGCGAATAATAAGAGTTTACGTATAAGAACTTCACGAAATACGAGTCATGCAATAGAAGTCTCTCATAAGAGAATAAAAAATAGGATTTGGAGTATAGAGTCTCACGGAGTCTCACCTTGTTGGGTTATCTCTTCGACGGTATAATTTTACAGCAAATGGCTTAGGTTTTTGCATAAAACATACATTTCGGTAAATCTAACCTTAAATATTTTTACATAAAGTTGAAGGGTATTAAATTAATAAAGTTGAAGGGTATTAAATTATGGGCATAATTGAAAAATTTCATGGAAAAAGGACATCTCACGCGCTCTCACGCGCCCTAAGAAGGCTGGCCACGCAACCTCACGCGCAGCTAGTATCCGGCGAGTGTATTTCACGCGCTGCCTAACAGTTTCGGACAGCAACGCCTCGGTTTGGTATTTCTGCCATATCTCCCTCATTTTAACTCCGATTCAACCCCCGTTTGAACCTACATGACCCTCTCTTCCCCCTCTACAAGATTATAAAAAAAAGGGACTTACCTCGCCTTTTTGCTGACTGATTTTGGCAAATTCCAGCGAAGACCTGCAACTCCGACGAGGCTCATTCTCCGCCGCTTCTTCTCCACTTTCTTCCCGCCTTCTTGCCGAACCTCCTTCTCTCTCTCTAGAGCAAGCTCCTCCTCTTAGAGTTCTTCACTCCTCAAATTTGTTTGGAATGGTTTGAGAGCAACTCAAGGTGCCTATTTATAGAATCCTTCAACCAATGGTGTTATGCCACTTGTCACAATCTTAGCCATGGACTCCAAAGACTCAAAGCCATAATTGAGTGGCTTTTAAAATCCAAGACTAGAACTAATCTAACTTTTGAAATCCAAGCTAAAACCCCAAACTTCTTTCAAATAACACTTTGGCTCATATTTCAAGTTTTCAACTTTAACATTTTACCACCTAAGCTCATAATTTCATCATTCTTTCATTTGGATAATTTCTCTAATTAGAATTATACCCTCAAACATCAAATTTATCGAGATACTTAAAATCCCAAAATTATTAACTCAAAATTACTCAATATATATGATTTTTTGGAAGCCCCTTACCATCATTCGATCTTTTTAGGCTACAACTTAGCTTAATCGAAAACCATTTCTGATTTGATTTCTTTCAGCTTCATAAATCTCGCCTCGAGACGCTCATCAAAAATATTCCTTTAACCTTAGGTATCCAAGCTCCAGGGCACTCCTTGCGACTGATTCAGTCACTTGTTTCCATTTCAAACATATTTTTTTGGTATTTTAAACTCACTTAAAATACGTGACAATTTCACGAAAATATAGGGCGTTATATTCTCCCCCCCTTAAAAGAATTTCGTCCTTGAAATTTGAAATATACTCGAATTGATTGAAGGTTAAATAATTATGGCATTCTGGAAAAAAAATTTCCTACTCTATTTCCATTTCCTCGAATAGATAAGGATATTTCTTCCTAATTGTTTCCTCAAGTTCCCACGTTGCCTCATCATCCGAGTGCTTTCCCCACTGAACCTTCACTAACGGAATCTCTTTATTTCGCAACACTTGAGTCCGACGATCTAAAATTGCTCTAGGTGACTCCAGGTAGGTCAAGTCATTCCTTAGCTCAATTGTCTCCACTCGAACTCCGAGGGTTGGATCTGGCACATGCCTTCGAAGTTGGGAGACGTGGAACACATTATGAATCCCGGACAAGCTAGGCGGAAGTCCCAATCGATGGGCCAAAAGTCTGACTCTTTCCACAATCGGATATGGTCTTATATACCTTGGCTTTAGCTTTCCTTTACCACTTCCACGCGTCACCAAATGCTGGGGTGACACCTTGAGATACACTAGATCCCTAACCTCAAACTCTAGATCCTTCTTCTTTGATCAGCATAGGATTTTTGTCGGCTTTGCACAGCTCGGATCCTCTCTTGGATTATTCGAATCTTATCAGTAGTCTGTTGCACAAGCTCAGGCCCCGACATCTGTCGTTCCCCTACTTCGGTCCAACAGATAGGCGATCGACACTTTCTTCCATACAAAGCCTCATAAGGAGCCATCCCAATGCTGCCGTGGTAACTATTGTTGTACGCGAATTCTACCAATGGCAGATGCTCCTCCCAATTTCCTTCAAAATCAAGGGCCCAGGATCTCAACATATCTTCAAGAGTTTGAATTATCCTCTCTGATTGCCCGTCAGTCTGGGGGTGATAAGCCGTACTCAATTTCAGCTGGGTCCCCATGCATTCCTGTAAACTCTCCCAAAATCTCGAGGTGAACCTTGGGTCCCGATCTGAAACTATACTTACCGGTGCACCATGGAGTCGTACGATTTCCTTCACATACTGCTCTGCAAATTTTCGTACCGGTTGAACCATCCTCGTAGGCAGGAAATGGGCTGACTTTATCAACCTGTCTACCACCACCCAAATGGCATCATTGCCCTTTCGGCTCTTTGGAAATCCTGTCACGAAATCCATCGTGATATGTTCCCATTTCCACTCGGGAATTTCCAAAGGTCTCATCAACCCTGCGGGTTTCTGGTGCTCAATCTTTACCCTTTGGCATATATCGCATTGTGCCACTCTCCTTGCCACGCTGGCCTTCATCCCAGGCCACCAGTAGATTTCTTGAAGATCTCGATACATCTTCGTGGCTCCTGGATGCACGGTATACTTAGCTCTATGGGCTTCATCCAAAATTTTCTGCCTCAACTCCCGAAGGTTTGGCACGTACACTCTACCCCGAAACCTGAGAATGCCATTTCGCATCTCAAAATCTGAACTCTTGGGCTGGCCTTACTCATCTACCCATAGACGTATACGCCGGTCACTCCCACTAGCCTCCCGTATTTCGGTCTCCAGATCCAGTTGAACCGCCAGGCCATCTGTTAGGACAGAAGATCCCTTCGGTACTACACTCACTGTCATCAGGCTAAAAGCCTCAATCAATAGCCACTCCTGGGCCATCAACCCGGCCATAACAGTAGGCACAGTCCTACTCAAAGCATCAGCTACCACATTGGCACGCCCCGGGTGATACAAGATGGTGCAGTTGTAGTCCTTCAGGAACTCCATCCAGCGTCGCTGCCTCATGTTCAACTCTTTCTGCGAGAACACATACCTTAGACTTTTGTGGTCTGTGAATACATCGAACGTCTCTCCATATAGGTAGTGCCTCCATAGCTTCAGAGCATATACCACCGTTGCCAGCTCCAAGTCATGCGTTGGGTAGTTCACTTCGTGCCTCTTCAACTGACGTGATCCATATGCTATTACTCGACCATGTTGCATCAATACATAACCCAAACCAACCTTCGAGGCATCGGTGTATACAACATATCCACCGGGCCCACTAGGCATTGCCAGAACAGGTGCTGAGGTCAGTCTGTCCTTGAGCTCTTGAAAGCTTTCCTCACACTTTGCAGTTCATTCGAACTTGACCTCCTTTCGTATGAGCTTTGTCATAGGTGCAGCTATCTTCGAAAACCCTTCCACGAATCTTCGATAGTAGCCTGCCAATCCCAAAAAGCTTCGTACTTCGGTCACACATATCGGCTGCTTCCATCCTCAAACAGCCTCAATCTTAGCTGGATCCACCGAGATTCCTTCGGCTAAGATCATATGCCCAAGAAATTCCACTTGGGATAGCCAGAACTCGCACTTCGAGAACTTGGCATATAATTGGTGTTTCCTGAGGGTTCCTAGCACTATTCTCAAGTGCTCTTCGTGGTCACTTTCATTCGAAGAATACACCAATATATCATCTATGAAGACGATCACAAATCGATCCAGGTAGGGCTTGAATACCCTATTCATAAGATCCATAAATGCTGCTGGAGCATTAGTTAATCCGAATGGCATTACAAAGTACTCAAAATGGCCATACCTCAACTGAAATGCCATCTTTGGAACATCATTTGGTTTAATTCTCAGTTGATAATATCCGGATCTCAAATCAATCTTCGAGAACACCTTCGCTCCCTATAGTTGATCAAATAACTCGTCTATCCTTGGAAGTGGATACTTGTTCTTTACCGTGGCCTTATTTAGCTGATGGTAGTCAATGCACATCCTTAGACTCCCGTCTTTCTTCTTTACAAATAGTACTGGTGCGCCCCATGGCGACGTGCTTGGCCTAATGAACCCCTTATCAATCAACTCCTATAGCTGGCTCTTTAATTCTTTCATCTCCGCCGGAGCCATTCGGTATGGCGGAATTGATATCGGCTGGGTTCCTAGCACTAACTCAATTGAGAACTCAATTTCCTGAGGTGGAGGTAGTCCTGGTAACTCTTCTGGAAACACGTCATCATATTCTCGTACTACTTGCACCTCATTGAGTTTCGGTACCTGTAACACCCGGTGTAACCGATGTTAATAGAATAGGAAAGGAAGTAAGTAAACTTCCAAAAATGCCCTTGAGAAGGAGATGGATCCTTGAAATTGAGAATGCCTATGAAAAGGGTATTTTGGAAATTTGGAAAGAGAAATCCAATAAAAGGGTATTTTGATAAATTAAAAATAATTCCTATGTGGAATTAGGTGTGTAAGTGAATAAAAATCCCAATTTGGTATTTATGAGGAGATATGTGGGATTAATAAATTCACAAATAGTATTTGGGAATTTTGGAGTGATTCCATGAAGGAAATTAATTTTGGAAATAGGGAAAATGGTGGATATTAAATTATTTGAGGAGAATAATTAAATTTTCCCTAAGTTAGTGAATTAATGTGGTAATGCCACATAGAGGACCAAGATAAAGAATTGGAAGCCAAGTTTGTGTCTTAGAGTGACACTTGGCATAATCTTGGAAATTTGAGAGAAATTATATATGTGGATTTATGAGTTGGAGAATGATTTAATTAAATGCAAAAAGAAAGGATAATTGGTCTTTCAAGCATTTAATGAGAGACATTATGGTGTTGGATTAAAGAAAATCCAAATGAAATGGGAAAATAGTCACCATTAATGTTTGAAATTATGGTGAATTAAATAAATGGAATGGAAAATGGGAAAATGGTGGGATTTATTTAAATGGAAAATGAGGGATTTATGTCTTTCAAGTGGTCTCTCATGTGATGGTGGAAATTAATCCCATTAAATTAAATGGGAAGGAAATTAATTATGTCTCTCAAGTGTGATGTGTTGAAATTAGTCAAAATAAATATATGAGAAAATGACTAATTTTGGTATTGGAAGACTAAAATGATCCAAGGGTTAGGATCAAGTCTTGAAAAGTTGAGATATATCCAATGGCTTATATTTAAGTCTTGAAAATGGATATGAAAATAGTCTCATTAAGTAAATGAGAATTAAATGGAAATTTCAAGAGATCTAGTGGTTGAAATGCATTCTTGAAATAGAGAATAAATCCAATGGTGAGGATTTAAAGAAAGTAAATGGCATGGATTGCCAACATATTTAAACGTGTGTTTTCTCTTAGAGAGGAGACTTGTTTGCTTTAAATGAATGGTTGAGATTAGTTTTCCCTTAAGCACATGGATTGTGCCTTTAGTGAATGGCTAGGATGCATTCTTGAAATATGGGAAAACTAGTATAAAAGGGCAAGTGTGGGAGACTTGTCTCCCTTTTGGCCATTTGTAGAAATGAAGAAGGAAGAAAGAAGAGAGATAGGAAGAAGTCTCTCATGGAGGAAAGAAATGGAGAAGAAAAGAAGAAGAAGTTAAGGTAAGTTTTATTCTTTCTTCTCTCCATTTTAGTATGCTTGTATGCAAAGTAAATTTCTTTTGGAATGCCATTTTAGATGGGAGAAAGTGATGTTGGAAGCTCTCTTGAAGTGAAGATTTAATTATTCAAGAAGAGGTAAGGGATGGACCCATGGGAGGGTGGCCTTGCAATGGGCTTTGAATATGTTTCATAAATGTATATGTTGCATTTGGCATGTTCTTTTATGTTCATGAGACTTATGGCCATAGGTTAGTTTGAGAACATGGTTGAAATGGTGGGTTGATGCCTCTAACCTTGGAGGGTTGTGAGGGAAAAGAAACCTAGCCACACTTGCATGCATTTGGCATCATATAACTTGTTATGTTCATATTTATTTGGCATTGCACCCTTATTGAGCTTAATAGCTCATGAGGTTTTTACCCTCACATGTAGGTTGTGAAAGCATGATAAAGTCAAGGCCAAGTGAAATGGCATGGGAAAGCATGGAAGAAGATTCAAGTGTATGTTGTATTTATACAATGAGATAGTGGCTTATGGCACATTGGTGCCTAGGTTGAGTGAGGTCTCATTTTGGTGTGTGTTGTAAGAAACACCAAGAAGTTAATTCATATGGGTTTGTTGGAAAAATTGTGTGTGTTTGATGTATGTTATGGAAGCATCAAGAGGTGGTTTAAGCCTTAATTATGGAGAAATGAAGGAAAAAATTGAAGGAATATGAGGTGTATTTATTAATATTTATTTCTGGAAAAATTGGGTTTAAAGGGCCAAGAAGAAAAAAAAAGAAAAAAAAGAAAGAAGTGAAGAAGCAACATCAAGGGGTCAGCCAGCAGGAGTAGGGCCGTTGGGGGAGGCCTCGCGCGCGGGCTAGGCTGCCACGCGCTGGAGGCCGCGCGGGCAGGCGGTTACGCGCGCGGGCGGCCGCGCGCACGGGCAGGCGCCCGGCATGCGCGGCTAGCGCCCCGCGGGGCCCCGGGTGCGACAGCGGGCCCTACCAGCCAATTTTTTTTTAAAATTTGGAATTTTTGGGTGAAATTGGGGCATTTCTTAATTGATTTTAGGCCCCGGAGGAATTTTCAAAATAAAGGAATTTTTCGGGCATTTTGGGAGAAAATGCCAAAATTTTGGAAAATTAAAAATTTGAGTTTTTCCTCCGAATTTGGTAATCAATCAATGGATTGATTTAAATGGTGCTTTTATGGAGCCCGATGAAAATTCTTAGATGGGAAAAGAATTAAAAATAATTGAGAAAGGGGTGATTGGGCGTCCGAATGAGATTTTCTTTATAGTCAATGCGGTGTGGCTAAAGCCCAATTCTGTTAGTGAATCCTGGGATTCAGGGAAGGGAAGGACAAGCCTAGTTCCCACCTAGGGCGTTTCGTATTGAAACATGGTCCACCCTTCGCCAAAGGCCGGGCAGGTGGACAATTCGGGTGATTGTTCACGAGTAACTCTCGTAAGTGGGAGCAGGGCGTTACAGTACCTCTCTTTCTTCTAACTGAGCATAAGCTATGAATCCATGAGCTCCTCGGCTCAACAACTTTGCTGCCTTCATTGTCGAAATCATCTTTATGACCTCGGGGTCGCCTTGTCCCCGAAATTTAACCCACCCTCCCTCGGGTTTTCTTATGGTCATTATCTTCCTACGACAGTCTATATTGGCGTCGTACTTGGACAAGAAGTCCATCCCCAAGATTATGTCGAAGTCATATACTTCTAACAGAATCAGATCAGCCTGGAACCAAACATTACTCAGGCTAATTTCACATCCCCTCACCATTTCTGAGGACTTCATACTTTTTCCCATAGGTGTCAAAATCACCATAAGACACCCCATAGACTCGGTTTCTACTCTCAAACTCCCAGCCAAAGCATGCGATATAAAAGAATGAGTAGACCCTGGATCTATCAATGCATGCACAGGAGTATCCAAAATGAAGAGAGTACCTTGGATAACTGCAGGATTCGCCTCTACGTCCTCCTTGGTCAAGTTATAGACTCGGCCCTGTCTGGTCCCTTTTCCTTCTTCAATCTTTAGCGGCTGCTCTTTCTTCTTCGGGCAATTCCTCGAGATGTGCCCGTGCTGGTTGCAATTGTAGCAGATCACGCTCACTGGTGTTGCTGCTATAGCTTTACCTTCTTGGACCATTCCTTTCGAGCAATTTCTGGAAGTATGCCCGGGTTGTCCAGAGGTGTAACAGACAATACTTTGGCCATCGCACCTCTTGCCCGGGTGCCTCTTCTTGCATTTAAAGCACGCCTTTCCCTTTTTCACGATCTTCCCATCCCGAGGTCCCATAGTCGAGTGGGATTTCTCTGATTGTCCTCCTGGTTGAATCGTTGTGGCCTTTAGTTCTGCTACCCGCGTCATATTCTCCTCGGTGGTCATAGCCTTGAAAACTATGTCTGCATAAGACTCCACATGGACCAGGCTCATCAGCTGTTGAAATTCATTTCGCAAGCCTTGTAGGAATTTTCGTCCCTTCTCCACATCGTCCATCCCGTACAACGGCATATACTTGATTAACCGCAAAAATTCAGCCTCGTATTGAGCCACAGACATATTTGAACCTTGGCGTAAGTTCATAAACTCTCGAGCTCTAACCAACTTCCAGCAAGTGGGAAAGAATTTCTCGTTGAACAGTTCCTTAAACCGTTCCCACGACATCTGGGGTGCCTCCCCCAATTCTACATCTGTTGCTGACCCTTGAGATCCTGTTCGGTTAGGTATCGCTAGCTACATAGACCTCCACCATTGGGCAGCTTCCTCTTCCAGCATATAGGTCGCACACTCGACCTTGTCTTCATTCAGGATTCTCAATCTTTGTAGGATCTTTTCGGTCTGGTCCAACTAGTATTCACTGATTGCGGGGTCATCTGCTGGTTTTCCTCGAAACACTGGCGGGTTTTGTCGTAGATACCTCTCCAAGGAATCTACTCTTCTTTGCTCGGGCGGCAACTCCAAAATTCGCCCAGCCATGCCTTCTAGGATTCTCTCGATCCTATCAATCCGGCCTTCACCGAGGTCAGCTCGTGTATCTCTTTGACCTTCCACACCATCTCCTAGGTGTGGGTTTGGCTGCGCTTAACCTTGTGCATTTATTTCAAACAAACACATACAAAATAAACAAAGAAGAAACAAGCATGCAAGCACAAGGCGTTTATACTCGCCAGTGTACGAGTGTGCGCTGTAGCACAATTTAATTTTCTGGGAAAGTCCAGGTCGATTCACTGGGAGATCGTTAATAAAATGAAAATAGAGCCGCGATGTAAATTGGGTTGTCAGGCCAATTCATTTGATTTTAAGTGAACAAAAATGAAGTACTGTAACTGTAAGAAGTCTTGAGTCAAGGCAATGTTCAGTGCCAGTTCCATAACTTCCCAACAGATAGATAGGTACCAAAAACACATGTCTGAATTAATTTGAGGTTTTGATATTAAAATGCATCTCAAGATGATGGTAGTTCTTGGTCTAGCAATCTCCATACATGGCATGAGAGATTCTACGTTAAGCAACTACCATAAATTAAAATACAGTTAATATGCAGTAATCAGATAACCCATTTGGATTTGGATATGATAGCATCTCCAGTTTAAGTAACCTCCATACATGGCATGGAGACTCTAAGTTTGGCTTATGCTCCACTCCAAATTCAAAAATTCAATGAACGCGCAATACTCAAATTAAATCAGGTTTCTGGTAATGCATTCGAAGTTCGGCTATCTTGGGAAATCTATGGCATTGGACACTGTCCGCGCCTTGGCCCAAGTTTAAGCTTAGCCACACATCTCCAAAGAAAAAATTAAAGAGACAGGAATTAAAGTTCTGGAATGTAAATACTGGAATTAAAATTAGAGAAATGTAGATGAACAATGAATTAAAGTTACAGAATAAAAAGAACAGAACGAAAACTACAGAATGTAAGTAACTGAAATAAAGAACACTGGAACAACATGAAGAAATAAAAACTACTGGAATTTAAGAACAAAAAGAAAGGAATAGAATAGTGTGCTTTTCCCCTTATTCTTGCAGAAATGGCGGATGGGGTCTCTCTTTGTGCTGAAGTCGACGATGAATATATATATGTACATATTCTGCAAATGGCCCTGGTCAAAGAAGAAATTACATCGCGTGCCACCATGGTCATTTGCTCATGCTCTGACAGAAGATCACATGGTGAAGCTGCTGTGCGCCTGCTGATTTCACGAGCTGGGCTTCAGTTTCGCTTTCAATGTGCACATGCGTGGGTCCCAGTTTGGACTTCTTAATTTAATCTCCAAGTTAAATTGCAATTAGCCTTACTTCACGTCCACTGGTTCACGCTACATACAAAGAATATATGTTATTGATATATTATATATTATATATATGTATGTCACGCATGAATATAGAATATATATATGTATTATATTTATATATATTATATATTATATTATATTATATTTATTTTATTTTTACTATTTTTTTATATTATAGATATTATATATATTTTTATATTAATTTTTTTAAACCTGCATATAACCACAAATTGAATATAAATATTCAATTAAAAGCAATGTTAAGATTAAACTAGGGGTATAAATATAACAAATTTTTGGCATTTTTGAGCATTAATCACACCCCCCAACTTAAACATTGTTAGTCCCATAGCAATCAGATTTTATACTGGCCGATTTTCATTCACAATATCAACATTAATGTTTAAATTTCAAATCTGAAACCAAAATGTATAAAACAAGAATAAGCTACTCTTAACACGCAATTGACCATTCTTTGTTAGATTTTCGTCATAGGACACTCAATCATAGAAAAAGCAAATCAAATAAATTAGCACACCCGCATTACAACCTCTAAGCTTTGACTTCAAACTCTCTCAGGTGTACACTCCAAGAAAAATGATCCCTCATGGCTACTCTCTGGGATGCACCGTAATAAGAGTAAATGTAAAACAAATTCAAATCGGTGTCATCCTAAAATGAAAAATGGACTTCAATGAAAGAAAAGGGACTTTGACATAACTTCATGATCGGAATAATGCACAAATGCACAACTTCAGATATTAAACAAAATTTCAATTCTAAAATTCAAATCTCAAGCTTCCATGTGTCATAGGATGTAGAGGGATTGCATAAGAATTGTAACGGGGCTTAGGGGTGGATGGGTAAACAAAGAAAAGGGTAAAGAATTCAAAGAAATGTGCCCCGGGAAATATTCCTATCTAAGCAGATACTCATTTTTTTTCTTTTTCTTTTTTTTTCTTTCTATTTTTTTTTGAATTTGATGTTAACAAAAAAATGAATCAACACAATGAAAGCATAAATCTTCTCATCAGCTTTTTATTGAATAGCTACGAGTTTTTTTTTTTTCCATCATTTTTGTTTTTCAATTTTCAATACTAAGATAGACTATTTCCCGTACACATTAGGTAGAGTAATATTTACAGGGTTTAGGATAAAATGAGGGTAATAAGAAAAGAAATAATTTTTATATTAATTTTTTTAAACCTGCATATAACCACAAATTGAATATAAATATTCAATTAAAACCAATGTTAAGATTAAACTAGGGGTATAAATATAACAAATTTTTGGCATTTTTGAGCATTAATCAGGGTTGGTGTTGCTTTCTTCGCTATTGCCTCTCTCGCGCCTGTTCCTTCTTGTATTCACCATCTGGCAAGAAGACAGGGCGATCTATTAAATCATCGCGGCACGGTTCAATTCAAATTGAATAAGCAACAAGAGTATGCCACTAAATATTTCAAAAATCCTAACCTAATTCCCAAAACTTACGGTAGCTTTACTCATCATGCCACAAGCGAACTTTTCCTTAGGTTCGCTCTGATACCAACTGTAACACCCCAAATTTCTTGAGCGTGTTATAACTTAGGATTTTGGGAATATAAAAACTTTTCATATCACAATAGTTGTCATACATCACACAATATCCCAAAAATCCAAATTTACACCTTCTCAGCTTAACAAACCCAATAATTGAATAGCTAAGACAGGCGTTAAAATCTCGAATGCGGAAGCTAGATCGAACCTGATATGGTTCACAACCATAATACTTTATTTATCATAAAATTGTTGAAGATGTTTACAAAATGAATTACATGGACATCATCTCTCGCAAGATATAACTGAACGTCTTAAACATATCCAAGACATACATAGGTTCGCATATAAATGAAAATATTCTAAACATGCTATAGACAGCAAATTAAACTTATTCTTCAGCTACCTCATTTCCCTTAGAGCCGCTCGTTGAACCTGGAACGTTTGAATATTCCAGGGACATAGTCCAATTAGAAGATGAATCTTCTAGTGAGAAACTCTAAAAAAACAATAGTTTATATCGATGCATGATCAGGTATAAAATGTATGAAAAGACAACGAGAACTACTCTGAAGTGCCTCATGAACACGTTAGCCTCCTCCAACGAGAGCTTTCTCAATGGCGCACGCATAGCGCTTCTCAGGAGGTCCCTAATCATGTCACTTCGACCCAACTTCATAGAACTCATGCAAGCACCACATCCGTTGTGCCTTAGACTCACGGTCTTCCCCACGAGAGCTTTCTCGATGGAGCACGCATAACGCCTCTCGGGGGATCTCCGACTTTTGCCCTCGGCCAACAATAAATAGGTACAACAGTATGGCCACACGGAATTTATAAATGCAACAATTAAAAAGCCAACAACATATATTTTTAGGAAAATTTAGTTCATAAATGCAACATGATTTCACGTAAGCGAATAATAAGAGTTTACGTATAAGAACTTCACGAAATACGAGTCATGAAATAGAAGTCTCTCATAAGAGAATAAAAAATAGGATTTGGAGTATAGGAGTCTCACGGAGTCTCACCTTGTTGGGTTATCTCTTCGACGGTATAATTTTACAGCAAACGGACTAGGTTTCTGCATAAAACATGCATTTCGGTAAACCTAACCTTAAATATTTTTACATATAGTTGAACGGTATTAAATTAGGGGCATAACTGGAAACTTTCATGGAAAAAGGACATCTCACGCGCTCTCACGCGCCCCAAGAAGGCTGGCCACACGCCCTCACGCGCAACTATTATCTGGCGTGTGTATTTCACGCGCTGCCCAGCAGTTTCGGACAGCAACGCCTCGATTTGGTATTTCGGCCGTATCTCCCTTGTTTTAACTCTGATTCGACCCCCGTTTGAACCTACGCAACCCTCTCTTCCCCCTATACAAGATTATAAAAAAAATGGGACTTACCTCGCCTTTTTGCTGACTGATTTTGGCAAATTTCGGTGAAGACCCGCAACTCCGACGAGGCTCGTTCTCCACCGCTTCTTCGCCGCTTTCTTCCCGCCTTCTTGCTGAACCTCCTTCTCTCTCTCTAGAGCAAGCTCCTCCTCTTAGAGTGCTTCACTCCTCAAATTTGTTTGGAATGGTTTGAGAGCAACTCAAGGTGCCTATTTATAGAATCCTTCAACCAATGGTGTTATGCCACTTGTCACAATCTTAGCCATGGACTCCAAAGACTCAAAGCCATAATTGAGTGGCTTTTGAAATCCAAAACTAGAACTAATCCAACTTTTGAAATCCAAACTAAAACCCCAAACTTCTTTCAAATAACACTTTGGCCCATATTTCAAGTTTTCAACTTTAACATTTTACCACCTAAGCTCATAATTTCATCATTCTTTCATTTGGATAATTTCTCTAATTAGAATTATACTCTCAAACATCAAATTTATCGAGATACTTAAAATTCCAAAATTATTAACTCAAAATTACTCAATATATACTATTTTTCAAAAGCCCCTTACCATCATTCGGTCTTTTTAGGCTACAACTTAGCTTAATCGAAAACCATTTCTGATTTGATTTCTTTCAGCATCATAAATCTTGCCTTGAGACGCTCATCAAAAATATTCCTTTAACCTTAGGTATCCAAGCTCCAGGGCACTCCCTGCGATTGATTCGGTCACTTGTTGCCATTTCAAACATATTTTTTTGGTATTTTAAACTCACTTAAAATACGTGACAATTTCACAAAAATATAGGGCGTTATATAAGGCCTGGACGATGCATAAGGGTGATATGATCATCGCTTGGTATATCATCTTGGCTGCCATTAAGATCATGGCTAGGCTCAAGGATCATTTGTTTAGAAGCATGTCATGGAGATGATATGTTTTATCAATAGGTTGCTAGAGCTAAACTTGGGTATGGATGCAGAAACTTACCCCAGACTTGGTGCTACAGTCTCTCCCTAAAAGTTATGGATAAGACTCTTGGAGAGTATCTATACTAAGGGAGACCGAGCCTAAAATTGATTATAGGCCAAGGGAAGTGTTCTCTTAGTTGAAGGGCCCAAGGCGCACAGGGGTAAGCCCAAGAGTAAGAAAGCCAAAAAGGAAAAAGAGTTCTTCCATAGCGCAATCTGGAAGAGTCCAGAAGACAAAAACCCAAAAGGGCAAGGAGAATGCGATCTATCTCCACTGTGATAAACCGTGAAGTGTAGAGTAAGAAGAGTTCTACTCAGGACACTTCAGGTATTTATGTCATTGGAATTAATCTATCTACTTCTGATCAGTCCACATGAGTATTAGATACTGGATCTAATGCTCATATTTGCACTTTTGTGTATGGGCTTAGGAGTACGAGCAGATTAATAATAGGAGAAGTGTACCTACATGTGGTAAATGGATCAAAAGTTGTTCCATTAGTTGTAGGGACCTATTTCTTGACATTGCCCACAGTGCTTGTATTGGAATTATATAACTGTTACTACAATCTTAGTTTGACTAGGAATATAATTTCTAATTCTTGTTTGACAAGGATGGAGATTCATTTTCGTTCAAGGACAATAGTTGTTCATTTTATAAAAATGAGTTGTTTTATGGTAAAACAACAGTATGTAATGGTTTGTATGTCCTTGATGTTGATACTCCTATCAATAACATAAATATTAAGCGACTTAAATCAGGTGATTTAAATAGCACTTATTTATGGCATTGTTCCCTTGGCCATATAAATGAGACCCGCACATCCAACTTGTATAAAGCTGGATATCTTGGCACATTTGATTATGAATCATATGGTGCTTGCGAATCTTGTTTACTTGGCAAGATGACTAAGTCTCTTTTTAAAGTAAAGAGAGGCTACATAAGTGCTAGGGTTTGTGCACATTGGTGTGTATGGACCCATGTCCACCCAAGTTAGAGGTGGATATGTCTACTTCATAACCTTTATTGATGATAGATCGTGTTTTGGTTATGTGTATCTTATGGGACACAAATCTGAGGCTTTTGAAAAGTTCAAAGAATTCAGATTTGAAGTAGAGAAATGAACTGGGAAAAGTATCAAAGTACTTCGATCAGATCGATGTGGTGAATACTTGAACAGTGAGTTTCTAGATCATCTGAAGTAGAATGTGATTCTCTCACAATGGACTCCATTTGGAACATCAGAGATGAATGGTGTGTCTAAAGGAGGAATAGGACCTTGTTGGATATGGTCTGGTCCATGATGAGTCGCGCTGAACTCCCTATTTCATTTTGAGAATACGCACTCCTCACCGCGATCTTTGTTTTGAACAGGGTTCCAAGTAAATCAGTTACTCAGACTCCATATGAGATATGGAAAGGAAAGAAGCTAAATCTGTTTTTCCTTAAGATTTGGGGTTGTCAAATTTATGTTAAACGTGTTGACAGTAATAAGCTACAACCCAAATCGATGAGATATCTGTTTATGGGATATCCAAATGGATGTTACTTTTACCACCCATGTGAACAAAAGTTGTTTTGTTTCCAAACATGTGGTATTCCTTGAGAAAGAATTCTTAGATGCTGTGGCTAGTGAGAGGAATGTTAAGCTCGAATAAGATTCGAGGCGAACCACAAACAAATACTCCCCTCTAGGAACCCCAGAAAGATCAGGCACAAGAAGTTGTGTCAACTCCCCAACCTTCTACACAAGAACCTCATAGGTCGACGAGGGTTCGTCGCGAGCGAGAGAGATATGGATTTCTCATCTCGGCACATGGAGATGTGCTTCTAGCTGAGAACGATGAGCCTACTACCTATGATGAGGTAATGTCTGACATTGACTCTGGGTTATGGCAGATGAATGACAAAACAGCTTTCCTTAAAGAAAACCTGGTCGAGGATGTGTATATGACATAGCCTGACAGTTTTGTTACTCATAAACATGCAAATAAGATTTGCAACTTGCAAAGGTCCATTTATGGACTAAAGCAAGCATCCTAGAGTTAGAATCAATGTTTTGATGAAAAGATCAAAAGGTTTGATTTTTCACAAAAGGGAAGTTGATCCTTGTGTTTACAAGAAGGTTAGTGGGAGCGTGGTGGTCCTTTTAATCCTATATGTGGACAATATATTGCTCATAGGGAATGGTGTTCCCATGATGCAATTAGTTAAAATATAGCTTTCAAAATATTTTCTCCATGAAGGATTTGGGAGAAGCAACCTATATTCTGGGAATAAGGATCTATAGAGATAGATCTAGGAGGTTGCTAGCACTCTCCCATAGCGCGTACATTGACAGGGTGTTAAAGAAGTTTAGCATGGAAAATTCTAGGAGGAGAAGTCTTCCCATGTCACATGGAATACATCTCTCCAAGGCTATGTGTTTGAAGACACAAGATAAGAGAGATAGGATGAGTCGAGCACAATATGCCTTGGCTATTGGCTCGATCATGTATGCCATGTTATGTACGAGGCCTGATATCGCATATACTTTGAGAATATGTAGTAGATATCAAGCTGATCTAGGTGAGAAACACTGGATTACTGTGAAAAACATTCTTAAGTACTTGTGAAGCACTAAAGATATGTTTTTGCCATATGGAGAATAAGAGCATACCATGAAGGGGTTCATGGATGTCAGTTTCCAATTCTACCATGATGATTTTAAATCACGTACAGTCGAAATTCATATTCTGCCTATATGGCTGGGTCATGAGTTGGAAGAGTTCCAACAAGAGATAATGGCAGATTCAACAACTGAAGTCGAATACATAACAACCTTCGAAGCAGCTAAGGAGGTTGTATGGATCCGTAAGTTTATTGATGAACTTAAAGTGGTGTCCAGTATTGTTGATCCAATAACAGTTATTGGGACAACAATGGAGCCATCGCGTAAGTGAAGTACCACGGTCTCATCAACGGACCAAACTTGTATTGCGGCATCACCATATGATAATGGAGATTATCAGCTGAGGTGACATATGTAGAGAAAGTATAGACGGATGACAACGTCGTAAATCCCTTGACTAAAGCTCTGTCCCAGGAGAAACATGAAAGTCATGTTCGATCATCAGGTATAAGATACATGAATGATTGGCTCTAGTGCAAGTGGGAGATTGTTAGTGTAGGTGCTCTAGACCCAATCAGATTGGGCATGTTGTACACTGACAATTGTAATCATGTTATTAGTTGAATAAGGAGTTATTCAAATTCACAAGAAGTCATTCTATTAGTTTTTTGTTATTATTGTAATAACCGAATGAAACTAGATAGAAGTCCATATGATGTATACTATGATTAATCTATTAAGATGTGAGATGATGCATCACAGTTTCTAGACATCATTAAATCTCCCAAGTCGTAGCAATGTCAAGAATGGACATTGACAATTGCGGTAAGACTTGTATGTGCTATGTTTTTGCTATGTGATAGCAATGGGGGTCTCACACCCATAGGTATGGGGATGCCTAGACAAGTACATAGGTGACCAATGTTGGAGAACGTGTCACTAGACATGACTCGCCATGAGAATCCATTTTGGTTATATGTTGATGGAATTCTCATACTAGATGGGTGTAACTAATCCTTGGACCTGAGGTTGTCACGGTCATCTCATAAGAAGACCGGTATGCTTTGACATCATGTCAATGGGCCTAGACAAAGGCTGCATGTGGGCGATCGTTGGGTATATTGTGAGGCTTATGGAGATGGGTGTATAACCAAGATGGAACTCGTCTATCCCTTGATAGAGGATGATGTATCTAAGGCGCCTTCGGTAGATATTCACTTTAAATCCATGGCTATGGTGAAAGAGATCAATAAAGAGTTATTGATTTACTTTCTAATTAAGTGAAGATATCTGGAAGACCGAAGAAAACTCATGTGATCGTTATCAAGCAACACATCGCCATACTTGAGATCACATAAGATACATTGACGAGAGGATCGAATTACACAGTACTTGTGAAAGGTTATTTGCGGATTATGAATCCTTCTGAATAATTGGGTAGGCATGATGCCTTGCTAGAGGCCAATCTTGTCTTATGTGTTTGTACTGACACATTGCCAACATATTTGGAAGCCTAATGAGTCATACGCAATAGGCACGGTCCCTAGCTTAAACCAGGAGAGTGGATGTATGGTTAAGTGGGACACTTTGGTAAGAAGTTATGTCGTCGTAGGTTCTCACGGAAAAAGAACAAATAGACGTAATGACATCAATATGACGAGGAGTCGTCATAATGGAAAGAGTTTCCTAAAATGGTAATTGATTAAATTAGGAAAGAGTTTCTAATTTAATAATTTTCTATTTGTTGGAGTGGCAAATAGGAAATAAAATATTTTTGGGCTAGCCCAATCCATTAGGGTTTTAGAAACCCTAGGATATTTCATTATAAATATCCTTTTATAGGTTCCCATGATTGAAGTGATTTTTGGTGTCGTTTTTCAAGAGTTGAAAAACGTATTGCCATTCACTCTTTCCGTTTCTTTTTGGCATCAATTTGAAACGTGGGCGTTCTTTTACCGTCTATACACAAGCCGCGCAAAGGAGAAGGAGCTAGCACTCCTATTCCGCTCTCCTTGCCAACGGACGCGTGCCGCGTATCACGAGTTAGAGGCCGGACGCTTGGACGGCTCAAATCCGCGAACGACTCGATAATCTAAAGGTTAGATTTATTTATTTGTTTGTGAATGATTTGATTTCGACGTTGATCCAATCGCCGGGATAGGGGTATGGTTCAAAAATTTTGAACTACGCTGCTTGGCCCGTAGCGATCTTGCTTTACTTTCAAAAATAATATATGTATATAAAAAAAAGAAAGAAAAATATAAAAAGAAAAGGGGGAGGCGCACGGGAAACCCCCCCTCAAAATCATCTCTCTCTCTCTCTCTCTCTCAGATTTCTATAGATTTCAAGCATCGAGTCGTTCAATCTTCGATCTGACTTCACTTCCTCCGTTTAAGCGCCCCCGATCTCCAAAAGGTAAGTGTTATGCTTTGTTCTTCATTGGTTTTCTATTGCTTCGTGGGAGGTATGTATATAGACGCGATGTGGGTTTTGGCCGGTTGTTTAAGGTGAGATCTATGAAGATCCGATTGTTGGATTTTGTTGGTTTTGGGATATGTTGGTAAGGTTTCTCGAGGATGTCGGATGGCAGTCTCCAATCATCAGAAATCGCCTGCCACGTTGGCCGGTGGTGACTGGCAGTGAGCTTCATTTTTTTCCAAAAACTAAACCCTAAATCTATGAAAATCTAGCCATCCGATCTTTGTTATTTTTGGGTATGTTGGTCGCCTAGGTGCTACGCACCTCATGGTAGCCTCTGATCGTAGAAAAAATGGCTAGCGGCTGGCGGTCGACGATGGCTAGATTTCATCTCTATTTTGGCAAAAAATTAATTCTTAGATCTGTTAAAATCTAATCGTTTGATGGTTCTCATTTTGAGATATGTTGATGTTTGTGGTGAGGGCTTTGAATCGGTATGTTGGTCCGTTGTATTTGCCAGCCGATAGAGATCGCTGGCGGCGACAGAATATCGGGAAGAAGAAAAGAAAAAAAAAAGAAGAAAAAGAAAAAGAGGGATTTTGGGGTTGGGTTAGGTTTTGGCCTAGGATGGCGGGGCCCGATTGGGTTATAGGATGGCACAATGTGTTGGGCATGGCTTGACCCAGTTATGGCAGCCCTTGGGCTAGCCCACTCAGCTTGTTCTCCCTTCTTGTCGCTTGTCCGTGAACCTAGGATGACTTTGTTAGGTTGGTCCTACTCAGGATATCGACGTCGGTCTAATTTGGGTTCTCCTTAAGTCTCTTGGAATTGGCGATGTGACTAACGAGTCACTTTGTTGATCGGAGTCCTAAGGACGAAGCCCTATTAGATGACTCGAGGCCGAGCAAGACTGACCCCGAGTGCGTTCTAAGCTAGCCCATGATGATGACTTGGGTTTATCCCGAATCTTGATTTCTGATGGATTCATTTTATTCTAAGGCTAGCATATTGCAAATCATTCTTTTAAGCCATTTATTAAATCACTAATTAATTAATTATTGTGTTTTAAAAATTTATCAATTGAGTTATAAATATAAATATATATATGTATTTTGAAAAGAAGTGAAACTTTAAAAATATTATCTATATTAAAAGTAAACTAGTTTATGAGGAATATAGAAATATATATATATATATTATTTTTATTGCATCCTATAAGTGAGTGTGTAGTTCTACTATACACTTACGTGTAGCATGCAAGGCGAGGCATGATGATGTAGTCGATGGCTAAGCTTGACGAATTTCATGGTGCCAAATTCGAATATTGTGTGAGCCAAGGTTTGGATTCCCAAGATTTTGTTCGATCTTCTCCCCAGACTCGGACTTGAGTTGTCATTTCCTAGGCGAGTAGACAGGATATGTTATGTTTACCTTATTTTATGCACGTATATATATATATATTGTTCTATGCATAACTTGTATATGATTTTTATATGCGAATCACAGAAAAACACTTTTAAATGTTTCTAAATTACATGAAATATTTTCATCCTACTGGGAGAGACATAAGCAGAAAGATACCCTAACTGATTTCTTGTCTTGAGAATGTGAAATATTATATGATATGGTGTATTTTAGGCACCACATGAAATGATAAATGATTATGACTTATGCATAAAGTAGGGTATCATTTGCATTATTATTAGAGGACTATCTAGTAGATTCCTTGGTGACTCACAGTAGGAAAAGATCATGATACTGTGAGGCTTGGCATGCTAAGGCCATGAGAGACACAGATAGTATGTTTCAGTACTGCTATCATGTGAGACATGATGGTATTATAGTGTGATGATGATGTATGTGCCAGTATATGTACTTGTGTGCATGTGGGTGTAGGCGTTGGGCCAGTTTCTACTAGTGTGTCCTCAGACTCGATGCATGAATCATATAAAAAGGTATAGGAGACTTAGGTGGTTAGGTGAGCAACTTATGAGGGTTGTCTCTAGGCACATATTTTTCCTACACTATGTTTTCCTTTGAACCTCAATTGTTTAAACTTGTGGTACACATTCTCGTTGTTCATATTATTTGTAACACCCCAATTCCTGGGAGGGCGTTACGTAACGAAAGATTATGGGGATTTTTTTTTTTTTCCAAATAAACAACAGAAACCCAACACAAACACCATTCCCCGAAGATCATGTTACACCTTCTCAGTATATCAATTATGAACTATCAATAAACTAAGACAAGTTCATCAACTCAAATGCGGAAGCTAGATCGAAACCTTAACAGGTCATAACCAAACCACTTTATTTGCAATATAAAGTTGCACCAACGTTTACATGACATTCTCAAAATAAACAACATAACTAAAAAGACATAATATAAAACATCCTCTATTGCCATCATCCCTTGGCAATTCCGTTTCCCTTCGCACCGCTGCCTTCACCTGTAATGTTTGAATATTCCAGAGACATAGTCCAAATTAGATGCTGAATCATCTAGGTGAGAGTTCAAAATCACATTTTTCATGAATGAATGCAAGACATGAAATAAACTAATACACTCGGTAAGCCCTAGCCCAAGAGAATCCCACGTGCTTAACCCTGCCACGGGAAAAGAGCAATCTCTCTAAAAGCTATGCCATCATACCGACTCGACAACACGATGACGTGACGCGATTCTAGCTTAAATGGGGCTGCCAACGCATCTCACCAGAATATGTTCCCACCTTAAACATCCAGGAACCACCATACAATCCCAACTCCAAAATTTCACATGGACCACCTAGTCATCCAAGTGCAACTTCCCTAGCCAAACGGCCTGGCACGGAAACCAAGGCGGCTATCCTAACATGCACACCAGCAGATACCCCTATTATTCCGTCATGCCCTTAGAGAATTACGGCTACACTATCTAGACAACATCCTAGGCTGACATCCCACATGAACAACACAGTATGGACCACCTAGTCATCCTAGTGCAACTTCCCTAGTCAAACGACCCGACACAGAAACCAAGGCGGCTATCCTGACATGCACACTAGCATCAGATACCCCTATTATTCCGTCATACCCTTGGAGAATTATGGCTACACTATCTAGACAACATCTTAGGCTGACATTCCATATGTACACATAAAACGCAAAATAATGCCACATTTCACAATTCAATGCATCATATAAACAACAATTTATAAAGTGCAATGCATAAGTTCAAAACGTTTAGGGACGAACCTCCCTCGTAAAACCAACCGTCACTGGTTACCATTTCAATGCACAAAACCATTTTGCATGAAATCCACAACACATTTAGGTAACGCAAATACTAAGTTTTAGGGTAAACTACTCACCTCGACGTATTCGGATTGCCTCGATCCTCGTGCACGACCTCGTTTTGCATACCCAAACACAAGCACTTGCACTTATAGTCAACTTCGAACCACAATACTTCCTAAACACCATAATTAATTAAGGAAGCATTAAAATCTATTTTCCTCAAAATTTCCTTAATTTTCTCTATTTTCTCCCATTTTTCACCTCGATAATTCCAAAATAATTATTTTCTCAAACATTTTCCCAAATATTTCAACATGATAAATCCTAAAATAAATATATAAAAATTCTAGAATTAAAATTACCAAAAAGCCCCTTATCACGTGTAACGCCCCGTTCCTACTTACGGGTGTTACTCGTGAACAATTATCCGAATTGTCCACCTGCCCGGTCTATGGTGAAGGGCAGACTATGTTTCAAGAAGAAACGCCCTAGGTGGGAACTAGGCTCGTCCTTCCCTTCCCTTAAACCTCAGGATTTACTAGCAGAATTGGGCTTTAAACCACACCGCGTTTGGTTAAAAAGAAATCTCGCGAAGACGCCCAATCATTATTTTCTCATTTGAATTTAATTCTTTTCCGACCAAGAATTTTACCGGGTTCCAAAAATCACCATTTAAACCAATCCATTGATGGATCACCAATTTTGGAGGAAAAACTCATCATTTTCAAATTTCCAAAATTTCGGCATTTTCTCCAAAAATGCCCGAAAAGTCCCTTTATTTTGAAAAGTCCTTCGGGCCCAAATTCAATTAAGAAACGCCTCAAAATTTCCCAATTTTTCAAAAAATTTGGCCGGCGGAGCCCACGACACGCCCCGGGGCCCGCGCGCAGGCTGCAGCCTGCTGCTTCCAGCAGCCTCCTGCTGCTCCTTCACTTCTTTTCTCCCTTTTTTTTTTTTTTTTTTTTTATATTCTTGGGCCTCCTAACCCAATTTTTCCAGAATTCAAAATAATCAAAAATCGTTCACATTCATTTTGATTTTGCCTCTAATTCTCCATAATCAAGGCTTAAACCCAACTTTCAATACTTCCATAACATTATCAAACACACACAAATTTTTCCAATAAAACCATTTTACTTACATCTTGGTTGCTTCCCACAACATACCCAACAATGAGGCTTTCACCCAACCTAGGCTTCAACATGCCTTAAGCCAATGCCTCATTTCAACATAAAATCAAACATTACAAAAATGAAATACATTACATCTCATAAATCAAACATATTAACATAGGCTTCCATAAGCCATAACATACACTTGAATCTTCTTCCATGCTTTCCCATGCCATTTCACTTGGCCTTGACTTTATCATGCTTTCACAACCTACATGTGAGGGTAAAAACCTCATGAGCTATTAAGCTCAATAAGGGTGTAATGCCAAATAAATATTAACATACATGTACATACGTGTACAAAAGGTAAAATAATGATATGAGACGTTTATGATATATGTTACTAATCTTTGAGCTTCTTGGTGACATGATTAGGTCATTTAGCCATATTGGGAAATATAGACGATTGTCAGTAGAATCTGATGAATAAGTAGAACGAGGTTTGGTAGGAGTAAGTATTTTAATTATTGGTGAGATTAAACACCTAGCTAAAATCTCGAGTAACTCACTAGATTTTTGGAGAAATTTTCATATATGGTTTGTTAGAATTCCTTATTTACAACTGTTTGTAGAAATTTGACAGGTTTGAAGTCTTGGGAGACTAATTGCATTTTGGAGGTACTTTTAGATATGGTTCATTAGAATTTCATACTCACGACTATTTTGCAAGAATTTGATAAATTTGGAAACTTTAGGATTCTAGGTATTAATTGTTTGGGAGATGCCTAATTGTTTTGCCAGATAAGGAAAGATCAATGGAACTTGGAATACTACTTTGTTTTGAAAATATTTGATGAACCTAGAATCTTAAGGATATTAGATAACAAGTGCTCGAGAGACTATTTTATTGTCTAATTGTTCTACAGGAATTTCAAAATTTGGGAGATTATCTAAATCCAGGTTATAAACCCAATAAGGATCTAGTAGGCACTTAGTTCGTTAAACCTCATATAGATTTGGGGATATAGGTATTTGGAATTTGTTGGATTGGCAATCTGCTAGATCCACAAAAGTCGAGAAAGTCGAAAAACTTACAATTTTGAAGTTTTAGTCTGATTAGCTGATTACAAATATTTTGGAATTATTTTATTGCTAAGGTTTAAATATTGATCTCATGATTTTGAGTATGGCTATTTCAGATGGTGAATACTCGACTTTCTTAAAGATTTGAACCAGCCACTCCAAACCATCGTAGCAATAATACCCAGGAGGAAGAATCACAATACCCCCCACGAGGAAACATCAGAAACTCTGGAAAATCCGTTCCAAGAAAGAAGCCAGGAGGATGGAACTTGCATAGGCTGAATGAAGCGAGTCATGGAAAATATGCTAACATTTATATAGGGGACGCAGCAAATAGGTTAGGCTACCGCTCGAGCTCCTGATATCATTGACAAGTTCTAGCAGTTAAATCTGCCTATCTTTTGAGGAAAAGCAGGAGCTGACCCAAGTGAAAGTTAGTATTGGCTAGAGCAAATCGAGAAATTTTTTTATTTTATCGATTGCAACAAGGAAGAAAAAATTAATTGTGCCACCTTCATGCTTTGGGATATGGCAAACTATTTTTGGAGGACTATACAAAGGACCCTACAAGGCCTTATGGAGCAAGGTATGCCAAATATTGAATGGGCACAATTTAAAGAACTTTTCAATGCCAAGTATTTTCCCCTATGTAAGAAAACAAAAAAAGGTTGGGAATTTATGAACCTGAAGCAAACTGGGGACATGACAATTGCCTAGTATGAAGATTGTTTTACTTGGCTAATCAAGTATATGCCCATTTACAACTTGGACGAAGAGCCAAAGGCCCAAAAATTCCTCGATAGACTAAATTGGAAATCCAATAGATGTTAAGCTCAATAGGGGCACGCACTTACACAGAGGTGGTTCTACAAGCCCTAACTGTAGAAAGCAACCTCCACTGAATGGATGCCCTAAAAGTGGAGTTCCGAAAACCTGAGGACAGAAAATTGGGAAAGAGACATGACTTAGGAGTTCAAGGAAAAAATTTCAAGCTAAAAGGTAATTATCCCATATGTCAAAAATTTAATCTTAGAAAACCTTGTAAACGGGGAAACCAATGGTGTTATACCTATGGAAGAAACAACCACGTAGCTCGAGTATGCTCAAAGGGACCTGTATGTTTTAACTGCTAGCAAAACAATCATCTCGCTAAGGATTTCCTGCAAAGAAGGGAAGCCAATAAGCCAAATAAGAGAAACCAAGAACCACAGTGGGGTCGCGTATTTAACCTAACAAGAAAAGATGCAAATGCCAACCTGACAGTCATACAAGGTACATTGACTTTCCTTAATACACCAGTACAAGTATTAATAGATCCCGAGTTTACCCATTCATTTATATCATATGCATTGGCATGTTACCTAGAATTGGAATTAAGGAAAACTAGGTTGTCTAATGATACTGACTACCTTGTCAAGAAGACAAGAAAAAACCTGCATGGGTTACAAGGATGGGAAAGTCATGTTGGGAGATAGAGAATTTGCAATTAGACTAAAAATTTAGGATTTTGACATAATTTTAGGGATGGATTTTTTGTCTAAATACAATGTCAGGATTAACAGCCAATCAAAAGTAGTAGAATCACAAGATGACTATGCGAATGGTTTCAAGGGCCAAATGGCGCTAGGAAAATTGAATGGATAATGACCCCCAATGCTATTAAGATGATAGAAAAGGGCGCCTATGGATATTTAGCTTGTGTACAAGTAGAAAATAAAAGGATAGAACTCAGTGAAGTGCCCATAATAATAGCATTTCCTGATGTCTTCCCCGAAGAACCACGAAAGCTACCCCATCATTAAGAAATTGAATTTGCCATAGAAATTCCACCCGGGATGAACCCCATATCCATATCCCCATGCTGAATGGCCCTGGTAAGATTGAGGGAATTAAAAAGCTAGCTCCAAGACCTTTTGAATAAAGGATTTATTCAACCTAGTGTATCACCTTGGGGAGCACCCGTGTTATTCGTAAAGAAAAAGGATGGAAGCTAGAGAATGTGCATAGACTATCATTAGCTGAACAAGGTGACCATAAAAAACAAGTACCCACTTCCTAGGATCGATGAATTATTTGATCAAGTGCAAGGTGTTAGGATATTCTCCAAAGATTGATTTGAGATCAGGGCACTACTAATTGAGGATTAAAAATGAAGATGTAGCAAAGATTGTCTTTAGATCTCGATATGGACATTATGAATACCTAGTAATGCCATTTGGGTTAACCAATGCACCTATAGCCTTTATGGATTTAATGAATAGAGTGTCCAAACCATATTTGGATTAATTTATGATTGTATTTATTGATTATATTATGATTTACTCAGCCAGCAAGGAAAGAACATGAGCAACACCTAAGGATTGTTTTAAGGGCACTATAAGAATATCAACCTTGCACTAAGTTTTCAAAATCGAATTCTGGCCAACTCAGGTACTTTTCTAGGTTATGTTATATTGAAAAATAGGTTAGTTGTGAGTATTTTGAAGGTCGAGGCAAAAAGAGATTGGAAGCAGCCAAAACAGTAACTGAGGTATGATGTTTTATGGGTTTAACATGTTCTTATGGAAAATATGTTGAAAAAATTTCTAGCATTACTTTTCCACTTACCCTATTAATGTAAAAAGAAGCTAAGTTTGAGTAGAATGAGATAGGTGAGCAAAACTTTAATGAATTGAAGGGAAAATTAACCTTTACTTCTATTTTAGCAATACCTTGTGGAGTATGAGGATTCATGGTCTATACTAATGCTTCCAAAACTGGGCTAGGGTGTGTCCTTATGCATAATGAAAACGTATGGGTCTCGACAACTGAAAAATTGTGAGTAACATTATACCACCCATGATTTGGAATTAGCAACAATTGTGTTTGCCTTAAAACTTTGGTGGCACTATTTATTTGGAAAAAAATTGAGGTCTTCATAGATCATAAAAGCTTGAGGTACATGTTATCTCAGAAGGATTTGAATATGAGGCAGCGACGGTGGATGGAGTTTTTGAAGGATTATAATTGTATGATCTAGTACCACCCCGGGAGGGCAAATGTTGTGGTTGATGCATTAAGCTGGAAAGAGTCTGCTCTGATAGCCTGGGAATGGGGACATGTGGAGGCTTTTAGCTAGTTAACAGTTAATGTGATTCCTAAGAGAACATCTGTTTACATCACTAGGCTGGAAAATTCACTCACATCTGATGGAACAGATCTGACAAGCTATTCTAGAAGACTCAAATGTGAGGTTATGGGTTGACAACTGAAGGCAGTTCAAAAACCCTAGCTCCAATTTTTCAGATATAACACTTCAATTTCTAAATCAAAATTATGTGCCTAGAGTCAAGGAATTAGGGAAAACCATACTGGATGAGGCACACTAAGCCAAATACACTATCCGCCCTAGTGTTACCACAATATATAAGGTTTTGAGGAATAAGACAAGACCTCTTATGAAGGTATTATGGAAATATCATGATCTTGAGGAAGCTAATTGGGAAAAAGAAAAACAAATACCCTAAAAATATTCACACATCTTTAGCTATATGGAGTCATAAGATGAAATTTCGAGGATGAAATTTTTTTGAAGGGGGTTGAAAGTAATACTCGAAATTTATGTAAAACTTATAAATTTGAGGAAATAGAACATTTCAAAAGATCATGGAAGTTTAGGAGGCAAAAATGCAATTTTTGAAAAGTTTGGGAGAAAATGTAATTTACCTAAAGTGTTGAAAACCTTCTCAAGCGCCAATAAATAATGCAAGAGGCCTTTTTCCTAAGGGTGTTTAGGGGTCAAAATAAGGAGGTTCAAGAGTAGCCAAGGCACTAAAAGATATAGGGGTCGAAGTGTGAAAGTATAAAGTTTTGGGCTAAAATGTAATTTTTAAAAACTCCTAACGAACTCGTCGGAGGAACAAACCAGCCAAATTTTCTGTTTGGGTTCATGATAAGGTTCTAAAAACAAAGAAACACTTAGCTAGGCAAGTAAAAGAAGGAGATTAGCCAAAGATGTCTATAAATAAGCCATAAGTTAACACTCAAAGCATACCAATGGGATTTGAGCCAAAACTAGGCTAATTTGAGGGGATTAAGAGTAAGAATTAAGTTATTGAGAGTAAGGGGGAGATTCTACAAAAGGAAAGAGTGAATTTGGTGAAGAAATGAGGAAGAAATGGAGCTTCGTTAGATTTTTTAGCTTTTCCAAAATCCAAGTTGAAGCTACTAGAAAATAGTTGGGAATGTGTGGTTTAAGGCTATATTCGGGTAGAGAAGAGAAAGGGAAAGGTGTAGGAACAAATAAGGAGTGAAACGGAGTTGAAACAAGGGAGAAACAGCCAAAAAATCGAAGGCTAGCGGAGTTCGTGTCACCGTCAGTAGATGAGACAACTGGCGCGTGTGATACACGCACCAGACCAGGCTACCAGTAAAGGCACGTGAGACCCCTTCCAAGGGCTCATGCAAGAAGGTGGTAAGTCCAAAATTTTTGAAAAAAATACTAAAAAATGGTGAAAAATAAAATAAAAAGGGTTTATGAAAAGAAATAGGGTGCTTGCTTCACAAAATTCAATTTTGACCTGACTAATGGCCATCGGCCTGGCAATCACTTGATGTGTTTTTAATTATAAAAGGGCATACAAGATTTAGTCATATGAAAAATTTTATGGTCCACAGTTAATTTAATTTTTTATAGCAGTAAGAAATTAATTTCAAAACTTTGGTGCTCCCTCCCTCTCTAGCTCTCTACATCTCATCAACTCGTCAACTACGACTGCATCTCCTTAGATCCAATAGCATCTCCGATCAACTCCAGCATATCCTTTGTTAGCGTTAGTGTCCTAATGCTAGATTTAGATGACATCTAGCGATTGTAATTAATGGACTAATGATATAAATCTTATAAAAATAATAAAATATATTTTCATATTTTAAGGTTATATTTTCATTCATAACTCTTCAATCAATCTTATGAATGAACCCTTAGATTTCCTAATGACAGTCTTATGCTTAAGTGTTAAGAATATATGATAAAGATTTTTGAGGTTAAAGATTTCTTAAACGTTATTCCCAGTTCCTAGATTTCTCATAATACAGTTATGATTAATCAATTACAGACTGTCACATGGGCTACTACCTTTGATTAGTATTATGAGATACTAATGATAAAGGATGGTGAGTCACATGTCATAATCCATGAAATGGATATAGTAGACATATGGGTAGATGTAACACCCCAAATTTCTCGAGTGTGTTATAACTTAGGATTTCGGGAATATAAAAATTTTTCATATCACAATAGCTGTCATACATCACACAATATCCTAAAAACCCTAATTTTCACTTTCTCAGCTTAACAAACCCAGTAATCGAATAGCTAAGACAGGTGTTAAAATCTCGAATGCGGAAGCTAGATCGAATCTGATATGGTTTGCAACCATAATACTTTATTTATCATAAAATTGTTCAAGACGTCTACAAAATATATTACATGAACATCATCAAGTGATAACTAAACATCTTAAACATATCCAAAATTACATAGGTTCGCACATAAACAAAAATATGCTAATCATGCTACAGACAGTAATTTAAGTTAATTTTTTAGCTACCTCCTTTCCCTTAGAGCCGCTCGTCAAACCTGGAACGTTTGAATATTCCAGGGACATATTTCAATTAGAAAATGAATCTTCTAGTGAGAAACTCCAAAAATAGTTTATATCGATGCATGATCAGGTATAAAATGTATGAGAAGACAACGAGAACTACTCCGAAGTGCCTCGTGAACATGTCAGCCTCCTCCAATGAGAGCTTTCTCAATGGCACATGCATAGCGCCTCTCGGGAGGTCCCTAACCTTGTCACTTTGGCCCGACCTCATAGAACTCATGCAAGCACCACATCTGTTGTTCCTTAGACTCACGGTCTTCCCCACGAGAGCTTTCTCGATGGCGCACGCATAGCGCCTCTCGGGGGATATCCGACTTTTTCCCTCGGCCAACAACAAATAGGTACAATAGTATGGCCATATGAATTTTATAAATGCAACAATTAAAAAGCCAATAGCATATATTTTTTTGAAAAATACATTTCATATATGCAACATGATTTCACGTAAGAGAATAACAAGAGTTTATGTATAAGAACTTCAAAAAACATGTCTGATGCAATAAAAGTCTCTCATAAGACAATAAAAAATAGGATTTGGAGTATAGGAGTCTCATCTTGTTGGTTTATCTCTTGGACAGTATAATTTCACAGCAAACGGCCTAGGTTTCTGTAGAAAACACGCGTTTTGGTAAAGCTAACCTCAAATATTTTTATATAGGGTTGAGGGGCATTAAAGTAGGGGCATAACTGGAAAATTTGAAGGAAAATGGGCACCTCACGCGCCTCAGGAAGGTGGCTCATGCGCCTTCATGCGCAGCCACTTTCGACGCTTGTATCTCACGCGCTGCCTACCAGATTCGGACAACATTGCGTCGTTTTCGTATTTCAGCCATATCTCCCTCGTTTTAACTCCGATTTGATGCTCGTTTGAACCTATGCGACCCTCTCTTTCCCCTCCATAGGATTATAAAAAAAAAGAGGACTTGCCTCACTTTTTTTATGATTGATTTTGGCAAACATCGGCAAAAGCTCGTAACTCTGACGAGGCTCGTTATCCTCGGCTTCTCCTTCGATTTCTTCTCGCCTTCTTGCCGAACTTCCTCTTCTCTCTCTAGAGCAAGCTCCTCCTCTTAGAGTGCCTCAACTCTCAAACTTGTTTGAAATGATTTGGGAACAACCCATGGTGCCTATTTTATAGATTTCTTCAACAAATCACATTATGCCACTTGTCACAATCTAAGCCATGGACTCAAAAGACTCAAAGATATAATTGAATGGCTTTTGAAATCCAAAGGTAGATTGAATTTAACTTTTGAAATCCAAGCTATTTTCCTCAACTTCTCCCAAATAACATTTTGACCCTTATTTCAAGTTCTCAACTTTAATATTTTACCACATAAACTCTTAATTTTATCTTTTTTTCATTTAGATAATTCTCTAATTACAATTACACCCTCAAACATCAAATTTATCAAGATACTTAAAATCTCAAAATTAATAACTCAAAATTACTCGATATGTACAATTTCCCGAAGCCCCTTTCCATCATTCGGCTATTTTAGGCTACAACTTAGCTTAATCGAAAAAAGGTCTCTGATTTAATTTCTTTCAGCATCATAAATCTCGCCTCGAGACGCTTGTCAAAAATATACCTTTATTCTCAAGTATCTAAGCTCTAGGGTACTCCCTGCGACTGATTTGGTCACTTGTTGTCATTTCAAACATATTTTTCGGTATTTTAAACTCACTTAAAATACGTGGCATCTTCACGAAAATATGGGGTATTATATTCTCCCCTCCTTAAAAGAATTTCGTCCAAGAAATTTGAAACATACTCAAAATTATTAAAGGTTAAATAATTATTACATTCTGGAATACAATTTCTGGAAGAAAATATAAAAATTTCCTGCTCTATTTCCATTTCCTCGAACAAATGAGGATATTTCTTCCTAATTGTTTCCTCAAGTTCCCACGTTGCCTCATCATCTAAGTGCTTTCCCCACTGAACCTTCACTAACGGGATCTCTTTACTCCGCAACACTTGAGTTCGAGGATCTAAAATTGCTCCAGGTGACTCCGGGTAGGTCAAGTCATTCCTTAGCTAATTGTCTCCACCCGAACTTCGAGGGTTGGATCTGGCACATGCCTTTGAAGTTGGGAGACGTGGAACACATTATGAATCCCAGACAAGCTAGGCAGAAGCTCCAATCGATAGGCCAAAGGTCCGACTCTTTCCACAATCGGATATGGTCCTATATACCTTGGCTTCATCTTTCCTTTACCGCTTCCTCGTGTCACCAAATGCTGGGGTGACACCTTGAGATACACTAGATCCCCTACCTCGAACTCCAGATCTCTTCTTCTTTGATCGGCATAGGATTTTTGTCTGCTTTACGTAGCTCGAATTCTCTCTTGATTATTCGAATCTTATCGATAGTTTGTTGCACAAGCTCGGGCCCTAACATCTATCATTCCCCTACTTCAGTCCAACAGATAGGCGACTGACACTTTCTTCCATACAAAGCCTCATAAGGAGCCATCCCGATGCTGCCGTGGTAACTATTGTTGTATGCGAATTCTACCAATGGCAGATGCTCCTCCCAATTTCCTCCAAAATCAAGGGCACATGATCTGAACATATCTTCAAGCGTTTAAATTGTCCTCTCTAATTGCCCATCAGTCTGCGGATGATAAACCATACTCAATTTCAACTGGGTCCCCATGCATTCCTGCAAACTTTCCCAAAACCTCGAGGTGAACCTCGGGTCCCGATCTGAAACTATACTTACCGGCGTATCATAGAGTCATACTATTTCCTTTACATACTGCTCTACAAATTTTCGTACCGGTTGATCCATCCTCATAGGCAGCAAATGCACTGACTTTGTCAACCTGTCTACCACCACCCAAATGGCATCATAGCCCTTGGACTCTTCGAAAATCCTGTCACGAAATCTATCGTGATATGTTCCCATTTCCACTCAGGAACTTCCAAAGGTCTCATCAACCCTGTGAGTTTCTGGTGCCTAATCTTTACCCTTTGGCATATATCACATTGTGCCACCCTCCTAGCCATGCTGGCCTTCATCACAGGCCACCAGTAGATTTCTCGAAGATCTAGATACATCTTCGTGGCTCCCGGGTGCACGGTATACTTAGCTCTGTGGGCTTCATCCAAAATTTTCTGCCTCAACTCCCGAAGGTTTGGCACGTACACTCTACGTTGAAACTTGAGAATGCCATTTTGCATCTCAAAATCTAAACTCTTGGGTTGGCCTTACTCATCTACCCATAGACGTATACGTCGATCACTTCCACTAGCCTCACGTATCTCGATCTCCAGATCCAGCTGAACCACCAGGCCAGCTACTAGGATAGAAGATCCCTTCGGCACTACACTCACCGTCATCAGGCTCAAAGCCTCAATCAGTAGCCACTCTTGGGCCATCAACCTGGCCATAACAGTAGGCACAGTCCTACTCAAAGCATCAGCTACCACATTGGCATGCCTCGGGTGATACAAGATGGTGCAGTCGGTAGTCCTTCAGGAACTCCATCCATCGTTGCTGCCTCATGTTCAACTCTTTCTGCAAGAACACATACCTTAGACTTTTGTGGTCTGTGAATACATCGAACGTCTCTCCATATAGGTAGTGTCTCCATAGCTTCAGAGCATATACCACCGCTGCCAGCTCCAAGTCATGCGTTGGGTAGTTCACTTCGTGTCTCTTCAGTTGGTGTGATCCATATGTGATCACCCAATCATGCTGCATCAATACATAACCCAAACAAACCTTCGAGGCATCAATGTAAACAACATATCCACCGGGCCCACTAGGCATTGCCAGCACAGGTGCCGAGGTTAGTCTGTCCTTCAACTCTTGAAAGCTTTCCTCGCACTTTGCAGTCCATTCAAACTTTACCTCATTCCGTATGAGCTTCGTCATAGGTGCAGCTATTTTCGAAAACCCTTCCATGAATCTTCGATAGTAGCCTGCCAATCCCAAAAAGCTTCTTACTTCGGTCACGCACGTCGGCTACTTCCATCCTCGAATAGCCTCTCAATCTTAGTTGGATCCACTGAGATTCCTTTAGCTGAGATCACATGCCCAAGAAATGCCACTTGGGATAGCCAGAACTCGCACTTCGAGAACTTGGCATACAATTGGTGTTTCTTGAGGGTTCCTAGCACTATTCTCAAGTGCTCCTTGTGGTCACTCTCATTCGAAGAATACACCAATATATCATCTAAGAAGACGATCACTAACCGATCCAGGTATGGCTTGAACACCCTATTCATAAGATCCATAAACGCTGTTGGAGCGTTAGTTAATCCTGTTGAGTGTAGATTTTGATGATTGCTGATTGGCATGTGTGAATGTGAATTTATATTTTATGTACTAACAAAGCATGAAGCCTTCATAAGGCTTACAAAGCTATTCTTTAGTGATTTCATGACACAGGTTATATATGGAAACTTCTTATACTTATATAGAGATTTCATTATGCATGGAAACAAGTTTTTAGAGAGCTTTCTAGAAATTTGAGTATTTGAGCTATGAATGGAAAGTTCTTCTTAGAATGGAAAGTCTATAAGATATATTGAATCCTTGTTCATATATGGGAAGTTCAAAAGATATATATGGAAGTTTTTGAGGAGATTGGAGTAGTCCATTATATGGAGTTGCCATATGTGTAACTTGGCGACATGGCATTGTTAATGTGGCATTTTGATGACATGGCAGCCACGTGGAGCACACTCATCAAGGTTACATCTTCTCGTTGGTCTAAATATGGTAAGATAATCATGGAGTAAATTTAAAGGTTCTTAAAAGCTCCTCTACCAAGTTAAATATGGAAGATTTTTTTTGAATTGCATTCAAATGGAGAAGTTAAAGATTCAACATTATTGTTCAACATTAATGGAGGAAATTAAGGTTTGAAAATTAAACCTTGATTGATATTACTTTCCTTTATTGCTTATTCTCTCTCATTAAAAGGATATGGAGGCTCAAATCATGGAATCAAGTATCCTACTAATTATGGCTAATTGATATCTTCATTATGGGAGAATATTCAAAGGATATCTTGCATATATTCAGCTACACAAATTGATTCTCTACTTGTCAACATTTTTTAGTATGGAAACTTGATCAATTAAGGGCTTTTGAAGTTATAATTTATATCTTCATTATTGGACAAATTTGCTTCATTATTTGAGAATATTTGGAAGGATTTTACACCATTTGGAGGTTTAAATTCAAATTTCAAATTAGCTATGCTTGTTATGGAAGCTAAGGGGCCAATTGCACAATCAAAGGAGTTTGAAGATCAACTAGAAGTCAGAATTGATCATTTGTTATTTAATTTCGATTTTGCAAGAATTATGAAGGGTTTAGATGATATTTTTAATCCTTGAAATCAGCCATGCATTATTGGAATTGATTTGCTCATTCAAGGCTGATTGGAGATCTACAAAAGTCAAAGGTCTTGAAGATCAATCAAGTTAGCTGATTATGGAAGGTAAATCAAAAATTCAAAACGAAGGGCTAAGATTAGCTTGAAGACTTGACACATGGAGGGCTGAGATTGATCAAGGAAAGCCTACTCTAACACTATATAAAAGGATCTCTTGAAGGCTTTGGAACAACTTTTGGAAGCCCTTTAATTTTCTACATCATTGGCCAAGATTTTCATTCTCTCTAAGTCTTTCTTTTCCTCTATCTTCTTGAGAGAAAACTAAGAGAGTTCTCTACACTTCATTGTATTATTTTTGAGAGAATCCTATTTCTCAATCTCTACTATTCTTGTATCTTCTAAAGAGCGTACAAAATCCAAACCAGTGAGTGTGAGACTCCAGAAATAGTTTGGTGGTGGTGAAGCCATGTGAAGGCTTCGGTGGTTGTATCAAAAGTTTCATATAGTGGATTTAGTTGAAAATCCTAAGGAAGGAAATCCTTAGGTAGTGGATGTAAGCCATAAGGGCCGAACCACTATACATCGATGTGTTCTTCTTCTCTTCACTCTTTACTTATTCTTGCTTGATTATACTTGTTTGTTTTTGGTATTATATTCTGTTTTGCTTTAACTGATCATTCTTTATTTAAAGTCTTGTTATTGTGTGCATTCAAATCACATGTTTTCACCAAGTTGTAATTTGAAGAGTATATTGGATCTAAGCACATACTAGCACAGCTGATGGATATCATATTATCCATCTAGTATTTACGTGCTCCCGTACTCTCAACTACAATTTTGGTTTGTATTAAATTTGTTTTGTCATATATATACATGCATAAGTTTTGCATTATAAGTTTTAAAAGGTGTCAATTCACCCCCCTCTTGACTAGGTTAGAACTCAACAAATCCGAATGGCATTACAAAATACTCAAAATGGCCATACCTTGACCAAAATGCCATCTTCGGAACATCATTTGCTTTAATTCTCAGCTGATAATATCCGGATCTCAAATCAATCTTCGAGAACACCTTTGCTCCCTGTAGTTGATCAAATAACTCGTCTATCCTTAGGAGCGGATACTTGTTCTTTACAGTGGCCTTATTTAGCTGACAGTAGTCAATGCACATCCTTAGACTCCCATCTTTATTCTTTACAAATAGCACTGGTGCGTCCCATGGTAAGGTGCTTGGCCTAATGAACCCTTTATCAGTCAACTCTTGTAGCTGACTTTTCAATTATTTCATCTCCACCGGAGCCATTGGTATGGCGGAATTGATATCGGCTGGGTTCTTGGCACTAACTCAATTGAGAACTCGATTTCCCGAGGTGGAGGTAGTCCTGACAATTCTTCCGGAAACACGTCCTCATATTCTCGTACCACTCGCACCTCATAGACCTTTGGTACCTCTCTTTCTTCTAACTGAGCATAAGCTATGAATCCATGAGCTCCTCGGCTCAGCAACTTCGCTGCCTTTATTACTAAAATCATCTTTCCAATCTTGGGGTTGCCTTGCCCCTAAAATTTGACCCACCCTCCCTCAGGTTTTCTTATGGTCATTATCTTCCTACGATAGTCTATATTGGCGTCGTACTTGGACAACAAGTCCACCCCCAAGATTACGTCGAAGTCATATACTTCTAATAGAATCAGATCAGCCTAGAACCGAACATTACTCAGGCTAATTTCGCATCCCCTCACCATTTCTGAGGACTTCATACTCTTACCCATAGGTGTCGAAATCACCATAAGACACCCCATAGACTCAGTTTCTACTCTCAAACTCCCAACCAAAGCATACGATATAAAAGAATGAGTAGACCCTAGATCTACCAATGCATGCACAGGAGTATCCAAAATGAAAAGAATACCTTGGATAGTTACAGGATTCGCCTTTACGTCCTCCTTGGTTAAATTATAGACTCGCCCCTGTCTGGTCCCCTTACCTTCTTCAATCTTTAACTGCTGCTCTTTCTTCTTCGATAAATTCCTTGATATGTGCCCGTGCTGGTTGCAATTGTAGCAAATCACACTCACTAGTGTTGCTGCTATGGCTTTACCTTCTTGGACCATTCCTTTTGAGCAATTTCTGGAAGTATGCTCAGGGTGTCCGCAGGTGTAACAGATAATGCTTTGGCCATCGCACCTCTTGCCCAGGTGCCTCTTCTTGCATTTAAAGCATGCCTTGCCCTTTTTCACGATCTTCCCATCCCGAGGTCCCAAAGTGGAGTGGGATTTCTCTGATTGTCCACCAACTTGAACAGTTGTGGCCTTTAGTTCTGCCACCCGCGTCATATTCTCCTCGGTCGTCATAACTTTGAAAACTATATCCGCGTAAGACTCTACGTGGACCAAGCTCATCAGTTGTTGAAATTCAATTCGCAAGCCTTGTAAGAATTTTCGTCCCTTCTCCACATCATCCATCCTGTACAACGACATATACTTGATTAACCGCAAAAATTCAGCCTCGTATTGGGCCAGAGACATATTTGGCCCTTGGCATAAGTTCATAAACTCTCGAGCTCTAGCCAACTTCCTGGAAGTGGGAAAGAATTTCCTGTTGAACAGCTCCTTAAACCATTCCCACGATATCTGGGGTGGCTCCCCCAATTCCACATTTGTTGTTGACCCCTAAGATCCTGTCCGGTTAGGTATCGCTCACTACATAAACCTCCACCATTGGGCAGCTTCCTCTTCCAGTATATAGGTCGCACACTCGACCTTATCCTCATTCAAGATTCTCAATCTTTGTAGGATCTTCTCAATCTGGTCCAACCAGTATTCACTGATTGCGGGGTCATCTGCCGGTTTTCCTTGAAACACTGGCGGGTTTTGTCGTAGATACCTCTCCAAAGCATCTACTCTTCCTTGCTCGGGTTGTAACTCCAAAATTGACCCAGCCATGCCTTCTAGGATTCTCTCAATCCTATCAATCTGGCCTTCACCGAGGTCAGCTCGTGCATCTCTTTAACCTTCCACACCACCTCCTGGGTGCGGGTTTGGGTTGCTTTCTTCGCCATTGCCTCTCTCGCCCCTGTTCCTTCTTGTATTCACCATCTGCCAAGAAGATAGGGTGATCTATTAAATCATCACGACATGGCATAATTCAATTTGAATAAGCAACAAGAGTATGCCACTAAATATTTCAAAAATCCTAACCTAATTCCCAAAACTTACGGTGGCTTTACTCATCTAACCACATGCGAACTTTTTCTTAGGTTCTCTCTAATACCAAGTGTAACACCCCAAATTTCTCGAGCGTGTTATAACTTAGGATTTCAGGAATATAAAAATTTTTCATATCACAATAGCTGTCATACATCACACAATATCCCAAAAACCTTAATTTTCACCTTCTCAGCTTAACAAACCCAATAATCGAATAGCTAAGACAGGTGTTACAATCTCGAACCTGATATGGTTCGCTACCATAATACTTTATTTATCATAAAATTGTTCAAGACATCTTCAAAATACATTACATGAACATCATCAAGTGATAACTAAACATCTTAAACATATCCAAAATTACATAGGTTCGCATATAAACAAAAATATGTTAATCATGCTGCAGACAGTAATTTAAGTTAATTCTTCAGCTACCTTCTTTCCCTTAGAGCCGCTCGTCAAACCTGGAATGTTTGAATATTCCAGGGACATAGTCCAAATAGAAGATGAATCTTCTAGTGAGAAACTCCAAAAACAGTTTATATCGATGCATGATCAGGTATAAAATGTATGAGAAGGCAACGAGAACTACTCTGAAGTGCCTCGTGAACATGTCAGCCTCCTCCAACGAGAGCTTTCTCAATGGCGCATGCATAGTGTGTCACAACCGGTGTTACCGGTGTTAAAAGAATGAGAAAAAAAGTGAGAAAATTCCAAAAATGCCCATGAGAAGGTGTTGGATCCTTGAGATTGAGGGTGCCCTATGAGAGGGGTATTTTGGTAATTTGGATAGTGAAATCCAATAAAAAGGGTATTTTGGTAAATTGAAAATAATTCCTATGTGGAATTAGGTGAGTAGGTGAATTAAATCCCAATTTTGTAATTATGTGGAGATAAGGGATTAATAAATTCACAAAGAGTATTTGGGAATTTTGGAATTTAATTCCATAAAAGAAATTTAATTTTGGAAATAGGGAAAATGGTGGATATTAAATTATTTGAGGAGAATAATTATATTTTCCCTAAGTTGTGAATTAATGTGGTAATGCCACTTGGAGAGATGAGATTAAACTTGGAAGCCAAGGTTAGTGTCTTGTTGTGACACTTGGCATTTTGTGGTTCAAGTATAATTGGGTGAATTAATTAAATTCAAAAGAAATGTTAATTGGTCTTTCAAGCATTTAATGAGAGGCGTGATTATATGGAAAATATGAGAGTTAAATAAATCAAAAAGGAAAATGGGAAAATGGTCTCCCATTAATGCTTTGGAAATTATGAGATTTATTTAAATAGAAAGAAAGCATTTATGTCTTTCAAAGCGGTCTCTCATGTGATGGTGGAAAATAATCCCATTAATTTAAATGGGAAAGAAAGGATATTTCAAAGGATGAGATTAATTCTTGAAATGGGAAAGTGATCCAAGGGTTGCCATTAAATCTTGGAAGTTGGCATGGATTGCCAAATGGGTGGAGAGATTTTAAAGAGAAATGATTGGAAGGTGGAGATTTAATCTTCAAATTAAATCAAAGGCTAGGATTAAAACCTAGCAAAGCACGTGGATTGTGCTTCCTTGGATGACTAAGATGTTGTCTTGTAAAGTGAGAAAAGATCCAATGGTGGATTTTAAGCAAGACTTAATGCCATGGATTGTGTTAGTTTGGAGGGTGAGGATTTATTCTCACCAAATAAATCTAATGGCTAGGATGCATTCTTGAAATATGGGAAATCTAGTATAAAAAGGCAAGTGTGGGAGACTTGTCTCCCCTTTGGCCATTTGTAGAAATGAAGAAGGAAGAAAAGAAAGAAAGAAGATGATGAAGAAAATCAAGGCAAGTATTCTTTCTTCTCTTTATTTTTGGAGTGCTTGTATGCAAAAATTAAGTGGCTTGTTGAAATGCCATTTTAGGTGGGAGAAAGTGATGTTGGAAGCTCTCTTGAAGTGAAGATTTAATTATTCAAGAAGAGGTAAGGGATGGCCCCATGGGAGGGTGGCCTTACAATGGGTTTTAAATATGTTTCATAAATGTATATGTTGCATTTGGCATGTTCTTTGTGTTCATGAGACTTATGGCCATAGGTTAGTTTGAGAACATGGTTGAAATGGTGGGTTGATGCCTCTAACCTTGGTGGGTTGTGAGGGCAAAGAAACCTAGCAACACTTGCATGCATTTGGCATCATATGGCTTGTTATGTTTATATTTATTTGGCATTGCACCCTTATTGAGCTTGATAGCTCATGAGGTTTTTACCCTCACTTATAGGTTGTGGAAGCATGGGAAGAATCAAGGAAGAGTCGGAATGGAATGTGGAAGAATGGAAATGATGATTCAAGTGCATGTTATGGCTTATGGAAGCCTATCTTGTTATGTTTAATTTGTGAAATGTAATTTCATTGTTAGATAATGGCTTGTTAAAGCCCAAGAGCATGTTAGTATTTTATATTTTTGGAATGTATGTTTCATTTAAAAATGAGATTGAGATTTATGGCATGATGAAGCCTAGGTTAAATCTCATTTTGGTATGAGTTGTGGTGGAAGCATCAAGGGGTTGTTTAAGCCTTAATTATGGAGAAAATAAAGGCAAAAATTGAAAGATGTGAAGTATTTTTATTCTTTTTAATTTCTGGAAATTTGGGGTTTAAATGCCCAAGAAAAGAAAAAAAAAAGAAAAGGAAAGAGGTGAAAAAAAAAAGGGCAGCAGCAGGCTGCTGGGCAGGCACGGGGGTACGCTGGTGGCGCTGGTGGTGCGTTGGAGGGCGCGCGGGTGGCGCACGCGCGCGCGGGCGGCCTGCGCGGGGGCTCTCGAGGGCGCCGGCGGCCACGCGGGTGCGGGCGGCCGCGCGGAGGCGTGCGCGCGCGCGAGGGCGTGTGGCCCCACGCGGGCGTGCGGCAGGCACGCGCGGCCCGCGCTGCACGCGCACCGCGGGGCCCCAGGCGCACCAGTGGGCCCCGCCGTCCAATTTTTTTTTAAAATTTGAACTTTTGGGGGGTTTTGGGCCATTTCTTAATTGATTTTGGGTCTCGGAGGAATTTTCAAAATAAAGGGATTTTTCGGGCATTTTTGGAGAAAAGGCCGAAAATTTGAAAAATTGAAAAATTGAGTTTTTCCTCCAAAATTGGTAATCAATCAATGGATTGATTCAAATGGTGATTTATGGAGCCCGGTAAAATTCTTGGTTGGAAAGGAATTAAATAAAAATGAGAAAATGGCGATTGGGCGTCTGAATGAGATTTTCTTTATAGCCTATGCGGTGTGGTTAAAGCCCAATTCTGCTAGTGAATCCTGGGGTTCAGGGAAGGGAAGGACGAGACTAGTTCCCACCTAAGGTGTTTCGTCTTGAAACATGGTCCACCCTTCACCTAAGGCCGGGCAGGTGGACAATTCGGGTGATTGTTCACGAGTAACACCCGTAAGTGGGAGCGGGGCGTTACATAACGCCTCTCGGGAGGTCCCTAACCATGTCACCTCAGCCCGACCTCATAGAACTCATGCAAGCACCACATCCGTTCTTCCTTAGACTCACAGTCTTCCCCAGGAGAGCTTTCTCGATGGCGCACGCATAGCGTCTCTTGGGGGATATCCGACTTTTGCCCTCAGCCAACAACAAATAGATACAACAGTATGGCCACATAAATTTTATAAATGCAACAATTAAAAAGCCAATAGCATATATTTTCCAGAAAAATACATTTCATATATGCAACATGATTTCACGTAAGAGAATAACAAGAGTTTATGTATAAGAACTTCACAAAACACGTCTCATGCAATAGAAGTCTTTCATAAGAGAATAAAAAATAGGATTTGGAGTATAGGAGTCTCACCTTGTTGGTTTATCTCTTGGACAGTATAATTTCACAACAAACGGCTTAGGTTTCTGCAGAAAACACGCGTTTCGATAAACCTAATCTCAAATATTTTTATATAGGATTGAGAGGCATTAAAGTAGGGGGCATAACTGAAAAATTTGAAGGAAAATGGGCATCTCACTCGCCATCATGCGCCTCAGGAAGGTGGCTCACGCACCTTCACACGCAGCCACTTCCGGCGCGTGTATCTCACGCGCTGCCTACCAGATTCGGACAACATTGCGTCATTTTCGTATTTCAGCCATATCTCTCTCATTTTAACTCCGATTCGACCCCCGTTTGAACCTACGTGACCCTCTATTCCCCCTCTATAGGATTATAAAATATAGGACTTACCTCGCTTTTTTTTTTACTAATTTTGGTAAACTCCGGTGAAGGCTCGTAACTTCGACGAGGCTCATTATCCCCGGATTCTCCTTCAATTTCTTCCCGCCTTCTTGCCGAACTTCCTCATCTCTCTCTAGAGAAAGCTCCTTCTCTTAGAGTGCCTCAACACTCAAACTATTTTGGAATGATTTGGGAACAACCCATGGTGCCTATTTATAGATTTCTTCAACTAATCACATTATGCCACTTGTCACAATCTAAGCCATGGACTCCAAAGACTCAAAGATATAATTGAATGGCTTTTGAAATCCAAAGGTAGAATGAATTTAACTTTTGAAATCCAAGCTATATCTCCCAACTTCTCCCAAATAACATTTTGACCCTTATTTCAAGTTCTCAACTTTAATATTTTACCACATAAGCTCTTAATTTTATCCTTATTTCGTTTGGATAATTCTCTAATTACAATTATACATTCAAACATCAAATTTATCAAGATACTTAAAATCTCAAAATTAATAACTCAAAATTACTCGATATGTACGATTTTTTCGAAACCCCTTACCATCATTCGGCTATTTTAGGCTACAACTTAGTTTAATCGAAAAATCGTCTCTGATTTAATTTCTTTTAGCGTCATAAATCTCGCCTCGAGACGCTTGTCAAAAATATACCTTTATTCTCAGGTATCTAAGCTCTAGGGCACTCCTTACGACTGATTTGGTCACTTATTGCCATTTCAAACATATTTTTCGATATTTTAAACTCACTTAAAATACGTGGCATCTTCACGAAAATATGGGATATTATAGGTAGATGTTATTTCAACATCTACCGAATGTGACGTACGTGATAGATCACATGGCTGAGAGGATCCATGATCTATCACAGGCTTCAATTGTGTTATTAGTTCTTAGACCAGAGGCAACACAGTTGTCTTGTATGTCGATTTCTGAGATTTGCCTTTGATAAGAACCATCCTATTATCGAGTAAAAGATGCACTGTATGGTCTCTATTTAGTGGCATATGGAGGCAAGTGATTGTTAATGGGATCCGTCAACCTCCAGAGTGAGGTGAACATCCTATGCGATCAGTAGTGGTTCTAGTTGTATGAACCTCTGGCCAGAGTACTCTTGATTATAGTACACTAGATCTTGATCACACCACACTAAATCTTGGCATATGGAGGCAAGAAGTTATGATGTGTCATTTTAATCACACCACACTAGATCTTGCATATCAATCGAGTAGTTAGTTTAATCAGTCCATGGCTCTCACTTGATCGAGATGTTAGTTGATGAAGGGGTTATAGTACACGAGAATTGAAAGTCCAAATGGGTTCTCTTTGAAGTACGACTTCATTACTGGTAGAATCGCCTTGATATAATGCTAGTTGTCACTTAGGGTCTTTCGGGGTACATTTATTAGATGGAGAGATCCTCGTTGTACATTAAAGTGGTTGGTTGATGTCAAAGACTTTGGCGTGTCTTGAACGCTACTTAGTAGTGAACCTAGAAGGTCACACACATATCCAAGTATGTGTGACTAAGCAATATAAAGTTATAATTAATGATTGTTGTTAAGAGTTAATGATGACACTGTTAAGAGTTAACAGATCGATTTTGAAATTATTTGTAGCAACTGTCAAAAGTTGACAGGCATGCCGTTAAGAGTTAATGCGTGCCTTGATTTCATCATGAGATGATGAAAGCATCAACTGATCATCTGAATCGGTTGACAGTTTGCTTCGAACTATCGACCATTTCCAAACGCAAGGGTCGTGATTCAACATGATTTCTTTATCATTTCTACAACCGTTTGGATGACGCATGGCTTGAGGATGAAGACAAGAGAATAACATGAGTCTTTTATGCTCTGAGGCTATCTCTCTTTTGTCTCCTCTCTCTTTCTAGTCGTTTGTCCCATTATTGGGCCATTAGGGTTTTGTGGGCATTCAGTATATAAGGTAAGGAAAAAGAAAATGACGAAAGGGCCTTTTTCTACATAGGATGCTAGCTATCTCTCGGCTAATGTTTTCTTCTTCCTCCTTCAGAGCCTTTAAACCCTATTCCATTGTTCCCTTTGCTTCTTTCTTCTTTGTTGTTATTGTAGCAACCTAATCAATATAGGGTCTCTATAATGTATTTGCAAATATGTTCTCATTGAACCCAAAATCTAGCTTAATCACCCATAAGAGACTTGGCTAGCACGTGGGTCTAACTGTGGCTTCATCCATATTAGGAGTGTGGATTGACTAGGTCTCCCGTAATTTTGGGAGATGGATTGGTCATCTGGTTTGCTATTCAGGGTAATAAGGAACTACCCGGTAGAGTTGTTCGGGAGCTACTGGACTCAAGAATTGCTACAACCAGAGGAGATTCTAGCCTCTTCATCAAATTCGAATCTATCATAAGGTAGATCCCTCAATGCCTTATAGTGTGGTTTTGATATTATGCATATTGTCTGTCGACGTTCAGATTCAATCGACCTTGATTCCTAGGCCCACAATGAGAAAATGAGTAGAATTGCAAGGAGGTAGAACTAAGTAGAAGCAAAGACAAAGGGATTTTACGTGGTTCAGCCAAAACGGTGCATACTCCATGACTACGAGATGGGCCTACTGGGCTTTAAGCGCTTGAGCCAGCCTATTGGATTCAGTCTAGCCCATGAGAAGTGATGTGGCATATACCCATAACATAAGCCCCCCATCTCGTAGTGCAATCTTTGGACTAGGAGCTGACGTGTGCCAACTATTACAACTGTGAATTCGCCTTTCAGACTCCTACCCAATCGCTTCAAATCACACCATTTCATGCGGTACGTCTTGTCTGTGGCGTATTTAATGCGCAAATTCCCCTATTATAGGACATGATTGCTATTGTGTGACCCACGGGCTATCATGCATTTGGCGAATGCAGGGCATGCCATAAGCCGTTTTGATCCGACAGTTGAGATCAATCGAGCAGAAGGTATAAATGGCAAGGAAACCCTATTGTTTCCCTCTTTACCCTGCTTTAAAATTCTTGCTCTCATTTCCTTTGTCTCTGAAGCTCTGGTTGCAACGAAGCTTGTAACACCCCACTTTTCCAAATACATAATGATGCAAAATATAAGCTAACATCGCCATGGGCATTATGGAAACCTTTACCAACGGAAGCGTTGGATCAAACCTGAAAGCTTAATCAAAGCTAAATAAAGGGGGTTTCCACTATAGTTTCTTTACAAGTATGAGAAATGCTCATGACCTCCAATACTTCAAAAGACAACACATATCTGAAGGTACAATTGTAGGACACCCACACACACACTTCTTACAATCTTGAGTATCCTAACTGCTATTCACAATGCATCATTCGAAAACTTCCTAAATCCAACAAACAACTCTTACCATGTTCATAGTACATAGTAACCCCGACTACACCCTCAAAAGCATAAAAGGTGAATCCAAGCCTTACATAACCCCTATTTATACAATTATGATACACAAGTCTCAAATAAATCCAAAGGTTACATAAGATCCATAGAACGTGAATAACATGAAGTTAAACTAAACATCAGTCTCCTCGTAGCCTTTTCTCCTGCTTGTCTCTGGGGTACCTGGCATGCTAATATACCTGGGACACTGAATGTCCCATGGGCATCAACCCAAGTTAGATATTGACATCTAAGTGAGTGCATCAAAGAAGGAAAGCGTGTATGTAAATGAGTTATACAAATGACATGAAACCACCCGTGTGGTAGTGATGCCGAGGTGTTGCAATCACCCTAGCTGATCTATCACGTTCTCACATCTCCATGACTTTTCACCAGTCTAATATGAGATCTTGACTTCAGCTAGCCACACACACCAAGTGATGCATGATAAAGAAAGAGAAAATGTTCGATATAAAGGAAAGTCATGCTTATGCAAGTAAGCACCCTTACCCGTGTGAAGACAAATTGTTAGGTATGTAACATAAGGATGCAAGGAGCACTCACCTTGCTGGTTTGGATGTGTTAGGGTACTGTTCACAGGGTTCGGGAATGGTTTTCTCGCTGTTTTGATGTTGTTTCACTCCTTGTACGATGGCGGTCCAAATTTTCTGGTGAAGTGTTTTTCCACCTCTTTTTTTGGAAAAGTTTCTCCTCTCAAACACACCTTCTTTTTCCTCTTGTTTAATGGTGCGAATGTAATGTCCCTTCTAAAGGCTTAATATTTATAGGCATCCTTGGCCAATCTGGGTGTGCCATGTGTCGCTTGGATAAGTTAGGAAATCATTGCTTTCGTAGGATCACGCCACGTGTCCCTAGAGATTTGTGCCATTTCATAGGACAAGTGTCCATTGAGATATGTGCCACCACATGTTTAATTAGATTTTCAAGATTCCCCATCATTACATCCCACATGGTAAATCACATTTTCTACATTTCCCATCATTACACCTTTAATTAACAACTACATACCACATGGTTAATTGCATTTTCCACATTTCCCATCATAAGACTTTAAATCCTATCTCCAAGTGGCCAATGAATGCTTGCCACATGTCCTTAAGGATAAGGTTTGGAGACTTTAGCAAACTTAGAGGCTAAGTAAGCTTTTCTTGGCCAATCACGCGATGCCACCTCGGGGGGTCATTATGAGCCATCATGTGACCTTATCTTATCTTCCAAGTGACCAATGGTTGATTGTCATGTGTCCTTGATGATAAGGTTTGGAGACTTTTGGAGGCTAAGTCTTGGATTTCAAAATGATCCAACAATAGATTAAATGTCATTTGAGATCCACAATCATGATTTAACTATATTGGAATAAGTTTGGAATCCGCAATCATTACTCCCAAATGGTTTAATTGGCCCAGTTCATTATTCCAATGATCAAGCTACATGTTTCAAGAACTACACCTTGGCCCAAACTTTTCGAGTAATTTGCACTAAGGCCTTTGTAACTTGGTCCCTAGGCCATTTTTAATTGCACTTTTTGGTCCCCCAAAAATGGATAAATTACGCTAATACCCCAATATTTTTAGGTAAATTACACTTTTACCCAAACTTCAGTATTTACGATTTTGTCACTGGCTCAAAAACTAAACCTTTGTCTCAAGGCTTCTATAATCCCTTGAAATGACCTATTTCCTTCAGTATTAGAATCTAATAACCTCAAGTATTATATCATATTTGAGTTTGAAAATTCGGGATATTACAAAGCTCCTTCTGACCACAACCGCTCAAGCACTCATCTACCCTAATCTTTCACACCAGGAAGAGATTTAGTGATTGGTAAGCTTCTTGTGACTTTCATCTCTTTCCTTTGTTAGACCGCCCATCGTTAGTTAGCCGTCGATGATTTTTGGTCTTCTGATTCTATCGGCGTCACCTCCTTTTTTTCTGAGGGATCGATTCAAATCAATTTGTTAGGGATCCACTGAGCCTTCGAGCTTAATGACCCTAGGATTAGTCTTCCATGGAATGCCGGGCTTGTAGTTGTAGCCCTTCCGCTTTAGGCGGCACCCCGTTGCAAAGCGCATGACCTTCCAAATAGGGAGTATTTCTAGGGTCTTTGGTTCGCGAGCTGCAGCCTAACCATCCTTCTCTTTCTCTGTAGATGTCCAATTCTGTTCGAGAGAACTCAGGTCAAAAGCGCTACAACCATATCATAAGAGAAGACGATACCTCGGGCTCTGAAGACTGCCTCATGATAGAGATGCATAACTTTGAGGGAACGAGCTCGTGAGCTAGAGAGGCCATAGTCATGACGTCCTCAATGGGAAAATTCCTGAGGGAAGTATGGGGAGCAAGGTCTTTAAGTAATACCCCTCCAAAGCCAAATTCCACAAGGTGACAACCTGCGCTTGGGAATTTCATTTCTGGAAGGAGTGTTAGGTATCTATCACCTCTCCGAGCTACCATGTGGCTTATCCCCCTACTGGCTTCATTAGCATTAGCCCCCAGCACTTCGAGTTTAGGTTTAGGCTCCATATTGCATCATATCTTCTTAACCTTCTAAACGAGCCTAAGCTCGCACCCTTTCAACTAACCCCGAACTCGTATGCCCAACTCACTTCCTTAGCCGTCACATTCCTTATGAACGAAGTTTCTCCCCCATCTCTGGAACTTATCAAATTTCTTTTTTCCTTTAAGAGTGCCAAGGATGGGCTGTACTACTTGGAAGCTCGTCCTTCTCAATACAAAGCCATTCTTCCCCAGGGTAGGGCAAAGGGGAAATCCAACGTGAGCAATTACAAGTCCAGTTGGTTTCTTCGTTTCCCGCCCTTCCCTTCTGACACTCAAAAGCTTTAGTTTTGCTTTGACTCTGGGTAAGGGCTTATCAGTTCGCTTGGTTCTTTTTGCCTTGTATATGTGTCTTGATATCTTTACTTTGTTAAGAAGATTTCAGAACACTACCAGAAAAACGAAATTTAGTAACGGAAAAATCCATCGCTAAAACATCAAAATCCATCGTTAAAAAATTTAGTGACGGGCATCTTCCCATCACTAAAATTTAGCGACAGGGGAAAATCAGCGACGGAATCAATGACAGAAATTTTCGTCGCTGATTAAAAAATAAAAAATAAAATTTATTTAAAAAATTAGAATATTAGAATATTTAGAACATTTAAAAAACTTTTCGTCGCTAATACACAATAAAAATTAGAATATTTAAAAAATAAAAATAAATTATAATTAGCGACGAAATTGTTTCCGTCGCTAACTTTAATTTAAAAAAAAAATAGTTGCTTGTGCTGGAAGGATGCGCACGCTACCTTGCAGCATCACGTGGTGCCGCCTTGAGCCGCCACGTGTAGCGCTGGGATAATTTCCCAGTGAATTCCTTCTTCCCTTCCTCAGTTTCAATCCCTGGTCACCCGTGTGCGCGTGTGTGCACAACTGTCCGAGCTGCGAGCTTTCTTATGATATACACTGCCTATATTAACTATATACTATATCGCCAGCTAAAATTCCAACATTTTAATTTATTTTAAATTAAGTTTTTAAATTTTAAATATTTTAAATTCATAAATTAATACTTAAAAAAATAATATTGTAAATTTTAACTCAACTAATATACCACTTAAATGTTGTAATTAATTTATCTCTTTAATATATAAGTTTTATTTGATTAAAAATTAGTTTAATACATATTTGTTATTATAAATTTTACAATAACATATCAATTTACATATTTTTGGTTTGTAAATAAAATACATAAAATATGCATTTAATACATTTTAATATTTATTTAATCTTTGTTTAATACATAATAAAAAAAAATTTATTTTTAATTTTTTTTTTCATTTGTAACGACTGGCTAAATTTTTTAATTATTAATTTAATTTTTTTAATTATTTAATGATTTTATATTTAATTTAAATTTAATTTTTTATTATTTATTTAATTTTTTTATTAATTAGCGACGAAATATTCCGTCGCTAAATATATTTAATTTAATTAAATAATAAATATAAAATTTAGCGACGGAAAAACCCCTGCCGTTAAAAATTAAAAATAAATTAAATAAAAAATACCAAATTTAGCGACGGGACAACTCCTTCGTTAAAAAATAAAAAATAAAAATTTAGTGACAGGGGCACACTCGTCGCTAAAAAATAAAAAATAAAAAAAAATCAAAAATTCAGCGATGGGGCAACCCCCGTCGCTAAAAAATAAAAAATAAATTAAATAAAAATGTAAAAAATAAAAATAAAAAAAATAAAAAATGCAAATTTAGCGACGGGGGCACACCCGTTGCTAAAAAATAAAAAATCAAAAAATCAAAATAAAAAATTCAGCCACGGGGCAACACCCGTCACTAAAAAATAAAAAATAAATTAAATAAAAATGTAAAATTTAGCGACGGGTAACCCCGTCGCTAAAAACTAAAAATAAAATAAATTTTTTTAATTATTTAGCGATGGAATATTTCGTCGCTAAATTTAAAAAAATAAAAAATTTGGCAATGGAATATTCCGTCGCAAATCCAAATTTTCGTCTCTAATTAGCGACGGAAAAATTCCGTATCTAAATCCATCACTAAATTACGAATTTTTGTAGTGGAAGCAGGCGGCCAAGCTTATCAGTTAAAGAGATCGAAGTCCTCGACAAGCTCGTTACTGCAGGAGTGGGTTTGGAGGATTTCGAGCCTACGGACGAACTGCTGAGGGACTACCAGCTCGCCCCTCCCCTTGATGTTGAGATCGTAGTAGAAGAACACATCGTGGTTCGAAGCTCGAAGCTCATTCCTTCCGCTTTTGAACTTGCCAAGACCAATAGTAGGGGAGAAGGAGGTCAAGTCGTAGATATGGTGGATCTCAATCTCACCATGCCGAAGAGGTCCGAGGCTAGGTTGGGTGCTGCTCCATCCGCGACTCTGAGCTCAAGCTCACAGGGCTAGAGGTCGAACAGTAGCAATCAAGGCCGCGATCTCATCAACAGTAGCATCAACAACAACAACAACAACAACAAAAGCATCACCAGCACCAAAAAGAACAACGGCCACAACCACAACAACAAAGGCCCCAACAACAACAACAATAGCAGCAGTCGCGACAACAGCAGCGATCCCAACAGCGACAAGAGCAACGAGCTCTTGTTCCTCTTAACCAGGGTTCAAGCGGAGCTCGCGGGAAAGAGGTCGCGAGGGAGGCTAAGAATGCCCCCGCTGTTGGTTCAAAAAGAAGATCCGAACAGCAGCGGGAGGAGGCAACCCCACAAGACATGCCGAAAGGGGCCTATTTTACAGCCCTTTTGGACTGCCTGCCCACACTTTTGGGTGATGGTGCCAAACCCCTAGACAAGGAGAGGACGAAAGGGGTCGTCCTCTGTGACTTCATCGCTCGCCACAGCTTTGTGGTAAGCTTCGTTTTCATTTCATGGCTTCGCCCCCCTTTTTTTTAGCTTATTCTTTTTGTTTAACAACTCTCCCTTGCTGCCATGAAACTCAAAGGGAAAAACCAAGACTTCGAGGCATAGCTCGACGTGGTGACCACATCCCTCCAGGGTGAGATAATAAAGCTTGAGGAGGAAAAGAAGACTCAACATGCCGAGCTCATGGTTTCCCAAAAGGAGGCCGAAGGTTCTGAGATGCGGCTGAGGGAATGCATCAAAGAGATAAAGATCTCGATGAGAAGCTCCATTGGGAAAAGAATATGTGGGAGTCCGCCAAATCCAAGCTCAACGGGGAGCTGAATAAGGACAAAAAGGAGCTGCCAAGGCTCGGGACCAACTGAAGTCGGCAGAGGTGGAGCTACAGAAAGCAAAGAAAGAGCAGAAGAAGACCGAGGATCGAGCTAATCGGTTCGAGCAGATGGCGAATGCAACCACCAGTGAGATTAAGGCAAGTGTGGAAGCCTAGATAACCCAAGCACGCAAAGAAGCCAGGTCTGACACCTGCTCGGGGTTCCTATACACCTTGTGGCTAAACTATCCTAAGATGGATTTCTCCTTCTTCAGTAAACAGGCCGTCGAGGAGGTGAAACAGTACACGGCTAATGCTGCTGAGAACGCCGAGGCTACCACCCTGTTGGATTCATCCGAGGTCTCACCGCTAGCTGCTCATGCCGAAGTCCAAAGTTGCCAAAGTTCAGCTCGCCGCAGCTGCAGCTCCTCCTAGCTAGGCTCCTTTTTATTTTCCTCTTTTTAGTTTTCTTTGTAACAAATGTATTTCATTAATGAAATTCAAAACTTTCTAAAGTCGCGCTTCTTGCTTTAATGTTGCAAAGAACTCAAGTCGATCAATCTCAAACTTCAAAAGAGACTTAACAGGAACCAGTCTTCATAATATAACTTGAGCCGATCTTCATGACTTGACTCTAACACAAGTTCTAAGAAATTCTTGCATATCAGGATAAGCTCGAAGGTATAACTTGAAAGAAGCCTTCAAGAATATAACTTAGGAATGATAAGCCCAGATAGGTCCAGAGAATTCCTAGCTAGCGGATTAGCAAGCTTAAAATAGGTCATCAACAATAGACGTAATAACCATCAATGCATGTTCAATAAGGTGTGATCTTCCATACTTTAGGCAAATTAAGACAACCTTTAGATAACACGTCTTTAACAAGATCATATTGAAAATCTTGCTAAAATATATGTTCGGGTAGATTATCTCGCAATCCCAATCTATATGCCACGGCTGAACAGCTCGTGATCGATGATCATAATAATTGACAATCAAGATGCATGCCCAATAGGTCGTAAATTTCCATACTTGGGTAAATTAAGGCAAACCCCATCTGACACGCCTCGACGAAATATCATATAAGTCATAATGAAAAGCTTGCCAAGATATATGTCTAGGTAGATCGTCCTGCGACCTTGGTTGACATTCCATGGGTTTTTCACAAGTTTGGTTAATCAAGAATGAACACCCAGATAGGTCGCAGACCATGACTTAAGTCAAGATGAAAGGACCCCAGCTAGTGAACCGTTGATTTGTATAATGGAAGTGGTTGCGTAGTAGGTTCCAAACCATGACATTAAGTCAAGAGGAATGGGTCTCAGCTCACAACTTTAAAGATATTGAATCGAATATGAATAAAAATAATTTAGTCAAGAGAGAACACTTAGCTAGATCGCAAACCACGACTTGAGTCAAGATGAAAGGACCCCAGCTAATGAACCTTCAACTTGCGTTGCCAAGCTATATGCCCAGGTGGATCATGAGTTGGTCCCAGCTAGCATACCATGGCTTATTGCAAGTTTAATGAGCTAAGAGAGAAGATCCAGGTGGGTCCCAGACCATGACTTGAGTCAAGATGAAAGGACCCCAACTAATGAACCTTTAGCTTAAATAATGGAAATGGTTGCTCAGTAGGTTCTAAACCATGACATTAAGTCAAAATGAATGCGTCTCGGCTTGCAAGCCATGACCTAAGGGGGGACCAAGATGAATACTCAGTTAAGCCACAAACCATAGCACGATGGCTAAGTTAAATGGGCCCCAGCTCTCAAACCATGGTTTCTCGACTCCTCATTTTGGAAATATTCAATCGAATAAGAATAAAGTATAATTCATAAATTCCAATAAGAATCATGAAAATTACTTATGAATAGAAATTTGGGGCACAAGTCAGAATAATTACATTCATTGGAAGTAAGGATGGAGGTGCTCGGCATTCCACACTCGCGGGAGAATAGCTCCATCCATATTTGCCAAATATATGCTCCATTTCCCAAGTTTTCCTTGATGATAAAGGGTCCTAGTGTGCCATCACTCGTCATGCGAGCTCCTGGGAGTATTAGACGCAATACTAGGTCTTCGACATTGTAGTGTCGAATCTGAACCTTTCTGTTGTAGTACCGCGCCACCCTTTGCTGATAGACAACAACCCTCATACAAGTTGTATCTCTCGCTTCTTCAAGTAGGTCTAGGCTCATGTTAGTAGCTCGTCATTATCATTTGGATTGAAGGTGGCCCTCTGGTGGCTGGTCACCTTGTTCTCTACTGGGATCATGGCCTCGGACCCATACACCATTGAGAATGGGGTCTCTCATGTGCTGCTCCAAGCTGTTGTTCGATAGGCCTAGAGCATTGTTTGCAATTCATCTACCCAAGCCCCATTTCTAGCTTCAAGCTTTATCTTCAGGATCTGCTTGATTATTTTGTTGACAGCCTCGACCTGTCCATTGGCTTGGGGGTGGTCCACGGCCGTGAAACTTTTCTGGATCCACAACAATTCACAAAATTAGATGAATTGCTCGCTGGTGAATTGGATTCTATTGTCCGTCACTATTTGTTGACTCCGAACCTGTAAATGATACTATCCCATGTAAATATTTGTACCTTTGAGCTGGTGATTTGTGCGAGCTCTTTGGCTTCTACCCATTAGGTGAAGTAGTCAACTGCTACTATGGCATACTTGCACCATCCGCGGGCTATTGGAAGTGGTCCGATCATATTCATGCCCCAAATAGCAAAAGGCCACGAGCTGCTCATTTGTTGTAGGTAAGCTCGCGGAGCTCGCGGAACTTTAGAGAATCTTTGGCACCTATCACATTTCTTGACTAACTCTATGGCGTCTTGCTTTATGGTAGGCCAATAAAACCCTTATCGAAGTGCCTTTTGTGCCAATGAAAGTGCTCCAGCATGATTACCGCAATGGCCAGCACGGATTTCTTCATGCACAACTTGACAATCAATGCCATAGATGCATCTTAATAGCGGGGGCTGAAAACCCTCTCTTGTATAGTCTATTATCATAGATACAATACGGGGCTACTCGATCTCGCAACCGATGTGCCTCCAACTTATCTTTTGGCAACTTCCCATTTTGGAGGTAATCCAAAATAGGATTCAGCCATGAGCCTTGGGGCACATCAATCGTCAGCATTTTAACTTGTTGAACTGTGCTCGAGGTAGCCAAGAACTCTACGAGTATGACCCCTAAGAATTCAACATCTCTGGCGATGGCCAATCGAGCCAGTGCATCTGCGTGAGAGTTTTGAGATCGGGGAATCTGGCGTATCTCATACTTCTCAAAGGTAGCCAAGAGCTCGCGTACTTTCTGCAAGTATGCTTCCATTTTCATGTCCTTGGCTTGATATTCACCTCATATTTGATTGACAACCAGCTAAGAATCATTGAAAATTACTAGGGCCTCAAGTCGTACTTCCTTTGCTAAGTGAAGTCCTGTCAGCCGCGCTTCGTACTCAGCTTCATTATCAATGGCTAGGAAGCCGAATCTCAGAGCATAGAGGATTCTATGGCTCTCAAGGCTTATTAGCATCACCCCAGCTCCTGCCCCATATTCACTTGATGATCCATCCACATATAGCTCCCAAGAAGGTCCTTTCGAGCTTTCTGGTTTATCTTCGGCTGGTACAGTAAATTCAGCGATGAAGTCCGCCAATGCTTGCCCCTTTATCGTTGTCCTCGGTTTGTACTCTATATCGAACTAGGCCAGCTCAATGGCCCACTTTAGTAAGCGGCCTGAGGTGTCTGGCTTTTGCAAGATTTTTCTCAATGGGTACTTGGTCAAGACTTTGATCTAATGAGCTTGAAATTAAGGTCGCAACTTCCTTGATGCCATTATCAGACAGTAGGCCAGCTTTTCCATTGGTGTGTACCTTGTCTCTGCATCAACTAGGCTCTTGCTGACGTAATACATGGGATGTTGCACCTCTTCATCCCCTCGAACGAGGGCCGCACTAAGAGCATGTTGGGACACTCTGTAAAGATCTAGAAAAAAAAATAATAATAAAAATAAAAATAAAAATAATAATAATAATAATGATAAATAATAGTATTAATAATTTAATTCTGAAAAAAAATAAAATAAAAATATATATATGTTAAAAAAAATCAAACGCAGAAAATATAAAAGGAAATAAGGAGGCGCGCGGGCAGCCCCCCTCTAGAAAATCTTTTCTCTCTCTCTCTCCCTCTTTCTCTCTCGCTCACTCTCGGATTTCTGTTGATTTTGCACGATCCGACCATTCGATCTTCAATTTGACTTCACTTTTACCATTTAAGCACCCCTGATCTACAAGAAGGTAAGCGTTTTGGTTTAATCTTGATGGTTTTTCTTTGTTGTTTCGGGCGGGTTGTACGTATAGGCGCAATGTGGGTTTTGGCCAGTTGTTTAAGGTCAGATCTACGAAGATCCAACCGTTAGATTTCGTTGATTTTAGGATATGTTGGTCAGATTTCTTAAGGGTGTCGAATGGCAGTTTCAGATTGTCGGAAATCACCGGCCACAGTGGTCGACAACGTTGGCAGTGGGTTTTGTTCTTTTTGGCCAAAAGTTTGACCCTAGATCTATGAAAATCTAACTGTTCAATCTTTGTTATTTTTGGGTATGTTGGTCACCTAGGTACTGAGCACCTCATGGTAGCCTCCGATCATCGGAAAAATGGCCGGCGGTTGACGATGGCCAGATTTCGTTCGTATTTTGGCCGAAAATTAATTCTTAGATCTATTAAAATCTAACTAATTGATCGTTCTCATTTTGAGATATGTTGATGTTCGTGGTGAGGGCTTCGAATCGGTATGCTGGTCGGCCGTATTTCACCGGCCAGCGGTGGTCGCCGGCGGCAACAGAATAACAGGAAGAAAGAAAAAGAAAGGAAGAAAAGAAAAAAAAAAGAAGAAAAGAAAATAAAATAAAATATAAAGAAAAAGGAAATGAAGGCTTTTGGGGTTGGGCAGGTCGGGTTAGGTTTTGGCCTAGGATGGCGAGGCCCGATTGGGTTATAGGATGGCCCAATGTGTGGGGCATGGCTTGACCCAATTGTGGCAACCCATGGGCTGGCCCACTCGACTTGTTCTCCCTTCTTATTGCTTGTCCATGAACCTAGGATGACTTGGTTAGGTTGATCCTACTCAGGATATCGACGTCGGTCTTATTTGGGTTCTCCTTGGGTCTCTTCGAATTAGCAATATGACTAGCGAGTCACTTTGTTGATCGGAGTTCTAAGGGCAAAGCCCTATTAGATAACTCGAGGCCGAGCAAGACTGACCCCGAGTGCGTTCTAGGCTAGCTTGTGATGATGATGTGGGTTTATCCCGAATCCTGATTTCTGATGGATTCATTTTATTCTGAGGCTAGAACATTGCAAATTATTTCTTTTAAGCCATTTATTAATTATTAATTAATTAATTATTATTTTTTTAAAATTTATCAATTTACTTATAAATATAAATATATATGTATTTCAAAAAAGAGAAACTTTAAAAATATATTATCTATATTAAAAGAAAACTAGTTCATGGGTGAATATGGATATATATATATATTATTTTATTGCAACCTATAAGTGGGTGTGTAGTTCCATTATACACTTACGCGTAGCATGCAAGGCGAGGCATGATGACGTAGTCGATGGCTAAGCTCAACAAATTCCATGATGCCAAATTCAAATATTGTGAGGGCCAAGGTATAAAATAACCGATTCAGAGTGTTAGGCAATGGTTAGGATTTTTGGTAATTCTTATTACGTTGTTACTTTTATTACCCAAATGTGACCACCCCATTCTATTTATTATAGGCTTGGATTCCCAAGATTTTGCTCGATCTTCTCCCCAGACTCGGACTTGGGTCATCATTTCCCAGGCAAGTATACAAGATATGTTATGTTTACATTATTTTATGCACATATATATATTGTTCTATGCATAACAGGTATATGATTTTTATATGCGAATCATAGAAAAACACTTTTAAATGTTTCTAAATTGCATGAAATATTTTCATCCTACTGGGAGAGACATAAGCAAAAAGATACCCTAACTAATTTCTTGTCTTGAGAATGTGAAATATTGAATGATATAGTGTATTTTAGGCACCACGTGAAACAATAAATGATTATGACTTGTACATAAAGTAGGGTATCATTTGCATTATTATTAGAGGACTATCTAGTAGATTCCCTGGTGACTCACAGTAGGAAAAGATCATGATACTGTGAGGGTTGGCATGCCAAGGCCATGAGAAACACGGATAGTATGTTTTAGCACTATTATCACATAGGATATGAGGTATTATAGTGTGATGATGATGTATGTGCCAGTATATGTACTTTTGTGCATGTGGGTATAAGCGTTAGGCCAGTTTCTACTAGTGTGTCCTCAGACTCAGTGCATGCATCATATAAAAAGGCATAGGAGACTTAGTGGTTAGGTGAGAAACTTATGGGGGTTGTCTCTAGGCACCTATTTTTCCTACACTATGTTTTCCTTGAACCTCAATTGTTTAAACTTATGGTACACATTCTCGTTGTTCATATTATTATTATGTTATTGTATTCATGATGTTCATCCTAGCATTTTTATTGCATACTCTCCTAGTGGGCATGGCATACCTTATACTCGCGAGTCCACAAGACTCACCCCTTTTTATTAAAATATTTTTAGGGGATTCTTCTTTTGAATTTTGGTCCAACAGATCTTCTGGTATGATGTCAGACCCCTTTTTGATTCTTGATGTGATATAGGATGCTCTGTGGAGACATACATGTACTGTTGAGTCTGTTCTTTTGTCTTTTATTTTTGTGGCACATAATGGTGCCAAAGGCCCAATATATGAGACTGTATATGTATTTATGACAGCAGTGTGATGTATATTCATATTTTTGTACAGCTGTTGTATATGAGTTATTGAATATTTTTGTGGAAAGTTGAAATGGTATTTTACTCCACGTTTCTATATTTTGTCAATAGTGTTATGCTTTTAGCAAATCGAGCTACAGAAGAGGCTTACTAATCCACGGTGGGGCCGCTGGGCATAGGGATTAATGCCGATCATGACTTATTAGAATTCGAGTCATGACACACTCCCAAGTATAGGGTCATCTTTTCTCCATCTTTGGGCTTGGCAAGGAGTGAAGCTTGTCCCATATACTCCTTTAGCTACTGGAATGCGGACTCGCATTCTTCTATCCACTAGAAGTCTCGTGCCTTTTTTAGCAACTCGCAGAATGGGGCACATTTATCAGTCGCCTTAGAAATGAATCGTCTTAGGGTTGCGACTTGGCCATTGAGGCTTTGCACCTCTTTTTTCCATACGGACGACCTCATGTCGAGTAGAGCCCTTATTTTCTCCGAATTGGCCTCAATGCCTCTATTATTTACCATGAATCCCATAAATTTTCCAAAGGTTACCCCAAAGGCACACTTAAGTTCATTAAGCTTCATCTGATAGCTCTTGAGGACCTTAAATATCTCTCCCAAATCAGAAACATGATTAGCTACCCACTTTGACTTCACCAGCATGTCGTCAACGTAAACTTCCATGGTTTTGCCAATTAGTGCTTCAAACATGTATTCACTAGCCTTTGATAGGTCGCACCAACATTCTTTAACCCAAAGGGCATGACCTTATAACAATAAAGCCCCCGATCGGTAATGAATGAGGTGTTCTCCTCGTCATTGGGGTTCATGGGAAACTGGTTGTAACCCGAGTAGGCATCCATAAAGCTAAGGAGCTAGTGACCAGCAGTTACATCCATGAGCTAGTCGATTCTTGGGAGAGGAAAGTTATCTTTTGGGCAAGCCTTGTTCAGGTCGGTGAAGTCGATACAAGTCCTTCACTTCCCATTTTTCTTCTTTACCAAGACTGGGTTAGCTACCCAGACCGGGTAGTGGGCCTCTCTAATGAACTCATTTTCCAAGAGCTTGTCCACCTCTTCTTTAAGAGCGGCATAGCGCTCAGGAGTCATTGGCCTCATCTTCTGACATACTGGCTTGTAGCTGGGATCTACATTAAGCTTGTGTGACATAACCTCTAGGACTATTCCTACCATATCCTTGTGATTCCATGCAAATACATCAAGATTAGCTTTTAAGGAAATTGGTAAGTTGGGACTTTACCTAGGGGGCCAGATTCCTCCCCAGCTTGAGGCATATTTCTTCATCCGTCTCGCTGACTGGGATATCCTTGAGTTCTTCCACCCAGTTGGTGGTCCTATCACAATCCACTTCTCGGGGGTCCAGATCATGGCTAACACCCTTTTGGCTAGCAGGTCGCGGGTTGCTTCTTGCAATGACATTCACTGTCTTCCTTTTTGCCCCTATTTTTATGGCATCTTCATAGCAGCACCTTGCGAGGTGTTGATCACCTCGTATGCACCCTACTCCATTAGGGGTCAGGAACTTGACTATTAGCGACCTAGTCGATGTGACCAAATCTAGGTCATTCATTGCCGGCCTCCCAAGGACGACGTTGTATGCCGAAGGGCAGTCTACAATCAAGAATTCTGCCAACGTGGTAGCTTGATGATCTGCATCTCCAACAGTAAAAGGTAGACTAATCCGCCCAACTGAGACCACTGCATCACTTGTGAACCCATAGAGTGGCTTCGAGGATGAGTTTAACTGCTCCGACCCAAGTCCCATTTGATCAAAGCAAGCTCTGTACATTACATTCACCGAGCTGCCTGTGTCCACCATTATCCTTCGCACTTCGGCATTGTCAATCCGGGCCCGTATAATGAGGGCATCATTATGTGGCCAATGGCTAGCCTATTCTTCCAAGAAAATGATCTTCTCTACCATCCCCCTAGCTTGCTTCACGGGTGCGATCTATTCATTTAACCCTGTCAACAAGACATGGTTGGCCTCATGCACATACCTGTCGTGGGACCTATGGGAAGTTCAAGTGAGATGAGGTCCACCATGAATGGTGTAGATTGTTAGAACTGTCGGCGAGCATTCATCATCGGGGGGAGGTGGCTGTTGTGTCAGTTATTGGGTTGGCTGATTAGTTGGTCGCATCACATAGTCCCTTAGTCGACCTTTTCTAATGAGGTCCTCGATGGCATCCCTTAACGCCCAGCATTTGGAGGTGTTATAGCCTGCCTCGTTATGGTATGCACAAAATTTTTCCTTGTTTCTGAATTTGTTGGGAGTCCTTATCGAGTTAGACTTCCTGAACTCCTCCCTATTTCTCTCCATGGCGAGGATCCTCTCTTGGGGATCAGACAAGGCACAGTAGCTGTCGAAGCGACTTGATCGCGGAGGTCACTCTTCCTTCTCTGCCTTGCAAGCTCGCTTGGAGACCTGGTTGTTCGAGGGTTCTTCCCGAGCTTCCCTTCCATTGTCTCTATTATTTCTTTTCTTATTCTGGTTGAAGCCCCTAGCCTCTTCTTTTGGTCCGGGGGCCTTCTTCGATCCAAAAGCCTCTTCCCACCGAATCTCCCTTGCAACTCATTCATAGAATTCTCCCATATGCTTGACAGGGGTCTCATAAAGCTTCCCATCCTTGCGAAAACTTAAGGAGATCACAATCAAGACACTTTCATCAGAGGGATCTTTGATATTGCTCACCTCACCCCTGAACTTGGCAATGTAGTCATTCAAGGACTTATTTGTCCTCTAGAATACTATGGCGAGGTGACACGATAGGGCAAGTTGCCTTCTCAGCACCTTGTATTGATTGAGAAATCTCCGTTAACACTCCTCCCAACTGCCAATGTTGCGAGGTGGAAGGATTTTGAACCATGTTTGGGGAATGTCGCCCAAGGTCGCTAGAAAGACACGACATTTGACCAGTGAGCTGGTTGTCTGCAAATCCATCTGAACATTAAACGCATCCAAGTAATCATAGGGGTAGCTGTCCCCATTGTACTACGGTATACTCAGGACTTTGAATCTACGGGGGAGAGGTTCGAGCTCAACTTCTCTTGTGAATGGCATTCTGTCCCCACGGCCATTATTCTGGCCATGAGCTCCTTGTTGCACCTCCAACTGTTGGACTCTTTGACAAAAATCCTCAACGGTAGAGTTCGGGTCCATAGATCGTTGGGCTTGCGATTGCCTACTCCTTTCCCGTTCTGGAGAATGATGATTTGGAGGCAAATAATTATCTCTGATGTCCTCCTCACCCGGTAGGGGTCTCTCTTCCCGCAGATGGCAAGCCCTACGGGATGAGGGGATTTCTAGCGGTCTCTAGATAGCCTGCGCCTGAGCTTGGGCTAGGACCCTGACAGCATCAGCAAGCTACATAACTGTATTCTCCAGCGCCTCATGGCATTACTACCACGCTTGGATCATTTCCATTCTGACAGTCGGAGTGACGGGTGGAACAGAAGCCTGTGAGGGCACGTCGATGGTAACTCCAACCAACGGTGGAATTGTTGTATCATATTTTTTAGTATATGAGAAAATGTGTTTGATGAAAAACCATATGAAAATCTCATATTTCGAAATAAGTTTTTCATATTTCGAAACATATATGATTAATGTTTTGGCACTAAAGGTAAAATATTTTAAAAATCCATTTTTTATCATATCTTGTTTCGAAACTATGTTTCTATGTTTCGAAACATAGTTCTATAATTTTTCTATTTGAAATGCTCTTCAATATGATTGAAGAAATTCAATTTTATGCATCATGTTTCGAAACATAGTTTTCATGCTTCGAAACATCAATCTGCCATGTTTCTAAACTTTTTTCAAGATGTATATTAAAAAGGGTTCAAGCCTTGCTTAATCTATATGATGAATTTCGAAATCTATTTAAAATCTAAGCTTATGTTTTGAAACCTATTTAGTATTTTTCAAAACCTCTGTCAGCAGTGTATCCTAGTTCAACATATTTTGAAACATGTTTCATAAGTATGTTTCGAAACCTACTTTTCATATTTTGAAACCTACTTTTCATATATCGAAACATCTGTCTCTATCAAAAGAATTTCAAAAATCTGTCATGTCTTTGCACGTTATATGAAAAGCTATTTTAATAATCTATTTTTGAAATTATACCCATACCCTGATGTTCAAATCTCATATATGTTTCAAGTGGAGAATAAAACCAAATCATTTGGTTTTTTAAAGAGAAGTCTTCCACCCATGTTGTCTCTTGGTGCATATCCAGCTGTAAAGGCTGTATGTTTCGAAACATGTTATGTGTGTTTCGAAACCTCTGTGTAAAAATGTATTGTTTCGAAACCTTATAAGTATATTTCGAAACCTACTTTCTTATCTTGTCTCTAACGATTATAATTAGCCAAAAGTGTATCTATTTATTATATATATCAGCTCTTTGAAGACAAGAATGCTCTCCTCTCCCAAGTATACACAATTTTTACACATCTACGAGAGATTTTTACCATAAGCACAAGTGAAAAAATCTCTTCTAACGAACTCTCAAAGAAGTTCCTTTCAATCATTCCTTGGTGTGCATTGTGGTACTAACAGGAGAAGCAAGTCAAATCCAAAGCTCTCACTTCTTCAAGCTCTCCTCATTCCATACCAATAGGTTTGCTATAAGTATTTGGTAAGGTGTTTTAATTATATTCAAAATTGTTGGGTTGTAAAAGATAAATATTATTTATCTTATTGTAAGATTTGAGTTGAGCCCGTTAAAACTCAGTGTGTAAGGTTTTAGGGTGAACCGTGGTAAAACCCTTCGTGTCATTGATTGCTAGTAAAAGTTATTGTGGTTTGCAAATCCTTCAAGTGGGTAAGCTTGAAGGTAGTGGAGTAGGCAAGTGCTGAACCACTATAAATCTTGCGTGTACTTGATTTCTCGTTCCTACTTGTTGTTATTCGTGGTCAATTTGTTTAAAAGAATCATTTTTCAAAATCTAAAGGAGTTTTATTTTTTGCAAATCAGTGAGCACTATTTCTAAACACACCTTAGTACTTTTTGAAACATACCTGTCAGTAAGTTTGATTTTGAAACATACTCATCTATATTTCGAAACATACTTAACAGAAAGGTTTGTTTCGAAACATACTTCCTCAAGTTTTGAAACATAGTATCCTGCAAGTCAAAGTTTTCAAGTTATTGAAAAATTTACCCAAATCCCAATTCACCCCCCTCTTGGAATATACTTGCCATTATATAGAACTAACAATTGGTATCAGAGCGCAAGGTCTCTAAGTGTTTTGTAGGTTTAACCACGAAAGAGCAAAGATCCAAATGGCACTCAACACTGACTTCAAGTTGGAAGGACAAAACACCTCAAGACCACCCTATTTCGACGGTTCAAACTACACCTACTGGAAAACAAGAATGAGGTATTTCTTGATGCAAAATACTGAACTATATACATGTATATCTAGTACGGTTACTCTTCCGGAACCTCCTACGGCAACTTGGAATGAACAACAAAAACAAACAAATGAGTTAAATGCTAGAGCTATAAATATATTACATTGTGCATTAAGTCTAGCTGAGTTTAATAGAATAATTTCATGTACTACGGCAAAAGAAATTTGGGATCACTTAGAAGTAACACACGAAGGAACCAAGAAAGTGAAAAGCACTAAAATTGCAATACTGACTAGTGAATATCAAAATTTTGTAATGAATACTAGTGAATCCATAAAGGAGATGTTCACAAGATTTAATAACATTGTAACGAACTTGCAAGCTCTAGGAAAAACAATCACCACAAAAGAAAAGGTTCAAAAGATCTTAGGAAGTCTACCATCTATTTGGGAACCTAAAGTCACGACCATAGAAGAAGCAAGAGACACATCTACACTTATGATGGATGATTTACTAGGCTCACTATTGACTCATGAGATTAAACTAAACAGAAAAGAATCAAATGAGCTCAAAATGAAATCATTAGCATTCAAGGCCAAAGAAGAAGATGAAAGTGAAACAAGTGATGAAGATGAAGAACTTACTCTACTCACAAAACGTTTTAATAAGTTTATGAGGAAAGGAAAATTTCCCAAGAGAAAACCTTACGTAAACAAGAAATTCTCTAAGGATACTCCTTATGAATTAAAATGTTTTGAGTGTAAGAACCAGGACATATCAAGGCAGATTGTCCTCAATACAAAAAGCTGAAAATGAACAAGAAGAAGAAGTCACTAGCTACATTGAATGAAGAAGATTCCCTCTCCTCAGATTCAAGTTAACAAGAAGAAGCTGCAAACTTTTGTCTTATCGCACAAGAAGAAAATGAGGTAACTTCATGCTCATCTAGTAGCAACTCTCTTTCATTCAATTCCTTACAAGATGAATACAACTTACTGTTAGAAACATGTAACAAAATGTTGGCTAAAAACAAAGTTCTGAAAAATGTCTCAATAATCAAAGAAAGAGAATGTAATGATTTTAAGATTGCATATGATGACTTAGAGCAAATTATTGAACAAAAGAATAATGAAAATGCAAACTTAAATATCAAACTTTCAAAATTAGAAAAGAAGAACAATTATCTATTAGACTCATTTGAAAAATTATTAGAAGTAGGAAAGAAAAAGCTGGAAATAATTTTGGGAAATCAAAAACCATTTGGGGATAAAAGAGGTCTTGGATACATAGATGATATGCCATCTACCTCAACAACTATATTTGTTAAAGAAAAATCTTTGAAAAAACCTCATTCATTTAGAAAACATGTTGTGTAACGCCCCGCTCCCACCTACGGGTGTTACTCACGAATAATCAACCTATTATTCACATGCTAGGGCAAAGACGAAGAGATGGCTACGTTTCGAAGAGAAACGACCTAGGTGGGAAACTAGACTTTGCCCTCTCTTCACTCCACTCAAGGTTTCAGGAAGATAACTAAACGACCCCGTGAAGAATAAACCCAAAACCTCGAGAAGTGCCACCTTCTCAAGCTCTTAATGAAGAGCTAATGATGGCTTCCCAGGATCGAAAGAAATACACTCGCTTACTAAATTCATACAAATTATGGCATAAGCCTTAATCATAAGAAAATAGTAATTTCTTTGCCCCAACTATTAACCCATTTATCTCACCTTCATTTCCTTTAGAAAATTATTGGGTTAATATTTCTTTAGAAAAATTTTATAAAATTTCCTTATCAAATCTCCATTGCTTTTTCCCTTTTATTATTTCAAAATACCCACTTTTCCAAACACTTAGGAAATAAAATTTGAAATACAACATCAAGGCCTCCTCATCCATTTTCTAAAATTTTAAGGAAAATACTCCATTATTGATATTCCCAAAATATAGAAAATTTTTCCACAATTGCCTCAAATTCATATTAATTTAATAATTAATTTAGAGGCTAAAATACTCCTTTATTTGTTTATTTAAAATACATTTTATTTCATAATTACTCAAAATGTCAGAATTAATTAAATAAACAGAAAGTAAAATTTAAAATAAAAAAAAATCAGCAAAGCAGCAAGGGGGGGGGGCGGGTAGCAGCAGCCAGCCTCGCCCCCAGCTTGCGGGCCGCGCGCGCGCTTGGCCTGGCCGCCCGACCGCACGCGCGCACAGCCGCCTGGCCGCGCGCATGGGCCGCGCGCCCCTAGCACCAGCACACTGCCTCCACTCTTTTTTATTTAAAAATATATATATATTTTTTTTAAAATACCATATTTTCCAGAATACCTTTTCATACCAAGGGGCTTCCAAAACACTCAAGTTTACCCCCCTTTCACCCACATTTTGCCTTCATTACATATTTAACACATAAATACAACATTTAACAACAAAATACATAAACACTACTACACATGCTTTTCTTCTTTGCTTCAATACCTTCAACCTTGCAAAACTCCCTTTCCCTTAGATGATTCTCCACCTACATAGAGGTTAAAGGACCTTATGAGCCAATGCTCAGTAAGGGTGCTATGCAAATGTAAATGTAGTATGAGAACATAAACATATAATGCAAATGCAATGCATATTAAGGGTAGTTCTCCATGCCCTCATAACCACTTAGGTTAAGGCACCAACCAACCCCTCACTCCCATCACAAGTCCTCCTTATGGCCATAGGTCCACTAGGGCACAAAACATGCAAAGAATCATTACATGCAACTCATTCACACATGTACAAATGCAAGCAAAAACCCTTCCACTTGGGGCTATCCCTTACCTTGTTTTCTTTGAAGCTTCACACTTCCACAATCCAAGACTCTCTCTTAGACTTTAATCACCCTAACAAAATAATAAAGAAATTTTGTTCTTAGCTCTTATATGTAAGCATTCAACTATTTCAAGAGAGGGAATTAGGTTTACCTTTGCTAGTCTTTCTCTTCCTTCTCTTAGTCTTGATTTCCTTCTTGCTTCTTTCACTTCACATGTGGGGAAAAACTTTGAACCAATTTCCCACTCCCTATTTATAGAACTTTCTTCTTAATCCATGCCAAATCTCAAGATTACATCCTAGCCATAGATTTCTTCTTAATTCAAGAGACTTAATCTCCACCTTTAAACACTAGCACAATCCTTGTGCTTCTCCCAATTTAAATCCTAGCCATTGATTTTAGGAGAACACTTCTCTTGACTCAAAGAAAACACAAATCCAAGAGACTTTGTCTCCTTGAATCTCATCCATTGATCTTTCTTTGGAGATTAAATCTCATCCCTTGGATCAATCCCAATCTTCCATAATTCTCCCATTTTCCAAATAATTAAATCATGACTAATTTCCAAGATTGACTAATTTCCCAATTTTGCATTTAATTTAAATCCACAACTTTTCAAGCATTTAATGGAGACTTAAATAATTTCTTTTTGATTTAAATTTAAAGGCTCTTGAAAGACATAATCCATTTACTTTAGCATTTATTTAAATCTACCATTTTCCAACATTAATGCTTGACACATTTCTTTTTAATATAGATTTTCTTTTAATTCCCTCCATCATGGCTCTCATTTAATTTTTGAGAGACTAATTTATTTTCTTTTTGCATTTCTTTTTAAACATCACTCTTGATTCATAAGATCATGCCATGTGTCACCAAATTCTCTCAATTAAATAAATCCTTGTCTCCAAATTTAATTAAATCTCATTCCATAAGATTTTGCCAAGTGTCACAAATCTAGCCATACTTGGTTTTCCAATTTAATCCCTAATTATCCATGCACTTAATCAAGAATTAAATTCTCCAAAAAATTAATTCTCCAATATAATAATTTCTCCAACAAAATTATTTATCTTCCTTTGGGATGGAACTCCAAATTACCGTTTTGCCCCTCCAAAGACATCCAATATATCATGGCATTTTCTTTAATTCAAGGGCAATTATGGAATTTTTCATAGACCAATACTCTCTTAAATGATAAAATTTAGCATGACTCATCAAGGGTATTACATGTTGTCCAACATAATCAAGATCTTTATAAAAAAAAACAAGTTTAACTTGTCATTATTGTAACAAAAAGGGACACCATATCAAGCAATGTTTTTATAGAAAAAATGCTCATAGATTAAATTTGAAGTGGATTCCAAAAGTTAACAACGATGTGTTTACTAACATTGATGGACCCAAAAGGACTTGGGTACCAAAAGTACCAATATGATATATTTCTTGTAGGTAAGCTTGGCATCCAAAGAAGGAAAGAAGAAGTTGAATCTTGATAGTGGATGTACCAAGCACATGACGAGAGACAAGGATCAATTCATCTCTCTCACCTATAAAGATGGGGGTAATGTTGTTTATGGAGACAACTCTAAAGGTAAACTTCTTGGCTATAGCACAGTTGGTTTATGTAAAACAAAGATTGAAAATGCATGCCTAGTTGAAGGTTTAAAACACAACTTGCTAAGTATAAGCCAATTATGTGATAAAGGACATCGAGTCACTTTTAAATCAAGCAAATGCAAAGTCTATAACTTGAAATCAAATGAACTTATTTTTTCTGGAAATAAACATGGTAATGTATATGTTATTTGGCTTGATGATGTTGTGCTAAAACATGAAAATTGCCTTATTGCATCAAATTCAAACTTGTCTTGGTTATGGCATAAGAAATTAGGACATGAAAGTATGAGTTTAATTGACAAATTGGCTAGAAAACAAGTAGTTAGAGGCTTACCCAATATCAACTTTAAAAAGGATCATATATGTGATATGTGTATGAAAGGAAAACAAACTAGAGCCTCATTTAAACCTATAAATTCAGTTAGCGTAGCTAGACCTTTAGAATTGCTTCACCTAGATTTGTTTGGTCCTATGAGAATTCAAAGTTTAGGAGGAAAATCCTATACCTTAGTTATAGTAGGTGATTTCTCAAGGTTTACATGGGTGTTATTTCTAGGAAATAAAAGTGATGCTTTTAAAACATTCTCCAAATTATGCAAAAGAATTCAAAACGAACAAGAATTAAAGATAAAACAAATAAGGAGTGATCATGATGGAGAATTTGAAAATCAAGGATTTCAATCCTTTAGTGAAGAAAATGGAATTCATCATAACTTCTTAGTCGCTAGAACTCCTCAACAAAATGGTGTCATTGAAAGAAAGAATTGAACTCTTATAGAAATGTCTAGAACAATGTTGCTAGAAAGTAATTTGCCAAAATATTTTTGAGCTGAAGCTGTAAATACAGCCTGTTATGTTCTAAATAGAGTATCAATGAGACCTGTCATCAAAAAAACCCATATGAACTTTTCAATCACAATAAACCCAATATTTCATATTTTCATCCTTTTGGGTGCAAGTGTTTCATTCTAAACAATGGAAAAGATCAACTAGGGAAGTTTGATGCTAAAAGTGACAAAGGCATATTCATAGGATATTCTTCTCAAAGCAAAGCTTATCGAGTCTTTAACAAAAGAACACTAGTTGTAAAAGAATCAATTCATATAGTGTTTGATGAAAATCCAAAAATAGACAATAATGATGATGATCTAGAAGTCATTTCAAATAAAGTAAATCAAATTCAACTCAATGAAAAAGAATATCACTCTATTATCCGAACTTCTGATATTCAAAAAGAAGTTTCATTTCCAAGAGAAAGAAACTATGTTAAAGAAAATGAAATTCTAGGAGATCCTAGCAAAGGAGTATCAACTAGATCTTCCCTTAGATTAAACACAGATCTAGTTCTAATCTCTCAAATAGAACCCAAAAATGTTCAGGAAGCTTTAAATAATGATGAATGGGTTAAAGCTATGCAAGATGAGCTAGATCAATTCGAAAAGAATAAAGTTTGGTGTCTTGTACCTGAACCTCCAAATCATCCTATCATTGGAACAAAATGGGTATTTAGAAACAAGCTTGATGAAAGTGGGAACATCATTAGAAATAAAGGTAGATTAGTTGCTCATAGTCAAGAAGAAGGCATGGATTATGATGAAACCTATGCTCTAGTAGCAAGATTGGAAGCTATAAGAATCCTATTATCTTTCTCATGCTACAAAAACTTCACTTTATATCAAATGGATGTTAAAAGTGCATTCTTAAATGGTTTCATTTCGAAGCAAGTGTTTGTAAAACAACCACTCGGCTTTGAAAATCCAAAATATCCAAATCATGTATATAAGCTTGCTAAAGCCCTATATGGTTTAAAGCAAGCTCCTAGAGCTTGGTATGAAAGGCTAAGTTTCTTACTGAAAATGGATTTCAAAGAGATAAGGTTGACAAAACACTTTTCATTAAAAAGAAAAGAAATGATATGTTGCTTGCCCAAATTTATGTAGATGACATTATTTTTGGATCCTCAAATCTTAAGTTATGTGAAGAGATTGCCTCGATAATGCAAAACTAGTTTGAAATGAGCATGATGGGAGAATTAACATACTTCATAGGTCTTCAAATTAGGCAAACACCTCAAGGAACTTATTTAAGCCAAGCTAAGTATGTAAAAGAAATTCTACAAAATTTGGTATGAAAGATTGTAAACCTATATCAACCCCTATGAGTGCATCTAGTGTCATTGATAAAGATGAGAAAGGAAAAGCAGTGGATCAAAAGCTATATAGAGGGATTATTGGCTCTTTGCTATATTTAACGGCTTCTAGGCCTGATATTGTATTTAGTGTTGGTATATGTGTTAGATACCAAGCCGATCCAAAAGAATCTCACTTGAAAGCCACTAAAAGAATTTTGAGATATATCAAAGGCTCTAAAAACCTAGGTCTATTCTATGCAAAATCAAAAGATTTCAAGCTAAATGCTTATACCGATGTCGACTATGGAGGATGTAAGATTGATAGAAAGAGTACAAGTGGAATATGCCACTTTCTAGAAAACTCTTTAGTGTCTCGGGGTAGCAAGAAACAAAATACTATTGCCCTATCCTCAACCGAAGCTGAATATGTAGCAGTTAGCCTATGTTGCACACAAGTCCTTTGGATTAAGCATCAACTAGAAGATTACGACATCTTCTTAGAAAAAATACCGATCAAGTGTGATAACACTAGTACAATAGCTTTATCCAAAAATCCGGTATTCCATGCAAGAACCAAGCATATTAAAATCAAACATCATTTATTAAGGGATCATGTTCAAAAAGAGGATATTACATTGGAATTCGTAGACACAAATAATCAAGTCGCTGATATCTTTACTAAACCATTGGATAACAAAAATTTTGAACACTTTAGATCATGCCTTAATTTATTGGAAATCAAATTCTAGATCTACTCATATCATAATTTGAATCTAAATGTTTCTGCTTAAGGAAGTTTCGAAACATCTCTTTCATGTTTCAAAATATGTTCTGTATCGAGAACATAGTGTTCGAAACATCATATCATCTTAGTTCGAAACACAATTTCCAGAAAGTTGTATTTCGAAACATACTTGTTCCATGTTTCAAAACCTAATGTCGGGATTATAAATACCCAAACCATTTCAAATCCTCATTTCTTCCGAAATGTCCCTCTTATTTCAAAACCCTAGCTTCCGAAACCTCTCTCCTTCTCTCACCCACTCGAAATCTCTCTCAATCTTTCTCTCCATTCTATCAAATCAATCATGGTTAGATCGAAGAGATCCGCCAGCAAGCGTCAACGCACTAGACTTTCACCATCTCCACCCCCTCAAGAATATCACGACAATTTTCCTACCATTCAATCCCTCAAGGTCTTCAAATCCTTATTCAAGAAACACAAGGTAATCCCGGTCGCTTCTTTGATCTTGATGTCTTAGGAAAAGCTAATTTCTCATATCTTACTTCTCTACGTAATCGAAACTGGTTACAACTTCTTGAACTTCGAGTTCCGGTTATTCAAGACTACGTTCGTATTTTTTACTCAAATGCTCAAACCTCATTTGATGGGCATGACTATACCGATCGTTTTAAAACCTTTCTCCAAAACACCGAATTTGAATTTAACCCTTCAACTCTCGCTACTTTTTTTAACATTCCAACCACTGGTGATATCTATGTTCCCTATACTTTCAAATCCTTAGATGCTTGCAAGAAAATCTCAGGAAATCCTAATCTTAAAAAGCCCTTCAAACATATCAACACTTTATCTGTTGACTTTCGTATCTTGCATCTTATCATTTTCCAAGTCTTGCATCCTAGGAAGGGAAATTTTGCTCAACTCTATCCCGAAGACTTGTGGTTCATAGAAAAGTTTATCGACAATAAGCCAATAAATATCCCCTCCATTATATGCAACCAAATGGTAAATGCCTGTGCTTATCATAAACAATCACTTCCATACAATTGCATGCTTTCAGAGTTTATCAAATCTAAATTTCCTAACATTCGATCCTCATCCATTCTCCCTATATCAAAACTTACTATTTTTAACCATACGTCGCTCACCAGAATGGGATATCGATATAATGATGTAAATCAAAAATACACCAAAATGATACATCGTCATCAAAGATTTAGTTTTGAGATGGATGCGCAAGATGAGGAAAAAGATGAGGAAGAAAATGAAGAAGAAGAAGATGAAGAAAATGAAGAAGAAGAAGAAGATGAAGAAAATGAAGAAGAAGATGAAGACGCACTAGTCGCCTCCGATGCTGGACCATCGACTTGAGTCACGCCGGATATGCTCGCATCACTTCAATCCACCATGGCTAAAGGTTTTGCCTTTATGACTCAGAAGTTTGATGATGTCTTGGCTATTCAAGCCACTTTTGGGACATAGCTGCAAGCTTTAAACGACAAAGTTAATGACAACCACCGCCAAACGAAAGACTACCTTGACAGTCTTAGGGATCAACTAGGAAACCTAGAAGAATTGATAGCTAGTCATCCAAGTCCTAATGCCCCTACCTCCCCATCTCCCTAGAATCTTCAGTTGATGTCTTTGTTTTGTAATTGACTATCTATATGTTCTCGTGTTTGATTCTGTTTTGCAAAGTATTGGATGTTTGTTTTTAAATGCATTCCTATTTAGTTAATATTGATACTTTGCTTGTATTCATGAATGTTTTATCTTAATTACCATATTTTTTGGTTATGATAAAAAATGGGAGAAAAATGAAAAATGTATTGGATGGTTGAAATGTATGTGTGAAATGGATGCTTAATTAAGTTGGTATCAAACATTCGATATTTAAGCAAAACTGTTGGTCTTATGTTAAAACACTAACTCTTGGTATCAAGGAAATTCTTATGTTATGTAGTTTCAAACAAATGCAAAGGAGGATGTGCCATTTCAAGGTTGTATTTCTAACTCCAATGTACGTTTATGGGGGAGCTATGTAAATGTTGTATCATATTTTTTGGTATATGAGGAAATGTGTTTGATGAAAAACCATATGAAAATCTCATATTTCGAAATAAGTTTTTCATATTTCGAAACATGTATGATTAGTGTTTTGGCACTAACGGTCAAATATTTTAAAAATCCACTTTTATCATATCTTGTTTCGAAACTATGTTTCTATGTTTCGCAACTATGTTCTGTAATGTTTCTATTCGAAATGCTCTTCAATATGATTGAAGAAATTCAATTTTATGCATCATGTTTCAAAACATAGTTTCCATGCATCAGTCTACCATGTTTCTAAACTTGTTTCAAGATGTATATTAAAAAGGGTTCAAGCCTTGCTTAATCTATATGATCTATTTCGAAATCTATTTGAAATCTAAGCTTATGTTTCGAAACCTAATTAGTATATTTCGAAACCTCCGTTGGCAATGTATCCTTGTTCAACATATTTTGAAACATGTTTCTGAAGTATGTTTTGAAGCCTACTTTTCATATTTCGAAACATCTGTCTCTGTCAAAAGAATTTCAAAAATCTGTCATGTCTTTGCACGTTATATGAAAAGCTATTTTAATAATCTATTTTTGAAATTATACCCATACCCTGATGTTCAAATCTCATATATGTTTCAAGTGGAGAATAAAACCAAATCATTTGGTTTTTTAAAGAGAAGTCTTCCACCCATGTTGTCTCTTGGTGCATATCCAGCTGTAAAGGCTGTATGTTTCGAAACATGTTATGTGTGTTTCGAAACCTCTGTGTAAAAATGTGTTGTTTCGAAATCTTATAAGTATATTTCGAAACCTACTTTCTTATCTTGTCTCTAACGGTTATAATTAGCCAAAAGTGTATCTGTTTATTATATATATCAGCTCTTTGAAGACAAGAATGCTCTCCTCTCCCAAGTATACACAATTTTTACACATCTACGAGAGATTTTTGCCACAAGCACAAGTGAACAAAGCTCTTCTAACAAACTCTCAAAGAAGTTCCTTTCAATCATTCCTTGGTGTGCATTGTGGTACTAACAGGAGAAGCAAGTCAAATCCAAAGCTCTCACTTCTTCAAGCTCTCCTCATTCCATACCAATAGGTTTGCTATAATTATTTGGTAAGGTGTTTTAATTATATTCAAAATTGTTGGGTTGTAAAAGATAAATATTATTTATATTATTGTAAGGTTTGAGTTGAGCCCGTTAAAACTCAGTGTGTAAGGTTTTAGGGTGAATCGTGGTAAAACCCTTAGTGTCATTGATCGCTAGTAAAAGTGATTGTGGTTTGCAAATCCTTCAAGTGGGTAAGCTTGAAGGTAGTGGAGTAGGCAAGTGCCGAACAACTATAAATCTTGCATGTACTTGATTTCTCGTTCTTACTTGTTGTTATTCGTGGTCAATTTGTTTAAAAGAATCATTTTTGAAAATCTAAAGGAGTTTTATTTTTTGCAAATCAGTGAGCACTATTTCGAAACACACCTTAGTAGGTTTCGAAACATACCTATCAGTAAGTTTGATTTTGAAACATACTCATCTATATTTCGAAACATACTTAACAGAAAGGTTTGTTTCAAAACATACTTCCTCAAGTTTCAAAACATAGTATCCTGCAAGCCAAAGTTTTCAAGTTATTGAAAAATTTACCTAAATCCCAATTCACCCCCCCCTTTGGAATATACTTGCCATTATATAGAACTATCAATGGTGGAATAGGGGCACCCATTACAGAAATAACGGGTCCTCTGGCTGATGGAAAATTCAGCGGTTGATCGCGGTGATTTTCTAGCAAATCATCCATTGCATCAGAACTTCGTCCGTTCCTTCCTCTTGCCATCGCTAGCAATCAGAGCGGACTCTTCCTCTAGCGCCAAAATCTCAATGTTTATATTCAGCCAACCATAATTCATAGGCCCGCAATGAGAAAATGAGCTGAAATGCAAGGAGGAAGAACTAAGTAGAAGCAAAGACAAAGGGATTTTACGTGGTTCAGCTAGAACGGTGCCTACTCCAGGACTATTCTCTGGGCATTCCGACAGAGTAACAATATGGTATTATCTGTCTTCTTTCTCTACAATGGTGTTTTTGACCCCTATTTATAGTGAGGAATGTTTACAATTGTATAAAATACAAAAGTGTAGAGATGATATCATGGGAGATAACGTCTCCTTATCATCTCCATAAAATCAGGAATGGAGCTCCAGATTACTAGGGATCCAGTTTGCCTTACAAAAGTAAGTGGGTCCCTACCTCCGATTATTCAGCAATCTTATTGCTAGGCGAGCTGAATAGTTTGACCGGTAAAGCTGAGCGGTTAGGCCGGCGAGCTAGAAACGTTGTGGGTAGCTCGTTGGGTATATCACTGAGAGCTCGCTGGAAGCTTTGCTGGGATCTTGTTTGGTTCCGCGATCTAAGCTCAAATTTCATCGATGTATGAGCGTGCCTGACGAGCTCGGCTGGGCCTACTGGGCTTTAGACGATTAGGCCGGCCTATTGGACTCAGTCTAGCCCATGAGAAGTGATGCGAGAGATACCCGTAACATGGTCATTTGGAAATCGAGACTTGCAAGGTGATCTTGTGCTTTATCTTCTGCCATAATTTATTTTTTTTTTGAAATAGTTTTGAAAAATAAAAACCCCTTGCATTGATACACCAAATGTTGGCATTCCCCTTCAGTGGTATCAGAGCTTCAGCTCGATTTCATCAATTTATGTGTGTTTTTGTAATATGTATGTGTTTCGGGTGGAAATTGCTCTCTGTTTTGCAGTAATTTTCCACGAACAATCGACAATGTGTGGTCATCAATTAATAATTCTCGGCCTTAGCCTTGTAGAACTGTAGACCGAAGGAAAACCTGTCGACTTCTAGCAAAGGGTGGTCAATAGTTTTGAGAAAGCTGTCAACCGATCAGAGCAAAATCCAGAAATGGTCGACGGATGCCGTTAGTGTAACACCCCGCTTTTTCCAAGTGCAACATTAACTCGGGATTTCGGGAATCATTTTTTTTCAACATATACTCAACATAAATCATTCCCCAATAATCCTAACTCTACCTTCTTAGCCTATCAAACTTAATAACCAATAAGCCAAGATAGGTAACATCATTATAAATGCAGAAGCAAGATCGAAACCTTAAATGATAAATAACTGCAAACACTTTGATTATAACATAGAAATCGTACCATCATTTTACATCATATCTTCAAAATAAAATACATAACAACTAAATATCTCGCACATAATCAAAAACCTACTACAGATCTAATATGTAATTAACGACTACATCTCAAATACCTCTTTTCCCTTGGCACCACTACTTTCACTTGGAACCATTGAATATTCCAGGGATATAGTCCAAATGAGATGATAAATCATCTAAGTGAGAGTTCAAAATATTTTCATTAATATATGCAAGACCATGAACATACTGACGTATCCCGACATGTCCCAGCCCAACAGAACCCTACACAGTGCTTTACTCATACCATGGGGAAAGAGCAATCTCTCTAAAAGCAACATAACCACATTGACACATTGTCATAACACAATCCTGCTTAAGAAGGGCAACGTCAACTCATGAACCCTGGTATCACCCCACTATCATGTCAAGCATTATGTTCCCACTCAAAAGCATTCCGGATCTCAACACAATCCTAGCCATAAGAAGATCACACCAGCACTATCCCCAGAATCAACATTCACCTCGACAATAATGCTATTACTCAAAAGCATATCTAGGGTGGTGTCCACTCTTAACCCCTCCACTTAAGCCAACATCCAGGGTGGTGTCCATTCTCAGCCCCGCCATTTGAGTACCATAGGGTGGAGTTGACCTCAACCCCGTCACAAGTGGGTTACATAGCATTAATTCCTGGCATGCATCCCAAGTGCTATCACTCAAGGCTATATCCCAGGCTAACATCCCACATGAGCAACACATACCATGCATCATATAAAATTAACATTTCAATGCATGTATTTTAATGCATGAAATTCAATGCACATGTATAAAATATTTTGAGACAAACCTCCCACATGAAGACAATCATTTACTGGTTAAACCATTTGTATGAAATCAAATCAAGTATAGGGTTGAACCACCCACAATAAACCAAATTTTAGGTATGAACACTCAGATACCAAAACCATTTACATGAAACTAAATCAAGTCTCAAGAAACCACTCACCTTAAATGTAACTCACAATACATCGATTCTCATGAGAACCTCGATTTTCGTGTCAAGTCTCAAATAATCATACTATAACTCAACCTCGAGGCTCAACGATCCCTGGACATCATATTTTTTCAAAAAAAAATATCAATATCTATTTTTTATAATTTTCTCATAATTTATTCTTATTTTCTTCCTATTTTTCCCCCAATATTTCCAAAATAAATACCTAAGAAACAATTTGGTAGAGTCTTGGTAAGGAGGTTAGGAATAAAGTTCATGACAACAAGAGGGGTTAACAAATGCCTGACTAGGAGGTGGCTCAATCCACTGTCTGAAAGAGTAGGTTCCTCAAGGCGAGGTTCGATCCGCTATTCGGGATAGAAAAGACCTTGAGTCTTTGAATGGCTTGGGGAGTCTTTGAGAACCTCGCTCCCTGATGACTTGAGTCTTTAGATGGGTCTGAAGAGTCTCTAGATGGATGAACAGCACAAGAACGGTCATAAGGCACGTCAGGAGCTTCCCTATGCGGGCCCTCCGATGCCCAAGTTAGGTGATGTCATGTTAAGGAATGATGTATGTATGTATGTATGCATATATGCTGTTGTTAGAAAGAGAGGTGCTATGGCACACACCAAGAGAGGGGTGAATTGGGTAATTTAAAAACTTGATTGAACTTGAAAAACTTTTTGATGCAAATTGAGGTTTTAGTGATTTAAAAACGTAAAGCATATAAAATGACAAATATAAGGTTGCAAAGATAAATATGTGAACTAAGTGAGGAATAATGAAATGCTTGGAAAGATAAATAGATCAAAGAACACAAGCACAAGAAAACACAAGGATTTATAGTAGTTCGGCTTAACCCAAACCTAATCCACTACCTTAGCTCCTCACTAAAGATTTTGCAAACAATCCACTAAAACCTCCTATTATTTTGGATAGGCCTCCTAGCACCAAGCTAGGAAATACAACCTCTTGCTTTCAAGCAAGCCCTCTAGCAATACAAACTAGGAAATACAATATCTTGCTTTCAAGTAAGCCCTCTAGCAATACAAGCTAGGAAATACAACCTCTTGCTTTCAAGTAAGCCCTCTAGCAATACAAGCTAGGAAAAACAAGAAAGATACAAAAGAGAGTTTCTAAGAGTATACACTCTTACTTACAATGTCTCTTAATAAGATACAAGGCTTGAAGCAAATGAAACAAATTTAGTACAAAGCCTTTTGAGAGAAAAGTTGAAGCACAAATGTAAATCGAGAAATATGAAATAATCCTTAAGCTCACTTCACTTCACTTCATTCCCATCCATTAGCCTTTTATTGGTCATCAATGAGTTGTATATATAGGCATCGAAAAAGATTGAAGAGGAAACTAGACGTTTGTGACCGTTAAGATTTGAAAAACTAGCCGTTGTGCTTTCTGCGAAAGAAACTTAGTCGACAGATGAAAATGGTTAGTCGACAGAATCAAGCAAAATAACAAGCTTGGTCGATAGAGAAAATAGGTTAGTTAACCAAGTCACAAAAGCAATAAGACATTTAGTCGACCAAGATAAAATTAGCCACGGCACTTAGTCAACCAAGGCTGACCTTCTGTCGACCGACTTAAAGAGTTAGTCGACCAAGACATAACAAATATACTATTAGTCGACCAAGACTTAAGATTAGTCAACTAAGACAAAAACCAAGCACATTGTTAGTTGACTATGACTAAGACTAAAACAAGCATACTGTTGGTCAACAAAGCCTATAACTTAGTCGACCAAGTCAAGCTTTGAAAATAAATAAGCATACTGTTAGTCGACCAATGAAGAGAAACATCAATCCAATACATTACAACATATTAACTTAGTCGACCAAGTTAAGTAAATGTTCTCATTTTCCTTAATTTATATTTTACCTTCCATTTACTTTAATACATAAATGTAAATAAGAAGGTACCCCCTATTTGGATTCAATAAAAATATCAAAAAAATCAAAATCCATAAGAATAAGAAAGTAGAATTTGGGTTTTAGTACAAACGTAGGATTTTGCGATTTTACCACCTCCAAAATATATACTTTCTATTTAATGAAAAAATCATTTTATCACCAATGAATGTTAGATATCAAAATCCATAAGAATAAGAAAGTAGAATTTGGATTTTAGTACAAACGTAGGATTTTGCGATTTTACCACCTCCAAAATATATACTTTCTATTTAATGAAAAAATCATTAAAAATCATTTTATCACCAATGAATGTTAGATATCAAAATATCGGGAGATAGTTTTTCAAAATAAAAATATTTTCTTATGTCTCCTTATAATCCTCTAGTCTTCCAGACTTAAAAAAATTATATTAAAGGTAAAAACATCCACTATCCAATTGTTCAAAACCAATTTGGTGAAATCATTTTGGAGATTCTTTTAGATCTTAAAGTTTGTTTGTGCAAATCTCCATCAATAGAAAATTATATATCATTTGATTTTTCATATTCTTGACAAATCATAATCTCCAACAAATCATATTCTCGACAAATGATTTAGGGAATAGATTGATTTTGTTTTTCATCATCAAAACCAAACACAAGAGTAGAATATCAATTGTGTGAGGCTTGGTAGGGTTTGTTTTTATATACATCTTTATCTAATTTCGAGCTTAACTTTGTGTTATTTTTCCTACTTAAATTATGAGGTTTTATGGATTTTACATAATTTAAATTTCTTTTTGTAGGAAACAAACAAAAGAAATTAATTTGAAAATTTTGACACAAAAAAATATTATAAGTTATTTTATAATATTAATTTTAAAATTAATATTATAGTATAATTAAAGAATTAATTTTAATTAAGAAGAATGAATTGGGAGGAATTCAAAGGGGAGGAGTAGGGCACCAGAATATATATCTATATTATATATATATATATATATTAAGGTTGAATTTAACATTTTTTTTATAAATATTTTATTTTTTTAATTTTATAATAATTTTTAAATTATATTTTATTAATTAACTATATGTACATTCTTTGAATATAATTAAATACATACATTGAATGTATCTAGTTTAATTCAATAATATTATTAAATTTAATAATTTTTTATTTTACTTGAATTTTATATATTTAAATAATATTTTTCATATTTATAAATATTTATTTATTATTATTAAAATAAGTTGTAACTATATAATTATTTAAAAGATTAATATAAAATATACCAACTACTTAATTAATTACAATTTGCAGGCTTACGCTTAGGCTTAGGCCAGCAGCTGTCTGTACTGTTTTATAATACTCTTTGTCTATAATATTAATCTGTGGTTTGTGTGCGTTACCAGGATTGGATTGGAAGGCACTAAATTATTAATTAAAGTTTGTTAATCAGGTTTAAAGGAGACCCGAGGGGTAATTAAAAAGCTAGTAGCTAGCTGGGTGGTCAAGGTGATGAGCTATCCTTCTTCTCTCTCGGGGTCAGGGTCAGGGTCAACAGGGTCAGAGATCAGGGCTCCCAATTCGCCATCATCAATGTCAATCTCATCACTTTTCAACATTTGTATCTATATTATTATTATTATTATTATTATTATTATTATTAAATACAATACAAAGTATATATTATAAAGTTTTATTGATAAAATATCTGATTTAAAAAATAAAAATAAAAATAAATTTTATTATTAAAACTCAAATTTATGATCTTTAAATAATAACTAACTTATATTTTATTATAAAACTAATTTATAATTTTACTTAAAAAAAATTAAAAACTAAACTGCGATGGTGAGAGGCCATTCCTTGAAGTTGGTCCAGATTTTGAATTTCTCCTCTATTTTTTTTAATCAAATAAATTAAAGCTTCAACTTTGACAATGTAAATGTTGAATTAATTTAATAGACATTTGAATTTCATTGCGGAATCAGCGCCGGGGCGTGTTTCAAATTCACATCATATTTCATTGTTTTGGTTTTATATTATTATTACTAGGCATTATTCTGCATATTGTTTTTTAAATAGATAATAGAGATATTTGATTTATATTTTTTTAAATATTATTGATATTAATTTTTAGTTTTATTTAAAATAAAAATTAAAAATTATTATTTTAAATTTTTCGGGATGGTGTGGACTTCTAATATGCATGGCCTGAAGACTCCCCTAGAGTCTTCTGGGCCCAAGCTACTTGGTGGCCTTGAAGAGCTCTTTGGGTCCACCTAGAGACATTCATCAAAGCATTTTCACCCCCGAAGATATGTCCATGCTTTCCGACCTCACCTGATGCATCTCTCAAAAAAGTCTAAAGACTCATTTTTGAACCCCACCAAATGTTTTATAAATACTTGCCGCCTCTATGGCAAAAGGACCTATTTGGACCCTTACCTTCTCTCACTCTAAGACTCACTCGTTGGACCCTTGCCCTACACTACTCTTTGGGACATTGGTAGACCCCTTGAGACATATAGCATACACACTCCTGCATACTTTTACATGAAGATCACATACTATATTATTTGACTTAGGTATCGGAGGGCCCATGTGACAAATATCCTTGCGTGCATTTCTAACGTCTTCTATGATTATAGACTCCGTCAAAATATCAATCCCTAAAGACCCACTATAGACTTCCCCAGAGACCTTTCGAGACCCTCTTACCCTTGGTCCCCCAAAGACATTCCCAAGGCTGACGATCCCGAAGACCCTGAAGACCCAATCCGAGTCCCTAAAGTTTTAACCTTATAGGGCTGTTAATTCTGTCCAAATCTAGTTGATCTTGCTGGCAGTATCTCAAACCCCTCTAACTCGTTGAAGGACTCTGCTTTAAATGTTCCCAAGACAAATAAATTTAATTATTGTACTTTGTTAACAACAATTATATTACTTGATACGAACTAGTATACTTGTTAAGTGTTAAGCGATCAAGGGTTCTGGTGAGTGTCTTTGGATGGGAGTCTCCTAATAGGTTTGGAGTAAGACTTGGGTCTGAGTCTTTGGATCCTAGATCTGGGTCCTTTTCTTGTTGGTGCGCACCTAGGAGGTATTTATTAACACTGATGGTGGGGGCTATGTGACACGTGATATGCTGATGTTGTTAGTGTTATGTGCCCTAATGCTATATTTGGATGACATCTAGCGAGCTTGTACTTAATGCATTCATTGTATCTTTTTTATAAATCAATAAAAGGTAAGGTTTTTTTCATTCATATTTTCTATAATTAATTATATGAATGAGTCCTTAGATCTTCTGTCTAAGAATCTTATTCTTAAGGTGTTGAAAATGTGTGATAGGATTATCTAGTAATAGAACTTTTTAAACTATTCCTAGTCATTATATTATTTAGATGAGGACTTCAATTAATTGAGTATGAACTAGCATAGGGGTTACTATCTCGTTCGATACGTTGATACTGATTGGAATGTGGTGTATCACGTACCATATGACATGAGATATCGCTAGTAAACCTCTAGGTGGTCAGTTAGGGAACGATCAATTGAATGTGATATCGATGACTAACCACATGGTATAGTGGGTAATGGTCGAGTTATCAAGTTGTAATAGTGTGTTAATCTTGTTGGTCCCTTAAGATATGGCCATTTAAGAAGGGGGTGAATTGGGTGTTTAAAACTTTTTTCTCTTTTAATAAATATTATTGATTAATTATTTTCTCTAAGAATATATATAAATTATTTTCTTTTAATTAAATTCTTGTTATTTAATTTTAAACAAATTAAGATTTTTTAACTATATATATGTAAGTTTGAGATTAATAAATTACAAGCCACAAGATATAGTAAGAATAAATAAATGAGGCACAAGATAATTTATAGTGATTTGGTGTCTCCACACACACCTACTCCATTCTCTCAAGTTCTCAACCACCCTTGGGGTTCTACTAATCTCACCAAGGTTTTCATACTAACTTATCTTGGAAAGTAGATACACTCCTAGATTACAATGAGTTCTAAAAAAACCACCAACACCAAGGTTTTTTCCCTATCTTACCTTGGAAACTAAATTCACCTAGATTTTAACAATTTTAGGAAACCTATACAATCCACAATAGTAATTTAAATATTACAAATAATTTGTCCACACTTATACACAAATAAGTAATTAAGAACAAATTATACAAGATAATAATATTTAAATAAATAAATAAACGGTAACTGATAGGGCTTAATTATATGCATATTTTTATCTTATCCTTGTGCGATTTTTCCTACAAAAAATGTGTGTTTATATGGATTTTACATCATTTTAATCTTTTTTTGTAGGACCCAGCAAAGGATATTATTTCGAAGATTTTGGCATAAAATGAAAAGAAAAAAATTATGAAGTTAATTTTTAAATTAATATTTTAACATAAATAAAAATAAATAAATATTTTATATAATTATTATTATAATATAATCAAATTTATTATAATTAATAATATATTAGATATTATATATTATATATTATCTTATATTATTTATAAATATAATATTATTTATTTATATATAATATTGTGGCAGTGACGTGAAGTTGGAGATTTGGGGCTAGGGCTCCATACACATACATATATGTATTATAATATATAAAAGGAATGAAGGGGGCGACCGTGCAAAATATATATATATATAATAACGGATGATGGTTTTTGAAGTCTATATAGACAAATATGAGGGAGACATTTTTTTGATGATTGAGATTAGTTTTCAAGAAGTTCAATGGCTAAGATCAACACATTTTCCCCCTAAAACCATCCCATCCTCCACACTCACACACTCTTCCCTTTCTGGCCAACGTACACTCACACAACCAAGTCTTTTATAGTAGCCTTCAAAATTTAAAAATCTTTGGGCATTAGGATTGTGGCCAAGAGAAGAAGAAAGAGCAAATGAAGAGAGAGAGAGAGAGAGAAGAAAGAGCAGGTGGCTAAGAGCAATCGCGAGAGAGAGAAGGCCGATCGGTGGCAACGACAAGTCGCAGCGGAGGCGTCGGTGATCGACGATGGCGGCTAAGGCAGCAGTAGTGGCAGCCGATTGTAGGGGTGGAGGCGGCCGAATGCGGTGGCGGTGTAGCGAGTAGGGTGGCAGCAGTGACCGGCCATCTGTCTTCTTCTTCCTTCGCCAGTCGCCGTCGCTTGCCTCTATCACGCCTTTCTGTTGGAGGAGAGAAGGCAGAAGGCCCAGAAATCAACAGTTTCCATCTCTATCTTTCTCCAGTTTTTGCATATATATTATGTTTCTGGATTTGTTTTTTTATCTCTATATGAAGAATCGAGGCGCGTTTTCGTCTCTCCACATCTCTGATTGGAAGAGAATGTTTCTAGGGTTCGAAGGAAAACAATCATGTATGTACGATTCAACGATAGTTTTCGCATATTGGTTAATGGGTATATGGCAATTTGTGGATTTTGGCTTCTCCGTATGTTGCTCACAGAATAGGTTACACGGAAAATAATTGGCTGTAGTTATTTAAAGTCTATTTCTTCTCCACTGTGCAGGATGAGGCTGATGGCTCCAACGAATACAATGATTTCCAGCGAAGGTCTCTTAACATTACTAAGCAGCTTATTAGAGACTTGGAGAACATCGATATAGTATTCCACATTGGAGATATTTGTTATGCAAATGGATATATTTCCTAGTGGGATCAATTTACTGCATAGATTGAGCCTATTGCTTCTACCATACCTTACATGATTGCAAGGTCTGTTGAAACTTTCTGAGAAAAAATTTTTGGAGGATGCAAACATCTCCCATGTATTGTGTGGTAACTGATGATTTGTCCCTTGCAGCGGTAACCATGAGCGTGATTGGTTTGGAACAAGTTCCTTATATGAGAACAAGGATTCGGGAGGAGAATGTGGCGTGCTAGCTGAGACAATGTTCTATGTTCCTGCTGAGAATAGGGCTAAATTCTAGTATGAGAATATCGTGATAGCAACCACTTAAAATTATATAAATCTTTTTTGGGTTGATATGCATATACATAGGCATATGTTTTCATCTTTTAATTAGTTCAAGAATCTTTAACTTTTAGCCTTCTACCACTTGCTAAGTTTCCTCTTAATTCTTCAACAACAATTTGTGGATTTTGTAGGAACAAGTAAAAGATCTTAAGAAATTAACACCAATCTTCGTAATCACTCTCACATGAATTTGTTGCGATCTAGATTACAAGTAGGCATTACTGGACCAAATCACTAAAACTTTGAAGTTCATAATATTAGACCAACTTAGATTTTGGACTCTATGATAATGTGGCACCGTAGTGGAGGATAATTGTCAGTATGAGTATTTTATATCCATTTGTAACAATCTGTTAGCTATTGAGGATAATTGTCACACTATCGACGGCATTTCATAATTGCCAGTTTTTTTCCCATTTCATTTTTCAATTCTGATTTGTGTTATTTGATTATGGTTGAATTCAGTTCATTCACTAACATCATCTAACTGATATTTCATGTGTCAACTCTAGATTTTTGGAGTAAGCTAATTTTTTAATTACATGTAAAAATGGGACTAGAAGATTAGCTTATGGTATCTATCTGTTGCTAGGGTATGGAATTATATGAGGAATGCATATTTGTCCGCTTAATAGATTTCTGTAAATGTTCAAGTTGCTTCCACAATCATCGATTTCTTTTTATGATACATGCCACCTATTTTTTGTTTTTGTTTTCGGTAAATGAGAGTTAAAGTTTTCAAGAAAATAAAAATAATAACACCACAATCAATCATAGTGGTGCTCTATATATGTAGTGTGTATTTTCCATGGGATATATATATATGTAGTGTGTGCTTATATGGGTGTGTGTGTTCTGTGTATACATGTATATGTGTGTGTGTGCATACATGTTGTGGTGACCCAAAAAATCGAAAACGAAAAAGTTCAGGCATGGCGGGAAAGCCACCTTCGGAAGCTGCTGAGAAGGAGCTTCGGAAGCTGCTGATGAGAGCTTTGAAAGCTGATGGTAAGGAGCTTCGGAAGGTGTTGAGGAGAGCTTCGGAAGCCACCTTCGGAAGCTACTGAGGAGGAGCTTCAGAAGCTGATGGTAAGGAGCTTCGGAAGGTGCTGAGGAGAGCTTCGGAAGTTGCTGAGCTTCGGAAGCCACATTCGGAAACGGCTGGGGAAGGTTCCTTTGGAAGGAGCCCTTCGGAAGGGCCACGTGTGCTCCCCACTCGATCTCTATAAAAGGCCAAGTTCAACCCTTAGAGGGGGATCTGGACATCGGTATTTCTCTCCCACTTTCCTTCCGAAACTTAGTATTCTTTTCCATTCATTGCGATTATTTTCCTTCCGTTACTGACTTGAGCATCGGAGGGCCTTCGCGGGAGGAAAATCCCGCGAGCCTTCTAATCCTTGTTTGTCCACTACAGTTCCTTCGGAAGAACCAAATACCCTTCGGAAGGACAAAAAACCCTTCGGAAGCTGCAGGGAAGATCTTCAGAAGCTGCTGGAGAAGACCTTCGGAAGCTGCCTATGGAAGCGAGCTTTCGGAAGCTCCCCTCGACCTTCGGAAGCCCACAAATACCCTTCGAAAAGAAGGCTTCGAAAGCATCCCTTCGGAAGCCCCCCTTAGGTTTGCAACCAAATCTTAGATCGAGTCCCTGGGCCGACGGCATCCACGTGCATCCCACTCCTAGAAATTTTGATTGTTGTATTTTGGCAACAACAATTTGGCGTCGTCTATGGGAAACGCAACAAAAAGACAATCTTAACGCAAAATGCCAAATGGGACCAGATTAGCTACCTTGACGAACACGCAAAACTCCACCCGAAGGAGCGCTCGTACTAGGAAAGAAGACACAAGAGGCCCCACTCAGGTGCACCCTATGGTGCTAGAATTTTCAGAAGATCACCATAATAATGAAGTGCGTTCAGAAAAGTTTCCTTCGCTTGAGGGCAACCAGACCACTAGACTGGGGGGCATGGAACGTTCAGAGCAGGAAAAAGCATACGTAGCTGGATTGAGGAGGCATGCAACAGAACGAGGGAAGCAAGTCCAGCATGCAGCGCCCGCTAGTCAGGAACAACACTCATTTGGACAGTCTTCAATTCCAAATAGAGACATCATGGAGACTTTAGTACCTCCAGAACCCTCCGGGATAGCCCCACCCACAGTCCTACTATCAGATTATGAATAACTACAGAAGAATTTTGAGGAATTAAAACAACAAAATGATGAACTCAAGATAAATAATGAGAAGAATATGAGAAGATTACAGGGAATCATTGCTTTGCTGTGTGAACTAATTCTGCACATGAGACAAGCCAATACGGGAGGAGAACACCGGAGATCCATAGAAACCCCTCCAAGGACCACACAGCAAGGGGTAAGAGTTATAACTCCAAGACCGAATAACCAAGTCCCAGAGATGACAGACTTGGGAAGGGAACGTGACAGGAGGATAGGGAAAGCTCTCATGTATAAAGAATAGCAGGAAGCACATACTCACGAGCTCCTTATGTCCCACCTCCTCGCAAAAACGAAGCAGAACAGGAAACACTTAAGGCGTCTGACATCAAGCGCCTCATAGAAAAGGTGCTAGAGCATAAGCGGGTAATGATGATGCCAAAGGAAACGCCCCCAAAAGGGTTTCCTTTATCTGAAGAACTCCAAAGGCAACCAGTGCAACAGGGGTTTGAGCTACCACAGCTTTCGATATACTCGGGAAATGAGGACCCAGAGAAGCACCCACAACACTTCGTCGCTGTGGCTGTGTTACATGGTTGGAATGAGGTCACTAAGTGCAAAGCCTTCCCGCTTTCCCTGGTAGGACAGGCTCAACAATGGTTCACTGAATTACCAACCGGACATGTCCAATCATTTGAACAGCTGAAGAAAGAGTTTTTGGAGGCGTTCGCTGCCTACGTCCCGAAGAAGAAGAGTGCCATGTATTTGATGAGCTTGCAGCAAAGGCCAAATGAATCCCTAAAGCGATATATTGAGCGATTTAGGGCTGCAACGCAAGAGGTAAAGGACCTCTCTATCAGTTTACCAACTTCAGCCTTGCTTAATGGAACTGCCTTCGCCCCGCTCAGGAGATCCCTGGCATTTTCTGAGCCAGACTGAATGGTCGAATTGTTTGCCCGAGTCGAACAATTCATCGTTCAAATGGAAATTTTAGAAGCATGGGAAGGGAAAAGAAGAGGAAGGCCAAACGACGTTGGGTCGGACACATCAGTGAAGTTGCCAAGAAAAGAGAAGAGCCCCCCAAAGATGCAATTCTAGAGCTTTGCTCCCCTCGCTAAGCCAAGAGTTGTTATCCTTTCCTCCATTGCACACGGGCAGGGACATGGACTCTTTCTGCAAAATTTCACGAGTCCCCAAGGCACACTATAAAATAGTGTCAAGAGCTATGAAACCAGATTGAACAGCTAATCAAAGATGGGAAACTCAATCGATTCATACCAGATAAACCTGAGAAATCATCAAGGCCGGAGGAAAAGGTCCAGGAGAAACAATCAGAGGAGATGTGAAGAGCAAGACTTGGAACACTAAGCACTATCAAAGGTATTCCCCTGCTCTATTGGTCGGGGCCAGCTATGAAAGATTTGAAGCACAAGACATGGAGATGCGTTCATTGCAAGAGGCACTACTCGACTCCGCTCTGAGCCAGAATTATTTTTAAATTTTCCATTGTAATAATATCCCCCAATACATAAAAGAATATACCCCCTGTATTCCCATGGAAGGGGCAAAATTATAAGAAAAACCACGTAACCTAGGCCTTGAGCATTTGTATGTACGATGAAATGTAATGCAGGTGCAACAGCTTGGCGATGACCTTGATGAGATCAGGGTGACTCGGTAGAAATCGGGCGCATATGACCCCAGGTCAGGTCAGGATCATCGGAAGCTTTAATGGTTGTGCCCGCAGACTCACCTGGATCCCTCAATTGAGTCCGGTGTTATGCCCCTGAGCTAGACCCGACTCCTCGATTGATCTGGCGCCTAGGTCTCCCGGCAAGCTCGGACACCCGGGAAGAATTTGGAACCTGACTGGCTATTGAACCCAAATACACCAAGGACAAATTGACTCTCATGAGGGATAAAAGGTAGTGACGCCGCTACATGGTAAGTCGAAAAGCATCCACACCGCGCGAAGCTTAAGTCGTCCAACTGCAATCTGGTTCTTACGACCTAAGACCAACTCGGGATCGCCGGATGCTCCGATGCCTGTGCCTGCAGACTCACCTAGATCCCTTGATTGAGTCCGATGCTATACCCCTAAGCTAGACCCGACTCCTCGATTGATCTGGCGCCTAGGTCTCCCGGCGAGCTCAGACACTCGGAAGGAATCTCGAATCGAATTGTTGGCCAACTCCAGATCCCCTGGGACAGACTGGAACTCAAAGCGGTGAGCCGCTATAAGGTAAGTCGAAAGACGCCTTCGCCATGCGAGGTTTATGTCGCCTAGGTGCGATCTAGCACTTATGACCCAAGACCAACCTAGGATCATCGGATGCTCCAATGCCTGTGCCCGTAAACTCACCTAGATCCCTCGACTGAGTCCGGTGTAATGCCCCTGAGCTAGACCCGACTCCTCGATTGATCTAGCGCCTAGGTCTCCCGGCAAGCTCGGACACCCAGAAGGAATCTCGAATTGGATATTTGGTCAAAGCCAGATCCCTCTGGACAGACCGGACCTCAAAGGGATAGACGAAGAAAGTAAGAGACAAGAAGCAACCCTTAAAGACTCGACCGCCAGGACTCAATTTAATGCCTATGACGATAAGATCAACTCGGGATCATCGGATGCTCCGACACTTATGCCCACAGACTCACCTAGATCACTCGACTAAGTCCGGTGCTACGCTCTTAAGCGAGACACGACTCCTCGATCGATCTGGCGCCTAGGTCTCCCGGTAAAAACTTGGATGCTCAGGATGAATCCCACGTTGGATCTTTAACACAATCTAACTCCCCGAAACATTCACGAAGGCCCGATAATCCCCAATCTGGACAAAAGTCAAGAGTTCGATGAATGTTGCATGAGTCTCGCAATCATGTCAGGGGTGCGATGCCTATCCCGAGTTTCCTGGGGCCAAAAAGCCTTGAAAAGAATGTGTAGACATGAACAGGAAAAAACTGAACTATTGTGGCTAATAAATCAAAGCCTAAAGAGGTATGAAGGCAATTCGCATAACCAACAAAGAAATGATGGAAACATAATAGAATTACGTAGTGATTTAAATAAGGCAATCACACGAGGCACGTTGAAACGATTGCCAAGAAACTACATTCAACCAAAGATGACAAAATGAAACTCAATAGCCAAAGAAATGCGTCAAAAATTCTAAGAAGAATGCTTTGAGATGAAACTAGCAAAATTATCATTCCTTACAGCTAGTTAAAAAAATAATGTAAATTATAAAGACGACACTAATCTTCGGCTAAGGGACGATTCACGTGGCCTGAACCCGCACCAGAGAGCGTATACTAGGAAGCATCAGCATTAAGGTCCATCTTTAGGCCCTTCTCGATCATCTGAGTGGTGCTAGACGCGCTGACACTTACTTCGCCCTCCTCGAGCTCAAAAGCGTAAGAGCTCCATGGGCATAGCCTTGTCAAAAGTTACGTCTAAAAAATTCCTAAGACAGGAAAAATCCTGGGAAGCAAGGTTCTTAAGGAAAAATTCATGAGGAAATAAAGGTCATTCAGGAAGAGCCATTTTCGATTGTTGGTGCCCTATGCCTAGAAAATACTCTTCATTTTGTATCTAAGAAGAACAAAACAAAGAGTGGGGGACAATTGTGGTGCCCTCAAGAAATCGAAAACGAAAAAGTCCAGGCATGGCGGGAAAGCCACCTTCGAAAGCTGCTAAGAAGGAGCTTCGGAAGTGACCGACTGTCGAACCACTCCAGAATTAGAGATCTATGTATGTATCTCTTCTCTAGTTTGAAGCAAAGTGCACCCTAGGTCATCTCTCACAAGGAGCCTCACTTTGCTCTACGAACAAGGAGAACCAATTATAAAGAACAGTTTGTTTAGGGGGGGGTTTCGACAGAAAACTAATTAACAAAACAGAAAGACAAGGATGGATGAAAAATCAGTAAAAGAAATGCAACCGGTTGTGTATTTGTCCCCTCTATGAAATCTTCCTCGTCCACTCTATAAATCTTAGCTTGTTAGATGTTTTAATCTCTGGATATCAAACTTAAAGCATCCCCAACAACCGTCCAAGGATTAGAATGATTGGAATAACAAAATGAATATAGAAACCTCTTATAAACAAAATGCAACCATCCACTCTCTATTCAACCTATCTGGACCTATGCAAGAACAACCGTTCAAGCACATAATATTCATTTCCGAGATGTTATACCAACCGGCTATAACATTCTGTTCTCTTAAGCATTTAACAGAAAATGAAACCATGCAAATTCACACAAACCTACCATGAACTCCATGCATTCACAAATCTGCTCATACTAAACCAAATGGAAATGGATAAGAAACAAACAACAAACCAGGTTTTTGTAGCTCATCCGGGACTCAGATTCCACATGGATTCAAGATACACAACCGGTTACAAATGCTCTAGCCTATCATTACAGCAAGGAAGACAAAATGGAACAAAATGAAGAAAACAGAAAAAATGCTAGAACAACAAAAACGGCCAGAGAATCCTCTCTCTTTTCTCCTCCTCCCTCCATGAAATAAGTGCTAAGAGGCCTTAAATACATGGCTAAGAAATGAAGAGCTAGGAAGGCTAGGGTTGGGCCTAGCCCAACAGAAAATAAGTGAGCCCAAAAACAGCAAAATTGAGCAGCCCAAGTCTGCTCCTTGAAAGTGAGCCCAAGCTCCTTTAGTTGAGCCACTTCTCTAGCCCATCCAATATTCCCTAAAACCTGGATCCATAGAAGTAAGATAGAAAATAGTGTAAGGATGGTTTGAAGTATAATAAAATAGAAACAATGAAAGATTAGCAGAAATTACTTCAAATGGCGTAATAAGATTGAGGTGAAATGCCAAAATATAGCATAAATATGCATGCTATCAAATCCCCCATACTTAGACTTTTGCACTCTTGGGCAAAACACTAGACTCTATGACTCAAGAATAGAAATGTGGAAAAACACAAATCAGATGCAAGGTAAGTCTTCGAGAATTCATCATTCAAAGATCATCTTTCCTCTACTTCCAAGAAAACAAGTGACATGGAAATTCATTCAATAAGACAAATCAAAAGTAGAAGCCTCTCACAGGATAAGTGTATGCTCAAAAATCTCTCAAGAGGTGGTGGTGACTGTTTCGCTCAAATTCACCCAATCACAATTCCACTACCATAAGCTTGTTTATCTTCTCAATCTCCACTATCCATGTCACATGCATGCCACAAATCAAAAGGACTTATTCAGGGTTGTAATGTGGGAAAGAAAGAAATGGAAAGACAATAATGAAGGAAAACATGCCTTAGGTCGAGAAAACATTTCATGCAATTCCAAGATCAAGAGATAGAATTTCCAAGCATTATGAAAAACATTGCATCTTTATTCGGTTGAGTGCGTTTTACGCTCTGTCTCAACTTTGCTTTCATCTTTTTCACAATAATTTTTTTTTTTTTTTGAATGAGGTGAGTGCGTTTTACGCTCCTTCTCACCATTTTATCCTTTTCTTGCTTTTCTTTTTCTTTTTCATGGATGCAAATGGCCTTTGGCCTTATGACTTGCTTGATGAATTCAATCTCTCTCTCCAGAATGCACTTAATATTCCTCTTCCTAAGGTTGGAAGGTCCAAAAAGGTGTATGAAAATGAAGGGTAAGAATGATGGCTCTAAGTGGCAAGCGAAAGGGATTGATTGATTTTTTGTTTTTTTTTTTTTTTGGCTAAATAGTGACAAGAAAGAATGCCTTAATCATGTTTGAGTCATGCATGAACAAATATAGCCTCAACCAAGAATCAAAACAAGTTCTAGAGTGGAGATCATGATAGGTGAATGCACACACAAGAAAGACAATAGGCTCAAAATCCTCACGGCTGTAGACTACCCAATCAATCTATCAAATCAAACTCATTGCCAAGTCACTTGAAATCAAGGAAGATAAGATTGAAGTTCTAATCATGCTGGGTCCTTTTAGACTTAATTGCTTAACTTGCATTTCCACGCAAAACAGACTCAACTAGACCCAAGGAAAAAGAAATATGAAAGGATAAAGAAAATGCTGCTAAAATAAGAATGTTGCCCCCCCCCCCCCATACTTAGACTTTACATTGCCCTCAATGTAAACATGCAATTCCAATCAAAAATAGGACAAGTAAATGTAAAATATTAGGGAGAGAGAAACAACCTGATGTATCAAATGGAGGTGGGATTGAGGAGATGCAGCTCCTCCACAATATGCTCTTGAAAGCTCTCGTAGAACGGCTTAAGCCGCTGCTCGTTCACTGTGAATTGCTTTGCATTGGACTCGTCCTTGATTGCAATTGCACCAAAGGGAAAAACATGAATAACTATGAAAGGACCAGTCCAACGAGAACGTAACTTACCGGGCATCAACTTGAGACGGGAATTGTATAGCAGAACTTTCTGGCTAACTTCGAATGTCTTCCTCACAATAAGCTTGTCATGCACAGCCTTGGTCTTCTCCTTGTAGATGCGTGAGTTCTCATATGCGTCCATCCTAATCTCCTCAAGCTTTTGAAGTTGGAGCTTTCTTTAGGACCCCGCTTGACTGATGTCCATATTGCATTGCTTCACCGCCCAATATGCCTTATGCTCCACTTCCACCGGCAAGTGACACGCTTTTCCAAAAACCAACCGGTAGGGGGACATGCCGATGGAGGTTTTGTAGGCAGTGCGGTAGGCCCATAGCGCATCTTCTAATCTCTGGCTCCAGTCTTTCCTATTGGGCTGGACAGTCTTCTCCAAAATCTGCTTGATCTCCCTATTTGAGACTTCAGCTTGCCCATTAGTCTGTGGATGATAAGGAGTCGCCACTTTGTGTATTACCCCATACTTACGAAGTAGGGTGTCCATCTTTCTATTGCAAAAGTGGGATCCTTGGTCGCTGATGATGGCCCTGGGTATGCCAAACCTGCAAAAGATGTGAGAACCAACAAAATCTGCAACCACAGAAGCATCATCAGTCCTGGTGGCTTTAGCTTCCACCCACTTAGAAACATAATCCACAGCTAACAGAATGTACACATAACCAAATGACACAGGAAATGGACCCATGAAGTCAATGTCCCAAACATCAAAGATTTCACAAAATAATAAGGGTTGTTGAGGCATTTCATTCCTACGTGATATAGTGCCTGTGTGTTGGCAACGTGTGCAATTCTTACAGAACTCATATGAATCCTTAAAGAGTGAAGGCCAATATAATCCAGAATCTAGGACTTTCCTAGCTGTACGTTGGGGACCAAAGTGACCACCACATGCAAGTGTGTGACAAAAATTTAAGACAGATGCAAACTCATGGTTAGGCACACATCTCCTGATGACCTGGTCACTACACATGCGCCACAGATAGGGATCATCCCACACATAATACCGAGCCTGACTCTTAAATTTATTTAGCTGTTCCTTCTTAAAATATGCAGGTAATTCAGAAGCAACTAAATAATTTACCAAATCAGCATACCAGGGCTCAACACCATGAATGTGGTATAATAACTCATCTGGGAATTCATCCCTGATAGGCTGGGAGTCCATGACTGTGGAATCTGAAGAAGGAGGGACCCTGCTCAAATGATCAGCTACTAGGTTCTCGGCCCCACTCTTATCTTTTATCTCCACATTGAACTCCTGAAGTAGGAGCATCCACCGTATCAACCTGGGCTTAGCATCGGGCTTCTTCAATAGGTATTTCAAGGCTGCATGGTCAGAAAACACGACAACATTAGAACCCAGAAGATAGGAGCGAAATTTATCTAAAGCAAACACAATAGCTAAAAGCTCTTTCTCAGTCGTGGTGTAGTTTGCTTGAGCAGCATCCAAGGTGCGCGAGGCATAGGCAATGACATGTGACTTCTTCTCCACACGCTGGGAAAGGACGGCACCCACTGCAAAGTTAGAGGCGTCGCACATCAACTCGAAGGGCAACTCCCAGTCGGGTGGCTGTATGATGGGTGGAGAAATCAATCGACTCTTCAGTTCCTCAAATGCCCGCTTGCACTGCTCATCAAAGTGGAAGGTCACTTCTTTTTGGAGAAGGTGGGAAAGTGGAAGTGCAATCTTGCTGAAATCCTTGATGAACCTCCTGTAAAATCCTGCATGGCCAAGGAAAGAACGCACCTCCCTCACAGAGGTGGGGTAAGGCAATGAAGCAATAACATCAACCTTAGACCGATCCACTTCTATACCCTTCTTAGACAGGACATGCCCTAAAACAATTCCTTATTCTACCATGAAATGACATTTTTCAAAATTTAAAACAAGGTTCTTTTCAATGCATCTCTCTAGGACTCTACCCAAGCTAACCAAGCAATCATCAAAAGAAGTGCCATAAACTGAAAAATCATCCATGAACACTTCCATGCAATGCTCTAGAAAATCTGAAAATATACTTACCATGCATCGCTGAAAGGTACCTGGAGCATTACATAGACCGAAAGGCATTCTCCTATAAGCGAATGTGCCAAAGGGGCAGGTGAAGGTGGTCTTCTCTTGATCCTCTGGGGCTATGCAAATCTGAAAGTATCCAGAAAAACCGTCAAGGAAACAATAGTGTGACTTACTAGCCAACCTCTCCAACATCTGATCAATGAATGGGAGGGGAAAATGATCCTTTCTGGTTGCTTGGTTCAGCTTTCTATAATAAATGCAAACTCTATAGCTGTTCTGCACTCTCATGGGGATAAGCTCATTCTACTCATTTGGGACCACCGTGATGCCCGTCTTTTTTGGAATAACTTGCACGGGACTCACCCACTTGCTGTCAGAAATAGGGTAAATAATACCGGCTGCAAGTAATTTACTTACCTCCTGTTTTACCACATCAAGGATGGTTGGGTTAAGTCTTCTTTGAGGCTGCCTTGCTAGTTTTGCTCCTTCCTCTAATAAGATACGGTGCATGCAAACAGATGGGCTGATTCCAGTTATGTCCGCTAAAGACCACCCAATTGCTTTCTTATTATTTTTCAGCACATCCAGCAACTTGCTCTCTTAGTCAGGCTGTAAGTTATTTGCAATGATGACTGGTAGCTTCTCATCTTTCTCCAAGAATGCATACTTGAGGTGCTGAGGCAAAGGCTTGCACTGAATGGTGGCTGGCTGCTGCAAAGAGGGGGCTGGCCTATTTGACTGCAACTCTAACTCCAAAGCACTATCAACATGCTCAACAAGGTCAGCAACACTATCTTCCACTTGGGGAATGTTAGCATCAAAATCAAACTCATGCTTATGCAAAAATTCAGCAATCTCTAAGCATGCAGCACATTGACTCTCTCCATCACTACAATTAGTGCAAATAATCGTATCTGGGAACTCATGCATAGTGGGGAGTTTATCAATTAAATTAGAAGACTCAAAACATGCTTCATTCACTAACAGGTCAACTCTATTTACTTGAAAACTGGAATGATCCTCAGTAGGGAATTTCATGGCATCAAGTATCTTGAAGTTAATTGTGTTACCAGCAAATTCCATGGAAAGTGTACCTTCATGCACATTGATAATAGTTCTAGCAGTTTTTAAGAATGGTCTCCCTAGTATCAAGGGTGCATGCTCAAGTGTGCTGCCATCTTCCATATTCAAAACATAAAAATCAGCTGGAAAGATTAAATCCTTAACCTTAACCAGCACATCTTCTAGGACTCCAGTGGGGTGTGCAGTACTTCTATTGGCCAGCTGGACAATCACTCCTGTTGGCTTCAAAGGACCATACTGCAATGAAGCATATATAGAGTTAGGCATGACATTAATGGATGCACCTAAATCTAGTAAAGCATTGCTAAATTGCATGTCTCCTATAGTACAAGGAATGGAAAACATCCCTGGATCTTTACACTTTGCTGGCATGGCAGGTTGGATAAGGGCAGAGACATTTCTCCCAAGGTTGATCTTCTCATTCCCCTTAAGCTTCCTCTTGTGAGTACACAAATCTTTGAGAAATTTTGCATACTTGGGGATCTGCCTAATGGCTTCAAGGAGGGGTATGTTGACTTCCACTTTCTGGAATGTCTCCAAAATCTCTTTATCTAATTCGACCTCTGCTCTTTTCTTGTTTTGTGTTGCTCGATGTGGGAATGGCAGGGGCTGGTTGTTGGAAGACTCTCCTTGTTCTTGATAGCTGGAGTTTGGCTGCTTAGCTTCTTGGATTGAGGAGGGTTGTTGCTCTTTGCTACCCTCTACATGCTGCTGCTTCATGTTTGATGATGGTGGAGGGGTTGGGATGATTACTTCTTTCCCACTTCGAAGCATGATGGCACTAACATTACCCCTCGGATTGGCAACTGGTTGTGAAGGAAGCTGCCCTGAACCTTGACTCCTTAGCTCATTGATGTTTGTGGCTAGCTGGCCTATTTGGGTCTCCAAATTTTGAATGGTGGTTTCTGTTTTTTTGTTGGAATTGGAGTGTATTGGCTGCTAGTTGTTTAACAAGATCATCCAAGGTAGGTTCTGACTTGGGTAATGGTGGTGCTTGTTGCATGGCTTGATTCGACCTTGGTGGTGGAGCATGGTTGCTGGAACTTGGAGGATGGAACCTCTGCTGAAATGGTTGATTCTGGTATGGCTGCTACTACTGCACATGTTGATTGGAAGGGCCGCCATATCTGAGGTTCGGATGGTCTCTCCAACCTGGATTGTAGGTGGCTGAGTATGGATCATACTTGTGTTGTGGCTGCTAGTGGAAAGGTGGATTGTGCTGCTGGAATGGTCTACCAGGGAAGATGCCAGCAACAGATTCATTATTTTCTTGCAACTGTGGACATTGGTCTGTTATATGGGATGGCAAGGAGCAAATGCCACAAAGTTGCTGCTGGGGTTGCTTTCTTTCTAATGCCAACTGCCTGACCATGGAAGCTAATTCCTCAAGCTTGTTTTCTATCCTCTGCTAGTCCATAGTGGCAGCCACACTGACTTCATTGATGGCTTTTGTAGGAGTGTTAATTCTGGTGCCAAACTGCTGAGCATTTTGTGCCATCTTTGATATCAGCTCTTGTGCAGCTGCTGGGGTCTTCTCTGCCAAGGCTCCTCCACTTGCAGCATCTACCAAGTACCTGTCCATGGGGATTAGACCTTCATAGAGATATTGAATTAGGAGTTGGTCACTTATCTGATGGTGAGGACAGCTGGAACACAACTTCTTGAATCTCTCCCAATACTCATGTAGAGTCTCACCACTCATCTGCCTTATACCACAAATTTCCTTCCTTATGGATGCTGTTCTGGAGGCTGGGAAGAATTTTTCCAGGAAGATCCTTTTCAATCCATCCCAGCTGGTAATAGCAGTTGGTGGCAAGTAGTAGAGTCAATCCTTGGCGAATCCATCAAGTGAGAATGGGAAGGCTCTCAGCTTGATTTGCTCTTCATCTACTCCTTGTGGCCGTATGGTTGAGCAAACAACATGAAACTCTTTAAGATGCTTGTGTGGATCCTCTCCTGCAAGACCATGAAACTTGGGCAACAGATGGATCAGTCCAGATTTGAGTTCAAAGTTAGCATCCAACTGCGAGTATTGAATACATAGGGGCTGATAATGCACATCAGGTGCAGCCAGCTCTCTAATGGTTCTACCATCCAAATGACCATGATTTACATTATTTCCATGATTTCCATTATTGCCATTACCATTATTTCCATTACCATTATCTTCCATATTGATGAATTCTGGAATAGGTTCGGATGAAGTATTAGACACACTATTAGGGTCAATCCTATCCTGAGACTTAAGCTCTCTAGCTTGCCTTCTAAGAGTGTTCTCTAATTCAAGATCCAAGTCAAGTAATGTTTTCTTAGATGACCTGGTCATGCACTAGAGATCAGCACAAAAACAGCACACAAAATGGCCTATGCATACCAAGAACTCTAAAACTCAAAAACACGAAAACACAGAAGCACAAGAAGCCTTTAGATGATTTTTTTATGCAATTTTTCACAAAATTTCAACACAAAAACATTGAGGGACCTAAAAACACTAAAAACCACACCAAATTAGCCACTGAGAAACACAAAATGGCCCAAAAAGTGGTCTAAACGTTGGAATTTGGCCAAAAAAGGCTCTTGTCACGGCAAATTCGTGAGTATTGATCCCCACACCCCCATTTCTTTGGACACCAAAAATCAGCTCAATCAGAGCAAGTGGAAGGCTGTGAACAGTAACCGGGAAACTGATTTTTTTCCTCAAAACCTGCTCCTATTTTGCCTCAGAAACCACTCTATATGCAAGAAAACATCAAGGAAAGCATATGGACTTGAAATAATATCAAATAGGGATGAGAAATAAAGAGGATGGCACCGGTATCTCGAGCTCAATCCTTAAATAATGCTATCTGTCATGGAGGTGGTCAAAACCGTTGTTGAATGGAAGGCTGTTGTGGGTGATCTCCTCTTGGTTGCAGCTGCTGGTGCCTATCTGCCAAACGAAAAGGGAGATTAGTGTGGAAGGTAAAGACAACGTTGAATGGAGTGTTAAAAGAGAGAAAATAAAAGGAAAATGTGAGAAAGAAGAACGGAATATCCTCTTGGTCAGGTGATCTGCTGTCAGAGGCAGAAAAGTGGGATTCAGCTTTCTCTAAATAAAGGAAAAATGGTTATGCTCCTTGATCTACTGCAGGGTTGTCTTCTTGCTGTGTGAGCTTGCTTTTCAGCGCCTATTAGAGCACATGAAGACCAAAGAAGGACACAAGGTGTGATACTGAAAATCAGAGAAGGACTGCAGGTGTTTTTTGCTTTTTCAGTTGCTGCAAGGTTGCTTTTCCAGAAGATCAGGTCGTGCAGCCCTCTCCAACAGCCACTTCTTTGTTCAAAAATAATACTAGAAACAAGAAAACAGAAAAGGAAAACACACACACACAAAAAGAAGATCGAAAAGGTACATAAGGCTTTTCTGTTGCTGCTTGCTATCAGTTTATCTCAAGAACAGAACAGAATTGCTCTTCACCAAGAACACAAAACTGATAACCTTATCAACAGCTGATAACCTTATCACCAAGAACACAAAATAGAGAAAACACTCAAAAAAGAAAACAAAACAAACAGAAAATAGGGTCAGTCCTCTATGTTTTTAGAAGAAAACTTGGCTCCCCAGCAACGGCGCCAAAATTCTGACCGGCTGTCGAACCACTCCAGAATTAGAGATCTATGTATGTATCTCTTCTCTAGTTTGCAGCAAAGTGTACCCTAGGTCATCTCTCACAAGGAGCCTCACTTTCCTCTACGAACAAGGAGAACCAATTATAAAGAACAGTTTGTTTAGGGGGGGTTTCGACAAAAAACTAATTAACAAAATAAAAAGACAAGGATGGATGAAAAATCAGTAAAAGAAATGCAACCGGCTGTGTATTTGTCCCCTCTATGAAATCTTCCTCGTCCACTCTATAAATCTTAGCTTGTTAGATGTTTTAATCTCTGGATATCAAACTTAAAGCATCCCCAACAACCGTCCAAGGATTAGAATGATCGGAATAACAAAATGAATATAGAAACCTCTTATAAACAAAATGCAACCATCCACTCTCTATTCAACCTATCCGGACCTATGCAAGAACAACCGTTCAAGCACATAATATTCATTTTCGAGATGTTATACCAACCGGCTATAACATTCTGTTCTCTTAAGCATTTAACAGAAAATGAAACCACGCAAATTCACACAAACCTGCCATGAACTCCATGCATTCACAAATCTGCTCATACTAAACCAAATGGAAATGGATAAGAAACAAACAACAAACTAGGTTTTTGTAGCTCATCCGGGACTCAGATTCCACATGGATTCAAGATACACAACCGGTTACAAATGCTCTAGCCTATCATTACAGTAAGGAAGACAAAATGGAACAAAATGAAGAAAACAGAAAAAATGCTAGAACAACAAAAACGGCCAGAGAATCCTCTCTCTTTTCTCCTCCTCCCTCCATGAAATAAGTGCTAAGAGGCCTTAAATACATGGCTAAGAAATGAAGAGCTAGGAAGGCTAGGGTTGGGCCTAGCCCAACAGAAAATAAGTGAGCCCAAAAACAGCAAAATTGAGCAGCCCAAGTCTGCTCCTTGAAAGTGAGCCCAAGCTCCTTTAGTTGAGCCACTTCTCTAGCCCATCCAATATTCCCTAAAGCCTGGATCCATAGAAGTAAGATAGAAAATAGTGTAAGGATGGTTTGAAGTATAATAAAATAGAAACAATGAAAGATTAGCAGAAATTACTTCAAATGGTGTAATAAGATTGAGGTGAAATGCCAAAATATAGCATAAATATGCATGCTATCAGGAAGGTGCTGAGGAGAGCTTCGAAAGCTGATGGTAAGGAGCTTCGGAAGGTGCTGAGGAGAGCTTCGGAAGCTGCTGAGCTTCGGAAGCTCCCTTCGGAAGCCACCTTCAGAAGCTGCAGAGGAGGAGCTTCGGAAGCTGATGGTAAGGAGCTTCGAAAGGTGCTGAGGAGAGCTTCGGAAGTTGCTGAGCTTCGGAAGCTCCCTTCAGAAGCCACATTCGGAAACGGCTGGGGAAGGTTCCTTCGGAAGGAGCCCTTCGGAAGGGCCACATGTGCTCCCCACTCGATCTCTATAAAAGGCCAAGTTCAACCCTCAGAGGGGGATCCGAACATCGGTATTTCTCTCCCACTTTCCTTCCGAAACTTAGTATTCTTTTTCATTCATTGCGATTATTTTCCTTCCGTTACTGACTTGAGTATCGGAGGGCCTTCGCGGGAGGAAAATCCCACAAGCCTTCTAATCCTTGTTTGTCCACTACAGTTCCTTCGGAAGAACCAAATACCCTTCGAAAGGACAAAAAACCCTTCGGAAGCTGCAGGGAAGATCTTCGGAAGCTATTGGAGAAGACCTTCGGAAACCCACAAATACCCTTCGGAAGGAAGGCTTCGGAAGCCCTCGGAAGCCCCCTTAGTTTTGCAACCAAATCTTCGATCGAGTCCCTGGGCCGACGGCATCCACGTGCATCCCACTCCTAGAAATTCTAATTGTTGTATTTTGGCAACAACACATGTATATGTGTGTGTGTGTGTGTAAATGTGTGTGTGTGTTATGTGTATATGTAAATGGGTGTGTGTGTATGTGTTCTGTGTATACGTAATATATGTACGTGTGTGTTCTGTGTAAATGGGTGTGTGTATATATATGTAAATGGGTGTATGTGTGTGTTTTGTGTATGTGTATATGTAAATGGGTTTTCTTCTTTCATCCTCCCTCTCTGCCATGCCAAACCCACTCTCTACCCGCCTCTCATTCTCTCTCTCTCAAAGCCCCTGCATCGCTTCCCCTGCTGCCCACCATCGTTGCCCCCATTTCTCTCTCTCCATTGCATCTCTCTCTCTCTCTCTGTCTATAGATATACATGCAGCCGTCGGCCACGTTGGTGGGGGAGAGGGGTGCTGGGGGGAGGGGGTGATCTAGAACCAGAGGGTGGGCGGGGAGGGATGCCCTCTCCCCAGCCGCTTTTTTTATTTTTTATTTTATACTTTATATTTTTTTGTTGTTTTTATCTTACACTTATAATTTGTGTAAAAATATTTTTACAAAAATATTTAAAGTTAGATAAAGTAGAGGCACGGGTTATTCAAATTAGATAAAGTAAAAATATGTGTATGTTGTCTGCGTGTATTTTGTGTGTATCTATGTATATATTATGTATATGTGTGTGTGAGTGTGTTTGTGATGTTTCCTTTATTATATAGATGTGTGCATTGTGTGTGATGTTTCTTGTGTGTATATGCATGTGTGTGTTGTGTGCATGTGTTCTGCCTGTATCTGTGTGTATATATATATACATCTATATATATATTATACCAATCTCTGTCTTTCTTTGGAATTGAAATTTTTTGTTGTTTTTCTTTTAGTTTCATTTGAGATTTTGTTGGTAGTTATGTAAACGAGGGAAAAGTTGAAATCTTTTCTTGGGTTAGATTTTGTAATGGAGTGTGTCGAATTATCCTATGTGATTCTATTTTGTGTTAGTTTTTATGTGTTACTAACCGAATTAAAATAAGGGATATTGTTTACATACATACATACAAACATAATACATTGATTTTTTACTATTTTCTTTAACAAAAAAGTATTATATAATTAGTTTTGATTTTAATTTAATACAAACGTATTATATTTGTTAATAATATTAATACAAATGCTAATTTCTACAATTTGAACTATTTTAGTATTTTTAATATATAAATAGTAAATACCATCATTTTATCTAACATTATTTTATTGATATTCCTTAATTAAATTTAACTAATTAATTAGATCGAGTTCATAAATTAATGGTCCTCTTTTTTTCTTAAAATTTTTAGATAATGTATTTTGGTCTATTATTTTGCATTTCTCAATTTGTAAACGTATTATATTTGTTAATAATATTAATACAAGGGATGTCACTTTTTTGTTAAAGAAAGCAGTAAAAAACAAACCAAAGATATTTTAAAAAACAGATTTTTTGGATGTCTATTTAAAAAAATTTCTCAATTGGACATGATTTTCTAATTTTTATATTTTGTAAATGAATTTTTTGGGATATCTTTGTGATTGTGAAATGCATTTGAGTTGTGTGGATATAAAGAAATGATGATTTATGAGTTATGATTTATAGAGATGTTAATTTTTTTTATATTTAATTTATAATTTTAATATTAGATTTTGTTTTTCACCTTTATTCCATATAATATAGTTTTAGTTTTAATTAAGAATTTTTTGTATATTTATTTTTAATAAAAAATTAAATATACATATCGATACTTTTAATTGTAAACAACTAAAAATAGTCTCTTCATAAAATAAAAATAGAATTGTTTTTAATGTAAGACTATTTTAATAAAAATAGAATTATTTCAAATTTAAAATGTCACTATTTCATGTTGATTGTTAAAATTATTACTATTATTATTATACCTTAAAAACTTAATCCCAAAATCAAGCAAATTCTTTATCAAGACCCAATTTGTCCAGAAACCCACCTAACCTAACATCAATGGTGAATCAAATTGGAAAAAAAAATAATTTAATGGTAATTTCACATTATCTAATCATGTATTATTATATAACTAGACTATGAATACATGGGACCAAAAAATAATAAATGTTATTTTATTTTTAATTTTATTAAAACTTATTAGTTATCATGTGTCAATTTTTCACATTATGTCATTTTACTTAAACTGTTTTTACCCATGTGTTGTAATCAATTGCAGTGACGACAGTTGAAATTTTAAATACTTTTTCCATTTAACTGTGCCCAAATCTCCAAAGCCTCTTTCTTCCTACTACCATTGCATTGAATATATTTTATGAATTGTTTAAAAGAAAAGTGAGAGTGAGGGTTATTTGTTGTGGAGCTATCTAACAAAATTAGTTTGGGACGGAAAAGACTATTTGTTTGGAGCTATTTAAAAAGAAAGAGATTGTTTTAACATTTATGTGTAATATATATAGCAAGAAAGTTTATTTTATTTTATTTTTTTGCACCTTTTTAAGAGAGTATAATATTTTATGTTGTATTTTAAAAAAATTTGGTGAATCTTCACTTTCTATGTCTTTGTTATCTGTGGAAATTTTTTTTTTTTTTTTGCATAAATTTATGTTTTGACTTTCGAAGTAATAATTATTCATACTAGGTCTTGATTTTGGTTTTAATATCATTTCTATAAAATTGTGCTCCAATTTTAATTTTATCATTTTAATGTGATTGTTAAAATACATCGATTCTAAACAATGGGGGGGTTGGCAGGTGAGACGGCAATGAGGGGGGCGGGAAGGGCGACAGCGGATGGGGATGATGGCAGTCCGAGATGACCTGCAGGCCCCCGACCGACCACTATTAGGGGCCCCTTGAAGCGCTCGACCAACAATAGTAGGGGCCTCAAAGGGTCCTCGACGGTGACTAGTATGTATTGTTTGATATTTAATTTTTAATTTAATTAGGTCAGATTGTAGAGCATTTACTGATGTGTTTTATTATATAAATTTAGTAAAATTTTTTATTATAAAACGTTAACAAGTATATAATAATTTTAATTTATGTTTTTTGTTTAGTATTTATCATTTTTGTTTTCGCAATATTAGTGAACATAATTGCATTTTAATCTTAATATTATTTATACCGTATCTTTAGGCATGTTTATATTCATTTCTTGATAATTTCATATATTAAGAACTATATATATTGTCTTCAAATACGTGATATAAGCGAGTTTAGGTTTTTAGTTTAGTATGTGTCCGAGTTCAGTGCTTCATTATTTCGTGTTCAAATTTAATGTTTAATTTTTTTTAGTTGCACCGTGCCTTCAGGCACGGGTTATCCCTAGTATATATATATATATATATATAATAAAAATTTAAAATAAAGGATGGAGTGCTAGGAGGAGAATTAATTTTGGGAGGAGACTTGGCGGCATAGCAGTGAAGGAAATTAACAAAGAAGGAATTGAGGAGGCAGGGGAGCAACGCACACGAGAAGGAATTGGAGAGAGATTGCGACTGCACAAATTGGAAGCAGTAGGCACCACGCACAGTGATACTTTAGGGAGCTTCAACTTCTGTTTCTTATTTCATTACTTTCATCATGAATTAATTTTATTTAACTAGAGTTTAACATAAAACTTATTATGAATTATTAATTTTTATTAATTGGGTTTCTTTCCGTGATTTCAATTATTTATTACTTGTTTTTAATGCGATTGAATGATTTAACTATTATTTAATTAATTTTGTATTATGATTTAAGACCGAGAGGTGATTTTCATAACACGATAAAGTAATAAATTTTATAAAATAGATAATTGATAAGGGATTTAATACTTGAATCTTATGAGGGATAACGAATTGAAACTTAACAATGAATTTCAGTTTGTTATAACTATTAGAAAATAGGTTGATTGTTAATAAATTAAAATTTAATTAGATTAGTAAATCTTGGGAAAGAAGTTAACCAATTTAGATATTCAACCCCATTGAATTGATAGAAACCTAATTGATTGAAAATTAAGACGGATTAATAAGTGGATTTGAAATACCCTAGTTACTTCTATTTTATCCAAGTTAAGTTATTTTTAAATTTGTGTTTAATTTCAATTCTCATTAGTTTAATTTATTCAAATTCATCTTTTTTTATAGTCTAAATAATATTAAAGTTAAACTAATTTTGGTAATTAATCCAATCCTCATGGGATCGACACTCTATTCATTTATTATATTATTTGCGCGATTCGTACACTTGCGAATTAGCCTAACAGTGACCTCAGTTTGAATGGAGAATATTGAATTCAGCTTTGCGATCTCTTTTTCTTCTCTTACCTTATGACTATTCGGTAGATGAACAATGAATTTTTGAGAAATTTGGAATATTTGGAAATTAGCTTGAGAGTTTTTGGGAGATTTAGATGTGCAATGAATACTCAAAAAATGAGTTTGAGGGGGGTATTTATAAGCATTTTAACCACTAAAGAAAAGGTTAATATGAAGTTTGAAATTCAAAAAATGTTTAGACATTCTCAAACAATAAGAAAACATGTCTCATTTTTTATTCAAAATAAATTTACTTTTTGCATGAGAAATCAAGAATTGAAAATTCAAATATAAACTTTTGAAACATAAATGATTCAAATAAGGAAAAATGTCTAAAACTAATTCTCTTTAATTCAAAATAAATTTACTTTTTGTATGAGAAAGAGAAAATATGTCTAAAAGGAATTTTTCTTTAATTCAAAATAAATATATTTTTTTTGTATAAGTAATAAAAGCATTTATCAATTGATGTTCTACCCTTGTGCTTAGTTTTGATGATGAAAAACATATGTTATTAGATCCCTAAGTCATGAATCAAGGTGGTGGTTTTCAACAAAATCAATTTCAAGTGCATTGTTAAAATGAAAACAAAAAGATTTATGATTTTCTATTTTAGTTAGAGATTTGCAAAGTCAAGTTTTTAGTCTTAAAAGAATCTCCTAAAATGATTTTCAAATTAGCTTTGAAGTCGTTGGTCAACATAGAGCTAAAATTGTTCTAAGGCAAAAGACCAACTAGAACATGTTTTTGAAAGTGTGTTCATTTTAGAAAGTGTTCATTTTAGAAAACTATCTCCTAGTATTTTGATATCTAATATCTCTTAGTAATGAAATGGTTTTGATGAATGTCTATATAAAAATCAATTTCTATCATGTGGATTATATGAATGAGAAAATGAATTTTTAGTATATAAGCTTTGAAGCAAGATATGAAAACTTATAGAAGAAATATTGAGTATGGTTGAGAGTGATTTGAAAAACTTGCTTGTTGAGAGTGATTTGTTTCAAAATATACTTTTGATAATCTCAACTTGCTTTCAAATAATCAAAATGAGATTTTAAAAGAATCGAATAAGGATGTATTGAAAATTCAAGATTTTCTATAGAATAGTCGACTATCAGGATCATTCTGTCGACTATGCTTCAAAATAGTCGACTATTTTTGATGTTCTGTCGACTATTTAAGCATCTGTCGACTATTTTAGCATCTGTCGACTATCGAGTAAAAATAGTCGACTATGCCTTTTGATCTGTAGACTATTTTTGTTCATAAGTTTCAAAAATTTCTTCATATCTCAGCATCTGTCGACTATTGAAATTTTGTGTTATAAAATAGTCGACTATTCGTTTTGTCTGTCGACTATTTATTGTTTTAGTTGTAAAAATAGTCAACTATATATTTCTTCTGTCGACTATTTCTTTGTGCAGAAAGTTCCAACGGCTATTTTTTCAAATCCCAACGGCTCCAAACGGCTATATTTCTCTTCAACTTCGTGGGACACTTATATATACATGTCATAGATGATCAAGAGGAGGCTAATGGACTGAAACGAGATGATCTAGCAATTGAAAATAATTTTATTCGAGCTTACAGTGTTTGGGCTTTCATTGTTTTAATTTTTCTCTCCAAGGCTTGGCTGTTCTATCATTGTAAATTTATTGTTAAGCCTTGTTTTTCATTGTGAGAGAACTTGTAACTAAGAGTGTTAACTCTTAGCTTATCTCTTTCATTTGTATCGTTTCTATTTTCCTAGCTTGTGTAGCTAGAGGGCCCATTAAATTGGGAGGTTGTATTTCCTAGCTTGTGTAGCTAGAGGGCCTACTTGTGTAAGTAGGAGGTTTTAGTGAATTGGTTTAAAATCCTTAGTGGGAGCTAAGGTAGTGGATTAGGCTTGGTTTAAGCCGAACCACTATAAATCTTTTGTGTCTTTTATTCTTCTTGCTTTACATTTATCATCTCATATGTTCTATGTTTTAAGTCACTAAAACCTCAATTGGGTCAAAAAGTTTTCAAGTTTCTACCAAGTTTTTAATTATACCAATTCACCCCCCCCCTCTTGGTGTGTGCCATAGTATCTCCCGTTCTAACAATTGGTATCAGAGCCTAACTCCCTGTTTCAAGGTTTAACAACCTAAGGAGAGATCCATGGCTCTTAAGGAAGGTTATCCTACAAATGTGGCACCGTACTTTGATGGTTCTTATTATGATTTTTGGAGAAAAAGGATTTGTATTTACTTGCAATCTATTGATTTTAATTTGTGGTATATTGTAGAAAAAGGATTTGTTTCAAAACCAAAATCCGTTTGGAGTGAAGATGATAAAAACAGTTTTGTTTTAAATATCAAAGCTATGAAAATTTTGCATCAAGCTTTACTTGAAGATGTTTATGCAAAAATTTCTAAGTGCTCTAGTGCTAAAGAGATATTGAGTACTCTCGATTCATTATATCTCTCTGACAAGTCTTGTGAGCATGTTGATGAAAATTTACAGGTTAAAAATTTATTGAATCATCAACAAATAGAGGAGAAAGAAAGTTCCCATACCTCTAGTGAAGAAAGCTCAAACACGTGCCTCATGGTAAATGAAGAAGAGAAGGTAACCTCTACTTCTACTGTCAATTTTAATGATTGTAATGATATTGAAAATGATCATGAGTCTAGTTCTTCGTATGCTTATGTTGATGACAGTTATTGAATGCTTTGATTTTTCAAAATTCCAAATAGGGTTTGGATCATCCACGAGGAAAAATCCATTGTCATAATATGGGTTTGAATTGATTTCTGGGTGAAACCAATTTTGAACATAGAGAGTGTTTGCATAAGAGTTTGCAAATAGTAATTCCTCTAATGAAATTAGATGAAATTAAAGATCGACGACCTGCTGTTGAAAGGCAAAAATATAGGATACACAACCATAAATAGAATCTTGAAACCTAATTTGAGCTTCATACAAAAGTGTAGCGACAACCCCATAACGGTTACTAACTAGAAGTTGGGCCAGGAGTTTTGAGGCATTATTGGCACTAAAAATCTTATGGATAGCTGCAAAATCAGTAGCTCCTTCTTCATGGCAGAAGTAAGGGGCAAAGATGCATGATTGAGTACATTTTCTTCTTAATACTTTGTAGGCACCGTGTAGGCACCCCTAACTAGGGACCCACAATAAGATGACATAAAAGCTAGAACCCATTAGAACATTACACACCCTTATTAACAATGGAAGCCACACTCATACATTCTTACTCATAGACAAACACAATAGTGTCCACATGCTCACAAAAATAAAAGTAACTCAATATTACACACCACATCAGGGTTCATAAACCCACCATATCCCTCCGGGATTAACCTGAAACATAAACAAGCATGACTTAATTTTTACGCGCCCCAAAATACCACCAAGGACCTTTGGTTGACATGGCTCTGTACACATCGCTACCCCATGGATCTTGATTCACTTGGCTCACTCTTTACTTTAGCCTTACCCTTACCTGGAATGATGCAAACAAACATGAGCCACAAGGCCTAACAAGTATAATTGGAAGAAAGCGAGCATAAGAGTCATGGGTATCAAGAAGCAAAAGAGACATAAATGCCATTTAAGGTACTTTCACATGATAAAATGATGAAACATACATCTATGCTCAAATGCAATCTTTTAGAACCATAATCATGGGACCAAAGTTCAAAACCATGGAACCGAAGTCCGTATCATAAACTTGGGACCGAAGTCCGTAACATAAACTTGGGACCGAAGTCCAACTTTAAGCTCAACACTTTCTCTGAGGATATATCCTGCGGACTCGTTCGTTGCGCGCATTATGAGGCCTTTACATATCTTTAAAAAACCATTTTCATGTACATGCTTCATGCGTTACCATAACATGCATATTCATAATAACTTCTCATATATAACCGACATGCAATTAACAAAGCAATATGCACAGTAGAGCAACATTCATGAAAGACAACATCAAACCCTTGCATGTCCACAATAAAACATCATTCCCAAGGAAAGATAGGGTGATACAAAACCCTATTTTATAACGCCCTGCTTCCCGGGCGCGTTATGACTTGGGACAATATTTTTTTTCTTTTCAAACTTAATTTTAAATCACATCATTCCTTGAATCTGTCCTAGAATTCCCATACATTAATCTCGAGAAAGAATCATCAAATTACGGAAGCAATGATCAAAACCTGATATCTTAACATTGATCATAAATCAATTCTTACATCATCATTCCTTAACATAACTTAATACAAAACATAACTAACATTAACCCTAAATAAGGTTATATATCATCATTTCTCAAAACATTCAAATTTCAAAATAGCAAAACTTAAATACATGGGCTACATAACATACATTTCATTCTTCATGCACTTTGATAAGTGCCATTTCATGCCTCATTTATCCTCGTATCTGCTACAATCTCCACCTGGAACATTTGAATATTCCAGGGGCAAAGCCCAAGTTAGATGATGAATCATCTAAGTAAGGGTACATAATGCTATATCATGTGTATGTAATGTCTTTCCTCGTAGGTGTCAACTGCACCCCTCATGCTACCTACCATTTTTGCGACCACCTCTTTCGAAGCCAGGGTGTATGGGTGCACCCTTGGTAAAGCAGCAGTGTCAGTTCGTACTCCCTACGGCCTCAATGCGAGTGATCAATGATATCAACGTGTATTTATGCATTTCATAGTCATGTCATGTATGCAGTCTACGTGATGGGTACATATCAGAGTATGTCAATATGATGAAAACATTTTCAAGGAACATAAAACACTTATAAACCAAGCACTTTCCATAAAACTAACTTTAATTGGGAAGTACCACTTACCTTTTCCAGCTTATCGGGCTACCTCGATATCCATGCCTTGCCTCATGTATCGCATCGATTTGCGTGTCAACCTCAAAATTTGACAAGTCACTTCAACTTAAGCCTCGAAGCATCCTAATCACCATAATTATTTAAATAAACATTAAAACCTATTTTTTCATAATTTCTGACATTTTCTTTAATTTTCTTTCTATTTCTTCCTAATTTTCCTCAATAAAACCAAACCAAATATTTCTAAAATATTTCACTACGAAAATTCATAAAATAATATTCCTGAATTTCTAAAATTTTCTAGAGAATTTTACTTACCTTGACTTAGCCTCTCTGGCTTTCTCAGTATGCGTGTCATATCCTCGAAAGGTGTGCCCGAACTATTTTCTCGTCCAAAATCTCTAAAATATTAATAAATATCCAAATCCTATTTTTCTATAATTTTCTAGGATTTTTTGACATTTTTCTCTATTTTTTCTCCATTTCTTTTCTTTTCTTTCTTTCTTTTTCTTTCTTCTTCCTATTCATCTTCTCCTTCCTTTGCTCCTTCTGCAACCCACGAGCAGCACTTCTTCTCTCCCTTTATTTTTTTCTTTTATTTTTTTTTCTTTTCTTTATTCTTTCTTCATTCTTCTTTCTTCTTCTTCTTCCCCTACATCTCCCGCCTCTGTTTCTTCTTCTTCGTGCGACCGCCACCACTGCTAGCCCCACCGCGCGCCTCTACCCGCCCCTTCCCCGACAGCCTTGGCCTCACCGAACTATCGCACCAACCCCCACAATCGCTGCGAGCCACCGCGACCATCCCTCGCTGCGCGCTGCAGCGGGCTGCCGCTGCTGTGCGGCCGATTTTGGCCGCCTTCGACCACTCCGGATCGACGCTCCAGCCTTCAACGAGCTCTTCTGACACCATCAAACCTTGCTGGAAGCTCATCCGCGTTGCCGTCGCATCACCCAGCCACTGGAGCTTGCGACCGTGCTGCCATCGCTAACCTTCAGCGCATCCAGCAGCTTCGTTGCGGCTGCCTTCGACCATCATCATGAGCTCCCAGCTCTCCCTCGCCTCTCGACCATTGCTTACCCAGATTGCTCTCCATCTTGCCTTCCATTTTACTGCTATTTATAGGCAACTTACTGCCCCAAATCAGCCTTGGATGCTACCCTTGGCGTGTAAAACTTTCCAATTGTTGCAGGGTATGGGTTGCGGGAATGGGTGAAAGTTGTAGAGGGTATGGGGGTTGCGTCAAAATTGTTGGAGATTTGCAAGGCATGGCCACCACTTGCAGGGTATGGAATGAATTGGAGAGGATGGGTGCCAAGGTTGCAGGGTATGGTGAGTTACAGACGCATGCCCACATTTATATATATATATATATATACACACTATATATTACATTAGTAAATTATATGTTTAAACTAAAGAAAATTGCATATAAACCGTCATTTTCTTCTTAATTTCACTCGAGCAATTTCTTTATTGCAACAATGTCCTTAAACATCAAATAAATTTGCATCTCAATATTGAAAACGCAAAATTAATAACTTAAAGCTTGGTTAGAAAGGACGATTTCGCCTCAGTGTCCTCACCGGGCCATCGTTTCATCTCGAAACCACTTAAGGGTTGATCCTTACGCAAAATCAGAGCCCCCCTAGGGTTCCGTTGATTTTTCAGAAGTCTCTTATGATGATTCGGTTTTACAGCCTAAATAACAGCTGTATTTTAACTGTACCAAAAATCGTTTCCGATTCGATTTCTTTCGATACCATAAATCTTATCTCGAAACACTCGTCGAGATAATGTCATTTTCCTTAGACAATTTCACTCCGGGCATTCCCTGCAGTCAATTCGGTACTTGTAATTATTATAAAACCAATTTTTCGATATTCTAAATTCATTGAAATTACGTGGCAACCTCATATGAACATGGGGTATTACATATTTGAGACTCAAGACGTATAAATGAGGACCATGAGATAATTTACTAATAAAAGGGGAAATAACTTGTAAAATAGGAAAATAACTTGCAATTTAGAAAATTAAGAGGTAGGATCTTGCAATAGCAAAAAATAGAGAATAAAACTTGTAATTTAAACATAACTTGAGCAAAAAGGAGCTGAACTTGTAAAATAGGAGAAGAACTTGCAAACATGAACTTAAGAAAAGGGAGAAACTGAACTTACATATTAATAAGAAAACTGAGATCTTGCCTCTTAATTGAAACAAAGAGAAAGAAGAACTTGCCTTTAAATAACCGATTCTCGTCTTTATCAAACTCTTGCTAAAAAATAATGAGATCATGACTTTAAAATAACTAGACTTAACCGCATAAAATTTATAATAAAACATATCATACTTCTAATAATTTATCTACTAAACTAACCTACTAAATAACTAGTTTAAGTAGATTTTCTACCTCAAGCTGCTGATAACTCAATAGCGTAACGTCGACACTCTCAAAATTCCCTATGAAATCATACATAACCAAATTAATTAAATAGATCCATGGCAGCAATTCTACTGAAATCTTCCAATGAATTTCCACTAGTTAAGTCGTTAGTTTAACTAATACACTACCTTCACTAATTCCCAACATTATTAACTTCACAACTTAATTAATATTGACCATACCTTACTGCCATCATTCCTCCTCCAGTTCACGACCACTACTTCATTTCATGCCTCCAACTCAACACCCTTACTCCCTATTTATACTCCAATTATTACCCCCAATTCAATGCAGACTCCACTAAATTATTCTCTACAAACATTCATCATTTAATTCTCTGCAAAGCCCCTCAATTTATTCTCTACAAGGCCCCTTTATTAGAGAACATCATCATTCATTTTATTCTCCCAAGTTCCCATAAAATTGCATTAAAATTAGAGATAATAGTGGTTGTGGCGGACAAGAGCAGGGGGCAGCCTAACGGATGCCACCTAGCATGGCCAGAGAGCCGCGCAGCCGCACGCATGGCATGCGCGCGGCATGGCCGCCCGTGCCTACGCACATGGGCGCCATGCGACGCCTTGAAACGACGCCATTTGGCGCCTTGCTGGGAGCTAAATCCCAGCTTATTTTTCTCCCCCCCCCCCCCCCCCCAGCGACTCGAACCCGCACCTTTTGCCAGGAAGGCTTCGCGTGCGACCACTGAGCTGGCTGCCACCTTTGATAAATATATCACCTAATTTATTCTTAAGGTGATTTTCTTCCCTCTAAGTTCCATTATTTCATTTATGCCCCCAATTGTCCCAAAATCCACTAATTTAATTCACTTCATTACTTCCATAATTGCTTCTAATTAATTTAATTTATTATCTTAATTCATCATTTCTCAATACATCGAAATAACTATCTTCTCTAAATCCCCAAATATTCAATAGTAACCTCAAATACCATAATAATTAATTTCTTTGAAGTTTCCAAATAATAACCTCAAATAATTATAAATACATTATTTTAATTCCAACAACATACCAAATTTAATATAAACGTCACATAACTCAATAAACCACCCTAAAACCCATGAATTGAATATTTTTCTTAAATCCTCGAATATTCAATAATCACTTTAAATGTCAAAATTAAAAATTGCTAATTATCTCAAATTTCAGGATGTTACACACCGCGTGGAGAACCGGGTCCTGACATGATTTTTTAGTTGTTTTGGATTTTTTATTTTTATTTATTTATTTATTTATTATTATTATTATTATTATTATTATTATTAAATAGTGACTTGTCATTGTTTTTAGGGTTTCGATTAACAAAGGCAAGAGGGTGAGGGTGAGAGCAAGAGGATGTGGGCAAGAGCAAGATAGAGTAGTGAGAGACAAGAGCGAGGGCGAGGTGCGAAAGCGAGGTAGAAGCCAAGAGTGATAGAGTGAGAGAGGCAGGGCAACGAGTGAATCAACAAGAGGCAGGGGATTTAGTGGCTGATGAGCAGACGTCAGTAAGGATGCTGATTATTGTAGACGCAAGGGACGCTGTTGGCAACAGAGATGAAGGCTAGATCTGGGTAGATCTAGACAAGATACAGAATAGGATGGGAAGCTCATAGGGACAAAAACCCTAACCATGATCGAAAAAAAAAAAAATTTGAACAACGAATAACCATGAACCCCTAGCAAGAACAATCATAAAGAAAGTAACAAAAATGAAAAAAAAAAATGAAGATGAAATAGAGGTCACTATGAAGTTGAATGAGGGAAACTCAAGACACCTGGATCCGATCGACGCCTTGGATCTGATCAGCTGCACAATGGAAAGGCAGCGGTGAACAAGGGAGACAATGGCTTATCGATGGAGAAGACATCGGCGGTGAGGGCAACCATAGAGAGAGAGAGAGAGAGATGAGGAAGAACGACATAAAGGTGTTTGGGTGAGAGAGATAACAGAGAGGGGGTTTGACCTTATCTAGGTCGGGCCTTTTTTTATTTTTATTATTTATTATTAATACGTATTTATTTTTATTTTTGTTTTTTTTTTTAAGAATAGAAATGGAATTTGCATAAGAGATTTTTCTACTTCAATATTCTAAGCTAGCCAAAGGGATTATTCCTAATTCTCTTCTAATTTATTCTTGAAAATTCATTGTGATCCAAATATAGAATTTTTTTTTTTATTTTGGAACTAATTTCCAATATTCATTTTTCTTACACAATATTGATCCAAAATTCATCTTCTAAGACTTGATCCATGCAAGTTGGCTCAATTATTAGATATGAATGCGACATTGTAAAACATATAGTCTTTACACCTTGACTTGGTTTTCCAATTATTTAATCTATTGGATGATCTTGCATAAATTTATAATTCTTGGGAAGCTTACCTAAATCATCCTCGACTTAGAGAGACAAATTTTTCATCTAATTCTCTTAGCTTTCTTTCTAAAGATTTGAAATTTTTTATCATTTGAAAATAAAAGCATAACCAAGTAATTCTAGAGAAATTATCTACTACAACATATACATAATATTTTTCACCAAAACTTCTAGTTTGTGGAGGTCCAAATAAATCTAAGTATAAGAGTTGTAGATGCTTATTGGTTGATATTTCATTCTTAGGAAGCCTAACAACTAGATCAGAATTTCCTTGATTAGGATTGGATTTGCATAACCTAATATATATTTTATGCCACAAAAAGAATATTGTCATTCTTTACTATTATGCATTATTTCTAGAATGTGACATACCTTCTTTCATTGGAAATGAGATCTATATATCTCTTCCACTAGTCATGTGATGCGAGTATCCACTATCCATATACTATTTTGCTTCACATTGTGGTCCTCACGCACGTCTACATATTTGATGAGATTATGTTTTAGGTTTGCGGACCCATCTATAGGCGGATCCCTTGAATCTTTCTTCAATGGGATCAAATAATTTAATTATTCTTGATATATGTGGATGATGTGCAACATTTAAAATTTTATGATCTAACTCATTCATTATTTGTATTATCCCTTTGGGTATCCACATTTGTACTATGTTATTTCTCTTAGGTTGGAGTCTCCATCTAAGTTGTTTTCATTATCTCTTAGGTGTATTGTACATTTGTTTGGTTTTGAATTTTTCTTTGAAATTAATGTGGCTAAACTTTTCTCTATTGCATTCTTTTCCACTAATAGTTTATTATTTTGAGTTTTTAATATTTTGTTTTCTTCTTGAAGATTAGTTAATTGATCTTTTAATTTATCTTCATTTTCTTTCTTGAGTTCTTGTGATTTTTCTTTTAAGTTCTTCATTTCACTATTTAATTTCTCAATTTCTTCTTTATGGGATTTCTTAGAATTTTTTAATTCTTTCTTAGTGGATAGAAATTTTATATATAATTCTTCGTATGCTTTTTGTAATTCTTCTACCTCTATATTATCTTCTTCTTCTTCATCTTCTTTTATAGACATAAAACATTTCTCTTCATTTACTTTTAGGGCCGAGATTTTCTTATATTTCTTGCCCTTTATGTCTTCATTCATTTTTCTTAGCATTCTAAAAATATTTGAGACTTTTTCTAACCATCCATTCAAATTACTAATTGTCTCACTAATCCATAATTTACATCTTTGATATTAAGATATAAGAAAACTCATCTTAGAATTATTAGTTCTTTCTTGAATTCTCTCTAATTCTTTTCATAATTCATGAGATGTAGAGTATGAAGACAATTTTCACACTCACTAGGCATTAAAGAACTAAGAATTAATTAATTTGCCTTATGGTACATTTCTATTTTTCTTAAGTCTTCATTTAACCATTCTTCCTCATATTGAGAGGATATATCAAATACATCCCTAACAAGTTTCTATAAAAGATATGTAAGGCCCCCACCCAAGTCCCCAAAGAATCAGAACGGGTACCTTACTAAAATAGAGACTACCCGGACCTGGATAAACCTATCATGCATGCGACTAATAGATACAAAAACATGATAAAGGAATCTTGCAATCACAGCATGAGTATCAAAACCTCAACCTGTTATACAACAGCTGACCAAAGGCTTACATAGCCTAGGCATGCATAACATACAATACTGGCACAACGGCCACAAAATACAACATGGACCCCACAAACCCAAAATAAAACTAATAAATGTACACGCCGGAAGCGAAAAAAGGCATAAAAAGAAACCCCCAGACTGACAACTGCTAGGTCTGCATGGCCTTGTACACCGCCTACCCTGGAAGTCGGGACCAGTTAGACTCGCCCACAATTGGGTCTTTATCTTTACCTAGAATGAAGAGAACACAAGGTGAGTCCAAATAACTCAGCAAGCCCATAAGAAATGAAAGGATGATAAGAGTATGGAGGCTAAAGAGTAATCCGCACCCCACGTGCTATAACCATACATCACATGTCCATGAATCGCAAGAAAGATATACAAAAAGGCCGTATAATAAAATATGCACATATTGGTCCTTGGGGCCCACATAAGACACACGACACCCAACTCCCTATCACAAACCTGTTGTTACCCTGAAAGGCAGCTGAACCCGTAACTCGAGCCGAAGCTCACTCGAGTGGGAGCGACCCACACTCGTCTCTACAACTAGAGCCGAAACTAAAACTGGAGCCGAAGCTGTAACTAGAGCCGAAGCTATAACTGGAGCCGAAGCTGTAACTAGAGCTGAAGCTATAACTGAAGCCGAAGTTGTAACTCGAGCTGAAGCTCGCTTGGGTGGGAGCGACCAACGCCCGTTGGCACACATAAGCGTCCAACATAGAAACTAGGCACGTCGAAGAGTCTCTAAATAACTCGGTTCGAAAAACCCGACACCGTGCAGCTGTATCTCAAGAATTGGCGCCAAGACTGTGCAAATGCAACAATTAAGGGTGCCGTAGTAGACCGGATAGGATATAAAGCCCCCATAAGCCAAGCATCCCTCCAAGCCTTGGCCAACTAATAACACACATGCCAAATGCAAATGCTCGTGTCTACCAATTACGGATAAATATATCATGATCGTGTAACAAGCACTCAAGTGTAAATGAACCACACAAAATGCATAAACCCGACTTGAGTGTACGTTTAGCATTTGGTCGAGTCGTATGAGTTTAACTGGTTGGGACAGGGAAAAATAGTGTTATAAGACATACACCTGTTCCCTATTGACACTAGCTATCGTTAAACTCAAATGTACCTATCTTCATTCCTTTTAGGAGGTAGAGAGTGAACAAACTCTCTGGAATACAGCCAAGAAACGTTGGATACATTTACAACCTCTATTGTCCTATTAAATTATACATTTATATAATTTAATGAATTATGTCACACAATACATATTTATTATTTACTAACATTACTACTATTATTATTATTATTATTAAGAGAGAAAGATAATATTAAGAATAACATTACATGCTCTATACTAATATTGTCTATATCTATTATTATTTATTTAATTACCTCAAGTTGTACTTATAGACTTTAAGCAACACTTACACAAATGTATATATATATATAAACACTTTATGCTCCCCAAAGCTCATGGACGTGCTGCCTGCCGCTTCCAACTTTCACAAACATATATATATCCAACTTCTAAAGCTTACTAAAGTTATAACGTGGGAAGTCAAAGAAAGCTTTTAAATATCATCCCAAACTCCCTTGATACAATAGTTAATTGAAAATAGTTATATAAATAGGTGTATAACTATGTGCATATAAACTAAATTTCCTTCCCAGCGAGAGCAGTAGCTAGGTTCTAGGATTTAGGTAGATTATTCCATTCTTTAAGGGAATACACCAGAGCATTTGAATTGTAAAATAGAGCAGAGGAGAAGGAACTTGAATTTACGGGCAAGACACGCGCTTATATGCTACTGCATATATATATGTGTATATATATATATATAGCCGTATATGATTAAACTTACAACAACTACAAGCTAAGAAGAACATCAAGGAAGCAACACAGAAGGGAAAGAACATGCACACTCACGGCTGACTCGACTCACACACACACACAGTGAACTCACTTAGCTCAATATATATATATATATATCACTACACGGCCATGGCAGCCACTCGAACCTATCGAAACTTCCATTCCCAAGCTTTAAACACCTCAGTACCCCTCACGATCACATGCAAGAAGGCTATAAAAATCGGATATGCATACAGATATGGCCACCGAAACCCACTGCCACTTCATATATATATATATATCTCCGTTACATATATAAACACACAGTAACTCACTTGGACTGCTCAAAGCACACACTCACAATCTGACATCCGAGACCCAAGGGGAAGAAAAGAGGGAAGAGAGGCTTGCCTGATTCGAGAAGAAGAAGACCCAAAATTTGCCAAACTCTTCTCCTTCTTCCTCTGTTTTCTTCTTCCTCCCAGCTCTCAGCAACTCTCTCAATATATATATATATTGGCAAAGCAAGAGACAACGATTAATGGCCTAGACGCATGCCCCGACCACATCAAAATTCTCTACCACCACATCAAAACCAAGATAATGGTCTCTGAACTTGCTCCCAGAAATGCATTCTGTCGGATCTAAGAAAATACCCAAATGGCCCGAGCCGGATCCGGATTTGAGATGGTTTAATGAAAAACGGATGTTTCTGGACAGATTCAACACGCTTTAGAATTTTGGCATAACTCACTCGTCCAAGCTCCGATTGAGCTTATTCGAAATGATATGGAAATTCAAAAGACAGATCTAAAACTTTTATGTTTTACATTTTGAGAGAATCGAGCTTAATCACAGTCTAAATTTAGTTTCAAGGAGAAAACAGAATGCTGGAACGCATGACTTATGAAATTCTGGACAGCTCCGACACATTGTACTAATTTGGCCATAACTCTTTCATATGATCTCCAATTTTGGTGATTCAAGATTCTATTGAAATCCAAGAGAAATATATACAACTTTTATGTTTTGGGTTTTTAGAGATTCGGCTTTATCAGGATCAAATTCGGATTGAAATGCAAACATATCACACACTCAAAATATAAGCAAATCCGAATCACACACTATCCTATTAATTACCAATTAAATTCATTCTGATATTCCAAACATATAAGCAACACTTAATTAACTAAATTCGGGTCATTACAAGATAGCTTATGGAAATGATATAGGATTTCATCCTAATTTTTCAATGAGCATTAGAAGACTAGAGGGGATTGAGATATCACCTAGGGATTGGTTAAAATAAGAGGCCATTATAAGATCTTATCCTAAGATTTGAGATTGATAATCACAAATATTTTAAAACCTGCTCTGATATCAATTGTTGGTCCCTTAAAGTATGGCCACTCAAGAAGGGGGTGAATTGAATGTTTAAAATTTATCTCCCTTTTAATAAATATTATTGATTATATATAAATTATTTTCTTTGAATTAAATTCTTGTTACTTAATTTTAAACAAATTAAGATTTTATAACTATGTATATATAAGTTTGAGATTAATAAATTGTAAGCCATAAGATATAACAAGAATAAATAAATGAGGCACAAGACAATTTATAGTAGTTTGGTGTCTCCACACACACCTACTCCACTTTCCCAAGGTCTCAACCACCCTTGGGGTTCCACTAATCTCACCAAGATTTTCACACTAACTCACCTTGAAAACTAGATACACTCCTAGATTACAATGGGTTCTAAGAAAATCACTAACACCAAGGTTTTCTCCCTAGCTTACCTTGGAAACTAGATTCACCTAGATTTTAATGATTCTAGGAAACCTATACAATCCACAATAGTAATTTAAATATTACAGATAATTTGTCCACACTTGGACACAAATAAGCAATTAAGAACAAATTATACAAGATAATAATATTTAAATAAATAAATAAACGGTGACCTTAGTTTGAATGGAGAATATCGGATTCGACTTTGCAATATCTTTTTCTCTTTTTGCCTTGTGGCTCTTCGGTAGATGAACAATGAATCTTTGAGAGTTTTGGAATGCTTGAAAATTAGTTTGAGAGCTTTTGGGAGTTTTGGATGTACAATATGTGCAATGGATACTCAAAAAATGAGTTTGATGGGGTATTTATAAGCATTTTAACCACTAAAGAAAAGATTAATATGAAGTTTGAAATTTAAAAAATGTTTAGGCTTTCTCAAACAATAAGAAAACATATCTCATCTTTAATTCAAAATAAATTTAATTTTTGCATAAGAAATCAAGATTTGAAAATTTAAATATAAACTTTTGAGATATAAATGATTAAAATAAGAAAACATATCTAAAAGTAATATTTTTTTAATTCAAAATAAATTTACTTTTTGCATGAGTAAGAGAAAACATGTTTAAAACCAATTCTCTTTAATTCAAAATAAATATATATTTTTTGCATAAATAATAAAAGTATTTATTAATAAATAAAAATTCAAATATAAACTTTTGAGACATAAATTATCAAAAGAAGGAAACGTGTTTAAAGACAATCAACATTTAATTCAAAATAAATTTACTCTTTGTACCCACTTTTAATTCAAAATAAATTTATTTTTTATATGAGAAAGAAATACATTTATATCATAAAAATATTTTTTTTAATCATTAAAACTTAATTAATATGAGCAAGTTGGCTCAACAAATCTTTAGACTTGAGTCGGCATGGTTGTTTTGTGTATTAGTGTGCGAGATTTGTTACTGAGCCAAACCATCCAATTGGGAGGTAAGAACGTTCATCTATGTAATTTTGTATTATTGGTATATGGAGACAGGTGTTGAGAATAGAAATAATCGCTCTCGTTGGTATTTGATGGGGTGAACTTATGTGATTTACTATTAGTGTGACAAGACATTCCTTGGTTAAGGCAGATTGAAAGTCAAGAAATGTGTTTCCTGAGATATCATCTAGTCACATTAATGAAGTCTGGCACATAGTTACTAAGTTTGTGAGTTTGTCATACTACAAGAATTTGAGAGTTTTACCCACACACGTAAATATGGGTAAAAATTACCTTATGTGTCAACTATACTTTTTCCTTACACATAATGGAAATGTCAAAATGTGTGGGTAAATGGGGGGTTAGAAAATAACTTTTACCCACACATATATTTATGTGTGGGTAAAGCATAATATATTACCCACACATATGTGTAGGTATTTTTATGTCAAGAAGTTGTAACTGTGACGTGGCTAATGACGTGGCTGATGATGTGGCTAGTGACGTGGCTTTAATTGAATGATGAGGTGGCATGACACGTGTATTTGTTTATGTGTAGGTAAAATAAAGATTATGTGTGGATAATAATATAAAAAATAATCTTCATATGTGTGGGTAAAAAAACTATTATGTGTGGACAATAATATAAAAAATAATTTCCATATGAGAGGATAATTTTCATATGTGGCTAAAAAACATATTATGTGTGGACAAAATTAAAATTTTATATTTAAAATTTCAATTGTTGCAACATCTATTACTGTGGTGCCCCAAAAAATGGAAAAACAAAAAAGTCCAAGCATGGCGGGAAAGCCACCTTCGGAAGCTACTGAGCAGGGAGCTTCGGAAGCTGCTGAGGATGGAGAATTTAGTCTTCTTCTCCATTCTGTTACTGACTTGAGTGTCAGAGGGCCTTCGCGGGAGGAAAATCCTGCAAGCCTTCTAACCTTTGTTTGTCCCGTACAGACCTTCGGAAGCAATCTTGTTCCTTCGGAAGACCCATCACGCTACGGAAGCCTAAGTCGGCAGCAGGCTTCGGAAGCCTCATCAACCCTTCTGAAGCCCAATTCAGCAGCGGGTTTCGGAAGCCCCTATTTTCCTTCGGAAGCCCCTCTTTCCCTTCGGAAGCTCTGTCATGCCTTCGGAAGCTCAATTTGGTTGCCATTCTTCGGATGCCCACCTGAACCCTTCGGAAGGAAGGCTACGGAAGCGTCCCTTTGGAAGGAACCCTTCAGAAGCCCCCCTTAGTTTTGCAGCCAAATCGTCGATCGAGTCCCGAGGCCGACGGCATCCACGTGCATCCCACTACTAGAAATTCTAATTGTTGTATTTTGGCAACAACAATTACAATATAGTTCAAACATATACACACCAAAAAAGTCATAAAGTCACAAAATAAACATAAAATCATGAAGTTACCTAAAAAGTTCAAACATATATGTAAAAAAAAATATAAAACAAATTATTAAATCTTTTCGCCAAACTCGTATTTAGTAGAATAGAGGGAATGACTGCAGGTGGATGGGTTGAGGTAGAAAGGGCCGAGGCGGGATCGTCCTAAACTATGATCTTATGGTATATGTGAAGTGGACTCCTTACTAGTGCATGTTGTCTCAAAAGTATTAGGAGATCACCCCCAACCAAACAAACGGACAAATTGTCGTTCAAGAACCTTTTATAAGATATCCTTATCAATCATTTTATTTGGAGGATTATCTCGCCTCAGCTGCATCATTTATTCTTGTAAAAAAATGCAACATATTCTTAATCAATTGTTTTTAAATTAAAAATAGTCTCAATTATGCTAATATAAAGTAGTTAAATCATCAAAATCAGCCATGATTTTCCACAAGCAGTGTTTCAGTAATCACCAAAAAAAAAGTAGATGATGTGATTCTACTATGTCTAATTGTGGGAAGAAAAGAGAAAGAAGAAATGGAGACAATTTGTACTTTTTGTGTTTTTACGCCACAAACATATAAACTGAATGAAGAAAACCCATTGGTATATAGAAAATTCGAATATATAAAAAATTCATGCAAGAGACTACCTATAATTATATATGCATGCATGTCTACATGTCAATGTGATATGCTAAAACCCATTAAAGTAATTTAAATTTTTAAAAATGCGATTGCATGCAATATCAGTTTTATGAAGATTTTGTTGTTAAAGTTCAAATGCTATAAGATTTTAAGTTGACTCCTAATGGTTGAGACCAGAATTGATACGTTTTGATATAGCTATGAAATTAATGTTACATAAGATCAACTACGTACATCTTCCTATGCTACGGACTTCCAGTTAATTTGGTCAAAGGACTCAGCATTTCAGTTAAATATAATTCAATTTGTCTTAAGACACATTTGGTGATGGAATTATTACTTTAAATTCTCCCACATTAGATCCAGAATCCCACCTGTACAAGATATTTTTTTATCAATTATATGCAATTAATACTACTATTTGCAACTTATAACAGCAAAGCACCAGTAACATGAATATGTAACAGAGAATTAGATGAATTGCAACTCTTTTCAGATAGGTTTGCTGCAATAAAGTCATCCTAGTTGTCAATTGGTTAAACACATAAATAAAAAATGTGATAGTCACTCCCTTACCCGCATGCCACAAGACAATGAAATAAAAACTTATGCAAAAGAGAAATAAATTTTAACATTCTTAAATAGTGACTCATGCAGCAAAAATGTCATAAGATATCCATGTTAAATGTGCTTCATTTTAATGGTGGCCTTTACTGATGAGTTCAGATAGACCGATAAACTAATTGATTTATATGAAAGAAAAAATAGTATTTACAACATTTGAACAGTTTTTACATTAAATCTCATGTTTGAGAAGAGGGTGAACCTTGATAGTAACGATAAGGTTGCTAAAGTTGAGTTGTGGAAACAATTTCTTTAAAAAAAAAAGAAAAAGTAAAGAAAAAAGTTAAGCTACATAGTGAGATTAAGGCTAGATATGTTCTTGTTCTCTGAGAAACCAAGAAAGGAGAAAGTTTCAACTACATTATCCTGTGATATATTACAAAGTATATATATTACACATTGAGACACATTTGGTGATGGAAATTGGTTAAAAAAAAAAACAAAGAAGAACCAATTCAAAGGGTCCTTCTGCATCAAGTATGTGTATATATTATAGAGTATTTAAATATTACAGAGTATGTATATATGTATATATATGTGTGTATATATATACACACATATATATATGCTTCAACCAGAGATTTCATTCTGTCTTAAAACCACAAGGCACAATCAGTAGTTGATTTGCTCCTTGCTTACCTGCAAGCATTTTCTTATCCAAAAAAAATTCCAAGATTTTTATCCCAAAACCTCTCAAAAAATTCCTATTAGTTGATACAATACGATGCAAGCTCACCAAAAAGAATTCCTCGGAGGAGTCTCGCACTAACAATAGTAAACTGTTGCAAAGAAACGATCTCCCCAAGATCAAATGCACAAAAAAGAAAGCTCTCTTCATGAAAATATGAAACAATAAAACTCAAAAATACTCTCAAATAGATCAATTGTAGGCACATCTTTGGATGTTTGAATATAGTGTAGGATTGTAAGTACAAATATTCTTTAGTTCCTGTTTCCTTTCTCTTCATTGAGAGTATATGAATAGGTTTCAAGCCACGAATTCTTAACTCTTGCCTCTAGATAAGAGCGCAACTCCTCAGATACAAAGATTGTGCAAAACCGGAAGGTCTGTTTTCCATTTGGATGGACTACTATGTTGATTGCGCAAACTAATAACTATCTCACATCGACTGTTGCATTCTTGGCAAATCACTGACCATCTTATCTTACCTTAGTCGTTGCTTGGATAGTCAAGTGTAAGGGTAACTGAAGGCTCTAAAATGTCCGATCTCTGTTTTGTTTCAACTGGTTTGTCTATCTACTTTTTTGTACATAGTTACATTCACTGCCATTTAAGTCAAACTAATGGAAAATAAGGACATTTACCTTAGGTATAATGTAAATAAGGAAGAATATTCCATTTGAATTCAATAAAATTATAAAAAAAGTCAAAATCCTTACGAATAAAAAAGTTGAAATGTGGTTTCTTGAACAAATTCACAATTTTTCTGCAATTTAGTGTTTTTCATCTTCAAGATCAAGGGTTTGGCATTATCAAAGTTCATAAAAAATCGTCCCTGCCAAATAATCAAAAACGACCAAATTTCTGTCTTAATTTAATTTATTTTCTTATAGCCTTGTAAACTTAAAAAAAATTTAGAAACTTAACTATTGTATACGTCAATAACAGGATACCATGTTCTACCTTTTCTATCATTTATACCTATCACATTAATGGATATACTTGTATTGTATTCATCTATTAACAATATTTTTTTGACAAATTAATATGAAACTAATGTCTAACAATATGAGTGGCTTCAATATCCAATGCACATTTCACCATAAGTAAACGCCGATGCATATAACAGGACCCAAGAATCACTTAAATACTCACACAGAATATATGCACACACATATATATACATATACATATACTCTGTAATATTTATACTTTATAATACATATACACACATATATACAAATACATATTCTCACACAGAATACATATATACACACATAATACATACACGCACAGAGAATATATATACACGCAGATTACATATACACACACAGAATCTATATACTCATATACCTTTTTGGAGGCCGATTTGGTAGCAGCGGACACGAAGGCGAAGCCCAATCTAGCTAGAGGTGGAGGCAACTAGAGGTAGAGGTAGTGCGGCAACCGAAGGTGGAGGCAACGGCAAATGGGTCGATCGCGGGAGTACTTCATAGATAGATAGATAGATAGATAGATAGATAGATAAAGAGAGAGAGATGGGGGTGAGTTAGGGTTAGATTTGGCGATTTGGGGAAGGAGAAGGGGAAAGGGAGAGAGAGAGATACGGCGAGAGTAGTTCCCGCCCACGTTTTTGTTTTTTTTTAATATTTATTTTTTAAATAAAAATAAAATAATTTATACAAATAATATTATTAATTATTTAATTGATAAAAATAAAATAATTTATGAAAATAATTATTTAATTAATAAAAATAAAATAATTTATGATTATGATAACTAATAAAATAATAATTTATGCATTTACAGAAAAATATAATTATATTGGAATTGTTTATATAAGTAGTACTTAAATCTTAATAAATTTTTTTATTATTTAATGGTTAGAATTAAAAATTGTAGTCAATAACGATGAGAAAATGGTTTATTAACGACTTCTTATTTAGCCTGTTATTAAAATTTATCTTATAACGACAAGATTTATATTTAGTCATTAATAATACTATATTAACCACAAAAATTAATGTCGTCGTTAGCTTTTAGTTGTTAATAACTCTTTTTTTTTGTAGTGTAACTCATCAACAAAATCAAAATGAAACAGAGCATAGTGAGGAGGAGATCAGGGTTGAACACAACTACGTTGATAAGATCGAACACTGATCACTACGATCATATTTTCGAATTCTTTCCATCGTGCTTGTCCAAATACACTGATGCAACACGATCCACATCATATATCGCATTCTTTTTAATATGTTCATAATTTTTAATATATTATATTATCAATAAATAATTAATATTTAATTATGGTAGCTTAATAATTATATTAGTGCATTTACAAAATTATATTAAGAATTACTTATAATAGTGTTAGTTAAATTTTAATAATTCTTCTATGTTTAGAATTAATGAAAATAGATTCAATAAGAAAAAAAATATAAATATAACCATAAAGACAAAAAAAAAAATCAGAGAAAAGAGAAAGAAAAGAAGAAAACAGACGTGATGGGATCATAAACAAGGTTAAAAGAGACCGAGATAGACTTGAAAATTAACCAGTATGAGAAACGTTGCAAATGACGAAAAAGGTCTAGAGTTTCGCAACTTTGTCTCAAGCTCCATAGAAACTTATTATGAGCTTAATGGTACCGTGTATTTGTTAAGGTTTTAGGAATTTTAGAAATAAGCAGATGAGCAAAAGAGCTTGAGATTTAAGGAAAACGGAATTTTAGTGTAGAAATTTAGTTTTAGGTTTATTATTTGTATTTGTAAATAAAATAAAAAATAAATTATTTTAAATTATAAAAATTAAAATGACGTAGTTTTGTAATTTAAGTATAAAATCATAGATACGTGGATATCCACATATATATAACATTTGTAATTATGTGTGGGTAAGTTTAAAAATAATTATCCACACATACATAACATTTATTAATATGTGTAGGCAATATAATCCAAAAAATTACTAATTCTACTAATACGTAGTACCCACACAAATATAACTTTTGTAATTATGTGTGGGTAAGTTTATAAACAATTACCCACACATGTTAAACATTTATTAACATGTGTGGGCAATATAATCCAAAATAAATGCCACATCAGTTAAAATTTTATTGAAAAATATCCCACTAATCTCTGAAAGTGGAGGGAATTTTTCTACTAAAATAAGTGTGGGTATATCAAGTTATCCATACATAATAAATATGGATAATGTAATGAGTTTGTCTAATTTAATCACCCACACATATTACCATTATGTGTGAGTAAATAGCCACATATAATATGTGTGGGTAAGTTTATAAATCATTAGCCACACATACATAACATTTATTAATATGTGTGGACAATATAATCTAAAAAATTGCCACATCAGCTCATACGTGGATACCCACACATATATATCGTTTGTAATTATGTGTGGGTAAATTTATAAACAATTATCCACACATGCGTAGCATTTATTAATATGTGTGAGTAATATAATCTAAAATAAATGCCACATCAACTAAAATTTTACCAAAAAATATCCCGCCAACCTCTAAAAATGGAGGGAATTTTCTCCTTCAAAATAAGTGTGGGTATATCAATTTACCCACACATAACAAATGTGGATAATGTAACGAGTTTGTCTAATTTAATCACTCACACATATTATCAATATGTGTGGATAAATACCCACGTGTAATATGTGTGAGTAATTTATGTGTGGGTAAAACCCCCAAAATCTTATAGTATCAGTCAAGACATTAGGTGATGAAAGGATTATAGCACACGGTAATCGTCAACTGTACGTAATAGATTTACTTGAAGTGAGACTTTATTGCCACCTATATTATCCTAAACCACTGCTAGGCGCTATTCAGGAACTCTCAGATTGTTGTAGAAATTTGAAGACATTTCGGTGATGGGCTAAAGGGTTGGCCAATATTGAAAAAGGATTTTAGTATTATCTGATTGCTAGTAGGTAGTGTACCTAAAAAGCCATACACCATATAGTGTTGTGTTTGGTATTGACATCGTGTACTCGAAATATCTCTAAAAGTGGTTGGTCAAAAGTTAACTCTTGACCCGTCAGTTGCCAATAATTAGGCTGCCATGTGCACAAAATTGGAGTGGCTAGTAGGGGTGGGCGATGGATGTGAATTGCAATTGGAATTTGTTGAGGAAGTTTAATAATTAGAGAAAATGGAAGATTTGGAGAAAGTGGTTTAATTAATAAGAAAGTGGGAATAGTTGAAGTGAATCATTGAGAGAGAGAGAGAATTATTTCTCCCTTAATTTAATTTCTCTCTCTCTCAACTATTTTAATTTTTATCTCTCCCTTAATTATTTTTCAATTAATTGAACCTCTACTTCTTTATTAAAGTCTTCTTCTTCTCTCCACGCTTGCTGCTTCTTCTTCTTCCTCTACTTCATTTGAAATTTTCTGATATCGAATATTATTTTGTGTGAAAGTCACACATATAATTTTGAGATGTGAATACTGGAGATACGTAGAACCTTTGTGCATAGCACGGAGAGAGGCGACCAGAACAGTGTCGGACTTCATACTAGGTGTGGATAGATTATGACCACCATAGCATGAGGTGAACACAGTCTCAATACAGAAATTATTTTTGTACCCTAACCTTACATTGGACAACAAGTATGAATTTATTTATATTCATTTGATGAATAAGCGTATTGCTTAAATACCTAAGCTATGTATGACGTGTATTGTCAGGGCCCACTCCCAGATTTTTCCACTAACACAAGAAGTTCGAGAGAAGGTCCATTCAAGATGGATACAGATATTCAAATTTTCAAGAAATTTCTTTTTCGAGTTTTCTCACTAATAATAGAAGCCATAATAAATTACATATCATTTAATACATTAACATCTTGGGCTTACTGCCCATACATTTTCAACGTAAAAGGGCATTCACGCTTTAAAATAAAATGAACCTTCTATTTCTTGCCCTTAACATACACCCACGAATCTTTGAGGCCGAGACATCTCTGTACACATCTGATTTGAACTTGCCCCAAAAATATCTATCTTCCATTACTTGGAATGACAAAAGAAACGACGTGAACCACAAGGCTTAGCAAGTATATAGCAAAGGCAAGAATCCATAGAACGATATATGAAGGCATGAATCATTCAGAGCGAAAGAAAACCATTACCCAACATCTAGACACCCATTGGTTTCATGCCTTCTGAACTGGACAACAACATCCTCAAGGAATACACTTGCTTATGGATCATCAAACCCATATTTTGAAGTGAGCCATAAGGCTCGCCAAGTAAACATATATATATATATAATACAGGAAGCACGAATGAAGGGATGGATACAAAATAGAGTACACTCGACTCCCCAATACAATTTAAACCCATCCTTCAATTCTACAACAATGAAGCAATAGGGTTAAGGCATGGAAAAATCCCAAGTGGAATAGATCCGACATTCCAAATACGGTAGCATTTCCCATTTAATTCCCATCAATAAAATCATTCCAATGCCATTGCCATTATGCATTTTATGCATCGATTCATTCCTCATGAATATATAAATCTTAATACTTCACATTGGCTCTTAAGCCCTTTATTCACATTAGCTCTCAAAGCTATTTATTCACATGCATGAATGCATACATATATATACAAAATCGATTTGCCACTCATTGGCTCGAGTATTGCCTACCGGGTTTATGGCCACCTCACCCTCGTCAGGCGTTCTTTAAGATATCATTTTCTTTCCCCATTTGCGGAACATCATGCACATTTAAACATGCCAATAACATATTCATTCATGAGCCCATGCATGCACATAGGCATATCTTCAATCACATCCTTTTATGGACACTCCATTTTATTTAAAGTAATTATTTATTTGGAGTTATCAATGCATCACCCATGAGACTCCATGAACATACCAACCAAGGATATTTCTTAACAATCTCCTAATTGATTATTATTATACCTCCTCATGCAAGTCAATTGTATTTTTATCTTATGAATCCTATGTTTTTACAGATATATATATATCTTCAAACACATCTTATAATTTAGAGGATTGAAGGATATCTAAAGGAGCATTTAAAAACAATTTACTTTAACATTCTCACTTGATTTGGGATAAGAAAATATTTAATTAGCTCAAATAATATCCAAAATATATAATATTATATATCAAATCGAAGCCCTCAAAGTCTAGTTTATAACACTTCAAACAGATCGCAATTCGGAGTTCTATGTCAAAAGTTATGACCAAAAAACTTAAGCATGCGCGGAGCAATCAAAGCTACAGCTGAGTCGACTTGGTAGAAATCCGAGTCAACTTGGCCTGAGTCGACTCACCTAAAATCGAGTCGACTCGGCCCGAATTGACTTGACCTCCTGGGTGAGTCGACTTGGCTGAGAACGATCAAAAAGGGCCCAAAAAGTCTCCAAAAACCCTCCAATGACCAATAAACACCCCAAAACTAACCCAAAACCACCCATGGCTAATCTCCTAACCCCCAAGTTGCCATTCCATGAAATAAAGATGAGGAAAACAAGCCCCAACGATACTATAAAAAAAAAAAACCCGACAAAGCTTTGAAATAACAAATGGTTTGAAGAAAATCTACAACTGATTCCAAAATACTTTTTATCCATAAGAAAATAAAGAACCACAAGGCATTCGACATCACAATGGAAAATGAAGCAAGCTTGCACAAAATAAAATAAATGTGCAAGAGGAACTTGCCTTAAAAGAAAATCGATGAAGCTCGCCCGGATGCCAAATGATCCCTCTTCTTAAAGCTCCAAATATAGCAACAAAAATGGAAGAAGAAGAAGAAGAAGAAGAAGAAGAAGAGAGAAGGGAGGGCCACGAGAGAGAGAGATTGGGAGAAGAAGAATGTGGTCTCCCAACTAATACCCCCATAAATGACCATTATGTACTTCACCTCACACACACAACACAAAATATCCCATGGCCATTTTAGACTTTTATCATTTTCTATTTTTTTCTTTCCCATTTTCTTTATTTAACCCATTATGAAATTCCTTAATTGCCCTCACCTTTCTCAATAAAGCAAGGACCATTTGGTCACTTTGCATTTTGCATTTTCTTTCTTCTTTTCTTTTAATCCCCAAAATACAATTATATATATATATATAATTTCATTTATTTAATTTCATCTCTCATATTATACACATGGGCCTAAGCCCAATTCAAAAAGTCCACTCACATAAATACATGGGCCCAAGCCCAACTCATTGGCCCAATTAAATATAATGACCCATTTCTATTAGCCCACCAAAAGGCCCTCAACATAACTTTAAGCCAAATGGGCATTCACAACATTGGAAAAATTAATATATACAAAATCTCCACTTGGCTCAACCAAAGCTTCCAAAGCCCAATCCATTAATTTAATGCTTAATTTATTTCCATAAATTTTGCCACATACAAATATGCACATATGTATATATAAATATATATATAATGCCCAGGCCCACTTTACTAATGGCCCAATTCATTTTAGGCCCATGGGATTTCTCTAAACCCATCACATTCATTGAGGTAAAACACTTGGCCCAAATGGGCAACCCAATTCATGAATTTAAATACATAAATTTTGACACATAAGAATATTTCCTAACATTTAATTTAATAGAGCAAATCTCTAAATTTTCATAATTAAAATATTAATAAACTTCTAGACCCACTAACGGGTCGTTACATATATATTATATTCCACAGTATGTATCTGATACATGATAAAAAAATTTATTTTTGTCAATACTGCTATTTCAGCGATTCCCTTTAGATGTGGCCTAGAAGACTCTTCAGGTGAGGAAGTTGTGGATGAGACCGAAGGGCTTAAAGGTGACTTTGGGGATGAAATGCCCAGAATAGTATCCTTCTGATGGGTTTCCTTGAAGACTCTTTGGAGACATCAGGTGACTTTGACCCGATAAACTCTTCAAATGAGTCTTAGGCTTAGGGGCTTGAAGAGCTTAAGGGCTTGGCTGGCCTAGAGACTTTTTAGAGTCTCCAAAAGACTCTTGCCTGGAAGAGTCTTCGGGAATATTTGGGTCTTTGGTCTTCATCGGTACTCTTTGGGATTTTTTGGATTTGGTTTTTCTAGGGCACCCCACAAGAGTTTTCATTGGTGTTACAAAATATCAGTTTAAATCTTAACGATGGATACTATTGTGTGATAGGGAAAAGTTCATTAAAAGATCCAAAAAGTCTAAAAAGCTAAAATAACTTCTTGGATTAAAAATATGTAATTTTTCCTTAATTAAGGGGAGGGAGTGTCCAATACAACCCGCAAACTAGATAAATCCAACATCCAAAAATCCCATTGACAGTTCTACAAAAGGAATAGGCATCATCCGTAAAGAATTCTAATCTTAATAAGACCTTGAAATATTAGGATATATAAATGTTATCCATAAGAATCTGTTGTTGCCAAAATACAACAACTGAAATTTGTGGTGCGGGAATGCTACAGTCATAGCAGAGTGGGGTAAACAACTAGCAAATGTTTACTTGTGGAAATATGCAACGGGTGGCTCTGGTTTCGGATTGTATAATAGGGATAGTCTAAAAGAACACCATGACATTTGGGAAGGACATAACCCAGGATAACTGCCTTGTTGTATCTGTTGGGCACCTCCATTATGTAGGAAAAAAAGGGCAAAAGCATGGATGACCCTCTTAATGCATTCATGGGTATACCTCTGGTTGGAATCCTAAATGATCCCTTAGATGAGCCTTCATCTAAGATCAGAGATGGGTCATCGAGTGCACTTTCGATAGATGATTAATCCATTCGAGGGGAACTTCTTTCATGTCCAGGGCAGACCCGCACTCATGAGAAGAAATTAGAAGGCATGTAGGGATTCCTCACTCACGTATGCTCGTTGATACTTAAATTAGTTTATGAAGGAAAATGGCTATCCAGGAAAACCTATAGTGGTTCCGTTAGGTGCACAATAAGGAATGAATTAATGAACATAAGCGAAGTCCTTTTCTCGATGAGAAAATGGCTATTTGTATATGTTTTTAACAAAGATGTTGGGGATGGACATGCATCATTTGGGCATGAGGATTGTACTCCATAGTTAAGCTCAGATGGGCTTAAGAGAAATTCTTCCCGAAAGATTCAATGGCCTAATGATTCTTTTGGGAGAATGTGGGCCTTATGGAGAGTTGTAAGAATAGGTTCTTAGCCTCTACGTGGCCTGCTTGGGCATAATTCCCAGTTGAAATAGGGTGTTTCCAAGAGAAATCTATTATTTTGGATTTAATATAATATTTTTAAGAGAAATTATAACCTTGTTGGGTAAGGTATGAATTTTCTTGGTAAAATATGATTAACACCCTGTAAATGTGATATTATCAAATAAGATAGGACATTTGTAGTGTGACTTGGCTTGGGAAAAGAATTTTGGAGAATTGGTGGTAGATAAATAGGCTAATGTATAAGGCCCACAAGACACTTTGTGAGATTAGAAGACATGCATATGTAGCCCAATTGCAAGAGAAAGGCTTTGGAAGAGTTGGAGGCAAACACAATGCCAACCCTAGGCATAGGTTGTCTAGGCAGCTACCTAGGGCCCCTCTTTCAGATCCAACGCTTAGGGGCCCTTTCAAATCTAACAGTTAGGGATCAAATCCAACCAATTGAAAATTCAAAATTAGTAGCAGGAAGGAGGAGATTGCTTTCATGGGAGAAATGGTAATTAATGCATATGGCAGTGGGCTACAAGTGCGCATGTAAAAAGAAGAAAGAAATTGAAATTTAAAGAGGAAGGGGCTGCTTATGTACATATTGTTGTTGTACTTTTGTACAATAGTTTTAATGATGAAAAACATATATTGGTTTAACCCCTAAGTCATGAGTCAAGTATGTGGTTTTCAATATATATCAATTTCAATATCAAGTTTCACTTTGTGAAAATGAAAACCCTGTTTTGACTAAGTCTGGAAGGTTAGCACCTTATAAGGAGAAGTATAAGATAATGTTTTCTTATTAGAAAACTAACTCCCAGTGTTTTGATATCTAACATTCATTAGTGCTAAAATGATTTTTAATGAATTTTTCATTAAATAGAAAGTATATATTTTCGAGGTATTATTGTTAAAACTTGAGTTTGTACTAAAACCCAAAATCTACTTTCTTATTGATTTGGATTTTGATTTTCTGAGTATTTTTATTGAATCCAAATAGGGGGTACTTCATTATTTACATTTATATATTAAGGTAAATGGAAGGTAAAATATAAATAAAATAAAATGAGGACATTTATTTAAACTAAAGAAATGTAAATAAGCTGTGATGTATACATGCTGTGGATTGTGCTTTAATGCAAATGTTTCTAAATATCTGTCATGTTTCCATGCATGTTTTGAAACCCCTTTGAAATGGTTTTCAATGTTTTCAGTATATGCTATTTCGAAACATCTCTGTTATGCATGTGTTTTCAATTCAGGTTTTGAACCATGTTTCGAAACCTATATGTCTATGTTTCGAAACCTCATTTCCAGATAAGTATGTTTCGAAACCTATCATGTCGCTACAAAAAAATCAGTATTTAGCGGCGATTTTTTTTGCATTTAGCGGCGGTTTTTAACTGCCGCTAAGTCAGCTGTCGCGGAGCATTTAGTGGCGGTTTTCAGCAACTGCTGGAATAACTGCCGCTAATTTTAAATTTTGCGACGGTTTTTAAACCGCTGCTAAAATTAATAAAAAAAAATAAATTGTTAATTTTAGTGGCGATTTTGAAACTGCCGCTAAAATTAAAAATTTATTTTTTTTACTGCCCGCGCAAGCCAACCCGACCCGCCCTGCCTGCCCCGCCCTTGCGCGCCAAGTGGTTGCTTATGCGCGCGCCACGTGGCAATGCTAGAAATTAAATCCGAATGTGCTCTCCCCAAGTTTCGAACCCAAGACCCCTTGTGTGTGCGCGCGCACGCGAACCGTCTGATCTGCAAAAAAAACTCCCTAACATATATGCACATATATATATTATATACTAATCTAACAACTAATTTTCAGAATTATATTTTATATTTTTTAATATATATTAAAAACATTTATTAATTGATTATTTTTTTAAAACAATAATAGAATAAATTAAAAATAAATTAATTGAGTTAAATTAAATAAATTAATTGATTAAAAATAAAAAAGAAGATTTTATATATTTTTTAAAAATTGTTAAAATATTATATATTAAAATTTTGATAAAATTATTTTTTATTTTTTTAAATTATATTTTTAATGAATTTTGCTAATAATTTAAATGCAATTTTAAATTTACTTTTAAGATTTTATATTTATTTAATTTTTAATTATTTTCTTATGCAAAATTTAATTTTTTAATGAAAATAATGAATTTTAATATTTTAGATTTTTATTTAATTTTAATTTTCAATTTTTTTTGAATTTAGCGGCGGTTTTCGAAAATCGTCGCAAATATTATTTTTTTTTAAATTTTGAATTATTTAATTTTTATTAAATTTAGCGGCGGTTTTTGAAAAACCGCCGCTAAATTTAATATTTTTTGAATTTTGCGGCGGTTTTCAAAAACCACTACAAATGAAAATTTAATTTAAATTTTAAATTATTTAATTTTTTTTAAATTTAGCTGCGGTTTTTGAAAAATCGCGCTAAATTTAATTTTTTTTTTAATTTTGCGGCGGTTTTTGAAAATCGCCGCAAATGTTAATTTAATTTTAATTTTAAATTATTATTTTTTGTAATTTAGCGGCGATTTCTAAAAAATTGCCGCTAAACAGAATTTAATTTTTTTATTATTTAATTATTTTTTAAATTTAGCGACGATTTTTTGAAAATCGCTGCAAAAAACATGTTTTACTGAATTTTGCAGCAATTTTATGAAACCACCGCAAAAGTTTTAAAAAGCCGCCGCAAAAATTATATTTTATGGCGATTTCAAAACTACCGCAAAATACAATGTTTTACGATGATTTTTAGAATTGTCGCAAAAAAATCGCCGCAAAAAATCAATTTTTTTGTAGTGTGTCATGTTTCAAAACCTCTGACATTTTGTCAGCAGATCATTTGAAAACCGAGATGTATGTGTGCTGCATTTTTGTATGCTTCTCACATCATTTTATTAATGCATTCTCCATGCTATGAGATTCAAATTTGAATTTGAATGTGAGTGCTTTTAAAATATTCAAAGTGGGCATAAGTGTTTGTCTCCCACTTGTCTGTTGTCTCTAAGTGCTTTGTCCAGTTGGAAACTTGTATGTTTTGAAACCTGTTGTCTATGTTTGGAAACCTTGGTTTATTTATGTGATGTTTCGAAACACACTTTGTATGTTTCGAAACCTACTTTCTTGTCTTGTCTCTAACGGCTATAAACGGCTGGATTTCTATATCTTGGTATAAATAGCAAGTATTTGAAGACAATAAGAGATTGATTAAGCAAGAACAAGATACAACAAGTGAGCACACACTAGAGACACACACACAAGCACAAATGATCTAAAGTCGTTTGACAAGCTTTCAAAGAAGATCCATTCATTCATAGATTTGCATTGTGGTGTGAAAGTGAGAAGGAGAAGCAAGCTGAAACAAGAAGTTATATCCTCTCTAACTCTCCTCATCTCAAGCTGGTACAAATGTTTGTACATCCTCCGATAAGGCATTTGTTGCTCTTTGGGCTGTAAAGATAAACTTCATTTATCTTGATTATTGTAAGGTTTGAGTTTAGCCTAAAAACTCATTTGGTGTAAAGGTTTGAGTTGAGCCTAAAACTCATTGTGTCGATGGTTCGAGTTTAGTCTTAAAACTCACTTGGTGTAAGGTTTGAGTTGAGCCTAAAACTCACTTGGTGCTAGGTTTGAGTTGAGCCCGTAAAAACTCACTTTGTAAGGTTTTGGGGTGAACCGTGGTAAAACCCCTGTTATGGTGATCACTAGTAAAAAGTGATTGGGATTGCAAATCCTTCAAGTGGGTAAGCTTGAAGGTAGTGGAGTAGGCGAGTGCCAAACCACTATATCTTGTCTGCAATTGTTCTTTAGCTTTTGCTTACCATTATTGCCTATTGCACATGCTATCATAAGATTTGTTATCAAAGGCTAAAATAGTTTTCTTGAGCATAAACTTACTCATATACATAGAAAACCTATCTTTGATATACAAACATCTTTGGTATACTCTTACTTATGTAAATCATCTTTTCCAAAGATTATTAGTTTGAAATACGAGGTAAAAGATTTCAAATCAAGCAAAACAGAGAAGTGTATTTCGAAACATATATAGTGGGTTTCGAAACCTACTTAGCAAAAGGTCTTATTTCGAAACATATCCCATATGTTTCGAAACATAGTGTTTTGCCATCAATCAAAGTTTTAAAGTATCAAAAATTTACCTAATCCCAATTCACCCCCTTTCTTGGGATATATTTTCCATCATTAGGAACCAATAATTGGTATCTGAGCCTAACTCCCTCAAGGTCTAACAACCTAAGGAGAGATCCATGGCATTTAAGGAAGGTTATCCTATTGATGTAGCTCCATATTTTAATGGCTCATACTATGAACATTGGAGAGTTAGAATTTCATTCTTCATGACATCTATTGATTCTTACTTGTGGAATATTGTGAAAAATGGTTTTGTTTCAAAACCAAAATTGGAATGGGATGATCATGACAAAAATAATTTTCTCTTAAACATTAGAGCCATGCATATCTTACACCATGCATTAAGTGATGATATCTATGTGAAAATCTCTAAGTGCATTAATGCTAAAGATATATTGAATACTCTTGATTCTTTATATCTTTCTAATCAATCTTGTGAGAATGTTGATGAAAGTATACAGATTGAAAATCCATTGAATCATCAACAAATAGAGGAGGAAATAAGCTCCCACATCTCTAGTAAGGAAAGCTCAAATGAGTGTTTCATGGTAAATGAAGAAGATGAGGTAACCTCTACTTCTACTCTTGTTATTGATATTGAAAATGATCATGAGTCTAGTTCTTTAAATGATATAAATGATGATCATGATGCTTTTTCAAATGAAGAGTTATTAAATGCTTTCAATGAGTTATATGTCAACTTTGAGAAAATATGTTTGAAAAACAAAACTCTTCAATATACTTGTTGTCAAATGAATTGGAAGTTTTTGTTAGTGTAGGTGCTCTAGACCCAATCAGATTGGGCATGTTGTACACTGACAATTGTAATCATGTTATTATTTGAATAAGGAGTTGTTCAAATTCACAAGATGTCATTCTATTAGTTTCTTGTTTTTATTGTAATAACCGAAAGAAACTAGATAGAAGTGCATATGATGTATACTGTGATTAATCTATAAATATGTGAGATGATGCATCACAGTTTCTAGACATCATTAAACATCACAAATCGTAACAATGTCAATAATGGACATTAACAATTGCGGTAAGACTTGTATGTGCTATGTTTTTGCTATGTGATAGCAATGGGGGTCTCACACCCATAGGCATGGAGATGCCTAGACAAGTACATAGGTGACCAATATTGGAGAACGTGTCACTGGACATGACTCGCCATGAGAATCCATTTTGGTTATATGTTGATGGAATTCTCATACGAGATGGGTGTAACTAATCCTTGGACCTGAGGTTGTCACGGTCATCTCATAAGAAGACCGGTATGCTTTGACATCGTTTCGATGGGCCTAGACAAAGGCTGCACGTGGGCGATCGTTGGGTATATCGTGAGGCTTATGGAGATGGGTGCATAGCCAAGATGGGACTCGTCTATCCCTTGATAGAGAATGATGTATCTAAGGCGCCTTCGGTGGATATTCACTTTAAATCCATGGCCATGGTGAAAGAAATCAATAAGGAGTTATTGATTTACTTTCTAATTAAGTGAAGATATCCAGAAGACCGAAGAAAACTCATGTGATCATTATCAAGCAACACATCGCCATACTTGAGATCACATAAGATACATTGACGATAGGATCGAATTACACGGTAACCATGCTTGTGAAAGGTTATTTCCGGATTATGAATCCTTCTGAATAATTGGGTAGGCATGATGCCTTGCTAGAGGCCAATCTTGTCTTATGTGTTCGTACCGACACATTGCCAACATATTCGGAAGCCTAATGAGTCATACGCAATAGGCATGGTCCCTAGCTTAAACCAGGAGAGTGGAAGTATGGTTAAGTGAGACACTTCGGCAAGAAGTTGTGCCGTCGTAGGTTCTCACGAAAAAAGAACAAATAGACGTAAAGATGTCGATATGACGAGGAGTCATCATAATGGAAAGAGTTTCCTAAAATGGCAATTGATTAGGAAGAAGTTTCTAATTTAATAATTTTCTATTTGTTGGAGTGGCAAATAGGAAATAAAATATATTTGGGCTTAAGTTAATATTTGGATTAAATTTGATTTGGGCCAAATATTAAATTAAATATTATATTTGGATTAAATTGGATTTGGGCCAAATATTAAAATAAATATTATATTTGGACTAAATTAGATTTGGGTCAAATATTAAATATTATATTTAGACCAAATTAGATTTGGGTTAAATATTAAATAAAATATATTCGGGCTTGAATTAGATTTGGGCCATAATATTTTATTTAAACTTATAAAAGGATTTGGATCATTTAATTATATTTCTAGTTGGACTAGAATAAGCCCACTTAAGATTCTAATTAAATTAGAATTAATGGGTTAGCCCAATCCATTAGGGTTTTAGAAACACTAGGATATTTCCTTATAAATATCCCTTTATAGGTTGCCCAAAATATAAGAGAAAAAAAAGAGAGAATTTTGGTGTCGTTTTTCAAGAGTTGAAAAACGCATTGCCGTTCACTCTTCCCTATTTCTTTTGGCATTAATACGAAACAAGTGCATTCTTTTTCTGTCCATACACAAGCCGCACAAAGGAGAAGAAGCTAACACTCTTATTTCGCTCTCCTTGCCAACGGACGCGTGCCGCGTATCACGAGTTAAAGGCTGGACGCTTGGATGGCTCGAATCCACGAATGACTCGATAATCTAAATGTTAGATTTATTTATTTGTGAATGATTTGATTTCAATGTTGATCCAATCGCCGGGATCGGGGTAAAGTTCAAAAGTTTTGAACTACACTGCTTGCCTCGTAGCGATCTTGCTTTACTTTCAGTTTTAAAATCTAAAAATGAATATTTGATTACTTCCAATAATGAACTTTCAATGAAAAATGATTTGAAAGAAAATCAATTGAAATCTCCTAATGTTACCTTAAATGAGAAACCTATTTCAAATAGGAAGATTTCAAATTCTTGTAATCATGACAAAGGTGTTAAAAATTTTCATAGTCAAAGAGCAAATTTCAAAAGCTCATCTTCACACACCTCTCATGATATTAAATATTTTAAATGTAACAAGTTAGGCCACATTGCATTGTGTTGTCCTTTTAAAAGAAAATCATCTAGTGGTCCTAAAATGAAATGGATTCCAAAGGGAACTAAAGTATCTAATACTTTCCATATTAAACCCCAAGGATCCAAGAATGTTTTGAAACCTAAAAATGATCATTTTAAAAGAAATGTGCATAAGGATAAAAGGAAAACAAATTTCAAACAAAATTCCTTTGAGTCACATCCTAGTCATTGGTATCATTTTATAAACAAAGGTTTCACAACAAAACTGCCACATAAGCTTAAACAAGTTTGGATTCCTAAGGAGGAGCTCTATGCTAACATTGGTGAACCCAAAGTGGTTTGGGCACCAAAAGCTTATGGATAGTGTTTTTGTAGGTTGCTTGACATCCAAATGTACTTTAAAGAGAAATCTTTATGGATGGATCAAGCATGAAGGAAGGAGGAAGTGGACAAAAGATCACTCCTCATTTCGCCAACCAAGTGTAAGAAAGATGTTATTAATCAAAATCTTGGTGGTATGTATCTATCCCTTAACTTCCTATGCTTATTAGTTTTTTATGATAAATGAATGATAAGCTTGCACTCTATTGTGTTTCGATATGTGCATTGAGTAAGGGAAAAATAGAATCTATTGATATATGCTAGAAAATGCTCTCTTGATAGATGCTCCTATGCATAATCTAACTAGCATAAGTCAATTATGTGATAAGAGATATAAGTATGCTTTAATGCTAATCCATGTGAAGTATCTTGTCACAAAGCAAATGAAATAAAGATCATAGAAAATAGGATAGAATTTGTGCATAAACTTATTCTCATCTAGTATAAGAGAAATGCCTAGTATCTTTCATCCCTCAAATATCTATCTATGGCAAAATGGACTAAGTCATGCAAATATGAATTTGTTTCTATAATCTATCCAAACATGATCTTGTTGAGAAATTGCCTAAAGCTTAAATATGAAAAATATTTGTGAGGCATGCATGAAAGGCTAAAAAATAAGTATATCATTTAAACCTTCAAATAAAATCTCAACCTCTAGGTCTCTAATCTTAATCTATTTAGATCTCTTTGTACCTATGAGAATCCAAAAGCTAAAAGAAAAACATTATATCCTTTGTCATTATAGATGACTACTCTAGCTTAACTTGGGAAATATGTCTTGTATCTAAAAGTGTCTTTTAAAGTCATTTGAAATATCTTGTGAGAGAATTCAGAAAGACAAAGGTATAAGCATTTCCAAAAATTAGAGGTGATCATTTAAGGAATTCTGAAATGAACAATTCAAGCACTATAGTGAGGAAAATGATTTTAATCACAATGTTTCTAGTGCTAGAACATCTCTAACAAAATGAGGTAGTTGACAAGAAAGATAGATCTTTATAAGAAATGGCTAGAATTATGTTATGAAAATCCTTTTATCAAAGCCATTAACACCTCATGCTATATGTTAAATAGGGATTCCATGATGTCTAGAGTTATACAAAGGAAAAGAGTCAAAGCTATCAAAGGTTAATATGCTTAATGAAGAAAACATAGCCCATAAAGAGATAGAACCATTCATTCTAAGAGAGAAATTATGTAGAGAATAATGATTGGAAATCCTTTCAAAAGGTATTAGGACAAGAGCATCCATTAGAAATAAGTGAGAATTTGCAACCTCTTTGTCTATATTTTGAAACCTATCTCTACATTTCAAATATAAGATCATTACTTGCAAAAGGCATTGTCTTTACACAGTTGATACCTCATTGTGCCATTTTAAGGTCTTGGGTTTAACAAAGCCGTTGCCTTCACCGATGACATCCTCTCATTTTTGAAAAACTGTTTAAAAGGGGGAAATCTTTTATTTTCCCAAATTCACCCCTACTTATGAAAATTAGTTCCAAAGCCTAAAGATGACCCAACCATATGAACCGAATGGGTGTTTAGAATCAAAATGGATAAAAGAGGAATAGAGCTAGAATAGTACCCTAAGGGTATAGTTAAAAAGAAGGAAAAGATCATGATGAAACTTAGGCTCCCGTAGCAAGTCTAGAAACCATAAGAATGTTGTTGGCATTAGCATGCCACAAATCCTTTAAGCTCATCAAGAGAATGTCAAGAGTGCTTCTTTAAGTGATCATATAAATGAGGAAGTGTATGTTGATCAAACTCCCAATCTTAAGAATCCTCAATATGAGAATCATGTGCTCAAACTCATCAAGGCACTACTATGTTTTAAAACAAGCCCCTAAGTCATGGTTTGAAAGTCCTAGAAAATTTGTTTAGAGGAAGAATCTAAAAGAGGTCAAATGGATATAACATTGCTTCTAAACCTCATAATAAGGACATTATATTTGAATCCTCAAACAAATCCCTATGGAATCAATTTATCAATATAATGCAAAGGGAAAAGTGAAATGAGCATAATGAGAAAGTTCAAAACTTTTCTAAGATTGCAATCTAGGCAAGAAGATAAATAAATCTATATATCTATTCAAAAATACATCTTCTTAAGAAATTCAATATTCTTGAAAGGAAATCAATAGCGCCTCAAATGAGTAGTTCATCAAGCCTAGAAATATATGAGAAAAGCCAAATGGTGGAAAATGAGCTATATAGAAACATAATTGGATCTTTGCTATATTTGATAGCTACTAAGATGAACATTGTGTCTAATGTTTGCCTATATGCTAGATTTTAATCTAATCCTAAGAAATTCCATCTTGGAGGAAAAATAGCTAAAAAGAACACTAGTGATCCATGTCAAGCTATAAAAATTTCCTAGTGTCTTTGTTTAGAAGGAAGTCAAATTCCATTCCATTATCTTTCACTAAAGGTCAATATATATAGTTGCTCAAATCCTATGGATGGAACATCAAGCTATGGCATAAACCCCCATACTATTCCAAATCAAATGTGCCAATACAAATGATATAGCCCTATCAAAATTCTGGATTTCATGACTCAATATATTGAAATCAAACTTCATTTCATAAGGGATCTTGCTCAAAAAGAAAATATCAATTGGTATCATGTCCAAATCTATTGGAATTCAAACTCTAGATAAATCCCTATCAATCGTTGAGTTCAAGAGTTTATATTTGAAGAAGTTTCGAAACATCATGCTTTCTATTTCGAAACATAAAGTCCAGAATGTTTTATTTCGAAACATGTTGTTCCAAGTTTCGAAACATGTTTTTCAGAGAGTCCTATTTCGAAACACATTGTTCTAAGTTTCGAAACCTTTGATTCAGAGAAGATTCAAACCTTTCATTTCTCTCAAATCTATCATTGGTTAAATCAAAGGACTATGCCATCAAGCTCTTAGATCTTTTGAAAGTTTATTAATGGCATGTGGTATTCATGTCTTGAATAATTTAAAATGCTATTTTTTTTGTTGTATGAAATAGCTTGCTTATTTTTGGTATGACAAATGAATACTTAAGTGAGAAATTGCGCTTTATCTTTTATAATCTAGTTAAAGGATCATCTTACTTCTTGAAGTTATCTATATGTAATGATCCTATGTGATTTCAAGTATGGCTATAATCATCAAAAGACAAATGTATGTTCTTAAAGCATATCTTTAATGTGTCTTGCATGAAATCTACCATAACTTGTTTAGATTTATATGTTTGGATGACTACTTATTCTTTGAATACATATATGAGTGCATGTGGTTCATTCCTCAAATTTATTGCTATTGATATATGTGATATCCTTGTGAAAAACATTTGAAATGAGACAATTTCTTTTTTGAAAAAATGTCTCTATGGCCAAAACCTCCCATCTAAGTTTAAGGGGGAGTTTTTCAAAGAGAGTTTTTCTATTTGCTTCAAATGATATATTTCACTCCTATATTGATCATTTAAATGTATATGCCTCTTATATGATAAATGGCTATGCAATTGATCTAGTGCTTTGATTGCTTAAAAATGAGTGATTATTTGAAAGATATAGATTGGCTCTAATATGATCATGAGTGTAACATCCCGCTTTCCCGGGCGCGTTATGACTTGGGACAATTCTGGGATAATAATTTTTTTCTTTTAAACACTAAACTAAACCGCATCATTCCTTGAATCCGTCCCAGAATTTCCATACATTTTATCTCGAAAGATAATCATTATACACATCAAATGAGGAAGCAAAGATCGAAACCTGATATCTTAACATTAATTATAAATAATTCTTACATCTTCAACATTCCTCAAAATGTTCAGAATCTAAAGTAGCAGAACTTAAATACAGGGGCTACGAAACATACATTTTATTCTTCATGCACTTTGATAAGTGCCATTTCATGCCTCATTTATCCTCGTATCTGCTACAATCTCCACCTGGAACGTTTGAATATTCCAGGGACAAAGCCCAGATTAGATGATGAATCATCTAAGTAAGGGTACATAATGTTATGTCATGTGTGTATGCAATGTCTTTCATCGTAGGTGTCAACTGCACCCCTCATGCTACCTACCATTTTTGCGGCCACCTCTTTTGAAGCCGAGGTGTATGGGTGCACCCTTGGTAAAGTAGTGGTGCCAATTCGTACTCCCTATGGCCTCAAATGCGTGTGATCAATGATATCAACGTGTATTTATGCATTTCATAATCATGTCATGGATGCAGTCTACGTGTTGAGTACATATCACAATATGTCAATATGATGAAAGCATTCCTGAGGATTGGGTTTCTTAAACATAAATCACTTACAACCAAACATTTTTCGTAAAACTAACTTTAATTGAGAAGTATCACTTACCTTCTCAAGCTTATCGGGCTACCTCGATATCCGTGCCTTGCCTCGTGCATCGCCTCGATTTGCATGTCAACCTCAAACTTTGCACCAGTCACTTCAACTTAAACCTCAAAGCATCTTAATCACCATAGGTATTTAAATAAATATTAAAACCTATTTTTCCATAATTTTTGGCATTTTCTTTAATTTTCTTTCTATTTCTTCCTAATTTTCCTCAATAAATCCAAATTAAATATTTCTAAAATATTTTCTCAAATATTCTTCTACGAAAATTCAAAAAATAATATTCTTGAATTTTTGGAATTTTCTAAAAAATTTTACTTACCTTAACTTAGCTTCATCGGCTTTCTCGGTATGCGTGCCCTAATCTCGAATCGCGTGCCAGAACTATTTTCTCGCCCAAAATATCTAAAATATCACTGAAACATAATTTTCTATTTTTCAGAATTTTTCTAGAATTTTTCTCTATTTTGTTTCTATTTTTCTCCATTTCTTTTATTTTCTTCCTTTTTCTTTTCCTCTCCTTCTTCTTCTTCTTCCTCCTCCTTCTTCCTCCCGCCTCTCCTACATCCTGCAACTCCCTTCTTCTTCTTCTTCTTCTTCTTCTTCTTCTCTTCTCTTCTCTTCTTCTTCTTCTTCTTCTTTCTCCCTTGCACCTGCCCGAACCAGCCTTGCGCGCTGCCATGGCTGAAACCTGCCAACCCAGGCCGCCTTCGTCCGCCCCTGTTGCCACCGTTCGAGCCTCCAGTCACCTCCACCCCGCCCGCCATCGTCGTGCTGTGCCACTCGGCCTCCCTGCTCGACGCAGAACTGCCATGGCCGCGGCCATGGCTGCTGCAACAGCAGCTTCGCGGCTGCAATGGCCGTGCCTCCACCTCCCTTCCATCTCTCTCTCTCTCTCTCTCCCTTGCTTCTCTCGGATTACCCTGCCCAACTCTCTCTCCCTTGCATCTCTCGGCCCTCGCTCTCTCTCTCGGCCGCGACTTCTATTTCCATTTCTTGCCTTCCTCTTTTCTCTTCTCCCTCTATTTATAGGCGATCCTCTGCCTCTCCTCATTGGCTGGCCGTCCCTCATTGCGTCTGAGACACTCCATTTTCCATAACCCTTGCAGGTCCTGGAGATTGAGTGCAATGGCTTCCAAAATTTGCAGAGGCGGCCATTGCGTGTAAATCCTTCTAACACTTGTAGGAAATGGCATGAAGTATGGAGATGGCTGGCTGCCATCACTCACGTGCACACACAACACGTCTGCATATATATATATAATATAGTTATATATTGTATTATATAAATTAAAAAATTATATATTTAAATCTCATTTTTAATCCTAAATTTATTAGAATAATTCTCTAATTGTAATAATATCCACAAACACTGAATTAATTGGCATTACGATACCGAAAATACAAAATTAATAACCTGAAACTTAGTTAAAAAGGATAATTTCGCCCCAGTATCTTTACCGGGCTATTGTTTCATCTCAAAACCACTGAAGGGTTGATCCTTAAGAAAAACCTGAGCCCCCTAGGGTTTCGTTGATTTTTCGGGAGTCTTCTACCCCGATTCGATTTTACAGCCTAAATTAGGGGTGTTCACGGTGCGGTTTGGCCGGTCTGAACCATTTTCAACAAGCCAAACCGCTAGTGCGGTTTTTTGATAAAACCAAACCGCGGTCTAGTTTGGGTGCAGCCAAACCGCACCGCATTTGCGGTCTGGTTTGGTGCGGTTTACCGCGGTTTGAAAATAACTATTGACAACATATAATATATTATAAAAATATTGGAAATAATAATTATATATTATTATAAACTATTATAATTTGTTGGCAATTATAATAGTTATATATTATTATAAACTTGTTATATATTATTATAAAAATATAAGGTGATTTTTATAATAATAAGGGTTGTAGGGGCTATTGGGGTGATTTTTATAATAATATATTTTTTATATATTTTTTTTATATTTTCTTGGGCGGTTTGGTTTAAAACCAAACCGCCAACCATACCAACTACAAACTGTGCGGTTTGTACAACCACCAAACCATTTTGGACCGCAAAAAAAAAAAAAATCGACCAGTTCGATTTGGTTTGGTTTGGCCGGTTTCCGCGGTGCACCGGTTTTTTTGAACACCCCTAGCCTAAATGGCAGCTGTATTTTAGCTGTACCGAAAACTGTTCCCGATACAATTTCTTTCAATACCATAAATCCTATCTCAGAACGCTTATCGAAACCATATTATTTTCTTTAGACAATTTCACTCCGAGGCATTCCTTGCAGTCGATTCGGTATGTATAACTATTATTAAGCCAATTTTCGGTATTCTAAACTCATCGAAATTATGTGGTAACTTTATACGAACATGGGGTATTACATTCTCCCCTCCTTACAAAAATTCCGTCCTTGAAATTTGTCACATATCCTAAATCTCAAAATTAGAACTCTTGGCTGACCACACTTATTAGTTCCTAGACAAGTACACTTGTCAACCATGCATACCTTTCAAATCATAACTGCATAACTCGGTTCTTGGCCACGAATCTTAACCTGAACTCCTATCCAAGTCGGTACACATATCATCATAATGCACCTGCAACTCTCATATCATCAATTTTTAATTTGCTTTTCACTAAGTTATCCAATCGATATCCTTAATCTCGACACCTTTCTAATTTCGATTCCCTACGAGGTCATTTATCTTGAACTAATCGATCATTCTTTGATAATCTTAATACAAGAGTCCCTAACCTTGATACATTAAATGAATCTTCAAAGAAATATTCTTATGTCATCAAACTATTTCACGTATCCTTGGATCCTTAAACATTACATATCTTGTCATCACTAGGTTGTTTTATAGGCTTCCAGATTGCCACAACAAGTCAGTGGTCCTACCACATCACCTTGGTTATCACATATCCTCAAAACTATCTATGCCTCACTTTAGGTCATCTCAAACTTAATCATTGCTTGATCTTTACTCGAGCCAACCTATTTGAGGTTTTTTATAACTGTTGTTTCCTCATTCTCGTAGGTATTCATGACCTGATATGACCTCAAGTTTTCGATAATTGACCACAATCATCTTTTAATCATGTCGTATAACTATCTTATCTAATTAATTGATTATGTCTCCAATTCTTCCTTTCGTAATCGAACTTTTAATATCAATTGAAACTTAACGTTATCTTCCAATCTAGCAACACTAATATTTATTCATCCATACCCATAACTCAAATAAGTCCTCGTACTTTTCAAAGTGACCCTCAAATAACGTTTTATATCATCGGATTAATCATTTGATCCTCAAATTTGTTTGAATTAATCCTCGAGTGATAACATTTCATATCAATTGACTCTAAATATGCTCGATCCTTTTCGAAGCTACTTACTTAGGTTACCGATATTTCCTCGGACTAATCTTCTCCCAAGACTTTCGATTCGTCTCCCGAAATCTATCAGGACATCCGAATTTTCAGAACTTCATAAACTTACGGTGCTTACGAAAATCAACTTTGATCTCATGTTTCCGACACGGAGCCTCATGCTCTCATCATTTCTTTCTTGATTTGCTCACGACCTAGCAACCCAATCTTAACATCTATTGTGATGTTCCCTAACATTATGCTCAATGTTCCTTACACGTCTCCTTATTTGAGGAGTACACCAATAGACACAATTACCATGTGACTTCAATGCAGTTGGTACTTTGATCAAACCATTAAATCATGACTCCATCGCTGATTCCCGAAATGCCTTATTCCCTTATCGATCATCGAAATATCTCAGCCTCTTACAACTACTTTATAATTCATCAAATTCGAAGTAAAGATATCGATTATCACCTCTTTCAAACCCTGATAATTTATGTCCTCAATTAAGCCACTTATAGCTAAGTATTTAATAACCTCAAGCTATTATTGGCAATCATCATTAAGAAGTAATGGATAAATCTTCCGAGAATATCCAGTGTTTCCCTTTTTTTCTTACGGCTTTTCACTGACCATAAGTGCCTGTACCATATCTTAGTAGGCTCCTCATAACTTACTGACATCACTTCAATGATCACCCAGCTATACATCTCCTAATTTGCCTACCAGGCTACTAACCGTCTAGCCATACGAGAGTTTCATTCTCCAAAATCAAAAATCTCAAATTTCTTAATCGATCTAGGTTTGCAGCTCTTCTTATTACGACCCATTATCCTGGCATAACTGCCATCACTTGATTCTCTCAATCACATCTAAGATTCGTGCAATCTTCTAGACGACAATCCATAATTCTCCTTGGATTTCTTCCTGCAAACTCTAAAGTTTCCTTAGATCCTCAATCATTTTTTTTTTTCAAGAAATTCCTCAAAAGTCTCAAACCGATTTGTCTTCGAAAATCTCGAATCGGATCACAATATCTGGTTCCAATTATCTTCCGTGAATTCTATCCACCATTCATCATAGTGCTTCCGAGTTCTCCACCAACAACTTTACCTGATTTCGCAAGCCTATTTGGCATACTAAATCGTAGTCACAACCTCTGTTGACTAGGTCTCCTTATCTTTCCATTAGAGTTGATACGACCTATTAAGTAATCTCTTTCATTTTTTTTCGGTACCCGAACTCTACTTGAACCGAAGCTATTATCTCATGATCCTATTGCCCTACTAAATACCGATGTGTTCTATCTCTCGTGTCTCGCATTGTTCGTCATGTCACCTACTCCTAAGATGACCGCGAACCCTGATACAATTCTTTAAATAAGACACTCAATCCATACTCAATCCATTTCAATTCGGGTTGATTCCCTAGGCTTTTGGCCTCTTTCAACCTTAGCTAGTGGCACACCTCGCACCCTAGACCAGTGGGACTTAGATCCATACAAGATATAGACCCTACTAGTTGTCCCAGATCTTCAGCACCTGATTGTCTCCCAGGCAGTCTGCTATGATGCTTCGATCGACAGGTTTCTCATACCCTATCGCAAGCCATCTATCAACCATCTGCACGTTAGGGACCCAGATTTGTCACTACGAACACCGAAGCAGTAGTGCCGTCATGCTGCTAGAGTTCCTTATCCCATCTCTACGAGTCACAACGATTATACCACCGTTACCTCATCAATTGGCGCAACTCTTACGCCATCATTTGGCCATCTTCGGCATTTTGCTTGACCCAATTCGTTGGATCCCTGATCTTTACATCTTATTTTCGAGATATTAAATGATCCTTGAAAACTATTTATCATTTGATCCTAAGTCGTTAGCTAAGCCATGTTACATCAGACTAACATCTATGATTCGATCATCCACAGTTATCTTATCTCTCATTGTACAAATTCTGACTAATGACATTAAATCAACAGTCTCTAAATCTCTCGAATCCATAATTATGGTTACTGAGTCAACCTTACACCCGAATCATATCATCTGATCCTAACTTCCATAGCTAGATCATTGTACTAGTTTCTATCAGGCTTTTATTATTCACTAAGAATAGTAATTGTATACTGGAATAGTGTTTATACGTGAATAGTACACCAGGTAAGTTCCCAAAAAAGAGAGGTGGGTCACAAATGGACACACTTAAATACCAAGTCTTTCCTTAGCCAAAACTTGCCTAGACATGCACTTCCACTACACAACACTTAAATCCAATAACCTCTAAGCCTTCAATCGACAATCTCCGAATCTCCAAATAGGGATTAATTTTGATATCAACTACATCTGAGTCACTTAGGGCTTCCAATAATCTTAAGCTCTAATACCAACTGTAACACCCCGCTTTCCCGGGCGCGTTATGACTTGGGACAATTCTGGGACAATAATTTTTTTCTTTCAAACACTAAACTAAACCGCATCATTCCTTGAATCTGTCCCAGAATTTCCATACATTTTATCTCGAAAGATAATCATTATACACATCAAATGCGGAAGCAAAGATCGAAACCTGATATCTTAACATTAATTATAAATAATTCTTACATCTTCAACATTCCTCAAAACGTTCAGAATCTAAAGTAGCAGAACTTAAATACAGGGGGGCTACGAAACATACATTTTATTCTTCATGCACTTTGATAAGTGCCATTTCATGCCTCATTTATCCTCATATCTGCTATAATCTCCACCTGAAACGTTTGAATATTCCAGGGGTAAAGTCTAAATTAGATGATGAATCATCTAAGTAAGGGTACATAATGCTATGTTATGTGTGTATGCAATGTCTTTCATCGTATCTGCCTTACCTCGTGCATCGCCTCGATTTGCGTGTCAACCTCAAAATTTGCACCAATCACTTCAACTTAAACCTCAAAGCATCTTAATCACCATAGGTATTTAAGTAAATATTAAAACCTATTTTTCCATAATTTTTGGCATTTTCTTTAATTTTCTTTCTATTTCTTCCTAATTTTCCTCAATAAATCCAAATTAAATATTTCTAAAATATTTTCTCAAATATTCTTCTACGAAAATTCATAAAATAATATTCTTGAATTTCTAGAATTTTCTAAGAAAATTTACTTACCTTAACTTAGCTTCCTCGACTTTCTCGGTATGCGTGCCTTGATCTCGAAACGCGTGCCCGAACTATTTTCTTGCCCAAAATATCTGAAATATCACCGAAACATAATTTTCTATTTTCCAGAATTTTCCTAGAATTTGTCTCTATTTTTTTTTTTCTATTTTTCTCCATTTCTTTTATTTTCTTCCTTTTTCTTTTCTTTTCTTTTCCTCTCCTTCTTCTTCTTCCTCCTCCTTCTTCCTCCCGCCTCCCCTACATCCTGCAACTCCTTTCTTCTTCATTCTTTCTTTCTTCTTCTTCTTCTTCTTCTTCTTCTTCCTCCCCTGAACTTGCCCGAACCAGCCTTGCACGCTACCATGGATGAAACCAGCCAACCCAGTCCACCTTCGATCACCTCCGCGCTACCCGCCATCATCGCGCTGCGCCGCTCGACCTCCTTGCTCGACGCGGAACTACCATGGCCGCAGCCATGGCTACTGCAACAGCAGCTTTGCGGTTGCCATGGCCGTGCCTCCACCTCCCTTCCAGCTCTCTCTCTCTCTCTCCCCCTTGCTTCTCTCGGATTACCCAGCCCAACTCTTTCTCCCTTGCATCTCTCGGCCCTCGCTCTCTCTCTCTCTCGACCGCAGCTTCTATTTCCATTTCTTGCCTTTCTATTTTCTCTTCTCCCTCTATTTATAGGCGATCCTCTGCCTCTCCTTTTTGCTGGCCGTCCCTCATCGCGTCTGAGACACTCCATTTTCCATAACTCTTGCTGGTCGTGGAGATTGCGTGCAATGGCTTCCAAAATTTGCAGAGGCGGCCATTACGTGTAAATCCTTCTAACACTTGCAGGAAATGGCATGAAGTATGGAGATGGCTGGCTGCCATCACTCACGTGCACACACAGCACGTCTGCATAAATATATGTAATATAGTTATATATTGTATTATATATATTAAAAAATTATATATTTAAATCTCATTTTTAATCCTAAATTTATTAGAATAATTCTCTAATTGTAATAATATCCACAAACACTGAATTAATTGGCATTACGATACCGAAAATACAAAATTAATAACCTGAAACTTAGTTAAAAAGGACAATTTCGCCCCAGTATCCTTACCGGGCTATCATTTCATCTCAAAACCACTGAATGGTTGATCCTTATGAAAAACCTGAGCCCCCCTAGGGTTTCATTAATTTTTCGGGAGTCTTCTACCCCGATTCGATTTTACAGCCTAAATGGCAGCTGTATTTTAGCAGTACCGAAAATTGTTCTCGATGCAATTTCTTTCGATACCATAAATCCTATTTCGGAACGCTTATCGAAACCATATTATTTTCTTTAGACAATTTCACCCCAAGGCATTCCCTGCAGTCGATTCGGTATGTATAACTGCTATTAAGCCAATTTTTGGTATTCTAAACTCATCGAAGTTATGTGGCAACTTTATACGAACATGGGGTATTACAATGAGTATGCAATATGGTATGAAATTTTTAAATTTTGGCATCTCATGAAAAAGGTTTTTTTATGTATATGGCATGTGCTCAAAAATCTTTTATGATGTTAATCATGTCATCTTAAGGGGGAGCTATCTCTAGTTTTTTAAAACTATCTTTACTTTGTAGTGCTATCTCCAACTCAAGCTATCTCCAACTCAATCCTTCTCTAGTGTTTAAAACTATCTTTTCTTGGTAGTATTATCTCCAACTCAATTCTATTGAAAAGATTTTGTTTTAAGGGGGAGATGATTTATTTTAAGCTATGTGAAATAGTTTGAAATATAGTATGTTTTGCTTAAAAGCAAAGTTTTTCAAACTATCGTTGGGGGAGAGTTAAAAAGGGGAGAAAAATTATTTTTTGGTTTAACAAGGAGATTATTTTTCTTAAAGATACACCTTTTTGATTGTTGACAAAAAGGGGGAGAGAGATATGTTAAATCAAAAGCGTTTAGAAAAAGGGAGAGAGATATATCATTTTAGGGAAAGAGATATGTGAAATTGATTTAAGATTTTGTCATCATCAAAAAGGGGGAGATTGTTGTTGTACTTTTGTACAATAGTTTTAATGATGAAAAACATATATTGGTTTAACCCCTAAATCATGAGTCAAGTATGTGGTTTTCAATATATATCAATTTCAATATCAAGTTTCACTTTGTGAAAATGAAAACCCTGTTTTGACTAAGTCTGGAAGGTTAGCACCTTATAAGGAGAAGTATAAGATAATGTTTTCTTATTAGAAAACTAACTCCCGGTATTTTGATATCTAACATTCATTAGTGCTAAAACGATTTTTAATGAATTTTTCATTAAATAGAAAGTATATATTTTGGAGGTGATATTATTGTTAAAACTTGAGTTTGTACTAAAACCCAAAATCTACTTTCTTATTGATTTGGATTTTGATTTTTAGAGTATTTTTATTGAATCCAAATATAGGGTACTTCGTTATTTATATTTATGTATTAAGGTAAATGGAAGGAAAAATATAAATAAAATAAAATGAGGACATTTACTTAAACTAAAGAAATGTAAATAAGCTGTGATGTATACATGCTGTGGATTGTGCTTTAATGCAAATGTTTCTAAATATCTGTCATGTTTCCATGCATGTTTCGAAACCCCTTTGAAATGGTTTTCAATGTGTGCATGTGTTTTCGAAACATTTTAAGGGGTATGAAACATGTTTTAAACCATTTTATGCAAAACCATTTTAGAGTATGTTTTAAACCATAGACATCTCTGTTATGCATGTGTTTTCAATTCAGGTTTTGAACCATGTTTCGAAACCTATATGTCTATGTTTCGAAACCTCATTTCCATATAGGTATGTTTTGAAACCTATCATGTCATGTTTCGAAACCTCTGACATTTTGTTAGCAGATCATTTGAAAACTGAGATGCATGTGTGCTGCATTTTTATATGCTTCTCACATCATTTTATTAATGCATTCTCCATGCTATGAGATTCAAATTTGAATTTGAATGTGAGTGCTTTTAAAATATTCAAAGTGGGCATAAGTGTTTGTCTCCCACTTGTTTGCTGTCTCTAAGTGCTTTATCCAGCTAGAAGCTTGTATGTTTCAAAACCTGTTGTCTATGTTTCAAAACCTTAGTCTATTTATGTGATGTTTCGAAACACACTTTGTATGTTTCGAAACCTACTTTCTTGTCTTGTCTCTAACGGCTATAAACGGCCAGATTTCTATATCTTGGTATAAATAGCAAGTATTTGAAGACAAGAAGAGATTGGTAGAGATTGATTAAGCAAGAACAAGATACAAGAAGTGAGCACACACTAGAGACACACACACAAGCACAAATAATCTAAAGTTGTTTGACAAGCTTTCAAAGAAGATCCATTCATTCATAGATTTGCATTGTGGTGTGAAAGTGAGAAGGAGAAGCAAGCTGAAACAAGAAGTTATATCCTCTCTAACTCTCCTCATCTCAAGCTGGTACAAAGGTTTGTACATCCTCCAGTAAGGCATTTGTTGCTCTTTGGGCTGTAAAGATAAACTTCATTTATCTTGATTATTGTAAGGTTTGAGTTTAGCCTAAAAACTCATTTGGTGTAAAGGTTTGAGTTGAGCCTAAAACTCATTGTGTCGATGGTTCGAGTTTAGTCTTAAAACTCACTTGGTGTAAGGTTTGAGTTGAGCCTAAAACTCACTTGGTGCTAGGTTTGAGTTGAGCCCGTAAAAACTCACTTTGTAAGGTTTTGGGGTGAACCGTGGTAAAACCCTTGTTGTGGTGACCACTAGTAAAAAGTGATTGGGATTGCAAATCCTTCAAGTGGATAAGCTTGAAGGTAGTAGAGTAGGCGAGTGCCGAACCACTATATCTTGTGTGAAATTGTTCTTTAGCTTTTGCTTACCATTATTTCCTATTGCACATGTTATCATAAGATTTGTTATCAAATGCTAAAATAGTTTTCTTGAGCATAAACTTATTCATATACATAGAAAACCTATCTTTGATATACAAACATCTCTGGTATACTCTTACTTATGTAAATCATCTTTTCCAAAGATCATTAGTTTGAAATACGAGGTAAAAGATTTCAAATCAAGCAAAATAGAGAAGTGTATTTCGAAACATATATAGTGGGTTTCGAAACCTACTTAGTAGAAAGTCTTATTTCGAAACATATCCCATATATTTCGAAACATAGTGTTTTACCATCAATCAAAGTTTTAAAGTATCAAAAATTTACCTAATCCCAATTCACCCCCCTCTTGGGATATATTTGTTATCATTAGGAACCAACACATATATATATAATATTCTATAATAATATTTATAATAAAAGTAAAAAATAGAGTCAAAAGCCCATTTTTCCTCCAATGTTCTTGTCTTCTTCTTGTTAGATGTTATGTCTGTGTGCGTCCTTGTCCCTCTCGTATTCTTCTTGTTTTGTCTATTTGCGTGGTCCCTCTCGGCTCTCTTCTTCTTCTTTTTGTTCTGTCAATAGCACATAGCAATAGGCAGTAAGCACTGACAATTGATTTGCTTTGCAAAAGAAGGAGAAAATAGAAAGTAATTTGATTATATATATATATATTGGTGCACTGGATATTTACATATCTCTTGAACTCTTCTTTCATGTTCTTTTGTTAATTTGCTTTGCAAATTTCAATTCGAATATCAAATCTAACTAGATTCTATTGTTCTTTGCTCAATTACATTTGAATTTGTTATTATATTGATTTTTAGACCGTCTAGGGCCTAATCTCGGCCCTTTCCTTAGGCCTAATCTGGTCTTCATTTCAGACCCAGCCTTGGCCCAACGCCAGCCTACCACGACATCATTGCGACTCTCATTGGATGTCCGCACGGCCATCTCAGATCCCATCCTCATTAATGACAGATCCCATCCACATTAATGAGGGTCCCGTCGCCACCATGCTACCACCTGGGAACCTCCACCAGGTGCCAGATAGCTAGTCTCATCACCTGCAAATGCATGATTCATGCATACAGGAGGACGTCTTCTCTTTTTATATCAACCATCTCTCTTTAGAGCCAAGGTATGTTCCGATCTTTAACCTACTAATACACTATCTCCCTTTACTCTCTTACTCACTCAACCGTTGGAGTGCTTGCAGGTGCTAGCTGCCCCCTGGACGGACCCGTCGCCGAGCCCGTGCCCCTCCTCCAATCGTTATATTTTGGTCAAGAAGGAACAATTTTCATATTTAAATTGATTTATTATGTCTACTAAAAAATATTTGTCTGAAAATGAAAAGATGAAAAAAAAAAAAAAACTCAAGAGTTTATTCTATCTCAAGTAGGAGCGTTGGATAAGTTTGTTACTAAGAACATTAGTAATACAATAGTAAATGAAGACTGTGATAATTTGATAGATAAAGAGATTCCAAATGACATGCGAGAACAACATAAATTATGAGATGTTGAAAATAGAAATGAGCAAGAACGTAAAAATTTTGATACAGAATGCTCAACTTACCCTTTGGACGTAACTGATCCAAAAAATTAGAAAAATATTAATCAAAATTTATAGACTTGTTGGTAGAAAAAAGAAAGTCCTATAAGAGGTAATGTGGTTGATTTTCTTAAAGATTCAAAAAATAGGCATTTCTCCTTTACATATTACACTCGTCATTTATCAAATGGTGAGAAGAGTGATAGAAAATGGTTGAACTACCCGGTTTCATTAGATAAAGTATTTTGCTTTTGTTGTAGGTTATTTAAACAAGAATGAAACAATATTCAATTAGTTAATGAAGGCACAAATGATTGAAAAAATCTTAGTTCTAAACTGAAAATCCATTAAACAAGTAGTGAGTAGTGAGTAGTGAGCATATGGATAACATGAGAAAATGGATTGAATTATAAAGACGATTACAAAAGAATTTAACAATTGATAAAGCTGTATAAGATCAAATCAACAAAGATATAAAACACTGGAGAGAATTTTTTGCAAGAATAGTTTCAATTGTTAACTTTCTCAGTAAGAATAATTTGACATTTCATGCAAGTAGTGAAAAATTATATGAAGAAGATAATGAGAATTTTCTAGGTTTGATTGAAATGATTGCTGAGTTTGATCTAATTATGAAAGAACATGTTTGGCGTATTCAAGAAAAAGAAATTCACTATCATTATCTGAGTCGCAAAATTCAAAATGAATTCATACTCATGTGGGCAGGTGAGATCAAAAGTGCAATGATTAAAACAATTAAGGAAGCAAAATATTTTTCAATGATACTTGACTGTACACCTGATATAAGTCATAAAGAACAAATGTCTCTAATCATACAATATGTAAATGTCTTAGCAAGTCTAGTTAAGGTAGAAGAGTTTTTTTTAGGATTTCTTAAGGTAGACGATACCTGGGGGCAAGGACTATTTGAGGAATTGATAAATGCTCTACAAACACTTGAAGTTGATATTGGTGACTTAAGAGGTCAAGGTTATGATAATGGTTCTAATATAAAAGAAAAACATAAAGGTGTGCATAAAAGAGTATAAGAAATAAATCCAAGGGCTTTTGCACCTCGTGTAGTTGTCATAGTCTTTATCTTGCATATGTGATATGGCAAATTCACGCATAAAGGCTAATTTTTTTTTTGGGAATTGTGCAATGTTATATATATTGTTTTCATCTTCAATAAAGTGATGGAAAGTTTTGCAAGATAATGTGGAAGGCTTGACACTTAAGCCACTATCACAAACTCGTTGAGAAAGTCGAATTGAAAGTATTAAAGCAATAAGATTTCAAGCTCCAGAAATAAAAGTTGTTTTAACTCATGTGATGGAACCATGTGATGACCCTAAGACATTTTGAGATGCTAAAAGTCTATTACATGACATTATGGATTTTGAGTTCTTGTTTGGCATAATATATTGTTTGCTATTAATAAAATAAAAAAAATATTACAAAGTAACGATATGGTCATTGATGTTACTATAAGTCACTTGAAAGTACTCATTTCTTTTTTTGAAACCTATAGAGAAACTGGATTTGAATCTGACATTGTTATTGCTAAAGAAATTGCTACTCAAATAGAAATTGAACCTACTTTTCAAGAAAAACGTATTATTTGTAGAAAGAAACAATTTGATGAAAATGTCAATGATGAGATGACACATTCAACTGAAAAATCTTTTAGAGTTGATTATTTCTTATATGTGGTTGATCAAGCTTCGCTTAAGCGTAGGTTTGAATAACTTCAGGAATATGAAAATATTTTTGGATTTCTATTTGATTTAAAAAAATTATATTCTACAGATGATGATTGTTTGAAGAGATCCTATAATAAGCTAGAAGAATTTATGAGGTACAAAACGGATTCAAATATTGATGGACAATAGTTATTCTTTGAGTTGAAAGTTGTGAGATGTTCGCCAAAAGAGACCAAGAAGACAATTGAAGTGTTAGACTACATGAAGACAATGGATTGTTATTTTTTGAATATGTGGATCGCGTATAGAATACTTCTGACCATGCCAGTTATAGTTGTCTTTGCAGAACGAAATTTCTCAAAGTTGAAAAAATCTTACCTTCGGTCAACAATGTCACAAAAAAGGTTAAATGGATTGACGATGGTGTTTATTGAAAAACATATGTTGGAACAAATTGATTGTAATAGTTTAATTATTGATTTTTCATCTAAAAATACTAGAAGAGTAAATTTAAAGTGAAATATTATGAATTTTAAACTATTATTGTGGTAATTTTAAATGTTTTTATATAGTAAATTTTTTTTATTCATATTCGTTATATGTAATTGTATTTTTAAATGTAGATAATCTCATAAAAAATTTCGTTTAGGGCCCCTAAAATCTAATGCCGGCCTTGAGCAGATAAGTGGGGCTTATGTATGCGCTTTTCATGGAAGAAAGGTGGCTGAAATGGTAGGCATGCGGCTGGGGCCCACTCAGCTTTGTAGGAGCAAGGTTGTACGACCTTTCAGGTGGAGGTTAAGGCTTCTGGGTGAAGCTATATATGGGAGGAAGGCCATGCGGCTGTGCGACACCTGGAGAAATCCATGCCGGGGTCGATGCCAGTTGCTCTCTTCCTTTTTTTGTTTTACTCCCACACCCTCTAGCTTAATTAATTATATACATATCGAAAGACGACGAGGTCCAAGGTTAAAAACCAATCATCAATGCAAAGATTCACATGTTTTAAAACATTTTTAAAATGAAAAACCAATACATCACATCGCACAACGAAAGCAAAAACAATCATTGTAAGACTCAGTATTCATCATCCATATGTATAAAATTGAAAGCCATGCCATAGGGGGTTAGATGGTACTTCTATGGATGAAAGCCAGTGCTGATTGTCCAATACGATAGCTCCTTCTTGCTGTCCAATCTACTCCCAAGAATCTGCAATGCCTGGTGACTAGCTTGTCTCCTTAAGTGTGGAGGACCTAGTTGGTTCACGCCTGAGATGCCTCAGAAGACTCCACCAGAGTTGTATTAGGACTCTCTCAATGAAGATGACCCAAAGCTATTTGGTGTTCATTTTTCGGTTGCAAGATGCCTATCCAACAGCCAGATCTAAATGGGAGAAGAAAAAAGGAAGCTGCAACAACCGAGCTTGGAACAAAAAGAAGCAATGGCAACAACTAAATGGAAGAAGTAAGCAAAGAAGCAGCAAGCAAGACTAAGTAAGAAGAACCAGAGAAATGAGTAGCCAAGAGACTTTCTCAAATTCCTTTAATCTGTAATCTCCTTCTTGTGCACACCTCCCAATCCCCATTCCTCTAATAATTACATGTATCAAAGCAGTTAATGCTCTAATGCAACCAAGCGACAGAGCATTTACAAGGCAAACAGTCGACCACATGAATCACCCAGTTGACTACTTGAAGCAGTCTACTTTCTTCACGTACTAGTTGACAACATAAGCACAGTCGACCAGTTTCTGCTAGCAATGGTTCAGCTTCATTATATTGCACTTTGGCCTGCTATTAACTCTTAATAGCCTTTCCACTAACTCTTAATGGAACCAAGGCCCCACTAACTCTTAACAGCATGCCCCATTAACTTTCTTAGCAATCTCCCATATTTATAGATCCATATAGTTAACTCTTAGCTACAACTAACATCACTGACTCGTAATGACGAGGAACACATTAACAATAGCGGATCACTAATATAATACATTACTTAGCATGCATGTGACTTTTGAGATTCATAACTATGTATCAATCAGGACATGTCAACTCTTTGACATCTACCGAACACTTCGACCTATTAAGACGATCTCTCCAAATTTCTAGAGCACTCTGAAAGATCTTGAGTATCCTCTAGCAAAGACTCAAGACAATCCTAATGGCAATGAAGTCTCGACTTTGGATGAATCTATTAAGGCTCTTCGATTATCGTGCACTATAGTCATTCCACTGACTAACATTTTGATTGATTGAGAGCCATGGACTGATTAAACTCACAAGACTCAGTAACTATGGTAAATCTAGTATGGTGTGATAGAGGTAGCATTTCGAAACTCTTCCGACATTGAAAACTCTTTCCAATCACACTCACCCTAGCCAATAGATTAATTTCTAATCACCACCAACATAGATCACATAGAATATTTGTCCCCATCTAATGGAGGTCGATGGATCCCATCAGTGAGTATTTGCAGATCGCCTTAAAATCTATTGCAAGTAGTGTTTGTAGAACAAGTAATATAATAATGAGCATATCGTTACCACGGGTAAAGATTTCAAATACCAAAATTTTAAACTTTTTATATTATTTGGACAATTAGAAATTCCAGGTTTAATAAGAAATAGAAAAAAATTAATTAAAAATATATTAATTAATTAAATTAATAAAATAAAATTGATTTAGAAGGCAATCTGAACAAAAGAAAACAATGGTTTTTAATAACTAATGCACATGTATGAACCTAGTTATGTAATACAAATAATATATTTTTATGCGAATGAATTAGTCAATTGAGTATGTGACGATAAAATCTCTTAAAGCATTCATTACCCTATCTCTAGGTTATAACGAGTTTATTCTCATTTACTAATGATGATACTGGACCGATCACCGAGGTCTGCCTCGAACCAAGTACCTGCAAGGGCGGGGCTGTAATCCCCCGGGAGAACTCCGATGCTCAAGTCAGTAGAAGAAATATGCCCAAAATGGAAATTGAACTACGAGTCAGATGATCCGTACCTGTAGAAGTCGACCTCTATTTAAAGATGAGGTAAAGCACACTCTGAAGAGATAAGATAACTTCTGAACCGGACGTTGGAGAGAATCTCGGTTGATTGAGTCAATCTCGTTCAAAATCAAATATGAGATGAATGATGAAGATATAGGTGACACGTGGCACTTTCTTGAGGCAGGCACGTGGCGGCACCATATTGGGGATCTCCAAGGGTAGTATAGTATTTTTGTCCTTAGTAAAATATTCCCTCATCACTTGCCCCCCCCACTCCTTGAGCTGCGAGGGAGAGGAGCTCGGGCAGCTGAAGGAGTAGTCCTCTCAGCTCTCCTGATTTCTCGCCCCTCCATTTTGCTTTTATTTTAGGGGTGGTCCCCTTGGGGCCATATCTGACCCTTGACTCTTCCTTTTTATTAGGGGTGGTCCCCCGAGACCATATTTGACCCGTGACTTTTCCTTTTTATTAGGGGTGGTCCCCTGAGGCCATATTTGACCCGTGACTCTTCCTTTTTATTAGGAGTGGTCCCCTGAGGCCATATTTGACCCGTGACTCTTCCTTTTTATTAGGGGTGGTCCCTTGAGGCCATATTTGACCCTTTGTTCTTGCTAACTCCAGTGGGGATGAAAGGACTCAAAAAATTCCATTTGGAGACCGCTGAGTTCGGGGAAGGGAAAACGTTTCCTTCCTTTTTGCCTCTTGCCCCCTCTTCTTATTATTTTTTATATTCCTTAGGACAGTCTGCACATATAAAAAGAACAATAATGAGGTTTTATTGAGAAACATACATAGCTTCAAGATCCTTGGGGGTAACCCATTATTGATAAAATTTCGTGAAGTTCTGAATATTCCACGCATTCTTTATTGGAGTGCCGTCCATAGTTCCAAGCCGGTATGCCCCAGGGCTGAGGGTCTCGGTAACCCGATAGGGGCCTTCCCAAGTCGGCGACAACTTGTTGGAGTCTCGGGGGTTGCTCACACTCGCTCGTCGACGGACCAGATCGCCAGGTAGAAAACTCCGAGCTTTCACCCTTCGATTATAGTACCTCTCAATTCGCTGATTATAAACCGCTTGGCGGACCCTTGCTTCGTCCCGAAGCTCCTCCACTGTATCTAAATTATTCCTCAAGGCTTGTTCATTGGATTCTGGATCAAAATGCTCTACCCTAAAAGTTGGGATCCCGATCTCTACCGGAATAAGGGCCTCTGAGCCGTAACATAAGTTGAATGGGGTCTCTCCGGTGGACCCCCTCCTCGTGGTCCGGTAAGACCAAAGGATGCTCGGTAACTCGTCCACCCAACTTCCATCTGCCTTGTCCACCCGGTCTTTTAATCCATGGAGCATAGTCCTATTAGCAAGCTCAATCTGTCCGTTAGCCTGTGGATGAGCTACCGAGGTGAAGTGTTGCTTGATCTCCAATTCTTGACACCATTCCTTGATCGTCCGATCTGTGAATTGGGTCCCATTATCTGAAACAATCACCAGTGGGATCCCGAACCGACAAACCAGGTTCTTCCATAAAAATTGCTTCACTTTTCGCGCAGTGATGGAGGCCAGGGGCTCGGCCTCTATCCATTTGGAGAAGTAATCTATCGCCGCGATCAAGAATTTTACTTGACCTGCGGTAGGCGAGAACGGACCCAGAATATCAATCCCCCATTGGGCGAAGGGGCACGGCTGAACCAGGTGGGTGAGCATGGCGCTAGGAACATGAATTAGGTTGGAGACCCGTTGGCATCTTTCACATTTCTTGACCAGCTGCTCTGCATCAGACACCATAGTCGGCCAGTAGTACCCTTGTCGAAGGGCTTTCTGATAAAGAGTTCGGGCTCCGATGTGACTCCCACATATTCCCTCATGGATCTCTCTTAAAACATAGTCAGCCGTATGTGGTTTTACGCACTTCAAGAGTGGTTGAGTGAAGGATCTCTTGTACAACTCTTCGTTGATTAGTATAAATTTCTGGGCCCTCTTTTTTAGCTCCCGGGCCTCTAAGTCACTCTCTGGTAGCTTTCCATCCTTCAAATAACTAACAAAAGGGTCCATCCAACTTGGCTCTAGATCGAGACATAGCTGCTCCACCATCTCATCAATGCTTCTTTGAGGTAATGTCTCGATAAGAATCTGTCTAGAATTGGTTGGAAAAGAGGCCGATGCGATCCGGGACAAAGTGTCTGCTTCCATATTCTGGGATCGAGGCACATGCTTAATCTTTACAGATTGAAAACGACTCATCAGTTCCTAAACAAAAATCAAATATTTGGACATGTGGTCCTCCCTAGCCTCGTATTCTCCCTTCACCTGCTGAACAACAAGGTTAGAATCAGATTGTATGTTGAGATGCTTCGCCCCAAGCTGTGCTGCGAGCCTCAACCCAGCTATGAGGGCCTCGTACTCTGCCTCATTGTTAGACACCCGAAACTCAAAATGTAGAGCGTATAACCAGGACTGACCCTCTGGGCTCTTTATCATTAGCCCAGCTCCTCCGCCCCCAGAGTTTGAGCTGCCATCCACTGCCAACATCCATGGTCCTAGGCTGTCTTCTAGAGGTCCGCCAAGCCCAAATCCTTCGGCGATGAAATCAGCTAAGGTCTGGGCCTTAATAGCTGACCGAGGTCGATACTCTATGTCGAATGCTGTTAACTCCATTGACCACTTCAACATTCTCCATGAGAGCTCTGGCTTCCCCAAAATCTGCCTTAGAGGCTGGTCAGTAAGCACGATGATAGAATGCGCCTGGAAGTAGGGTCGTAACTTTCTCGCTGAGACGACCAGGGCAAACGCTAATTTCTCCATGGGGGAATACCGAGCCTCTGCCACAGACAATCGTTTGCTCGTGTAGTATACTTGCCTCTGCCTCTTATTCTCTTCACGCACCAGTACCGAGCTTACTGCCTCTTCTGCCACGGCCAAGTAGAGGTATAGCGGCTCACCCATCTTTGGCTTAGTAAGGACTGGCGGTGAGGCTAGACATTCCTTGAGCTCGTTGAAAGCCTCCTGGCACCCAACGTCCCAGACAAAATCTTTGGTCCTGGATGGGGCTTTGAAAAAAAGGAGGCCCTTTTCTGCCGATCAGGAGAGAAATCTCCCTAGAGCCGCTATCCTTCCGGTGAGTTGCTGGACCTCCTTAATGCTTCTCGGGGTCGGCATGTCTAGTATCGCTTTAATCTTCTCGGGATTCACCTCTATCCCACGATGATGCATGATATACCCAAGGAACTTTCCTGTAGAGACACCAAAAGCGCATTTAGAAGGATTAAGTTTCAATTGGAACCTGCGCAAGGTTTTGAAGCACTCTTCTAGATCTGTCGGATGCTCCTCTGCCAACAGGCTCTTCACTAGCATATCATCCACGTAGGCTTCCATGTTGCGACCCAATTGGTCCTGAAAGAGCCTATTCACGAGCCGTTGGTATGTAGCCCCTGCATTTTTTAAGCCAAAAGGCATAACAGTATAGCAATAAGTGCCCCGATCAGTGACGAATGCTGTCTTCTCCTGATCTTCTTTATGCAACGGGATCTGATGGTATCCCTGAAAAGCATCTAGGAAACTCATGAGGTGGCATCCGGCCGTGCCATCAATTAGGGCATCGATCCGGGGAAGTGGGTAACTATCTTTTGGACAAGCCTTGTTGAGGTCAGTGAAATCAATACATAACCTCCACTTACCTTCCCCCTTAGGAACCAAAACCACATTGGCGAGCCATTCGGGATAATCGACCTCCCGAATATATCGTGCTGCCATTAGTTTTTCCACCTTGGCCTCTATGGCCCTTGCCCTATCTGGGGCGAAATTTCTCTTCTTCTGTATGACAGGTCGATACCCCCGCTTTACTCCCAAACGGTGCGTCATTACTGCCGGGTCTACGCCTGGAATGTCGTGGACTGACCATGCGAAAATATCTGCATATTGGCGAAGAAGGGATACAATCCGGGTTCGAATAGGGTCTTTCAATTGGGCGTTCACCCTCACGCATCTATCGACTCTGTCCGGGTCCAATGGTACCTCTATAAGCTCATCCACTGGCTTAGCAGTCTTTGGGTCTTCTGGACCTTCTAGTAAAAAACTGACAGTGGCGGGAGGGGAAATCCCGACCTCCCCCACAGTAGGGCTCCGTCTCCGTCTTGAATCCTCTTGCGGCTCTAACTGCTCCTGTACAACACCCTTAGCTGTGCTGATGGATGCCATGTAACATTCCCGGGCAGACCTTAGGTCTCCTCTGACTTCTCCAACCCCCGCCGCAGTGGGAAACTTAAGCACCATGTGATAAGTACTCGGCACAGCCCGCAGAGCATTTAGCCCCGATCTTCCGAGGATCATATTGTAGGCCGAGGGGACATCCGCTACCAAAATGTCTAACATGACCTGGGCAAACCGAGAACACTTTCCAAGAGTCAACAAGAGCTGGAAGACACCATCCGCATATACCACTTCCCCGTCAAATCCAATCAAGGGGACACGAGCGGGCTTCAACTGTTCCATTTCGTATCCCATGCCTAAAAAGGCTTGTCGATATAAAACTTCAAAAGAGCTCCCCGGGTCCACGAGAATCCGTCAAAGCTCCCATTTTCCCAATTTTGCTGTGATGACTAGCGGATCATTAGAAATCGGATATCCGGGCAAGTCGTCATCGGTAAAGGAGATAACATCCCCTGGTCGAGCCCTTTTGACTCCCGGACGTCGATACAGATCAGAACTCTCCCTCGACTCCTTGCCTGACACCACCACAGCCGCTAGAGTATGAAAAATCAACTGTTGCGAAGGACTCCCATCCCCCTGGCGATTCTCTCTTCGGGGCGGGGTTCTGGTTCTGCGTTGTTCCTGAGATCTACCGCGCCTGCGATGGGGGCTCCTCGATCCCCTTCGTTCACCCTTTTGTGGTTCTGTATCCTTAGCTACAAACCTCCTCAGGAAACCTCGATTGATGAGCTCCTGGATCTCTTCTTTAAGTTGATGGCACTCCTCCGTGTCATGTCCATGATCTCGATGGAATCGACAATACTTGTCTTTACTCTGCTTGTTAGCCGGGGCTTTCATGGGTTTCGGTTTTTTCAAGTAATCCTTATTCTCGATTGTGGCCAGGATCTCAGCCCAAGGAGTATTAAGCAGGGTCAACCTGACTGGACTCCATCGAGGGCCCGACCTCTCCCCCCGTCGGCCTGATTTATCTTCAGGCTTTTGCTCTCGGTTCTGACTTCTCTTCTCTTTCTTATCTGAGTATTCACTTCTCTTGACCCGCATCACCTCCTCGGCATTAATGTACTTGGTGGCTCGGCTCAGGATCTTTGTGAATGTTTGGGGAGGCCTCTTAGCCAGTGACTGGGTAAAAGGGCCAACCCTCAAGGCATTCTGAAAGGCCACCATAGCGATACTCTGATCAAGATTCTTAATGCTCAATGCCTCCATATTAAACCTGGCCACAAAATCTGTTAACGACTCCCCTTGGTTCTGCTTGAGATTCACGAGGGTCATGGTAGACCTCCGGTGCCTCCGAAGGGGAGCGAAGTGAGCCAAGAACCTATTCCGAAGCTGTCCGAAGTTAGCGATCGACCGATGTGCCAGACTTGAATACCAGGACCGTGCATGTCCTTCCAAAGTGGCTGGGAAGACTCTACACCACATAGCATCAGGTGCCGCCTGGACCATCATGTGAGAGGCGAAGAGATTTAAGTGATCAGCGGGGTCAATTGTGCCTCCATATGGCTTAATAGCTGGGATTCGAAGGCGCTCGGATGGGGTAATTGCCATGATCTCCCGACTTAATGGCTGATTAGAAACAATGTCGTGTGGCTCTTCTTCCCTCCGTCTCAACTCTGCAACCTCCCTCTCCAAATGCCGCAAACGTCTTTCTCGCTGAGCCCCTCCAGCCCGGGCATAATCGGGACTAGAGGACTCCTCCTCCTCCGAGCCTAGCTTCCCATACTCGCTACGCCTAGAGGGTCCGCTCCATCTCTTGTCCCGATGGGACTCCTTCCCAGCGCCGGGGGATTCGCCTCCTTGGAATTCTCTATGACTAGAGTGGCGATCCCCCTGATGTCGACTATCATGATTGGAGTGCTCCACCGGTCTCATCTCCGGGGGCTGCTGTTGGGCCAAAAAGGTGTTGAGCAATTCCGTCAGATGTTGGACCTGTCCCTCTAGCTGGGCGACACTATCCTGAGGTGGCGAGGGATTCGGGGGGTGACCCCCTATGGGGCCGCTCTCAGGTGGGTGGTTTTGACTCTGATCTGGGATGGGCTGGGTCCCAGTAGCTCGTGATGGATTTCTTCTTGTCGCCATAACGGGAGGAAACTTGAGCTCGGCCGAGGTACTAGACGAATAAGGGCAGATAAAGTAATCGGGCCCCACGGTGGGTGCCAAATGATGATACTGGACCGATCACCGAGGTCTGCCTCGAACCAAGTACCTGCAGGGGCGGGGCTATAATCCCCCGGGAGAACTCCGATGCTCAAGTCAGTAGAAGAAATATGCCCAAAATGGAAATTGAACTAGGAGTCAGATGATCCATACCTGTAGAAGTCGACCTCTATTTAAAGATGAGGTAAAACACACTCTGAAGAGATAAGATAACTTCTGAACCGGACGTTGGAGAGAATCTCGGTTGATTGAGTCAACCTCATTCAAAATCAAATATGAGATGAATGATGAAGATATAGGTGACACGTGACACTTTCTTGAGGCAGGCACATGGCGACACCATATTGGGGATCTCCAAAGGTAATATAGTATTTTTGCCCTCAGTAAGATATTCCCTCATCAACTAACTTCATATATTTCTATGAAAAATTAGTTAAATGAAAACACATTATAATTTGTAAAATTCCTACTTAATCGCTAAAAAATCGCACAAAGAAACATAATTTTATTTCTAATCGATTTTACTTTATGGTGTATGGTACCTACAATGCAATCCCCAACCTATCTCCTCTCGATCTCAAGATTAAATATCAAATCATGTAAATAATGATTAATTATTCACAAACATTAAATCTAATACCACACAACTCAACATAATTTAATTTAATTTATTCAATCACATAAAATTATAAAAAATGCACCATCATAATTTCGTCCAACACATAGCCTTAGTTTAACAAATTAGTTCATTACAGAATTAATTAAAATTCAAAATAACAATAAAAATTTAAAAAATTAATTAAATAAAAAAGAAAAAAAAATTCAAAACCCAAATCTATTCTAAATCTGGGTGCTGAATCTGCTGCTGCACTCTCTTCTCGTTTAGTTTTTTGCGCCGTACTCCCCAAATTCTGCCAATCCAATTTTCTTGTTCCGTGCTTCCACCGCTCCCCACTTCCTTTAATTTAAATCTCCTTTACATTATTATATATACATGTGCAAGGTCACCCTAGTTCACACGTTCACGCCACTTCATAATATATAATATATATATAAATAATATTAACTTTAATTATATTATAATATTTATTTATTTTTTATATTATACTATTAATTTTAAAATTAACTTTATAATTTTTTCCTTTTTTTTTAATCCAAACACTAAGTAGGATTCTTGAAAAATAATAAGAAGTACTAAAAATTAAATATATACAAAAAAACTCAAAATATTAGACAATTCTAATAAAATACATATAAAATACTAAACACACTACTTAATTATGACTAATAAATGTGTGAATAAATTACTAGATCATCTACCTCCTTACACTATACAGGGAGCATCCTCACCTCTCACACAAAATGGTTTTGCTCAACGACAAATTTCCGACACCAATACACAAAATAATTCTATCGTTTCTGGTCAAAGAACCAGATACATAATCAAGAGTTAACAATAGATCATTAATCCTCCAATCCATACGATATGTTGTAGGCGTCATATTCAATGAATGTTCTACCAACAACCATTTACATGTTTACTATATGCATCTCAAACAATGTGACATGTTACTCACCACCTCATCTCATTAGCATCCCATGCCAAACAATGGTGTAACCTATGTGTCAGTCTATGATCAATAAATTATATTCCTCTTTTGATAAATTTGAAAATTGAGAATACCTTTAAGAAATTATTTGATATTTTACTCTTATAATTGATTTTGTTGATAAAAAATAACAATTGATTTCAAATTCTAAGTCAAATAAAAATCATTTTAACGTACAATGAAAAAATGATTACATGAACTTTGTCAACATGATCAATCAAACTATATTCTTATACATAAAAAATTACAAATATAAGTTTCATATTAAAATGCCTAAATTAGTACAGAAGAGAGGATCTTGTATATCTCGATTGTATTTTTTGGTTAACAGATTACAGCCTTTATAGATAAATTTCTACAAGAAATTAAATAGAGTATTAAAGACTTTACCAGATTCCAGAATGGCTTCTCGGTAATTCAAAGCATCTTATCAGTGTCTTCAATACGCAAGTCTCTTCCTCTTCTTCTCTTTCAGATTCATCTGCTACGTATTCCTCGATCCAGCAAGACGGTGGTCTGAGGCAGAGAAATGGTGGCGTCGAGTGCACAGAGAAGGTGGAGGAGGCAATGATGGATGGTGGCGGCTCGGTAGTGGCTTGGCACCCTGGCTGCGTAATACTTGCCATTTTATACTTGCGGATTTCTTCTTTTCTTTTTCTTTTATTATTATTATTATTATTTTCTTTTTATTTTGCCCTAATGGACTTAACTAAAAATTGTGCTTTAAACCCTCTTGGGCTAACCCCCTTCTTAAATTACCAAGACTTGACATTGCATGGGCTGGCCAAATTTCCAACTCACGTCAAATATTATTAATATTATGATCAAAATACATATTACAATTACATTAAAATATCAGAACATATATATTTGTACATATATAATGAACACATACATGCAGACCATGCACTGTTTATGGTGTTCACTTCATATTTGATTTTCGTTCGCGCCAACAGCCGCCTTGCCTCTCTTTTTTTCTCCTGTACCATATACACATATACACACACAAATAGATACGTATATATATATACACACAGGCGGAAGCTATGGCTGTCGACCCATCGCCATTAGCCGACCCCCCCCCTCACACACACACACTCTCTCGTTCTTTCTTTCTGTGCAATGGCCGCGAGGTGGGTCGGCACCACTTGCTGACCCACGTGCCGACCCACCGGGGGGACCCTCGCATGGCGAAGTTCGGGGGTTTGAGGGATCCCCGAACCCTGCGATGCGGGAGTCCCCTCAGTGGGTTGACCATTACTGACCCACTTTGGCAACGGTGGTGGGTCGTTGACCCACCTCGCGGCTTTCGTAGAGAGAGAGAGAGAGAATGGGTCGGTTGCCATGGCCAACCCCCCCACATATATACACACACACACACACACACACACATATATATATATATATATACGCACACACGATTCCATGGTCGCGGCCATGGAAGCCGACCCACCTGGCGACCGTCACAGAGAGAAAGAGAGTGGGTTGGCCGCCATGGCCAACCCACACACACATATATATACACAGACAAACAAACACACCTATATACACACACACACACACACGATTCCATGACCTTGGCCATGGAACCTTTCGCGTGTGTGTGTGTATATTATATATAGGTGTATTTGTGTGTGTGTATATATATATATATGATGTGGCACCAACTAAAATTACTAGAATACCCCTACGCGCTGATAGTCTCACTTACCACGCGGATCACCTGAGAGACCGACACGTGGCAAGTCAACACTCTTGAGCGGAGCCCGGGAAATTCGGGCCGAACCGCAAGACCCGTTCCAACTTGACCGGGATTCTCGGGAGTTGTGCCCGCTCATCTCGGGTACCCCAAAACGGGTTCGCCTATAAAAGACAAGGACTCTCGCCAGGTATATTCAAGCTCTACATCTCTCTCATTTACTACTACTTGCATTTGCTCTACTGATTTGAGCGTCGGATGGAGTCCACCCCGGGGGATCCAAGCCCCGGCCCTCCATTGTCTTGCAGGTCCGACATCCCCAAGTCCGAGGTTCCATTCCCGAGGTCCAGTCGCAGAGGTGGCACGTGGTGGTCGGTCCCAAAAACCATCATCATTTGGCACCCACCGTGGGGCCGACGTCCATACTCGCTAGCCTCTTCATTCCCTACCTCGCGCTTCGGACTTCAACTCCTCACCTCGGACCTCGGTCTTTCCGCGAGTGTCAAACGAATTTCGCTCCTTGTCATAACTAACCACATGGCTCCCCGAAGAGACGTGACTCGCAGCCAGGTCGGAGCCAATCTAGAAGCCCCGCAACAAGGAGAGAATCCACCACCTTCAGCCAATCCCATGCCGGAGGACCGACTCGCCAGGTTGGAAAACCAGGTCCAACAGCTAATTGAGTTGTTGACTGGTTATCCACACCAGACTGAACAGCATCGTTCGCATGTGCCCTCTCAGCGGGCGGAACATCAGTCACCTCCTCCTGCTCAGGAGCCTCATCAATCCCGCCAGACGGGTCAGGAAATCCACTCCTCTGAGACGGCAGGATCCACTTCTGCCCCCTCGCGAGAAAGAGGGACTTCGCAGGAGAGACGATTGCCTTTCCTAGAGAAGCAAGTCCAGGAACTCAAGAAGGGAAAGAAAGAGCTACTCCACCTCGGCTCTAACCAACCCTTGAGTAAGGACATCATGGCAGAGGTTCCACCGGAAAGGTTTCGTATCCCCTCCATCAAGCTCTATGACGGAAGCACAGATCCCTATGACCACGTCGAGCTTTTCTCCTCTCACATGCTAGTGCAATCGGGGTCGGACGCGATGTGGTGCCGGGCATTTTCGGCCACTTTGGGAAGACATGCCCGGACCTAGTACTGCTTCCTTCCCCATCGTTCCATCAACCGCTGGGAAGAGCTGAAGACCTGTTTCTTAGCCCACTACGCTCCCTTGAAGTGCCACCGAAAGTCTTCCATGGCTCTGGTGAACATCAAGCAGAACCAGGGTGAATCCCTAAGAGATTTCGTGGCTAGGTTCAACGAAGAGGCATTAAGTATCGATGAGTTTGACCAGCGAATCGCAATGGTGGCTCTTCAGAATGGCTTGAGAGCTGGGCCATTTGCTCAGTCCTTAGCCAAGACTCCACCTCGTACTTTCACAGAGGCCTTAGCCCGGGCTAATAAGTACATCAACGCCGAAGAGGTGATGAAGGTGAAGCGGGCGGAACAACCTGACAGGAAAGAAAGAGAAAAGGAGAAGAAAAAACTGGCCCCAGAGCAGAAGATGGACTATCGCCCCTCCCGAGCTCCCGATCGCCCGAGTTTTGGGGGTGCACGTGGAAGCCCGGTGAATTACACTCCCCTCAATACAAGTTGAGCAGAGATTCTCCTGGCATTGGAGGATAAGAATTATTTACTGCGTCCTCCCCCGCTGAAATCTCCACCCAACACTCGAAGCAAAAAGAAGTATTGCCGTTTTCACCACGACCACGGCCATGATACTGAGGATTGCATCCAACTGAAAGAAGAAATACAAGAGCTTATCAACCGAGGATACCTTCAGGATTTCGTAGGTCGAGGAGGTACGAGCTCGGGCAAGGTAGAATCCAAGTCGGAGCATCGAGGGAGGTCTCCTACTCGAGATCGCTTTCGAGAGCGAAGCCGAACACCGCCCCAGAGAGAAGGAAAGCAGCCCACCGAGAAGGGGGGACAGAAGTTTATCTTATACACGCTGGCGGCAGGGACAGTTCCAGGGTCCCACTCAACTGCTCCCAAGAGCACGGTAAAGGAAGGGGTGGTCATCACTTTCTCTGAGGAGGATCTTCCGAGTTATCCCAGCTATTTGGACCCTCTGGTGATCACTGCTCAAGTGGGAGAGTGGGAGATGAGGCGAATCCTCGTGGATCCAGGTAGCTCTTAAGAGATTCTCTACAAGAGGGCATTCCTAGGGATGGGGTTCACGCTCGATCAGCTGAGGCCAGTCCGTGTCCCATTGGTGGGTTTTGAGGGAATGGTGATCCATTCTGAAGGTTTGATCCGGTTGCCCCTGACGGTCGATAGTGGTCCTCATAAATCCCGGGTGACGTTGGATTTTTTGGTGGCAGATGTGCCCTCGGCGTACAATATGATCCTTGGTAGGTCTGGGCTTAGTGCTCTGAGGGCAGTACCGAGTACGTATCACATGGTGTTGAAATTCCCTACTTCGGGAGGGATTGGCAAGGTAAGAGGAGACCAGCGGTAGGCTAGGGAATGCTACGTGGCCTCTTTGAGTGCCACTATGGCCAAGGGGTTAGAGTTAGACTCAGGACTGAATCAAGAGGCGGTCCCTCAACCTGGTCAAGGCCAGATGGAGACAGAACAGGTGAGAGACCCAAGTATAGGAGCAGGTCAGAGGTCAGTAAGGGAGGAGGGACAGAATTCCGCTGCCCCTCCCACTGTGGTTACTAGTTTCATCTTGGAAGGTCCGGAAAAGCCTAAGACTTCAGAGCCAGTGGATGAGCTCGAGGAAGTCCCACTGGGGGAAAAGCTCAATCGGACAGTGCGAATCAGTGCCAAGTTACAGGAGCCATTGAGGTCCGAGATCCTTTCACTCCTACGCCGATATCAAGATGTGTTTGCATGGTTTACCCTGGATATGCCGGGGATAGACCCAGCGATCATGACACATCGCTTGGGGCTCTACTCGGATTGTGTGCCGATAAGACAAAGGAAGAGGAAGTTTGCCTCGGAGCGGGCTAAAGCTATAGAGGCGGAGGTGAAAAAGCTTATGGAGGCTAATCATATTCGGGAAGTCAACTACCCAGAGTGGTTAGCCAACGTGGTTCTTGTCTCCAAGGGATCGGGAAAATGGAGGCTTTGTATTGATTTTAAAGATCTTAACAAGGCTTGCCCGAAAGACAGTTACCCTCTGCCTAGGATTGATGCGTTGATTGACGGAACAGCAGGGTGTCAGCTAATGAGCTTCCTGGATACATTCCAGGGGTACCACCAAATCCCACTACACCCTGAAGATCAGGAAAAGACCGCCTTCATCACGGATAAGGCTACCTATTGTTACCGAGTGATGCCCTTTGGGCTGAAGAACGTTGGAGCTACATATCAGAGGTTAGTCAACAAACTGTTCAAAGCTCAACTCGGTCGAAACATGGAGGCTTACATAGATGACATGTTGGTCAAGAGTCTATTAGCTGAACAACATCCGGACGACTTGGAGGAGTGCCTCAGAACCTTACGCCAGTATCAGATGAAGCTCAACCCGGCCAAGTGTGCCTTCGGGGTTACTGCTGGTAAATTCTTGGGGTTCATGGTGCATTACCGGGGAATCGAGGCTAACCCTTCGAAGATAAAGGCCATACTCGAGATGCCTCCCCCTCGAAGTATCAAGGAGGTGCAGAGGCTAACCGGGAGGATAGCAGCATTAGGGAGGTTCTTGTCAAGATCTGCGGAAAGACAGTTGCCATTCTTTAAGGCCTTGACTCGAGTCTAGAATTTTGCATGGACAGAGGAATGCCAGGAGGCATTTGAGCAGCTGAAACAATGTCTAGTCTCCCCCCCAGTCCTGGCAAAACCACAGCCAGGAGAGTCGCTATATATTTATCTAGCTGCCTCGGATGAGGCTGTCAGTTCGATTTTGGTACGGGAGGAGGACAAAATCCAAAAGCCGATCTATTATGTGAGCAAAAGGTAGGCCGGCGCTGAGATTCGTTACACTCCGACAGAGAAGTTGGCCTATGCCCTAGTCATCTCCGCTCGAAAGTTGAGGCCTTACTTTGAGGCACACCACATTATCGTCTTATCAAGTCAGCCGCTGAGGCATGTGCTGGGAAAGCCGGACTTGTCAGGGAGGATGCTCAAATGGGCAGTAGAGCTGAGTGCTTTCGACATCGACTATCGACCTCGACTGGCCATCAAGGCGCAGGCTCTTGCCGACTTCATCGTGGAGGGTACCCTACCAGAGGAAGCGGACAAAGGGATTTCCCAGAATTGGACTCTCTCCGTAGATGGCAGCTCCAGTGTCGGAGGTAGTGGCGCTGGATTACTACTGTAGGGCCCCGATGGCCAGGCTTGGCCGTATGCCCTCCACTTCGAGTTCAATGCCTCTAATAATGAGGCCGAGTATGAGGCGCTCATTGCCGGGCTCAGGCTAGCAGAATAAATGGGAGTCAGGGATCTGGAGGTATATTCTGACTCGAATTTAATTGTGCAGCAGGTCACAGGAGAGTTCGAGGCCCGAGAGGACGTCATGGCCCAATATTTGGCGATAGCCAAACATCTTATGGCACGATTTCGGACAGTGAAGATCAGTCATGTCCCACGGGCACAGAATGCAGTGGCGGATGCTCTCTCGAGGATAGCTGCTTCTTCCTTCCCTAGGAATTCCCGAGCTGTTTACATGGAGTCGTTGCCCTAGAGGAGCATAGAGACTGAGGCAGAGCAGCTTTGCGTGGAAGGGGTTGAAAGTTGGATGGATCCCATCGTAGCACATCTGACCAAGGGATGGCTACCCGAGGAGGAACAGGAAAGTCGAAAACTCAAGCGCCAGGCTGCCAAGTTTCTACTGGTGGGATCAGACTTTTATAAGAAATCCTTCACTCAGCCGCTGCTGAAGTGTGTGGGACCGGTCGAGGCCGACTACATCCTAAGGGAAATCCACGAAGGGATTTGCGGCAGTCACATCGGAGCTCGGTCTCTCTCCCAGAAGGCACTTCGGCAGGGGTATTACTGGCCGACAATGATGAGCGACGCTGGGCATTTGGTCCAGACTTGTGAGAGATGCCAAAAAACTTCCAACCTGGTTCACACCCCGGCAGCTGAACTCACCCACCTGGCTTCGCCTTGTCCGTTTGCCAGGTGGGGAGTCGATATCCTCGGGCCTTTTCCACTAGCGGCTGGACAGAACAAATACTTGATAGCAGCCATCGACTACTTCACTAAGTGGGTGGAGGCCGAGCCTGTGGTGACTATTACAGGTCGGAGGGTAAAACAATTCCTCTGGAAATCCATCGTCTGCCGGTTTGGTATTCCAAGGGTGCTAATAACTGACAATGGCACCCAATTCGAAGACCGATCAGTGCAAGAATGGTGCCGAGAGTTGGGGATTAAGCAACATTTTACCTCGGTCGCCTATCCTCAAGCTAATAGGCATGTAGAGTTTACGAACAGGACCATTCTGCAAGGACTCCGAGCTCGGGTTGAGAAGGCGGACGGTCAATGGGTAGATGAGCTCCCCAGTATACTATGGTCTTATCGAACCACACCACGAACGGCTACAGGAGAATGCCCTTTCACATTGTGTTATGGCTCGGAGGCTCTCATCCCTGTCGAGATTGAGGTGAGGAGCTACCGAGTGGAGCATTTCGATCCTGAGATTAACGAGCAAGGGCTAAGGTGCAACTTGGATTTGATGGATAAGCTCCGAGACCTGGCACGAATTCGACAAGCTGCATATAACCGGCTCATTGCTAGGTACTACAATCGACGAGTCCACGCTAGGAGCTTCATGCCAGGAGATCTTGTTTTACGACGGTTCGACGTGAGTCATCCTCGGGACATGAATAAACTAACTCCGAATTGGGAAGGGTCATACCGGGTGGTGGAATCCCTAAGTCCGAGGGCATATCGACTAGAAGACATGGAAGGCAAGCCCTTGAAGCATACTTGGAATGTGCAGAACTTAAGGAAGTTTTATCAATGAGTAGGGGAATTCCCTGAATCTCTTTGTACTCTTTTTCTTTACGACTAATGGCAAGGCTTCATATTCTCTTCATCTAATAGCAATTGTCCAAAGGATTATACTTCGTCGAAGAAAAATCCAAGGGTCATGAGCCCTAGGCCGTCCTCATAAGTGGACTAAGGGCCATGGAAAAAACTCTAGCCAACACCCTCCTTCGCGTGGGAGTGGCTAAAACCCAAGGGTCACGAGCCCTAGGCCGTCCTCAAAAGTGGACTAAGGGCCATGAAAAAAACTCTAGCCAACACCCTCCTTTGCGTGGGAGTGGCTAAAACCCAAGGGTCACGAGCCCTAGGCTGTCCTCAAAAGTGGACTAAGGGCCATGAAAAAAACTCTAGCCAACACCCTCCTTCGCGTGGGAGTGGCTAAAACCCAAGGGTCACGAGCCCTAGGCCGTCCTCAAAAGTGGACTAAGGGCCATGGAAAAAACTCTAGCCAACACCCTCCTTCGCGTGGGAGTGGCTAAAACCCAAGGGTCACGAGCCCTAGGCCGTCCTCAAAAGTGGACTAAGGGCCATGAAAAAAACTCTAGCCAACACCCTCCTTTGCGTGGGAGTGGCTAAAACCCAAGGGTCACGAGCCCTAGGCTGTCCTCAAAAGTGGACTAAGGGCCATGAAAAAAACTCTAGCCAACACCCTCCTTCGCGTGGGAGTGGCTAAAACCCAAGGGTCACGAGCCCTAGGCCGTCCTCAAAAGTGGACTAAAGGCCATGGAAAAAACTCTAGCCAACACCCTCCTTCGCGTGGGAGTGGCTAAAACCCAAGGGTCACGAGCCCTAGGCCGTCCTCAAAAGTGGACTAAGGGCTATGGAAAAAACTCTAGCCAACACCCTCCTTCGCGTGGGAGTGGCTAAAACCCAAGGGTCACGAGCCCTATGAAAGTAAAGCAAGATCGCTACGGGGCAAGCAACGTAGTTCAAAATTTTGAACCTTACCCCGATCCCGGCGATTGGATCAACGTCGAAATTAAATCATTCACAAACAAATAAATAAATCTAACCTTTAGATTATCGAGTCGTTCGCGGATTCGAGCCGTCCAAGTGTCCGGCCTCTAACTCGTGATACGCGGCACGCGTCCGTTGGCAAGGAGAGCGGAATAGGAGTGCTAGCTCCTTCTCCTAACAAGGCTTATGAATGGACGGGAAAATAATTGATTTTCAACTCTTGAAAACCAACAAAAATAAGAGGCATCATTTAGGCATCCCATAAAGGGCTATTTATAAATAAGCAACCTCCTAGGGTTTTCCCAAACCCTAGGGGACATGGATTGGGCTAGCCCATTAATCCTAGTCCAACTAGAAATTAAAGTGGCCCAAATTCATTTATAAATATGTGGCCCAAATCTAATTCAAGCCCAAATAATTAATATTTAATATTTGGCCCAAATCTTATTTAGCCCAAATATAATATTTATTATTTAATATTTGACCCAAATCTAATTTAGCCCAAATATTTAATTTAATTTAATATTTGGTCCAAATACTTTATTTAGCCCAAGTATTAAATTAAGCCCAAATTATTAAATTAGAAACTTCTTTCTAATTTAATCATTAAGTTAGAAACTACTTTCTAATTTAATCAATTGCTATTTTAGGAAACCTTTTCCTTTATGACGACCCCTCGTCATATCGACGTCATTACGTCTGTTTGTTTTTTTTCCCGTGAGAACCTACGACGGCACAACTTCTTGCCGAAGTGTCCCACTTAACCATACGTCCGCTTTCTTAGTTTAAGCCAGGGACCGTGCCTATTGCGTATGACTCATTAGGCTCCCAAATATGTTGGCAATGTGTCGGTACGAACACATAAGACAAGATTGGCCTCTAGCAAAGCATCATGCCTACCCAATTATTCAGAAAGATTCATAATCCGCAAATAACATTTCACGAGTATGGTTACCGCGTAATTCGATCCTCTCGTCAATGTATCCTATGTGATCTCAAGTTGGCAATGTGTTGCTTGATTATGATCACATAAGTCTTTCTTCGGTTATCCGGATATCTGCACTTAATAGAAAGTGAATCAATAACTCCTTATTGATCTCTTTCACCATGGCCATGGATTTAAAGTGAATATCCACCGAAGGCGCCTTAGATACATCATCCTCTATCAAGGGATAGACGAGTCCCATCTTGGCTATGCACCCATCTCCATAAGCCTCATGATATACCCAACTATCGCCCACGTGCAGCCTTTGTCTAGGCCCATCGAAACGATGTCAAAGCATACCAGTCTTTTTATGAGATGATCGTGACAACCTCAAGTCCAAGGATTAGTTACACCCATCTCGTATGAGAATACCATCAACATATAAGCAAAATGGATTCTCAAGGCGAGTCATGTCCAGTGACGCGTTCTCTAACATTGGTCACCTATGTACTTGTCTAGGCATCCCCATGCCTATGGGTGTGAGACCCCCATTGCTATCACATAGAAAAAACATAGCACATACAAGTCTTACCGCAATTGTCAATGTCCATTCTTGACATTGCTACGACTTGGGACGTTTAATGATGTCTAGAAACTGTGATGCATCATCTCACATCTTTATAGATTATTCACAGTATACATCATATGGACTTCTATCTAGTTTCATTCGGTTATTACAATAATAACAAGAAACTAATAGAATGACTTCTTGTGAATTTGAATAACTCTTTATTCAAATAATAACATGATTACAATTGTCAGTGTACAACATGCCCAATCTGATTGGGTCTAGAGCACCTATACTAACACCCTAGGCCGTCCTTAAAAGTGGACTAAGGGCCATGAAAAAACTCTGGCTAACACTCTCCTTCACGTGGGAGTCGCTAGAATCCAAGGGTCACGAGCCCTAGGCTGTCCCCAATGGTGGACTGATGGCCACGAAAAGATTCGTTCATGGGTCACGAGCTCTCGGCTGTCCCCCAAGGGTGGACTAATGGCCAAGGAAAAATTACAACACAGCACCCCCCTGATTGTTGACCTAGGGAGAACCAAGGGTCAAATTCACCCTCGTCAACTATGGAAGGGATCGAGGTTCAACTAGTCTCAGCCCATATGTTCGCAAGCAAAAGATGAACAGTCAAAGTGAAACGGCACTGTATAAAAACGAGATGATCCAATACATGATAATAGAGGAAGTACAAAAGGCCCTAGCTAGAAAAAAAAAAAAAAAAAAAGAAAAGCTCAAGCATCAGGAGGCGCATCACCATCGTCGGCCATCTCCGAGTCCTCCATCCCGGCCACAATCTCCGCAACAGACAGAACAGTGGACATGTCCAAGTCTGGATGAGCTCGTAATACCTCTGTATTATGAGCTTGGAATCCTTTTGTCCAAGCGTCCTGCAGGTTCTTCTGTAGGAACTCCTCTACCTCAGGAAGCTTGATGGGCTCGGCATACTTGCGCTCGTATTGGCGAATGACTGAGTTCGCCCGAGATAGCTTGGAGCTCGCCCGAGATAGCTCTGTCTCTAGCCCCTGAATACGTAGGTCTGAAGCCTGCCGCTGGGAGGACAACTCATCCAAGTTCTTCCTGTGGCTCTCCAGTAACTCGTCCCTCTCCTGCAGCTGGGTGTCTAGCTCCAAGGTCTTCTTGGAAGCTTGAGAGAAACATCCAGAAAAGTCTGAAACGAGTGTGACCACCTGCAATGGGCAAGGCAAGTAAGGACAACATAGATGAGACTGGAGGATGTTGATAAAGTATAGGTGATTACCTGGGCCAGATACTTGCACAATGTGGCTTCTATGGCCTCCGAGGACTGCTCGGCCAACACCTGACGATCGGCGGGAGTGGCAAAGTGGTGAATCATACGTGTTGCCACCTGAGTGTTTTGGCTGAGATCGCTTGCCTTCACTCCCCAATCGGGAACATGGTCTGGACTGTGGGAAGGAGACTCCGAGGCTGGCATGAGCTCTCTCGGAGGATGGAAAGTCCTCTTTCTCTTAGCACGACTAGGCTCTCCTTCCTCAGCGGGAGGAGCATTCAAGGCAGCCTTTCCCCCCGTAAGAGCTGGGGCGCCCTCGTCCTCTGCGGGTCTCCGTTTGTTCTTCCCCCAGATGAAAGCTGTGCTCACCATCTCAGCTGCAAATGCGCAAACAAGATATTAAAGGCAAGAAAAGCGAGTTAGAAAAGTATGAAAATAGTGGGAAAATGACTACCCAAAGTGACATCAGGCTCGAAGCAAGTGTGAGTGGATAAACCCCCCAGGTACAAGGTGCGATCACATATCAGGACCTGAGCGCTGATAGGGTTCAGCTCTCTCAAGATCTGAATATTGTGAAGCTCGTCCTGCGTGATCTTGCGACTACGGACCTTTGAGGGCTGGAAAGCCCACTCAACTGGCACCCCGAAGTTGACCCCCCGGTCTTTCAAGCCAGCAAAGAAAAATCTACTCTTCCATCGTTTTATCGATGTGGGGTTATCGACTATGAACTGACGCTGGTTGAGGGGGGAAAAGGCAAATCGAGGTTCAGTTTTGCTAATGGAAATTACCTTGAACATCCTAAAGAAAAGTTGAGCAGTGGGCTCAATGTCCCGAGCTCGACAGTAGAGAATGAAGGTAGATAGGCACCTCCAGCCATTGGGAGTCAACTGAGAGGGGCATAACCCCACGATAGCGAACACCTCAACTACAGGAGTCGCGAGAGGAAATCTAAGGCCGGCAGCCAAAGCCTGCTCGTAGACGGTGATACAGCCATAGGGGGCCTGGTGAGCTTTCAGACCTCGGGGTTCACTATACCAATACTCATCATGAATGAGGCGGTATTTTTGGAGGGGGGGAAACACCTCCCTCTCGGTTATGGTAGAATGGTCCGTGGTTGGATCCTCGGGTAAGCTTCCTAAGTTGGGATCACTACTCACATGAGACTCTAAAGTGGGATGAAGTGAAACTCTTTCAGACCTCCTAAGTTTCCCGGGCCTACGAAGGGGGCCGTGGGGGGGGCTGGATAACTCGGTGTGTGATTCCTCACTACTAGAGCTGGTACTAGAGCTCTCGGAATCAGAGGAAGAAGAAGAAGAAGACATGCTAAAAAACGAGCAGAAGTAGTTAAGAGAAGGTCACTGACCAGGAGAGTAAAGGCCGTGACTGCACTCACCCTGCAATTAAAACACAATAAAAACAAATCATAATAAAACTTTTATATTTTTTTTTTATTTTAGTGAGAAGTTTATACTCGCCAGTGTACGAGTGCAGTTGTAGTCCAAATTTAAATTTATATTTTCTGGATGAATCCAGGTCGTCCACTGAGAGATTTATTTATGGCAAAAGAAAAAGAATGTCACACACACGCACACGCATTTGGACAAATTGACAACAAGATTTTTTATGGTTTTGTTTTTAGACAACAGATACTAGAAAATAAAGTAAAGCAAAAATTGAAATAAACATTAAACGTAAAAATATGAATTTGGATAGTGCTTGAGTTAAGACAATTTCAGTACCAACCCGTTGATTCCCAAAGTTTAGCATAAAAGATTAGCAACATTAATTTAATTTCAGATATGAGGGTTTGTTATTAAATGTAATTAGAGATGATGATAGTTCTAGGTTAAGCAATCCCCATACATGATATGTGGGATTCTAATTTAAGCAACTACCATAAATCCAATTACAATTAATATACAAAACAACTAAATTAATCATCCGGGTTTGGGTATGATAGCGTTTCCAGTTCTAGTAACTCTCATACATGGCATGAAAGCTCTAAGTTAGGCTTACGCTCCAATCCAAACCTAGTGATTTTTTAATAATTAATACACACTCATACTGAAATTTAAATTAAGGTTACTTATTTAAAACGCAGCTTTCTTTGGGAATCATTGGCGTTGGACACTGTCCTTGCCTTAACCCAAGATTAGATTTAGCTACTCATCTCCATTAAATTAATTGATAGGAATTTTAATGACATAATTTAAATAACAGAATTTAAATGACAGGAATTAAAATAGAAGAAACTAACCGGCCATTTAGGCGGTAGATAATTAAAATACAAGAATTAAAATTACAAGAATTTAAAGGCATAAACTAACCGTCCATTTAGGCGGTGAACAATTAAAATACAAGAATGAAAATTGCAAGAATTTAAAGGCATAAACTAACCGTCCATTTAGGCGGTGAATAATAAAGTAATAATAAATGACATAAGAATTTAAAAGAAGAAAGGAATGAAGTAAGATCACAAGAGAAAATACTAAAGAAAATGAGAGAGAACAAAAGCAATTCTCAAATAGAGAATTCTAAGGAAATAACTAAACTTTTATTCAAGAATAATAATCACACTTACAAATGCAATCAAGTGATCTATTTATAGGCCACAAGATGCAATACAAACCACACAATTTCAATTATTTAACTAGACATAATTATATCTAATGGGCACTCACACACTTAAAGTTAAATGGATTTTAGCTATAATACACACCTAATATTAAATGGATTTTAGCTAAAATACATACCTAATAAAGCACTCATAAAGTTAAATGGATTTTAGCTATAATATCCACCTAATAGTTAAATGGATTTTAGCTAAAAAACACACCTAATAAAGCTCTCACATACAAAATAAAAATAGATTTCTATAAATTGGTTTTTAATCTTCATTAGGATTAAAAATAATCCTTGGGCCTTCTCCAAATAATATTTTCCATGGGTTGCTCAAATTGGGCCTTAATTCTTCATGGGCTTGAATTCTTCATGGACTTTAATTTTTTATGGGTTTGATTTCTTCATGGACTTGATTTCTCCATGGCTTTGATTTCTTCATGGACTTGAATTCTTCATGGACTTTAAGTCTTCATGGGCTTGAATTCTTCATGCCTAAAAAAAATAAAAATAATTTAATGTTATTAATAAATTATATATTATATATATGTATTACACATGGCACATATATATATTAGATTATATTATATATATATTACATGCATGCATATAATGATATATATGTATTATATATAATTTTATATATTATTATTATTTACTTTAGAACTTCATTTCATTCATCTTTCAATTTAAATTTACATATAACCATAAAATATATATTAATATCTAATTTAAACCATATTTAAGATCAAAAGAAGGGTATAATTATAACAAAATTTTTACAAAATTAACCACTAATCATACCCCCCAACTTAAACATTGTTAGTCCCTTAGCAATCAGACTATACACCTGCCAAACTTTATTCACAATAACTATATGAATGTAAAAATTTCAAATTCAAAACCAAAATGCATAAAATCGAATAAGTAATTTAGCATTCTAAATCAGATTTTTGGTTAAAGGTCATACAATCTCAGGAATAGAAATTAGGATAACCAACACACAGACTTACTCCCTCAAAGTTTTGACTTCAAATCTCACTATGAATTTTCTCTCCAATAAAAAGGATTCCTCAGGTGTACACACAAGGGGGTGCACCGTTATAAGAGTAAATGCAGAACAAGTTCAAAACTCGGTGCCATCCCAAATACAAGGAACGTATTTTCATGAAAGAACAAGGAAATTGACATAGCTTCATGATTGGAATAATGCTCTAGATGAGTAACTTCTGAATTTAAACATGATTCCCTACTCCAAACTCGAATTCTGAGATCACATGATTTATAGCATCAAAAAGGGACCAGAATGGGTTGTAATGGGGCTATAAGGTTAATACGGGTTGTCAAAGAAAAGGTAGAGTGTGCAAAGGGTGTGTCAGGATTTTTTTTTTTTTTTTTTTACCATTTCTTTTGAAACAGTTATGCTGAATAGCTAAGAGAATTTTTCCCCTTTTTTTTCACTTTTTTTTTTCTTCTTTTTTTTTCTTTTTTTCTTTTTTTTCTTTTTTTTTTCTTTAAATATGAAAATAGATAAACAGACTAATTCCCAAAATCACACCAAACGAGGGTAACGAAAGAAATTGTACTACAAATGGCTCAAATGGGATAGCAAAGGAGGTTAATTTAAAGAAAGAAAAAGGTTTAATAAGCTCAAAATGAAAGAAATTGATCCCTCTATCATGCTTCTACAAAACGATGATACTCAGTCATCTAATTCAGAGTTTGAAACCAGTCAAACTTATCCATTATCATACTAGACATTCAAAACGAATTGATATTTTGAAGCCATTGAAAAGATAAGATAAACAATAAAACATATTTAGAGTAAGTGTTATTTCACTTAGAATTAACGGTTATTAGGCTCAAACACTCACTTGGGTAATAGTCTCCACTTCTGTTGAGGGATCATACAGTGTACTAATCAGCTAATTACCGTTACCTTTGACTTTATGACCGATAATCAATTTTTAAATTTTGAATCCCTGATGAATGCAAATTACTTATTCTAATGCATATACGTTTTCAAATAAGAAATCAATGCATTCATGTTTCGTATTGCAAACTTAGCCGGCTATCAGTGCATAACTTCAAAGCTTTAGGAATAGCATTATTTAAAACACATAATTTTTTTTTTTTAATAAGAGCAGATAAAGATAATCAATTCACACAAGACAACAAACTAGCAATAGTAAACTCACAGTTAAATATGAACCAAATAATTCATAACTAAACCTTACACCCCCCAACTTGAATTGCAGTAATAAATTAGGGTTGTTAAGAATACCTGTAACTCCACAAGTCTATAGATTTGCTGTGAATTGCTAAAACTTAAACAACAAATGAGCACACCATATATATATATATTTATATTTTCACACCAAAATAAAAATTTCATGCAAGTCATAAGATAAGCAAAATGCGTCTCAAGAGTACAAAAAGTACTCCTTACTCAGCCACCTTATCAAAGACTTTGCTAACAACATTCCACAGTTTTGTTTTTTTTTTTTTTTTGTTTTTTTTTTTAAAGAACACAACCAAGAAAAATCCTGCAAGGTGTACAATAACTAGATGCGTCTCAAGAGTACAAAAAGTACTCCTTACTCAGCCATCTTAATAAAGAGCATTTCTCACAGTGATAAATCTAAATTAATCGGACCCCTTTAGCGCTTGTTACTAATTGCCTTAGACCAGTCTATCCGAGGCTCATGAGGATCGTACTGTGGAACATAAGCATGTAATTTCTCTAACAGCTTATCAATGGTGGATGCAGAAATGAGAATCTTTCTTGCTGAACGAGAAATGAACTGTTGGTCCACAGCCTGATCAAGAAAAGAGAGTAACCCATCGAAAAAATGGTTAACATTTAAAAGTCCAATGGGTTTGGTATGGAGATTACTCTTGGCCCAGGAGATTATACAAAAGATTTCTTCAAGTGTTCCAAAACCTCCTGGTAAAGCAATGAAGGCATCTGACTGATAAATCTTACAAGCCATGCGCTCAGACATAGAAGTCGTTTCTATAAGTTGACCGCGTGTAATCCCGGAAATATGTGGTTCAGCTAAAGGGATTGGCATTATACCTACCACAGATGAATTTCCAAGATGTACAGCTTGTGAAACATAACCATTCAATCCACGACTTCCCCCTCCATATACCAAATTAATTTTTTTCTCTCCTAGTTTTTTACCAAGTTCGCTCGCTGCAAGTGCGTAACAAATATCGCTCCCAAGTTGAGAGCCACAAAGTACGCATATGGTATTGATTCGACGAACTAACTGGCCTTCCATGTTTGTTCCTTTTGTATGTCCTGAAAAGAAGTTTGGCGATCAAAAGTAGCTATACAACAATTCAACAAGAAATAAATACAAACAAAAATCATGCGTATGTATAAGTAGTTGTGATTGTGGCTCACATCTTCCTCTGGTTTTACGTCCAGAAACGGCTTAAACACTTTCTATGAAGCGGGGATAAGCTTCCCATCCAATTTTCTTATAGATTGGCAAACAGGGTCTTTTTTAGTCAGATTCCCAAGACTATAGCGTTGGTGGTCACTTCTGAACTGGGTCCATAAAGCAAGAAGTTCTCTTTGCACTATTCCACATGGATGCGTCTCAAGAGTCAATCGGATATCATCCAGAGACTCCTTACTCAGTCCATCCTTTATGAAACTAATTTTATCTTCTCGATTTATGGACGTAAACCCCACAGATTTGCATCGTGTGTTACAGGTCCATCGAGCACATTTGTAACAACCATTCACTCTTTTCGCTCTTCTTTTCTTCGCAAAACTACTCTTCCCTAAGCTTGGAAAATGCTTAAAACTAGGTGAAGTTTCACCAACTAATCGAACTTTTGCTTCGATCAGCCAACAAATATCTTCAGGGATGTTATTAAGCATCAACAACCTAAGTCTTTCACACCTAGCAACATAAATTTTTTTCAAATCATTCTGCGGGAGAGATGGATAGTACTTGTGAATTTTTGAGAGATAAAGATCCATTTTTTTTTTTTAAAAAAAAAAAATTATACTAAGAAGAAAGTAAAGAACTATAAACTTTACAAAAGGGATGAGAGTACCTGATCGGAGAATAACACAAAGGAGAGAAGATTGAGCTCAAGAGGGGTGACTTGCCTCATACAGATATGGAGTCTCTTATAGAGCAATGGGCATCACTATTCTACACTCGACTCGAGGCATGCCATAATTGCACCGTCAGACTTGACGTCGTTTAGCGTCTCATTTTTCAACATTTGGCAGTGTGCCTTTTTTTTTTTTTCAACGCTCGGCGCCTCTGTTTTCAACATTTGGCAGTGTGCCTTCTTTCTTTATAGGGCAGTGTGATTGCACTGCCCAAGAAAAGATGGCTACCACCAGCGTCAATTCTGTCTCTCTCAATTCAATTTTTTTTTTTTAATTTTGTTTTAATTTTTTTTTTTTTTTTAGGTAAAATTTTGTAGACACCTTACCCCCAACTTAAATTGCGCATTGTCCTCAATTGGCAATAAAAGGATAGAAGATAGGCATACCTGGCGGTCTTCAATACATAAACTTGTATGGAGAAATTTTATTTAGACTGCACATAGAGAAACACTAGTTAAGTAATGCAGAAAAGGAACAACTTATATGTATATATAAAATTATTTTATTATATTTTTATTTTTATTTTTTTTTTTAGAATTTTTTTTTCTTTTCTTCCAATTAAGGATCAAATGAGTGATTGCCCACCTAATCGTATAATATCTCCCATTCACTACACCACTTTTAAAGTTATTTTCAAAATTATATAAATTGATTTTTCTCATGAATGCACATATATATTTTGAAAATATATCGTCCGGAGGTGTTGGTTTTATTATATCCGCGTATGGCACATTAATTTGCACAAACATCTCACACGTGTTTGGTTTAATTTGATCCTCAATAATATCGACTAACCTAAAAGATAGAAATTGAGGGGTAAATGTGGATAAATTTATGATTTTTTCACATTTTGGCTCTCGAATTTTATCCTCTTCTTCCTCCCAGGTTTCTTCTTTTCTTACATCATTTTGGTCTTTTTCTTCCTCCAAGGCTTCATTGACATCTACCTCACTGTGATCAACCACTCTCTCTTCTTGCACCAAATGGTGTACTGTCCTAGGGGCATCAAGTTTCTCAATTATTTCTCCATTCCTTAAGACAGTCACTCCTATGTCCTGCTCCTGACTTTCACTTTTGATGATGGGTTTTATTAATGGGATTTGGAGTGAGTTGGGATGGACAGGCTTTGACATGCTCAAAGTCTGTGTTAGCTGTGTCAATTGGTTCCTAATGTCCTCTGTAACTCTAATGGTATGTTCTTGACATTTGGACATTTGTGTAAAAATTTCCATTTGGCCTTGCATAAATAGATTGAAGGTATCTTCTAATGAACTCCCATGAGGGGGTTGATATGCATCGAATGTAGACCCTTCATTAGTTTGAAATGATTGAGGCTGGGAAAGGAAGTGCTCATGTGGTTGGGCTACAAAATCATTTTCCCATGAGAAATTTGGATGAAAGTGTGAATTAAGGTGATATGCATCAAAGTTCGAATGGTAGTTTTCCTCATGGTTCTGATAATACATTCTCTCATAGTTGTGTGTGTGTGTGTAACTGGATTGACCATACAATACCTCCTTAAAAGCAGGTATTATAGGGCAGTCATCCGTTAAATGAGCTGAAGTCTCACACACAGCACACCAAACCTCAATTTCATGGTAAGTGGGTAACAAATGGGTAGTGTCTGATTGCAAATCAAAAGTGGTTTGCCTAAGAGGGTATAGATAATCCTTAAGAGGTCTAGACAAATCAGATTCAAAATGATAATTTTCATCATGATAAGTATCTTGTGCAGACAGATTGTAGTAATTTTGAGACATGAGTGTAAAGTTGACAATCCAATTGTAGGTAAAGACTCAGAATGATATGAAAATACTGTTTCAAAATTCTACCTGATCTCAGTCTCATATACAATGCACAAACAAAAATAAAGTAAAAGAGAAATAGAGTTACCGATTTTATCAAGAGATGCTTATTCTTTTTTTATTTTTTATTTTTTTATTTTTTTCTTTTTGTTTTTGCCTTAATCTCCCCGGCAACGGCGCCAAAATTTGACTGCACTCTCACCCTGCAATTAAAACACAATAAAAACAAATCATAATAAAACTTTTATATTTTCTTTTATTTTAGTGAGAGGTTTATACTCGCCAGTGTACGAGTGCAGTTGTAGTCCAAATTTAAATTTATATTTTCTGGATGAATCCAGGTCGTCTACTGAGAGATTTATTTATGGAAAAAGAAAAAGAATGTCACACACACGCACACGCATTTGGACAAATTGACAACAAGATTTTTTATGGTTTTGTTTTTAGACAACAGATACTAGAAAATAAAGTAAAGCAAAAATTGAAATAAACATTAAACGTAAAAATATGAATTTGGATAGTACTTGAGTTAAGACAATTTCAGTACCAACCCGTTGATTCCCAAAGTTTAGCATAAAAGATTAGCAACATTAATTTAATTTCAGATATGAGGGTTTGTTATTAAATGCAATTAGAGATGATGATAGTTCTAGGTTAAGCAATCCCCATACATGATATGTGGGATTCTAATTTAAGCAACTACCATAAATTCAATTACAATTAATATACAAAACAACTAAATTAATCATCCGGGTTTGGGTATGATAGCGTTTCCAGTTCTAGTAACTCTCATACATGGCATGAAAGCTCTAAGTTAGGCTTACGCTTCAATCCAAACCTAGTGATTTTTTAATAATTAATACACACTCATACTGAAATTTAAATTAAGGTTACTTATTTAAAACGCAGCTTTCTTTGGGAATCATTGGCGTTGGACACTGTCCTTGCCTTAACCCAAGATTAGATTTAGCTACTCATCTCCATTAAATTAATTGACAGGAATTTAAATGACATAATTTAAATAACAGAATTTAAATGACAGGAATTAAAATAGAAGAAACTAACCGGCCATTTAGGCGGTAGATAATTAAAATACAAGAATTAAAATTGCAAGAATTTAAAGGCATAAACTAACCGTCCATTTAGGCGGTGAACAATTAAAATACAAGAATGAAAATTGCAAGAATTTAAAGGCATAAACTAACCGTCCATTTAGGCGGTGAATAATAAAGTAATAATAAATGACATAAGAATTTAAAAGAAGAAAGGAATGAAGTAAGATCACAAGAGAAAATACTAAAGAAAATGAGAGAGAACAAAAGCAATTCTCAAAGAGAGAATTCTAAGGAAATAACTAAACTTTTATTCAAGAATAATAATCACACTTACAAATGCAATCAAGTGATCTATTTATAGGCCACAAGATGCAATACAAACCACACAATTTCAATTATTTAACTAGACATAATTATATCTAATGGGCACTCACACACTTAAAGTTAAATGGATTTTAGCTATAATACACACCTAATATTAAATGGATTTTAGCTAAAATACATACCTAATAAAGCACTCATAAAGTTAAATGGATTTTAGCTATAATATCCACCTAATAGTTAAATGGATTTTAGCTAAAAAACACACCTAATAAAGCTCTCACATACAAAATAAAAATAGATTTCTATAAATTGGTTTTTAATCTTCATTAGGATTAAAAATAATCCTTGGGCCTTCTCCAAATAATATTTTCCATGGGTTGCTCAAATTGGGCCTTAATTCTTCATGGGCTTGAATTCTTCATGGATTTTAATTTTTCATGGGTTTGATTTCTTCATGGACTTGATTTCTCCATGGCTTTGATTTCTTCATGAACTTGAATTCTTCATGGACTTTAAGTCTTCATGGGCTTGAATTCTTCATGCCTAAAAAAAATAAAAATAATTTAATGTTATTAATAAATTATATATTATATATATGTATTACACATGGCACATATATATATTAGATTATATTATATATATATTACATGCATGCATATAATGATATATATGTATTATATATAATTTTATATATTATTATTATTTACTTTAGAACTTCATTTCATTCATCTTTCAATTTAAATTTACATATAACCATAAAATATATATTAATATCTAATTTAAACCATATTTAAGATCAAAAGAAGGGTATAATTATAACAAAATTTTTACAAAATTAACCACTAATCAGGCCGAGGTCGACCCAGGCCGAGCCAAGCGCTCGGTCGTGGCCGAGGGGCTCGGCCTCGCCGAGATCTGGCAAGGCCGACCTCGGCCGCGACCGAGGTCGGGCCAGGCCAGGCCGACCTCGGCCATGGCCGAGGCGGCCTGGCCAGGTCGACCTCGGCCAGGTAGGGGCGCCTGGCTGAGAGAAAATTTGATTTTTAAAAAAAAAAAAAAAGGCACAAAAAAGCAAAAGGGAAGCAAAGATAAAAAATAAATAAATAACAAATAAGGAAAAATAAAAGCAAAGGAGGATGGGAAACACTAACCTCAAGGAGATGAATGCTTGTCTTGAAATAATGATTGTGGGGTGGGGCCTTAGGGCTTATATAGAGGGGACCCAAAGGAAGAAAAATTCAAAATGACAATGTTTCCCTCCAAGCGAATTCTTCCCTCCAACCAAAACCCATCCCTATAATTCCAGGGTAGTAAATGAGGTTTTTAAGCGCTAATCTCAACTTTAAAGACACTCTCGTGCATCTTGGTAAAAATCAACAGTCAGGTAACCTACTCCTCAACCCAGCATGATTTTCAGCTCGGCTCAAGGAGTGGGGGGCAAGTGATGTGGCACCAACTGAAATTACTAGAATACCCCTACGCGCTGATAGTCTCACCTGCCACGCGGATCACCTGAGAGACCGACATGTGGCAAGTCAACACTCCGGAGCGGAGCCTGGGAAATCTGGGCCGAACGGCAAGACCCGTTCCAACTTGATCGGGATTCTCGAGAGTCGTGCCCGCTCATCTCGGGTACCCCAAAACGGGTTCGCCTATAAAAGACAAGGATCTCGCCAGGTATATTCAAGCTCTACAGCTCTCTCATTTACTACTACTTTCATTTGCTCTACTGATTTGAGCGTCGGAGTTCAACCCGAGGGATTCAAGCCCCGGCCCTCCATTGTCTTGCAGGTCCTACACCCGAGGTCCGACATCCCCAAGTCCGAGGTTCCATTCCCGAGGTCCAGTCGCAGAGGTGGCACGTGGTGGTCGGTCCTAAAAACCATCATCAATATATATATCTATGTGTGTTGGGTTTCATGCCCGCGGCCATGCTGTGTCTGTATATATATATTTATATAGGTGTGTGTGAGTGTGTATATATATATATATACCTATGTGTGGATCGGCCATGGCCGACTCGACAAACGTGTATATATATTTATATGTATGTGTGGCTGACTCAGCAAGTGTGTATATATATTTATATGTATGTGTCTTGCTGTATATATATATATATGTATGTGTTTGTGTGTGTATGTGTGTATATGATGTGGGAGAGAAAGAGAGATGCAAGACGATGGCCGGTGATCAGGGATGATCGGATGAGAGGGTAGGTTGTGGACTGTGGGGGTAAAAAATAGGTATTTTAAAATTATTAAAAAATTTAATAGAATGTGGGCTGTGAAGAGTAATTCTGCGGGTTACAGATATAATTTCTCTATAGAATACTATGTACGACATAAAGTAAAATATCTAAAATTTGTTTAAAAAACATGAGCGATGGATAGATATTAGTCATACATACAAAAAAGAAAAAAAAAAGTAACATTAGAAACGGAACCGATTATCCAGATGGTAGTTATATTTAATCCTATCAAAGTTGATTTGAGTAGATATGCCAATTTGGTGAAATAATTGATGAGGCTTAATTGTGTGCATATTTTTATCTATTTTTTATCTTAATCTTGTGTTATTTTTCTTACATAAAATGTGTTTATATAAATTTTATATTATTTTAATCTCTTTTTGTAGGAGCTCAGCAAAAGATATTATTTCAAATATTCGGATATAAAAATAAAAAAATAAAAAAATATTATAAAATTAATATAATAAAAAAATAATAAAAATAAGTATTATAAACAATTAATATTATAATATAAATAAAATTAATAATATATTATATATTACATTACTTATATATATTATAATTACGTTATTAAGTGAATCCGTGAATGGTTCCATGCACATTGAATATATATATATTATTATTATAATATATAAGGGGTGAAGGAATTGGAAACAGGGAGGCTTTTGGGCGGCGGCCATTAAAGGAAATCAAGAAGGAATTGGAAACAGGGAGACTCGGACGGCGGCCATTAAAGGAAATCAAGAAGGAATTGGAAACAGGGAGACTGGGACGGCGCAAGCGAATTGAAGGATTTTTGGAGGCTTCAGGGACGGCACAATCAAGAAGAAAAGGAAGCAAAGGTGATTCAATCAGCAAATTCAGATCCATTGTGATTCAATCAGTAAATCCAGATCCGTTTTACATCTGGACAGAGGCTTCTTTCATTCCTTCTTTTGCCTTTTCAGTTTCTGTATTTCTTTAATTGTTTAGAACTTCAATTATGCAGCAACTCCTGATTAATGTTGAGAATGTTTTATTTATTATGAGTGGCTAAATAATTGTCCAAGGTTTTTAAAGGATCTTATGTATTGAAACTTTATTGATTACTCAATTTTTAGTTGTGATTGTTACATCAACTATGTTTATTTTATTCTAAACTTAAAAGCTTGTAATTGCTTGATCACCAATTACATGATACGATGCTAGACATAGATAAATAAGAAATAGACTTTGGACAAAATAACATATGTTAATTGGGGAAGTCATTCACGTGATTACATGTGTAATTTATGATTATATTTGTAATGAATATTTTCATATAATGAGTACTTATTCTTAATGTGTTCTCTAAATCTAATTCACATAGACATATAGTGAGTTAGGTTAGTTGAATAAACTTATTAGACCTAGACATAGGCTAACAAATAAATTAGAGTGCTCCATTAATATAGTTCGTAATCTAATCAATCAAAAATTAAAGTAATTTGATAAAGTGGATTTGTTAGGTGAATTTAGAAAACCTTAGGTCTTATTCAATTGATTTTTAATTCTTATTTAATTGTTAGTTATATATTAATTAATTATCTTAATTAATCAATTATCCAAATATAGTTAATTGTGAATAATTTTAGTATTTAAAAGGCTAGTAACCAATTTATGTGGGAACGATAACTTATTCATCACTTTATTTGTCTTGACCACGTATACTTGCGTGTTATTCATGGATTGTATAAAATCACAAACAATAACCAAATTTTTTGAAAGGGCATTTGGGTGATTTCACAAAGTGCTCACACCTGCTCCCCCAACTTACTTTTATTCATAAAATGGTGGTTTAATGATGCGAATAAAAAAAAAAAAATTCATAGAGGTTAAAATCAAATCTATTACATAAAAGATAAGCAATTAATATATATACGATTAAAACATAATTTTGTTATATAAAAAAATCAATAAAGATTTCTTTGACCCAATAGATTGGTTAGATAGACCGAAAATCAAATATGAAGTAAACAATGCATAAAAAAATCAATAAAGATTTCTTTGACCCAATATATTATTAATATTATGTTCGACGTTTGTAATATCAGAAAATTTTATAAAATACAAAAATGAAAGCTTGCATATTTATTTGGTTATTTTTCATAATTTTTTCTTCTTTTTATTTGGTTTCGAAGTATTTTAAATTTACCTCAAATTATCAAAGTTTTACCATTTCATATTATTATTTTGATCCTCAAATAACATTATCACAACAACAATAATAACAATAATAATATATTCAGCCTTTATCCCACTATGTAGGGTCGCCTACATGAATTATAGTCATCTCATTATCGTTATTAAAACAATGACTCAACGATCATCATCTGCAAACATTTTTCAACTATCATATTTGTGTGATCTTCATCGTTTTAGCCATTTATTGAACTCAAAATAATTAATTAGTTCATATATATAATTAGTTCATATATATGATCAAAATACATATTACAATTACATCAAAATATCAGAACATATATATAATGAACACATACATGCCATGCATATATTGTTTTATAGTGTGCTACATGCGATTTATTTGATTTTATTACATCTGTGTGTGTGTGTGCGTGTTCCTTCATTCTATACTACAGACCACAGGCCATGCATGCAGACAGATTTATATCCTAATTATTCTCTTAAGTACAGAATTCTTCCAGTTATCCTTTATTTTTCACTCTTCAAGGGATTGCAGCACCCACAGCCACTGGAATGGCAACAAGTGGAATAGCCTTCTGAAGGGTAACCCCAAACTTATCTTGCATGTCCAGCTCCTGGGGCAACATTCCATTAGGTAGCTTCCAATCAAAATGGTAAAGCAGATTAGCCAACACTAATTTGAGCATTCTTATGCCAAGGCCCAAGCCTGGGCAAATCCTTCGTCCCGCACCAAATGGTATAAATGCAAAGTTCTTGCCTACGAAATCAACTTCTGAACTTAAAAACCTTTCTGGAGTAAAGTTTTTTGGCTGGACCCAATATGAAGCGTCTTGTGCCATAGACCACGCGTTCACGAGGATTTGGGTGTGCTTGGGAATGGTGTACCCACAAACCTCAACCTCTGTCTCTGCTCGATGAGGAAGGAGAAGAGGAGCTGTGGGGTGGAGCCTCATTGTCTCTTTGATGATTGCGTCCAGGTATGGAAGTTTGGGAAGGTCTTGTTCTTGGATGCTTCTTTTTGATCCGATGGTTAGGGCTAGTTCTGTCTTTGCCTTGGCCATGATGGTTGGGTTGCGGAGAAGCTCTGTCATTGCCCATTCTATTGTGGTACTGGTGGTATCAGTGCCGCCAATGAACAAATCCTGTCATTCATGCATGCAATAACATAATGGAGGAGTGATTAATTATATATAGAAGATATATCAACTGTTAAGGAGCTAAGTTCTATTTTTCATATATTAATAAAACTAATCAGCCCAGAATATATGTTACTCATTTTCCATGAATTATCGTCATTTAATTTGTCTCATGCTTAGTAGAGAGATTATAAATATATACGTACCGAGAGGAGAATATTTATATTCCGGCGGTCAAATTCATCGCCATGCTTTTCACTATGATCAAAGAGAACATCCAAGAAATCCCCGCATCTAGGCGAACCAGATGCTCTTCGCTTCATCCGTTGATCAATCATGTCCTCAAGCAATTCGTGCAAACGATCGTAGGACACCTTAATCTCCCTCCTTATTCCCTGCGGATCAAACCGCCTCAGGAAAGGAAAACAGTCTGCCAGATTGGGCCTTCCCGCAAGCTCCATTATCCTCGCCATCAACACCTTCAGCTCTTTCATGGCATCCGATTTCGCATCCAGCATAGCCCCCGAGAACATGGTGTTCGACAGCAAGTTCAACGACGTGCCGAACACCAGCCTGCCCACGAAAATACCTTCTTTGGCGTCTCTCGCTTCCGCCACGTGGCTAACCATATTATCCATAATTTGATGTCGCAGATGCTGCAGCTGATCCAATCTTTGGGCCGTGAAAAGTTGGGTGTTGCATAGCTTTCTCAAATTTGTCCAGTGAGGGCCTCCTGACGACCAAACCAAGGACAAGTGGTGATCGGTTTCTGCAGTGACGGCATCTGGGATGGCCCTGCCCATGCATGCCCGATCATTCTTTTGGAACATTTCTTTTGCCATCTCGGCAGAAGAAGCCACCACAGTGGTGGCGAAGCCGAGTTTCACTGTCATGAGAGGACCGTGGATCTTGGCCAGCTCGGTAAGGGACTCGTGAGGTCTGTCGCCGATCATCAGAAGGTTTCCGATCAATGGCAAGCCTCTCGGCCCTGGTGGAAGCTTTCTAAATCTGCGATTTGGGAAACCCAGCAGGACATTATTGAGGCAGGCCTTTAGGATGAAGAACAGACAGAGAGAGAGCAAAACAAAGAACAACTCCATGTTATCACAACGTATTAATTAGAGCCCTCCTAATCGATCAATTCCTGATGTCTTTTGTGATCTGAGCTTGCTGGTCCTATTTATAAGAAAAATGATATCCTGTGAAAAGTTTTGTAGTTATGAACTGCATGTGTTTGATTAGATCATATATTACTTTATAATCACGTTATGTGTTTATAAAAGGGCATAAAAAATTTAGTCATATAGTTGGAATGGGAAAAGTGTTGGTCCTTCCTTCTATTTCATGACCTGACTGAAGGCCGCCGGCCCGGCAATCGCTTGATGTATTTCTAATTATAAAAGAGCATAAAAAATTTAGTCATGAAAACTTCTATGCTCCACGGTCAATTTAATTTTTTTATAGAGGTAAGAAATTAATTTCAAAACTTTGGTGCTCCCTCCCTCTCTAGTTCTCAACATCTCCTCAGCTCTACTTCTCTCTTTCTCCAGTCAATTACGACTGCATCTCCTCAAATCCAATAGCATTTCCGATCAATTCTAGCATATCCTTTATTAGTGTTATAGTATCCTAATATTAGATTTAGATGACATCTAGCGATTGTAATTAAGGGACTAATAACATAAATCTTATAAATATAATAAAATATATTTTCATATTTTAAGAGCATATTTTTATTCATACATATTGAATCGATCTTATGAACGAACTCTTAGATTTCCTAATGATAGTTTTATTCTTAAGTGTTAAGAATATGTAATAAATATTTTTTAGATTAAGGATTTCTTAAAAGTTATTTTCAGTCCTTAGATTTATCAAAATACGACTATGATTAATCAATTACAGACTAGCATGGGCTATTACCTTTGATTAGTACGAGATACTAATGATTAATGATAGTTTGATTAGAGCTTTATTCCTCTTTTAGAGCCTCTAAACCCTATTCCATTTCTCACTTTGCTCTTTTCTTCTTTTTTGCTATTGTAGCAACCCAATCCATATAGAATGTCTATAATGGATTGACAAACCTATTCTCTTTGAACCCAAAATATTGCTTAATCACCCACAGTAGACTTGGCTAGCACATAGGTCTCATTGCGGGCTTCATCCACATTAGGAGCGTAGATTGACTAGGTCTTCTGTAATTTTGGGAGACATATTGGTCATCTAGTTTGTTGTTCGGGGTAGTAGGGGACTGCCCAATAGAATTGTTCAGGAGCTACTAGAGGTAAGAGTTGCTGCCACCGGAGGAGATTTGAGCCTCTTCACCAGATTTGAATCTGACGTAAGGTATATCCCTCGATGCCCGATGGTGTGGTTTCGATATTATGCATATGGTCGTTTGGAAATTGAGTCTTGCAAGGCGATCTTGTGCTTTATCTTCAGCTACATTTTACGTTTGTTTTCAAAAAAAAATTGAAAATTAAAAACTCATTGCATTGATACACCAAATGTTGGCATCCCTCTTCATCCTCAACTCCCTCTCTCTTTGGCTATGTGTCCTTAGCTCTAACAACATCTCCTCAACTCCCTTTCTTTCTCAGACTTTGTCTCCTCTACGTCTCTTTAGCTCTCCCTCTTTCTCTGGCTATGTCTCCTCAGCTTTGACAACGTCTCCCCAACTCCCTTTCTCTCTCTGACTGCGTTTCCTCTACATTTCCTCAGTTCCTCCTTTCTTTTCGATCAACTCTAGCTTCTCCTCAGCTTTTTACCTTGTATGGAAGTCCTTACTATTTTATTTTATTTTACTTTTATATTAACTAGACCAAATGGATAAGGCCATGGAGAGATAAAATTCTTATAGATGATCTCATTAGTGGGATAAGGGCTTGTGATGTAGTTGTTGTAAGCATACCAAATTATACTTATTTACCAATGATGGTGATTGAATCTCGTGCGAGGAAGAGGCAAATGAAAGGAAGGGAAAGTTCTGCAGAGAGAGGAAGAGAAGACGATTAAGGAGGGATATGAGGAGATGGTGGCTAGAAAGAAAGGGAGAGGCGATGAACGGTGTTGGTGAGAAAGTTGAGGAGATAGCCAAAGAGAGAGAGAACCAAGGAGATAATGGAGTTGATCGGAGAGAAAGGGGAAACTGATGAGGCGTAGTTAAGAAGATAAAGGGAGTTGAGGAGACACTACTTAAGTTGACATAGCTAAAGAGGGAGAAATGGTGACATAGCTGAAGAGAGAGAAATGGTGGTGAGCATAAGAGGAAGAGTTGAGGAGACACAGAGAAGTAAAACAGGAGAGAGCAAAGAAGTATTGAAATTAATTTTTTATAATTATAAAAAAATATTCTTTTTAAAATTAAATTTAATTTACACTCTGACACATTAATAGGTGGTGCCATGTCATTAACCCAATCCAGTAGTGGGGCTGTGATGGTTCCAGCATAAAACTTTATCTTAATCATATAAAGTACACAGGGAGAAAAGGATGGTGAACTGTTTGTTCATATTAAAAAATAGAAACCAAAACTCTGTTCGTAATTTGGGACTCCATTATGGGAGAATGATCATAAATAATTAATAATTTACAGCATATTTTGAGTGGGTCAAGTTCCTCCTATACGTACGTATATAGCCTCATTCATTTGCGTGACCATACAATATATATATATATATATATATAAATAAAGACACACACACACACATACACGCTGCATGAGAAGACATTAAAGTTAGACAACAAGAAGGAAGGACTAATAACTCAACAGGGAAAAGTTTATATTTATTTTGATAATTAGCTCAACAGGGAACACCTGGGGATGCCTTACTCCACCATTATTTTAGAGGATGCCGTTGGAGCAAAGGAGCATGCTGATGATCATCTTAATTAAAATTGTTAAATTTGACATAGACTAGTTTGTCCGATTTGATTTATAATTTTTTATAGAAGAGTTTGATTTGAAAATTTGGAGACAAATAATTTATGGTTTGCTCTTCGTTTAATTATAATCATTAGCTAAATTATAATCAATTTTAATTCTTACGGTGAATATTATTACAAAGGTTAAAATGATCCAACTTTAAAAGTTGACCCATAAGTCATACAAGATTTAATAGGAGCTCGACCCATCTTTGGGCCTCACAATGGTGTTGTAAAACCCAAGAATTTTTGTAAAACTTATACATTTGAAGAAATAGAATATTTCAAAGGATCATGAAAGCTCGGAAGAAAAAAATGCAATTTTTGAAAGGTTCAGGAGAAAATTTAATTTACCAAAAGTATTGGAAACCTTCTTAGGGGCCAATAAATAATGCAAGAAGCCTCTTCCTAAGTGCGTTTGGGGATCAAAACAATGAGGTTCAAGAGTAGCCAAGGCCCTAAAAGATACATGGGTCAAAGTGCGAAAGTGTAAAGTTTCGGGCCAAAGTGTAATTTTTAAAAATTCGTAACGAACTTGTTGAAGGAGCGAACTGGCCAAATTTTCTATTTGGGGTTATGATGAGGCTCTAAAAACAAAGCAACACCTAATTGAGTAGGTGGAAGAAGGAGATTGGTCGAAGATGTCTATAAATAGGCCATGAGTTAACACTCAAAGCATATCGATGAGATTTGAGCCAAAACTAGGCTGATTTAAGGGGATTAAGAGTTAAGATTAAGTTCTTGAGAGTAAAACGAAGATTCTACAAAAGGAAAGAGTGAATTTGGTGAAGAAATGAGGGAGAAACGAAGCTTCATCAGATTTTTGAGTTTTGTAAGAACCTGGGTTGAAGCTGCCGAAAAACGGCTAGGAACGGGTGGTTTAAGGCTATATTTGGCTAGAAGAGAGAAAGAGGAAGGTGTAGGAACGAACGGGGAGTGAAACGAAGTTGAAACAACCAAAAAATCAAAGGCCAGCCGAGTTCGTGTCACTGTCACCATATAAGACAATCGGTGCATGTGATACATGCACCAAACCAGGCTACGTGTAAAGGCATGTGAGACCCCTTCCAAGGGCTTGTGTAGGTGCATGGTTAGTCCAAAACTTCTAAAAGAATACCAAAAAATAGAGAAAAATAAAATAAATGACGTTTATGGAAAGAAATAAGGCACAATACCCTTTACAAAATTCATGTTTATTGTAGAAAAACAAGCCCCCGCAAATGTAAACAGTAGTGCTACAAGTAAAACAACAAGGTGAGTGGTTCCTACATATACTTGCTTAATCCCAGCCATTTGTAGTTTCATTTTGTATGGTTTGTGGCTTGCATATCATGTGTTTCCATGGCAAACATGTTATTTCCATTTATCATGCACCATGACACTTTTGGCTAGTTGATGTAGGTCATCATGTGTGATCAGGGAGTGATCATATGCCTGTGCGGTGCGGTTGGAGAGTTTGGACATGATGACTAGCGAGAATGATTGCAACATCTTGACATGGCTACCACATAGGGATATTTCATACTGCATGTTACATTTACACGGAAAAAAATTTATTCTGAACCCTCACTAAGATATTTCATATCTTACATTGGCATATTCAAATGTGCCAAGTACCCCCAGAGACAAGTAAAGGAAAAGGGTAAGAGGTGGCTGAAGTTTAATTGGATTTCTCTAATATTTGATGTGTATATATCTCTAGCCTTGTAAATATACATCTTAAGCATTGTACTATTGGTGCTATATAAACAAGAGCCACTGTAAAGCTTGGTTCTATCTTTATTTCCTTAATTTTTGAGGGTTTTGCATCATACTTGTACTTGTATTAAAATATTTAGTGAAAACCCTAGCTATTTAGCTTTTCAGGTTCAATCATTTACTTCTGCTAATAAGGATTTCCATAACCCTCGCGTGTAATATTGGTGTGTATTAGCAACGTTGTAATATTTAGAAATGGAGCGTTACAGTTGGTATCAAAGTTAGAACATATGGTCTTGATTTACTAACTTTGAGGATACTTTGGTCTGTGACAGGAATGGATCAAAATATAGTAGAAAATCAACATCAGCGGGCCGATGACGCTCTTGGAAGGGTGATACATGCACCCATGGGATGCGTTAGGAGATTTCCTGGAGTTAGTTACCCCTGCTTTGTAGTAATTTCCACCCTACATGAAGGTTCCCTACAATGTAGATCTTTAAATAACATATTTGATTTATTTATTAACTGTAGAATAGCAAGACATTAGAAATGAGCTTCACGCTCAAGGAGCCTATGATGATCTTATAGCTTTTATTGTCCACCTACGCGAGGTTGAAGCAAATATAGACATACCTCCGAACTTGATAGGACGTCCCGAAGAAGGACTTGAGGAACGAGCCCTTACACCCTTGTCAGGATCTAAAATTGAAGAAGAATAGCTTTGATTTTGTAAGAACGAGGATTATATATACATGTACAAATAAGTGAGATGGGATGTTTGTTATATACATGCACATACGTGTACAAAAGGAAAAAATAATGATATGAGACGTTTATGACATATGTTACTAATCTTCGAGCTTCTTGGTGACATGATTAGGTCATGTAGCCGTATTGGGAAATATAGACAATTGTCAGCAAAATCTGATGAATAAGTAGAATGAGGTTTGGTACGAGTAAGTATTTTAATTATTGGTGAGATTAAACACCTAGCTAAAATCTCGAGTAACTCACTAGATTTTTGGAGACATTTTCATATTTGGTTTGTTAGAATTCCTTATTTACAACTGTTTGTAGAAATTTACGGGTTTGAAGTCTTAGGAGACTAATTGGATTTTGGAGGTACTTCTAGATATGGTTCATTAGAATCTCGTACTCATGACTATTTTGCAGGAGTTTGATAAATTTGGAAACTTTAGGATTCTAGGTAATAATTGTTTGGGAGATGCCTAATTGTTTTACAGGATAAGGAAAGATCAATGGAACTTGAAATACTACTTTGTTTTGAAAATATTTGATGAACCTAGAATCTTAAGGATATTAGATAACAACTGCTCGAGAGACTATTTTATTGTCTAATTGTTCTACAGGAATTTCAAAATTTGGGAGATTATCTAAATCCAAGTTATAAACCCAATAAAGATCTAGTAGGCACTTAGTTTGTCAAACCTCATACAAATTTGGGGATATAAGTATTTGGAATTTGTTGGATTGGAAATCTATTGGATCCACAAAAGTTGGGAAAGTCGAAAAACTTACAATTTTGAAGTTTTAGTCTGATTAGCTGAATTATTTTACTGCTAAGGTTTAAATATTGATCTCATGATTTTGAGTATGGCTATTTCAGATGGTGAATACTCGACTTTCTCAAAGATTTGAACCAGCCACTCCAAACCATCGTAGGAATAATACCCAGGAGGAAGAATCACAATACCCCTATGAGGAAACATCAGAAACTTTGGAAAATCCACTCCAAGAAAGAAGCTAGGAGGATGGAACCCGCATAGGCCTAATGGAGTGAGTCATGGAAAATATGTTAACATTTATATAGGGGACACAACTAACAGGTTAGGCTACCGCTCGAGCTCCTAATATCATTGACAAGTTCTAGCAGTTTAATCCGCCTATCTTTTGAGGAAAAGTAAGAGCTGACCCAAGTGAAAGTTAGTATTGGCTGGAGTAAATCGAGAAATTTTTTTATTTTATTAGTTGCAACAAGGAAGAAAAAGTTAATTGTGGCACCTTCATGCTTTGGGACAAGGCAAACTATTGGTGGAGGATTATACAAAGGACCCTACAAGGCCCTATGGAGCAAGGTATGCCAAGTATTGAATAGGCACAATTTAAAGAACTTTTCAATGCCAAGTATTTTCCCCTATGTAAGAAAATGAAAAAAGGTTGGGAATTTATGAACTTGAAGCAAACTGGAGACATGATAGTTGCTTAGTATGAAGATTGTTTTACTTGGCTAATCAAGTATATGCCCATCTATAACTTGGACCAAGAGGCAAAGGCCCAGAAATTCCTCGATAGACTGAAATTGGAAATCCAATAGATGTTAAACTCAATAGGGGCACACACTTACATAGAGGTGGTTCTACAAGCCTTAACTGTAGAAAGCAATCTCCACCGAATGGATACCCTAAAAGTGGAGTTTCGAGAACTTGAGGACAAAAAATTGGGAAATAGACATGACTTGGGAATTCAAGGAAGAAATTTCAAGCCAAAAGGTAACTGTTCCATATGTCAAAAATTTCATCTCAAAAAACCTTGTAAATGGGGAAACCAAGGGTGTTATACCTGTGGAAGAAATGACCACGTAGCTCGAGTATTCCCAAAGGGACCTGTATGTTTTAACTGCCAGCAAAACAGTCATCTCGCTAAGAATTACCCGCAAATAAAGGAAGCCAATCAGCTAAATAAGAGAAACCAAGAACCACAGCGGGGTCACGTATTTAACCTAACAGGAGAAGATGCCAATGCCAACCTGACAGTCATATAAGGTACATTGACTTTCCTTAATACACCAGTACAAGTATTGATAGATCCTAAGTTTACCCATTCATTTATATCATATGCATTGGCATGTTACCTAGAATTGGAATTAAGGAAAACTGGGTTGTCTAATGATACTGACTACCTTGTCAAGAAGACAAGAAAAAACCTACATGGGTACAAGGATGGGAAAGTCATGTTGGGAGATAGAGAATTTATAGTTAGACTAAAAATTTAGGATTTTGACATAATTCTAGGGATGAATTTTTTGTCTAAATACAATGTTAGGATTAACTGCCAATCAAGAGTAATAGAATTACAAGATGATTACGTGAAGGGTTTCAAGGGCCAAATGACGCTAGGAAAACTGAATGGATAATGACCCTCAATGCTATTAAGATGCTAGAAGAGGGCGCCTATGGATATTTGGCTTGTGTACATGTAGAAAATAAAAGGATAGAACTCAATGAAGTGCCCATAATAAAAGAATTTCCTAATGTCTTCCCCGAAGAACCACCCAAGCTACCCCGTTATTAAGAAATTGAATTCGCCATAGAAATTCCACCCAGGACGAACCCCATATCCATATCCCTATACTGAATGGCCCCGGCAGAATTGAGGGAATTACAAAGCTAGCTCCAAGACTTTTGAATAAAGGATTTATTCAACCTAATGTATCACCTTGGGGAGCACCCGTGTTATTTGTAAAGAAAAAGGATGGAAGCTTGAGTATGTGCATAGACTATCGTCAGCTGAACAAGGTGACCATAAAAAACAAGTACCCACTTCCTAGGATCGATGAATTATTCGATCAAGTGCAAGGTGTCAGTATATTTTTCAAAGATTGATTTGAGATCAGGGTACTACCAATTGAGGATTAAAAAGGAAGATGTAGCAAAGACTGTCTTTAGATCCCGATATGGACATTGTGACTACTTGGTGATGCCATTTGGGTTAACCAATGCACCTACAGCCTTTATGGATTTAATGAATAGAGTGTCGAAACCATATTTGGATTAATTTGTGATTGTATTTATTGATTATATTATGATTTACTCAGCCAGCAAGGAAAGAACATAAGCAACACCTAAGGATTGTTTTAAGGGCACTATAAGAATATCAACCTTGCGCTAAGTTTTCAAAATCCAAATTCTAGCTAACTCAGGTACTTTTCTAGGTTATATTATATTGAAAAATAGGTTAGTTGTGAGTCTTTTGAAGGTTGAGGCAAAAAGAGATTGGAAGCAGCCAAAATAGTAACTGAGGTATGATGTTTTATGGGTTTAACATGTTTTTATGGAAAATATGTTGAAAACTTTTCTAGCATTACTTTGCCACTTACCCTATTAATGCAAAAAGAAGCTAAGTTTGAGTAGGATGAGGCATATGAGCATAACTTTAATGAACTGAAGGGAAAAGTAACATCTGCTTCTATTTTAGCAATACCTTGTGGAACAGGAGGATTCATGGTCTATACTAATGCTTCCAAAACTGGGCTAGGGTGTGCCCTTATGCATACTGGAAACATATGGGTCTCGACAGCTGAAAAATTGTGAGTAACATTATACCACCCATGATTTGGAATTAGCAGCAATTGTGTTTGCCTTGAAACTTTGGTGGCACTATTTATATGGAAAAAATTTGAGGTCTTCATAGATCATAAAAGCTTGAGGTACATGTTTTTTCAGAAGGATTTGAATATGAGGCAGTGACGGTGGATGGAGTTTTTGAAGGATTGCAATTATACGATCTAGTACCACCCCGGGAGGGAAAATGTTGTGGCTGATGCATTAAGTTGGAAAGAGTCTGCTCTGATAGCCAATCTGATAGCTCGGGAATGGGGACTGGTAGAGGCTTTTAGCTAGTTAACAGTTAATGTGATTGCTAAGAGAACATCTATTTACGTCACCAGGTTGGAAAATTCACTCACATCTGATGGAACAGATCTGACAAGCTATTCTAGAAGACTCGAACATGAGGTCATGGGTTGACAACTGAAGGCAAATTAAAAACCCTAGCTCCAAGTTTTAAGATATAATACTTCAATTTCTAAATCGAATTTATGTGCCTAGAGTTAAGGAATTAGGGTAAACCATACTGGATGAGGCACACTAAGAAAAATACACTATCCACCCTAATGTTACCACAATATATAAGGTGGTGTTCTCTTCGTGTTTCAGTTTTGAGTTTTGAGTTTTAAATTCATTTTCAATTTTGTGTTTTGAGTGTCTGTTTTGAAATTTTTGAAAACGCGTTCTTTTTGTCATTCTAAAAAACTATTTCTCAAAATTAAAAATTAGAAAACGCATTTACTTTAAAATTTTAATTTTTTTTATTATTTATTAAATTAAAATAATTTAATACTAGTATATTATTAATAATATATATTTTGAAGTTAGTAAATTTGTAATATTTTTTTCTCATTAAAAAAAAATACAAACAAAAAATAAATTAACTTTAACAAAAAAATGTTTAATTGTATGGTGACAATGATATATATATGTACCTATATATTACATTTTCAACAAAAAATATATATATACAATTTAACATAACTCAACAAGAACAAAATAATTAGTTATAATGCCATATATAGTTATTCACTTTCATCATACATTTTGAATCCATCTATTCATTTGACACACACAAAGACACATAATTAGTTATAATGCGCTTGTGCATCTAAAATTCTTGTGCATCTATTCACAACAAGCACATGTAATCAGTTATAATGAATTAGGCCACTGCCATCTTTCAAAACTAAAGACACAAAATTACACTAAAAAAAATTGCCAATAAAAATCTCATTTATCATACCAACAATCACCAAACAAACTCAATCAACCCAACATATTTTTGAAATCTGAAATCCAAGAGCCATTCCAAAAATCTTTAAAAGAATCAAGGAACACATCATATTTTTGAAATCTAAATCCCTATTTCCTCACCAAAACAGATTCATAATCCAAAAATTACAAACATAGATTCAAATTTAAGCATCAAATTACAAACAGAGGTCTAGATTTAAACATCTTAATGAAATCACTGAAACAAAATTAATGAAATCAGAATACAAAGAATTACTGAAATCAGAATACAAATCAAATTAAGCGAAGATAAGGCGCGGCGACCAGCGACGAGAAAGAAGACACAACCGGCATAAGCGAACAGCCAAGGGGAAGAAGAAACAACCGGCCTGGGTGAAGGCAAGGCGTGACAGATCTGGGTTGCTGGTCACAACGACGTGTGGCGGTGGCGATGGCGGTGGCAAGCGCTGCGATGGCCAACGAGGAAGAGAGGAAGTCGACAACGATTGGAAGAGAGAAAGAGATGGCGGCCAATGACTGCTCCCGGTGGTGATGGTCGTGGCAAGCGTGATTGACAGGCGAGATGGAGTCAGATCTGGAATAGGGAAAGAGATGGCAGTCGACGACCGCTGGCAGCGGTGATGGCCATGGCTGGCGCGGTCGACGGCGAGGAAGATATGGGTTGCTGGTCGGAAAAGAGAGTGAAGCTTGGAAGAGAAAAGGAAGAGGGAGTGCTCGAGTTTCAGGAAGAAGGAAGAGAGATGGAGTCTGGGAGAGAAGGCCTGCGTGAGAAGAAAGATGAGGTGTTTTTCGTGTTTTCAATTTCCACCGTGTTTTGGCTTGAAAACAGCCAAAACGATTTTTTCCTGTTTTGCGTTTTCTTCACAATTTTTTTTCTTGTTTTTGAAAATCTGTTTTTGAAAATAACAAAGAGAACATGTTTTGAGTATTTTGAAAAACTGAAAACAGAAAACGGGTCGAAAACAGCAAAGAGAACAGGCCCTAAGGTTTTGAGGAATAAGACAAGACCTTTTGTGAAGGTATTATGGAAATATCATGATCTTGAGGAAGCTACTTGGGAAAAAGAAAAACAAATACGCTAGAAATATTCACACGTCTTTAGCTATATGGAGTCATAAGATGAAATTTCAAGGACGAAATTTTTTTGAAAGGGGTTGAAAGTAATACTCGGAATTTATGTAAAACTTATAAATTTGAGGAAATAGAACATTTCAAAGGATCATGGAAGTTCAAGAGGCAAAAATGCGATTTTTGAAAAGTTTGGGAGAAATTGTAATTTACCTAAAGTGTTGAAAACCTTCTTAGGCACCGATAAATAATGCAAGAAGCCTTTTCCTAAGGGTGTTTAGGGATCAAAATAAGGAGGTTCAAGAGTAGCCAATGCCTTAAAAGATATAGGGGTCAAAGTGCGAAAGTATAAAGTTTTAGACCAAAGTGTAATTTTTAAAAACCCGTAACGAACTCGTCGGAGGAACAAACTAGCCAAATTTTCTATTTGGGGTTCTAAAAACAAAGCAACACTTAGCCAGGCAAGTGGAAGAATGAGATTGGCTAAAGATGTCTATAAATAGGCCATAAGTTAACACTCAAAGCATACCAGTGAGATTTGAGCCAAAACTAGACTAATTTGAGGGGATTAAGAGTAAGGATTAAGTTATTGAGAGTAAGGGGAAGATTCTTCAAAAGGAAAGAGTGAATTTGGTGAAGAAACGAGGAAGAAATGGAGCTTCGTCATATTTTTGAGCTTTTCTAAAATCTCGGTTGAAGTTGCCAGAAAACGGTTGGGAATGTGTGGTTTAAGGCTATATTCGAGTAAAGAAGAGAAAATGAAAGGTGTAGGAACAAACAAGAGTGAAACGGAGTTGAAACAAGGGAGAAACAACCAAAAAATCGAAGGATAGTAGAGTTCGTGTCACCGTCACTAGATAAGACAATCAGCGTGTGTGATACATGCACCAGACCAAGCTACCCGTAAAGGTGCATGAGACCCCTTCCAAAGGCGCGTGCGAGCGCGTGGTAAGTCCAAATATTTTGAAAAAAAAATACCAAAAAATGGAGAAAAATAAAATAAAGGGGGTTTATGGAAAGAAATAAGGTGTTTGCTTCACAAAATTCAATTTTTACCTGACTAATGGCTACTAGCCTGGAAATCACTTGATGTGTTTATAATTATAAAAGGGCATACAAGATTTAGTCATATGAAAAATTTTATGCTCCACGGTCAATTTAATTTTTTATAGCAGTAAGAAATTAATTTCAAAACTTTGGTGCTCCCTCCTTCTCTAACTCTTTACATCTTCTCAACTCCCATTTTTTCTCTCTAGTCAACTACGACTGCATCTCCTTAGATCCAATAGCATCTCCAATAAACTCCAACATATCCTTTGTTAGTGTTAGGGTTCTAATACTAGATTTAGATGACATCTAGCGATTGTAATTAAGGGACTAATTGTAACACCCTGTCTCGCCAAGCGTGTCACTATAAGGGTATTCCTGGGATTTTTTTTTTTTTTTTAGTTCAACACGTGCAGTGCATCAAGAACTATCTTCACATGCAGATACAAACCCCGAGAACCCCAGCCTTGCCCGTTTAACTATCAAGATCAATAATTTTAAACTAAACGAGACATAATACAATGCAACAGATATATTAACATCAAATACCGTAGTTCTTACATGCTATTCCCTTAACAACATACGTAATACAGATCAGATGACAACTTTGCTATTATACAATTGTTCATTTACAACCTGAAATACATTCTGAAGCCTCCAAATGTTACAACGACTATCAAACTAAGCACCATTGGCCCCCAACAGGCCACATCCTAGCCCTCGCAGTAGTCCCTGGCTGGAACATTAAACGATCCAGGGGCATAGCCCAGGTTAGATGATAAAACATCTAAGTGACGGTATGAAACAGTTTATGCAATGCATGAGAGACACATGAGCACGGCATACTCAGACAAGTGACAACATGCAAGACACGTCTAACTTGAGAAGTTTCCCTGACATATTTAATCCCTCGAATGCCCCACTGTGACACCTGTTCACCTGGTCTAACATTAATCCCTCGAGTGCACCGTCGTGACACCCGTTCACCTGGTTTAACATTGTTCCCTCGAGTGCTCCAATGTGACACCCGTTCACCTGGATTATCATTGTCCCACCCTCAAGTAGACCTCATCCCGACCCACACGGACACAACACCGACACAAAATATCAATACCCCGATGATATGAAAATCACAAGCCATGCACCGACTCTTTTATAAGTAAAAACAGTTGATGCAATATACCACATGTTCAATATGCAAATGATGCCACAGATACATAAGTAAAATATTTTTGTAGAACAATCCAAGTTTCGGAGGGTAAAACCGCTCACTAGAACTGGTCCCAATTGCGTGTAACCTAAGTTCGGGAGGGTAACACCGCCCACCAGAACTCATTACACACCTTCCAACATATTTTCAAGATAAGGTAAAGATAGAATTAGACCACTCACCTCGAACGTATTCAGAACACCTCGAATCTTGTGCCCAACCTCAATCTTCGTGCAACTCCTCAAGTCTTTTAACCAAACCACCTCCTTACACGTCCTCACGCACTTCCCAGGTGCTCTGCGCGTGTGATGCTTCGAGTATGCTTAAAAAGCCCTCTATCCAGTAAACCTGAAGCACTCTTGTCTAACACGAACTTCTCATAATTTCGAATGAGAGAATCTTTAGCCATGAACCCCTATTTATAGTTTTTGGAAACTTATTCACTAAGAAACATATATTCTGCAATCATTTCAAATCTTCCAAAATCTTTTACAATCATTTCAAATCTTCTAAAGATCTTCTGCAATCATTGTAAATCTTCTAAGATTTTCTATAATCATTTCAAATCTTCTAATATCTTTTGCAATCATTTCAAAATCTTATAATATCTTTTGCAATCATTGTAAATCTTCAAAGATATTATATAATCATTACCAAATCTTCTAAGAGATTCTACAATCATTCTAAATCTTCTAAGATTTTATATAATCATTGTTATCCAAATCAAATCTTATTCAAATCATATCCAACAAAATCTTATCCAATTAAATCTTATCCAAATCTTATCTTATCCAATCAAATCTTATCCTTAAAGTCATCATGAGCCTTCATCTTATCTCTAACGTCATCATAAGGCTTCATCTTATCTCTAATATCATCATGAAGCTTCATCTTTATCACTAAAGTCATTTATGAGGCTTTTTCCTGAATTTTCCAAATGCCCCTAGTAAAAAGGTTTCAATAATTACACTTTGACCCGAACTTTTGGATAATTGCACTTTAACCCTTTTCAACATGGTCCCTGGACTAATTTTTAATTGCATTTTAGTCCCTAAAAAAAAGGACTAATTACGCTAATGCTCCTAATTTTTAGGTAAATTACACTTTTACCCCAACCTCAAAAATTACGATTTTACCCCTGGCTCAAAAACTGAACTTCTCTTTAAAGACCTTTATAACTCTTTGAAATATCTTAAAACATTCTCTTTAAAATTCCGAAAAAATATCATTTCGACCTCCCTCTATCAATTTCAGAAAACTGCACTTAGGCCCGAATCTTCGTTTTGGCTACAAACCCTTTTGTTTCTTCCAAAAACTACTGAAGGGTTACTCTACATACCAAATATGAACTTCCTCGGGGTTCCATTGACTTCCCGATTGCCTCTACATTAATTCGGTATTTCAGCCTAAATCATCGTTGCCATTTTAGCTGTACCGAGAACCATTCCCGATCCAATTTCTTTCAGTGCCATAAATCATACCTCGTATTACTTGTCGATACTATACCATTTTCCTTGGCTATCTAGGGTCCAGGGTATTCCCTCTGACTAATTCGGTCGTCCAAAGTTGCGTTAGTGTACCCTATATAGTCTCAATTTTTCGCAAATTCCATTTATGCCCTTCATCAAATATTATTTATACCCTTAATAATTTCTCGGGTATTATATTCTCCCCTCCTTTAAATAAATTTCGTCTCGAAATTTTGCCGTGATAATTGAATCACTGCTATTGCTAATGACTCCCAATAGAAATATCATAAATACCATTCCTAATCCTTAACAATTATTCATAGCTTACATCCTAACACGATCCATGCTTACCAAGCATCTTACTTATTTTCTAGAATATCCTGTTGTAGCTCTGAACATGCGGTTACACAAATCCCAAAATAATTTGTAATACTTAATATCACTTCTAATCGTATCCTCAAAACCCATTTTGTTTGACTAATAATTCTCCCAACCCATTCTTATACTAATGCATATGCCATGATCACACAAAAATTGATAACATTGAACTTTAAGTCGGCGTACCTTTCTCTCAATTATCTCAATCGCATGTTATTTTTAAAGATAATTCCTCAGCCTCTTACGGTTGGTCATGCAAATTATCCATTTAGGTCTCCCAAAAACACAATTTCTCTTACAACAGCCTAACATCCTGACATGTTACTATTTCTCTTCCAAACACTATCCATCAATCAGATCAATTTATCTCAGCTCAGAACTCCCGTGTCGTTTCAGTTTATCGACAACCTTCCATATTTATACACGTCCTTCATTTGTGACTCCTCAACTTAGTACCACTAAGTGTTCTATGGTGCTTTCCATATTTCTCCACATGAGAACAATCTCTCTATTGTGTCAAACAAGATGATATGATCTCGTCCTTCTTAGGCGATCTAGTTTTCACACAACTCCTTAAAAAAACCTTGCTGGTCAGCTTTTGGTTCTCACTGAGTCTTTGACAATACCTAGCATAACTTTAATAGCTTAGCCTACTGCTTTACAACCTAAATAAATTTTCCATAGTGGAACTGGAAACTTTATAACAACTTATTCATATGTTTTCTCAATTCACAGCATGTCTCTCGAGAAGAAAAACACTTTCAATTACCTATCAACATACAACTTACCATATCCTTATGTTGATTTTGTCACTTTCAATCCTTCAACTCATGTTTTCAAGGGTACCTAGGCATACTTACCATTGCTCCAACCCTTTTTAGATCACCAAAGGTAAGGTTTGAAACATCTAATTTGGAGCCAATTGTTCACAATTTCTAGGGTGCGTACTAATAAGCACACGAAACTAAAAGTTAAGTCAATAATTAGGGTTAAATTTCTTCCAAATGCCACATCCGGGAAACACCTTTACCTAAGCAAGTTCGTAACACACGCCTATATCAAGGATCGTTCCATTCTTGATTAGATCCTACCTTAACCTATGTACACAATTATTATTTCACCACAACTCCTAAATTTCCTCAGCACATTCATCACTTCTTAGCAACCTTAACTTCACGAATTTCTGTCGTGGATGCAATTATCCCAAAAGAATCTTTCACAAACCTCTGTTACAACTTGCTAAACATTATTTCATCGCTCAAGATCACGTCTCCTTCTTCCGATTCTCTTTTGATTATCAACTATCATAATCCACATAACAATTATTCCGCTTAGGTCGTCTTCCCAACCTTCAATCCTTTTTATAGCGGTTAGGGATTCTACCACAATGCCTCGGCCCATAGGAACTTGGACTCTAATCTGTACATAACATCCACGTTGCCGCCCAAACATTGGCATCTGACCGTCTCCACAGTTCATTGTGTCGCTCCGACTCATGGGTATCACACCCCAGATCGCGAGCCAACCACCAGTCCTCTACCTTGGTCCCTAGGCTCAGATACGTTGTTACAAGCCAAGCACCAATGGTGTTATCGCTACATTAGAACTCCTTACTCCGTCTCCGAGAGCTATAGTGGTTCTTATTAATACTAGTTCAAATCCCTGATCTCTTGGATTCCTTAATTTTCTTTTTCTTTTTTTTCAGAGTAAGACTCAATCGTATCGTGCACCCTTATCCTAACCTCACAATTTAATCTCTTTTACTTTCCAAATTTATCATGCACGTGACGGAACCTCATGCTCCTATTGCTACTCTTGCAAGCGTTCATAATTTGTCAAACATTCCAACATCACTTGTAGTTCCAATTTATCATATTTTAAACTTATACTAGATCGTTCAACCATATTCTCGTCATTACCGTATGCTTGATTTATCACAAGATTTGGCTTAGAAGTTCCATTTATGTTTATTCCACGATTAACTTTCAACTCACTATATAGGTCATTATGTCAATCATTCCTATTTCTTTGAATCTATTAGGATCAACTGTAATTTTGGTTAGACCTAATCAAGTCCCAAGATATCTTTACGAGCTTAATCAAGCTTTAGCAAGCCTATCTCATTGCTTGATGCCTTAAAACTCAAGCTAAGACTTTTATGACTACCCCTCGGTCCTTGACAATCATTGTTATGCTAACTATCTTCTTTTGTGTTTGAATCTTCTTAAATTGACTAGGGTCATTTCAAGCTTAAAATAGCATCATCTTCATAAGTTAAAATATCTTTTTATCTCCAAGTGTATACAGTATGCATAAATTTAACATCAAATCAAACTCGAAATTCTCTTATCAAAATTTTTCTGGTCTCCAAGATTCGTCCTAAATTACCGATCTTTATTTTATAAGTGATCCTTATATCGTTTGCAAACCCCATATATTCAGATAAGGTTTTATTCTGCAAATTCCCTATAAGTCAAAGATTCTTTCAACTTCCAAAGAAAAATTCTAGTCCTCAAAGCATGCGAAACTTTACGTTTTACATCCTAATAACTTTCGATCGTAACTTGATCCTAACTATAGCTGATTTACAGTCGATCCCTCTTTGTCTCGTAGTCACTATTCAAAATTCCAAAATCCTAAATCACCAAGATTTCACTCAACAGGAAAATTCTCATTATAACCTAGAGCCTTTTATTCAAGAAAATTACTACCGAGAAATACTTCTAAACACCTCAAACAACGATTTGATCCTCAATTAGTTCCGATTCGCTTTTCTTGTCTGATCCTAAACTAATATTCTCGATATAGTTTCTTTTCTTTTCTTTTTTCTATCATCTCCCAAAACTTAAATCTACGCCTTAACTCTCTTTGTCCTTGAATAACATATGAAACCATACGACTCGTCCCTATGAGTTGTTTTCTTAAGGTATTATTTCCTTATTTCCACTGTCATCAATTCCGGTTTCTCTATCTCAATATCCCCATCAACAATTTCGGATTCCTAAAATCCTCAAATTCTATTTTCAAAAGCTTTTATCGAATCATCCTGGGTTTCTTATCGGGTCGTTCCTTAGGATTCTTGATCTATACCAAGTCATTCTTTCCCTTGAATCCTTATACCATTCGATCAAAATCTGACTTACAATTAGGTTATGTTATATCAAACTAATCGTCCGCAACTTGTTTCTTCTTAATAACCACCAGTTATCCCAACATTTAGTGAGATTAATTTTAACTAATGATCTCCAACCTACGGTTTCCAAATCTTACGAATCCTCAGTTATGGTTTATCGAACCAATCTTACATTCAACCCATATTGTTGGATGCTAACTCCCAATCAACGTTCCATCACTTAGATAAATCTAGTATTCTCTAATTAATAATTTCAAAGACTTCAACCGACAAACCCCCAAATCTCCAAGCAAGGATTTTGTCTTTATGACCTACCGGCTCCCTTCCCCTAAGTCTTCATTCGGGATTTTCACTAGTTAGCCCTAACTAAATCCATTCTTCTTAAGTCCTCAATTCGGATATCTAACTTAACTTTAAGATCTTCAAGTCGTTCTTCTTTCCCATGCCCTTGACAAGTTCTCCTAATAATCTTTGTCGTTTCACTTATCTTTGTCAAGGCATGACATCGCCATCATTTAACATGTCCCAATCGGGGGGCACTAAGACGATTTACTAAAATTTTTCCAAAAGATATTTATACTATACTTCAAGTTGTACCAGAATCACCAAGGTATTTATTCCTCAAAGGTTTTGGATCATATATCTCTTTCATTTTGACGACCCTCATTACTGGCTTCCTAATTTCCAAAAGATGTGAATAGAAATTGTTCGTCTCCTCTTGTCGCTGAAAGTATATTCAAGTTAACACCTCAATTCTCATCTCTTTAGAGTTTCCATACCATTTTCATCTATGTTCCGAATGTTTCTTAGAATCCATAATCATGTTCTAAGTTCTCATTCAATAGTTCCAACCATGCTAAGTTCATCAACCTAGCTTAACTATCCTAGGGTTTTAACCTAGGGCTCTGATACCAATTGTAACACCCTGTCTCGCCAAGCGTGTCACTATAAGGGTATTCCTGGGATTTCTTTTTTTTTTTTTTTTTTTTTAGTTCAACACGTGCAGTGCATCAAGAACTATCTTCACATGCAGATACAAACCCCGAGAACCCCAGCCTTGCCCGTTTAACTATCAAGATCAATAATCTTAAACTAAACGAGACATAATACAATGCAACGGATATATTAACATCAAATACCGTAGTTCTTACATGGTATTCCCTTAACAACATACGTAATACAGATCAGATGACAACTTTGCTATTATACAACTGTTCATTTACAACCTGAAATACATTCTGAAGCCTCCAAATGTTACAACGACTATCAAACTAAGCACCATTGGCCCCCAACAGGCCACATCCTAGCCCTCGCAGCAGTCCCTGGCTGGAACATTAAACGTTCCAGGGGGCATAGCCCAGGTTAGATGATAAAACATCTAAGTGACGGTATGAAACAGTTTATGCAATGCATGAGAGACACATGAGCACGGCATACTCAGACAAGTGACAACATGCAAGACACGTCTAACTTGAGAAGTTTCCCTGACATATTTAATCCCTCGAATGCCCCACTGTGACACCCGTTCACCTGGTCTAACGTTAATCCCCCGAGTGCACCGTCGTGACACCCGTTCACCTGGTTTAACATTGTTCCCTCGAGTGCTCCAATGTGACACCCGTTCACCTGGATTATCATTGTCCCACCCTCAAGTAGACCTCATCCCGACCCACACGGACACAACACCGACACAAAATATCAATACCCCGATGATATGAAAATCACAAGCCATACACCGACTCTTTTATAAGTAAAAAAAGTTGATGCAATATACCACATGTTCAATATGCAAATGATGCCACAGATACATAAGTAAAATATTTTTGTAGAACAATCTAAGTTTCGGAGGGTAAAACTGCTCACTAGAACTGGTCCCAATTGCGTGTAACCTAAGTTCGGGAGGGTAACACCGCCCACCAGAACTCATTACACACCTTCCAACATATTTTCAAGATAAGGTAAAGATAGAATCAGACCACTCACCTCGAACGTATTCAGAACACCTCGAATCTTGTGCCCAACCTCAATCTTCGTGCAACTCCTCAAGTCTTTTAACCAAACCACCTCCTTACACGTCCTCACGCACTGCCCAGGTGCTCTGCGCGTGTGATGCTTCGCGTATGCTTAAAAAGCCCTCTATCCAGTAAACCTGAAGCACTCTTGTCTAACACGAACTTCTCATAATTTCGAATGAGAGAATCCTTAGCCATGAACCCCTATTTATAGTTTTTGGAAACTTAGCCACCAAGAAACATATATTCTGCAATCATTTCAAATCTTCCAAAATCTTTTACAATCATTTCAAATCTTCTAAAGATCTTCTGCAATTATTGTAAATCTTCTAAGATTTTCTATAATCATTTCAAATCTTCTAATATCTTTTGCAATCATTTCAAAATCTTATAATATCTTTTGCAATCATTGTAAATCTTCAAAGATATTATATAATCATTACCAAATCTTCTAAAAGATTCTACAATCATTCTAAATCTTCTAAGATTTTATATAATCATTGTTATCCAAATCAAATCTTATTCAAATCATATCCAACAAAATCTTATCCAAATCTTATCTTATCCAATCAAATCTTATCCAAATCTTATCTTATCCAATCAAATCTTATCGTTAAAGTCATCATGAGCCTTCATCTTATCTCTAACGTCATCATAAGGCTTCATCTTATCTCTAATATCATCACGAAACTTCATCTTTATCACTAAAGTCATTTATGAGGCTTTTTCCTGAATTTTCCAAATGCCCCTAGTAAAAAGGTTTCAATAATTACACTTTGACCCGAACTTTTGGATAATTGCACTTTAACCCTTTTCAACATGGTCCCCGGACTAATTTTTAATTGCATTTTAGTCCCTAAAAAAATGGACTAATTACTCTAATGCCCCTAATTTTTAGGTAAATTACACTTACCCCAACCTCAAAAATTACGATTTTGCTCCTGGCTCAAAAACTGAACTTCTCTTTAAAGACCTTTATAACTCTTTGAAATATCTTAAAACATTCTCTTTAAAATTCCGAAAAAATATCGTTTCGACCTCCCTCTATCAATTTCAGAAAACTACACTTAGGCCCGAATCTTCGTTTTGGCTACAAACCCTTTTGTTTCTTCCAAAAACTACTGAAGGGTTACTCTACATACCAAATATGAACTTCCTCAGGGTTCCATTGACTTCCCGATTGCCCCTACATTAATTCGGTATTTCAGCCTAAATCATCGTTGCCTTTTTAGCTGTACCGGGAACCGTTCCCAATCCAATTTCTTTCAGTGCCATAAATCATACCTCGTATTACTTGTCGATACTATACCATTTTCCTTGGCTATCTAGGGTCCAAGGTATTCCCTCTGACTAATTCGGTCGTCCAAAGTTGCGTTAGTGTACCCTATATAGTCTCAATTTTTCGCAAATTCCATTTATGCCCTTCATCAAATTTTATTTATACCCTTAATAATTTCTCGGGTATTATACTAATGATGTAAATCTTATAAATATAATAAAATATATTTTCATATTTTAAGATTATATTTTCATTCATACCTCTTCAATCAATTTTATGAATAAACCCTTAAATTTCCTAATGATAGTCTTATGCTTAAGTGTTAAGAATATATGATAAAGATTTTTTAGGTTAAAGATTTCTTAAACGTTATTCCCAGTTCTTAGATTTCTCATAATACAGTTATGATTAATCAATTACAGACTAATACATGAGCTACTACCTTTAATTAGTATTATGAAATACTAATGATAAATGATGGTGAGTCACGTGTTATAATCTATAAAATGGATATAGTAGACATATAGGTTGATGTTAGTTCAACATCTATCAAATGTGACATACATGATAGATCACATGGCTGAGATGATCCATAATCTATCACAGGCTTCTATTGTGTTATTGGTTTTTAGACCAAAGGCAACATAGTTGTCTTGTATGTTGGTGTCTGAGATTTGCCTTTGATAAGAACTATCATGTTATTGAGTAAGAGATGCACTGTATGGTCTCTATTTAGTGGCATATGGAGGTAAATGATTGCTACTAGGATCCGTCAACCTCTAGAGTAAGGTGAACATCTATGCAATCAGTAGTGGTTGTGGTTGTATGAACCTCTGGAAAAAGTACATTTGATTATAGTACACTAGATCTTGATCACACCACACTAGATCTTGGTATGCGAAGGCACTACAAAAAAAATTAATTTTTAGCGGTGACTTTTAACCACCATAAAGTGATTTAGCGTGCGGTTTTTAAAACCTCTACTAATACAGCCGCCGTGCAGCATTTAGCAGAGGTTTTTAGCAACTGCTAGTATAACCGCCCCTAAGTGATATTTTTAGCGACGGTTCTCAAACCGCCGCAATTAGCGGCGATTTTTTAAATTTAGCGGCGATTTTAAAATCGCCACTAAAATTAATTGAATTTAATATTAAATTATTTAATTTAATATTAAATTTAATTATCAAAAAATAATTTAACGGCAGTTTGTTAATTTTTTGCGATGGTTTTAAAACCACCATTGTTTCCTGCACATAGGCTTAACACGCACGCGCTAGGCCCCTCCCCTGCATGTTTGCGTGCGGCCACTGCAACGAACCCTCACCATGCGCCCGCCCGCCCGCGCATTTGCCCACCCCACTACACCTGTTAGAGTTTATTCTAGTAAATGCATTTCCCGAGTTTCGATCCCATGACCTCTTGTACGCGCGTACACGCGGAAAGCCACCTAATCTATAAAGCCACATTGTCATACACTCGCACATATTAATTATAAAGTAATTGAACCACTGTTTTTCAGAATTCGCTTTGGACCTACAAACTCAAGTTTTTTAAATTACACTTGGCCCCAAATTAAATAAAATAAAAATAATTTTATTTTTAATTGAATTGAATTAAATTAAATTAATTAATTGAACTATCAAACACCTAAAAAAGAGTTAACATATTAAATTAATTAATTGAACATAAAATGTTTTAAACTAATTATTTAAAATAAATAAATTAATTGATAAATTTAAAATAAATAAATTACATAATTTAATTGAATTAAATAAAAAAATTAATTGATTAAAAATAAAAAAATTTAGATTATTTTGGTAAAATTTAATTTAATTTAATTTTTAAATTATTAAATTTTTTGAAATTTAATTTTTTATTTTTTTATTACTAAATTTTGCTGTGGTTATTTAAAATCACTGTGAAATTTAATTTTTGATTTTTTTATTATTAAATTTTGCTGCAGTTTCGACAAAATCGAGCATAAATTTATTTTTTTAAATTTTTTTATTAATGAATTTGACGGCGATTTTGACAGAATCTCCGCGAAATTTAATTTTTAATTTTTTTCTTATTGAATTTTGAGGCGATTTCGATAAAATCACAGCTAAATTTAATTTTTAAAATTTTTTTATTAATGAATTTGGCGGCGATTTTGACAAAATCGCCGCTAAATTTAATTAATTAATTTTGCGATGATTTTTCGAAACCGTTGCAAAATGTTGGATAAACTGCCGTAAAAAACATATTTTGTAACTGTTGAAAAATTGCCCCAAAATACCATGTTTTGCGGTGGTTTTGAAAACCGCCGCAAAAAACCCGTGTTTTTGTAGTGAGGCAAGAAGTTTTGATGTGTCATTTTAATCACACAACACTAGATCTTACATAGCAATCGAGTAGTGAGTTTGATCAATCCATGACTCTCATTCGATCGAGATGTTAGTTGATGAAGGGATTATAGTACACGAGAATTGAAATTCCAAATGGGTTCTCTTTGAAGTATGACTTCATTACTGGTAGAATCACCTTAACATAATGCTAGTTGTCACTCACAGTCTTTCGAAATACATTAACTAGATGGAGAAATCCTCGTTGTACATTAAAGTGGTTGGTTGATGTCAAAGAGTTTGGCGTGTCCTGAATGCTACTTAATAGTGAACCTAGAAGGTCACACACATATCAAAGTATGTTTGACTAGGCGATATAAAGTTATGATTAATGATTGTTGTTAAGAGTTAATATTGGTGACACCGTTAAAAGTTAACATATCAGTTTTGAAATTATTTAGAGCAACTGTCAAAAGTTAACAGGCATGCTGTTAAGAGTTAACGAGTGCCGCGATTTTATCATGAGATGATGAAAGGGTCATTAAAAGTTAATGACGGGACTAGACGCAATTTGCAGAAACTTGGTGCAAAGAGACAAAAATGGTCGACAGACCTTGGAGGCTGTCGATCGTCCAATGGTTGAAAACGATTGACATATTGCTTCGATTTGTCAACTGATCATGTGAATCAATCGACAGTTTGCTTCGAATAGTCGACCATTTTCAACCGCAAAGGTCGCGATTCAACACGATTTCTTTATCATTTCTACAACCGTTTGGATGAAGCATGGCTTGAGGACGAAGACAAGAAAATGATGTGCGTCTTTTATACTTTGAGGTTATATCTCTTTTTTCTCCCCTCTCTTTCTAGTCGTTTGTCCTATTATTGGGCGATTAGGGTTTTGTGGGCATTCAGTATATAAGGTAAGGAAAAAGAAAACGATGAAAAGGCCTTTTGTTGCATAGGATGCAAGCTATCTCTCGGTTAATGTTTTCTTCTTCCTCATTCAGAGCCTCTAAACCCTATTCCATTACTCCATTTGCTTCTTTCTTCTTTGTTGTTATTGTAGCAACCTAATCCATATAGGGTGTCTATAATGTATTTGCAAATCTGTTCTCATTGAACCCAAAATCCAGCTTAATCACCCACAAGAGACTTGGCTAGCACGTAGGTCTCACTGTGGGCTTCATTCATATTAGAAGTGTGAACTGACTAGGTCTCCCGTAATTTTGGGAGACGGATTGGTCATCTGGTTTGCTATTCGGGGCAATAGGGAACTACCCAGTAGAGTTGATCGGGAGATACTGGAGACAAGAATTGCTACAACTAGAGGAGATTCCAACTTCTTCATCAAATTTGAATCTATCATAAGGTATATCCGTTAATGCCCTATAGTGTGGTTTTGATATTATGCATATGGTCATTTGGAAATCTAGTCTTGCAAGGTGATCTTATGCTTTATCTTTCAATACAATTTTTTTTTTTTTTCAAAATAGTTTTGAAAAATAAAAACCCCTTGCATTGATACACCAAATGTTGGCATTCCCCTTCAATGGTGTAATACCCCAGGAGTCTAGAAGAGGATAATATATATTGAGGATAAGTAAAGAAGGAAACAACACCAGCTGGATACCTTTTGGGCTGAATGTAGGCAAAGAACTCCAGGGTTAAGCGTGCTTGACCTGGGGAAATCCAAGAATGGGTGACCTCCCCTGGGAAGTTCGCGTAGGCCCATCAAGGTAAGTTGTTCCGGTCCTTTCTATCGCTCGATACGGGATGTTACAGGTGGTATCAGAGCCGACCCTTGGAGAAGGCAGTCCAATGAGGGCGGGGAGTGGCGCCAGGGCGTGAGGCCTGATTAAGTAGCGGCTCCTGGCAAGCTTCTAGGATGGCAGCCTCCAAAGGGGAGAAGGTCTGAGACCAATTGTAAGGTCGCATGACGAGGACGTCATGTGCTCAAGGGGGGAGAATGTAATACCCCGGGAGCCCAAAAGAGGATAGTATATATCGAGGATAAGTAAGGAAGGAAACAACACCAGCTAGATACCTTTTGGGCTGAATGCAGGCAAAGAATTCTAGGGTTAAGCGTGTTTGACCTGGGGAAATCCAAGGATGGGTGACCCCCCTGGGAAGTTCACGTAGGCCGATCGGGATAAGTTGTTTCGGTCCTTCCAATCGTTCGATGTGGGATGTTACAAGTGGTATCAGAGCTTTAGCTCGATTTCATCGATTTATGCGTGTGTTTTTGTAATATGTATGTGTTTTTGGTGGAAATCGCCCTCTGTTTTGTAGTAATTTTCCAGGAACGATCGACAATATGTAGTCATCAATTAATAACTCTCAGCCTTAGCCTTGTAGAACTGTCGACTTCCAGCAAAGGGCGGTCGATAGTTTTGAGAAAGCTGTCAACTGATCGGAGCAAAATCCAAAAATGGTCGATAAATGCCTTTAGTGTAACACCCCGCTTTTCCCAAGCACGACATTAACTCAGGATTTAGGGAATCATTTTTTTTTTTCAACATACACTTAACATAAATCATTCCCCAATAATCTTAACTCTTTCTTAGCTTGTCAAAGTTAATAACCAATAAGCTAAGACATGTAACATCATCATAAATGCAGAAGCAAGATCGAAACCTGAAATGATACATAACTGCAAACACTTTGATTATGACATAGAAATCGTACTATCATTTTACATCATATCTTCAAAACAAAATACATGACAACTGAATATCTCGCACATAATCAAAGACCTACTATAGATCTAATATGTAATTAACGGCTACACCTCAAAGACCTATTTTCCCTTGGCGTCGCTGCTTTCACTTGGAACGTTTGAATATTCTAGGGATATAGTCCAAATTAGATGATGAATCATCTAAGTGAGAGTTCAAAATATTTTCATTAATATATACAAGACCATGAACATACTGACATATCCCAACCTAAGAGAACCCTACACAGTGCTTTACCCATACCACGGGGAAAGAGCAATATCTCTAAAAGCGACATAACCACATTGACACATTGGCATAATGCAATCATGCTTAAGAAAGGCAACGTCAACGCATGAACCCGGGTATCACCCCACTATCATGTCAAACATTATGTTCCCACTTAAAAGCATTCCGGATCTCAACACAATCCTGGCCACAAGAAGATCACACCAGCACTATCCCCAGAATCAACGTTCACCTTGACAATAATGCTATTACTCAAAGGCATATCTAGGGTGGTGTCCACTCTCAGCCCCGCCACTTGAGCCAACATCTGGGGTGGTGTCCACTTTGAGCCCTGCCATTTGAGTACTATAGGGTGGAGTCCACCTCAACCCCATCACAAGTGGGTCACATAGCATTAATTCTTGGCATGCATCCTGAGTGCTATCACTCAAGGCTATACCCCAGGTAGACATCCCACATCCCACATGGATAACACATAACTTGTTAATGCCACTAACACATACCATGCATCACATAAAATTAACATTTCAATGCATGTATCTTAATGCATGAAATTCAATGCACATGTATAAAATATTTTGGGATGAAGACACATGAAGACAATCATTCACAGGTTAAACCATTTGTATGAAATCAAATCAAGTATAGGGTCGAACCACCCACAATAAACCAAGTTTTAGGTAGGAACACTCACATACCAAAACCATTTGCATGAAACTAAATCAGGTCTCGAGAAACCACTCACCTTAAATGTAACTCAGAATATATTGATTCTCGTGCCAACCTCAATTTTCGTGTCAAGTCTAAAATAATCATACTATTACTCAACCTCAAGGCTCAACGATCCCTGAACATCATATTTATTTAAAAATATATCAATATCTATTTTCCATAATTTCCTCATAATTTATTCTTATTTTCTTCCTATTTTTTCCCCAATAATTCTAAAATAAATTCCTAAGAAACAGTTTGGTAGAGTCTTAGTAAGGAGGTGAGGAATAAAGTTGTGACAACAAGAAAGGTTAACAGATGCTTGACTAAGAGGTGGATCAATCCATTGTCTAGGAGAGCAGGTTCCTCAAAGTGAGGTTCGATCTACTATCCAGGATAGTAAAGACCTTGAGTTTTCGAATGGCTTGGGGAGTCTATGAAAACCTCGCTCCCTGATGACTTGAGTCTTTAGATGGGTCTAAAGAGTCTCCGGATAGATGGACAACACAAGAACAATCACAAGGCACATCAGGAGCTCCCCCATGCGGGCTCTCCGATGCCTAAGTTAGGTGAGGTCATGGTAAGGAATGATGTATGTATGTATGTATGCATATATGTTGTGGGAGGCTTGATAGGGTTTGTTTTTATACACATTTTTATCTAATTTCGAGCTTAACTTTATGTTATTTTTCCTACTTAAATTATGAGGTTTTATGGATTTTGCATAATTTAAATTTGTTTTTGTAGGAAACAAACAAAAGAAATTAATTTGAAAATTTTGACACAAAAGAATATTATAAGTTAATTTATAATGTGAATTTTAAAATTAATATTATAGTATAATTAAAGAATTAATTTTAATTAAGAAGAATGAATTGGGAGGAATTCAAAGGGGAGATGGACTAGGGCACCAGAATATTTATCTATATTCTATATATATATATATATATATATTAAGGTTAAATTTAACATTTTTTTAATAAACATTTTATTTTTTTAATTTTATGATAATTTTTAAATTTTATGAAAATAAATAATTGAAAATTTTAATTAAATATGTATTATTAAAAAAATAATTGCAAAATTGTTATTCAATGATTATTATTTTATTTTTTAATTGTAATAATAATTGAAAATCATAATTATAATAATAAATTTTCAACTATTAAATTATTATTATTTTCTAATAATTACTATTATTTTTTAATAATTTTGTTTTTTTAATAATTTAATAACTGGTTGAGTCTTGAACCCACGTTTGGTTCCACTTAAAAGAAATAATTTAATAATTATTTTTTTAAATTTTTATACTAATGGAACACACTAATTTGAAGAAAAAATAAAATAAAATAAAAAAATTTCATTTCCAGATTATGTGGTCCATAAAGCCCGATGACAGACTTTGTGGGCCATAAAGCCCGATTGCCGGGTTTTGTGGGCCACAAAGCCCAATTTTTATTTTATTTTTTGCAATGGAATTTTTTCAAGTTGCCCACTAGTAGTCTCAAAAAATATATTATTGTTAAGAAATTACACTTTTATTCTTGAGTAAGTTTATTATCATAGCATATTATCTTTGTTTTGACCAATATTAGCTAGAACAATTAATCATGTATTGGTTGTGTTGATAATGTATGGACATACTCACACAAAGTAAAAGACAATGATGTTTGTTGTGATATATACATTCAATTAACTTAATAAACGTAAAAAAAAATCATTTTAGTGCTAATAGAACACAATTATTTGAAGTAAAAAATCAAGAAAAATTAAAAATATTCATTTTCGGGTTTTATGGGCCACAAAGCCTGATGGCGGACTTTGTGGGCCACAAAGCTTGATCGGGCCTTGTGGGCAACAAAGCCTAATGGCGGGGTTTTGTAAACCACAAAGTCTGATTTTTTTTTTTTTTTTTTTGCAATGGAATTTTTTTAAGTTGTCCACTAGTTGTCTCAAAAAATAAATTATTGTTAAGAAATTACATTTTTATTCTTGAGTAAGCTTATTATTATAGCATTATTTTTATTTTGTCCAAAATTAGTTAGAACAATTAATCATGTATTGGTTGTGTTGATAGTGGATGGACATCCTCAAACAAAATGAAAGATAATGATATTTATTGTGATATATACATTCAATTAACCCAATAAACGTAAAAATACATCATTTTAGTGCTAATGAAACACACTAATTTAAAGAAAAAATAAAAAAATTATTTTCAGGCTTTGTGGGCCACAAAACTCGATAACGATGTGCAGTTTTGAATTTTTCTTTTTTTACACAAATTAGAACAGATTTGGAATGATATCTATCAAAATATGTCATCCTCACAACCACAATCATTCTACATAACTTTAATAAGCAATGTGAACACAAAAATTATTTTAAAAATAAAACAAATATAAATCAAATCAATATCTTGAGATTGAGTGAAATTGTTTGTTGGAGAAAAAGATTGAAAAACCCAACAAGCAAAAAGATTGAATGTATGAAGAATGACTGAATTTGCATGGTTTGATAATAGAGAGAAAGAGAATAACGTGAATGTTAGAAGAGGAGAGAGAATAAATGTTATATAAAAGAGATAAGAGTATTTTGGTAAATAAGGCTAAGGACAATGTAGGATTTCTATTTTAAAATCTCATTAAGGATATTTCTGGTATTTTGCATAAAAGTGGCTATAGGGTATAATTAGTTTATTTAAATAATTAAAAATATTTGTTTTTTATAAAAAATACAATTTATACCTTAGAAATAGGACACTTATGAATTCCTCTCTTTACTTAATTTGGAAAATGCTATTTGTACAGAAACATCTTTACAGAGTACTTACAGGGATGATATATCGCGATATATTGATACTTGTTCATCCCCTTCTTTCTCTCCCCCCTTTCCTCGTCACTGCAACCTCACCTGCCTCCGTTCTTCGCCTTTGCCTCACCTCGCCTCAGCCACCTCGCCGCTGCAACCTCCGCCGCCTCGCCCCATCACCTTTGCCGCCTCATTGCGTTGCCTCGGCCGCCTTGCTGCTGTCGTCGCTGACGGTGTGAGAGGGAGAGCAAGAGAGAGAGAGGGAGAGAGAGATGCTATTAGGCATTTAGGTCATTAGTTACAAGGGCAAAATAGATATTTTGATTGTTGTTTCAGTAACATATGTTCTGTACAAATAGCCTGACTCATTTAATTTTCCTCCCAAAGCCGTGCCAGCGATTGTTTCTCTTCTTTCTTCTTGCACGCAAACCGATGTGGGAAGATGTAGCCATTTCAAGGCGCAAGCTTCTCCGTTGATGGTCGGCTTTTAACGATCGGCTACAGCAGGTTCTGGCGATCACGACGCTTTAGTTTCTATCCGGTGACTGTTCAACTTCGACGCGGCAATATTCGGTGGCGATCTCTGACTTTCGTTCGTCTCCTCCGGCGACGCTTCAAATAGTCTTCTCCGACGGCCTCTGTGCTTCGACAGCTTCTCCGTACTTTTACGGCAACAGGGCTCAGATACCAAATGTTGGGGTACGTTGTCGGCCCGATCTCTATCAAACTCTTGTTTGTACAGAATAGAACATCTTGTATTTCTCGATTGTATTTTTTGGTTACAGATTATAGCCTTTATATATAAATTTCTACAAGAAATTAAATACAGAGTATTAAAGACTTTACCAGATTCCAGAATGGCTTCTCGGTAATTCAAAGCATCTTCTCAGTGCCTTCAATACGAAAGTCTCTTCGTCTTCTTCTCTTTCAGATTAATCTGCTCCGTACACCTCGATCCAGTGCAAGTTTAATTTCCAGCTAGACGGTGGTCTGAGGCGGAGAAATGGTGGCGTCGTGTGCACAAAGATGGTGTAGAAATGGTGGCGTTGAAAGTCTCTTCGTCGCGTGCACAGAATGGCTTGGCACCCTAGCTGCGTAATACTTGCCGTTTTATACTTGAGCATTTCTCCATTTTTTTTTCTATTATTATTATTATTATTATTATTATTATTATTATTATTATTATTATTATTATTATTATCTTTTTATTTTTCCCTAATGGACTTAACTAAAAATTGTGCTTTAAACCCTCTTGGGCTAACCCCCTTCTTAAATTACCAAGACTTAAATTTTATAAAATGTTCAACGTTTGTAATATCAGAAAATTTTATAAAATACAAAATGAATGCTTGCTTATTTATTTGGTTATTTTTCAAAAAAAATTCTCCTTTTTATTTAGTTTGGAGTTTTGTAAATTTACCTCAAATTATCAAAGTTTTACAATTCTATATTATTATTTTGATCCTCAAATAACATTATCATAACAATTACAACAACAATAATATATTCAACCTTTATTCCAGTACGTGGGGTCGAGTACAAGAATTCTAGACTTTCATTTATATTTGCTCTAGGTTAAATTTTTTATAATCTCATTATCTTTATTAAGACAATGACTCAACGATCATCATCTATTTTAGCGATCTTCATAATTTTAGCCATTTCTTGAACTCAAAATAATTAATTAGTAATAGTTCATATATGATCAAAATACATATTACAATTACATGAAAATATCAAAACATATATTTGCCATGCATATATTGTTTATGGTGCATGCGATTTATTTGATTTTATTACATCTGTGTGTGTGTCTGTGTGAGTGCGTATTCCTTCATTCTATGCTACAGACCACAGGCCATGCATGCAGACAGATTTACATCCTAATTATTATCTTAAGTACAGAAGTCTTCCCGTTATCCTTTATTTTTCATTCTTCAAGGGGCTGCAGTAGCCACAGCCACTGGAATGGCAACAAGTGGAATAGCCTTCTGAAGGGTAACCCCAAACTTATCTTGCATGTCCAGCTCCTGGGGCAACATTCCATTAGGTAGCTTCCAATCAAAATGGTAAAGCAGATTAGCCAACACTAATTTGAGCATTCTTATGCCAAGGCCCAAGCCTGGGCAAATCCTTCGTCCCGCACCAAATGGTATAAATGCAAAGTTCTTGCCTACGAAATCAACTTCTGAACTTAAAAACCTTTCTGGAGTAAAGTTTTTTGGCTGGACCCAATATGAAGCGTCTTGTGCCATAGACCACGCGTTCACGAGGATTTGGGTGTGCTTGGGAATGGTGTACCCACAGACCTCAACCTCTGTCTCTGCTCGATGAGGAAGGAGAAGAGGAGCTGTGGGGTGGAGCCTCATTGTCTCTTTGATGATTGCGTCCAGGTATGGAAGTTTGGGAAGGTCTTGTTCTTGGATGCTTCTTTTTGATCCGATGGTTAGGGCTAGTTCTGTCTTTGCCTTGGCCATGATGGTTGGGTTGCGGAGAAGCTCTGTCATTGCCCATTCTATTGTGGTACTGGTGGTATCAGTGCCGCCAATGAACAAATCCTGTCATTCATGCATGCAATAACATAATGGAGGAGTGATTAATTACATATAGAAGATATATCAACTGTTAAAGAGCTAAGTTCTATTTTTCATATATTAATAAAACTAATCAGCCCAGAATATATGTTTACTCATTTTCCATGAATTATTGTCATTTAATTTGGCTCATGCTTAGTAGAGAGATTATAAATATATACGTACCGAGAGGAGAATATTTATATTCCGGCGGTCAAATTCATCGCCATGCTTTTCACTATGATCAAAGAGAACATCCAAGAAATCCCCGCATCTAGGCGAACCAGATGCTCTTCGCTTCATCCGTTGATCAATCATGTCCTCAAGCAATTCGTGCAAACGATCGTAGGACACCTTAATCTCCCTCCTTATTCCCTGCGGATCAAACCGCCTCAGGAAAGGAAAACAGTCTGCCAGATTGGGCCTTCCCGCAAGCTCCATTATCCTCGCCATCAACACCTTCAGCTCTTTCATGGCATCCGATTTCGCATCCAGCATAGCCCCCGAGAACATGGTGTTCGACAGCAAGTTCAACGACGTGCCGAACACCAGCCTCCCCACGAAAATGCCTTCTTTGGCGTCTCTCGCTTCCGCCACGTGGCTAACCATATTATCCATAATTTGATGTCGCAGATGCTGCAGCTGATCCAATCTTTGGGCCGTGAAAAGTTGGGTGTTGCATAGCTTTCTCAAATTTGTCCAGTGAGGGCCTCCTGACGACCAAACCAAGGACAAGTGGTGATCGGTTTCTGCAGTGACGGCATCTGGGATGGCCCTGCCCATGCATGCCCGATCATTCTTTTGGAAGATTTCTTTTGCCATCTCGGCAGAAGAAGCCACCACAGTGGAGGCGAAGCCGAGTTTCACTGTCATGAGAGGACCGTGGATCTTGGCCAGCTCGGTAAGGGACTCGTGAGGTCTGTCGCCGATCATCAGAAGGTTTCCGATCAATGGCAAGCCTCTCGGCCCTGGTGGAAGCTTTCTAAATCTGCGATTTGGGAAACCCAGCAGGACATTATTGAGGCAGGCCTTTAGGATGAAGAACAGACAGAGAGAGAGCAAAACAAAGAACAACTCCATGTTATCACAACGTATTAATTAGAGCCCTCCAAATCAATTGTCCTTGGTAGCTAGCTTTCTGATGTCTTTTGTGATCTGAGCTTGCTGGTCCTATTTATAAGAAAAATGATATCCTGTGAAAAGTTTTGTAGTTATGAACTGCATGTGTTTGATTAGATCATATATTACTTTATAATCACGTGATGTGTTTATAAAAGGGCATAAAAAATTTAGTCATATAGTTGGAATGGGAAAAGTGTTGGTCCTTCCTTCTATTTCATGACCTGACTGAAGGCCGCCGGCCCGGCAATCGCTTGATGTGTTTATAATTATAAAAGAGCATAAAAAATTTAGTCATGAAAAATCCATGCTCCACGGTCAATTTAATTTTTTTATAGAGGTAAGAAATTAATTTCAAAACTTTTGTGCTCCCTCCCTCTCTAGCTCTCTACATCTCCTCAGCTCTCATTCTCTTTCTCCAGTCAATCGAATCTATATTTACATATGAGATTAATTATCTTTAATTAATCTGCAAATATAAAGACATGCATTTATCCAATGATCATCTAAATAAGATTTCACAAGGCATAACAGTATCTCTACCTATTATCGAACCTTATGTCACTTGTTACCAAGTGCTAATCTATATTGAATCTCTCGAAAGCAATATAAATCACAAACACATTCTAATGGCAGCCAAGCATCAAAACGGAATTAGTGCATAACAAACTATCAACTCGAAAGACAAGAATATGATAAAACCCGAATACTTCTAATTAAACCATCATCGAACTAGGTTTCATCAATCACCCTAGTCACAAAGTACTTAGCCTAACATAGTTTCAACCAATGAAAGAATAATAAAAACGGAGTTCGTGATGTCGGAGAGAAGAAAAAACAGAAAAATACAACCAAAATTGAAGATCTTCAAGAAAATCTCATTCTTCTTCCTCGACTTTCCGTCTTCTCTCCCTCAAAAAAACTCCTAAATCTATCAAGAATCCATCTTTATATAGTGATTTTTAGGTCTTCAAAGTCATGCTCCTTGAGAGAGCCCATCTCCCACTTGATTTGGAAGAAAACGGGCCCATATTGTTGTTTCCGCAATGCTTTGTACCTAACCACGGCCTTATCACAGAATGCTTTCTGTAATGCTTTTTAATATATATTTTTATTTTTTTAATTTAAAAAATAATTTAGTGACAGGATCCCCATTGCTTATCAGCGACGAGTAGCACCCGTCATAGAATTTTGAAAAAATAATTTAATTTTAATTTTATTTTATTTGAATTTTGATATATATATATATTTGTAAAAATAATTTAGTGATGGGTATTGTCGTTGCTGATCGGCAATGGGTACCATTCGTCACAGAATTTAATTTTATTTGAATTTTAATATATATTTTTATTTTTCTTAAAATAATTTAGTGACGGGAATTCCCGTCGCTGATCAGCAACGGGTAATGCCCGTCACAGATTTTTGAAAAATAATTTAATTTTTATTTATTTTATTTGAATTTTAATATATATATTTTTCTATTTTAAAAAATCATTTAGTGATGAGAATTCCCATCGCTAATCAGCAACGGGTAATTCCCGTTACAGATTTTCAAAAAATAATTTAATTTTTATTTAAATTTTAATATATATTTTTTTATTTTTTTATTTAAAAATTAATTTAGTGACAGGAATATCAGTTGCTAATCAGTGACGGGTAATGCCCGTCACAGATTTTTGAAAAATAATTTAATTTTTATTTAATTTTATTTAAATTTGAATACATATTTTTTTTATTTTAAAAAATCATTTAGTGACGGGAGTTCCCGTCGCTAATCAACGACTGGTAATTCCCATCACAGATTTTCAAAAAATAATTTAATTTTTATTTAAATTTTAATATATATTTTTATTTTTTTAATTTAAAAATTAATTTAGTGATGGGAATATCTGTTGCTGATCAACGATGAGTAGCATCCGTCACAGATTTTAGAAAAAATAATTTAATCTTAATTTAATTTTATTAAAATTTTAATATATATTTTTTATTTTTTTATTCTAAAAAATAATTTAGTGACGAGAAGCCTCGCCCGTCACAAATCAGCGACGGGGCTTCCTGTCACTAATTATGTCACTAAAATCTTCCGTCGCTGAATTCTGTGACTAAATTTCAGCGATGCGGGTTTTAGTGACGGATTTTTTCCGTCATTAAATCCATCATTAAATTGTTTAGTGACTGATTTTCTTATTTTAGTGACGGATTTTTCCGTCACTAAATTTGATTTTTCTTATAGTGAACCTAGAAGATCGCACACATATCGAAGTGTGGTTGACTAAGCGATATAAATGTGTGATTAATGATCATCGTTAAGAGTTAATGATGACACCAATAAGAGTTAACAGATCAAGTTCAAAATTAATTAGATCAACTGTTAAGAGTTGACAAACATGCTGTTAAGAGTTAATGGGGGCCTCAGTTTCATCATGAGATAATGAAAGGGTCATTAAGAGTTAATCACAGGCCTAGATGCAATTTGCAGAAATTTGGTACAAAGAGACATAATTGGTTGATAGACTTTGGAGGCTATCGAATCTAGTGGCCGAAACGAGTTGACAAATTAAGGAATCTGTCGACCGGTCATGTGAATCGATCAACAGTTACATTAAATCATATCTAATGTAGATGAAATATTACATTATAAAAGGGCATAAAAAATTTAGTCATATAGTTGGAATGGGAAAAGGGTTAGTCATTCCTTCTAATTATAAAAGGGCATAAAAGATTTAGTCATATGAAAAATTCTATCCTCAACGGTTAATTTAATTTTTTATAGAGGTAAGAAATTAATTTCAAAACTTTGGTGCTCCCCCCCCCCCCCCTTTCTAGCCTTCTACATTTCCTCAGCTCTCATTCTCTCTCTTTTCAGTCAACTACGACTGTGTCTCCTCAAATCGAATAGCATCTCCGATCAACTCTAGCATATCCTTTGTTAGTGTTAGTGTTCTAATGTTAGATTTAGATGATATCTAGCGATTGTAATTAAGGGACTAATGATGTAAATCTTATAAATATAATAAAATATATTTTTATATTTTAAGCTCATATTTTCATTCATACCTTTTCAATCAATCTTATGAATGAACCCTTAGATTTCCTAATGACAGTCTTATTCTTAAGTGTTAAGAATATGTAATAAAGATTTTCGAGGTTAAGGATTTCTTAAAGATTATTCCTAGTGCTTAGATTTCTCAAAATACGGTTATGATTAATCAATAACAGACTAACACATGGGCTACTACATTTGATTAATATGAGATCTTAATGATAAAGGATGGTGAATCACATGTCATAATCTATGAAATGGATATAGTAGACATATGGGTAGATGTTAATTTAACATCTACCGAATGTGATGTACGTGATAGATCATGGAGTGATAGATCATGTGGTTGAGAGGATCCATGATCTATCATAGGTTTCAATTGTGCTATTGGTTCTTAGACCGGAGGCAACATAGTTGTCTTGTATGTCGATTCCTGAGATTTGCCTTTGATAAGAAGCATCCTGTTACCGAGTGGGAAATGCACTGTGTAGTCTCTATGTAGTGGCATATGGAGACACGTGATTACTAATGGGATCCATCGACTCCAGTGTAAGGTGAACATCCTATGCGATCAGTTGTGGTTGTAGTTGTATAAACCTTTAGCCAGAGTACACTTGATTGGAAAGTGTTTTCAATATCAGAAAGAGTTATGATGTGTCATTTTAATCACACCATACTAGATCTTGGCATAACTATCGAGTCAGTGAGTTTGATTAGTATATGACTCTCACTCGATTGGGATGTTAGTCGATGGAGGTGTTAAGCTCAAGGGTAAGTAAATAGGATTTTGATGATAACAAAAATATTTTTATGATATAAATATATTTATTTTTCATATAAAAAGTAAATTTATTTTGAATTAAAGGTGGATTGTCTTTAGACATGTTTCCTTGTTATGATCATTTATGTCTCAAAAGTTTATGTTTGAATTTTTATTTATTGATAAATGCATTTCTTACTTATACAAAAAATATATTTATTTTGAATTAAAGGAGAATTACTTTTAGACATGTTTTCTTTTTTTCATACAAAAAGTAAATTTATTTTGAATTAAAGGAGAATTATTTTTAGACATGTTTTCTCTTACTCATATAAAAAATAAATTTATTTTGAATTAAAGAAGAATTACTTTTAAACATATTTTCTTGTTTTAATCATTTATGTCTCAAAAGTTTATATTTAAATTTTCAAATCTTGATTTCTCATGTAAAAAGTAAATTTATTTTGAATTAGAGGTGAGACATGTTTTCTAATTGTTTGAGAAAGACTAAACATTTTTTGAATTTCAAATTTTATATTAACCTTTTCTTTAATGACTAGTGTGTTTGGAAGATGTATATATATATATATATAATAAGTATGGAGGCTTAAGGTAGAACAAACTTGATAGAGCATTCAAACAAGAGTGAGAAGGTTCGAAGTGCTAGAAGTATGCTGGTTGGTGAATTGTTTGTAATTATCTCTAGTTGTAAGTTTGTAATTTTTACTCACTTGTTGTGTGAGGGAATTGTATTTGCTAGTAGTGTGCTAGTGGTTCTTACTTAGGCAAGGGATTGTATGTTGGTTCTAACTCCAATTAAAAGCTAGTGTTGATTTTTCCTAATGGAAACTCAAACTAAATTTTGAGAGCCTCAAGCGAAGTCTTGAGAGAGAGGAGTAGGCTCTTTAAATCCAAACCTCTATAAATTTCTCATGTTCTGTGTAGTTGTGTGATTTTACTGTTTTCAATTCTACTACAATCACCACATATTAAGATCACAAATTTAAGAGTTTTCAAAAGAGATAAAATTATTAATTTTTGAAAAACCCAATTTACCCCCCTCTTGGGTATTTTTCTGGGCAACGGGAGGGATTATAGTACACGAGAATCAAAAATCCAAATGGGTTTCTCTTTGAAATATGACTTTATTATTGATAAGATCACCCTAACATAATACTAGTTGTCACTCAAGATCTTTTGGGGTACATTAGGGAGATGGAGAGATCCTCATTGTAGACCAAAATGGTTGGTCGGCGTCAAAGAGTTTGGTATGTCCTGATTGCTACTTAGTAGTGAACCTAGAAGATCACATACATATCCAAGTGTGGTTGACTAAGCAATGTAAAGTTGTGATTAATGATCGTCGTTAAGAGTTAATGATGACACAATTAAGAGCTAATGGATTAAGTTCGAAATTAATTGGAGCAACAGTCAAGAATTGACAAGCATGCCATTAAAAGTTAACGAGGGTCTCCATTTCATCATGAGATGATGAAATGGTCATTAAGAGTTAATCACGAGCCTATATGCGATTTGTAGAAACTTGGTGCAAAGAGACATAAATGGTTAACAGACTTTAAAGGCTGTCGACCATCTAGTGGCTAAAAACGAGTCGACAGATTAAGGAATCTATCGACCGATCATGTGAATCGGTCGACAATTCACTTCAAACTGTCGATTGTTTCCAACAATGAATGTCGCGATTTGGTAGGATTTCTTTGTCATTTCTACAATCATGCGGATGACGCATGGATGGAGGATGAAAACAGGAGGACGACGTGTGTCCTTGATGCTCTGAGGCTGTCTTTCCTTTGGCTCTCCTCTCTCTCTAGTCATTTGTCCCATTATTGGTGATTAGGGTTTTGTGGGCATTTGATATATAAGGTAAGGAAGAAGAAAATGACGAAAGGGCCTTTTGCTGCATAGGATGCAAGCTATCTCTCGACTAGCATTTTCTTATTCCTTCTTTAGAGCCTCTAAATCCTATTCCATTACTCCCTTCGATCTTTTCTTCTTTGTTGCTATTGTAGCAACCCAATTCATATAGTGTCTATAATGGATTTGCGAATCTATTCTCTTTGAGCCCAAAATATAACTTAATCACCCATAATAGACTTGGCTAGCACATAGGTCTCACTGTGGGCTTCATGCACATTAGGAACGTAGATTGACTAGGTCTTCTGTAATTTTGGGAGACATATTGGTCATCTAGTTTGTTATTCGGGGTAGTAGGGGACTACCTAATAGAGTTGTTCGAGAGCTACTGGAGGTAAGAGTTGCTGCCATAGGAGGAGATTTGAGCCTCTTCACCAGATTTGAATCCGACGTAAGGTATATCCCTCAATGCCCTATGGTGTGGTTTCAATATTATGCATATGGTCGTTTGGAAATTGAGTCTTGCAAGGTGATCTTGTGCTTTATCTTCCGCTACATTTTATGTTTGTTTTCAAAAAAAAATTGAAAACTAAAAACTCATTGCATTGATACACCAAATGTTGGTGTCCTCCTTCATCCTCAACTCCTTATCTCTTTGGCTATGTGTCCTTAGCTCTGACGGCATCTCATCAACTCCCTTTCTTTCTCAGACTTTGTCTCCTCTACGTCTCCTTAGCTCTCTCTCTTTCTCTGGCTCTATCTCCTCAACTCTCTTTCTCTCTCTGACTGTGTCTCCTCTACATTTCCTCAATTCCTCCTTTCTCTTCGATCAACTCTAGCTTCTCCTCAACTTTTTACCTTGTACGGAAGTCTTTACTATTTTATTTTATTTTACTTTTATATTAACTAGACCAAGTGGATATGGCCATGGAGAGCTAAAATTCTTATAGATGATCTCATTAGTGGGATATCTCATTAGTGGGATAAGGGCTTGTGATGTAGTTGTTGTAAGCATACCAAATTATATTTAGTTACCAACGATGGTGATCGAACCTCGTGCGAGGAAGGGGCAAATGAAAGGAAAGGAAAGTTTTGTAGAGAAAGGAAGAGAAGACGATTAGGGAGGGATATGAAGAGATGGTGGTTAGAAAGAGAGGGAGAGGCGATAAACGGTGTTGGTGAGGAAGTTGAGGAGATAGTTAAAGAGAGAGGGAACCAAGGAGACATTGGAGTTAATCGGAGAGAAAGGGGAAACTGATGAGACCTAGTTAAGAAGATAAAGGGAGTTGAGGAGACACTACTTAAGCGACGGAGACACACCTAAAGAGAGAGAAAGGGTGCTAAGGAGACACAGTCAAAGTTAATCGGAGAGAAAGAGGAAGAGTTAAGGAGACACAGAGAACTAAAACAGAGGGAGCAGAGAAATTTTGAAATTAATTTTTTATAACTATAAAAAAAATAATATTTTAAATTAAATTTAATTTACTCTCTACACATTAATAGGTGGTGCCATCTCATTGACCCAATCCACTAGTGGGGCTGTGATGGTTCCAGCATAAAACTTTATCATAGTCATATGGAGTACACAGGGAGAAAAGGATGGTGAACTGTTTGTTCATATTAAAAAATAGAAACCAAAACTCTGTTCATAATAATTCCATTATGGGAGAATGATCATAAATAATTAATAATTTACAGCATATATGGTTCCTCATTCGTTTGCGTGACCATACAATATATATACACGCTGCATGAGAAGACATCAAAGTTAGACAACACAACAGGAAGGAAGGCCTAATTCCTAAAATAAAATCAACCTTGAACACGTGGGGTTTGGGTTAAAAAATAATTCTCAAGCTTACAATACGGTGAAAAGTTTATAATTGTTAAATTGTTAAATACGGTGAAAATAATTCTGCATGGGAGGATCGATGCCTTAGTCCACCATTATTTTAGAGGATGCCGTTGGAGCAAAGGAGCTAGCATGCTGATCATCTTAATTAAAACTGTTAAATTTGACATAGACTTGTTTGTCCGATTTGATTTATGATTTTTTATAGAAGAGTTTGATTTGAAAATTTGGAGACAAATAATTTATGGTTTGGTCTTTGTTTAATTATAATCATTAACTAAATTATAGTAAGTTTTAATTCTTACGATTGATATTATTACAAAGGTTAAAATGATCAAACTTTAAAAGTTGATGGGTAAATCAATTCAAAGATCACTAAATTTTAGTGTGTTTTTCATTTTGATCACTAAACTTTAATTCTTTTTAATGTGATCACAAAAGTTTAAAAAGTTTTACAATGTGGGACCACATATAAAATTTTTCAGCCATTCTATAGCCTGAATGGGTGACGTGGCGCTGATGTGATAAATAATAAAAATATAATTTTTATTATTTACCACATCAGTTGAAAAATCTTATATGTGACTACATTGCAAAACTTTTTAAACTTCTGTTATCACATTACAAAGAATTAAAGTTTAATGACTAAAATGAAAAACACACCAAAATTTAGTGATCTTTGGTATGATTTACCCAAAAAATTGACCCATAAGACATAGAAGATTTAATAGGAACTCGACTCGGGCCTCACAATGGTGTTGTAAAACTCATAATTTTTGTAAAACTTATACATTTGAGAAAATAGAACATTTCAAAGGATCATGGAAGTTCAGGAGAAAAAAATGCAATTTTTGAAAGATTCGGGAGAAAATTTAATTTACCAAAAGTATTGGAAACCTTTTTGGGGGCCGATAAATAATGCAAGAAGCCTCTTCCTAAGTGCGTTTGGGGATCAAAATAAGGAGGTTCAAGAGTAGCCAAGGCCCTAAAAGATATATGGGTCAAAGTGCAAAAGTGTAAAGTTTCGGGCCAAAGTGTAATTTTTGAAAATCCATAACGAACTTGCCAGAGGAGCGAACTGGCCAATTTTCTATTTGGGGTCATGATGAGGCTCTAAAAACAAAGCAACACCTAACTAAGTAGGTGAAAGAAGGAGATTGGTCGAAGATGTCTATAAATAGGCCATGAGTTAACACTCAAAGCATACCAGTGAGATTTGAGCCAAAACTAGGCTGATTTAAGAGGATTAAGAGTTAAGATAGAGTTCTTGAGAGTAAAAAGAAGATTCTACAAAAGGAAAGAGTGAATTTGGTGAAGAAATGAGGGAGAAACGAAGCTATATCAAATTTTTGAGTTTCGTAAGAACCTGGGTTGAAGCTATCGGAAAACGGCTAGGAACGGGTGGTTTAAGGCTATATTCGACTAGAGGAGAGAAAGATGAAGGTGTAGGAATGAACAGGGAGTGAAATGAAGTTGAAACAACCAAAAAATCGAAGGCCAGTCGAGTTCGTGTCACTATCGCTAGATAAGACAACCGGTGCGTGTGATACACGCGCCAGACCAAGCTACGTGTAAAGGTGCATGAGACCTCTTCCAAGGGCGTGTGCAGGCGAGTGGTAAGTCCAAAAAATTCTGAAAAAATACCAAAAAAATAGAGAAAAATAAAATAAATGGGGTTTACACCCTTTACAAAATTCATGTTTATTGTAGAAAAACAAGCCCCCACAAATGTGAACAATAGTGCTACAAGTAAGACAACAAGGTGAGTGGTTCTTACATATAACTTGCTTCATCCCGGCCATTTGTAGTTTCGTTTTGTGTGGTTTGTGGTTTGCATATCACGTGTTTCCTTGGCAAACATGTTATTTCCATTTATCATGCACCATGACACTTGTGGCTAGTTAATGTAGGTCATCATGTGTGATCGAGGAGTGATCACATGCCCGTGCGGTGGGGCTGGAGAGTTTGGACATGATGACTAACATGAATGATTGCAACATCTTGGCATGACTACCATATAGGGAGATTTCATACTGCACGTTACATTTACACGCAGAAAAATTTATTCTGAACCCTCACTAAGATATTTCATATCATACATTGGCATATTCAAATGTGCCAAGTACCCCAGAGACAAGTAAAGGAAAAGGCTAAGAGGTGGCTGAACTTTAATTGGATTTCTCTAATATTTGTTGTGTAACACCCCGCCTTCCCAAGGTGTTAGGTAACGTAAGATTTCAGGGACGTTTTCTTCCAATCAACGGAAACTCAACACAAAACCGTTTCCCGAATATCCTATTACACATTCTCAGTATATCAACTATGAACCATTAATAAACTAAGACAGGTTCATCATCTCAAATGCAGAAGCTATATCGAAACCATAACAAGTCATAACCAAAATCACTTTATTCATAATATAAAGTCAAACCAACGTTTTACATGACGTCCTCAAAATAAACAACATAATTGAAATGACATAATATAAAACATCCTCTAATCGCTATCACTCCTCGGCAATTTCCTTTCCCTTTGCACCGTTACCTTCACCTGGAACGTTTGAATATTCCAGGGATATAGTCTATATTAGATGATGAATCATCTAAGTGAGAGTTCAAAAACACATTTTTCATGAATGAATGCAAGACATGAACTAAACCAATACACCTGGTAAGCCCTAGCCCAAGAGAATCCCAAGCGCTTAACTCTACCACAGGAAAAGAGCAATCTCTCTAAAAGCTATGCCACCATACCGACACATCGACACGACATGATTCTAGCTTAAGAGGGGCAAGTCAACGCATCTCTCCAACATCTTAGGAACAATCGTTACCAACTCCCAGCCCAGGAGGGTCACATCAACGTAGGAATCCAACTCACCACATTTACGTCGGAGATTACGTTCCCACTCTAAGCATCCAAGAATCACCACACAATCCCAACTCTAAAATTTCACATGGACCACCTAGTCATCCTAATGCAACTTTCTTGACCAAATGGCCTGGCACGGAAACCAAGGTGGCTATCCTGGCATACTCACCAGCACAAGATACCCCTATTATTTTGTCATGCCCTTAGAGAATTATGGTTATACTATCCAAACAACATCATAGGTTGACATCCCACATGAACAACACAATATGGACCACCTAGTCATCCTAGGGCAACTTCCCTGACCAAACGGCCATGCACGAAAACCAAGGCGGCTATCCCGGCATGCACACCAGTACCAGATACCCCTATTATTCCGTCAAGCCCTTGGAGAATTATAGCTACACTATCCAGACAACATCTTAGGCTGACTTTTCATATGAACAACAAAACACAAGACAATGCCACATTTCATAATTCAAAGCATCATATAAACAACATTTTATAAAATGCAATGCACAAGTTCAAAATATTTAGGGACGAACCTCCCTCATAAAACCAACCATCGTCGGTTACCGTTTGCATGCAACAAAACCATTTGCATGAAATCACAACACTTTTAGATAGAACAAACACCAAGTTTTTAGGGTAAAACACCCACAGTAAATCAAGTTTTGCGGGCGAACACTCACCTCGAACAATTCGGATTGCCTCGATCCTCGTGTACTGCCTCAATTTGCGTGCCAAATCACAAACACCCGAATTTATTCTCAACCTCAAGCCAAGATACACCCTAAACATCATATTTAATTAAGGAAGCATCAAAATCCATTTCCCTTGATTTTTCCATAATTTTCTCTATTTTTCTCCCAATTTTCATCTCGATAATTCCAAAATAATTATCTCTTCAAACATTTTTCTAAATTTTTCAACATGATAAATCCTAAAATAAATCAAGAAAAATTTGGATGAGAAATACCGAAAATAGCCCTTGTCATGCGCCTAGTGCGTGGGTGCGAGTGAAGTATGGCGCGTGCAACCACGCGCCACCTTCTTCCCCAAATTTTTGGCCCTACCGACGACTCTGATAGCCAAACAAATGGTACCCCCTTGAAGCCCTTCTTTAGTCGATCCTAAGGGTACCGATTTCAAGCCGAAACACCACCAGAAAACACCCCAAAAGGCGAGTTGCAGGCGCGGCATGGCGGTCTGCCTCGGTTTCTTCGGCCAGCCTTTGAACAGCCACCAATCGCACCCAAAACACCTCCAAATGCTCTCAAAATCTTCTCCTTGATGTAAAGATCTAAAGCCCCTTAATCACTCTCTCAAAACATACAAAATGACAGTCGATTTGTTCCAAAAACATCGAAACCCTCGGTCCCTTTTATACCCGAAAACTGACTTTCTCTCAGCCAATCACCGACCATGGCTTGGTCCCCAAGCCTCCTACCACGGTATAACACCTTCCCCAGCTCTCCCTCAGCCATCCCATCACCGGAAACAGCCTCCACGTACGGTGGAAGGCGGCGGCCGAATTCCTTTATTGCGTTCACACCACCAATTTTTCATAATTGCACTTTCACCCCCCAGATTCTTCAAATGCCATTTATGCCCTCTCTATAACACCCTTGATAAATCCAACACCACCATTAAGGCCCACAAGTTTAGTACTTCTCAGTTCACCCTCAAAATTTTTGAAAAACCATTATTTTGACCTCTCTCGGGCAAATTTAGAAAATTACACTTAGGCCCGACTGGTCGTTTTGACCTTAAATCCATCCGTTTCAACCCGAAATCGCTCAAGGGTTGTTTCATATACAAAATCTAAGTTCTCAAGACACTCCGCTGACTTTTCAGATGTTCCCTACGTCGATTCGATTTTCTCAGCCCGGTCAACAGTTGTACCAAAAACTGTTCTTGATCCTATTTCTTTTGATTCCTAAAATCATATCTCGAATCACTTGTTCGTATTATATCATTTTCCTTAAGCATCTAAGATCTGGGGTACTCCCTCCGACTGATTCGATCACTTAAGACAATGATGGTGTACCCTACAGCCTCTTTATTTCAAAAATTTCACTTGTACCCTTCATCAAATACTATTTATAGCCTCAAATCATTCTCGGGTATTACATGTTGTGTATATATCTTGAGCCTTGTAAATATACATCTTAAGTGTTGTACTACTGGTGCTGTATAAACAAGAGCTACTGTAAAGCTTGGTTATATCTTTATTTCCTTAATTTTTGAGGGTTTTGCATCATACTTGTACTTGTATTAAAATATTTAGTGAAAACCCTAGCTATTTAGCTTTTCAGGTTCGATCCTTTACTTTTGTTGATAAGGATTTCCATAACGCTCGCGTGTAATATTGGTATGTATTAGCAACGTTGTAATATTTAGAAACCGAGCATTAGGTATCAGAGTTAGAGCATATGATCTTGATTTGACTAACTTTGAGGATACTTTGGTCTGTGACATGAATGGATCAAAATATAGTAGAAAATCAACATCAGCGTGTCATCATGGGATGGTGGACGACGCTCTTGGAAGGACGATACATGCACCCCTGGGATTCGTTAGGAGATTTCCTGGATTTAGTTACCCTTGCTTTGTAGTAATTTCCACCCTACATGATGGTTCCTACAATGTAGATCTTTAAATAACATATTTGATTTATTTATGATTGTAGAATGGTAAGACATTAGAAATGAGCTTCACGCTCAAGGAGCCTATGATGATCTTATAGCTTTTGCTGTCCACCTACGCGAGGTTGAAGCAAATATAGACATACCTCCGAACGTGATAGAACCACTACAACAAAATTACCTTTTCACTATGATTTTTTTTTTTTACGTAACAAATTTCGTAGCAAAATGTATGAAACTATTAAATTGTAGACAATTTAAAGAGGCTAAAATTTTTCCACCAAATATTATTTTTAGCTATGGAAATTTTATCTACACTATAAATTTCATAGTTAAAAATTAATATTTTGCTACATAATTTTTAAATCATAGACAATTTAAATGAGTCAAATTTTTTACCATTAAATATAATTTTTTAATACGAAAATTTTATCTACGATACTAAATTGCATAGCTAAAAAATAAGTTTTTGCTATAAAATTATTAAATTGTAGTTAAATGATAAATATAATTTTTAAAAATTAAAACAATTTTTTACACGAAATTACTCCAAATTTTCAAATTAACCTCCAAACTTTCACTGTAGCGGAATTACTCCAAATTTTTTAGCGAAATTCTTCCAATTTTTCACTGTATCGTGCAAACCCAGAAGCTCTTGTGCAAACCCTGTGTTTTTCTCTTGGAAACCCACTCTAGAGCCTTCAATCCCAGCGAAGAACCAGCCTCCTATTCTCGCTAAATCCAAATCCAAAGCCTTCATTCCTAGCAAATAACTAACTCTTCATCCCTGCCACATCCAAATCCAAAGCCTTCAATCCTAGGTCCCAACGAATTCTATTTTATTCCCTATCCGTGATTCTTCCCCGGAATCTGTTTCTTCCATATCCGCGATTATGTGGAAACCCTTTCATTCTCTGTGACTCACTCCAAGACTCCTCTAGAAGCATCTCCATAGTCTCCTGATTCAACTCCAGCAACTTCCACGAATCTGGTTTGTGCTTTACCTCCTTGTATAAATCTATGTCCAGAATTGATTCTTTTATTTTTTTTCCCTAAATTGGTTTTTCCCTTATTGCTTGAATTCATTGTTTATGTTTTAGTTGTTCAAGCACACCATGTGTTTGATAAAATGCTTGATAACAGTGATCTGATCACACTTGTACACTCTGTGTACAATCGTTTAGTTAATTTGATACTCTGTGCATGTATGTATATATATATATATACACATGCACATATTCCATCAAATCAGTTAATTATTTCGTGTTTGGAAATTAAAGCATCGAAAATGCAAATATATTTACTTCACCTGCTATAGAATAATTGTAATGGTTAAACATAAACAATGTAATACAACAGTGTAATTACACTACAAGAAAACAGTCAATTTGAGACGGATTTAGAGACGGATTTTGAGTTTGAGACGGATTTTGGACCGTCGCTAAAACCTCCGTCAGTAAATTTGAGACGGCTTAGAGACGGATTTTTTCCGTCTCTGTTTGAGACGGATTTAGAGACAGATTTTTTCCGTCTCTATTTGAGACAAATTCAGAGACGAATTTTTTCGTCTCTATTTGAGACGGATTCAAAGACGGATTTTTCCGTCTCTGTTTGAGAAGGATTTAAAGACGGATTCAAAGAGGGATTTTTCCGTCTCTGTTTGAGACGAATTCAGAGACGAATTTTTGAGACGAATTTTTCCGTCTCTATTTGAAACGAATTTACAAACGGAGTTTGAGACGAATTCTTAAACTTATTCGGTGTAATTTGAGACGGATTTAGAGACATATTTTTTTCGTCTTAAAATCCGTCTTAAATTATAAATTTAATTAAAACATAATATTCTTACAAAATTTTATATATAAACCTAATATACACAATATAAATCATGCATAAATATATAAACGTGATATACACAATATTAAATCCATATAATATTAAATTCATACAAGAAATCCATATAATATAAATTCATACAAAAAATTCATATAATATTAAATTTAAACAAGAAATCTATACAATATTAATAAAACACATCGTCTATGAACAATAAAAATAATATAATGTAATATCCATCCATGGCAATGATGGATTCTCCTAATGATCCGAAGGATTTGAGGGCGATAGCGATGAACTTCTATGGCTGATAAACGATGATTCAATGGTTGTATAGCTACGCTAACAACTTGTTGAATTTGGTCAGCAAGTGAGAGGGATGACGACTGTGGAGGCGGTGGCGATGGTGACAACATATGATAGGAACCAGGGATAACATATGCTTCTTGACCTCATTCCATACACACGACCCTTCTTTTTCCCACTTGCAACCTCTAACCATAATGATGTCTCATCAAAAGCTGGCTGCAGGAGCTGTCCAGCAATGTCACTTTCTTCTGTCAAGCCAACTACTAATGATTGTGATGATGCATCATGTTAGCACATCTGGAAGTCAGCCTGCAAGTATATATATACATGGAATAAGTTGTACTATCAAAAAGGTCAGTTAAGCATAATATAGATAGATATATATACAAGTATGGCTTCTAAAAATTTAAATAGTATAGATATACTAAAGTAACACATTACCTTAAATTCGCCAAACCACATATCCCTAATAGCAGGGTCTGTCTTTTTCCAACTCCGGTATGACTTCTCAAACTTATTTTGAATTATTCGTGTTATATCTCATTTGCACCAAATATTATCAAACATGTTAAAACACACATTAGTTTGTGAAAACATTTACTAAAACTTTGTGCAAATAAAAATTGATTAATAAAATCAAGAATGCTTACGAGGAACCCAAGGGACGTATCATGGTATGGTTTTGAGGGATAGTAGTGGGTGTTGATGAACCCCCAACCTCAGCAAGCGTAGAAGGCCCATCAGTGTAGCACTGGAGTGTATGTGGACTAGGGGAATCAAATCTCACATCAGAAGGAGATGAATGTCCCCTTACAAAAATAAATAATTGAGGGGTTCAACATGCAAAGTGATGAATAGGCTAAAGATGAGGTGTAGAGCATACCGATGTGGTCCTCGCCAACACTCTCTCTAAACTGACGACGTCGCATACCCTGACCATATGGTGTTCTTTGTGACATATCCTATCATATAAGACAAACAACAATTAATAGGCATGTGATGACAACTTTTAAATACTTTTACAATAAAATATGATTCATCAGTTAGTTTAATATTTTATTTTCATAATTCATTAATTTCCAGGATCTACAAGTATATCCAGAAAAGCATGCTAGCTAGGAACTCTAGCTTGTGATACTTCAAAAGAAATGAATACTTTTTGAATCAATATATATAATGTCGAGATAAAACTAAGAAGCATTTTAAAATTTTTATTAAATTATTTGTTAAATTTTTTAGAATACATTGAAAGATATACATGCTATTTTTTTTATCGATAAGATTGAAAATATGTTTATTTAAGAGGAGAAGAGATAAGTATATTTGAAAAATTACAGATAAATTTAATAATCACGTTAAAAAGTACAAAAGTTTAGAATTCTTTTTATATTTTATATTTTTCAATCTATATTTTAATTAACAAACACTACTTAAGACAATTATCAACAAAATTTACACTTCTCATTTGAGATAACTTTTCGTTGCCACTCGCAGGCATGCTATAGTTTTGTGATTAAAAACTATAATCTTTTTAAGTAAAAATGAATGCATAACATTGTAGCAATGCTAGCAAAGGGAGAAAGGACAAGAGACGAGATGAATCTAATTTATCAAAAGAAGAATACTTTGGATTCTATAAAAGGGGCCAAAATTAAAATACAAATAAAGACCCAACTGCCCATGAGACCGAATAGCATGGTCCTTGTTGACATTGGCTTGATGGGGTGGTGGTGCCAAGCCATTGGCAGCAGAGATAGGAAGCATTGGAGAGAGTTCTTCCCAGATGTCATAAAAAGGAGAAAAGTAAAGCCAGGATTGTCCACTTGCAACACTACAGATCATAGGAATTTTCTTGCAATATCGTCATCTGGAAAGTGCCTCTTAAATAAACATATTTTCAATCTTATTGATAAAAAAAATGGCATGTATATCTTTCAGTGTATTCTAAAAAATTTAACAAATAATTTAATAAAAATTTTAGAATGCTTCCTAGTTTTATCTCAACATTCTATATATTGGTTCAAAAAATATTTAAATATTATCTTGATACAATTTTATATATTGTATTCAAATATATTTGAACTCTAACAAATAAGAAAATAAAAAAACTAATAAATAAAGAATATGCTCCTGCATCACTAGGAGATTTGTATAAGATGTTTGAGGCATTTCAGCAGAACAGAACTGAACATGACTTAACCATGGCCGGGATATGTTTTCTGATGCAGCATTCAATTGTTAAAGAAAATATCCACTGTGACGTGACTGGATAAGTGTGCCCATAGTATGCAATATAGAGCCAAATGTTACGGTGTTGTTAGAAAATGATGTGGGAAATTTTCATTTCATTTCATGCTTTCCATTCCATTTTAACTTCCATTGTAGCTAAGAGAAATAGAAACTGAAGATGTTTGATTTTGCTGTCAGTTGTCAAAAAATGAAAAGCAAAGCTTAAAACAATGTTCGATCTTCAGACTCTGTGCTCAATTTCTTTCTCAAAAAACATTATAAATTTAAATTTTTTATTTTCTTTAGACATACAAAATGCATCAAAAATAATATAAAAATCCAAAAACATTCAAAAAAAAAAAAATTCAGCAATAATATCATCCAACGCAGTCGAAAAGGCACTTTGACATTATTTTGTTAGAGCCAAAAAATTCTGATTATAAAATTCAGCGGAAACAAGAATTTTAGCAAATGCATAAAAAATCAGCAAAGTTTCAGTTTTTCTCAGAAAAGTTAAAAAAAATCAGCAAAAACACCTGATTTTCTACTTTGTTTTGCTGTGTCTATACACATGTATATATATATATAGAGAGAGAGAGAGAGAGAGAGAGAGAGAGACCAGATCTGGTCTTCTTCTTCTTCATCATTTTTCTGTACATTCATCTTCTTTTTTTTTTTAGCTGGGAGTATATTCATATTCTTTTGCGTATTCTTCATCTTCTTTTCAATTACACACACACACACACTATATTTATACAGAGATGTATCAGCAAAAATACTTGATCTTCTATAATACATCTTATCCACTGAAATTTGCTCAATTTTTTTTGGATTCAACCTCTCCAAACAGAAAATAAGTCAACCTATAACTGCTAAAATAAGCCAAACCTCTCGAAATTTGCTAAACGCTATAACTACTAAAACCATTTATACAAAATATATACCTCTCGAAATTTCCAACCAAACCATCACAAAATATATATGCCAATAAGAAGCAGCAGCAAACACCCAAGGCTGAAGTGTGTATTCACAAAATATATATACCAACAAGAAGCAACAGCAAAATATAGGAATCAACAAAAAAACTTACCAGAGGCTGAAGTGGAGGCTGCGGCGCTGCGACTGGTGGAGGCGGAGGCCGAAGTGCAGGCTGCGACGACGATGACGATCGAAGGCTGAAGTGGAGGCTGCGGCGCTGCGACCGACGAGGGCGGAGGCGGAAGTTCAGAGAGTGTGAGAGAGAGAGAGAGAGAGCGGAGGAAGAGTGAGAGAGAAAAGGGGGGGAGTTTAGCCTTAGGGTTTCTTTTCGCAAAGAGGGAAATCGAAATGGGCGATGGAAGAACCAGACCTTGAGGCAGCGGCGATGACGACTGGAGGCGGATCAGGAGGTAGTGACGACGACCGAAGGTGGGAGACGAAGGCGGCGACGACGACCGGAGGAGGGAGAGGAAGGCGACGACGACGACTAGAGACAAAGGCAGAGGCGGAGGTGGAGACGTTTTCAAAGAGAGAGAGAGGGGGGAATTGGATTGTGAGTTAGGGATTTGAGGGAAAGAGGGAACGAGGGAGGGAAAGAAGGATTTGGGGATTTGAAATTTTTTTAAAAATAATTAATTATTAATTTAATCTTAATAATTTTTTTAAGTACTGTGTCACACAACTTGGTTTATAAAATATTAAAAAAATTATAATTTTTATAAAAAAACAAAAAAAATTATTATTAGATATACTTTTTAATAATAAATGATACAAAAATAGCTTTTTACTTTCTCATTTGTATATGTACTTTTCTATTATTAGATATACTTTTTCAATGATAATCTTTATTATCCTTTCTTGAATATCAAATATTACTTTAACTCATTTTCACATTTATGTATATATTTACCATTTATATGCCTATGTAAATAATATTATATATATTATTTGTGTTGATAATTAGTCTTTAATTAGAATTTAAAAGGCTAATATATATATAAAAGTAAGATATTATTTATATATTTTTTATATTATATAAGTATTTTAAGTAGAGAGTAGAGTAGACTTTCACTTTCAGTGCTCATATTTTATTTTTAATGCAAATTGAACTAAAGTATAATATTATTTTTGGTTCACTTCAGAATCCATCGAACCTCAATCCATCCCCTTCCCTTGTTGGCTATAATTAGTTTTTGATTTGATCTGACCACTCATCTAATTATAAGATTGAAAACAAATTGGGGTTATTTATTTTTTAATAATTATATTTATATATATTATTTTAAATTATCACAATAAATATTTTTAATTATTTATTAATAATATATATTTATAATAAATATTAAAATTCCTATTCCATCCCTTTCTTCTTTCTCTATTTTGATGTACATGTATTGTTTATAATTTTTTTTGTTTGGATGATATATATATGTATATTTTTTTAAAACAAATTATATTGAAAACAAAAAAAAATAAAATAATTTGGACCGGTTAAGATCAAATCGAACCAGTTTAAATTGAATGAATACTCCTAAAGTAAACATCAAATTTGGGATTAAGATGTAATACTAGATTTTAAATTTTTTAAAATATCATCTATTTATTAATCTATTTATTTGCTTAAGAAAAGACAACAAATGAATAAGCTAATTCCTAATTTGATTTTATAACCTGCAAGACACAACAAATGAATAAGCAAAGTAACCCAATCGGGCTTAATTCACGGATTAAGCCCGGTCAAGTTCTTTTGGATTAAGCCTAGTCGAGTTTTTTTAAAACTGACACTGTTGCAAGCCATCTGAGCATTGACTACAGAGAACTTGGTGGTTGTGGCTATGGCAAGAGACGTTTGAAGTGAAGAATGAGTTAAAAAAAAAAAAACAAAGGGGAAGTGACCATGCCATAGATTTGGGGAAGTGACCGATTGTCTATTTCGCCTACTGTCTCTCTGATAATGGTTATGATACATGTGAGGTGATAGAAGATTAAATGGTTTTGGGGAGAAAATATGTTAAGTATTTGATCTCAACGATTGATACTGTTGGTGTTTTTTTAAACTTCATGTCTCAACCATATGAATTTAAGTTAATTCATATATTTATGATTAATCAAACATTGTAATGCTTAATTAATCAAACACAATGTAGATAAAGATAATACTAAATATATTATTAATCAAAGTCATGTTTGATGTATACTATATATATAGAGATTTTTGTATATTATATAGAGAAATATACATTCTGATCATATTAGATGTATTGTTATTTTTAATTTAAAAAATTATTATAAAATTATGTGATATAACAAGTTTTTTGAGATTTGATGTGTTTTTCTTGACTCTATCAGCAATCTAAAAATATTTATATCATCTTTTCAATATAAGAGTAGTATTTATATATTCTCTAAATATTATTCAATTCAGTTTTAGTATACTTTTTCACATTAAAAGAAATATAATTCATATACTAACTTCTTTTTTAAAATACAAAAGTGCCCCTTTCTCTCTCTCCTCTCCCCTTTTTTTCATTTTGTATATATTTAATAATTATTACAAATAGTTAATTATTATACATTTAATATATATTTTAATTTATAAATTTATATATATATTAGTTTACATGTATATATATTTTATTTTATATTTTATACACATGAAATATATTAATTTATATATTTAGAATTTAATTTCTATATCAATAGATAAAAATTTTACATTTTATAAATTAATATTTTACAATTTTATATCTTATAAATTAATATTTTAAAATTTTACATTTTATAAATTTGAGAGGGAAAAAATTTCGGTCTTAAAATTCGTCTCAATTTGAGAGGGATTTTGAGACGGAAAAATATCCGTCTCAAATTGAGATGGATTAATTTCTGTCTCAAAAATTCGTCTCAAATTGAGATGGATTTTGAGACAGAAAAATATCCGTCTCTAATTAGAGACGGAATAATTTTCGTCTCAGAAATCCATCTCAAATTTGAGACGGATTTAAAGATAGAAATTATTCCGTCTCTAATTTGAGACGGATATTTTTCCGTCTCAAAATCAGTCTCAATTTGAGACGTATTAGTTTTCGTCTCTAAATCTGTCTCAAATTAGAGACAGATATTTTTCCGTCTCTAAATCCTTCTCAAAAAAATCCGTCTCTAATTTGAGACGGAAAAATCCGTCTCAAAAAATCCGTCTTTAAACTACTGTTTTCTTGTAGTGTATTAGTTGGATTACACTGTAATTAGCAAAGTTTTATCCGTATTAGATTATGACAAAAATTTACCCAGTTGAAGTAATACAACAGTGTAATTAGTTGGATTCTAGAGAATTTAGTTCTATACTTAAGTTGACATCCGTTCAGAGCCACCGGTTATGCTAATAAACTCAAGGAAAATTACTTTTTCTCTCTCTTGTTCATGTTATGATTTACTGTTGATGTAGTTTGTAATCCTTGATGTAATACCCCAAAATTTAATATAAAGGTTGGATGATGCAATAAAGTGTTTTAAATGAAAATTTTGAATTTAAGTGCAAATGGGAATGATTTTAAGGACTCAAATGCAAATATCAAAGGATAACTTCTCCAACAATAAGAATATTGCAATGATAAATGCTTATTTATGAAGGTTTGAGTTGGAAAAATTGGATTGGAGGGTTAACTTAAAAGTCCTAAAGCTTATGATGATAATACTTACTTTCACCCTTAAAGTCAAAGTGAAGAAAACTTGGAAGAATTCTATTGGCTCACCAAAGCAAATGGATAAGAAGGGTTGTCTTGGAGGCCACGTTAGGAGCAATTGGAGGCATGAGATTGGAAGAATGAAAGGCTTCTAAAGGAAGGAAGAATCAAGTGAAAGAATTTCAAAGATAAGCCATCATTACTAGGGAACAAAAGTAGATAAATTAAAGGCTTGTTTGAGAAGCCTTGAGATGGTAGAATAGTATTGGATGATTTTACATCAAAAGTCTTGGAATGGATTAACTTGGAAGACTTGACTTGGGAGACTAATTGACATAAGGAAGGCTTATTGAAGAAGCCTTGAGGTGGTAAAGTGTTATTGGATGATTTGTGCACAAAAGTCTTAAACCATGATTACCTTTATTACTTAATTCAAAAGTAAATGGAGTTGGAAGCATGTTATTGGCTTGCTAAAAGATAAGGATAAGATAGGTTGAATAAAGGGTCACGTAAGGGGCAAATGGAAGGAATGGATTGGGAGAGGGAAAAGCTTCTAGGATAAGCATGGAATCAAGGTAAGTTTTTCAAACATAGTAATCATGGCTAGGATAGAAAATAACCAAATGTGATCTTGAAGCTTGGAGGTAAAAGGACTATAAAAAGGGGTGGAGAGTTGGACCACGTAGAAGGAAAAATAGAAGAGGAAAAGCAAGAGAAGAAGAAACCAAAGAAGAAGGCAAGAGAAGCCAAGTGGGAGACCAGATTGGAAAACACCAAAAATGGGGAAGAAGCCTAAAAGGTAAGCCACTTTTCCTTCTGTAGAATCGTAGTACATGAAAAGAGAAGTCCGTAGGTTCAAACGGAGAGTGAATCGGATAAAAAATGAGCAAGATATGGCCGTTTTAATTTTGGGTTGCAAAATAGAGAAGGGGTAGCGCGTGGCCACCCTTCCGGGGGCCCTGTGAGGGCGCATCCGACCTCCGTTTAGCCTGAAATTTTCACCGATGTTCTCCTATTTTAATTACCTAGAACCCTGTATAAAATATTCAAGGTTTGGTTTACTTAAATCCATGATTTCTGCAGAAACAGCCCCTAGTGCAAGAAATCGGGCTGTAAATCGTGCTATCGAAGAGAAAACGACCAAGGTGAGTGGTTCTCATGCATGCTTCCTTTAGATCATTCTTGGTTTCATTTGTGAGAGATTATTATGCATGCTCCTTGATTCCTATTGATCACTCTTGGTTTCCACTTGTGGATGGTTGTTGCATACATCTCATGTTTCCCTATTTTCGAGCATTTCTTTCCTATTTTGCTTGATCACGGAGTTTGTTGTTGTGGTTCGTCGATGGGATTAAACATGACTACTCTTGCTTGTAGCTTATGGATTGCAAATTGTATTTTCCTTGGTTTGTGCACCGTGCCTACAGGTGAGGCCTTGCCTACTTGATATTCCTTAGTTGTACATATTCCTTCTGCTTTGTCTTCAACATGTTGTTTGGTAATGGTTGCTATTGGTGGATCGGGAACTTGTTGGCTGCTTGTTGGAACATCACGAGGATCGGGGTAGTAATCCTGTGCCCAGAGGTGGGGCCGTGCCTAGAGGTGAGGCTGGGGGGGAGGGGTAGACTACGATCCCGTGCCTGCAGGTGGGGCTGAGATGTTTCACACAAGTGCCAACGGGCATAGTGGTGGCTCGTAATGTAAGACCCCCACCTAGGTCCCCAAAGAACCAGAGCGGGTGCCCTACTAGAATAGAGACAACTTGGTCAAGAAGAACCTATCATGCATGCCACTGATAAATACCAAGGGAAAACTGATAAAGAAAACTTGCCATCCCGGCATATAAAACAAAACCTCAACCTGCTACACAACAACTTATCTCTAGGCTTACATAGCCCAAGCATGCATAACATACATCTCTGGCATACTAGCCTCAAAATAAACATAAACCATACGGACCCACATAAACTAAAGAAAATACAGTGCGAAAGCGACCAAAATGCACAGCATGAAACCCCCAGGCTGACAACTGCTAGGTCTGCATGGCCCTGTACACCGCCTAATCAAGTAGTCGAGAACTACTAGACCCGCCCACAACTGGGTCCTTGCCTTTACCTGGAATGAAGAGAAAACAAGGTGAGTCCAAATGACTCAGCAAGCCCATAACGAAAGAAAAAGGACAGATAGATGAGGCTCTAAAAGTAAACTTGCACCTCAAGTGCATAATAAAATGAACTCATGCATAGCATGCCATGTAATCACATAAATTGCTTCAGGTACCAACATCATAAATAACAATGCACATATACAGGATCCTGGGGCCCAAATAAGAGAATGCACTAGCACCCAAGTCCTTATAATAAACCTGCTACTGCCTTGAAGGTAGATTGTACCTGTACTACGAGCCGAAGCTCGCCTGGGTGGGAGCGACCACACCCTCTGGCCTGCATAAGCGACCAAAATAAAAAGCTAGGCACGTCGGAGCGTCCTTAAATAACTCGGTTCGGAAAACCCGATACCGTACAGCTGTATCTCAAAACTGGCGCCATAACTCGTGCAAATGCAACATATAAGGGGTAGCGTAGTAGACTGGACAAGATACAAGGCCCCCATAAGCCAAGCATCCCGTCAAGCCTCGCCCAAGTAGTAAAACACATAGAATGAAGTGCTCATGTAATGTAAAGGCATAATGAGCACAAACGATGATACATAGCTTCCATAAGCCATACATCATGCCCTGCTCGCCCCGAAGGGAAGACAAATATACAACAACATGCCTATGTCCAAGCACACCAGTCACATGAAACCCCCATATGCATATTCCAAGCCCATGCATGCATAAGAACTGACAAGATACTAGAAATAAAAGAATCACTTGCAAATACTCTAAGCCACAACAACCTCTAACAAGATCCTACCCATGGGCTCCTAGCTTCATTCCACAAAGGAATATGAGAGGAAACTAACTCTCCATTGAAACAAGAACAAGACCCAATTTACTATTCACGACTCGGCATTGTTCATTGACTCGGTTACTGTTCATCAATACTTATCCCGACTGATTATGGTTTTAACCATATAAGGACAAGGACAATTTATTAGCAATTATTGAGAATTAAAAGAAGCAAAATAGTAAATAAACTAATAACAGTAATAATAATAGTAGCATTAATTAATAATAATAACAATAACAATAGTAGTAATAACAATAATAATATTAGTTATTATTATTAAAATCCTCCCCGCACCCCTTGCACTCACGGCCAAAGGCCACTTAATCTTCCTCACACACATACTTAAACACTCACTGTGCACCTAAACATATATATATATATATATATATGGATATACGTAAACTTACGCATGGATATACACACACACACGGACACAGTAACCTCCTCAACCAAAGGCCATTTCTTTAATTCACACACAACACTTTCTTTATCTTTAATCACACACTCACAATAAGCTCACTTAATTAACCCACAACGAACTCACTACAAACTCACTTAATATACAAATATATATTATTTACTATTGTTTATATCTATATATAAACACTTAATATACACTATTAAATATACATGGGTCACCTTCCATCTCCAGCGAGAGCATCATCAGGAGCTAAAATTTGTATAAACTATTATGCTAACAATATAAATTATTATATACTACTATTAATCTTATCTTTACAATAACAATAACTTTAACAATAACAATATTAATATAAAACAAAACAAACCCAGTGAACACACACACACGGTATTACACTCACACACCTTTACTGTGGAGCATCTCCTACCCCCAACCAAGGCTCCTACTCACTGCCCCTACACATTTACACACTTACAAAGCTCCTTACACTCACGGCTACACTACCTCAAACCTCAAACACTCACTGTGCACCTGAACATATATATATATATATATATAAACTTACACATGGTGATATGCACACCCAGTAAACACGCCCAAAGGCCAATTTCTGCATCATAACCCTCAATCACACATAGTGAACCACCCTCCAATCAGAGGTATACCCAAAACACAATTAAATGGAATAAAACTCAGTGCAAAATAGCCCCTGCGTGCTATAGTAATTATTTATATATATACACCGAACACACACACAGCGAGCTACACACTCACGGCCATGGCGGTTACACAGCTCGTATGTCTATATGTATACACATATATCAGCCTGGTTTACTTACTCACTGTATATACGCTATATATATAATCTTGTACACTCAACACTTAAACTCACGCACACTGTAAACACCCATACCGTAAACTCACGGCCAACAGAGCTCACCCGTGTTCACGCACACATACAAATATACAACAAGCTCCCCTGTTGGACAGCTCGCATGCGACAGTTTATATAAATACCTATGTTACATATATATACAGCTTGCTATACTTTGCACTCACAGCCACTGTTTATATCCAGGCCATTATTAAGAACAACTAAAGATGAAGAAGCCATCGAAGAGGGAGAGAAGATGAGCTTGCCTATTTGCGGAATCAAAGCCTCAGCAACGCACCCGTCCCCCTCTGTTCTGCAATTCCTTCTTCCTTCTCTGCTTCTTCTTCTTCGCAACTCACTGTTTCTGTAATTTCTCTGCTTTCCTCTTCTTCCTCACACTCAACCACTCGGCCGAACACGTGACCTTAGCTCGCTAATCACAGGCAAAAACCCACCGCCTCAATTGAGCGACTTAATGGCTTGGGAATTCGGAAGCAAACGGAAGTGGCGACAAAAGCTGCTGGGCCTCTCAACTAATAATAATAACAATAATAATAATAATAATAATAATAATAATAATATCTATATTAACTATAATAGTAATAAATAAATTTGGGTCATTACATGTAATCTCGTGCCTAGAGGTGGGGCTGAGGGATTGGACCACAACCACATGCCTAGAGGTGGGGCTTAGCCTGGAGGTGAGGCTGTGAGGTTTGACATAAGTGCTGGAAGGGATGATGGTGACTCGGGGAGGTTTTATTTTGATATGGTCTTGGAAGGTTTATACTTAATTCTGCTTGTTTCCTGGCATAACTGCATATTGCTCTTGCATGCACTGTTTCTTTCTTTCTTACCACTCACTTAGATGTAATAATCTAACTCGGGTGTTTCATACCCTTGGGACATTCCTCGTCCCAGCTTTGTCGGAAGTATCAAGTGTTTCAGGCTCCAGGTTCTAGCGCGAGCAAGGATTCAGAGGTGGCGCTTGGCTGATTTAGAGATGGATTTGTTTGTGTACCCGTGTAACCCCAATATTGTAATGTAAATAGTAGTTAAGATACTTAAGGATGTAATCGTGAAGTTGCTATAACTTTTTGATACGTGGGTGCGTGATGGACTTTTATTTAAACTTGTGGAAATCCTAGCTATTTAGCATACTCAGGTTCGATCCTTGCTTTCGTTGATAAAGGATTTCCAATAACGCTCGAGGTCATTATTAGTATATAATGAATATCTTATTGCTTCACTGTGTAATTGAAAAGAGAGGCGTTACACTTGATCCTTGGGCACATCTAGATTAATTAGCTACCAGTTAATTATTTCTCAAAATATTATTAGACCAATTGATGTATTATTAGACCACTTTTGAATCCATGTATGTATTAGATCAATTCTAGTGATACTTGTAACCAAAATATTAGACCAATTGATAAGTCTAATGTATTGGTTGACTGAATATTTGAGCAATAATTTGTTTAGCTACGAATGTTTGACATTTTGTTCAATGTATTTGCAAGGAATTGAGATTCAATTTAATCAGGAAGAAAGAAATTATGATGTGGCTGAGAATAGTGGGTTGCCTATTTTCTCACAAAGATTTAGACTAATTGAAGGAAAACTAGCAAATCTTGTAATTAGAATGCACAACGGGAAGCTTGTGGCTGAAAATACAGTAAATCTTGATAAAAGCCAAAATGAACATTTTCTTTCATGGTTTAGACAACAGGTAATTAATTAATTACTTATTATGACTACATTCATAAGAGTATTGATTTCTCTTACTATTAAATATTCATTTTCCATTACAGATAACACACTTGTACAAGAGCTTCAGCAATCACTTGAAAACCAACCTAAAAGCAACAAAAAGGTTATCCATAGGGACAACAGAAGCAATAGCATTGGCAAATGATTTTTACGCTACTAAATAGTTTCTCATGGTAAGTGATTCAAATGCTATTTTATTCCTTTTCTTAACATAAGTCTTGCTGTGAACATATTTTTTTTTTTGTGATTTTTTTTTCTATCTAGGTTACTGTTTAGTTCTTGTGACTTTTGATGTTTAGAATTGCTGTGAACATAAATTTTAGTTGCTGTGATTTGTTGATTTTTGTTGTGGTTTGTTGCTGTGAATAAGCTACATATTCTCCACACATCTTTCTGCTTAACTCCAATCCAGCTTTAGAATGTAGGAAATTTCAATACATGCATGGATTTTCATACACTAACACCTTTGATTAATGTTGACTTTTGTTTTCCAGGTTTTGGCCATGCGTAGCAGAGGAAGAAAGCAATAAAGAAAGACGCTTAGAGATAAATTTTCATATTGTATCAAATTTTTAACTATTTTTATTTTAAAATTTAATATTGCTATCATTACATGAATTGGTTTTATGTACTAGCCATGTTCAAAACAGTTGAAGATTGTGGCTAACATTAATTTTAGTTTATGTGGTTAATCGAAAGATTTTGAAGTTATGTATTGTGTTTTAAATTTCATCTAAATTATAAGGGTTCATATTGGTTTAGAGAAAAATATTATTCTCAAAAAAATATATATATATATATTTTTTGCTATGAAATTGAATTTAGTGATATCGTAATGGTTTATTAGTTGTATATAGAATTAACTAAGAAAATTTAACTTTTGATTACAAAAATATTGGTAAAGAAAATTAATTTGCTACGAAAATTAGTATTTGAAAATTAATTTTCTACAAAATTTATTATGAAAATTGGTATGTGAATGAATTTGCTATGAAAATTGTTATTATTAGCTACGATTTGTTGTAGTTAAAAATAATTATTTTCTTTACGATTTGACATTTGTAGTAAAAGTTATGTTATTTGCTACGAAAATTGACATCATCAATTACGAAAATCAGCATCATCACCTACGAAATTAGCTATGATATATGTCGTAATAGAAAACCATTGCTTTCTCTACGTTTACCTATCATAGCAAAAAGTGTATTATTCTCTACAAAACCTTAAATCGTAGCTAAATACTATTAGCTATGATTCACGCTACGAATAAAATTTCGTAGCTAATTGGTTTTTGCTATGAAAATTGAATTTTTAACTATGAAAAATTTCATAGGGAAAACCAAAATTTGTTGTAGTGGACCCGAAGAAGGACTCGAGGAACGAGCCCTTACACCCCTGTCAGGATCTAAAATTGAAGAAGAATAGCTTTAATTTTGCGAGAACGAGGATTATATATACATGTACAAATAAGTGAGATGGGATGTTTGTTATATACATGTACATACGTGTACAGAAGGGTAAAATAATGATATGAGATGTTTATGATATATGTTACTAATCTTTGAGCTTCTTGGTGACATGATTTGGTCATGTAGCCATATTGGGAAATATAGACGATTGTCAGCAGAATTTGATGAATAAGTAGAACGATGTTTGGTAGGAGTAAGTATTTTAATTATTGGTGAGATTAAACACCTAGCTGAAATCCCGAGTAACTCACTAGATTTTTGGAGAAATTTTCATATATGGTTTGTTAGAATTCCTTATTTACAACTGTTTGTAGAAATTTGACGGGTTTGAAGTCTTGGGAGACTAATTGGATTTTGGAGGTACTTTTAGATATGGTTCATTAGAATCTCATACTCACGACTATTTTGTAGGAATTTGATAAATTTGGAAACTTTAGGATTCTAGGTAATAATTGTTTGGGAGATGCCTAATTGTTTTACTAGATAAGGAAAGATCAATGGAACTTGGAATACTACTTTGTTTTAAAAATATTTGATGAACCTAGAATCTTAAGGATATTAGATAACAACTGCTCGAGAGACTATTTTATTGTCTAATTGTTCTACAGGAATTTCAAAATTTGGGAGATTATCTAAATCTAGGTTATAAACCCAATAAGGATCTAGTAGGCACTTAGTTCGTTAAACCTCATATAGATTTGGGGATATAGGTATTTGGAATTTGTTGGATTAGCAATCTGCTAGATCCACAAAAGTCAGGAAAGTTGAAAAACTTACAACTTTGAAGTTTTAGTCTGATTAACTGATTACAAATATTTTGGAATTATTTTACTGCTAAGGTTTAAATATTGATCTCATGATTTTGAGTATGGTTATTTCAGATGGTGATTACTCGACTTTCTCCAAGATTTGAACCAGCCACTCTAAACCATCGTAGGAATAATACCCAGGAGGAAGAATCACAATACCCCCCACAAGGAAACGTCAGAAACTCTGGAAAATCCACTCCAAGAAAGAAACCAAGAGGATGGAACCAGCATAGGCTGAATGGAGCGAGTCATGGAAAATATGCTAACATTTATATAGGGGACGTAGCTAATAGGTTAGGCTACCGCTCGAGCTCCTGATATCATTGACAAGTTTTAACAGTTAAATCCGTCTATCTTTTAAGGAAAAGCAGGAGCTGACCGAAGTGAAAATTAGTATTGATTGGAGCAAATCGAGAATTTTTTTTATTTTATCGATTTCAACAAGGAAGAAAAAGTTAATTGTGTCACCTTCATGCTTTGGGATAAGGCAAACTATTGATGGAGGACTATACAAAGGACCTTACAAGGCCTTATGGAGCAAGGTATACCAAATATTGAATTGGCACAATTTAAAGAACTTTTCAATGCCAAGCATTTTTCCCTATGTATGAAAACAAAAAAAGGTTGGGAATTTATGAACCTAAAGCAAACTGGGGACATGACAATTGACTAGTATGAAGATTGTTTTACTCGGGTAATCAAGTATATGCCCATCTACAACTTAGACGAAGAGCCAAAGGACCAAAAATTCCTCGGTAGACTAAAATTGGAAATCCAATAGATGTTAAGCTCAATAGGGGCACACACTTACGCAGAGGTGGTTTTACTAGTCTTAACTGTAGAAAGAAAACTCCACTGAATGGATGCCCTAAAAGCAGAGTTCCAAAAACCTAAGGACAGAAAATTGGGAAAGAGACATGACTTGGGAGTTCAAGGAAAAAATTTCAAGCCAAAAGGTAATTGTCCCATATGTTAAAAATTTAATCTCGGAAAACCTTGTAAATGGGGAAACCAATGGTGTTATACCTGTGGAAGAAACAACCACATAGCTTAAGTATGCTCAAAGGGACCTGTATGTTTTAACTTCTAGCAAAACAGTCATCTTGCTAAGGATTTCCTGCAAAGAAGGGAAGCTAATTAGCCAAACAGGGAAGCTAATTAACCAAGAACCATAGTGGGGTCGCGTATTTAACCTAACAGGAGAAGATGCCAATGCCAACCCCACAGTCATACAAGGTACATTGACTTTCCTTAATACACCAGTACAAGTATTAATAGATCCCGAGTTTACCCATTCATTTATATCATATGCATTGGCACATTACCTAGAATTGGAATTAAGGAAAACTAGGTTGTTTAATGATACTGACTACCTTGTCAAGAAGATAAGAAAAAACCTGCATGGGTTACAAGGATGGGAAAGTCATGTTGGGAGATAGAGAATTTGCAATTAGACTAAAAATTTAGGATTTTGACATAATTTTAGGGATGGATTTTTTTTCTAAATACAATGTCAGGATTAACAGCCAATCAAAAGTAGTAGAATTACAAGATGACTATGGGAATGGTTTCAAGGGCCAAATGGCGCTAGGAAAATTGAATGGATAATGACCCTCAACGCTATTAAGATGATAGAAAAGGGCGCCTATGGATATTTGGCTTATGTACAAGTAGAAAATAAAAGGATAGAACTCAGTGAAGTGCCCATAATAAAAGCATTTCCTAATGTCTTCCCCGAAGAACCACCAAAGCTACCCCATCATTAAGAAATTGAATTTACCATAGAAATTCCACCCGGGATGAACCCTATATCCATATCCCCATGCTGAATGGCCCCGGTAGAATTGAGGGAATTAAAAAGCTAGCTCCAAGACCTTTTGAATAAAGGATTTATTCAACTTAGTGTATCACCTTGGGGAGCACCCGTGTTATTCGTAAAGAAAAGGGATGGAAGCCTGAGAATTATGTGCACAGACTATCGTTATTTGAACAAGGTGAGCATAAAAAACAAGTACCCACTTCCGAGGATCGATGAATTATTTGATCAAGTGCAAGGTGTCAGGATATTCTCCAAAGATTGATTTGAGATCAGGGCACTACCAATTGAGGATTAAAAAGGAAGATGTAGCAAAGATTGTCTTTAGATCCCTACATGGACATTATGAATACCTAGTAATGCCATTTGGGTTAACCAATACACCTACAGCCTTTATGGATTTAATGAATAGAGTGTCCAAACCATATTTGGATTAATTTGTGATTGTATTTATTGATTATATTATGATTTACTCAGCCAGCAAGGAAAGAACATGAGCAACAAGCAACACCTAAGGATTGTTTTAAGGGCACTATAAGAATATCCTTGCACTAAGTTTTCAAAATCCGAATTCTGGCTAATTCAGGTACTTTTCTAGGTTATGTTATATTGAAAAATAGGTTAGTTGTGAGTCTTTTGAAGGTCGAGGCAAAAAGAGATTGGAAGCAACCAAAATAGTGTTAGGAACCGGCCAACCGTGTAGCTTCGATTCCGCCTTCTTTGATCCGTGGAGTTGCAAGCGCAAACTCCTCCAAGTCGGTCCACACGATCGACCCTTTTCCACGATGCCTCGAGTAGTGCTAGCAAACCCTAGGCGCCTCCAATGAGAGATCCGAATTTTCCTTATTTTCCAACTTCATAAGTGGCATATTTATAGAGTTAAAAACCCTAGTTGTGCCTTGGAAATCCCCTAAACAATTTAGGCCCGGCCCTAAAATCATATTGGGCCGAATCTCTCTTTTAAATTATGGAACAGGCTCGATCTAAGTGTGTGACCCCTTAGGTCCACCATTGGGCTAGATGTAGGGCCAATTCTATTGGGCTATATGAAGGCCCAACTGAATAGAATAATTAAACTTTTTAATTAAACTTATGGGCTTCATAATTAACTCATCTCATGGGCTTCTTAATTAAACTCTTTAATTAATAGTTTTAGAATTAATCAAATTAATTCTAAAACCCTACATATCATGGTTAACGTCTAGCAACATGCCATGAATACCTAGCCAACAATGAAAAACACGGACCTTTTCAATTGCAATTACCATACAATAAAATCCTTTCATCAATCTATGTCTCGATTGAATTTAGGGTATGGTTTTATGACGAAACCCTAGTCATTCAATAACTATGTATCCATTCCAGATTTATGACTTGATAGGTGAAATCAAAACACCTTTTGATTTCCACCTCACCTTGGCCAAGGATTTCCTCAGTCATGAAATCATCGGAATACACAGGACATCTTCTCATCTTATCAATGAGTGATGAATTCTATTTCGACATTCACAAGCCTTCATATGTGATAAGGTTACGCCCAGTGATAATTTGTTAATGACTCCATTGGAATCCAAAAAAGAACCAAAGAGTAACCAGTCAAATATAAGACTACCATGATGTCTCAAGTCTAAGGACCAATCTGCACTATTGCAACACACAAATTCCAATTCGACAATAAACAATTACCATCAGGAATTCTGTAGCAGGTCAGTTCAGTGTACTTATTTTTATAATAAGCACCCACATATATGCACTAGTGTCCACACACCAATGTCTATGAAACAAGACATTCTCCTAATTGAGCATGCATCATATATGTTAGTCTATTCGAGTTATTAGTGTCCAATCCTAATAACTCTATGACTAGGAACATTTAAGATCAAGGCTTATAAGGAATATGTTTCATGATCGTCATCTCTATGCACGACCATATTCCATGAGCCTATTTGATCTATGGACTTTGTCAAGAGTGGAAATAATAAAGACAACCATCAATGAAAAATAAAACATAATGCCTTACAATAATAATTGATTGAAGATAAAGAGTCATAATGGAGAAATATGATCAATTACATGTAAATATAATTGGCTTGTGGGGCATAACTCTAACAAACAGTTACTGAGGTATGATGTTTTATGGGTTTAACATGTTCTTATGGAAAATATGTTGAAAACCTTTCTAGCATTACTTTGCCACTTACCTTATTAATGCAAAAAAAAGCTAAGTTTGAGTAGAATAAAGGAAGTGAGCTCAACTTTAATGAATTGAAGGGAAAATTAACCTTTGCTTCTATTTTAGCAATACCTTGTGGAGCAAGAGGATTCATGGTCTATACTAATGCTTCCAAAACCGGGCTAGGGTGTGTTCTTATGCATAATGGAAATGTATGGGTCTCGACAGCTGAAAAATTGTGAGTAACATCATACCACCCATGATTTGGAATTAGCAACAATTGTGTTTGCCTTAAAACTTTGGTGGCACTATTTATATGGAAAAAAATTGAGGTCTTCATAGATCATAAAAGCTTGAGGTACATGCTCTCTCAGAATGATTTGAATATGAGGCAGCGACGATGGATGGAGTTTTTGAGGGATTATAATTGTACGATCTATAGTACCACCCCGGGAGGGCAAATGTTGTGGCTGATGCATTAAGCTGGAAAGAGTCTGCTCTGATAGCCCGGGAATGGGGACAGGTGGAGGCTTTTAGCTAGTTAACAGTTAATGTGATTCCTAAGAGAAAATTTGTTTACGTCACTAAGCTGGAAAATTCACTCACATCTGATGGAATAGATCTGACAAGCTATTCTAGAAGACTCGAATGTGAGGTTATGGGTTGACAACTGAAGGCAGATCAAAAATGCTAGCTCCACTTTTTTAGATATAATACTTCAATTTCTAAATCAAATTTATGTGACTAGAGTAAAGGAATTAGGGCAAACCATACTGGATGAGGCACACTAAGCCAAATACACTATTCGCCCTAGTGTTACCACAATATATATGGTTTTGAGGAATAAGACAAGACCTCTTATGAAGGTATTATGGAAATATCATGATCTTGAGGAAGCTACTTGGGAAAAAGAAAAACAAATACGCTAAAAATATTCACACGTCTTTAGCTATATGGAGTCATAAGATGAAATTTTGAGTATGAATTTTTTTTGAAGGGGCTTGAAAGTAATACCCGAAATTTATGTAAAACTTATAAATTTGAGGAAATAGAACATTTCAAAGGATCATGGAAGTTCAAGAGGCAAAAATGTGATTTTTGAAAAGTTTGGGACAAAATATAATTTACCTAAAGTGTTCAAAACCTTCTCAGGCGCCGATAAATAATGCAAGAAGCCTTTTTCCTAAGGGTGTTTAGGGATCAAAATAAGGAGGTTCAAGAGTAGCCAAGGCCCTAAAAGATATAGGGGTCAAAGTGCGAAAGTATGAAGTTTTGGGCCAAAGTGTAATTTTTAAAAACCCGTAACGAACTCACCAGAGGAACGAACCAGCCAAATTTTATGTTTGGGGTCATGATAAGGTTCTAAAAACAAAGCAACACTTAGCCGGGCAAGTGGAAGAAGGAGATTAGCCAAAGATGTATATAAATAGGCCATAAGTTAACACTCAAAGCATACTATGGAGATTTGAGCCGAAACTAGGCTAATTTGAGGGGATTAAGAGTAAGAATTAAGTTATTGAGAGTAAGGGAAAGATTCTTCAAGAGGAAAGAGTGAATTTGGTGAAGAAATGAGGAAGAAATTGAGCTTTGTTAGATTTTTGAGCTTTTCCAAAATCTAGGCTGAAGCTGCTAGAAAATAGTTGGGAATGTGTGGTTTAAGTCTATATTCGAGTAGAGAAGAGAAAGGGAAAGGTGTAGGAATAAATAGAGAGTGAAACGGAGTTGAAACAAGGGAGAAACAGCTAAAAAAATCGAAGGCTAGCAGAGTTTATGTCACCATCACCAGATGAGGCAACCGGCACGTGTGATACACGCACCAGACCAGGCTACCAGTAAAGGCACGTGAGACCCCTTCCAAGGGCCCGTGCGAGAAGGTGGTAAGTCCAAAATTTTTGAAGAAATACTAAAAAAATGGTGAAAAATAAAATAAAAGGGGTTTATGGAAAGAAATAGGGTGCTTGCTTCACAAAATTCAATTTTGACCTAACTAATGGCTGTCGGCCTGGCAATCACTTGATGTGTTTTTAATTATAAAAAGGAATACAAGATTTAGTCATATGAAAAATTTTATGGTCCACGGTCAATTTAATTTTTTATAGCAATAAGAAATTAATTTCAAAACTTTGGTGCTCCCTCCTTCTCTGGCTCTCTACATCTCCTCAACTCCTATTTTTTCTCTCTCTAGTCGACTACGACTGCGTCTCCTTAGATCCAATAGCATCTCCGATAAACTCCAGCATATCCTTTGTTAGTGTTAGTGTGCTAATGCTAGATTTAGATGACATCTAGCGATTGTAATTAATGGACTAATGATGTAAATCTTATAAATATAATAAAATATATTTTCATATTTTAAGGTTATATTTTCATTCATACCTCTTTAATCAATCTTATGAATAAACCCTTAGATTTCCTAATGATAGTCTCATGCTTAAGTGTTAAGAATATATGATAAAGATTTTTGAGGTTAAAGATTTCTTAAACGTTATTCCCAATTCTTAGATTTCTCATAATATAGTTTTGATTAATCAATTACAGACTGACACATGGGCTACTACCTTTGATTAGTATTATGAGATACTAATGATAAAGGATGGTGAGTCACATGTCATAATCCATGAAATGGATATAGTAGACATATGGGTAGATGTTATTTCAACATCTACCGAATGTGACGTACGTGATAGATCACATGGCTGAGAAGATCCATGATCTATCACAAGCTTCTATTGTGTTATTAGTTCTTAAACCAGAGGCAACACAGTTGTCTTGTATGTCAATTTCTGAGATTTTCCTTTGATAAGAACCATCCTATTATCAAGTAAGAGATGCACTGTATGGTCTCTATTTAGTGGAATATGGAGGCAAGTGATTGCTAATGGGATCCGTCAACCTCTAAAGTGAGGTGAACATCCTATGCAATCAGTAGTGGTTGTGATTGTATGAACCTCTGGCCAGAGTACACTTGATTATAGTACACTAGATCTTGATCACACCACACTAGATCTTGGCATATGGAGGCAAGAAGTTATGATGTGTCATTTTAATCACACCACACTAGATCTTGCATAGCAATTGAGTAGTGAGTTTGATCAGTCATGGCTCTCACTCGATTGGGATGTTAGTTGATGAAGGGATTATAGTACACGAGAATTGAAAGTCCAAATGGGTTCTCTTTGAAGTATGACTTCATTACTGGTAGGATCGCCCTGACATAATGCTAGTTCTCACTCAGGGCCTTTCGGGGTACATTAACTAGATGGAGAGATCCTTGTTGTACACTAAAGTGGTTGGTTGATGTCAAAGACTTTGGCATGTCCTGAATGCTACTTAGTAGTGAACCTAGAAGGTCACACACATATCCAAGTATGTGTGACTAAGCGATATAAAGTTATGATTAATGATTGTTGTTAGGAGTTAATGATGACACCGGTAAGAGTTAACAGATCGATTTTGAAATTATATGGAGCAACTGTCAAAAGTTGACAAGCATGTCATTAAGAGTTAACGGGTACCTCGATTTCATCATGAGATGATGAAAGGGTCAACCGATCATGTGAATCGGTCGACAAAGAGACAAAAATGGTCGACAGACCTTGGAGGCTATCGACCGTCCAACGGTTGAAATCGATCGACAGATTGCTTCGATCTGTCAACCGATCATATGAATCGGTCGACAGTTTGCTTTGAATTGTCAACCATTTCCAACAGCAAGGGTCGCGATTCAACATGATTTCTTTATCATTTCTACAACTGTTTGGATGACACATGGCTTGTGGATTAAGACAGGAGAATAACATGCATCTTTTATGCTCTGAGGCTATCTCTCTTTTATGTCCCCTCTCTTTCTAGTCGTTTGTCCCATTATTGGGCCATTAGGGTTTTGTGGGCATTCAGTATATAAGGTAAGGAAAAAGAAAACGACGAAAGGGCCTTTTGCTACATAGGATGCAAGCTATCTCTCAGCTAATGTTTTCTTCTTCCTCCTTTAGAGCCTCTAAACCCTATTCCATTGCTCCCTTTTCTTCTTTCTTCTTTGTTGTTATTGTAGCAACCTAATCCATATAGGGTGTCTATAATGTATTTGCAAATATGTCCTCATTGAACCCAAAATCCAACTTAATCACCCATAAGAGACTTGGCTAGCACCTAGGTCTAACTGTGGGCTTCATCCATATTAGGAGTGTGGACTGACTAGGTCTCCCGTAATTTTGGGAGATGAATTGGTCATCTGGTTTGCTATTCAGGGTAATAGGGAACTACCCTGTAGAGTTCTTCGGGAGCTACTGGACGCAAGAATTACTACAACCGAAGGAGATTCCAGCCTCTTCATCAGATTCGAATCTATCATAAGGTATATCCATCAATGCCCTATAGTGTGGTTTTGATATTATACATATGGTCTGTCGATGTTCAGATTCAACCAACCATGATTCGTAGGCCCGCAATGAGAAAATGAGCAGAATTGCAAGGAGGTCGAACTAAGTAGAAGCAAAGACAAAGGGATTTTATGTGGTTTGGCCAGAACAGTGCATACTCCATGACTGTTCTCTGGGCATTCCGACAGAGTAACAGTATGGTATTATCTTTATTCTTTCTCTGCAATGGTGTTTTTGACCCCTATTTATAGTGAGGGGTGTTTACAATTGCATAAAATACAAAAGTGTAGGGATGATATCATGGGGGATAAGGTGTCCTTATCATCTCCATAAAATCGAGAGTGGGACTCCGGATTACCAGGGATCCAGTTTGCCTCACAAAAGTAAGTGGGTCTGCCTTCGATTATTCAGCAATCTTGTTGCTAGGCGAGCTGAATAGTTTAACCAGTCAAGCTGAGCAGTTAGGCCAACAAGCTAGAAACGTTGTGGGCAGCTCGTTGGGTATATCACTGGGAGCTCCCTGGAAGCCTTGCTAGGAGCTTGGTTGGTTTTGCGATTTGAGCTCAGATTTCAGCGATGTATGAGCGTGCCTGACGAGCTCGGATGGGCCTACTGGGCTTTAAGCGCTTGAGCTAACCTATTGGACTCAGTCTAGCCCATGAGAAGTGATGCGGGAGATACCCGTAACATAAGCCCCCCAGCTCGTAGTGTAATCTTCAGACTGGAGTTGACGTGTGCCAACTATTACAACTATGAATCCGCCTTTTAGACTTCTGACCAATCGCTTCAAATCACGCTATTTCATGTGGTACATCTTGTCTATGGCGTTTTTAATACACGCATTCCCCTATTATAAGGCATGATTGCTATTACGTGACCCACGGGATATCGTGCATTTGGCGGAAGCAGGGTATGCCATAAGCCGTTTTGATCTGACGGTTGAGATTGATTGAGTAGAAGGTATAAATGGCAAGGAAACCCTATTGTTTCCCTCTTTACCCTGCTTTGAAAATTCTTACTCTCATTTCCTTTGTCTCTGAAGCTCTGGTTGCAACAAAGCTTGTAACGCCCCACTTTTCCAAATGTGTAATGATGCAAAATATAAGCTAACATCGCCGCGGGCGTTATGGAAACCCTTACCAACGAAAGCGTTGGATCAAAGCTGAAAGCTTAATCAAAGCTAAATAAAGGGGGTTTCCACTGTAGTTCCTTTACAAGTATGAGAAATGCTCACGACCTCCAATACTTCAAAAGACAACACATGAAGGTAAAATTGTAGGACACCCACACACACATTTCTTAAAATCTTAAGTATCCTAACTGCTATTCACAATGCATCATTCGAAAACTTCCTAAATCCAACAAACAACTCTTACAATGTTCATAGTACATAGTAACCCCGACTACACCCTCAAAAGCATAAAAGGTGAATCCAAGCCTTACATAACCCCTGTTTATACAATTATGATACACAAGTCTCAAATAAATCCAAAGGTTACATAAGATCCATAGAACATGAATAACATGAAGTTAAACTAAACATTAGCCTCCTCGTAGCCTTTTCTCCTGTTTGTCCCTGGGGTACCTGGCATGCTAATATACCTGGGACATTGAATGTCCCAGGGGCATCAACCCAAGTTAGATATTGACATCTAAGTGAGTGCATCAAAGAAGGAAAGTGTGCATGTAAATGAGTTATGCAAATGACATGAAACTGCTTGTGTGGTAGTGATGCCGAGGTGTTGCAATCACCCCCGCTGATCTATCACGTTCTCACATCTCCATGACTTTTCACCAGTCTAACATGAGATCCTGACTTCAGCTAGCCACACACACCAAGTGATGCATGATAAAGAAAGAGAAAATGTTCTGTATAAAGGAAAGTCATGCTTATGCAAGTAATCACCCTTACCCGTGTGAAGACAAAATGTTCGGTATGTAACATAAGGATGCAAGAAGCACTCACTTTGCTGGTTTGGATGCATTAGGGTACTGTTCACATGGTTCTGGAATGGTTTTCTCGTTGTTTTGATGCTAGTTCACTCCTTTTACGGTGGCAGTCCAAGTTTTCTGGCGAAGTGTTTTTCCACCTCTTGTTTTGGCAAAGTTTCTCCTCTCAAACTCACATTCTTTTTCCTCTTGTTTAATGGTGAGAATATCCATTCTAAAGGCTTAATATTTATAAGCATCCTTGGCCAATTTGGGTGTGCCATGTGTTGCTTGGATAAGTTAGCAAATCATTGTTTTCGTAGGATCGCGCCATGTGTCCCTAGGGATTTGTGCCATTTTATACGACAAGTGTCCATTGAGATATGTGCCACCACATGTTTAATTAGATTTTCAAGATTCCCCATCATTACATCCCACATGGTAAATTACATTTTCTACATTTCCCATCATTACACCTTTAATTAACAACTACATCCCACATGGTTAATTGCATTTTCCACATTTCGCATCATAAGACTTCAAATCCTATCTCCAAGTGGCCAATGAATGCTTGTCACATGTCCTTAAGGATAAGGTTTGGAGACTTTAGCAAACTTGAAGGCTAAGTAAGCTTTTCTTGGCCAATCACGCGATGCCACCTCAAGGCGTCATTATGAGCCATCATGTGACCTTCTCTTATCTTTCAAGTGACCAATGGTTGATTGCCATGTGTCTTTGATGATAAGGTTTGGAGACTTTTGGAGGCTAAGTCTTGGATTTCAAAATGATCCAACAATGGATTAAATGTCATTTGATATCCACAATCATTACTCCCAAATAGTTTAGTTGGCCCAGTTCATTATTCCAATGATCAAGCTACAGGTTTCAAGAATTACACCTTGGACCAAACTTTTCAGGTAATTTACACTTAGGCCCTTGCAACTTGGTCCCCGGGCCATTTTTAATTGAACTTTTTGGTCCCCAAAAAATGGATAAATTACGCTAATACGCCAAGATTTTTAGGTAAATTACACTTTTACCCAAACTTCAGTATTTACAATTTTGCCACTGGCTCAAAAACTGAACCTTTGTCTTAAGGCTTCTATAATCCCTTGAAATGACCTATTTCCTTCAGTATTAGAACCTAATAACCTCAAGTATTACATTATATTTGAGTTTGAAAATTCGAGATATTACAAAGCTCCTTCTGATCACAATCGCTCAAGCACTCATCTGCCCCAATCTTTCACACCGGGAGGAGATTCAGTGATTGGTAAGCTTCTTGTGACTTTCATCTCTTTCCTTTGTTAGACCGCCCATCGTCGGTTAGCTGTCGATATTTTTGGTCTTCTTGATTCTATCGGCATTGCCTCCTTTTTTGGGGGGACCGATTCGAATCGGTTTGTTAGGGATCCACCGAGCCTTCCGGCTTAATGACCCTAGGATTAGTCTTCCATGGAATGTCGGGCTTGTAATTGTAGCCCCTCTACTTTAGGAGGCACCCCGTTGCAAAGAGCATTACCTTTCGAATAGGGAGTATTTCTAGGGTCTTTGGTTCGTGAGCTGCAGCCTAACCGTCCTTCTCTTTCTCTATAGATGTCCGATTATGTTCGAGAGAACTCAGGTCAAAAGCGTTGCAACCATATCATAGGAGAAGATGATACCTCGGGCTCCGAAGACTGCCTTGTGATAGAGATGCATAACTTTGAGGGAACGAGCTCGTGAGCTAGGGAGGCCGTAGTCGTGACGTCCTCAGAATTTTCTCCGATCGTCAGTGGACAGATTGTTGAGGGAAGTATGGGGCGCAAGGTCTTTAAGTAATACCCCTCCAAAGCCAAATTCCACAAGGTGACAACCTGCGCCTGGGAATTTCATTTTCGGAAGGAGTGTTAGGTATCTATCGCCTCTTCCAGCTGCCATGCGGCTTATCCCCCTACTGGCTTCATTGCCATTAGCCCCCAGCACTTCGAGTTTGGGTTTAAGCTCCATATTACATCATATTTTCTTAACCTTCTAAACGAGCTTAAGCTCGCACCCTTTCAACTAACCCCTAACTCGTATGCCCAACTCACTTCCTTAGCCGTCCTATTCCTTATTAACGAACTTTCTCCCCCATCTCTGAAACTTATCAAATTCCTTTTTTCCTTTAAGAGTGCCAAGGACTGGTTGTACTACTTGGAAGCTCGTCCTTCTCAATACAAAGCCATTCTTCCCCAAGGTAGGGCAAAAGGGAAATCCAACGTGGGTGATTACAAGTCTAGTTGGTTCTTCACTTACTGCCCTTCCTTTCTAACACTCAAAAGCTTCAGTTTTGCATTGACTCCAAGTAAGGGCTTATCAGTTCGCTTTGGTTCTTTTTGCCTTGTATATGTGTCTTGATATCTTTACTTTGTTGTGCAGATTTCAGAAGCAAGCGGCCAAGCTTGTCAGTTAAAGAGATCAAAGTCCTCAACAAGCTCGTTGATATAGGAGTGGGTTTGGAGGATTTCAAGCTTACGGATGAACTGTTGAGGGACTACTAGCTCGCCCCTCCCCTTGAGGTTGAGATCGTAGTAGAAGAACACATCGTGATTCGAAGCTCGAAGCTTATTCCTTTCGCTTTTGAGCTTGTCGAGACCAGTAGCAGGGTAGAAGGAGGTCAAGCCGTAGATATGGTGGATCTCAATCTCATCATACCGAAGAGGTCCGAGGCTAGGTCGGGTGCTACTCCATCCGCGACTCCGAGCTCAAGCTTGCAAGGCTAGAGGTCGAAACAACATCAATCAAGGCCCCGACCTCATCAACAGCAACATCAACAACAACAGCAACAAAAGCATCACCAACATAAAAAAGAACAACAGCCACAACAACAACAACAACAACAACAACAAAGGCCCCAATAACAACAACAACAATAGTTGCGACAACAACAGCGATCCCAACAGCGATAAGAGCAACGAGCTCTTGTTCCTCTTGACTAGGGTTCAAGCGGAGCTCGCGGGAAAGAGGTCTCGAGGGAGGATAAGAACGCCCCCGCTGTTGGTTCAAAAAGTAGATTCGAACAGCAGCGGGAAGAGGCAACCCCATAGGACATGCCAAAAGGGGCCCTATTTTACAACCCTCTTAGACTGCCTACCCACACTTTTGGGTGATGGTGCCAAACCCCTGGACAAGGCGAGGACGAAAGGGGTCACCCTCTGTGGCTTCATCGCTCGCCACAGCTTTGTGGTAAGCTTCGTTTTCATTTCGTGGCTTCACCCCCCCTTTTTTTTAGCTTATTCTTTTTGTTTTATAGCTCTCCCTTGCTGCCATGAAGCTCAAAGGGAAAAACCAAGACTTCGAGGCATAGCTCGAAGCAGTGAGCACATCCCTCCAGGGTGAGATAATAAAGCTTGAAGAGGAAAAGAAGACTCAACATGCCGAGTTCCTGGTTTCCCAAAAAGAGGTCGAAGGTTCTGAGATGCGGCTGAGGGAGCACATCAAAGAAATAAAGATCTCAATGAGAAGCTCCATTGGGCAAAGAATATGTGAGAGTCCGCCAACTCCAAGCTCACAGGCGAGCTGAATAAGGCCAAAGAGGAGCAGCGAAGGTTCAGGACCAACTGAAGTCGATAGAGGCGGAGTTGCCGAAAGCTAAGAAAGAGCAGAAGCAGGCCGAGGATTGAGCTGATCGGTGTGAGCAGATGGCGAATGCGACCATCAATGAGATTAAGACGGGTGTGGAAGCTTAGATAGCCCAAGCACGCAAAGAAGCCAGGCTTGATACCTACTTAGGGTTCCTATACACCTTGTGGCTGAACTATCCTGACATGAATTTCTCCTTCTTCAGTGAATAGGCTGTCGAGGAGGTGAAATAGTACACGACTGATGCTGCTGAGAATGCTAAGGCTGCCACCTTGCTGGATTCATCCGAGGTCTTGCCGCCAGCTGCTCCCGCCAAAGTCCAACTTGCTGAAGCTTCCGCAATGCAACCCACTGAAGTTTCCAAAGTCCAGCCCTCCGCAGCTTCCGCTCCTCCTAGCTAGGCTCCTTTTTATTTTCTTCTTTTTACTTTTCTTTGTAACAAATGTATTTCATTAATGAAGTTCAAAACTTTCTGAAGTCACACTTCTTGCTTTAATGTTTCAAAGAACTCAAGTCGATCAGTCTCAAAGTTCAAAAGAGACCTAACGAGAACCAGTCTTCATAATATAAATTGAGCCAATCTTCATGACTTGACTCTAACACAAGTTCTAAGAAATTCTTACATATCAGGATAAGCTCAAAGGTATAACTTGAAAGAAGCCTTCAAGAATATAACTTAGGAATGATAAGCCCAAATAGGTCTTGAGAATTCCTAGCTAGCCGATTAGCAAGCTTAAAATAGGTCATCAACAATAGATGTAATAACCATCAATGCATGTTCAGTAAGGTGTGATCTTCCATACTTTAGGAAAATTGAGACAACCCTTAGATAACACGTTTTTAACAAGATCATATTGAAAACCTTGTCGAAATATACGTTCGGGTAGATTGTCTCGCGATCCCAGTCTATATGCCAGGGCTAAACAGCTCGTGATCAATGATGTAATACCCGGTATTAAATAATAAGAGAATTTTCGAAGATATGGGTCAAAATGATATTTAGCAAAGTTTCGAGCCTAAGTGCAATATTCAAAACTCAAACGAAAGACGAATGACTAGGTTAAGATGAGCCAATTGAGGATAAATGGCACAATTGGACGATATTTGATAAAAATCAAGAGATCTCGAAGAATTGAAGTCAAAAGCACGCAATTAGGAGAGTCCGGGCAAAAGTGCAGATTTTGCAAAACATCAGTGGGAGGTCGAATCGACGAATTTTTCAAAAATTCCAAAAGGAAATGGAAAATATAGAACTTGAGGGCTGTGGTGGAAGTGCTAGAAAGTCTAGGGGTATCTAAGAAAGGGAGGAAATTCAATTAAAAGAAAGCTGGGGGCTAAAATGCAATTTTTGCAAAGTTCTTGGTGTGAAACCGACCGACTGCCTATGGCCGCCGGAGGTCGCTTCTGAGGCATCGGGCAGGTCGCCCGGAGGCTCTAGGCTAGCCTCCAGACGATGATAAGCTCGTTGGGAGCTTCCATTGGCCGGAAATGGGTTGGATGTGATCGGAAATGATGGCCAAAAATATTTCTGATTTGGCCGAATCATTCGAGGGGTCTAGCACTTGATTTGGTGTTTCTCGATTGGTTTAAAGGCTAGATTTGGGCTTAAGGGATAAGGACGAGAAAGATAGGGTGGGGAATCGGGTAAAAATCGAGTATAAAAGGAGGTTTTTGGCCGAGGGTTTCAAAATCGAAATCGCTCAAAATTTCTTGTGTTTTTGCTTGAATCGAGCTTGAGGGATAAGGGGATTTTTTTCCTTGGGTTGAGAGGGTCATTTCTGGAGCATTTGGGATCGATTGGTGTAGGATAAGTGGGTGTTTTTGAAGTTGGCCGGAAAATCGGGTTGGCCGACGCCGTGACCTGCAACCGCCATTTAAGGCATTTTTCGGTGATTGTTTTGGGCATTTGAGGGTACCATTGAGGTCGCCTCATCAAGATCTTCAAGGCCCCATAGTTGTTTTAGCCAAAGGAAGTCGCCGGAGCTAGAGAAGAAGGCCGGAGAAGACGACTGTGCGGTGGCGCGTGGCTCCCACTCGCAGGGCTTCGGGGTGGCGCGTGAGGGCGCTTGAGGTAGTCTTTATCTGTGTTTTTAATTTTAGAATTTAGATAAAATTATTCTAGGAATTATCATGGAAAAATATTTTGTGAAAATTGATGTTAGGTATTTTTAATGAATTTCTGAAGGTAGAAATGTTTGAAAATTAAATAAAAATAGAGAAAATTGTGGAAAAATAGAAATGTTGATTCCAAAGGTCTTAAATGGTGAAATAGGAATCAATTGGGTCATTGGAAGAAGAATTACACAATTTTCGAGGTGTGGCACATTTTTCGAGGCAAAATCCAGACTTTTCTGAATTGAGGTGAGTGGTTTGATTCTAGCCTTACCTTGACTCGAAAGTGTTTTTAAGTGCTTTTGGTGAGTTCTTGTGAGTAATTATACCCTCCTAGACTTAGCTTATTTTACAAGGCTTTTACTTACGTTCGTTGTGTCGATATTCACTACATTGCATTAACTGTTTATTTTTAAAATATTGGTGCATGGCGTGTAAATTTTCATATCATGTGGGGTCAAGTTTAATTGCATCGTTGGGTCCGTATGGGGCGGTATGGGGTCTACTTGAGATTGGGACAATGTTAATCTAGGTGAACGAGTGTCACACTAGGGCACTCGAGGGAATAATGTTAAACCAGGTGAACGGGTGTCACGACGGTGCACCCGAGGGATTAACGTTGGACCAGGTGAACGTGTGCCACAGTGGGACATTCGAGGGATTAAGCATGTCAGGGTGATATCTCGAGTTAGACGTGTCCTGCATGTTGTCGTAAAGTATGCCATGCTCGTATGTCTTTCATGCGTTGTATAACTGTTTCATACCTTCACTTAGATGATTTATCATCTAGCATGGGTTATGCCCCTGGAACATTCAACGTTCCAGTCAGGGACAGCAGCGAGGTCAAGGACACGACCGATGAGCCAGTGGTGTTTGTTTGATAGTTGTTGTTTTTGTATTATTTTGGAAGCATTGATGTTATATATCGCTTGACGATGTTGTAATAATTAGTATTGATGTTGTATTCATATGACAGTATGGGAACATTTTGTGTGTAACACATGATAGGCCACGTCATTTTGATTAATTAAGTATTCCGCTGTGTTTATATTGTCTCGTTCGGTTAAGATTTGTTATTGTTAACTAAACGAGTGAAACTGGAACTCTCGGGGTATATATCTGCATGTGGAGATTGTTCTTAAGATCACCGCGGGTGCCGGTTGTAGTTTTACGATGAGTGTTTCATCTGCATGTGAAGATTGTGCTCACAGGCGCCGCGAGTAACAGACTTGAAAAAAAAAAAAAAAAGAAACCCCAGGAATTTCCTTATAGTGACACGCCTATATAGGGCGGGGTGTTACAAATGATCATAATAATTGACAATCAAGATGCATGCCCAATAGGTCGCAAATTTCCATACTTAGGTAAATTAAGGCAAACCCCATCTGACACATCTCGACGAAATATCATATAAGTCATAATGAAAATCTTGCAAGATACATGTCCAGGTAAATCGTCCTGTGACCTCGGTTGACATTCCATGGGTTTTTCACAAGTTTGGTTAATCAAGAAGGAACACCCAGGTAGGTCACAGACCATGACTTAAGTTAAGATAAAAGGACCCCAGCTAGTGAACCTTTGATTTGTATAATGGAAGTGGTTACTCAGTAGGTTCCAAACCATGACATTAAGTCGAGAGGAATGGGTCTCAACTCGCAACTTTAAAGATATTCAATCAAATATCAATAAAAATAATTTAGTCAAGAGGGAACACTCAGGTAGATCGCAGACCATGACTTGAGTCAAGATGAAAGGACCTCAGCTAATGAACCTTTGACTTGCGTTGCCAAGCTATATGCCCAGGTGGATCATGAGTTGGTCCCAGCTAGCATACCATGGCTTATTGCAAGTTTAATGAGCTAAGAGGGAACATCTAGGTGGGTCGCAAACCATGACTTATGTCAAGATGAAAGGACCCCAGCTAATGAACCTTTAGCTTAAATAATGGAAGTGGTTGCTCTATAGGTTCTAAACCATGACATTAAGTCAAGAGGAATGGGTCTTAGCTTGCAAACCACGACCAAAGGTGGGACCAAGATAAATGCTCAGTTAAGCCGCAAACCATAGCACGATGGCTAAGTTAAATGGGCCCCAGCTCTCAAACCATGGTTTCTTGACTCCTCATTTTGGAAATATTCAATCGAATAAGAATAAAGTGTAATTCATAAATTCCAATCAGAATCATGAAAATTACTTGCGAATAGAAATTTGGAGCATAAGTCAGAATAATTACTTTCATTGGAAGTAAGGACGGAGGTGCTCGGCATTCTATTCTCCGAGAGAATAGCTCCATCCATATTTGCCAAATAATATGCTCCATTTCCCAAGTTTTCCTTAATGATAAAGGGTCCTTCCCAATTAGGGCCTAGTGTGCCATCACTCGTCATGCGAGCTCCTGGGAGTATTAGGCGCAATACTAGGTCTCCAACATTGTAATGTCGAATTCGAACCTTTCTGTTGTAGTACCGCGCTACCCTTTGCTGATAGACGATAACCCTTATACAAGTTGTATCTTTCGCTTCTTCAAGTAGGTCTAGGTTCATTGCCAGTAGCTCATCGTTATCATTTGGATTGAAGGTGGCCCTCCGGTGGCTGGTCACCTCATTCTCTACTGGGATCATAGCCTCGGACCCATACACCATTGAGAATGGGGTCTCTCTTGTGCTTCTCCAAGCTATTGTTCGATAGGCCTAGAGCACTATTTGTAGTTCGTCTACCCAAGCCCCCTTTCTAGCTTCAAGCTTTGTCTTTAGGATTTGCTTGATTATTTTGTTGATAGCCTCGACCTGTCCATTGGCTTGGGGGTGGTCCACAGCCGTGAAATTTTTCTGGATCCCCAGCAATTCACAAAATTAGATGAATTGCTCGCTGGTGAATTGGGTTTTATTGTCCGTCACTATTTACCGTGGGACTCCAAACTTGCAAATGATACTATCCCATGTAAATATTTGTACCTTTGAGCTGGTGATTTGTGTGAGCTCTTTGGATTTTACCCATTTGGTGAAGTAGTCAACTACCGCTATGGCATACTTGCACCATCTGCGGGCTATTGGAAGCGGTCCGATCAGATCCATGCCCTAAATAGCAAAAGGCCACGAGCTTCTCATTTGTTGTAGGTAAGCTGGCGAAGCTCACAGAACTTTAGCGAATCTTTGGCACCTGACACATTTCTTAACTAACTCTATGGCGTCTTGCTTTATGGTAGGCCAATAAAACCCTTGTCGAAGCGCCTTTTATGCCAATGAAAGTGCTCCAACATGATTACCGCAATGGCCCGCATGGATTGTTGAGTGTAGATTTTGATGATTGATGATTGGCATGTATGAATGTGAATGTTCATTTATATTTTATGTACTAACAAATCATGAAGCCTTCATAAGGCTTACAAAGCTATTATCTAGTGATTTCATGACATAGGTTATATATGGAAACTTCTTATACTTATATAGAGATTTCATTATATATGGAAACAAGTTTTTAGAGAGCTTCCTAGAGATTTGAGTATTTGAGCTATGTATGGAAAGTTCTTCTTGGAATGGAAAGTCTAGAAGATATATATGTGGAATCCTTGTTCAGATATGGGAAGTTCAAAAGATCTATATGGAAGTTTTTGAGGAGATTGGAGTAGTCCACTATATAGAGTTAACATATATGTAACTTGGCAACATGGCATTATTAATGTGGCATTTTGATGACATGGCAGCCACGTGGAGCACACTCATCTAGGCTACATCATCTCATTGGTCTAAATATGGTAAGAGAATCATGTAGTAAATTTAAAGATTCCTAAAAGCTCCTCTACTCAGTTAAATACGGAAGAATTTTTGAATTGCATTCAAATGGAGAAGTTAAAGATTCAGCATCATTGTTCAACATTAATGGAGGAAATTAAGGTTTGAAAATTACACCTTGATTGATATCACTTTCCTTTATTGCTGATTCTCTCTCATTAAAAGGATATGGAGACTCAAATCATGGAATCAAGTATCCTACTCATTATGGCTAATTGATATCTTCATTATGGGAGAATATTCAAATGATATCTTGCATATATTCAGCTACACAAATTGATTCTCTACTTGTCAACATTTTTAGTATGGAAACTTGATCAATTAAGGGCTTTTGAAGTTATAATTGATATATTCATTATTGGACAAATTTGCTTCATTATTTGAGAATTTTTGGCTACATTTTTCACCTCATGGAGATTTAAATTCAAATTTCAAATCAGTTATTCTTATTATGGAAGCTAAGGGGTCAATTGCTCAATCAAAGGTGTTTGAAGATCATCTAGAAGTCATAATTGATCATTTCTGATTTATCGACGATTTTGCAAGAATTATGAAGGATTGTGATGATATTTTAATGCTTAAAATTAGCCATGCATTACTGGAATTGATTTGCTCATTCAAAGCTGATTGGAGATCAACAAAAGTCAAAGGTCTTGAAGATCAATCAAGTTAGCTGATTATGGAAGGTAAATCAAGAATTCAATATGAAGGGCTGAGATTGGCTTGAAGACTTGACACATAGAGGGCTGAGATTGATCAAGGAAAGTCTTCTCTAACACTCTATAAAAGGGTCTCTTGAAGGCTTTGGAATAATTTTTGGAAGCCCTATTATTTTCTACATTATTGGCCAAGATTTTCATTCTCTCTAAATCTTTCTTTTCATCTATCTTCTTGAGAGAAAACTAAGAGAGTTCTCTACGCTTCATTGTATTATTTTGAGAGAACTCTATTTCTTAATCTCTACTATTCTTGTATCTTGTAAAGAGTGAACAAAATCCAAACTAGTGAGTGTGAGACTTCAGAAGTAGTTTGGTGGTGGTGAAGCCAAGTGAAGGCTTCGGTGGTTGTAACAATAGTTTCATATAGTGGATTTGGTTGAAAATCCTAAGGAAATCCTTAGGTAGTGGATGTAAGCCATAAGGGCCGAACCACTATACATCGTTGTGTTCTTCTTCTCTTCACTCTTATTTATTCTTGCTTGATTACACTTGTTTATTTTTGGTCTTGTGCTATCTGAAGTGGCTGAATCCTAAGGCCTACATTCTTGTTGGTTATTTTGATTATATTCTGATTTGCTTTAATTGATGCTTTATACTCATTCAATATTCCATTTGGTTTATTTAAAGACTTGTTATTGTGTGCATTCAAATCACTTGTTTTCACCAAGTTATAATTTGAAGAGTATATTGGACTAAAGCACATACTAGCACAGTTGGCGGATATCATATTATCCATCTAGTATTTAAGTGCTCCCGTACTCTCAACTACAATTTTGGTTTATATTAAATTTGTTTTCTCATATATATACGTGCATAAGTTTTGCATTAGAGTTTTTAAAAGGTGCCAATTCACCCCCCTCTTGACTAGGTTAGAACTCAACAAGTGGTATCAAAGCGAGGTTCCTAAGAGAGTGATTAATCATCACTAGGTGTACCCATGGCATCGAGTTCACGTTTTTATGAAAATGGGGGTCGTTCTTTGTCCAGGGCACCATTCTTTAATGGCATCGATTATGCATATTGGAAAACAATGATGGAAGATTTTTTAACTGCATATAGTCTTGATTTGTGGGAAATAGTTAGAGATGGTCCATATTTCCCTAAGGAAAAGGTAAAGAGAGGAGAAGTAGAAGAGATAGTAGAAAAGAGTAGAGATAAGTACACGAATGAAGATAAGAGATTAATTGCTTTAAACGCTAAGGCTAAGAGTGCATTTCATTGTGCTTTAAGTAGATCCGAATTTAATTATGTACAGTGTTGTAAATCTACTTATGAAATTTGGAAGAAGTTAGAATTAAAATATGAAGGTACTAGTCAAGTTAGAGAAAAAATAAACATGTACATACATGATTTTGAATTGTTTTCTATGAAACCTAATGAATCTATTTTTGAAATGTATACTCGCTTGACTGATATTCTTAACTCTCTTGAGTCTCTTGGTAAATCATTTTCAGATTTTGAAAAGGTGCAAAAGGTTCTAAGATCTCTACCGGAGGCATGGGATCCAAAGGTGACAGCCATTCAAGAGGCCAAGGATACCAAGAAGTTGTCACTAGATGAACTAATGGGTTCACTAATGACACATGAGCTTACTTTCAAAAACAGGTATAAAAACAAAGAAGATTCTTTAAAATCTAAATCAATTGCTTTACCTGTTGCACAGGAATCCAATGGAGAGGAGGATTCGGAAGAAGAAATTGCCATGTTGGCTAGGAGGCTTCGAAACTTTATGAAAAAGAATAAAAGGAGTTCCAACAAGACTAAGCTCGTAGAAGCCTCAAATGAAAAGAAAATGGAGGTTACTTGCTACAAGTGTGGCAAGATTGGACACTACAAGTCTGAATGTCCCAAATCAAAGAAAGGTAGATCCAAAGGAAGGAGAAAGGAAGAGAAGAAAGATAGAAAAGTATTCAAAGCAACTTGGGATGATTCTAGTGAATCTGAATCATCTTCAAGCGATGAAGAAGAAGAAAAGGCAAACTTTTGTTTGATGGCCAAAGGAGAAAAGAACTCATCTTCCACAGATGAGGAGGTAAACACTTCCAAAATGGATGCATTATTAGAAGAGTTTGATTTTCTGTTTAAAAAAACATAAAATGGCTATTAGAGAAATCAAGGAGCTTAAGAGAGAAAATGGCAGATTAGAAAAAAAAGAAGAAGAAATAGATGAGTTAAATTCTAAATTAGGAAAATGGAAGAAAATAAACCAAATGAAGTGTGTGCATTAAAAGATACTATAAATGAATTGCATGACACTATTGATAATCTTAGGGAGCATGAATGCATTGTATGTGATCATTCTGAGTTACTAAATGAAATAGCATGTTTAAAAGAAAAGGATGAGCACTTACAAAAATCATTTTTAAAATTCTCTTTGAGTTCCAGTAAATTGGATTCTTTGCTTGCATCTCAAAAACCATATTTTGAAAAGGCTAGTCTTGGTTTTGACCCTAGTAAACTAAAAGATAAAATCCAAAAATTTGGTTCTTCCACTCATCTTACTCATTCTAGGCACGTGCATCATGTTAGAATCATTAAAGGAGAAAAATATCTTCCTAGAGCTAAATATGCAAAACTGGCTAGAACTAGAAATAATAAAGTGGTTATAACTAGGAGTTTTTGGATTCCTAAGGGTTTAAATGATCAAAAAGCTAAGGAACATATTTTTGATACGTATGGCTATGATTTCATGTTCTCTAACCCCCAAGGACCCAAAGTTTGGGTACCTAAGGTTCCTTGATTTGCTTAATAGGTGTGCTTGAAGGCCAAAGGAACTTCAAGCCAATGGTTCTTGGACAACGGATGTTCAAGGCACATGACTGGAGATGTCACCTTATTTTCATCTCTTAAAGCTAAAAAGCATGGAGGTAATGTCACTTTTGGCGATGGCTCAAAAGGGAAAATTGTAGGCATTGGAAACGTAGGTAATCCTTCTAAACTCATGTTTAAAGATGTCTTATTGTGAGTGGCTTATCCTACAACTTGCTTAACATAAGTCAATTAATTGACAAAGGCTACATGGTTGCATTTGAAGGTAATGAGTGCTTGATTAAAGATTCTTTAAATAAGATTGTTTTAAAAGGCATTAGAGAAGGAAACATTTATGTGCTAAATCTGAATTCTTTATGTGTTAATGATGCTACTTGTCTTATGGTGAATGATAACTCTATGGATCTATGGCATAGAAGATTAGGTCACATTAGCACATTTACTCTTTCTAAACTAATAAAGAAAAATCTGATTAGAGGAGTGCCTAAATTGAATTTGAATGACCTACATATGTGTGATGCATGCATTAGAGGAAAACAAGTTAAAGAGTCATTTAACTCAAAGCAAGATGTTACAACAACTAAGCCATTAGAATTACTTCATTTAGATTTGTTTGGTCCTAGTAGGGTTAAAAGTTTAGGTGGTAAATCATATGCATTTGTGATTGTGGATGACTTTTCTCGTTTTACTTGGTGCTTGTTTGCCAAGAGCTTATCCACCTCTTCTTTAAGAGCGGCATAGCGCTCAGGAGTCATTGGCCTCCTCTTCTGACGTACTGGTTTGTAGCTGGGATCTACATTAAACTTATGCAACATAACCTTTAGGACTATTCCTATCATATCCTCGTGATTCCATGCAAATATATCAAGGTTAGCTTTTAAGGAAATTGGTAAGTTGGGACTTTACCTAGGGGCCAAATTCCTCCCAAACTTAAGGCATATTTCTTCACCCGTCTCGCTGACTGGGATGTCCTTGAGTTTTTCCATCAGGCCGGTGGTCCTGTCACAATCCACTTCGCGGGGGTCCAGATCATGGCTAACACCCTTTTGGCTGGTAGGTCGCAGGTTGCCTCTTGCAATGACATTTACTTTCTTCTCTTTCGCCCCTATTTTTATGGCATCTTCGTAGCAGCACCTTGCAAGGTGTTGCTCACCTCAAATGCACCCTACTCCATTAAGGATCGGGAACTTGACTATCAGCGACCTGGTCGAGGTGACCAAATCTAGGTCATTCATTGTCAGCCTCCCGAGGACGACATTGTACGCCGAAGGGCAATCTACAATCAAGAATTCTGCCAACGTGGTAGCCTGACGATCTTCATCTCCAGCAATAAAAGGTAGACTAATCCGCCCAACTAAGACCACCGCATCACCTATAAACCCATAGAGTGGCTTCGAGGATGAGTTCAACTACTCCAACCCAAGTCCCATTTGATCAAAGCAAGCTCTGTACATTACATTCACCGAGCTGCCTGTGTCCACTATTATCCTTCGCACTTCGGCATTGCCGATCTAGGCCCGTATAACGAGGGCATCATTATGTGGCTAATGGACATCTCCGGCCTCTTCTTCCAAGAAAATGATCTTCTCTACTATCCCCCTAGCTCGCTTCGTGGGTACGATCTGCTCATTTAACCCTGTCAACAAGACATGGTTGGCCTCATGCACGTACCTATCGTGGGACCTGTGGTAAGTTCAAGTGAGATGAGGTCCACCATGAATGGTGTAGATTGTTAGAACTATCGGCGAGCATTCATCATCGGGGGGAGGCGACTGTTGTGTCGGTTATTAGGTCGGCTGATTGGTTGGTCGCATCACATAGTCCCTTAGTCGACCTCTTCTGATGAGGTCCTCGATGGCATCCCTCAACGCCCAACATTCAGAGGTGTTATAGCCTGTCTCGTTATGGTATGCATAAATTTTTTCCTTGTTTCTGAATTTGTTGGGAGTCCTTACCGGGTTGGGCTTCCTGAACTCCTCCCTATTTCTCTCCATGGTGAAGATCCTCTCTTGGGGATCAGACAGGGCACAGTAGCTATCGAAGCGACTTGATCGCGGAGGTCGCTCTTCCTTCTCTGCCTTGCGAGCTTGCTTGGAGACCTGGTTGTTTGAGGGTTCTCCCCGAGCTTCCCTTCCATTGTCTCTATTATTTCTTTTCTTATTCTGGTTGAAGCCCCTAGCCTCTTCTTTTGGTCCGGGGGGCTTCTTCAATCCAAAAGCCTCTTTTAGCTGAATCTCCTTGGCAACTCATTCACAGAATTCCCCCAGATCTTTGACAGGGGTCTCATAGAGCTTCCCATCCTTGCGGAGACCTAAGGAGATCGCAATCAAGACACTTTCATAAGAGGGATCTTTGATATTACTCACCTCACCCCTAAACCTGGTAATGTAGTCATTCAAGGACTCATTTGTCCTCTGGAATACTGTGGCAAGGTGACACAATGGGGCAAGCTGCCTTCTCAATGCCTTGTATTGATTGAGAAATCTCCGTTGGCACTCCTCTCAACTGCAGATGTTGCAAGGTGGAAGGCTTCTGAACCATACTTGAGAAATGTCACCCAAGGTCACTGGAAAGACGCGACATTTGACCAGTGGGCTGGTTGTTTGCAAATCCATCTGAACATTAAACGCGTCCAAGTAATCATAGGGGTAGGTGTCCCCATTGTACTGCGGTATACTCGGAACTTTGAATCTACGGGGGAGAGGTTCGAGCTCAACTTCTCTTGTGAATGGCGTTCTGTCCCCACGACCATTATTCTGGCCATGAGCTCCTTGTTGTGCCTCCAACTACCGGACTCTTTGACACAAATCCTCAATGGTAGAGTCCGGGTCCATAGATCGTTGGGCTTGCGATTTCCTGCTTCTTTCCCTTTCTGGAGAATGATGATTTGGAGGCGGATAATTATCTCCGATGTCCTCCTCACCTGGTAGGGGTCTCTCTTCCTGCAGATGGCAAGCCCTACAAGATAAGGGGATTTCTGGTAGTCTCTGGATAGCCTGCGCTTGAGCTTGGGCCAAGACCCTAACAGCATCAGTGAGCTGCATAACTGTATTCTCCAGTGCCTCATGGCATTACTGCCACGCCTGGATCATTTCCATTCCGGCAGTCGGAGTGACGGGTGGAATAGGAGCCTGTGGGGGCACACCGATGGTAACTCCAACCGATGGTGGAATAGGGGCACTCATTGTAGAAACAACGAGTCCTTTGGCTAATGGAACATTCAGCGGTTGATCGCGATGATTTTCTAGTAAATCAGCCACTGCATCAGAGCGGGCCCTTCTCTAGCGCCAAAATGTCAACGTTTATATTCAGTCGACCGAAATTCATAGGCCCACAATGAGAAAATGAGCCGAAATGCAAGGAGGAAGAACTAAGTAGAAGCAAAGACAAAGGGATTTTACGTGGTTCAGCCAGAACGGTGCCTACTCCACGACTGTTCTTTAGGCATTCCAGTAGAGTAACAATATGGTATTATCTGTCTTCTCTCTCTACAATGGTGTTTTTAACCCCTATTTATAGTGAGAGGTGTTTACAATTGCATAAAATACAAAAATGTAGAGATGATATCATGGGGGATAAGGTCTCCTTATCATCTCTATAAAATCAAGAAAAGGGCTCCAGATTACTAGGGATCCGGTTTGCCTCACAAAAGTAAGTGAGTCCCTGCCTCCGATTATTCAGCAATCTTGTTGCTAGGCGAGCTAAATAGTTTGATCGGTAAAGCTGAGCAGTTAGGCCAGGGAGCTAGAAACGTTGTCGGTAGCTCATTGGGTATATCACTGAGAGCTTGCTGGGAGCTTGCTTGGTTCCGCGATTTAAGCTTGAATTTCAGCAATCTATGAGCTTGCCTGACAAGCTCAGCTGGGCTTACTGGGCTTTAGGTGATTAGGCCGGCCTATTGGACTCAGTCTAGCCCATGAGAAGTGATGCGAGATATACTCGTAACATGGTCATTTGGAAATCGAGACTTGCAAGGTGATCTAATGCTTTATCTTTTGCCACAATTTATTTATATTTTTTGAAAAATAAAAACCCCTTGCATTGATACACCAAATGTTGGCATTCCCCTTCAGTGGTATTAGAGCTTCAGCTCGATTTCATCGATTTATGCGTGTGTTTTTGTAATATGTATGTGTTTCGGGTGGAAATTGCTCTTTGTTTTGCAATAATTTTCCAAGAACGATCGACAATGTGCGGTCATCAATTAATAATTCACGACCTTAGCCTTGTAGAACTGTAGACCGAAGGAAAACCTGTCGATTTCCAGCAAAGGGCGGTCGATAGTTTTGAGAAAGTTGTCAACGGATCGGAGCAAAATCTAAAAATGGTCGACGGATGCCTTTAGTGTAACACCCCATTTTTTCCAAGCGCAACATTAACTCGGGATTTCAGGAATCATTTATTTTCAACATACACTCAACATAAATCATTCCCCAATAATCCCAACTCTACCTTCTTAGCATATCAAACTTAATAACCAATAAGCCAAGACAAGTAACATCATCATAAATGCGAAAGCAAGATCGAAACCTCAAATGATAAATTGTAACGACCCGTTCCCACTTACGGGCGCCACCGGTAAATAATCAACCAGATTACTCACCCGATGAACCACAACTGAAAGGTTGGACTATGTTTCAACAGGAAACGCCCTAGGTGGGAACTAGGCTTCATCCTTCCCTTCGCTCCACTCAGGAATCGGTCCCAACTCAAACAAGAAAAACTCAACGGACCGAGACCCCAAACCGGAGTGAGCTTCACCTCTCTTCAGCTCGCCTCATAGCAAGCCAGAGGTGACCCAGGCACAAAGCTATCATAACAAACACTTCGTTGAGTATTGGGGATTTATAAGAACATACCTCGCTGATCTTATTCGGTCCGAACTTGGCTTCAACAACTCAAGCCACACATAAATCACGCGGACTCACAATCATGTATCACACTGATATGATTACAACAATTTGGATACATTTACTCACAGGGGTATACATACTTAACACTAGATGGCTACGTACAATAGATAATAAAATACATAACTCGGGCAACACAACTAATTGCCACAACAGCCTCCCGGCACATCCCTACTTGCATATGGACTTGCAACATCTACACAGGAGGTAAAACCTCATGAGTCATAAAGGCTCAATAAGGGTGCAATGCATGTAAATATGAATATAACAATGTTTATGTATGCCAATGCATCCAAATGAGGCTAGGCCCACTCATCCTCACAACCCTTCAAGGTTTGAGGCATTAACCTATCAGCCCTCACAACACTAGTCCTCCATATGGCCACAGGTCCACTAGATCTCGCATCACGACTACTCCTTCTTCCATGGTGCGCACTAGCCTTCGGCCAGCCACCTCGCCTCCATCGGCCCTTACTGCTACCAGGATCACCAGTGGCAGCCGCCGACTTCCCTGCTACAGTTGCCGACTACCATCACCACCGCGAGCCACGCTGGCTCAACCTTCCGTGCGCAATAAGTTGCGCATTGCAGGTGCAGCGCCTCCTGCCGTCTCCAGTCACCCTCACCGGCCCAAAGCGGCCTTTAAACATCGCTCGCCGCCGTTGGACGCTCCACGCTATTGTTGTTGGCCTCCCTCATTGACCACGTTGCTGCTCCAGGGCCACCCGACCTCCATCGCTGAGCAGCCATGGCCGCTGCGCGGTGTCGCTGCTGTCGCCGATCGCCCAGCCGGCCTCCCCATTGCTTCCGAGCACCTCATCGTGCTCCCGCTGAACACCTCGCACTCGCTGCAGCTACCTTGCTGATCGCGACCCCTGCTCAAGTTGCTGCATCACTCATCCATGGCCACCATCGCAGCTGTTTCACGCCGTAGCCATGGGTGAGGCTGCTTGCTTCAGGCTGCCTACGAGCAGCCAACATCCTCCTTTGCTCGATCTCGCTTCTCTCTCCCGATCTCTTCTCAAGCTCGGCCATAGCTCTCTCATAAGCTCTATTCCCCCCCTCTGTTTTAATTTCAAAATTTGAAATTATTGGCAGCAAGCTCGCGGCTTTGCCTATATATACATACACCTATATATATAAATACATATATAATTTAATTACACTCTTAATCCCCTAATTTCTTAATTATTCCACTTGGGGATCTACTAATTACACTTAAGACTTTCAATAATATCATTTAGGCCCTCCAAGACCTAAATTAATTACCCTCAAGCCACTTAGATTATTGATTTTCCCAAAAATTATTTACCGACACTTACTCGGGAATATCGATTTCGTGCTTGCGCCTACACAGGACCTTTACTCCACCCAAAAACGCCTAAGGGTTGCCTTACTCGCAAAACCGGACCACCCCTAGGGTCCCCTCAACTTCTCGGAGGTCTCCTATGACCATTCGGTACTAGCACCTACTCGGGCTTATACAGAATTTATTCCAAAAATTATTCCCGATCGGACTACTCCCAGTGTCATTATCCTCATCTCGAGACGCTCACCAATCCCTTGCCTTCTTCCCTGGACATCCAAGTCTCGAGGCACTCCCAGCTGCCAATTCGACAAATTTTATTAATTAATTTCTCGAGATTGACCCTTGGACTTCCCGGACCACCCGAGGTCCTGCTAATACAATCAAAATTTATTTATTTTTAATACCATGTAATACCGAGTATTACATAAATAACTACAAACACTTTGATAATAACATAGAAATCGTACCATCATTTTACATCATATCTTCAAAATAAAATACATAACAACTGAATATCTCGCACATAATAAAAAACCTACTACAGATCTAATATGTAATTAATGACTACATCTCAAATACCTTTTTTCCCTTGGCACCACTGCTTTCACTTGAAATGATTGAATATTCCAGAGATATAGTCCAAATGAGATGATAAATCATCTGAGTGAGAGTTCAAAATATTTTCATTAATATATGCAAGACCATGAACATATTGACATATCCTGACATGTCCCAGCCCAAGAGAACCCTATATAGTGCTTTACTCATACCACGAGGAAAAAGCAATCTCTCTAAAAGCAACATAACCACATCGACACATTGTCATAACACAATCCTGCTTAAGAGGGGCAACGTCAATGCATGAACCCTAGTATCACCCCACTATCATGTCAGGCATTATGTTCCCACTCAAAAGCATTCTGGATCTCAACACAATCCTGGCCACAAGAAGATCACACAAACACTATCCTCGGAATCAACATTCACCTCGACAATAATGCTATTACACAAAGGCATATCTAAGGTGGTGTCCACTCTTAACCCCGCCACTTGAGCCAACATCCGGGATGGTGTCCACTTTCAACCCCGCCACTTGAGTACCATAGGGTGGAGTCGACCTTAACCCCGTCACAAGTGGGTTACATAGCATTAATTCCTGGCATGCATCCCGAGTGCTATCACTCAAGGCTATACCCTAGGTTGACATCCCACATGGGCAACACATACCATGCATCATATAAAATTAACATTTCAATGCATGTATTTTAATGCACGAAATTCAATGCACATGTATAAAATATTTTGGGACAAACCTCCCACATGAAGACAATCATTTAGTGGTTAAACTATTTATATGAAATCAAATCAAGTATAGGGTTGAACCACCCATAATAAACCAAATTTTAGGTATGAACACTCAAATACCAAAACCATTTGCATGAAACTAAATCAGGTCTCGAGAAACCACTCACCTTAAATGTAACTCAGAATACATCGATTCTCATGCCAACCTCGATTTCGTGTCAGGTCTCAAATAATCATACTATTACTCAACCTTGAGGCTCAACGATCCTTGGATATCATATTTTTTCAAAAAAATATCAATATCTATTTTCCATAATTTTCTCATAATTTATTCTTATTTTCTTCCTATTTTTCCCCCAATATTTCCAAAATAAATACCTAAGAAACAGTTTGGTAGAGTCTTAGTAAGGAGGTGAGGAATAAAGTTCGTGACAACAAGAGGGGTTAACAGGTGCCTGACTAAGAGGTGGCTCAATCCACTGTCTGGAAGAGCAGGTTCCTCAAGGCGAGGTTCGATCCGCTATCCGGGATAGAAAAGACCTTGAGTCTTCGAATGGCTTGGGGAGTCTTTGAGAACCTCGCTCCCTAATGACTTGAGTCTTTAGATGGGTCTGAAGAGTCTCCATAAGAACAACATAAGAACAGTCATAAGGCACGTCAGGAGCTCCCCCATGCGGGCCCTCCGATGCCCAAGTTAGGTGATGTCATGTTAAGGAATGATGTATGTATGTATGTATCTATGCATATATGTTGTTGTTAAAATGAGAGGTGCTATGGCACACACCAAGAGGGGGATGAATTGGGTAATTTAAAAACTTAATTGAATTTGAAAAACTTTTTGATACAAATTGAGGTTTTAGTGATTTAAAAACGTAAAGCATATAAAATGACAAATATAAGTTTGCAAAGATAAATTTGTGAACTAAGTGAGTAATAATGAAATGCTTGGAAAGATAAATAGATCAAAGAACACAAGCACAAGAAAACACAAGGATTTATAGTAGTTCAGCTTAACCCAAACCTAATCCACTACCTTAGCTCCTCACTAAGGATTTTGCAAACAATCCACTAAAACTTCCTATCATTTTGGATAGGCCCTCTAGCGCCAAGCTAAGAAATACAACCTCTTGCTTTCAAGCAAACCCTCTAGCAATACAAACTAGGAAATACAACATCTTGCTTTCAAGTAAGCCCTCTAGCAATACAAGCTAGGAAATACAATCTCTTGCTTTCAAGTAAGCCCTCTAGCAATACAAGATAGGAAAAACAAGAAAGATACAAAAGAGAGTTTCTAAGAGTATACACTCTTAGTTACAATGTCTCTTAATAAAGATACAAGACTTGAATCAAATGAAACAGATTTAGTACAAAGCCTTTTGAGAGAAAAGTTGAAGCACAAATGTAAATCGAGAAATATGAAATAATCCTTAAGCTCACTTCACTTCATTCCTATCCATTATCCTCTTCTTGGTCATCAATGAGTTGTATATATAGGCATTCAAAAAGATTGAAGAGGAAACTAACCATTTGTGACCGTTGGGATTTGAAAAACTAGCCGTTGTGCTTTCCGCAAAAGAAACTTAGTCGATAGATGAAAATGGTTAGTCCAGAATCAAGCAAAATAACAAGCTTGGTCTATAGAGAAAATAGGTTAGTCGACCAAGTCACAAAAGCAATAAGACATTTAGTTGACCAAGATAAAATTAGGCACGGCACTTAGTCAACCAAGGCTGACCTTCTGTCGACCAACTTAAAGAGTTAGTCAACCAAGACATAACAAATGCACTGTTAGTCGACCAAGACTTAAGATTAGTCGACCAAGACAAAAACCAAGCACGCTGTTAGTCGACCAAGACTAAAACAAGCATATTGTTGGTCGACAAAGCCTATAACTTAGTCGACCAAGTCAAGCTTTGAAAATAAATGAGCATACTGTTAGTCGACCAATGAAGAGAAACATCAATCCAATACATTACAACATATTAACTTAGTCGACCAAGTTAAGTAAATGTTCTCATTTTCCTTAATTTATATTTTACCTTCCATTTACTTTAATACATAAATGTAAATAAGAAGGTACCCCCTATTTGGATTCAATAAAAATATCAAAAAAATCAAAATCCATAAGAATAAGAAAGTAGAATTTGGGTTTTAGTACAAACGTAGGATTTTGCGATTTTACCACCTCCAAAATATGTACTTTCTATTTAATGAAAAAATCATTAAAAATCATTTTATCACCAATGAATGTTAGATATCAAAATATCGGGAGATAGTTTTTCAAAATGAAAACATTTTCTTATGTCTCGTTATAATCCTCTAGTCTTCCAGACTTAAAAAAATTATATTAAAGGTAAAAACATCCACTATCCAATTGTTCAAAACCAATTTGGTGAAATCATTTTGAAGATTCTTTTAGATCTTAAAGTTTGTTTGTGCAAATCTCCATCAATAGAAAATTATATATCATTTGATTTTTCATATTCTTGACAAATCATAATCTCCAACAAATCATATTCTCGACAAATGATTTAGGGAATAGATTGATTTTGTTTTTCATCATCAAAACCAAACACAAGAGTAGAATATCAATTGTGTGAGGCTTGGTAGGGTTTGTTTTTATATACATCTTTATCTAATTTCGAGCTTAACTTTGTGTTATTTTTCCTACTTAAATTATGAGGTTTTATGGATTTTACATAATTTAAATTTCTTTTTGTAGGAAACAAACAAAAGAAATTAATTTGAAAATTTTGACACAAAAAAATATTATAAGTTATTTTATAATATTAATTTTAAAATTAATATTATAGTATAATTAAAGAATTAATTTTAATTAAGAAGAATGAATTGGGAGGAATTCAAAGGGGAGGAGTAGGGCACCAGAATATATATCTATATTATATATATATATATATATTAAGGTTGAATTTAACATTTTTTTTATAAATATTTTATTTTTTTAATTTTATAATAATTTTTAAATTATATTTTATTAATTAACTATATGTACATTCTTTGAATATAATTAAATACATACATTGAATGTATCTAGTTTAATTCAATAATATTATTAAATTTAATAATTTTTTATTTTACTTGAATTTTATATATTTAAATAATATTTTTCATATTTATAAATATTTATTTATTATTATTAAAATAAGTTGTAACTATATAATTATTTAAAAGATTAATATAAAATATACCAACTACTTAATTAATTACAATTTGCAGGCTTACGCTTAGGCTTAGGCCAGCAGCTGTCTGTACTGTTTTATAATACTCTTTGTCTATAATATTAATCTGTGGTTTGTGTGCGTTACCAGGATTGGATTGGAAGGCACTAAATTATTAATTAAAGTTTGTTAATCAGGTTTAAAGGAGACCCGAGGGGTAATTAAAAAGCTAGTAGCTAGCTGGGTGGTCAAGGTGATGAGCTATCCTTCTTCTCTCTCGGGGTCAGGGTCAGGGTCAACAGGGTCAGAGATCAGGGCTCCCAATTCGCCATCATCAATGTCAATCTCATCACTTTTCAACATTTGTATCTATATTATTATTATTATTATTATTATTATTAAATACAATACAAAGTATATATTATAAAGTTTTATTGATAAAATATCTGATTTAAAAAATAAAAATAAAAATAAATTTTATTATTAAAACTCAAATTTATGATCTTTAAATAATAACTAACTTATATTTTATTATAAAACTAATTTATAATTTTACTTAAAAAAAATTAAAAACTAAACTGCGATGGTGAGAGGCCATTCCTTGAAGTTGGTCCAGATTTTGAATTTCTCCTCTATTTTTTTTAATCAAATAAATTAAAGCTTCAACTTTGACAATGTAAATGTTGAATTAATTTAATAGACATTTGAATTTCATTGCGGAATCAGCGCCGGGGCGTGTTTCAAATTCACATCATATTTCATTGTTTTGGTTTTATATTATTATTACTAGGCATTATTCTGCATATTGTTTTTTAAATAGATAATAGAGATATTTGATTTATATTTTTTAAATATTATTGATATTAATTTTTAGTTTTATTTAAAATAAAAATTAAAGATTATTATTTTAAATTTCTCGAGATGGTGTGGACTTCTAATATGTATGGCCTGAGCCCAAGCTACTTGGTGGCCTTGAAGAGCTCTTTGGGTCCACCTAGAGACATTCATCAGGGCATTTTCACCCTGAAGATATGTCCATGCCTTCCGGCCTCACCCGATACTTCTCTCGAAAAAGTCTAAAGACTCATTTTTGAACCCCACCAAATATTTATAAATACTTGCCGCCTCTATGACAAAAGGATTTATTTGGACCCTTACCCTCTCTCACTCTAAGACTCACTCGTTGGACCCTTGCCCTACACTACCCTTTGGGACATTGGCAAACCCCTTGAGACATATAGCATACACACTCCTGCATACTTTTACATGAAGATCACGTATTATATTATTTGACTTAGGTATCGGAGGGCCCATGTGGCAAATATCCTTGCGTGCATTTCTGACGTCTTCTATGATTGTAAACTCAGTCAAAATATCAATCCCTAAAGACCCACTATAGACTTCCCCATAGACCTTTCGAGACCCTCCTACCCTTGGTCCCCTAAAGACATTCCCAAGGCTGACGATCCCGAAGACCCTGAAGACCCCATTCGAGTCCCTAAAATTTTAACCTTATAAGGCTGTTAATTCTGTCCAAATCTAGTTGATCTTGCTGGCAATATCTCAAACCCCCTCTAACTCGTTGAAGGACTCTGCTTTAAATGTTCCCAAGACACATAAATTTAATTATTGTACTTTGTTAACAACAATAATATTACTTGATACGAACTAATATACTTGTTAAGTGTTAAGCGATCAAGGGTTCCGGTGAGTGTCTTTGGATGGGAGTCTCCTAATAGGTTTGGAGTAAGACTTGGGTCTGAGTCTTTGGATCCTAGATCTGGGTCCTCTTCTTGTTGGTGCGCACCCAAGAGGTATTTATTAACACTGATGGTGGGGGCTATGTGACACGTGACATGCTGATGTTGTTAGTGTTATGTGCCCTAATGCTATATTTGGATGACATCTAGCGAGCTTGTATTTAATGCATTCATTGTATCTTTTTTATAAATCAATAAAAGGTAAGGTTTTTTTCATTCATATTTTCTATAATTAATTATATGAATGAGTTCTTAGATCTTCTGTCTAAGAATCTTATTCTTAAGGTGTTGAAAATGTGTGATAGGATTATCTAGTAATAGAACTTTTTAAACTATTCCTAGTCATTATATTATTTAGATGAGGACTTCAATTAATTGAGTATGAACTAGCATAGGGGTTACTATCTCGTTCGATACGTTGATACTGATGGGAATGTGGTGTATCACGTACCATATGACATGAGATATTGCTAGTAAACCTCTAGGTGGTCAGTTGGGGAACGATCAATTGAATGTGATATCGATGACTAACCACATGGTATAATGGGTAATGGTCGAGTTATCAAATTGTAATAGTGTGTTAATCTTGTTGGTCCCTTAAGATATGGTCATTCAAGAAGGGGGTGAATTGGGTGTTTAAAATTTTTCTCTCTTTTAATAAATATTATTGATTAATTATTTTTTCTAAGAATATATCTAAATTATTTTCTTTTAATTAAATTCTTGTTATTTAATTTTAAACAAATTAAGATTTTTTAACTATGTATATGTAAGTTTGAGATTAATAAATTACAAGCCACAAGATATAGTAAGAATAAATAAATGAGGCATAAGATAATTTATAGTGGTTTGGTGTCTCCACACACACCTACTCCATTCTCTCAAGTTCTCAACCACCCTTGAGGTTCCACTAATCTCACCAAGATTTTCACACTAACTTATCTTGGAAAGTAGATACACTCCTAGATTACAATGGGTTCTAGAAAAATCACCAACACTAAGGTTTTCTCCCTATCTTACCTTGAAAACTAAATTCACCTAGATTTTAACAGTTCTAGGAAACCTATACAATCTACAATAGTAATTTAAATATTACAAATAATTTGTCCACACTTATACACAAATAAGTAATTAAGAACAAATTATACAAGATAATAATATTTAAATAAATAAATAAACGGTAATTGATAGGGCTTAATTGTATGCATATTTTTATCTTATCCTTGTGCGATTTTTCCTACATAAAATGTGTGTTTATATGGATTTTACATCATTTTGATCTCTTTTTGTAGGATCCAGCAAAGGATATTATTTCAAAGATTTTGGCATAAAATGAAAAGAAAAAATTATGAAGTTAATTTTTAAATTAATATTTTAACATAAATAAAAATAAATAAATATTTTATATAATTATTATTATAATATAATCAAATTTATTATAATTAATAATATATTAGATATTATATATTATATATTATCATATATTATTTATGAATATAATATTATTTATTTATATATAATATTGTGGCAGTGACGTGAAGATGGAGATTTGGGGCTAGGGCTCCATACACATACATATATGTATTATAATATATAAAAGGAATGAAGGGGGCGGCCGTGCAAAATATATATATATATATAATAAAGGGCGATGGTTTTTGAAATCTATATAGACAAATGTGAGGGAGATATTTTTTTGATGATTGAGATTAGTTTTCAAGAAGTTCAATGGCTGAGATCAACACATTTTCCCCCTAAAACCATCCCATCCTCCACACTCACACACTCTTCCCTCTCTGGCCAATGTACACTCACACAACCAAGTCTTTTACAGTGGCCTTCAAAATTTAAAAATCTTTGGGCATTAGGATTGTGGCCAAGAGAAGAAGAAAGAGCAAATGAATGGAGAGAGAGAGAGAGAGAGAAGAAAGAGCAGGTGGCCGAGAGCAATCGCGAGAAAGAGAAGGCCGATCGGTGGCAGCGACAAGTCGCGGCAGAGGCGTCGGTGACCGGCGATGGCGGCTAAGGCAGTAGTAGTGGTAGCCGATTGTAGGGGTGGAGGCGGCCGAAGGCGGTGGCGGTGCAGCGAGTAGGGTGGCAGTAGTGACCATCCGTCTTCTTCTTCCTTCGCCAGTCGCCGTCACTTGCCTCTATCACGCCTTTTTGTTGGAGGAGAGAAGGCAGAAGGCCCAGAAATCAACAATTTCCATCTTTATCTTTCTCCAGTGTTTGCATATATATTATGTTTCTGGATCTATTTTTTATCTCTATATGAAGAATCGAGGCGCGTTTTTGTCTCTCCACATCTCTGATTGGAAGAGAATGTTTCTAGGGTTCGAAGGAAAACAATCATGTATGTACTATTCAACGATAGTTTTTGCATATTGGTTAATGGGTATATGGCGATTTGTGGATTTTGGCTTCTCTGTATGTTGCTCGCAGAATAGGTTACACGAAAAATAATTGGCTGTAGTTATTTAAAGTCTATTTCTTCTCCACTGTGTAGGATGAGGCTGATGGCTCCAACGAATACAATGATTTCCAGCGAAGGTCTCTTAACACTACTAAGCAGCTTATTAGAGACTTGGAGAACATCGATATAGTATTCCACATTAGAGATATTTGTTATGCAAATGGATATATTTCCTAGTGGGATCAATTTACTGCATAGATTGAGCCTATTGCTTCTACTGTACCTTACATGATTGCAATGTCTGTTGAAACTTTCTGAGAAAAAATTTTTGGAGGATGCAAACATCTCCCATGTATTGTGTGGTAACTGATGATTTGTCCCTTGTAGCAGTAACCATGAGCGTGATTGGTTTGGAACAGGTTCCTTATATGAGAACAAGGATTCGGGAGGAGAATGTGGCGTGCTAGCTGAGACAATGTTCTATGTTCCTGTTGAGAATAGGGCTAAATTCTGGTATGAGAATATCGTGATAGCAACCACTTAAAATTATGTAAATCTTTTTTGGGTTGATATGCATATACATAGGCATATGTTTTCATCTTTTAATTAGTTCAAGAATCTTTAACTTTTAGCCTTCTACCACTTGCTAAGTTTCCTCTTAATTCTTCAACAACAATTTGTGGATTTTGTAGGAACAAGTAAAAGATCTTAAGAAATTAACACCAATCTTCGTAAGCACTCTCACATGAATTTGTTGCGATCCAGATTACAAGTAGGCATTACTGGACCAAATCACTAAAACTTTGAAGTTCATAATATTAGACCAAGTTAGATTTTGGACTCTATGATAATGCGACACCGTAGTGGAGGATAATTGTCAGTATGAGTATTTTATATCCATTTGTAACAATCTGTTGGCTATTGAGGATAATTGTCACACTACCGAAGGCATTTCATAATTGCCGGTTTTTTTCCCATTTCGTTTTTCAATTCTGATTTGTGTTATTTGATTATGGTTGAATTCAGTTCATTCACTAACTTCATCTAACTGTTATTTCATGTGTCAACTCTAGATTTTTGGAGTAAGCTAATTTTTTAATTACATGTAAAAATGGGACTAGAAGATTAGCTTATGGTATTTATCTGTTGCTAGGGTATGGAATTATACGAGGAATGCATATTTGTCTGCTTAATAGATTTTTGTAAATGTTCAAGTTGCTTCCACAATCATCGATTTCTTTTTATGATACATGCCACCTATTTTTTGTTTTTGTTTTCGGTCAATAAGAGTTAAAGTTTTCAAGAAAATAAAAATAATAACACCACAATCAATTATAGTGGTGCTCTATATATGTAGTGTGTATTTTCCATGGGAATATATATATGTAGTGTGTGCTTATATGGGTGTGTGTGTTCTGTGTATACATGTATGTGTGTGTGTGTGTAAATGTGTGTGTGTGTTCTGTGTATATGTAAATGGGTGTGTGTGTATGTGTTCTGTGTATACGCAATATATGTACGTGTGTGTTCTGTGTAAATGGGTGTGTGTATATATATGTAAATGGGTGTATGTGTGTGTTTTGTGTATGTGTATATGTAAATGGGTTTTCTTCTTTCATCCTCCCTCTCTGCCATGCCAAACCCACTCTCTGCCCGCCTCTCATTCTCTCTCTCTCTCAAAGCCCCTACATCGCTTCCCCTGCCACCCACCGTCGTTGCCCCCATCTCTCTTTCTCCATTGCATCTCTCTCTCTCTTTGTCTATAGATATACATGTAGCCGTCGGCCACGTTGCTGGGGGAGGGGGGTGCGGGGGTGATCTAGAACCAGAGGGTAGGCAGGGAGGGATGCCCTCTCCCCAGCCGCTTTTTTATTTTTTATTTTATACATTATATTTTTTTGTTGTTTTTATCTTACACTTATAATTTGTGTAAAAATATTTTTTCAAAAATATTTAAAGTTAGATAAAGTAGAGGCACGAGTTATTCAAATTAGATAAAGTAAAAATATGTGTATGTTGTGTGCATGTATTTTGTGTGTATCTATGTATATATTATGTATATGTGTGTGTGTGAGTGTGTTTGTGATGTTTCCTTTATTATATAGATGTGTGTGTTGTGTGTGATTGTGTGTGATGTTTATTGTGTGTATATGCATGTGTGTGTTGTGTGCATGTGTTCTGCTTGTATTTGTGTGTATATATATACATCTATATATATATATATATTACACCAATCTCTGTCTTTCTTTGGAATTGAAATTTTTTGTTGTTTTTCTTTTAGTTTCATTTGAGATTTTGTTGGTAGTTACGTAAACGAGGGAAAAGTTGAAATCTTTTCTTAGGTTAGATTTTGTAATGGAGTGTGTCGAATTATCCTATGTGATTCTATTTTGTGTTAGTTTTTATGTGTTACTAATCGAATTAAAATAAGGGATATTGTTTACACAGATACATACAAACATAATACATTGATTTTTTTACTTTTCTTTAACAAAAAAGTATTATATAATTAGTTTTGATTTTAATTTAATACAAACGTATTATATTTGTTAATAATATTAATACAAATGCTAATTTCTACAATTTGAACTATTTTAGTATTTTTAATATATAAATAGTAAATACCATCATTTTATCTAACATTATTTAATTGATATTCCTTAATTAAATTTAACTAATTAATTAGATCGAGTTCATAAATTAATGGTCCTCTTTTTTTCTTAAAATTTTTAGATAATGTATTTTGGTCTATTATTTTGCATTTCTCAATTTGTAAACGTATTACATTTGTTAATAATATTAATACAAGGGATGTCACTTTTTTGTTAAAGAAAGCAGTAAAAAACAAACCAAAGATATTTTGAAAAACAGATTTTTTGGATGTCTATTTAAAAAAATTTCTCAATTGGAAATGATTTTCTAATTTTTATATTTTGTAAATGAATTTTTTGGGATATCTTTGTGATTGTGAAATGCATTTGAGTTGTGTGGATATAAAGAAATGATGATTTATGAGTTATGATTTATAGAGATGTTAATTTTTTTATATTTAATTTATAATTTTAATATTAGATTTTGTTTTTCACCTTTATTCCATATAATATAGTTTTAGTTTTAATTAAGAATTTTTTTGTATATTTATTTTTAATAAAAAATTAAATATACATATCGATACTTTTAATTGTAAACAACTAAAAATAGTCTCTTCATAAAATAAAAATAGAATTATTTTTAATGTAAGACTATTTTAATAAAAATAGAATTATTTTAAATTTAAAATGTCACTATTTCATGTTGATTGTTAAAATTATTATTATTATTATTATTATTATTATTATTATTATTATTATTATTATACCTTAAAAACTTAATCCCAAAATCAAGCAAATTCTTTATCAAGACCCAATTTGTCCAGAAACCCACCTAACCTAATATCAATGGTGAATCAAATTGGAAAAAAAAATAATTTAATGGTAATTTCACATTATCTAATCATATATTATTATGTAACTAGACTATGAATACATGGGACCAAAAAATAATAAATGTTATTTTATTTTTTATTTTATTAAAACTTATTAGGTATCATGTGTCAATTTTTCACATTATCTCATTTTACTTAAACTGTTCTTACCCATGTGCTGTAATCAATGGCAGTGGCGACAGTTGAAATTTTAAATACTTTTGCCATTTAACTGTGCCCAAATCTCCAAAGCCTCTTTCTTCCTACTACCATTGCATTGAATATATTTTATGAATTGTTTAAAAGAAAAGTGAGAGTAAGGGTGATTTGTTATGGAGTTATCTAACAAAATTGGTTTGGGACGGAAAAGACTGTTTGTTTGGAGCTATTTAAAAGCAAAGAGATTGTTTTAACATTTATGTGTAATATATATAGCAAGAAAGTTTATGTTTTTTTTTTTTTTTGCACCTTTTTAAGAGAGTATAATATTTTATGTTGTATTTTAAAAATTTTTGGTGAATCTTCACTTTCTATGTCTTTGTTATCTGTGGAAATTTGTTTTTTTTTTTTTACATAAATTTATGTTTTGACTTTTGAAGTAATAATTATTCATACTAGGTTTTGATTTTGGTTTTAATATCATTTCTATAAAATTGTGCTCCAATTTTAATTTTATCATTTTAATGTGATTGTTAAAATACATCGATTCTAAACAATGGGGGGGTTGGGGGTGAGACGGCAATGAGGGGGGCGGGAAAGGCGACAGCGGATGGGGGCGATGGCAGTCCGAGATGACCTGCGGGCCCCCGACCGACCATTGTTAGGGGCCCCTTGAAGCTCTCGACCAACAACAGTAGGGGCCTCAAAGGGTCCTCGGCGGTGACTAGTATGTATTGTTTGATATTTAATTTTTAATTTAATTAGGTCAGATTGTAGAGCATTTACTGATGTGTTTTATTATATAAATTTAGTAAATTTTTTTATTATAAAACATTAACAAGTATATAATAATTTTAATTTATGTTTTTTGTTTAGTATTTATCATTTTTGTTTTCGCAATATTAGTGAATATAATTACATTTTAATCTTAATATTATTTATACCATATCTTTAGGCATGTTTATATTCATTTCTTGATAATTTCATATTTAAGAACTATATATATTGTCTTCAAATACGTGATATAAGCGAGTTTAGGTTTTCAGTTTAGTATGTGTCAGAGTTCAATGTTTCATTATTTCGTGTTCAAATTTAATGTTTAATTTTTTTTAGTTGCACCGTGCATTCAGGCACGGGTTATCCCTAATATATATATATATATATATAATAAAAAATTAAAATAAAGGATGGAATGCTAGGAGGAGAATTAATTTTGGGAGGAGACTTGGCGGCACAGCAGTGAAGGAAATTAACAGAGAAGGAATTGAGGAGGCAGGGGAACAGCGCACATGAGAAGGAATTGGAGAGAGATTGCGACTGCACAAATTGGAAGTAGTAAGCACGGCGCACAGTGATACTTTAGGGAGCTTCAACTTCTGTTTCTTATTTCATTACTTTCATCATGAATTAATTTTATTTAACTAGAGTTTAACATAAAACTTATTATGAATTATTAATTTTTATTAATTGGGTTTCTTTCCGTGATTTCAATTATTTATTACTTGTTCTTAATGCGATTGAATGATTTAACTATTATTTAATTAATTTTGTATTATGATTTGAGACCGAGAGATAATTTTCATAACAGGATAAAGTAATAAATTTTATAAAATAGATAATTGATAAGGGATTTAATACTTGAATCTTTTGAGGGATAATGAATTGAAACTTAACAATGAATTTTAGTTTGTTATAACTATTAGAAAATAGGTTGATTGTTAATAAATTAAAATTTAATTAGGTTAGTAAATCTTGGGAAAGAAGTTAACCAATTTAGATATTCACCCCTATTGAATTGATAGAAACCTAATTGATTGAAAATTAAGACGGATTAATAAGTGGATTTGAAATACCCTAGTTACTTCTATTTTATCCAAGTTAAGTTATTTTTAAATTTGTGTTTAATTTCAATTCTCATTAGTTTAATTTATTCAAATTCATCTTTTTTTATAGTCTAAATAATATTAAAGTTAAACTAATTTTAGTAATTAATCCAATCTCATGGGATCGACACTCTACTCATTTATTATATTATTTGCGCGATTCGTAGACTTGCGAATTAGCCTAACAGTGACCTCAGTTTGAATGGAGAATATTGAATTCGGCTTTGCGATCTCTTTTTCTTCTCTTACCTTATGACTATTCGATAGATGAACAATGAATTTTTGAGAAATTTGGAATACTTGGAAATTAGCTTGAGAGCTTTTAGGAGATTTGGATGTGCAATATATGCAATGAATACTCAAAAAATGAGTTTGAAGGGGGTATTTATAAGCATTTTAGCCACTAAAGAAAAGGTTAATATAAAGTTTGAAATTTAAAAAATGTTTAGAGTTTCTCAAACAATAAGAAAACATATCTAATTTTTTATTCAAAATAAATTTACTTTTTGCATGAGAAATCAAGAATTGAAAATTCAAATATAAACTTTTGAAACATAAATGATTCAAATAAGGAAAAATGTTTAAAAGCAATATCCTTTAATTCAAAATAAATTTATTTTTTACATGAGTAAGAGAAAACATATCTAAAACCAATTTTCTTTAATTCAAAATAAATTTACTTTTTGTATGAGAAAGAGAAAATATGTCTAAAAGGAATTCTTCTTTAATTCAAAATAAATATATTTTTTTGTATAAGTAATAAAAGCATTTATCAATAAATGAAAATTCAAACATAAACTTTTGAGATATAAATTATCAAAAGAAGGAAACATGTTTAAAGACAATCAACCTTTAATTCAAAATAAATTGACTCTTTGTACCCACTTTTAATTCAAAATAATTTTTTTTTATATGAGAAAGAAATACATTTATATCATAAAAATATTTTTGTTAATCATCAAAATTTAATTAATATGAGCAAGCTAGCTCAACATTCTCCCCTTTTTTTATCATAACAAAAAAATAATTTATGAGATTATCAATTTGATAAAATATTTTTTAACTCCTCCTTAATTTTATACTATAAGCTCACCCTTTCAAAAATACTAATAGCATAAAAGTGTTTTGGATATAGCTTAATAGATAAAATAATTTTTAAGAGTTTTAAAGACCAATCCTGATTGCCAAATCTGATTGTCTTGATTACACCTGTGTGATGTCTTATCTCTCAAATATACTATTTTCTCACATGCACGAAAAAATATCATAATATATTTTTCTTCCCCATACAAAAATAATATACAATTCATAGTCTCATACATACAATCTCTTATATCATAATATCTTATTATTCTCCTTTTTTTTGTCATAATCAAAAAGACATTATTAACGAAGAAAATAAAGATATATAAACAATATAGCTCATGAGAGAAATATATCGAGCATAATCCACAATATCGAGCATAATTCAATATTACACAACATCAAAGAAAGTAATCATAGTATAGTCAAGGGATATAGTAGTATTAAAAAATTTATAAAACAGTAATCTAAGACACCTACGTTCATAGCTTTGGATTTCACTGATGCTCGATGCTGATGATGGTTGCCGAACACAACGGATCCAAGTTCATCTATATCACCTGGGAATGGTCATTGGCTACTGCTAGTTTCAACTGGATAAGATTGCAAACTAGCCTCTTGGAAATAAGGAAACAACACACTTTCTTCTTGGATGACTGGGTTTTCAAAATTCCAAATAGGGTTTGGATCATCCACGAGGAAAAATCCATTGTCATAATATGGGTTTGAATTGATTTCTGGGTGAAACCAATTTTGAACATAGAGAGTGTTTGCATAAGAGTTTGCAAATAGTAATTCCTCCAATGAAATTAGATGAAATTGAAGATCGACGACCTGCTGTTGAAAGGCAAAAATATAGGATACACAACCACAAATAGAATCTTGAAACCTAATTTGAGCTTTATACAAGAGTGTAGCAACAACCCCATAACGGTTACTAACTAGAAGTTAGGCCAGGAGTTTTGAGGCATTATTGGCACCAAAAACCTTATGGATAGTTGCAAAATCAGTAGCTCCTTCTTCATGGCAGAAGTAAGGGGCAAAAATGCATGATTGAGTACATTTTCTTCTTAATACTTTGTAGGCACCGTGTAGGCGCCCCTAACTAGGGACCCACAATAAGATGACATAAAAGCTAGAACCCATTAGAACATTACACACCCTTATTGACAATGGAAGCCACACTCATACATTCTTACTCATAGACAAACACAATAGTGTCCACATGCTCACAAAAATAAAAGTAACTCAATATTAGACACCACATCAGGGTTCATAAACCCACCATATCCCCCCTGGGATTAACCTGAAACATAAACAAGCATGACTTAATTTTTACGCACCCCAAAATACCCCCAAGGAGCTTTGGTTGAGACAGCTCTGTACACATCGCTACCCCATGGATCTTGATTCACTTGGCTCACTCTTTACTTTAGCCTTACCCTTACCTGGAATGATGCAAACAAACATGAGTCACAAGGCCTAACAAGTTTAATTGGAAGAAAGCGAACATAAGAGTCATGGGTATCAAGAAGCAAAAGAGACATAAATGCCATTTAAGGTACTTTCACATGATAAAATGATGAAACATACATCTATGCTCAAATGCAATCTTTTAGAACCATAATCACGGGACCAAAGTTCAAAACCATGGAACCGAAGTCCGTATCATAAACTTGGGACCGAAGTCCATAACATAAACTTGGGACCGAAGTCCAACTTTAAGCTCAACACTTTCTCCGAGGATATATCCTGCAGACTCGTCCGTTGCGCGCATTATGAGGCCTTTACATATTTTTCAAAAACCATTTTCATGTACATGCTTCACGCGTTACCATAACATGCATATTCGTAATAACTTCTCATATATAACCGACATGCAATTAACAAAGCAATATGCACAGTAGAGCAACATTCATGCAAGACAACATCAAACCCTTGCATGTCCACAATAAAACATCATTCACAAGGAAAGATAGGGTGATACAAAACCCTATTTTATAACACCCCGCTTCACGGGCGTGTTATGACTTGGGACAATATTTTTTTTCTTTTCAAACTTAATTCTAAATCACATCATTCCTCGAATCCGTCCCAGAATTCCCATACATTAATCTCGAGAGAGAATCATCAAATTGCAGAAGCAATGATCGAAACCTGATATCTTAACATTAATCATAAATCAATTCTTACACCATCATTCCTCAACATAACTTAATACAAAACATAACTAACATTAACCCTAAATAAGGTTATATATCATCATTTCTCAAAACGTTCAGATTTCAAAATAGCAAAACTTAAATACATGGGCTACATAACATATATTTCATTCTTCATGCACTCTGATAAGTGCCATTTCATGCCTCATTTATCCTCGTATCTGCTACAATCTCCACCTAGAACGTTTGAATATTCCAGGGGCAAAGCCCAAATTAGACGATAAATCATCTAAGTAAGGGTACATAATGCTATATCATGTGTATGCAATGTCTTATCTCGTAGGTGTCAACTGCACCCCTCATGCTACCTATCATTTTTGCGGCCACCTCTTTCAAAGCCAAGGTGTATGGGTGCACCCTTGGTAAAGCAGCAGTGTCAGTTCGTACTCCCTACGGCCTCAATGCGAGTGATCAATGATATCAACGTGTATTTATGCATTTCATAGTCATGTCATGTATGCAGTCTACGTGATGGGTACATATCAGAGTATGTCAATATGATGAAAACATTTTCGAGGAACATAAAACACTTATAAACCAAGCACTTTTCATAAAACTAACTTTAATTGGGAAGTACCACTTATCTTCTCAACCTTATCGGGCTACCTCGATATCCATGCCTTGCCTCGTGCATCGCATCGATTTGCGTGCCAACCTCAAATTTGACAAGTCACTTCAACTTAAGCCTCGAAGCATCCTAATCACCATAATTATTTAAATAAACATTAAAACCTATTTTTTCATAATTTCTGGCATTTTCTTTAATTTTCTTTCTATTTCTTCCTAATTTTCCTCAATAAAACCAAACCAAATATTTCTAAAATATTTTCTCAAATATTTCACTACGAAAATTCATAAAATAATATTCCTGAATTTATAAAATTTTCTAGAGAATTTTACTTACCTTGACTTAGCCTCTCAGGCTTTCTCGGTATGCGTGTCATATCCTCGAAATGTGTGCCCGAACTATTTTCTTGTCCAAAATCTCTGAAATATTAGTAAATATCTAAATCCTATTTTTCTATAATTTTCTAAGATTTTTTGACATTTTTCTCTATTTTTTCTCCATTTCTTTTCTTTTCTTTCTTTTTCTTTTTCATTCTTTTTCCTATTCATCTTCTCATTCCTTTGCTCCTTCTGCAACCCACGAGCAGCACTTTTTCTCTCCCTTTATTTTTTTCTTTTCTTTCTTCTTTCTTCTTTCTTCTTCTTCTTCCCCTGCATCTCCCGCCTCTGCTTCTTCTTCTTCGTGCGACCGCCACCACTACTAGCCCCACTGCGCGCCTCTACCCGCCCCTTCCCCAGCAGCCTTGGCCTCACCAAACCGTCGCACCAACCCCCACAATCGCCGCGAGCCACCGCGACCATCCCTCGCTGTGCGCTACAGAGAGCTTACATGGCCGCCGCTGCTGTGCGGCTGGCTTTGGCCGCCTTCGACCACTCCAGATCGACGCTCTAGCCTTCAACGAGCTCTTCTGACACCATCAAACCTTGCTGGAAGCTCATCCGCATTGTCGTTGCGTCACCCAGCCACTGGAGCTCGCGGCCATGCTGCCATGGCTGCCATCACCAACCTTCAGCACATCCAGCAGCTTCGTTGCGGCTGCCTTCGGCCATCATCATGAGCTCCCAGCTCTCCCTCGCCTCTCGGGCATTGCTCACCCATGATTGCTCTCCATCTTGCCTTCCATCTTGTTGCTATTTATAGGCAACTTACTGCCCTAAATCAGCCTTGGATGCTACTCTTGGCGCGTAAAACTTTCCAATTGTTGCAGGGAATGGGTGAAAGTTGTAGAGGGTATAGGGGTTGCATGAAAATCGTTGGAGATTTGCAGGGCATGGCCACCACTTGCAGGGTATGGAATGAATTGGAGAGGATGGATGCCAAGGTTGCAGGGCATGGTGAGCTGCAGACGCATGCCCACATTTATATATATATATATATACACTATATATTACATTAGTAAATTATATGTTTAAACTAAAGAAAATTGCATATAAATCGTCATTTTCTTCTTAATTTCACTCGAGCAATTTCTTTATTGCAACAATGTCCTTAAACATCAAATAAATTTGCATCTCAATACCGAAAACGCAAAATTAATAACTTGAAGCTTAGTTAGAAAGGACGATTTCGCCTTAGTGTCCTCATCGGGCCATCGTTTCATCTCGAAACCACTGAAGGGTTGATTCTTACACAAAATCAGAGCCCCCCTAGGGTTCCGTTGATTTTTCAGGAGTCTCTTATGATGATTCGATTTTGCAGCCTAAATAACAGCTGTATTTTAGCTGTACCAAAAATCATTTTCGATTCGATTTCTTTCGATACTATAAATCTTATCTCGAAACACTTGTCGAGATCATGTCATTTTCCTTAGACAATTTCACTCCGGGTATTCCCTGCAGTCAATTCGGTACTTGTAATTACTATAAAACCAATTTTTCGGTATTCTAAATTCATCGAAATTATGTGGCAATCTCATATGAACATGGGGTATTACATATTTGAGACTCAAGAGGTATAAATGAGGACCATGAGATAATTTACTAATAAAAGGGGAAATAACTTCTAAAATAGGAAAATAACTTGTAATTTAGAAAATTAAGAGGTAGGATCTTGCAATAGCAAAAAATTGAGAATAAAACTTGTAATTTAAACATAACTTGAGCAAATATGAGTTGAACTTGTAAAATAGGAGAAGAACTTGCAAACATGAACTTAAGAAAAGGGAGAAACTGAACTTGCATATTAATAAGAAAACTGAGATTTTGCCTCTTAATTGAAACAAAGAGGAAGAAGAACTTGCCTTTAAATAACCGATTCTCGTCTTTATCAAACTCTTGCTGAAAAATAATGAGATCATGACTTTAAAATAACTAGACTTAACCGCATAAAATTTATAATAAAACATATCATACTTCTAATAATTTATCTACTAAACTAACCTACTAAATAACTAGTTTAAGTAGATTTTCTACCTCAAGCTACTGATAACTCAATAGCGTAACGTCGACACTCTCAAAATTCCCTACAAAATCATACATAACCAAATTAATTAAATAGATCCATGGCAACAATTCTACTGAAATCTTCCAATGAATTTTCATTAGTTAAGTCGTTAGTTTAACTAATACACTACCTTCACTAATTCCCAACATTATTAACTTCACAACTTAATTAATATTGACCATACCTTACTGCCACCATTCCTCCTCCAATTCATGACCACTACTTCATTTCATGCCTCCAACTCAACACCCTTACTCCCTATTTATACTCCAATTATTACCCTCAATTCAATGCAGACTCCACTAAATTATTCTCTGCAAACATTCATCATTTAATTCTTTGCAAAGCCCCTCAATTTATTCTTTGCAAGGCCCCTTTATTAGAGAACATCATCATTCATTTTATTATCCCAAGTTCCCATAAAATTGCATTAAAATTAGAGATAATAGTGGTTGTGGCGGACAAGAGAAGGGGGCAGCCTAACGGCTGCCACCTGGCACGGCCAGAGAGCCGCGCAGCCGAGCGCATGGCATGTGCGCGACATGGCCGCCCGTGCCTGCGCACATGGGCGCCATGCGACGCCTTGAAACGACGCCATTTGGTGCCTTGCTGGGTGCAAAATCCCCTAGCAAGAACAATCATAAAGACAGAAACAAAATGAAAAAAAATGAAGATGAAATAGAGCTCACTATGAAGTTGAATGAGGGAAACTCAGGACACCTGGATTCGATCGACGCCTTGGATCTGATCAGTTGCACAATGGAAAGGCAGCGGTGAACAAGGGAGATAATGGCTTATCGATGGAGAAGACATCGGCGGTGAGGGCAACCATAGAGAGAGAAAGAACGACATAAAGGTGTTTGGGTGAGAGAGATAACAGAGAGGGAGTTCGACCTTATCTAGGTCGGGCCTTTTTTTATTTTTATTATTTATTATTAATACTTATTTATTTTTATTTTTGTTTTTTTTTTAAGAATAGAAATGGAATTTGCATAAGAGATTTTTCTACTTCAATATTCTAAGCTAGCCAAAGGGATTTATTATCCCTAATTCTCTTCTAATTTATTCTTGAAAATTCATTGTGATCCAAATATAGATTTTTTTTTTATTTTGGAACTAATTTCCAGTATTCATTTTTCTTCCACAATATTGATCCAAAATTCATCTTCTAAGACTTGATCCATGCAAGTTGGCTCAATTATTAGATATGAATGCGACATTGTAAAACATATAGTCTTTACACCTTGACTTGGTTTTCCAATTATTTAATCTATTGGATGATCTTGCACAAATTTGTAATTCTTGGGAAGCTTACCTAAATCATCCTCGACTTAGAGAGACAAATTTTTCATCTAATTCTCTTAGCTTTCTTTCTAAAGATTTGAAATTTTTTATCATTTGAAAATAAAAGCATAACCAAGTAATTCTAGAGAAATTATCTACTACAACATATACATAATATTTTTCACCAAAACTTCTAGTTTGTGGAGGTCCAAATAAATCTAAGTATAAGAGTTGTAGATGCTTATTGGCTGATATTTCATTCTTAGGAAGCCTAACAACTAGATCAGAATTTCCTTGATTAGGATTGGATTTGCATAACCTAATATATATTTTATGCCACAAAAAGAATATTGTCATTCTTTACTATTATGCATTATTTCTAGAATGTGACATACCTTCTTTCGTTGGAAATGAGATCTATATATCTCTTCCACTAGTCATGTGATGTGAGCATCCACTATCCATATACTATTTTGCTTCACATTGTGGTCCTCACGCACGTCTACATATTTGATGAGATCATGTTTTAGGTTTGCGTACCCATCTATAGGCGGATCCCTTGAATCTTTCTTCAATGGGATCAAATAATTTAATTATTCTTGATATATGTGGATGATGTGCAACATTTAAAATTTTATGATCTAACTCATTCATTATTTGTATTATCCCTTTGGGTATCCACATTTGTACTATGTTATTTCTCTTAGGTTGGAGTCTCCATCTAAGTTGTTTTCATTATCTCTTAGGTGTATTGTACATTTGTTTGGTTTTGAATTTTTCTTTGAAATTAATGTGGCTAAACTTTTCTCTATTGCATTCTTTTCCACTAATAGTTTATTATTTTGAGTTTTTAATATTTTGTTTTCTTCTTGAAGATTAGTTAATTGATCTTTTAATTTATCTTCATTTTCTTTCTTGAGTTCTTGTGATTTTTCTTTTAAGTTCTTCATTTCACTATTTAATTTCTCAATTTCTTCTTTATGGGATTTCTTAGATTTTTTTAATTCTTTCTTAGTGGATAGAAATTTTATATATAATTCTTCATATGCTTTTTGTAATTCTTCTACCTCTATATTATCTTCTTCTTCTTCATCTTCTTTTATAGACATAAAACATTTCTCTTCATTTACTTTTAGGGCCGAGGTTTTCTTATCTTTCTTGCCCTATTTGTCTTTATTCATTTTCCTTAGCATTCTAAAAATATTTGAGACTTTTTCTAACCATCCATTCAAATTACTAATTGTCTCACTAATCCATAATTTACATCTTTGATATTAAGATATAAGAAAACTCATCTTAGAATTATTAGTTCTTTCTTGAATTCTCTCTAATTCTTTTCATAATTCATGAGATGTAGAGTATGAAGACAATTTTCACACTCACTAGGCATTAAAGAACTAAGAATTAATTAATTTGCCTTATGGTACATTTCTATTTTTCTTAAGTCTTCATTTAACCATTCTTCCTCATATTGAGAGGATATATCAAATACATCCCTAACAAGTTTCTATAAAAGATATGTAAGGCCCCCACCCAAGTCCCCAAAGAATCAGAACGGGTACCTTACTAAAATAGAGACTACCCGGACCTGGATAAACCTATCATGCATGCGACTAATAGATACAAAAACATGATAAAGGAATCTTGCAATCACAGCATGAGTATCAAAACCTCAACCTGTTATACAACAGCTGACCAAAGGCTTACATAGCCTAGGCATGCATAACATACAATACTGGCACAACGGCCACAAAATACAACATGGACCCCACAAACCCAAAATAAAACTAATAAATGTACACGCCGGAAGCGAAAAAAGGCATAAAAAGAAACCCCCAGACTGACAACTGCTAGGTCTGCATGGCCTTGTACACCGCCTACCCTGGAAGTCGGGACCAGTTAGACTCGCCCACAATTGGGTCTTTATCTTTACCTAGAATGAAGAGAACACAAGGTGAGTCCAAATAACTCAGCAAGCCCATAAGAAATGAAAGGATGATAAGAGTATGGAGGCTAAAGAGTAATCCGCACCCCACGTGCTATAACCATACATCACATGTCCATGAATCGCAAGAAAGATATACAAAAAGGCCGTATAATAAAATATGCACATATTGGTCCTTGGGGCCCACATAAGACACACGACACCCAACTCCCTATCACAAACCTGTTGTTACCCTGAAAGGCAGCTGAACCTGTAACTCGAGCCGAAGCTCACTCGAGTGGGAGCGACCCACACTCGTCTCTACAACTAGAGCCGAAACTAAAACTGGAGCCGAAGCTGTAACTAGAGCCGAAGCTATAACTGGAGCCGAAGCTGTAACTAGAGCTGAAGCTATAACTGAAGCCGAAGTTGTAACTCGAGCTGAAGCTCGCTTGGGTGGGAGCGACCAACGCCCGTTGGCACACATAAGCGTCCAACATAGAAACTAGGCACGTCGAAGAGTCTCTAAATAACTCGGTTCGAAAAACCCGACACCGTGCAGCTGTATCTCAAGAATTGGCGCCAAGACTGTGCAAATGCAACAATTAAGGGTGCCGTAGTAGACCGGATAGGATATAAAGCCCCCATAAGCCAAGCATCCCTCCAAGCCTTGGCCAACTAATAACACACATGCCAAATGCAAATGCTCGTGTCTACCAATTACGGATAAATATATCATGATCGTGTAACAAGCACTCAAGTGTAAATGAACCACACAAAATGCATAAACCCGACTTGAGTGTACGTTTAGCATTTGGTCGAGTCGTATGAGTTTAACTGGTTGGGACAGGGAAAAATAGTGTTATAAGACATACACCTGTTCCCTATTGACACTAGCTATCGTTAAACTCAAATGTACCTATCTTCATTCCTTTTAGGAGGTAGAGAGTGAACAAACTCTCTGGAATACAGCCAAGAAACGTTGAATACATTTACAACCTCTATTGTCCTATTAAATTATACCTCTATATAATTTAATGAATTATGTCACACAATACATATATATTATTTACTAACATTACTACTACTACTATTATTATTATTATTATTAAGAGAGAAAGATAATATTAAGAATAACATTACATGCTCTATACTAATATTGTCTATATCTATTATTATTTATTTAATTACCTCAAGTTGTACTTATATACTTTAAGCAACACTTACACAAATGTATATATATATATAAACACTTTATGCTCCCCAAAGCTCATGGACGTGCTGCCTGCCGCTTCCAACTTTCACAAACATATATATATCCAACTTCTAAAGCTTACTAAAGTTATACTTTTATATTATAATGAATATGCTTAGTATATAACTTCAACTTGTCCTTCTCACGTGGGAAGTCAAAGAAAGCTTTTAAATATCATCCCAAACTCCCTTGATACAATAGTTAATTGAAAATAGTTATATAAATAGGTGTATAACTATGTGCATATAAACTAAATTTCCTTCCCAGCGAGAGCAGTAGCTAGGTTCTAGGATTTAGGTAGATTATTCCATTCTTTAAGGGAATACACCAGAGCATTTGAATTGTAAAATAGAGCAGAGGAGAAGGAACTTGAATTTACGGGCAAGACACGCGCTTATATGCTACTGCATATATATATGTGTATATATATATATATAGCCGTATATGATTAAACTTACAACAACTACAAGCTAAGAAGAACATCAAGGAAGCAACACAGAAGGGAAAGAACATGCACACTCACGGCTGACTCGACTCACACACACACACAGTGAACTCACTTAGCTCAATATATATATATATATATCACTACACGGCCATGGCAGCCACTCGAACCTATCGAAACTTCCATTCCCAAGCTTTAAACACCTCAGTACCCCTCACGATCACATGCAAGAAGGCTATAAAAATCGGATATGCATACAGATATGGCCACCGAAACCCACTGCCACTTCATATATATATATATATATATATCTCCGTTACATATATAAACACACAGTAACTCACTTGGACTGCTCAAAGCACACACTCACAATCTGACATCCGAGACCCAAGGGGAAGAAAAGAGGGAAGAGAGGCTTGCCTGATTCGAGAAGAAGAAGACCCAAAATCTGCCAAACTCTTCTCCTTCTTCCTCTGTTTTCTTCTTCCTCCCAGCTCTCAGCAACTCTCTCAATATATATATATTGGCAAAGCAAGAGACAACGATTAATGGCCTAGACGCATGCCCCAACCACATCAAAATTCTCTACCACCACATCAAAACCAAGATAATGGTCTCTGAACTTGCTCCCAGAAATGCATTCTGTCGGATCTAAGAAAATACCCGAATGGCCCGAGCTGGATCCGGATTTGAGAGGGATTAATGAAAAAAGGATGTTTCTGGACAGATTCAACACGCTTTAGAAATTTCGGGCATAACTCACTCTTCCGAGCTCCGATTGAGCTGATTCGAAATGGTATGGAAATCCAAAAGACAGATCTACAACTTTTATGTTTTACGTTTTGAGAGAATCGAGCTTAATCACAGTCTAAATTTAGTTTTAAGGAGGAGACAGAATGCTGGAACGCATGACTTATGAAATTCTGGATAGCTCCGACACATTGTACTAATTTGGCCATAACTCTCTCATATGATTTCCAATTTTGGTGATTAAAGATTCTATAGAAAGCCAAGAGAAATGTATACAACTTTTATGTTTCGGGTTTTTAGAGATTCGGGCTTTATCATGATCAAATTCGGATTGAAATGCAAACATCGCACACTGAAAATATAAGCAAATCCAAATCACACACTATCCTATTCAATTACCAATTAAATTCATTCTGGTATTCCAAACATATAAGCAACACTTAATTAACTAAATTTGGGTCATTACAAGATAGCTTGTGGAAATGATATAGGATTTCATCCTAATTTTTCAACGAGCATTGGAAGACTAGAAGGGATTGAGACATCACCTAGGGATTGGCTAAAATAAGATGCCATTATAAGATCTTATCATAAGATTTGAGATTGATAATCACAAATATTTTACGACCTGCTCTGATACCAATTGTTGGTCCTTTAAGGTATGGCCACTCAAGAGGGGGGTGAATTGAATGTTTAAATTTTTTCTCCCTTTTAATAAATATTATTGATTAATTATTTTCTCTAAGAATATATATAAATTATTTTCTTTGAATTAAATTCTTGTTATTTAATTTTAAACAAATTAATATTTTATAACTATGTATATATAAGTTTGAGATTAATAAATTACAAACCACAAGATATAACAAGAATAAATAAATGAGGCACAAGACAATTTATAGTAGTTTGGTATCTCCACACACACCTACTCCACTTTTTCAAGGTTTCAACCATCCTTGGGGTTCCACTAATCTTACCAAGGTTTTCACACTAGGTAATCTTGAAAACTAGATACACTCCTAGATTACAATGGGTTATAAGAAAACCACCAACACCAAGGTTTTCTCCTTAACTTACCTTAAAAACTAGATTCACCTAGATTTTAACGATTCTAGAAAACCTATACAATCCACAATAGTAATTTAAATATTACAAATAATTTGTCCACACTTGGACACAAATAAGCAATTAAGAACAAATTATACAAGATAATAATATTTAAATAAATAAATAAACGGTGATCTTAGTTTGAATGGAGAAGATTGGATTTGGCTTTGCAATATCTTTTTCTCTTTTTGCCTTGTGGTTCTTCAGTAGATGAACAATGAATCTTTGAGAGTTTTGGAATGTTTGAAAATTAGTTTGAGAGTTTTGGGGAGGTTTGGATGTACAATATGTGCAATGGATACTCAAAAAATGAGTTTGAGGGGGTATTTGTAAGCATTTTAACCACTAAAGAAAAGATTAATATGAAATTTGAAATTCAAAAAATATTTAGACTTTCTCAAATAATAAGAAAACATATCTCATCTTTAATTCAAAATAAATTTAATTTTTGCATGAGAAATCAAGATTTGAAAATTTAAATATAAACTTTTGAGATATAAATGATTAAAATAAAAAAACATGTTTAAAAGCAATATTTTTTAATTCAAAATAAATTTACTTTTTGCGTGAGTAAGAGAAAACATGTCTAAAACCAATTCTCTTTAATTCAAAATAAATTTACTTTTTGTATGAGAAAGAGAAAACATGTCTAAAAGTAATTCTTCTTTAATTCAAAATAAATATATATTTTTTGCATAAATAATAAAAGTATTTATTAATAAATAAAAATTCAAATATAAACTTTTGAGACATAAATTATCAAAAGAGAGAAACATGTTTAAAGATAATCAACCTTTAATTCAAAATAAATTTACTCTTTATACCCATTTTTAATTCAAAATAAATTTATTTTTTATATGAGAAAGAAATATATTTATATCATAAAAATATTTTTTTTAATCATCAAAACTTAATTAATATGAGCAAGTTGGCTCAACAAATCTTTAGACTTGAGTCGGCATGGTTGTTTTGTGTATTAGTGTGCGAGATTTGTTACTAAGTCAAACCATCAAATTGGGAGGTAAGAACATTCATCTATGTAATTCCGTATTATTGATATATGGAGACAAGTGTTGAGAATAGAAACAATCGCTCTCGTTGGTATTTGATGGGGTGAACTTATATGATTTACTATTAGTGTGACAAGACATTCCTTGGTCAAGGCAGATTGAAAGTCAAGAAATGTGTTTCCTGAGATGTCATTTAGTCACATTAATGAGGTCTGACACATAGTTACTAAGTTTGTAAGTTTGTCATACTACAAGAATTTGAGGGTTTTACCCCACACGTAAATGTGGGTAAAAATTACCTTATGTGTCAACTATACTTTTTCCTTACACATAATGGAAATGTCAAAATGGGTGGGTAAATGGGGGGTTAGAAAATAACTTTTACCCACACATATATTTATGTGTGGGTAAAGCATGATATATTACCCACACATATGTGTAGGTATTTTTATGTCAAGAAGTTGTAATTGTGACATGGCTAATGATGTGGCATGACACATGTGTTTGTTTATGTGTAGGTAAAATAAAGATTATGTGTGGATAATAATATAAAAAATAATTTTCATATGTGTGAGTAAAAAATGTTGTGTAGGTAAAAAAAATATTATGTGTAAATAATAATTTAAAAAAACTTGAATATGTGTAGATAAAAAAAATATTATGTGTGGACAATAATATAAAAAATAATTTCCATATGAGAGGATAATTTTCATATGTGGCTAAAAAACATATTATGTGTGGACAAAATTAAAATTTTATATTTAAAATTCAATTGTTGCAACATCTATTACAATATAGTTCAAACACATACACACCAAAAAAGTCATAAAGTCACAAAATAAACATAAAATCATGAAGTTACCTAAAAAGTTCAAACATATATGAAAAAAAAAAGTATAAAACAAATTATTAAATCTCGTCGCCAAACTCGTATTTAGTAGAATGGAGGGAATGACTGAGCTGGATGGGTTGAGGTAGGAAGAGCCAAGGCGAGATCGTCCTGAACTATGATCTTATGGTACATGTGAAGTGGTCTCCTTACTAGTGCATGTTGTCTCGAAAGTACTAGGAGATCGCCCCCAACCAAACAAACGGATAGATTGTCTTTCAAGAACCTTTTATAAGATATTCTTATCAATCATTTTATCTGAAGGATTATCTCGCCTCAGCTGCATCATTTGTTCTTGTAAAAAAATGCAACATATTCTTGATCAATTGTTTTTAAATTAAAAATAGTCTCAATTATGCCAATATAAAGTAGTTAAATCATCAAAATCAACCATAATTTTTCACAAACAGTGTTTCAGTAATCACAAAAAAAAAAGGTAGATGATGTGATTCTTAGGGGTGTACATGGTGCGGTTTGGGCGGTTTTTGGCCAAAAAAATGCGCCAAACCGCATATGCGGTTTGCACCTATAATCAGATCGGCGGTCTGATTTGGTGCGGACAAACCGCACCAAACCGCACCGCATAATGCGGTGCGGTTCGGTGCGGTTTCCGCGGTTTGTTGAAACTTGGTGTTTTGTGTAATTTAGGTGCGGTTTGGTGCGGTTTAGGTGCGGTTTGGTTTGGTTTGGTGCGATTTTTGGTTCCAAAATGATAACAAAAAATGATTTAAAATGGGACTGCTAGTCTACTACAAAAAATAATCTAATTATTTTATATATTTCATTTTTTATTTTTTATTTATTTTAATTATTAATATAGTCGGGCGGTTCGGTTTGGAACCGAACCGCCAGCACCCCAAACCTCATAAACCGCGGTTTGGGTATTTTTCAAACCGCACCAGACCACGTCCTTAAAAAATCACGCGGTTCGGTGTGGTTTGGTTTGGTTTGGTGCGGGCGGTTTCCGCGGTCTACCAGTTTTTTTGAACACCCCTAGTGATTCTACTATGTCTAATTGTGGGAAGAAAAGAGAAAGAAGAAATGGAGACAATTTGTACTTTTTGTGTTTTTACGCCACAAACATATAAACTCAATGAAGAAAACCCATTGGTATATAGAAAATTCGTATATATAAAAAATTCATGCAAGAGACTGCCTATAATTATATATGCATGCATGTCTACATGTCAATGTGATATGCTAAAACCCATTAAAGTAATTTAAATTTTTAAAAATGCGATTGCATGCAATATCAGTTTTATGAAGATTTTGTTGTTAAAGTTCAAATGCTATAAGATCTTAAGTTGACTCCTCATGGTTGAGACCAGAATTGATACGTTTTGATATAGCCAAGAAATTAATGTTACATAAGATCAACTACGTACATCTTCCTATGCTATGGACTTCCAATTAATTTGGTCAAAGGACTCGGCATTTCAGTTAAATATAATTCAATTTGTCTTAAGACACATGTGGTGATGGAATTATTACTTTAAATTCTCCCACATTAGACCCAGAATCCCACCTATACAAGATATTTTTTTTATCAATTATATGCAATTAATACTACTATTTGCAACTTATAACGGCAAAGCACCAGTAACATGAATATGTAACAGAGAATCAGATGAATTGCAACTCTTTTCAGATAGGTTTGCTGCAATAAAGTCATCCTAGTTTTCAATTGGTTAAACACATAAATAAAAAATGTGATAGTCACTCCCCTACCCGCAACACGTGCCAAAGAAAAAAGTCAGATATGCTTCCTCATGCCACAAGACAATGAAATAAAAACTTATGCAAAGGAGAAATAAATTTTAACGTTCTTAATTAAATAGTGACTCATGCAACAAAAATGTCATAAGATATCCATGTTAAATGTGCTTCATTTTAATGGTGGCCTTTACTGATGAGTTCAGATAGATCAATAAACTAATTGATTTATATAAAAGAAAAAATAGTATTTACAACATTTGAACAGTTTTTACATTAAATCTCATGTTTGAGAAGAGGGTGAACCTTGATAGTAACTATAAGGTTCCTAAAGTTGAGTTGTGGAAACAATCTCATTAAAAAAAAAAGAAAAAGTAAAGAAAAAAGTTAGGCTACATAGTGAGATTAAAGCTAGATATGTTGTTCTTGTTCTCTGAGAATCCAAGAAGGCAGAAAATTTCAACTACATTATCCTGTGATATATTACAAAGTATATATATTACACATTGAGACACATTTGGTGATGGAAATTGGTTAAAAAAAAAAACAAAGAAGAACCAATTCAAAGGGTCCTTCTGCATCAAGTATGTGTATTTATAATAGAGTATTTAAATATTACAGAGTATGTATATATGTATATATATGTGTGTATATATATACACACATATATATATGCTTCAACCAGAGATTTCATTCTGTCTTAAAACCACAAGGCACAATCAGTAGTTGATTTGCTCCTTGCTTACCTGCAAGCATTTTCTTATCCAAAAAAAATTCCAAGATTTTTATCCCAAAACCTCTCAAAAAATTCCTATTAGTTGATACAATACGATGCAAGCTCACCAAAAAGAATTCCTCGGAGGAGTTCTCACACTAACAATAGTAAACTGTTGCAAAGAAACGATCTCCCCAAGATCAAATGTACAAAAAAGAAAGCTCTCTTCATGAAAATATGAAACAATAAAACTCAAAAATACTCTCAAATAGATCAATTGTAGGCACATCTTTGGATGTTTGAATATAGTGTAGGATTGTAAGTACAAATATTCTTTATTTCCTATTTCCTGTCTCTTCATTGAAAGTATATGAATAGGTTTCAAGCACGAATTCTTAACTCTTGCCTCTAGATAAGAGCGCAACTCCTCAAGATAAAAGGGCATTGATTAATAGATTTTATCGAATTAAAAACTTTTAGATTTCAAGTGCTCTATTGTTGGCTAGTGGTCAATTGTGAGATCAATATCGACTGACCCAACTCTTACAGCTATCTGCTTGGACAATAGACTATACGGTTGATTTTTGAGTAAAAAGATACAGATACAAAGATTGTGCAAAACCGGAAGGTGTGCAAAACCGGATGGACTACTATGTTGATTGCGCAAACTAATAACTATCTCACATCGACTGTTGCATTCTTGGCAAATCACTGACCATCTTATCTTACCTTAGTCATTGCTTGGATAGTTAAGTGTAAGGGTAATTAAAGGCTCTAAAATGTCCGATCTCTGTTTTGTTTCAACTGGTTTGTCTATCTACTTTTTTGTACATAGTTACATTCCCTGCCATTTAAGTCAAACTAATGGAAAATAAGGACATTTACCTTAGGTATAATGTAAATAAGGAAGAATATTCCATTTGAATTCAATAAAATTATAAAAAAAAAGTCAAAATCCTTACGAATAAAAAAGTTCAAATGTGGTTTCTTGAACAAATTCACATTTTTTCTGCAATTTAGTGTTTTTCATCTTCAAGATCAAGGGTTTGGCATTATCAAAGTTCATAAAAAATTGTCCCTACCAAATAATCAAAAATGACCAAATTTCCATCTTAATTTAATTTATTTTCTTATAGCCCTTGGTCAATCCTGTAAACTTAAAAAAATTCTAAAAACTTAACCACTATATACGTCAATAACAGGATACCATGTTCTACATTTTCTGTCATTTATATACCTATCACATTAATGGATATACTTGTATTATATTCATCTATTAACAATATTTTTTTGACAAATTAATATGAAACTAATGTCTAACAATATGAGGCTTCAATATCCAATGCACATTTCACCATAAGTAAACGCTGATGCATATAACAGGACCCAAGAATCACTTAAATACTCACACAGAATATATGCACACACATATATATACATATACATATTCTCACATAGAATACATATACACCCAAAATACATATATACATACACACAGAATACACATATACACACATAATACATATACACACACAGAATATATATACACGCAGACTACATATACACACACAGAATTTATATATACATATACTTTTTTAGAGGCCGATCTGGTAGCAGCGGACACGGAGGCGAAGCCCAATCTAGCTAGAGGTGGAGGCAACTAGAGGCGGAGGCAGCGTGGCAACCGAAAGCAGAGGCAGCAGAGTGGGTCGATCGCGGGAGTACTTCACAGATAGATAGATAAAGAGAGAAAGAGAGGGGTGAGTTAGGGTTAGATTTGGCGATTTGGGGAAGGAGAAGGGGAGATGGAGAGAGAGAGATACGGCGGGAGTAGTTCCCGCCCACGTTTTTGTTTTTTTTTTTTTAATATTTATTTTTTAAATAAAAATAAAATAATTTATACAAATAATATTATTAATTATTTAATTGATAAAAATAAAATAATTTATGAAAATAATTATTTAATTAATAAAAAAAATAATTTATGATTATGATAACTAATAAATAATAATTTGAAATAATAATCTAAAATATTGAATAATAATAATTTATGATTATGATAACTAATAAAATAATAATTTAAAATAATAATTTGTGCATTTACAGAAAAATATAATTATATTGGAATTGTTTATATAAGTAGTACTTAAATCTTAATAATTTTTATTATTATTTAATGGTTAGAATTAAAAATTTTAGTCAATAATGATGAGAAAATGGTTTATTAACGATTTCTTATTTAGCCTGTTGTTAAAATTTATCTTATAACAACAAGATTTATATTTAGTCATTAATAACTCTATTTTTTTGTAGTGTAACTTATCAACAAAATCAAAATGAAGCAGAGCATAGTGAGGAGGAGATCAGGGTTGAACACATCTACGCCGATAAGATCGAACACTGATCACTACGACCATATCTTCAAATTCTTTCCATTGTGCTTGTCCAAATACACTAATGCAACACGATCCACATCATATATCGTATTCTTTTTAATATGTTCATAATTTTTAATATATTATATTATCAATAAATAATTAATATTTAATTATGATAGCTTAATAATTATATTAGTGCATTTACAAAATTATATTAAGAATTACTTATAATAGTGTTAGTTAAATTTTAATAATTCTTCTATGTTTAGAATTAATGAAAATAGATTCAATAAGAAAAAAACTATAAATATAACCATAAAAACAAAAAACAATCAGAGAAAAGAGAAGGAAAAGAAGAAAACAAATGTGATGGGATCATAAACAAGGTTAAAAGAGACCGAGATAGACTTGAAAATTAACCAGTATGATAAACGTTGCAAAGGACGAAAAAAGGTCTAGAGTTTCGAAACTTTGTCTCAAGCTCCATAGAAACTTGTTATGAGCTTAATGGTACTGTGTATTTGTTAAGGTTTTAGGAATTTTAGAAATAAGCAGATGAGCAAAAGAGCCTGAGATTTAAGGAAAACGGAATTTTAGTATAGAAATTTAGTTTTAGGTTTATTATTTGTACTTGTAAATAAAATAAAAAATAAATTATTTTAAATTATAAAAATTAAAATAACGTAGTTTTGTAATTTAAGTATAAAATCATAGATACGTGGATATCCACATATATATAACATTTGTAATTATGTGTGGGTAAGTTTAAAAATAATTACCCACACATACATAACATTTATTAATATGTGTAGGGAATATAATTCAAAAAATTACTAATTCTACTAATATGTAGTATCCACACAAATATAACTTTTGTAATTATGTGTGGGTAAGTTTATAAACAATTACCCACACATGTTTAACATTTATTAATATGTGTGGGCAATATAATCCAAAATAAATGCCACATCAGTTAAAATTTTACTAAAAAATATCCCACCAATCTTTGAAAGTTGAGGGAATTTTTCTACTAAAATAAGAGTGGGTATTGTTAGAACAGTAGGTTCTATGGCACACACCAAGAGGGGGGGTGAATTGGTTATTTTAAAAACTTGGTAGAAATAACTTGAAAAACTTTTTAATACAGGTTGAAGTTTTAATGATTTAAAACGAGAAGCATATAAAATGACAAGAGTGAAACAAGTGAGGAATTAAGGAATGCTTGGAAAGATAAAGATGATTTAAAGAACACAAGCACACAAGAACACCAAGATTTATAGTGGTTCGGCTTAACCCAAGCCTAATCCACTACCTTAGCTCCTCACTAAGGATTTTTCAAACCATCCACTAAAACCCCCTACTTAAACCAAGTAGGTCCTCTAGTCCAAGACTAGGAATTACAAAAACCTCCCACTGAATTGGGCCCTCTAGCTACACAAGCTAGGAAGAAAAAGAAATGTAGAATATGAGAGGATCTAAGAGATGAATCTCTTAGTTACAATGTCTCTCAAGATTAAACAAGGCTTAAATGAATGTATTAACAATAATAGAATAAAGCCTTGGAGAGAAAAGTATAACAATGAAAGCCCAGAACACTGTAAATACAAAGGAATATAAACCGTAAGCTCAAATCAATTCATTCCCATCCATTAGCCTCCTCTTGATCATCTATCACATGTATATATAAGTGTCCCACGAAGTTGAAGAGAAATATAGCCGTTTGGAGCCGTTGGGATTTGAAAAAATAGCCGTTGGAACTTTCTGCAAAAAGAAATAGTCGACAGAAGAAATATATAGTTGACTATTTTTATAACTAAAGCAAGAAATAGTCGACAGACAAAACGAATAGTCGACTATTTTATAACACAAAATTTCAATAGTCGACAGACACATTCCAATAGTCGACAGATGCTGAGATATGAAGAAATTTTTGAAACTTATGAACAAAAATAGTCGACAGATCAAAAGGCATAGTCGACTATTTTTACTCGATAGTCGACAGATGCTAAAATAGTCGACAGATGCTTAAATAGTCGACAGAACATCAAAAATAGTCGACTATTTTGAAGCATAGTCAACAGAATGAACCTGATAGTCGACTATTCTTTAGAAAAACTTGAATTTTCAATACATCCTTATTCGATTCTTTTAAAACCTCATTTTGATTATCTTGAAAGCAAGTTGAGATTATCAAAAGTATATTTTGAAACAAATCACTCTCAACAAGCAAGTTTTTCAAATCACTCTCAACCATACTCAATATTTCTTCTATAAGTTTTCATATCTTGCTTCAAAGCTTATATACTAAAAATTCATTTTTTCATTCATATAATCCACATAGTAGAAATTGATTTTCATATAAACATTTATCAAAAACCATTCATATAGACATTTATCAAAACCATTTCATTTCCAAGAGATATTAGATATCAAAATACCAAGAGATAGTTTTCTAAAATGAACACACTTTCAAAAACATGTTCTAGTTGGTCTTTTGCCTTAGAATTGTTTTGACCAACGATTTTAAGGAGATTCTTTTTAGATCTTAAAACTTGTTTATGCTAATCTCCAACTAATATAAAAGATCATAAATCTTTTTGGTTTTCATTTTAACAATGCACTTGAAATTTATTTTGTTGAAAACCACCACCTTGATTCATGACTTAGGGATTTAATAACATATGTTTTTCATCATCAAAACTAAGCACAAGGGTAGAACATCAATCTCCCCCTTTTTGAGGATGACAAAACTTAAAATCAATTTCACAAATCTCTCCCCCTTTTTGTCATAAATCAAAAAGGCAATACTTAAAAAAAAATAATAGAAACCTCCTTAAACCAAAAGATAATATCTCTCCCCCTTTTTTAACGTTCCCCCAACGATAGTTTGAAAAACTTCATTTTGAAATAAAAACATTTCAAACGATTTCACAAATCTTAAAATAGATAATCTCCCCCTTAAACCAAAATCTTTTCAATAGAAAGGAATTGGAGATAAACAGAATCAAGTAAAGATAGTTTTCAAAACTAGAGATAGCTCCCCCTTAAGATGACATTGTTAATATCAAACATATATAATTTTTCAGCACGTGTCATATATATAAAAAAAACATTTTTCATGAGATGCCAAAAAAAATTTTCATACCATATTGCAAACTCATGATCATATCAGAGCCAATCTATATCTTTCAAAGTAATCACTCATATTTAAACAATCAAAGCACTAGATCAAATGCATAGCCATTCATCATATAAGAGGCATATACATTAAATGATCAATATAGGAGTGAAATAAATCATTTCAAGCAAATAGAAAGACTCTCTTTGAAAAAGACTCCCCCTTAAACTTATACGGGAGGTTTTAAGATATAAAGACATTTTTCATATAAAAATAGAATAGTAATTTGTCTCAATTCAAATGATTTTCACAAGAGTAAAATATAACAATGATCATAAATTTGAGGAATGAACCACATGCACTCACATATATATTCAAAGAATAAGTGGTCATCCAAAAACATAAATCTAAACAAGTTATGACAAATTTAATGCAAGACATATTAAGGATAGGCTTTAAGAACATACATTTGTCTTTTGATAATATTAGCCATACTTGTAATCACATAGGATCATTACATATAGATAACTTCAAGAAGCAAGATGATCCTTTAGCAAATAAAGCATGATTTTATACTCAAGTATTCATTTGTCACACAAAGATAATCAAGCTATTTCATACAAGAAAAATAGCATTATAAATGATTCAAGACATGAATACTATATGCCATCAAGAATATATCATTCATCAATTTTTTGAGATCTAAGAGATTGACGGCAAAGCCCTTTGATTTAACCAATGATAGATTTGAGAGACATGAAGGATCGAAACTTCTTTAGATAAAATCACTTGAACTCAAGGATTGATGGGGATTTATCTAGAGTTTGATTTCCAATAGATTTGGACATGATACCATTTGATATTTTCTTTTTTAGCAAGATTCCTTGAATTTTTGCTAGGGCTATAGCATTTGTATTTGCACATTTGATTTGGAATATTGTGGAGATTTATGCCATAGTCTTTTTGTTCCATCCATAGGATTTGAGCAACTACATATTCACCTTTAGTGAACAAGAATGGAATGGAATTTGAGTTTCTCTTAAACAGAGACACTAGGAAATATCTTATAACTTAACATGGATCACTAGTGTTCTTTTTAGCCATTTTGCCTCCAAGATGGGATTTCTTAGGATTGGATTGAAATCTAGCATATAGGCAAACACTAAACACAATGTTCATCCTATTAGCTATAGAATATAGCAATGGTCCAATCATATTTCTATATAGCTCATTGTCCACCATTTGGCATTTCCCATATTTGTTTAGGCTTGATGAACTATTCTTTTGAGAGGCTGGAAATATTAAATTTCTTAAGAAGATGTATTTTTTTTTTTTTTTTAAACTATACCCTTAAGCTACTAATCTAGCTCAATTCTTCTTTTATCCATTTTGATTCTAAACAATCATTTGGTTCATATGGTTGGGTGATCTTTAGGTCTTGGAACCAATCGCATACATCACTTCTTTCAAATTTATTTAGCCCTTCTTGCATAGCCATAAACCAATTTTCATCATTCAAGGCTTTCTTAATGCTTTTTGGCTTTCTTGAGATATAAAGACATCATATTAACACTTATTTCTAATGAGAAGATCTTGTTCTAATTTTTCTAGAAACATTTTCTATGATCTCATTATCTTGCACACATTTTCTCTTAGAAATGATGATTTTCTCTTTTCATGAGCTACATTTTCTTCATTAAGCAATTAAGCTTATTATCATTTGATAGATTTGATTCTAATGATCTAATGAGAATTTTTCAAATCTTTATCCTAATTCTTTATCACCACTTTCCTTGGGTTTTGGAACTTCAACCCTCACATAATTAACTGTAACTAGAATAGATTCTTCTATTTTTAGAGTCATATTATTAAATACTCTATATGCTTTACTTTGAGTAGAATATCTTAAGAAAATTCTTTCATCAAATCTTTTCTAAAGAGTTTTTACCATTGTTAAGAATAAAACATGTACTGCAAAAAACATGAAAATATGGAATATTTGGTTTATAACTCATAGGGGTTTTCTTTAAGATAGGCTTTATAAAAATCCCATTCAACATGTAGCATGAGGTGTTAATGGCTTAGACTAAAAAGGAATTTTGTCACATAGCACAATTCTAGCCATTTTTTGTAAAGATCTATTTTTCTTTTCAACTACCTCATTTTGTTCTAGCACTAGAAAATTATGACCAATACCATTTTCATCACAATAGTGCTTGAATTGTTCATTTCAAAAAATCCCCATGTTCACTTTCTGATTTTTGAAATACACATACTTTTATCTTTTGAAAATATTTCAAATGGGCTAAATGTTTCACTCTTAGATATATGAAATATTATTAAGTGAACCTAGAGTAATCATTCATAATAACTAGCACATATTATTTTTCACCTAAGTTTAGAGTTCTCATAGGACCACAAATATCTAAATGAAGTAAACTTACAGGCCTAAGGGTTGAACCCTCATTTTTAAGCATAAACTTATTTATTTGCTTTTCATTCATGCACCACAAATGTGGTTTCTTTCATATTTGTTCATAGGCAATCTCTCAACAAAATCACGTTGGATAGATAGTCAACAACATTCATGCTCACATGACCTAGTCTTTTATGACATAGCCAAGTTTTGAAGGCTTAAATGATATACTTATTTGTTAGCCTTTCATGGATGCCTCACAAATATTTTTCATATTTAAGCTTTAGGCAATTTCTCAACAAGATCATGTTTGGATAGATTATAGAAGCATATTCATATTTGCATGACTTAGTCTATTATGCCATAGATAAATATTTGAGATATGAATTATACTAAGCATTTCTCTTATACTAAGAATAAGTCTATGCACAAATTCTATCCTATTTTCTATGATCTTCATTTCCTTTGTTTTGAGACAAAATACTTCACATAAATTGACATTAAAGCATATTGTATGTCTCATTTTTTTTTATACATGTAACCTTACAAGAATTAGCATCAATGCATTTATTATGATTCATATCACATAATCGGTAACAATGATCAAGATATGTTTAAGGCCATTTACCACAAACACATTTTTCAGCACATATCAACAAATGTTATTCTCCCCCTTAGTCAATGCATATATCACAACACTATAACTCTCTCTTAATTTTAGAAATCAATATAAGTTTTCAACAAAATCATAAAGCCACACTTATAACTCAAAATCATCAAAACTTATAAACAGAGAGTTTAGGGAAAGAAATATACCACCAAGGATGAAATTCAAAAATCTCTTACTCTTGGTTGGTAAGATAAGGAGTGATCTTCTTGTTCACTTCCTCTTTCCTTCATGCTTGATCCATCCGCAAGGATTTCACTTTAAATTTCATTTGGATGTCAAGCAACCTGCACAAATAACTATCCACAAGCCTTTGGTGCCCAAACCACCTTGGGTTCACCCATGTTAGCATAGAGCTCCTCCTTAGGAACCCAAACTTGTTTTAGCTTATGTGGATGTTTTGTTATGAAACCTTTATGTTCAAAATGATACCAATGACTAGGATGTGTAGCAAAGGGTTTTCGTTTGAAATTCATTTTCCTTTTATCCTTATGCACATTTCTCTTAAAATGATCATTTTTAGGTTTCAAAACATACTTGGATCCTTGGGGTTTAATATTGGAAACAGTAGACACCTTAGTTCCCTTAGGAATCCATTTCAAATTAGGACCACTAGTTGATTTCCTTTTAAAAGGACAACAAAATGCAATGTGGCCTTTCTTGCAACAATAAAAACATTTAATATCATGAGAGGTGTGTGAAGGTGAGCTTTTGACATTAGCTCTTTGACTAATAAAATTTTGAACACCTATTTCATGATCACAAGAATTTGAAATCTCCTCTTTTAAAATGGATTTCTCATTTAATGCACTGTTCGAGGATTTCAATTCAAATTCTTCCAAAAATTTTTCCTTTAAGAATTCTTTATTGGAAGTAATCAAATATTCATTCTTAGATTTTAAAACTTCCAATTCTTTTGACAGTAAATCTAATTTCTTTTTAACAGTTTTATTTTTCAAACATAGATTTTCAAAATTTTCATATAAATCATTCAAAGCATTCAATAACTCTTCATTTGAAAAATCATTCTCACTGTCATCAACATAAGCATACGAAGAACTAGACTCATGATCATTTTTAATATCATTACAATCATTAAAATTGACAGTAGAAGTAGAGGTTACCTCCTCTTCTTCATTTACCATGAGGCACGTGTTTGAGCTTTCTTCACTAGAGGTATGGGAACTTTCTTTCTCCTCTATTTGTTGATGATTCAATAAATTTTTAACCTGTAAATTTTCATCAACATGCTCACAAGACTTGTCAGAGAGATATAATGAATCAAGAGTACTCAATATCTCTTTAGCACTAGAGCACTTAGAAATTTTTGCATAAACATCTTCAAGTAAAGCTTGATGCAAAATTTTCATAGCTTTGATATTTAAAACAAAACTGTTTTTATCATCTTCACTCCAAACGGATTTTGGTTTTGAAACAAATCCTTTTTCTACAATATACCACAAATTAAAATCAATAGATTGCAAGTAAATACAAATCCTTTTTCTCCAAAAATCATAATAAGAACCATCAAAGTACGGTGCCACATTTGTAGGATAACCTTCCTTAAGAGCCATGGATCTCTCCTTAGGTTGTTAAACCTTGAAACAGGGAGTTAGGCTCTGATACCAATTGTTAGAACAGTAGGTTCTATGGCACACACCAAGAGGGGGGGTGAATTGGTTATTTTAAAAACTTGGTAGAAATAACTTGAAAAACTTTTTAATACAGGTTGAAGTTTTAATGATTTAAAACGAGAAGCATATAAAATGACAAGAGTGAAACAAGTGAGGAATTAAGGAATGCTTGGAAAGATAAAGATGATTTAAAGAACACAAGCACACAAGAACACCAAGATTTATAGTGGTTCGGCTTAACCCAAGCCTAATCCACTACCTTAGCTCCTCACTAAGGATTTTTCAAACCATCCACTAAAACCCCCTACTTAAACCAAGTAGGTCCTCTAGTCCAAGACTAGGAATTACAAAAACCTCCCACTGAATTGGGCCCTCTAGCTACACAAGCTAGGAAGAAAAAGAAATGTAGAATATGAGAGGATCTAAGAGATGAATCTCTTAGTTACAATGTCTCTCAAGATTAAACAAGGCTTAAATGAATGTATTAACAATAATAGAATAAAGCCTTGGAGAGAAAAGTATAACAATGAAAGCCCAGAACACTGTAAATACAAAGGAATATAAACCGTAAGCTCAAATCAATTCATTCCCATCCATTAGCCTCCTCTTGATCATCTATCACATGTATATATAAGTGTCCCACGAAGTTGAAGAGAAATATAGCCGTTTGGAGCCGTTGGGATTTGAAAAAATAGCCGTTGGAACTTTCTGCAAAAAGAAATAGTCGACAGAAGAAATATATAGTTGACTATTTTTATAACTAAAGCAAGAAATAGTCGACAGACAAAACGAATAGTCGACTATTTTATAACACAAAATTTCAATAGTCGACAGACACATTCCAATAGTCGACAGATGCTGAGATATGAAGAAATTTTTGAAACTTATGAACAAAAATAGTCGACAGATCAAAAGGCATAGTCGACTATTTTTACTCGATAGTCGACAGATGCTAAAATAGTCGACAGATGCTTAAATAGTCGACAGAACATCAAAAATAGTCGACTATTTTGAAGCATAGTCAACAGAATGAACTTGATAGTCGACTATTCTTTAGAAAAACTTGAATTTTCAATACATCCTTATTCGATTCTTTTAAAACCTCATTTTGATTATCTTGAAAGCAAGTTGAGATTATCAAAAGTATATTTTGAAACAAATCACTCTCAACAAGCAAGTTTTTCAAATCACTCTCAACCATACTCAATATTTCTTCTATAAGTTTTCATATCTTGCTTCAAAGCTTATATACTAAAAATTCATTTTTTCATTCATATAATCCACATAGTAGAAATTGATTTTCATATAAACATTTATCAAAAACCATTCATATAGACATTTATCAAAACCATTTCATTTCCAAGAGATATTAGATATCAAAATACCAAGAGATAGTTTTCTAAAATGAACACACTTTCAAAAACATGTTCTAGTTGGTCTTTTGCCTTAGAATTGTTTTGACCAACGATTTTAAGGAGATTCTTTTTAGATCTTAAAACTTGTTTATGCTAATCTCCAACTAATATAAAAGATCATAAATCTTTTTGGTTTTCATTTTAACAATGCACTTGAAATTTATTTTGTTGAAAACCACCACCTTGATTCATGACTTAGGGATTTAATAACATATGTTTTTCATCATCAAAACTAAGCACAAGGGTAGAACATCAGGTATATCAAGTTACCCACACATAATAAATATGGATAATGTAATGAGTTTGTCTAATTTAATCACCCACACATATTACCATTATGTGTGAGTAAATAGCCACATATAATATGTGTGGGTAATTTATGTGTGGGTAAGTTTATAAATCATTAACCACACATACGTAACATTTATTAATATGTGTGGACAATATAATCCAAAAAATTGCCACATCAGCTCATACGTGGATACCCACACATATATATCATTTGTAATTATCTGTGGATAAATTTATAAACAATTACCCACACATGCGTAACATTTATTAATATGTGTGACTAATATAATCTAAAATAAATGCCACATCAGCTAAAATTTTACCAAAAAATATCCCGCTAACCTCTAAAAGTGGAGGGAATTTTCTCCTTCAAAATAAGTGTGGGTATATCAATTTACCCACACATAACAAATGTGGATAATATAACGAGTTTGTCTAATTTAATCACCCACACAGATTATCAATGTGTGGATAAATACCCACGTGTAATATGTGTGAGTAATTTATGTGTGGGTAAAACCTCCAAATTCTTGTAGTATCAGTCGAGACATTAGGTGATGGAAGGATTATAGCACACAGTAATCGTTAATTGTACGTAATAGATTTACTTGAAGTGAGACTTTATTGCCACCTATATTATCCTAAACCACTGCTAGGCGCTATTCAGGAACTCTCAGATTGTCGTCGAGATTTGAAGACATTTCGGTGATGGGCCAAAGGGTTGGCCAATATTGAAAAAGAATTTTGGTATTATTTGATTGCTAGTACGTAGTGTACCTAAAAAGCCATACACCATATAGTGTTGCGTTTGGTATTGACATCATGTACTCAAAATATCTCTAAAAGTGGTTGGTCAAAAGTTAACTCTTAACCCCTCAGTTGCCAATAATTAGGATGTCATGTGCACAAAATTGGAGTGGCTGGTAAGGGCGGGCGATGGATGTGAATTGCAATTGGAATTTGTTGAGGAAGTTTAATAATTGGAGAAAGTGGAAGATTTGGAGAAAGTGGTTTAATTAATAAGAAAGGGGGGAATAGTTGAAATGAATCATTGAGAGAGAGAGAATTATTTCTCCCTTAATTTAATTTCTCTCTCTCTCAATTATTTTAATTTTTATCTCTCCCTTAATTATTTTTCAATTAATTGAACCTCTACTTCTTTATTAAAGTCTTCTTCTTCTCTCCACGCTTGCTGCTTCTTCTTCTTCCTCTATTTCATTTGAAATTTTCTAATATCGAAAATTATTTTGTGTGAAAGTCACACATATAATTTTGAGATGTGAATACTAGAGATACATAGAACCTTTGTGCATAGCACGGAGAGAGGCGATTAGAACAGTGTCAAACTTCATACTAGGTGTGGACAGACTATGACCACCATAGCATGAGGTGGACACGGTCTCAGTATAGAAATTGTTTTTGTACCCTAACCTTACATTGGACAACAAGTATGAATTTATTTATATTCATTTGATGAATAAGCGTGTTGCTTAAATACCTGAGCTATGTATGATGTGTATTGTCAGGGCCCACTCCCAAATTTTCCCGCTAACACAAGAAGTTCGAGAAAAGGTCCATTCAAGATGGATACAAATATTCAAATTTTTAAGAAATTTATTTTTCGAGTTTTCTCACTAACAATAGAAGCCATAATAAATTACATATCATTCAATACATTAACATCTTGGGCTTGCTGCCCATACATTTTCAACGTAAAAGGGCATTCACGCTTTAAAATAAAATGAACCCTTTATTTCTTGCCCTTAACATACACCCACGAATCTTTGAGACTGGGACATCTCTGTATACTTCTAATCTAAACTTACCCCAAAAATATCTATCTTCCATTACTTGGAATGACAAAAGAAACTACGTGAGCCACAAGGCTCAGCAAGTATATAGCAAAGGCAAGAATCCATAGAACGATATATGAAGGCATGAATCATTCAGAGCCAAAGAAAACTATTACCCAACATCCAGACACCCATTGGTTTCATGCCTTCTAAACTGGACAACAATATCCTCAAGGAATACACTTGCTTATGGATCATCAAACCCATATTTCGAAGTGAGCCATAAGGCTCGCCAAGTAAACACACATATATATATATATATAATACAGGAAGCACGAATGAAGGGATGGATACAAAATAAAGTACACCCGACTCCCCAATACAATTTAAACTCATCATTCAATTCTCATTTATAAAACCATTATATGAGCAACCATATGCTACAACAATGAAGCAATAGGGTTAAGGCATGGAAAAATCCCAAGTGGAATAGATCTGACTTTCCAAATATGGTAGCATTTTCCATTTAATTCCCATCAATAAAATCATTCCAATGCCATTGCCATTATGCATTTTATGCATCGATTCATTCCTCATGAATATATAAATCTTCATTATTCACATTGGCTCTCAAGCCCTTTATTCATATTAGCTCTCAAAGCTACTTATTCACATGCATGAATGCATACATATACAAAATCGATTTGCCACTCATTGGTTGGAGCATTGCCTACCGGGTTTATGGCCACCTCACCCGCGTTAGGTGCTCTTTAAGATATTATTTTATTTCCCCATTTGCGAACATAGCCGCTACGCCAAAATAATAGCAATAGGGCGCAAATCGTAATGCCATGCAATGTTCATGGAATCCCACATAAGTAAATCATACATTCTCCGTTATAGAAATGTACACATCATGCACATTTAAACATGCCAATAACATATTCATTCATGAGCCCATGCATGCACATAGGCATATCTTCAATCACAAACTTTTATGGCCACTCCATTTTATTTAAGGTAATTATTTATTTGGAGTTATCAATGCATCACCCGTGAGACTCCATGAACATACCAACCAAGGATATTTCTTAACAATCTCCCAATTGATTATTATTATACCTTCTCATGCAAGTCAATTGTATTTTTATCTTATGAATCCCATGCATTTACATATATATATATATATCTTCAAACACATCTTATCATTTAGAGGATTGAGGGATATCTAAAGGAGCATTTAAAAACAATTTACTTTAACATTCTCACTTGATTTGGGATAAGAAAAGATTTAATAAGCTCAAATAATATCCAAAATATATTATATTATATATCAAATCGAAGCCCTTGAATTCTAGTTTATGAATCTTCAAACGGATTGCAATTCTGAGTTCTACGTCAAAAGTTATGGTAAAAAATGTTAAGCATACGCAGAGCAATCAAAGCTACGATCAAGTCGACTCGGCAGAAATCCAAGTCGACTCGCCCAAAATCGAGTCGACTTGGCCCGAGTCAACTTGACTTTGTGGGCGAGTCGACTTGGCCGAGAAATATCAAAAAGGGCCCAAAAACCCTCCAATGACCAATAAACACCCCAAAACAAACCCAAAACCACCCATGACTAATCTCCTAACCCCTAAGTTGCCATTCCATGAAATAAAGATGGGGAAAACAAGCCCCAATGAGACTATAAAAAAAAAAAAAATCGACAAAGCTTTGAAATAACAAATGGTTTGAAGAAAATCTACAACCGATTCCAAAATACTTTTTATCCATAAGAAAATAAAGAATCATAAGGCATTCGACATTACAATGGAAAATGAAGCAAGCTTGCACAAAATAAAATAAATGTGCAAGAGGAACTTGCCTTAAAAGAAAACCGATGAAGCTCGCTTGGATGCCAAATGATCCCTCTTCTTGAAGCTCCAAATATAGCAACAAAAATGGAAGAAGAAGAAGAAGGGAGGGCCACGAGAGAGAGAGATTGGGAGAAGAAGAATGTGGTCTCCCAACTAATACCCCCTCACAAATGACCATTATGCCCTTCACCTCACACACACAACACAAAATATCCCATGGCCATTTTAGACTTTTATCATTTTCTATTTTTTTTCTTTCCCATTTTCTTTATTTAACCCATTATGAAATTCCTTAATTGCCTTCACCTTTTTCAATAAAGCAAGAACCATTTGGTCACTTTGCATTTTTCATTTTCTTTCTTCTTTTCTTTTAATCCCCAAAATACAATTTTATATATATATATATAATTTCATTTATTTAATTCCATCTCTCATATTATACACGTGCCTAAGCCCAATTCAAAAAGTCCACTCACATAAATACATGGGCCCAAGCCCAACTCATTGGCCCAATTAAATATAATGACCCATTTCCATTAGCCCACCAAAAGGCCCTCAACATGACTTTAAGCCCAATGGGCATTCAGAACATTGCAAAAATTAATATATACAAAATCTCCACTTGGCTCAACCAAAGCTTCCAAAGCCCAATCCATTAATTTAATGCTTAATTTATTTCCATAAATTTTGCCACATAAAAATATGCACATATGTATATATATAATGCCCAGGCCCACTTTACTAATGGCCCAATTCATTTTAAGCCCATGGGATTTCTCTAAAACCATCACATTCATTGACCTTAAACACTTGGCCCAAATGGGAAACCCAATTCATTAATTTAAATACATAAATTTTGACACATAAGAATATTTCCCAACATTTAATTTAATAGAGCAAATTTCTAAATTTTCATAATTAAAATATTAATAAACTTCTAGACCCACTAGCGGGTCGTTACATGTATATTAAATTCCACAGTATGTATCTGATACATGATAAAAAATTTATTTTTGTCAATACTGTTATTTCAGCGATTCCCTTTAGATGTGGCCTAGAAGACTCTTCAGGTGAGGAAGTTGTGGATGAGGCCGAAGGGCTTAAAGGTGACTTTGGGGATGAAATGCCTTGAATAGTATCCTTCTGATGGGTTTCCTTGAAGACTCTTTGGAGACATCAGGTGACTTTGACCCGATAGACTCTTCAAATGAGTCTTAGGCTTAGGGGCTTGAAGAGCTTAAGGGCTTGGCTGGCCTAGAGACTTTTTAGAGTCTCCAGAAGACTCTTTCCTGGAAGAGTCTTCGGGAATATTTGGGTCTTTGGTCTTCGTCGGTACTCTTTGGGATTTTTTGGATTTTTGGCTTTGGTTTTTCTAGGGCACCCCACAAGAGTTTTCATTGGTGTTACAAAATATCAGTTTAAATCTTAACGATGGATACTATTGTGTGATAAGGAAAAGTTCATTAAAAGATCCAAAAAGTCTAAAAAGCCAAAATAACTTCTTGGACTAAAAATATGTAATTGTTCCTTAATTAAAGGGAGGGAGTGTCCAATACAACCCACAAACTAGATAACTCCAACATCCAAAAATCCCATTGACAGTTCTACAAAAGGAATAGGCATCATCCGTAAAGAATTCTAATCTTAATAAGACCTTCAAAATATTAGGATATATAAATGTTATCCATAAGAATCTGTTGTTGCCAAAATGCAACAACTGAAATTTGTTGTGCGGGAATGCTACAGTCATAGAAGAGTGGGGTAAACAACTAGCAAATGTCTACTTGTGGGAATATGCAACAGGTGGCTCTAGTTTCGGATTGTATAATAGGGATAGTCTAAAAGAACACCATGACATTTGGGAAGGACATAGCCCAGGATAACTGCCTTGTTGTATCTGTTGGGCACCTCCATTATTTGGGAAAAATAGGGCAAAAGCGTGGATGACCCTCTTAATGCATTCATGGGTATACCTATGGTTGGAATCCTAAATGAGCCCTCAGATGAGCCTTCATCTAAGATCAGAGATGGGTCATCGAGTGCACTTTCGATAGATGATAAATCCATTTGAGGGGAACTTCTTTCATGTCCGGGGCAGAACCGCACTCATGAGAAGAAATTAGAAGGCATGCAGGGATTCCTCACTCACATATGCTCGTTGATGCTTAAATTAGTTTATGAAGGAAAATGGCTATCTAGGAAAACCTATAGTGGTTTCGTTAGGTGCACAATAAGGAATGAATTAATGAACATAAGCGAAGTCCTTTTCTCGATGAGAAAATGCTATTTGTATATGTTTTCAACAAAGATGTTGGGGATGGACATGCATCATTTGGGAATGAGGATTGTACTCCATAGTTAAGCTCAGATGGGCTTAAGAGAAATTCTTCTCGAAAGATTCAATGGCCTAATGATTCTTTTGGGAGAATGTGGGCCTTATGGAGAGTTGTAAGAATAGGTTCTTAGCCTCTATGTGGCCTGCTTGGGCATAATTCCCAGTTGAAATTGGGTGTTTCCAAGAGAAATCTATTATTTTGGATTTAATATAATATTTTTAAGAGAAATTATAACCTTGTTGGGTAAGGTATGAATTTTCTTGGTAAAATATGATTTACACCGTGTAAATGTGATATTATCAAATAAGATAGGACATTTGTAGTGTGACTTGGCTTGGTAGAAGAATTTTGGAGAATTGGTGGTAGATAAATAGGCTAATGTATAGGGCCCACAAGACACTTTGTGAGATTAGAAGACATGCATATGTAGCCCAATTGCAGGAGAAAGGCTTTGGAAGAGTTGGAGGCAAACATAATCCCAACCCTAGGCATAGGTTGTCTAGGCAGCTACCTAGGGCCCCCCTTTCAGATCCAACGCCTAGGGGCCCTTTCAGATCTAATAGTTAGGGATCAAATCCAACCAATTGAAATTTCAAAATTAGCAGCAGGAAGGAGGAGATTGCTTTCATGGGAGAAATGGTAATTAATGCATATGGCAGTGGGCTACAAGTGCGCATGTAAAAAGAAGAAAGAAATTGAAACTGAAAGAGGAGGGGGCTGCTTATGTACATATATATATATAATATTCTATAATAATATTTATAATAAAAGTAAAAAATAGAGTCAAAAGCCCATTTTCCCTCCAATGTTCTTGTCTTCTTCTTGTTAGATGTTCTGTCTATATGTGTCCTTGTCCCTCTCGTATTCTTCTTGTTTTGTCTGTTTGCGTGGTCCCTCTCGGCTCTCTTCTTCTTCTTTTTGTTCTGTTAATAGCACATAGCAATAGGTAGTAAGCACTGACAGTTGATTTTCTTTGCAAAAGAAGGAGAAAATAGAGATTGCGGCTTCTCCCTCAAGTTATGTTTAAATTACAAGTTATTTTCCTATTTTACAAGTTATTTCCCCTTTTATTAGTAAATTATCTCATGGTCCTCATTTATACCTCTTGAGTCTCAAATATGTAATACCCCATGTTCATATGAGGTTGCCACATAATTTCGATAAATTTAGAATACTAAAAAATTGGTTTTATAGTAATTACAAATACCAAATTGACTGCAGGGAATGCCCGGAGTGAAATTGTCTAAGGAAAATGACATGATCTCGACGAACGTTTCGAGATAAGATTTATGGTATCAGAAATGATTTTTGGTACAACTAAAATACAATTGTTATTTAGGCTGTAAAACCAAATCGTCGTAAGAGACTCCCGAAAAATCAACGGAACCCTAGGGGGGCTCCGATTTTGCGTAAGGATCAACCCTTAAGTGGTTTCGAGATGAAACGATGGCCCGGTGAGGACACTGAGGCGAAATCGTCCTTTCTAACTAAGCTTCAAGTTATTAATTTTGTGTTTTCGGTATTGAGATGCAAATTTATTTGATGTTTAAGGACATTGTTGCAATAAAGAAATTGCTCGAGTGAAATTAAGAAGAAAATGACGGTTTATATGCAATTTTCTTTAGTTTAAACATATAATTTACTAATGTAATATATAGTGTATATATATATATATAAATGTGGACATGCGTCTGCAACTCACCATGCCCTGCAACCTTGGCAACCATCCTCTCCAATTCATTCCATACCCTGCAACTGGTGGCCACGCCCTTTAAATCTCCAACGATTTTCACGCAACCCCCATACCCTCTACAACTTTCAGACATTCCCTGCAACCCATACTCTGTAACAATTGGAAAGTTTTACATGCCAAGGGTAGCATCCAAGGCTGATTTGGGGCAGTAAGTTGCCTATAAATAGCAGCAAGATGGAAGGCAAGATGGAGAGCAATCATGGGTGAGCAATGGCCGAGAGGCGAGGGAGAGCTGGGAGCTCACGACGATGGCCGAAGGCAGCCGCAACAAAGCTGCTGGATGTGCTGAAGGTTGGCAATGGCAGCCATGGCAGCACGACCGCGAGCTCCAGTGGCTGGGTGACGCGACGGCAATGTGGATGAGCTTCCAGCAAGGTTTGATGGTGTTGGAAGAGCTCGTTGAAGGCTGGAGCGTCGATTTGAAGTGGTCGAAGGCGGCCAAAGCCGGTCGCACAACAGCGGTGGCCATGGCAGCCCACTACAACGCGCAGCGAGCGGTGGTCGCGGTGGCTCGCGGCGATTGTGGGGGTTGGTGCCATGGTTCGGTGAGGCCAAGGCTGCCGGCGAAGGGGCGGGTAGAGGCCCGCGGTGGGGCTAGCAGTGGCGATGGTCGCACGAAGAAGAAGAAGCAGAGGCGAGAGATGCAGGGGAAGAAGAAGAAGAAAGAAAAGAAAAAAAATAAAGGGAGAGAAGAAGTGCTTCTCGTGGGTTGTAGAAGGAGCAAAGGAAGGAGAAGATGAATAGGAAGAAGAAAGAAAAGAAAAGAAATGGAGAAAAATGTCGAAAAATCCTAGAAAATTATAGAAAAATAGGATTTGAATATTTACTAATATTTCAGAGATTTTGGGCAAGAAAATAGTTCAGGCACATATTTCGAGGATATGACACGCATACCGAGAAAGCTGAAGAGGCTATGTCAAGGTAAGTAAAATTCTCTAGAAAATTTTAAAAATTCAGGAATATTATTTTATTAATTTTCGTAGTGAAATATTTGAGAAAATATTTTAGAAATATTTGGTTTGGTTTTATTGAGGAAAATTAGGAAGAAATAGAAAGAAAATTAAAGAAAATGTCAGAAATTATGGAAAAATAGGTTTTAATGTTTATTTAAATAATTATGGTGATTAGGATGCTTCGAGGCTTAAGTTGAAGTGCCTTGTCAAATTTTGAGGTTGGCACGCAAATCGATGCGATGCACGAGGCAAGGCACGGATATCGAGGTAGCCCGATAAGCTTGAAAAGGTAAATGGTACTTTCCAATTAAAGTTAGTTTTATGGAAAATGCTTGGTTTATAAGTGTTTTATGTTCCTCGAAAATGTTTTCATCGTATTGACATACTCTGATATGTACCCATCACGTAGACTGCATACATGACATGACTATGAAATGCATAAATACACGTTGATATCATTGATCACTCGCATTGAGGCCGTAGGGAGTGCAAACTGACACCGATGCTTTACCAAGGGTGCACCCATACACCACGGCTTTGAAAGAGGTGGCCCTAAAAATGGTAGGTAGCATGAGGGGTGCAGTTGACACCTACGAGGAAAGACATTGCATACACACATGATATAGCATTATGTACCCTTACTTAGATGATTCATCATCTAACTTTGGCTTTGCCCCTGGAATATTCAAACGTTCCAGGTGGAGATTGTAGCAGATACGAGAATAAATGAGGCATGAAATGGCACTTATCAGAGTGCATGAAGAATGAAATGTATGTTATGTAGCCCATGTATTTAAGTTCTGCTATTTTGAAATCTGAACGTTTTGAGAAATGATTATATATAACCTTATTTAGGGTTAATGTTAGTTATGTTTTGTATTAATTTATGTTGAGGAATGATGATGTAAGAATTGATTTATGATCAATGTTAAGATATCAGGTTTCGATCATTGCTTCCGCAATTTGATGATTCTCTCTCGAGATTAATGTATGGGAATTCTGGGACGGATTTGAGGAATGATGTGATTTAGAATTAAGTTTGAAAGGAAAAAAAATATTGTCCCAAGTCATAACGTGCCCGGGAAGCGGGGCGTTACAAAATAGGGTTTTGTATCACAAAATAGCGTTACAAAATGTGAGCATGTGGACACTATTGTGTTTGTCTATGAGTAAGAATGTATGAGTGTGGCTTCCATTGTCAATAAGGGTGTGTAATGTTCTAGGGTTCTAGCTTTTATGTCATCTTATTGTGGGTCCCTAGTTAGGGGCGCCTACACGGTGCCTACAAAGTATTAAGAAGAAAATGTACTCAATCATGCATCTTTGCCCCTTACATCTGCTATGAAGAAGGAGCTACTAATTTTGCAGCTATCCATACGGTTTTCGGTGCTAATAATGCCTCAAAACTCCTGGCCCAACTTCTAGTTAGTAACCGTTATGGGGTTGTCGCTACACTCTTGTATGAAGCTCAAATTAGGTTTCAAGATTCTATTTATGGTTGTGTATCCTATATTTTTTCCCTTCAACAGTAGGTCGTCGATCTTCAATTTCATCTAGTTTCATTGGAGGAATTACTATTTGCAAACTCTTATGCAAACACTCTCTATGTTCAAAATTGGTTTCACCCAGAAATCAATTCAAACCCATATTATGACAATGGATTTTTCCTCGTGGATGATCCAAACCCTATTTGGAATTTTGAAAACCCAATCATACAAGAAGAAAGTGTGTCGTTTCCTTATTTCCAAGAGGCTAGTTTGCAATCTTATCCAGTTGAAACTAGCAGTAGCCAGTGACCATTCCCAGGTGATATAGATGAACTTTGATCCGTTGTGTTCAGCAACCATCATCAGCATCGAGCATCGGTGAAATCCAAAGCTATGAACGTAGGTGTCTTAGATCACTGCTTTATAAATTTTGTAATGCTACTATATCCCTTGACTATACTATGATTACTTTCTTTGATGTTGTGTAATATTGAATTATGCTCGATATTGTGGATTATGCTCGATATATTTCTCTCATGAGCTATATTGTTTATATATCTTTATTTTCTTCGTTAACAATGTCTTTTTGATTATGACAAAAAATGGGAGAATAATAAGATATTATGATATAAGAGATTGTATGTATGAGACTATGAATTGTATATTATTTTTGTATGGGGAAGAAATATATATTATGATATTTTTTCGTGTATGTGAGAAAATAGTATATTTGAGAGATAGGACATCAAGCAGGTGCAATCAAGACAATCAGATTTGGCAATCAGGATTGGTCTTTAAAACTCTTAAAAATTATTTTATCTATTAAGCTATATCCAAAACACTTTTATGCTATTAGTATTTTTGAAAGGGTGAGCTTATAGTATAAAATTAAGGAGTTAAAAAATATTTTATCAAATTGATAATCTCATAAATCATTTTTTTGTCATGATAAAAAAAAGGGGGAGAATGTTGAGCTAGCTTGCTCATATTAATTAAATTTTGATGATTAACAAAACTATTTTTATGATATAAATGTATTTCTTTCTCATATAAAAAAAAATTATTTTGAATTAAAAGTGGGTACAAAGAGTAAATTTATTTTGAATTAAAGGTTGATTGTCTTTAAACATGTTTCCTTCTTTTGATAATTTATGTCTCAAAAGTTTATGTTTGAATTTTCATTTATTGATAAATGCTTTTATTACTTATACAAAAAATATATTTATTTTGAATTAAAGAAGAATTCCTTTTAGACATGTTTTCTCTTTCTCATACAAAAAGTAAATTTATTTTGAATTAAAGAGAATTGGTTTTAGATATATTTTCTCTTACTCATGTAAAAAATAAATTTATTTTGAATTAAAAGATATTACTTTTAGACATTTTTCCTTATTTGAATCATTTATGTTTCAAAAGTTTATATTTGAATTTTCAAATCTTGATTTCTCATACAAAAAGTAAATTTATTTTGAATAAAAAATAAGACATGTTTTCTTATTGTTTGAGAAAGTCTAAACATTTTTTGAATTTCAAACTTCATATTAACCTTTTCTTTAGTGGCTAAAATGCTTATAAATATCCCCTCAAACTCATTTTTTGAGTATTCATTGCACATCCAAATCTCCCAAAAGCTCTCAAGCTAATTTCCAAGTATTCCAAATCTATCAAAAATTCATTGTTCATCTACCGAATAGTCACAAAGCCAGAGAAGAAAAAGAGATCACAAAGCCGAATTCAATATTCTCCATTCAAACTGAGGTCACTGTTAGGCTAATTCGCAAGTGTATGAATCGCGCAAATAATATAATAAATGAGTAGAGTGTCGATTCCATGAGGATTGAATTAATTACCAAAATTAGTTTAACTTTAATATTATTTAGACTATAAAAAAAGATGAATTTGAATAAATTAAACTAATTAGAATTGAAATTAAACACAAATTTAAAAATAACTTAACTTGGATAAAATAGAAGTAACTAGGGTATTTCAAATCCACTTATTAATCCGTCTTAATTTTCAATCAATTAGGTTTCTATCAATTCAATGGGGGTGAATATCTAAATTGGTTAACTTCTTTCCCAAGATTTACTAACCTAATTAAATTTCAATTTATTAACAATCAACCTATTTCCTAATAGTTATAACAAATTGAAATTCATTGTTAAGTTCCAATTCATTATCCCTCATAAGATTTAAGTATTAAATCCCTTATCAATTATCTATTTTATAAAATTTATTACTTTATCCTGTTATGAAAATCACCTCTCGGTCTCAAATCATAATACAAAATCAATTAAATAATAGTTAAATCATTCAATCGCATTAAGAACAAGTAATAAATAATTGAAATCACGGAAAGAAACCCAATTAATAAAAATTCATAATTCATAATAAGTTCTATGTTAAACTCTAGTTAAATAAAATTAATTCATGATGAAAGTAATGAAATAGAAATAGAAGTTGAAGCTCCCTAAAGTATCACTGTGCGCCGTGCCTACTGCTTCCAATTCGTGCAGTCGCAATCTCTCTCCAATTCCTTCTCATGTGCGCTGCTCCCCTGCCTCCTCAATTCCTTCTCTGTTAATTTCCTTTTCACTGCTGTGCCGCCAAGTCTCCTCCCAAAATTAATTCTCCTCCTAGCATTCCATCCTTTATTTTAATCTTTTATTATATATATATATATACTAGGGATAACCCGTGCCTGAAGGCACGGTGCAACTAAAAAAAAATTAAACATTAAATTTGAACACGAAATAATGAAGCAGTGAATTCGGACACATACTAAACTGAAAACCTAAACTTGCTTATATCACGTATTTGAAGACAATATATATAGTTCTTAAACATGAAATTATCAAGAAATGAATATAAACATGCCTGAAAATACAGTATAAATAATATTAAGATTAAAATGCAATTATGTTCACTAATATTGCGAAAACAAAAATGATAAATACTGAACAAAAACATAAATTAAAATTAATTGTGGCTTCTTGCCTTCTTCTTTTCTCTTCTCCCTCTATTTATAGGCGATCCTTTGCCTCTCTTCATTGGCTGGCCGTCCCTCATTGCGTTTGAGACACTCCATTTTCCATAACTCTTGCAGGTCGTGGAGATTGCGTGCAATGGCTTCCAAAATTTGCAGAGGCGGCCATTGCGTGTAAATCCTTCTAACCCTTGCAGGAAATGGCATGAAGTATGGAGATGGCTGGTTGCCATCACTCACGTGCACACACAGCATGTCTACATACATATATATAATATAGTTATATATTGTATTATATAAATTAAAAAATTATATATTTAAATCTCATTTTTAATCCTAAATTTATTAGAATAATTCTCTAATTGTAATAATATCCACAAACATTGAATTAATTGGCATTACGATACCGAAAATGCAAAATTAATAACCTGAAACTTAGTTAAAAAGGACGATTTCGCCCCAGTATCCTTACCGGGCTATCATTTTATCTCAAAACCACTAAAGGGTTGATCCTTATGAAAAACCTGAGCCCCCCTAGGGTTTCGTTGATTTTTCGGGAGTCTTCTACCCCGATTCGGTTTTACAGCCTAAATGGCAGCTGTATTTTAGTTATACCGAAAACTGTTCCCGATGCAATTTCTTTCGATACCATAAATCCTATCTCAGAACGCTTATTGAAACCATATTATTTTCTTTAGACAATTTCACTCCGAGGCATTCCCTGCAGTCGATTCGGTATGTATAACTGCTATTAAGCCAATTTTCGGTATTCTAAACTCATCGAAATTATGTGGCAACTTTATACGAACATGGAGTATTACATTCTCCTCTCCTTACAAAAATTTCATCCTCGAAATTTGTCACATATCCTAAATCTCAAAATTAGAACTCTTGGCTGATCACACTTATTAGTTCCTAGATAAGTACACTTGTCAACCATGCATACCTTTCAAATCATAACTGCATAACTCGGTTCTTGGCCACGAATCTTAACCTGAACTCCTATCCAAGTCGGTACACATATCATCGTAATGCGCCTGCAACTCTTATATCATCAATTTTTAATTTGCTTTTCACTAAGTTATCCAATTGATATCCTTGATCTTGACACCTCTCTAATTTTGATTCCTTACGATGTCATTTATCTTGAACTAATCGATCATGCTTTGATAATCTTAACACAAGAGTCCCTGACCTCGATACATTAAATGAATCTTCGAAGAAATATTCTTATGTCATCAAACTATTTCACGTATCCTTGGATCCTTAAACATTACATATCTTGTCATCACTAGGTTGTTTTATAGGCTTCCAGATTGCCACAACAAGTCAGTGGTCCTACCACATCACCTTAGTTATCACATATCCTCGAAACTATCTATGCCTCACTTTAGGTCATCTCAAACTTAATCATTGCTTGATCTTTACTCGAGCCAACCTATTTGAGGTTTTTTTATAACTGTTGTTTCCTCATTCTCGTAGGTATTCATGACCTGATAAGACCTCAAGTTTCCGATAATTGACCACAATCATCTTTTAATCATGTCGTATAACTATCTTATCTAATTAATTGATTATGTCTCCAATTCTTCGTTTCGTAATCGAACTTTTAATATCAATTGAAACTTAACGTTATCTTCCAATCTAGCAACACTAATATTTATTCATCCATACCCATAACTCAAATAAGTCCTCGTACTTTTCAAAGTGACCCTCAAATAACGTTTTATATCATCAGATTAATCATTTGATCCTCAAATTTGTTTGAATTAATCCTCAAGTGATAACATTTCATATCAATTGACTCTAAATATGCTCGATCCTTTTCGAAGCTACTTACTTAGGTTACCGATATTTCCTCGGACTAATCTTCTCCCAAGACTTTCGATTTGTCTCCCGAAATCTATCAGGACATTCGACTTTTCGGGACTTCATAAACTTACGGTGCTTACGACAATCAACTTTGATCTCATGTTTCCGACACGGAGCCTCATGCTCTCATCATTTCTTTCTTGATTTGCTCACAACCTAGGAACCCAATCTTAACATCTATTGTGATGTTCCCTAACATTATGCTCAATGTTCCTTACATGTCTCCTTAGCTGAGGAGTACACCAATAGACACAATTACCACATGACTTCAATGCAGATGGTACTTTGATCAAACCATTAAATCATGACTCCATCGCTGATTCCTGAAATGCCTTATTCCCTTATCGATCATCGAAATATCTCAGCCTCTTACAGCTGCTTTATAATTAATCAAATTCAAGGTAAAGATATCGATTATCACCTCTTTCAAACCCTGATAATTTATGTCCTCAATTAAGCCACTTATAGCTAAGTATTTAATAACCTCAAGCTATTATTGGAAATCATCATTAAGAAGTAATCGATAAATCTTCTGAGAATATCCAGTGTTTCCCTTTTTTTCTTACGGCTTTTCACTGACCGTAAGTGCCTGTATCATATCTTAGTAGGCTCCTCATAACTTACTGACATCACTTCAATGATCACCCAGCTATACATCTCCTAATTTGCCTACTAGGCTACTAACCGTCTAGCCATACGAGAGTTTCATTCTCCAAAATCTAAAATCTCAAATTTCTTAATCGATCTAGGTTTGCAGCTCTTCTTATTACAACCCATTATCCTGGCATAACTGCCATCACTTGATTCTCTCAATCACATCTAAGATTCGCACAATCTTCCAGATGACAATCCATAATTCTCCTTGGATTTCTTCTTGCAAACTCTAAAGTTTCCTTAGATCCTCAATCATTTTTTTTTTCAAGAAATTCCTCAAAAGTCTCAAACTGATTTGTCTCCGAAAATCTCAAATCGGATCACAATATCTGGTTCCAATTATCTTCCGTGAATTCTATCCACCATTCATCATAGTGCTTCCGAGTTCTCCACCGACAACTTTACCTGATTCCGCAAGCCTATTTGGCATACTAAATCGTAGTCACAACCTCTATTGACTAGGTCTCCTTATCTTTCCATTAGAGTTGATACGACCTATTAAGCAATCTCTTTCATTTTTTTTCCGGTACCCGAACTCTACTTGAACCGAAGCTATTATCTCATGATCCTATTGCCCTACTAAATACCGATGTGTTCTATCTCTCGTGTCTTGCATTGTTCGTCATGTCACCTACTTCCAAAATGACCGCGAACCCTGATACAATTCTTTAAATAAGACACTCAATCCATACTCAATCCATTTCAATTCGGGTTGATTCCCTGGGCTTTTGGCCTCTTTCAACCTTAGCTAGTGTCACACCTCGCACCCTAGACCATTGGGACTTAGATCCATACAAGATATAGACCTTACTAGCTGTCCCAAATCTTCAGCACCTGATTGTCTCCTAGGTAGTCTGCTATGATGCTTCGATCGACAGGCTTCTCATACCCTATCGCAAGCCATCTATCAACCATCTGCACGTGGGTCCCCAGACCCAGATTTGTCACTGCGAACACCGAAGCAGTAGTGCCATCACGCTGCTAGAGTTCCTTATCCCATCTCTACGAGTAACAACGATTGTACCACCATTACCTCATCAATTGGCGCAACTCTTACGCCATCATTTGGCCATCTTCGGCATTTTGCTTGACCCAATTCATTGGATCCTTGATCTTTACATATTATTTCTGAGATATTAAATGATCCTTGAAAAGTATTTATCATTTGATCCTAACTCGTTAGCTAAGCCATGTTACATCAGACTAATCATCTATGATTCGATCATCCACAGTTATCCTATCTCTCATTGTACGAATTCTGACTAATGACATTAAATCAACAGTCTCTAAATCTCTCAAATCCATAATTATGGTTACTGAGTCAACCTTACACCCGAATCATATCATCTAATCCTAACTTCCATAGCTAGATCATTGTACTAGTTTCTATCAGGCTTTTATTATTCACTGAGAATAGTAATCGTATACTGGAATAGTGTCTAAACGTGAATAGTACACCAGGTAAGTTCCCAAGAAAGAGAGGTGGGTCACAAATGGACACACTTAAATACCAAGTCTTTCCTTAGCCAGAACTTTCCTAGACATGCACTTCCACTACACAACACTTAAATCCAATAACCTCTAAGCCTTCAATCGACAATCTCCGAATCTCCAAATAATGATTAACTACGATATCAACTACATCTGAGTCACTTAGGGCTTCCAATAATCTTAAGCTCTGATACCAACTGTAACACCCCACTTTCCCGGGCGCGTTATGACTTGGGACAATTATGGGACAATAATTTTTTTCTTTCAAACACTAAACTAAACCGCATCATTCCTTGAATCCGTCCTAGAATTTCCATACATTTTATCTCGAAAGATAATCATTATACACATCAAATGCGAAAGCAAAGATCGAAACCTGATATCTTAACATTAATTATAAATAATTCTTACATCTTCAACATTCCTCAAAACGTTCAGAATCTAAAGTAGCAGAACTTAAATACAGGGGCTACGAAACATACATTCTATTCTTCATGCACTCTGATAAGTGCCATTTCATGCCTCATTTATCCTCGTATCTACTATAATCTCCACCTGGAACATTTGAATATTCTAGGGGAAAGCCCAAATTAGATGATAAATCATCTAAATAAGGGTACATAATGATATGTCATGTGTGTATGCAATGTCTTTCATCGTAGGTGTCAACTGCACCCCTCATGCTACCTACCATTTTTGCCGCTACCTCTTTCGAAGCCGGGGTGTATGGGTGCACCCTTGGTAAAGTAGCGGTGCCAGTTCGTACTCCCTACGGCCTCAAATACGTGTGATCAATGATATCAACGTGTATTTATGCATTTCATAATCATGTCATGGATGCAGTCTACGTGTTGAGTACATATCACAGTATGTCAATATGATGAAAGCATTCCCAAGGATCAGGTTTCTTAAACATAAATCACTTACAACCAAACATTTTTCGTAAAACTAACTTTAATTAGGAAGTACCACTTACCTTCTCAAGCTTATCGGGTTACCTCGATATCCATGCCTTGCCTCGTGCATCGCCTCGATTTGCATGCCAACCTCAAAACTTGCACCAATCACTTCAACTTAAACCTCAAAGCATCTTAATCACCATAGGTATTTAAATAAATATTAAAATCTATTTTTCCATAATTTTTGGCATTTTCTTTAATTTTCTTTCTATTTCTTCCTAATTTTCCTCAATAAATCTAAATTAAATATTTCTAAAATATTTTCTCAAATATTCTTCTACGAAAATTCATAAAATAATATTCTTGAATTTCTAGAATTTTTTAAGAAAATTTACTTACCTTAACTTAGCTTTCTCGGCTTTCTCGGTATGCATGCCCTGATCTCGAAACGCGTGCTCGAACTATTTTCTCGCCCAAAATATCTGAAATATCACTGAAACATAATTTTCTATTTTCCATAATTTTTCTAGAATTTTCTCTATTTTTTTTCTATTTTTCTCCATTTCTTTTATTTTCTTTCTTTTTCTTTTCTTTTTCTTTTCCTCTCATTCTTCTTCTTCCTCCTCCTTCTTCCTCCCGCCTCCCCTGCATCCTGCAACTCCTTTCTTCTTCATTCTTTCTTTCTTCTTTCTTTATTTCTTCTTCTTCTTCTTCTTCTTCTTCTTCTTCTTTCTCCCCTGCACTTGCCCGAACCAGCCTTGCGTGCTGCCATGGATGAAACCAGCCAACCCAGGCCACCTTCGTCCGTCCCTGTTGCCACCGTTTGAGCCTCTGGCCACCTCCGCGTCACCCGCCATCATCGCGCTGCGCCGCTCGGCCTCCCTACTCGACGCGAAACTACCATGTTCGCAGCCATGACTGCTGCAACAGGAGCTTCGCGGCTGCCATGGCCATGCCTCCACCTCCCTTCCAGCTCTCTCTCTCTCTCTCTCTCCCCCTTACTTCTCTCGGATTACCCAGCCCAACTCTCTCTCCCTTGCATCTCTCGGCCCTCGCTCTCTCTCTCGGCCGCAGCTTCTATTTCCATTTCTTGCCTTCCTCTTTTCTCTTCTCCCTCTATTTATAGGCGATCCTCTGCCTCTCCTCATTGGCTGGCCGTCCCTCATTGCGTCTGAGACACTCCATTTTGAATAACTCTTGCAGGTCGTGGAGATTGCGTGCAATGGCTTCCAAAATTTGCAAAGGCGGCCATTGCGTGTAAATCCTTCTAAAACTTGTAGGAAATGGCATAAAGTATGGAGATGGCTGGCTGCCATCACTCACATGCACACACAGCACGTCTGCATACATATATATAATATAGTTATATATTGTATTATATAAATTAAAAAATTATATATTTAAATCTCATTTTAATCCTAAATTTATTAGAATAATTCTCTAATTGTAATAATATCCACAAACACTGAATTAATTGGCATTACGATACTGAAAATACAAAATTAATAACCTAAAACTTAGTTAAAAAGGACGATTTCGCCCCAGTATCCTTACTGGGCTATCGTTTTATCTCAAAACCACTGAAGGGTTGATCCTTACGAAAAACCTGAGCCCCCCTAGGGTTTCGCTGATTTTTTGGGAGTCTTCTACCCCGATTCGGTTTTACAGCCTAAATGGCAGTTGTATTTTAGTTATACCGAAAACTGTTCCCGATGCAATTTCTTTCGATACTATAAATCCTATCTCGAAATGCTTATCGAAACCATATTATTTTCTTTATAAAATTTCACTCCGAGGCATTCCCTGCAGTCAATTCGGTATGTATAACTGCTATTAAGCCAATTTTCGGTATTCTAAACTCATCGAAATTATGTGACAACTTTATACGAACATGGGGTATTACAATGAGTATGCAATATGGTATGAAATTTTTAAATTTTGGCATCTCATGAAAAAGGTTTTTTATGTATATGGCATGTGTTCAAAAATCTTTTATGATGTTAATCATGTCATCTTAAGGAGGAGCTATCTCTAGTTTTTTAAAACTATCTTTACTTTGTAGTGCTATCTCCAACTCAATCCTTCTCTAGTGTTTAAAACTATCTTTTCTTGGTAGTATTATCTCAAACTCAACTCTATTGAAAAGATTTTGTTTTAAGGGGGAGATGATTTATTTTAAGCTATGTGAAATCGTTTGAAATATAGTATGTTTTGCTTAAAAGCAAAGTTTTTTAAACTATCGTTGGGGGAGAGTTAAAAAGGGGAGAAAAATTATTTTTTGGTTTAACAAGGAGATTATTTTTCTTAAAGATACACCTTTTTGATTGTTGACAAAAATGGGGAGAGAGATATGTTAAATCAAAAGCGTTTAGAAAAAGGGAGAGAGATATATCATTTTAGGGAAAGAGATATGTGAAATTGATTTAAGGTTTTGTCATCATCAAAAAGGGGGAGATTGTTGTTGTACTTTTGTACAATAGTTTTAATGATGAAAAACATATATTGGTTTAACCCCTAAATCATGAGTCAAGTATGTGGTTTTCAATATATATCAATTTCAATATCAAGTTTCACTTTGTGAAAATGAAAACCCTGTTTTGACTAAGTCTGGAAGGTTAGCACCTTATAAGGAGAAGTATAAGATAATGTTTTCTTATTAGAAAACTAACTCCCGGTATTTTGATATCGAAAATTCATTAGTGCTAAAACGATTTTTAATGAATTTTTCATTAAATAGAAAGTATATATTTTGGAGGTGATATTATTGTTAAAACTTGAGTTTGTACTAAAACCCAAAATCTACTTTCTTATTGATTTGGATTTTGATTTTTAGAGTATTTTTATTGAATCCAAATAGGGGGTACTTCGTTATTTACATTTATGTATAAAGGTAAATGGAATGTAAAATATAAATAAAATAAAATGAGGACATTTACTTAAACTAAAGAAATGTAAATAAGCTGTGATGTATACATGCTGTGGATTGTTCTTTAATGCAAATGTTTCTAAATATCTGTCATGTTTTCATGCATGTTTCGAAACCCCTTTAAAATGGTTTTCAATGTTTTCAATGTATGCTATTTCGAAACATCTCTGTTATGCATGTGTTTTCAATTCAGGTTTTGAACCATGTTTCGAAACCTATATGTCTATGTTTCGAAACCTCATTTTCAGATAGGTATGTTTCTAAACCTATCATGTCATGTTTCGAAACCTCTGACATTTTGTCAGTAGATCATTTAAAAACTAAGATGCATGTATGCTGCATTTTTGTATGCTTCTCACATCATTTTATTAATGCATTCTCCATGGTATGAGGTTCAAATTTGAATTTGAATGTGAGTGCTTTTAAAATATTCAAAGTGGGCATAAGTGTTTGTCTCCCACTTGTTTGCTGTCTCTAAGTGCTTTGTCCAGCTGTAAGCGTGTATGTTTCGAAACCTGTTGTCTATGTTTCGAAACCTTAGTCTATTTATGTGATGTTTTGAAACACACTTTGTATGTTTTGAAACCTACTTTCCTGTCTTGTCTCTAACGGCTATAAACGGCCAATTTTCTATATCTTGGTATAAATAGCAAGTATTTGAAGACAAGAAGAGATTGATAGAAATTGATTAAGCAAGAACAAGATACAAGAAGTGAGCACACACTAGAGACACACACACAAGCACAAATAATCTAAAGTCGTTTGACAAGCTTTCAAAGAAGATCCATTCATTCATAGATGTGCATTGTGGTGTGAAAGTGAGAAGGAGAAGCAAGCTGAAACAAGAAGTTATATCCTCTCTAACTCTCCTCATCTCAAGCTGGTACAAAGGTTTGTACATCCTCCGGTAAGGCATTTGTTGCTCTTTGGGCTGTAAAGATAAACTTCATTTATCTTGATTATTGTAAGGTTTGAGTTTAGCCTAAAAACTCATTTGATGTAAAGGTTTGAGTTGAGCCTAAAACTCATTGTGTCGATGGTTCCAGTTTAGCCTTAAAACTCACTTGGTGTAAGGTTTGAGTTGAGCCTAAAACTCACTTGTTGCTAGGTTTGAGTTGAGCCCGTAAAAACTCACTTTGTAAGGTTTTGGGGTGAATCGTGGTAAAACCCCTGTTGTGGTGATCACTAGTAAAAAGTGATTGGGATTGCAAATCCTTCAAGTGGGTAAGCTTGAAGGTAGTGGAGTAGGCGGGTGCCGAACCACTATATATCTTATGTGCAATTGTTCTTTAGCTTTTGCTTACCATTATTGCCTATTACACATGTTATCATAAGATTTGTTATCAAAGGCTAAAATAGTTTTCTTGAGCATAAACTTATTCATATACATAGAAAACCTATCTTTGATATACAAACATCTCTGGTATACTCTTACTTATGTAAATCATCTTTTCCAAAGATCATTAGTTTGAAATACGAGGTAAAAGATTTCAAATCAAGCAAAACAGAGAAGTGTATTTCTAAACATATATAGTGGGTTTCGAAACCTACTTAGTAGAAAGTCTTATTTCGAAACATATCCCATATATTTTGAAACATAGTGTTTTGCCATCAATCAAAGTTTTAAAGTATCAAAAATTTACCTAATCCCAATTCACCCCCCTCTTAGGATATATTTGCCATCATTAGGAACCAACACATATATATAATATTCTATAATAATATTTATAATAAAAGTAAAAAATAGAGTCAAAAGCCCATTTTTCCTCCAATGTTCTTGTCTTCTTCTTATTAGATGTTATGTCTGTGTGCGTCCTTGTCCCTCTCGTATTCTTCTTGTTTTGTCTATTTACGTGGTCCCTCTTGGCTCTCTTCTTCTTCTTCTTTTTGTTCTGTCAATAGCACATAGCAATAGGCAGTAAGCACTGACAATTGATTCGCTTTGCAAAAGAAAGAGAAAATAGAAAGTAATTTGATTATATATATATATATATTGATGCACTGGATATTTACATATCTCTTGAACTCTTCTTTCATGTTGTTTTGTTAATTTGCTTTGCAAATTTCAATTCGAATATCAAATCTAACTAGATTCTATTGTTCTTTGCTCAATTACATTTGAATTTGTTATTATATTGATTTTTGGACCGTCTAGGGCCCAAAACTGGTCCTCATTCTAGACCCAGTCTTGGCCCAGCGTTAGCCTACCACGACATCATTGCGACTCTTATTGGATGTCCGCACGGCCATCTCAGATCCCATCCTCATTAATGATAGATCCCATCCACATTAATGAGGGTCCCATCGCCACCATGCTACCACCTGGGAACCTCCACCGGTGCCAGACAGCTAGTTTCATCACCTGCAAATGCATGATTCATGCATGTAGGAGGACATCTTCTCTTTTTATATCAACCAGCTCTCTTTAGAGCCAAGGTATGTTCCGATCTTTGACCTACTAATACACTATCTCCTTTACTCTCTTACTCACTCAACCGTTGGAGTGCTTGCAGGTGCTAGCCACCCCCTGGACGGACCCGTCGCCGGAGCCCGCGCCCCGCCTCCAATCGTTATATTTTGGTCAAGAAGGAACAATTTTCATATTTAAATTGATTTATTATGTCTACTAAAAATATTTATCTGAAAATGAAAAAATGAAAAAAAAAAAAAACTCAAGAGTTTATTCTATCTCAAGTAGGAGCGTTGGATAAGTTTGTTACTAAGAACATTAGTAATACAATAGTAAATGAAGACTGTGATAATTTGATAGATAAAGAGATTCCAAATGACATGCGAGAACAACATGAATTATGAGATGTTGAAAATAGAAATGAGCAAGAACGTAAAAATTTTGATACAGAATGCTCAACTTGCCCTTTGGACGTAACTGATCCAAAAAATTAGAAAAATATTAATCAAAATTTATAGACTTGTTGGTAGAAAAAAGAAAGTCCTATAAGAGGTAATGTGGTTGATTTTCCTAAATATTCAAAAAATAGGCATTTCTCCTTTACATATTACACTCGTCATTTATCAAATGGTGAGAAGAGTGATAGAAAATGGTTGAACTACCCTGTTTCATTAGATAAAGTATTTTTCTTTTGTTGTAAGTTATTTAAACAAGAATGAAACAATATTCAATTAGTTAATGAAGGGACAAATGATTGAAAAAATCTTAGTTCTAAACTGAAAAACCATTAAACGAGTAGTGAGTAGTGAGTAGTGAGCATATGGATAACATGAGAAAATTGATTGAATTATAAAGACGATTACAAAAGAATTTAACAATTGATAAAGCTGTATAAGATCAAATCAACAAAGATATAAAACACTGGAGATAAGTTTTTGCAAGAATAGTTTCAATTGTTAACTTTCTTAGTAAGAATAATTTGACATTTCATGCAAGTAGTGAAAAATTATATGAAGAAGATAATGAGAATTTTCTAGGTTTGATTGAAATGATTGTTGAGTTTGATCTAATTATGAAAGAACACGTTTGGCATATTCAAGAAAAGGAAATTCACTATCATTATCTGAGTCGCAAAATTCAAAATGAATTCATACTCATATGAGCAGGTGAGATCAAAAGTGCAATCATTAAAACAATTAAAGAAGCAAAATATTTTTCAATGATACTTGACTGTACACCTGATATAAGTCATAAAGAACAAATGTCTCTAATCATACAATATGTAAATGTCTTAGCAAGTCTAGTTAAGGTAGAAGAGTTTTTTTTAGGATTTCTTAAGGTAGACGATACCTGAGGGCAAGGACTATTTGAGGAATTGATAAATGCTCTACAAACACTTGAAGTTGATATTGGTGACTTAAGAGGTCAAAGTTATGATAATGGTTCTAATATAAAAGAAAAACATAAAGGTGTGCAGAAAAGAGTATAAGAAATAAATCCAAAGGCTTTTACACCTCGTGTAGTTGTCATAGTCTTTACCTTGCATATGTGATATGGCAAATTCACGCATAAAGGCTAAATCTTTTTTTTGGAATTGTGCAATGTTATATATATTGTTTTCATCTTCAATAAAGCGATGGAAAGTTTTGGAAGATAATGTGGAAGGCTTGACACTTAAGCCACTATCACAAACTCGTTGAGAAAGTCGAATTGAAAGTATTAAAGCAATAAGATTTCAAACTCCAGAAATAAAAGTTGTTTTAACTCATGTGATGGAACCATGTGATGACCCTAAGACATTTTGAGATGCTAAAAGTCTATTACATGACATTATGGATTTTGAGTTCTTGTTTGGCATGGTTATTTGGCATAATATATTGTTTGCTATTAATAGAATAAACAAAATGTTACAAAGTAATGATATGATCATTGATGTTACTATAAGTCACTTGAAAGTATTCATTTCTTTTTTTGAAACCCATAGAGAAACTAGATTTGAATCTGACATGGTTATTGCTAAAGAAATTGCTACTCAAATAGAAATTGAAGCTACTTTTCAAGAAAAACGTATTATTCGTAGAAAGAAACAATTTGATGAAAATGTCAATGATGAGATGACACATTCAACTGAAGAATCTTTTAGAGTTGATTATTTCTTATATATGGTTGATCAAGCTTTTTCTTCGCTTAAGCGTAGGTTTGAATAACTTCAGGAATATGAAAATATTTTTAGATTTCTATTTGATTTAAAAAAATTATATTCTACAGATGATGATTGTTTGAAGAGATCACGTAATAAGCTAGAAGAATTTTTGAGGTACAAAACGGATTCAAATATTGATGGACAATAGTTATTCTTTGAGTTGAAAATTGTGAGATGTTAGCCAAAAAAGACCAAGAAGACAATTGAAGTGTTAGACTACATGAAGACAATGGATTGTTATTTTTTGAATATGTGGATCGCGTATAGAATACTTCTGACCATGCCGGTTATAGTTGTCTTTGCAGAACAAAATTTCTCGAAGTTGAAAAAATCTTACCTTCGGTCAACAATGTCACAAAAAGGGTTAAATGGATTGACGATTCTGTTTATTGAAAAACATATGTTGGAACAAATTGATTGTAATAGTTTAATTATTGATTTTTCATCTAAAAATACTAAAAGAGTAAATTTAAAGTGAAATATTGTGAATTTTAAACTATTATTGTGGTAATTTTAAATGTTTTTATATAGTAAATTTTTTTTATTCATATTTGTTATATGTAATTGTATTTTTAAATGTAGATAATCTCATAAAAAAATTCGTTTAGGGCCCCTAAAATCTCAATGCCGGCCCTGAGCAGGTAAGTGGGGCCTATGTATGCGCTTTTCATGGAAGAAAGGTGGCTGAAATGGTAGGCATGCGGCTGAGGCCCACTCATCTTTGCAGGAGCAAGGTTGTACGACCTTTTAGGTGGAGGTTAAGGCTTCTGGGTGAAGCTATATGCGGGAGGAAGGCCATGCGGCTGTGCGACACCTAAAGAAATCCATGCCGGGGTCGATGCCAGTTGCTTTCTTCCTTTTTTTGTTTTACTCCCACACCCTCTAGCTTAATTAATTATATACATATCGAAAGACGACAAGGTCCAAGGTTAAAAACCAATCATCAATGCAAAGATTCACATGTTTTAAAACCTTTTTAAAATGAAAAACTAATACATCACATCGCACAACAAAAGCAAAAACAATCATTGTAAGACTCAGTATTCATCATCCATATGTATAAATTTGAAAGCCATGCCATAGGGGGTTAGATGGTATACTTCTATGGATGAAAGCTAGTGCTGATTGTCTAATACGATAGCTCCTTCTTGCTGTCCGATCTACTCCCAAGAATCTGCAATGCCTGGTGACTAGCTTGTCTCCTTAAGTGTGGAGGACCTAGTTGGTTCACGCCTGAGATGCCTCGGAAGACTCCACCAGAGTTGTACTAGGACTCTCTCAATGAAGATGACCCAAAGCTATTTGGTGTTCATTTTTCGGTTGCAAGATGGCTATCCAACAGCCAGATCTAAATGGGAGAAGAAAAAATGAAGCTGCAACAGCCAAGCTTGGAACAAAAAGAAGCAATGGCAACAACTAAAGGGAAGAAGTAAGCAAAGAAGCAGCAAGCAAGACTAAGTAAGAAGAACCAGAGAAATGAGTAGCCAAGAGACTTTCTCAAATTCCTTTAATTTGTAATCTCCTTCTTGTGCACACCTCCCAATCCCCATTCCTCTAATAATTACATGTATCAAAGCAGTTAATGCTCTAATGCAACCAAGCGACAGAGCATTTACAAGGCAAACAGTCGACCACATGAAGGGCCCCGGTTGACTGCTTGAAGCGGTTTACTTTCTTCACGTACTAGTTGACAACATAAGCACAGTCGACTGCATAAGAGCACTGGTCGATCGCTCTATGCACCAGTCGACTAGTTTCTGCTAGCAATGGTTCAGCTTCATTATATTGCACTTTGGCTTACTATTAACTCTTAATAGCCTTTCCACTAACTCTTAATGGAACCAAGGCCCCACTAACTCTTAACAGCGTGCCCCATTAACTTTCTTAGCGATCTCCCATATTTATAGATCCATATAGTTAACTCTTAGCTACAACTAACATCACTGACTCGTAATGATGAGGAACACATTAACAATAGCGGATCACTAATATAATACATTACTTAGCATGCATGTGACTTTTGAGATTCACAACTATGTATCAACCAGGACATGTCAACTCTTTGACGTCTACTGAACACTTCGACCTATTAAGACGATCTCTCCAAATTTCTAGAGCACTCTGAAAGATCTTGAGTATCCTTTAGCAAAGACTCAAGACAATCCTAATGGCAATGAAGTCTCGACTTCGGATGAATCTATTAAGGCTCTTCGATTATCGTGCACTATAGTCCTTCCACTGACTAACATCTTGATTGATTGAGAGCCATGGACTGATTAAACTCACAAGACTCAGTAACTATGGTAGATCTAGTATGGTGTGATAGAGGTAGTATTTCGAAACTCTTCCGACATTGAAAACTCTTTCCAATCACACTCACCCTAGCCAATAGATTAATTTCTAATCACCACCAACATAGATCACATAGAATATTTGTCCCCATCTAATGGAGGTCAATGGATCCCATCAGTGAGTATTTGCGTATTTGCAGATCGCCTTAAAATCTATTGCAAGTAGTGTTTGTAGAACAAGTAATATAATAATGAGCAAGAATATCGTTACCATGAGTAAAGATTTCAAATACCAAAATTTTAAACTTTTTATATTATTTGGACAATTAGAAATTCCAGGTTTAATAAAAAATAGAAAAAAATTAATTAAAAATATATTAATTAATTAAATTAATAAAATAAAATTGATTTAGAAGGCAATCTGAACAAAAGAAAATAATGGTTTTTAATAACTAAGGCACATGTATGAACCTAGTTATGTAATGCAAATAATATATTTTTATGCGAATGAATTAGTCAATTGAGTATGTGACGATAAAATCTCTTAAAGCATTCATTACCCTATCTCTAGGTTATAACGAGTTTATTCTCATTTACTAACTTCATATATTTCTATGAAAAATTAATTAAATGAAAACACATTATAATTTGTAAAATTCCTACTTAATCGCTAAAAAATCGCACAAAGAAACATAATTTTATTTCTAATCGATTTTACTTTATGGTATATGATACCTACAATGCAATCCCCAACCTATCTCCTCTTGATCTCAAGATTAAACATCAAATCATGTAAATAATGATTAATTATTCACAAACATTAAATATAATACCACACAACTCAACATAATTTAATTTATTCAATCATATAAAATTATAAAAAATGCACCATCATAATTTCGTCCAACACATAGCCTTAGTTTAACAAATTAGTTTATTACACAATTAATTAAAATCCAAAATAACAGTAAAAATATAGAAAATTAATTAAATAAAAAAGAAAAAAAAATCATAACCCAAATCTATTCTAAATCTGGGTGCTGAATCTGTTGCCGCACTCTCTTCTCGTTTAGTTTTTTGCGCCGTACTCCCCAAATTCTGCCAATCCAATTTTCTTGTTCCGTGCTTCCACCGCTCCCCACTTCCTTTAATTTAAATCTCCTTTATATTATTATATATACATGTGCAAGGTCACCCTAGTTCACACGTTCATGCCACTTCATAATATATAATATATATATATAAATAATATTAACTTTAATTATATTATAATATTTATTTATTTTTTATATTATACTATTAATTTTAAAATTAACTTTATAATTTTTTTTCTTATTTTTTTAATCCAAACACTAAGTAGTATTCTTGAAAAATAATAAAAAGTACTAAAAATTAAATATATATAAAGAAAACTCAAAATATTAGACAATTCTAAATAAAATACATATAAAATACTAAACACACTACTTAATTATGACTAATAAATGTGTGAATAAATTACTAGATACATAATCTATGCACACCTCCTTATACTATACAGGGAGCATCCTCACCTCTCATACAAAATGGTTTTGTTCAACGGTAAATTTCCGACATCAATGCACAAAATAATTCTATCGTTTCCGATCAAAGAACCTGTAATACCCGATATTACATGGTATTGAGAATAAATAATTTTTGATTATTTTGAAAGGATCTTGAGTGGTCCGGGGAGGCCAAGAGTTAAATTCGAGTAATTAATTAATAAAATTGTCGAATTGACGTCTGGGAGTACCTCGGGACTTGGATGTCCAGGAAAGAGGGCAAGGGATTGGTGAGCGTCTTAAGATGCGGAAAATGACGCTGGTGTCGGTTCAACTGGGAATAATTTTTGAAATAAATTCTGTATAAACCCAAGTGGGTGCCAATATCGAATAGTTGTAGGGACCTCCTGGAAGCTGAGGGACCCTAGGGGTGGTTCGATTTTCTGAGTAAGGCAACCCTTAAGTATTTTCGGGTCGAATAAAGGTCCCATGCAGGCACAAGGACAAGGTCGGTATTCCCGAGTAGCGGTCGGTTATTAATTTTTGATAAATCGAGATGTGGTGTGGCTTGATGATAATTTAATTAAGCCTTGGAGGGTCAAAGTGTTATTATTAAAAGTCTCAAGTGTAATTAAAATTCCTTAAGTGTGATTAATGGGGGTTAAATGTGTAATTTAATTTATATATATATATAACCATGAGCTGCTGCCAAGATTTCAAATTTTGAAATCAAATCAGAGAGGAAGAAGTGAAATCGGGGAAGAGAGAGAGCTTTGGAGAGCAACCGAGAGATCGTGAGAGCTTAAGAGCTTGCTAGAGAGAGCTCACGCGAGAGAGAAATGGAGTGAAAGAGAGTGATAGCCGATCGGCCATGGCAGCAGCCGCCATGGCCAATGAGGAAGCTCGACAGCAGCGAGCCATGCTCGTGGGAGGCTGAGTTTAGCCGAGAGAGCTTGGGAGAAATGGTGATCGAGAGAGTGAGTGGTGGTCGACCAGAGGCAGCTGCCATGGCTGCTCGATAAGGAAGGCCATGGCGACTACGACAGCCACGAGCGAAATTGGAAGCACGCACGGGAATGACCATTGGCGGAGGCAGCGTCAGGCGGACTTGGTTTGCGGTGGCGCACGAGGAAGCTAGGAGCTCGGCTTCCATGGAGGTTGCAGCGACACTGGTTGCAGCGGCATGGCTGGAGCAGGGGTGGCCCTCGGTGGCGCTGCGTGTGGGCTGCGGTGGCGCGATGGAGGCAGTCGACGGTGGAGCCAGCAGCGGTAGAGGCCAAACGAGTGGCCAGAGGCGTTCGGCAATGGCTGGTGCGCGCATGGAGGAGAGAAGAAGAAGGAACGTGGGGAAGAAGAAGATGCAGAGAAGAAGTGAAGGAAAAATAAAATGAAAAAGAAAAATGAAAAAAAAAAAGAAATAATAAAGAAAATCTGAAAAAATGGGAAAAACAGGAGAAAAACCCCAGAAAATTATAGAAATGTTCTAAAAATTATTTTAGGACGCGAAGAGCGTCTCGGAAGCTCGAAAATGGGATTTTGGGTTCAAGTGGCAACTCGGGAAGGCAACGTCAGTGTGGGCGTTTTTCGAATTTTCTCTTCCAGATTAACTGAGGTGAGTTAATTAATTCTTTTCAAAATATTTATTTTATGTGAGATATTAAATTGTGTAGAGTAATTTAATTGTTGGATTAAACCCTGGGTCAGGGTTGTTTAGAATTTATTGATGGCTGGTGTATGCCGTGGTTAGTGTTGTTTGGAGATAGTGTTGATGCGTGATTTTGCAGTGTAAGCAAAAACGAAGGCGTTTATTAATGCTTGATATGGTGGGGTTTTGCCTGTTTGTCTCTAGGTTCAACCGGGAAGGCAGTGATCCTAGAGGAATTTAAAATTCAGGTTGGAATTCGTGCTGAGGCAAAGATGAAGTTTCGAGCCAGGTAAGGGACGGCCCCATGTGGAGGTGGCCTTGTAAGTTGGTAAATGTATTTGATAATGTATTTATGTTGCATTGGCATGTAGTGATTATATCTTGTGTGATGCAAGACTTAGTGGACCGATGGCCATATGGAAGACTAGTATGGTGGGGGCTGATAGGTTGATGCCTCAAACCTTAGTGGGTTGTGAGGATAAGTGGACCTAGCCTCATTTGCATGCATTGACATACATAAACATGGTTATATTCATATTTACATGCATTGCATCCTTACTGAGTCTTTATGACTCATGAGGTTTTACCTCATGTGTAGATGTTGCAAGTCCAGATGCAAGCAGGAATGGCGCCGGGAAGCTGTTGTGGCAATTAGCTGTGTTGCCCAAGTGGTGTATTTTATTACTTCTTGTACGTAGCTATGTGATATTATGTATGTATACCCCTGTGAGTAAATGTATGTGTTGTTGAGCGTTAAATGTATTTAATTGTTATACTCATCATAGTGTGATAGATGATTGTGAGATTGCTTGTTGAATGTGGCATAGTTGGTAAAGCTAAGTTTCGGACTGAGTAAAAATCAGCAAGGTATGTTCTCATAAATCCTCAATACTCAGTGAAGTGTTTGTATGCTAGCTTTGTGCCTGGGTCACCTCTAGCTTGCTATGGGGCGAGCTGAAGAGAGGTGAAACTCACTCGGGTTTCGGGTTTTGGTTCACTGAATTTTTCTTGTTTGAGTTGGGACCGATTCCTGAGTGGAGCGAAGGGGAGGATGAAGCCTAGTTTCCACCTAGGGCGTTTCCTATTGAAACTTAGTCCAACCCTTCAGTTGTGGTTTATCGAGTGAGTAATCCGGTCGATTATTTACCGGTGGCACCCGTAAGTGGAAGCGGGTCGTTACAGAACCAGATACATAATCAAGAGTTAACAATAGATCATTAATCCTCCAATCCATATGATATGTTGTAGGCGTCACATTCAATGAATGTTCTATCAACAGCCATTCACATGTTTACTATATGCATCTCAAACAATGTGACATGTTACTCATCATCTCATCTCATTAACATCCCATGCTAAACAATGGTGTAACCTATGTGTTAGTCTATGATCAATAAATTATATTCTCTTTTGATAAATTTGAAAATTGAGAATACCTTTAAGAAATTATTTGATATTTTACTCTTATAATTGATTTTGTTGATAAAAAATAACAATTGATTTCAAATTCTAAGTCAAACAAAAATCATTTTAACGTACAATGAAAAAATAATTTCATGAACTTTGTCAACATGATCAATCAAACTATATTCTTATACATAAAAAATTATAAATATAAGTTTCATATTAAAATGCCTAAATTAGTTTTAAAAATTCACTTAAATCGTTGGTCAAAATGAAGGAAATATTTTCAAAGGAAAAAGGTTATCTATCGATCGATTACCAAAATCTATGGACCATTTTGTAATCTTAATCCAAACTGTCGATAGTTTGAAAGACATTATCGATCATTTTTATTGAAAAGTTTGACTGTCGACCATTTTTTACAGCGTCGATCGTTGAAAATTTTGACTTCAATTCACTTCACCCATTTTCTTTGTTTTTCTTCCCTTCAGTACCTTTTCACCTGTTCTTCAACTTTATTTAATTTTCCTCCCAAAGCCATGCCGGCGATTTTTCTCTTCTTTCTTCTTGCACGCGAACTGATGTGGGAAGATGCAGCTGTTTCAAGGCGCAAGCTTCTCCGTTGATGGTCGGCTTTTAACGATCGACGAAGGCAGGTTTTGGCGATCGCGACACTTTAGTTTCTGTCCGGTGACTGTTCAACTTCGATGCGGCAATATTCGGTTGGGATCTCTGACTTTCGTTCGTCTCCTCCAGCGACGCTTCAAATAGTCTTCTCCGACGGCTTCTGTGCTTCGACAGCTTCTCCGTGCTTTTACGGCAACTGAGCTCTGGTACCAGATGTTGGGGTACGTTGTCGGCCCGATCTCTCTCAAACTCTTGTTTGTACAGAAGAGAGGATCTTGTATATTCGATTGTATTTTTTGGTTAACAGATTACAGCCTTTATAGATAAATTTCTACAAGAAATTAAATACAGAGTATTAAAGACTTTACCAGATTCCAGAATGGCTTCTCGGTAATTCAAAGCATCTTATCAGTGTCTTCAATACGCAAGTCTCTTCCTCTTCTTCTCTTTCAGATTCATCTGCTACGTATGCCTCGATCCAGCAAGATGGTGGTCTGAGGCAGAGAAATGGTGGCGTCGAGTGCACAGAGAAGGTGGAGGAGGCAATGATGGATCAATCAAACTATATTCTTTTCTTTTTCTTTTATTATTATTATTATTATTATTATTATTATCTTTTTATTTTTCCCTAATGGACTTAACTAAAAATTGTGCTTTAAACCCTCTTGGGCTAACCCCCTTCTTAAATTACCAAGACTTGACATTGCATGGGCTGGCCAAATTTCCAACTCACGTCAAATATTATTAATATTATGATCAAAATACATATTACAATTACATTAAAATATCAGAACATATATATTTGTACATATATAATGAACACATACATGCAGACCATGCATTTTTTATGGTGTTCACTTCATATTTGATTTTCGTTCGCCGCCAACTGCCGCCTCGCCTCTCTTTTTCTCTCTTGTACCATATACACATATACACACACAAATAGATACGTATATATATATACACACAGGCGGAAGCTATGGCTGTCGACCCACCGCCATTAGCCGATCCCCCCCCCCCACACTCTCGCTCTTTTTTTATGTACAATGGCCGCGAGATGGGTCGGCACCACTTGCTGACTCATGTGCCGACCCACCAGGGGGACCCCCGCATCGCGGGGTTCAGGGGTTTGAGGGATCCCCGAACCTCGCGATGCGGGAGTCCTCCTGGTGGGTCGACCATTGCTGACCCACCTTGGCAATAGTGGTGGGTCGCCGACCCATCTCGCGGCTGTTGTAGAGAGAGAGAGAGAGAGTGGGTCGGTCGCCATGGCCAACCCCTCCCCCCCCCCCACACACACACACTTACATACACACACACACACACACACACACACACACATATATATATATACACACACACACACGATTCCATGGTCGCGTCCATAGAAGCCAACCCATCTGGTAGCCGTCGCAGAGAGAGAGAGATAGTGGGTTGGCCCGCCCCTCACCCCCACACATATATATACACATACAAACAAACACACCTATATACACACACACACACACACGATTCCATGGAACCTTTCGTGTGTGTGTGTGTGTGTGTATTATATATAGGTGTGTTTGTTTGTATGTGTATATATATATCTGTGTGTTGGGTTTTATGCTCGTGGCTATGCTGTGTCTGTATATATATATATATTTATATAGGTGTGTGTGAGTGTGTATATATATATATATATATTTGTGTGTGGGTCGGCCATGGCCAACCCAGCAAGCGTGTATATATATTTATATGTATGTGTGGCCGACTCAGCAAGTGTGTGTATATATATTTATATGTATGTGTATGTGTGTATATGGTGTAAGAGAGAAAGAGAGATGCAAGACGATGGCCGGCGATCAGGGATGATCGGAGGAGAGGGTTAGTTGTGGATTGTGGGGGTAAAAAAATAAGTATTTTAAAATTATTAAAAAATTTAATAGAATATGGGCTGTGAAGAATAATTCTGCGGGTTACAGATAAAATTTCTCGGCATAAAGTATAATATCTAAAATTTGTTTAAAAAACATGAACGATGGATAGATATTAGTCATACATACAAAAAAGAAAAAAAAAAAAGAAGTAACATTAGAAACGGAACCAATTATCCAGATGGTAGTTATATTTAAGAATAATGCTATTCGGCCAGAAGTAGTGCCCGAAGAAGTGCCACCCCCAGAATATCAAAAAATATCGCGATATTTTTAGGCCAAAATATTGGGGAATCTCGCGATATGATTTGTGGCTCAAAATCATGTATTTCAAAATTTTCGGCCTTCTTCGACCCTCTCCTTCTTCTTTCTCAGAACGACCCCTCCCTCTCCTTTCCCTTCTTCTTGCCAAGCCCTCGGTCTCCCTCTCCCTGCCTCCCTCCCTCCCCTCACCTTACTGGCTATCAGTGTCTCTCTCCTTGTCGGCCGTAGGTCTTTCTCTCCCTGCCGGCCGTGTCTTCCATCCCTCTTGGGCTAGCGCTGAAACGACCCTCTCCACGACCCTCTCCCTGTTGGCCATTGGTCTTTATCTGCCTACTGGCCGTTGCTTCTCTCATTGTCGCCAGCACTGAAACGACCCTCTATCTCCCTCTCCATTGAAACAACTTCCTTGCCTCCTCCTGCAACATCTTTCGTTGTATCTCAAGCATTCTGATCTTTGATCTAACCGTTTGATCTTCGATCCGAGCATATTTTCACGGTATAAGTGGCCCAGATCTACACGAAGGTAAGTCTTTTAGTTTTATCAGTAATGATTTCCGACATACATCCATGATATATATGTATATACGCGCAATTTGGGTTTTTTGAAAGTTTAATCGTGATTTATGGAGCATCTTTGTGATTTATTTTGGATACTAGGCATACATAATCTTTGTGATTTATTTTGGATACTCGACATCTTTGTGATTCATTTATTTTTGTGATTCATGTATCATCTTTTTTAGCATCTTGGATCCATGAATGGAAGTGTTGAATTATTTATTCTCTGGCAATATCTTTTGGGTCACTGGGTGAGGAATCCAGGAATGGAAGTGTTGAAATTGTATGATCCATGTCTTAGTTTTCAATTGACCCATGTTCCAACTGAAATTGTATAATTAGTTAGGTTTGTTCCTTTAGTAATAATAATTTTTTTTTTAAAAAAAAGACAGTTTGGTGCTCTATTTGATTAACCATTGTTTGACTAGAATTTATTATTTTGTATTGAGAAGTCTGAGTGCGACTACTATTTGTTATGGTTCTTTAATTTATTGTTTTCAATTTAACCATTGTTTGGTCCTCTATTTGATCCGAGCATATTGTTTTGTTTAAGAATATAAATTTTATTTGTTATGGCTCTATTTGATAAACTTTATTTGTTTTGTTTAAGAAATTTACTATCTCAGGATTTATGGCTTCTATTTTAGAAATGGAAGAAGCTTCAATTAACTCATGTAGTTCGCATCAGACAATTGTGTGTAAACACGGTGTATCTGTAAAGTGCTACACATCATGGACTAAGAGTAATCCTGGAAGAAAATTCTTGAGATGTCGGTTTTGGAAGGTAATTTATTCTCTTATAAATGTATAAGTCGTTAATATGAATGAAATTAATTGTTGGATGATTTGATGGACAGGATGATGATTGCAGATGGTTTCAATGGATCGATGATGAACGCACAGCGCGTGAGAAAATATTATGTGGAGTATTGTTCGATAAGGGGAAAGCTTTAGAAGAACAAGTCAAGAGTTTTCAAAAAAAGACTTTAAGAAAAAAAGAAAAGTTATTGAAGCTTCAGATAGAGCTTAGCTGTATTGTACAAGAAAATATAAAATTAAAAATGAAACTTCAAGAGTATAAAACAAAAGACAAAAGGTTTGTTAAAGGTATGATAGTGTTAGGATTGGCTTGTTTTTTATTCAGTTTATGGGTGATGAAAAATGATGGAAGTAGATTTAGGTATTTTGCTTTGATGTAATTATGTACTTGTGTATAGTACCTAAATTAATGATTGTGTTTGTTGTTAGTATTTTCATATCAATGATATTTGAAGATATGTTTGTATTAGTATCCATCACCTTTATGTACGTGTATGTACATCTTTCTCACCATCTAAGGTATGGAAGAATGAATAGCCAAAGATATATCTTGCACTTGATTTCAAAAAATCCATGGACATGATGTAAAGAAAGATATATCTACCAAATGCCAACATTCCAGAATTCTCGCATCAAGTCCACCAGCTTGGATGGAGAAGAATTGAATTGAAATTACAAACTTAACAATGTCCAGGCTTATCTTCTATGTGAGTGGGGTTGCATCTTTTTATTTATTTTTCTCTCCTTTCTTTGTTTCTTTGTGAGCGTTTCTTTTTTTTTTTTTCCCCTTTTAATTTTAGGAAAGAGTTGATTTTCTATGGATCTAAAACAAACTTGAGCATGTGTGTAGAGAGGAGGGGACCTAATGCGCATATCTTACAATGTTTCCTCTGTGCAATTACCATATCATGCAGTGTGACAATATTTTCTCAAATCCAATACAGTATCAAATCCAGCTGTTATGGCAAACACATAAAGAACAATGTGACTTTATTTTTTCTTTCAATGCATCATTCCATAAATACGCAGACACTTGGATGATCTTTGCATATCAACATGGAAAATAATAGGGAACAAAAGGCAGGCTATGTCATTAAACTATGATGCTAAGCATCACGATAGGGTAAATGATCCATAATCATACAAACAAGTCTAGCATAGTAAATCTGCCCTAACAATAATAAAGGGTGACAATTAGCACAGCCATTTTATAGAAGCTCAATACAACTTGAACCAAGCCTTCTTCCATCTACTTGAACTTGAGAACCTGCATCCTTTTTAACTACTCTGCTCAATAAAGGCACAAAGTTTCAGCTATACCACAATGTAGCATGTTTGAGAGGCTGGAAGTTGCTCATAACGTTTCACCTGAATAAAAATCTACTTTTCACGAAGGACAATGCTAAGACACATCCTGTCTCATAAGCAACAACATCTAATTCCAAGTCAATAGGTTTTACAGAGAAAATTTTAAAAATTGCCTTGGCTGTCCTATCTATGAAGAGAGGCATGGTAATGTAGTGCTTCATTCGACAAACAAATTCCATGTGCTTCTTTGCCTGCAAGCGTGAAAACACAAAATATGAGAGTAAACTATGAAAGTAAAACACTAAACACAAAAATTCTCCTCTCAAGTGAGAGGTAAAACCATTGCAGTTCGTATATATTAACATGTAAAAAATAGTAGACCACATCCAGTTTCAACACTAAAACACTAAAAGGGTTACACATGCCTCAAACATCTGGTGGGTTGTCATCGGGTTGTGGATGGGGCACGTACATTGGCATGAAGGGTTGAGCTGTACCAAAAGAAGCCTGCAAAAGAAAAAAGCAAGCACTAGAATATAACCTAAACGAAAGTCCAAAAATTTAAAAAATGACAACTTAGATTATTACCCAAATATCATCCAAGTACTTACCATTAATTCTGAGCATGAGAATGATGCCAAATCGTGATATTGTCCTTGTGTAAATCCTTCACTAAATACTTGATTGTCTTGAATAATGTTTTGCATCGGGGCATTGCCTTCGTTTACTTTCAAGGATCCCACCTAGACATCAAACGAAAGTAACGACCATTACAATTGGAAATTTGAACACTACATTATTAGATAATTAAACAAAAGATTATAGCATACCTTCGCTTTTTTGGAACTCCTTTCCAATGGCACCTTCTTCGCTTTCTTAGAACTCGTTTCCAATGGACCCTTCTTGCGAAGCTTCCTAGGGGCTCCCTTTGTCTGCGAGCATCTTGGATCCAAAATTTGCACGCTTGAAGCTGTAGCTGCCTCTCCAGAATCAGGAAATTGTTCTTGCACACTATCTTCAACATGTATATTACTACCACAACTAGGCTTCGTATTAGATTTCCTCAATGCAGCCAATTGAGATTCCATCCACTCCATAGTTTCCTGGGTACTATCTTCATCATCTGCAACCAAGTCTGCAATCTTTGCAAACACACTGCACAACTTATCGTATCTTAACTGACTAGGCGTACTAATCCAACCGTTATAATTAATCTTTACTCTCGTGTAGGATCTACTGACATCTCTCATCCATCGCCTTAAGATATACTTGTCAGGAAGTGATCTGATACCATCTCGAATCAATACTGTGACCATATGTCTGCATATTATTCCCCTAAACTCAAACATATGACAACTACAAATAAAATTGCATTTCTCTTTGTCAATATCAACTGAAAATTTTCTCTCCTTGAATCTTTCGTCAAATATGATATCTTCGCGCACCTTGTACCTTGTACCAAGTGATTAGTGGTTAATTTTGTAAAAATTTTGTTATAATTATACCCTTCTTTTGATCTTAAAAATGGTTTAAATTAGATATTAATATATATTTTATGGTTATATGCAAGTTTAAATTGAAAAATGAATGAAATGAAATTTTAAAGTAAAATTTAATAATAATAATAATAATATATAAAATTATATATAATACATATACATCATTATATGCATGCATGTAATATATATATAATATAATCTAATATATATATATGTGTGCCATGTGTAATACATATATATAATATATAATTTATTAATAACATTAAATTATTATTTTTTTCTTTTTTAGGCATGAAGAATTCAAGCCCATGAAGATTTAAAGTCCATGAAGACATCAAATCCATGAAGAAATCAAACCCATGAAGAAATCAAGCCCATGAAGATTTAAAGTCCATGAAGACATCAAATCCATGAAGAAATCAAGCCCATGAAAAATTCAAATCCATGAAGAATTCAAGCCCATGAAGAATTAAGGCCCAATTTGAGCAACCCATGGAAGATATTATTTGGAGAAGGCCCAAGGATTATTTTTAATCCTAATAAAGATTAAAAAACCAATTTATAGAAATTTATTTTTATTTTTTATGTGAGAGCTTTATTAGGTATGTTTTTTTAGCTAAAATCCATTTAACTATTAGGTGGATATTATAGCTAAAATCCATTTAACTTTATGAGTGCTTTATTAGGTATGTATTTTAGCTAAAATCCATTTAATATTAGGTGTGTATTATAGCTAAAATCCATTTAACTTTAAGTGTGTGAGTGCCCGTTAGATATAATTATGTCTAATTGAATAATTGAAATTGTGTGGTTTGTATTGCATCTTGTGGCCTATAAATAGCTCACTTGATTGCATTTGTAAGTGTGATTATTATTCTTGAATCAAAGTTTAGTTATTTCCTTAGAATTCTCTCTTTGAGAATTGCTTTTGTTTTCTCTCATTTTCTTTAGTATTTTCTCTTGTGATCTTACTTTCTTCCTTTCTTCTTTTAAATTCTTATGTCATTTATTATTACTTTATTATTCACCGCCTAAATGGACGGTTAGTTTATGCCTTTAAATTCTTGCAATTTTAATTCTTGTCATTTAATTGTTCACCGCCTAAATGGACGGTTAGTTTATGCCTTTAAATTCTTGCAATTTTAATTCTTGTATTTTAATTATCTACCGCCTAAATGGCCGGTTAGTTTCTTCTATTTTAATTCCTGTCATTTAAATTCTGTTATTTAAATTATGTCATTTAAATTGTTGTCAATTAATTTAATAGAGATGAGTAGCTAAATCTAATCTTGGGTTAAGGCAAGGACAGTGTCTAACGCCAATGATTCCCAAAGAAAGCTACGCTTTAAATGAGTAACATTGGTTTAAACTTCAATATGAGTTTGTTTTGATTATTGAAAAATCACTAGGTTTGGATTGGAGCGTAAACCTAACTTAGAGCTTTCATGTCACGCATGAGAGTTACTAGAACTGGAAACGCTATCATACCCAAACCCGGATGATTAATTTAGTTGTTTTGTGTATTAATTGTAATTAAATTTATGGTAGTTTTTTAAATTAGAATCCCGCATATCATGTATGGGGATTGCTTAAACTAAAGCTATCATTATCTTTAATTGCATTTAATAACAAATCCTCATATATGAAATTAAATTAATGTTGCTAATCTTTTATGCTAATATTTGGGAATCAACGGGTTGGCACTGAAATTGTCTTAACTCAAGTACTTTCCAATTTCATATTCTCACGTTTAGTATTTATTTCAACTTCTGTCTTGCTTTATTTTCTAGTATTTGTTATCTAAAAAAATTATAAAAATCATGTTATCAATCCATCTAAATGCGTGTGCGTGTGTGTGACATTCTTTTTTTTCTTTTGCCATAAATAAATCTCTCAGTGGACGACCTGGACTTATCCAGAAAGTATAAATTTAAATTTGAACTACAACTGCACTCGTACACTGACGAGTATAAACCTCTCGCCTAAATAAATAAATAAAATATAAAATTTTTATTGTGTTTTGTTTTGTGTTTTAATTGCAGGGTGAGAGTGCAGTCAAATTTTGGCGCCGTTGCCGGGGAGATTGAGGCAAAAACAAAAAGAAAAAAAAAAAAGAGAAAGAAGAAGCATCTCCTGATAAATTCGGTAACTCTGTTTCTTTTTACTTTATTTTTGTTTGTCCATTGTGTATGATACTTAGGTCTGGTAGAACTGTAGAAAATCAATCGCTCATGTCTCAACACAATGAGAACATACCACTTGCACACAACATGTCTGCACGTGGTAGTGACCACGGTGACCCTGATCCCATTGATCAGGAGATGATCAGACCCCTCAGAGAGTATCTTCATCCTCCTAGGCAGACAACCCCCTCTTGTATTATTCTTCCCATCAACCACCATAGGTTTAACTTCAAACCTGGCACAATCCAATTGTTGCCAACTTTTCATGGCATGGATTCTGAAAATCCATATACTCATATGAAAGAATTTGAGGAAGTATGTAGCACTTGCATGGACCATACAGTAAATGAGGATGTCATCAGATTAAAACTCTTTCCATTCTCACTGAAAGATAAGGCAAAAATATGGTTAAGCACTCTCTCACCTAGATCTATAGGAACTTGGAGAGAAATGCAAACAACTTTCTTAAAAAAATACTTCCCTGCCAACAGAACTGCTACTCTTCAAAGACAAATCATGAACTTTGCCTGTAAACCAAATGAGAATTTTGCTCAAGCGTGGGAAAGGTTTAAAGACCTTCTTCACACTTGTCCGCACCATGCTTTTGAGCAATGGAGAGTGGTCAGTTTCTTTCATGATTCACTCACTCCACAATTGAAAATGCTAGTTTCTACAATGTGCAATGGAGAATTCTATGAGAAGACTCCAGAAGAAGCTTTCCACTTCTTTGACACATTGGCTGAGAATACAAGAAACTGGGAAGTTGGTCCAACATCTGCTCTTGATTCAAGAGAAAATCCACAACCTAGAGGGAGATACCAACTAAGTGAGAGTGATGATTTAAATGCAAGACTAACTGCTTTAACAAAGAAAGTTGAAAACATGCAACCCAAAAAGGTGCAATCTGTTAATCAAGTGGAAGTAAAGTGTGTTGTGTGTGATGCAATAGATCATTCAACTGAAGAATGTCCTACCCTACCTGCTTTCAAGGAGGTATTGTATGGGCAGACTAATAACAATCATTCACACAACTTTGAGGGGAGACAAAATCAAAATCAGAGTGGAGCCTATTATGGGAATAATCAGAACTACAATTCATACCATCCCAATAATAGAAATCACCCCAATTTTTCTTGGAGAAATGATTCTGAAAATCATTCTCAACCTCCCTTCCCTACACAACAACATACCTTCCAACAAAATCAAGGTTCTTCATCCAATACTTACCAACCTCCTCATAGGAGATCTTTGGAAGATACCTTGCACCAGTTCATCCAAAGTCAAACAGGTATCAATAATCAGGTTGCTCAGCTTGTCAAAAATCAAGACCAAACAAATAGAGCCATAGAAGACATTAGGAGCCAGTTGACCAAGATAACACAAACATTGAGTGTGAGAGAACCCGGGAGGTTTCCATCCCAAACTAATCCTAACCCAATTAGGCAAACCAACCAGGTAGAAGCTTCAAATAGTGAAACCAACACTCATGAACAAGTGCAAGCAGTGACTGCCCTAAGAAGTGGAAGAATAATTGAGAAACCAACTGATCCTAGGATAAACCAACATGTTGATGAAGAAAAAGAACCAAAAGATTATGAATCCACCGTGGAAAAAAATGAAAAAAATGAAAAAAATGAAAAACAAAAAGAAAATGAGAAAGAAATTCAATACAGGCCCAAACCACCTTTTCCCCATTGAATCATTTGAAAAAAGAGCAACAAAATACAGATATATATGAAGTGTTTAAGCAAGTGAGAATCAACATCCCGCTGTTAGATGCAATCAAACAAACACCTTCATATGCAAAATTTTTGAAAGATTTGTGCACTGTCAAAAGAAAAACAAATGTGCATGAAAAGGCATTCTTGACTGAACAAGTCAGCGCCATTCTCCAATTGAAAACTCCTCCCAAATACAAAGACCCAGGCTGTCCAACCATTACATGCATCATAGGAAGTCAAAAGGTTGATCGAGCACTCTTGGATTTAGGAGCTAGTGTCAATTTGTTGCCATACAGTGTGTATCAACAGTTGGGATTAGGTGAGCTTAAACCTACTAGAGTGACCCTTCAGCTGGCTGATCGATCAGTCAAAGTTCCACGAGGAATTATGGAGGATGTTCTGGTACAAATCGATAAGTTTTACTTTCCAGTAGACTTCATCGTTTTGGACACCCAGCCGCATCAGGGGCCTCAACCTCCTGTGCCAGTCATCTTAGGTCGACCATTCCTTGCCACATCAAATGCCATCATCAACTGTAGGAATGGTGTGTTAAAGCTATCTTTTGGGAACATGACTGTAGAAATGAATATCTTCAGGGTAGCCAAACATCAGGACACTGAGAGTGAAGTGGAGGAGGTAGACTTGATCCAAACACTGACCAATGACTGTTTTGAAGAGTTCATGAGAAGACCCAAAGAAGGAAGTCAAGATTTTGAAGAAATAAAAGAAATGGAAGTCATAAGCAAAGAAAGTGAGAAGCCTACATGGATGCCTGGTTTAGAGCCATTAAGGAACTTGGACAGTAAGCTCATGGCTCCTGATAGCCATCAGTCCACGCCTGAGAGAAAGCCATTGCCCAGTGATTTGAAGTATGTCTTTCTAGGAGAAGGGGAAGCATTCCCAGTGGTGATCTCTTCAAGTTTGACACCTCAGCAAGAGCAACAATTGATAGAAGTTCTAAAAGCACACAGGAAGTCATTAGGATGGACCATTTCAGATTTGCAAGGTATTAGCCCTTTGATATGTACTCATAAGATATTCTTGGAAGAAGGAGCAAAACCAGTTAGGCAAATGCAAAGGAGATTAAATCCCAACATGAAAGAAGTTGTCAGAAAAGAAGTGCTTAAGCTATTGGATGCTGGAATAATTTACCCAATCTCTGATTCTAAGTGGGTAAGTCCAACACAAGTAGTACCCAAAAAGTCTGGAGTCACTGTTGTAAAAAATGAGAACAATGAACTGATTCCCACACGCATCCAGACAGGATGACGTATGTGCATTGATTATAGAAAGCTCAATTCTGTGACAAGGAAAGATCATTTTCCTTTGCCTTTCTTGGATCAAGTTCTGGAGAGAATAGCAGGCCAAGCCTACTATTGTTTCTTAGATGGGTACTCAGGGTACAATCAGATAGAAATTGCACTAGAAGATCAAGAGAAGACAACTTTCACATGTCCATTTGGGACATTTGCATACAGGCGCATGCCATTTGGGTTATGCAATGCTCCAGCCACCTTTCAAAGGTGTATGATGAGCATTTTCAGTGAAATGGTTGAGCAGATTGTTGAAGTATTTATGGATGACTTTTCTGTTTATGGAAGTAACTTTGAGGCCTGTTTGGAGAATTTGAAAAAGGTTTTAGCAAGATGTGAGGAAACAAATCTGATACTCAATTGGGAAAAATGTCACTTCATGGTGAAACAGGGCATAGTCTTGGGGCACATCGTTTCATCTAGGGGGATGGAGGTAGACAGATCAAAAATTGAAACAATTCAAAAACTCCCCATCCCTAGGAATGTGAAAGACATCAGAAGTTTTTTGGGACATGCAGGGTTTTATAGGAGATTCATTGCTTCCTTTAGCACTATAACAAGACCCTTGTGCCATTTGTTGTCTCAAGATGTTCCGTTTGAATGGAGTCCTGCCTGTCAAAATGCTTTTGATAAATTGAAAGATGCACTCATTTCAGCACCTATCATTCAGTCCCCTGATTGGTCCCTCCCGTTTGAACTTATGTGCGATGCTAGTGATTATGCGGTAGGAGCTGTGTTAGGGCAGAGGAAGGATAAGAAACCTCATGTGATATATTATGCTAGCAAAACTCTTAATGAGGCACAAAAGAATTACACCACTACAGAGAAAGAGTTACTAGCAGTTGTCTTTGCCCTGGACAAGTTTCGATCTTACCTCGTAGGGTCACTAGTGATCATTTTTACTGATCACGCTGCTCTGAAGTATTTGTTCACAAAGCAAGATGCAAAACCCCGTCTGCTCCGATGGATCTTACTCCTGCAAGAGTTCAACATTGAAATCAGAGACAAGAAGGGAGTAGAAAATGTGGTGGCTGACCATTTGTTAAGGATTCCAAGTCAAGATCTCACACAATTTGATGAACCAATTCATGACAATTTCCCTGATGAGCAACTGTTTGAAGTGAATGTTATTCGTGCATCATCTGTTGTCCCTTGGTATGCTGACATTGCGAACTACCTGGCAACTGGTCTGATCCCAGACCATTGGAGTAAGCAAGATAGGCATAAATTTTTCAGAAAAGTCAGAACCTTCTTTTGGGATGAGCCCTACCTCTTCAAGTATTGTCCTGATCAAATCATCCGTAGATGCATACCCGATCATGAGCAACAAAGTGTCATCAATTTCTGTCATACTCTTGCATGTGGAGGCCATTTTTCTGTCAAGAAAACAGTTGCAAAAATTTTTCAGAGTGGATTTTATTGGCCGACACTGTTCAAGGATGTGTACAAGTTCTGTTCAAATTGTGATCGATGTCAAAGGTTAGGAAGTCTGTCAAGGAGAAACATGATGCCATTACATCCGATCCAAGTGTTAGAAGTTTTTGACTGTTGGGGTATGGATTTTATGGGCCCATTTGTCAATTCATTTGGTCATGAATACATCTTACTTGCTGTTGACTATGTGTCCAAATGGGTAGAAGCAATCCCGGCCAGAACAAATGACCATAGGACTGTCGTGAAATTTTTGAAAGAAAATATATTCAGTCGATTTGGGATGCCACGAGCAATCATCAGTGATGGGGGTTCCCATTTTTGTAATAAAGTTGTGGCAGGATTAATGAAGAAATATGGTGTACTGCATAAGGTTGCAACACCATACCATCCCCAAACCAATGGTCAAGCCGAGCTAGCCAATAGGGAGATTAAGCGCATATTGGAAAAGACTGTTGCTGCTAATCGTAAGGATTGGTCCTTAAGACTAGTAGACGCTCTTTGGGCGTACAGGACAGCTTACAAAACAATTTTGGGAATGTCTCCCTATAGGCTAGTATACGGTAAATCTTGTCATCTGCCGGTGGAAATTGAGCATAAAGCATATTGGGCAATTCATAAGATCAACAAGAGTCTAATTGAAGCAGGCTTATCCAGGAAGCTCCAATTGAATGAACTTGAGGAAATTCGGAATGAAGCATTTGAAAATGCACGATTGGCCAAGGTTCGCATGAAAGAGTTACATGATCGGCACATCATTCGAAAAAGCTTTCAGGTAGGGCAACAGGTACTCTTGTACGATTCTCGATTGCATCTATTCCCAGGAAAATTGAAGTCTCGATGGGTCGGCCCTTTTGTAATCAAGTTCATCTCAGGATATGGGTCATTTGAGATAGAAAATCCGGAGTCAGGACAGCTTCTAACAGTCAATGGTCATAGGTTGAAACCATACCAGGGTAGTGTTGAGGAGAATGAAGGAGTTGTGGATTTGGATGATCCACCATCATCTGATGAATAAGGGAAGTTTCATGTCGTCTGGGAATCTGACGTTAAAAGACCACCTTTCCATTTAGGTTAAATGGATGTTTATAGATCTGAAAAAAAAAAATAAAATAAAAAAAAATAAAAAAAAAAATAATAATAATAATAATAATAAAGAAGTATATATATAAGTTGTTCATTTTCTGCATTACTTAATTAACTTTGATTCAAATAGTGTTTCTCTGTATGCAGTCTAAATAAAAATTTTTCCATACGAGTTCATGTATTGAAGACCGTCAGGTATGCCTATCTTCTATCCTTTTATTGTCGATTGAGGACAATGCGCAATTTAAGTTGGGGGGTAAGGTGTACTTATTGATTTATTAGTGAAATAATTTTGATTGACTTGATAATATTGTCTTGTGTGATATATATACTTGATAATATTGTCTTGTGTGATATATATGATTTTATTGGGCCCCTACTAAAAAAAAAATAAAAAAATAAAAAAAAAAAAAAAAAAATTTACCAAAAAAAAAAAATTTGAATTGAGAGAGACAGAATTGACGCTGGTGGTAGCTATCTTTTCTTGGGCAGTGCAATCACACTGCCCTATAAAGGATAAGGCACACTGCCAAATGTTGAAAAATGAGGCACCAAGCGTTGAAAAAGAGACGCCAAGCCTGACCCTGTAATTGTGACATGTCTCGACTCGAGTGTAGAATAGTGATGACCGTTGCTCTATAAGAGACTCCATATCTGTATGAGGCAAGTCACCCTTCTTGAGCTCAATCTTCTCTCCTTTGTGTTATCCTCCGATCAGGTACTCTCATCCCTTTTGCAAAGTTTATAGTTCTTTACTTTCTTTTCAGTATAGTTATTTAAAAAAAAAAAAAAAAAAATGGATTTTTATCTCTCAAAAATTCACAAATACTATCCATCTCTCCCACAGAATGATTTGAAAAAGATTTATGCTGCTAGGTGTGAAAGACTTAGGCTGTTGATGCATAATAACATTCCTGAAGATATTCGTTGGCTGATCGAAGCAAAAGTTCGATTAGCTGGTGAAACTTCACCGAGTTTTAAGCACTTTCCAGGTTTAGGGAAGAGTAGTTTTTCGAAGAAAAGAAGAGCGAAAAGAGTGAATGGTTGTTACAAATGTGCTCGATGGACCTGTAACACACGATGCAAATCTGTGGGGTTTACGTCCATAAATCGAGAAGATAAAATTAGTTTCATAAAGGATGGACTGAGTAAGGAGTCTTTGGATGATATCCGATTGACTCTTGAGACGCATCCATGTGGAATAGTGCAAAGAGAACTTCTTGCTTTATGGACCCAGTTCAGAAGTGACCACCAACGCTATAGTCTTGGGAATCTGACTAAAAACGACCCTGTTTGCCAATCTATAAGAAAATTGGATGGGAAGCTTATCCCCGCTTCATAGAAAGTGTTTAAGCCGTTTCTGGACGTAAAACCAGAGGAAGATGTGAGCCACAATCACAACTACTTATACATACGCATGATTTTTGTTTGTATTTATTTCTTGTTGAATTGTTGTATAGCTACTTTTGATCGCTAAATCTCTTTCCAGGGCATACAAAAGGAACAAACATGGAAGGTCAGTTAGTTCGTCGAATCAAAACCATATGTGTACTTTGTGGCTCTCAACTTGGGAGTGATATTTGTTACGCACTTGCAGCAAGCGAACTAGGCAAAAAATTAGGAGAGAAAAAAATTAATTTGGTATATGGAGGGGGAAGTCGTGGATTGAATGGTTATGTTTCACAAGCTGTACATCTTGGAAATTCATCTGTGGTAGGTGTAATGCCATTCCCTTTAGCTGAACCACATATTTCTGGGATTACACGCGGTCAACTTATAGAAACGACTTCTATGTCTGAGCGTATGGCTTGTAAGATTTATCAGTCAGACGCCTTCATTGCTTTACCAGGAGGTTTTGGAACACTTGAAGAAATGTTTTGTATAATCTCCTGGGCCAAGAGTAATCTCCATACCAAACCCATTGGACTTTTAAATGTTAACCATTTTTTTGATGGGTTGCTCTCTTTTCTTGATCAGGCTGTGGATCAAAAGTTCATTTCTCTTTCAGCAAGAAAGATTCTCATTTCCGCATCCACCATTGATGAGCTGCTAGAAAAATTACACACTTATGTTCCACAGCACGATCCTTATGAGCCTTGGATAGACTGGTCTAAGGCAATTAGTAACAAGCGCCAAAGGGGTCCGATTAATTTAGATTTATCACTGTGAGAAATGCTCTTTATTAAGATGGCTAAGTAAGGAGTACTTTTTGTACTCTTGAGACGCATTTTAAGTATTGAACAACTTGCAGGATTTTTCTTGGTTGTGTTCTTAAAAAAAAAAAAAAAAAAAAAAAAAAAAAACTGTGGAATGTTGTTAGGCAAAGTCTTTGATAAGATGGCTGAGTAAGGAGTACTTTTTGTACTCTTGAGACGCATTTTTTTTATCTTATGACTTGCATGGAATTTTTATTTTGGTGTGAAAATATAAATATATATATATATATGGTATGCTCATTTGTTGTTTAAGTTTTAGCAGTTCACAACAAATCTATAGACTTGTGGAGTTACAGGTATTCCTAACAACCCTAGTTTATTACTGCAATTCAAGTTGGGGGGTGTAAGGTCTAATTATGAATTATCTGGTTCATATTTAACTGTGAGTTTGCTATTGCTAGTTTGTAGTATTGTGTGATTTTGATTATCTTTATCTGCTCTTATTAAAAAAAAAATAAAAAAATAATAATAATAAAAAAAAAAAAATTATGTGTTTTAAATAATGCTATTCCTAAAGCTTGAAGTTATGCACTGATAGCCGGTTAAGTTTGCAATACAAAACATGAATGCATTGATTTCTTATTTGAAAACGTATATGCATTAGAATAAGTAATTTGCATTCATCAGGGATTCAAATTTAGAAATTGGTTATCGGTCATAAAGTCAAAGGTAACAGTAATTAGTTGATTAGTACACTGTATGATCCCTCAACAGAAGTGGAGACTATTACCCAAGTAAGTGTTTGAGCCTAATAACCGTTAATTCTGAGTGAAATAACACTTACTCTAAATATGCTCTCTTGTTTATCTTATCTTTTCAATGGCTTCAAAATATCAATTCGCTTTGAATGTCTAGTATGATAACGGATAAGTTTGACTGGTTTCAAACTCTGAATTAGATGACTGAGTATCATCGTTTTGTAGAAGCATGATAGGGGGATCAATTTCTTTCATTTTGAGCTTATTAAACCTTTTTCTTTCTTTAAATTAACCTCCTTTGGTAGCCCTTTTGAGCCATTTGTAGTACAACTTTTTTCGTTACCCTTGTTTAACCCATAACCATATGAATTTTATCCAATCTGGTGTGATTTTGGGAATTAGTCTATTTATCTATTTTCATATTTAAAAAGAAAAAGAAAAAAAAAAGAGAAAAAAAAAGAAAAAAAAAAGTGAAAAAAAAATGGGGCAAATTCTCTTAGTTATTCAGAATAACTGTTTCAAAATGAATGCTAAAAAAAAAAAAAAAAAAAAAAAAAAATTCCCGACACACCCTTTGCACACTCTACCTTTTCTTTGACAACCCGTATTAACCTTATAGCTCCATTACAACCCAGTCTGGTCCCTTTTGATGCTATAAATCATGTGATCTCAGAATTCGAGTTTGGAGTAGGGAATCATGTTTAAATTCAGAAGTTACTCATCTAGAGCATTATTCCAATCATGAAGCTATGTCAATTTCCTTGTTCTTTCATGAAAATACGTTCCTTGTATTTGGGATGACACTGAGTTTTGAACTTGTTCTGCATTTACTCTTATAACGGTGCACCCCCTTGTGTGTACACCTGAGAAATCCTTTTTATTGGAGGGAAAATCCATAGTGAGATTTGAGTCAAAACTTCAAGAGAGTAAGTCTGTGTGTTGGTCATCCTAATTGCTATTCCTGAGATTGTATGATCTTTAACCAAAAATCTGATTTAGAATGCTAAATTATTTATTCAATTTTATGCATTTCGATTTCAAATTTGAAATTTTTACATTCATACAGTTATTAAAACTTGGCATGTGTATAGTCTGATTGCTAAGGGACTAGCAATGTTTAAGTTGGGGGGTATGATTAGTGGTTAATTTTGTAAAAATTTTGTTATAATTATACCCTTCTTTTGATCTTAAAAATGGTTTAAATTAGATATTAATATATATTTTATGGTTATATGCAAGTTTAAATTGAAAAATGAATGAAATGAAATTTTAAAGTAAAATTTAATAATAATAATAATAATATATAAAATTATATATAATACATATACATCATTATATGCATGCATGTAATATATATATATAATATAATCTAATATATATATATGTGTGCCATGTGTAATACATATATATAATATATAATTTATTAATAACATTAAATTATTTTTTTTTTCTTTTTTAGGCATGAAGAATTCAAGCCCATGAAGATTTAAAGTCCATGAAGACATCAAATCCATGAAGAAATCAAACCCATGAAGAAATCAAGCCCATGAAGATTTAAAGTCCATGAAGACATCAAATCCATGAAGAAATCAAGCCCATGAAAAATTCAAATCCATGAAGAATTCAAGCCCATGAAGAATTAAGGCCCAATTTGAGCAACCCATGGAAGATATTATTTGGAGAAGGCCCAAGGATTATTTTTAATCCTAATAAAGATTAAAAAACCAATTTATAGAAATTTATTTTTATTTTTTATGTGAGAGCTTTATTAGGTATGTTTTTTAGCTAAAATCCATTTAACTATTAGGTGGATATTATAGCTAAAATCCATTTAACTTTATGAGTGCTTTATTAGGTATGTATTTTAGCTAAAATCCATTTAATATTAGGTGTGTATTATAGCTAAAATCCATTTAACTTTAAGTGTGTGAGTGCCCGTTAGATATAATTATGTCTAATTGAATAATTGAAATTGTGTGGTTTGTATTGCATCTTGTGGCCTATAAATAGCTCACTTGATTGCATTTGTAAGTGTGATTATTATTCTTGAATCAAAGTTTAATTATTTCCTTAGAATTCTCTCTTTGAGAATTGCTTTTGTTCTCTCTCATTTTCTTTAGTATTTTCTCTTGTGATCTTACTTTCTTCCTTTCTTCTTTTAAATTCTTATGTCATTTATTATTACTTTATTATTCACCGCCTAAATGGACGGTTAGTTTATGCCTTTAAATTCTTGCAATTTTAATTCTTGTCATTTAATTGTTCACCGCCTAAATGGACGGTTAGTTTATGCCTTTAAATTCTTGCAATTTTAATTCTTGTATTTTAATTATCTACCGCCTAAATGGCCGGTTAGTTTCTTCTATTTTAATTCCTGTCATTTAAATTCTGTTATTTAAATTATGTCATTTAAATTGTTGTCAATTAATTTAATAGAGATGAGTAGCTAAATCTAATCTTGGGTTAAGGCAAGGACAGTGTCTAACGCCAATGATTCCCAAAGAAAGCTACGCTTTAAATGAGTAACATTGGTTTAAACTTCAATATGAGTTTGTTTTGATTATTGAAAAATCACTAGGTTTGGATTGGAGCGTAAACCTAACTTAGAGCTTTCATGTCACGCATGAGAGTTACTAGAACTGGAAACGCTATCATACCCAAACCCGGATGATTAATTTAGTTGTTTTGTGTATTAATTGTAATTAAATTTATGGTAGTTTTTTAAATTAGAATCCCGCATATCATGTATGGGGATTGCTTAAACTAAAGCTATCATTATCTTTAATTGCATTTAATAACAAATCCTCATATATGAAATTAAATTAATGTTGCTAATCTTTTATGCTAATATTTGGGAATCAACGGGTTGGCACTGAAATTGTCTTAACTCAAGTACTTTCCAATTTCATATTCTCACGTTTAGTATTTATTTCAACTTCTGTCTTGCTTTATTTTCTAGTATTTGTTATCTAAAAAAATTATAAAAATCATGTTATCAATCCATCTAAATGCGTGTGCGTGTGTGTGACATTCTTTTTTTTCTTTTGCCATAAATAAATCTCTCAGTGGACGACCTGGACTTATCCAGAAAGTATAAATTTAAATTTGAACTACAACTGCACTCGTACACTAACGAGTATAAACCTCTCGCCTAAATAAATAAATAAAATATAAAATTTTTATTGTGTTTTGTTTTGTGTTTTAATTGCAGGGTGAGAGTGCAGTCACCAAGCGACCCTTCCTCGATAGACACAACCTCGCAATACATCTTCCCTGTGAACTCATTCTGAAACTCCTTGAATTTTGAGATTGTGTATACTTCTTGAAATTGTTTCTCCATGGGATATCTCGATGCGTATGGGACCATCTGAGAAAATGACTTAACGTCTGCCTGAAACTCCTTTTCAACTTTAGACCTCAATGCACGCTCATATTGTTCAACAAATTGCTTCAATGAAGTTTTTGAGTGTACATAACCATCGAAAAATGCATTCATGCTCTCACTCCGCTGGGTTGTTGACATCCCTGCCCAAAAACTAGTTTTCAAGAAACATGGCACCCAACGGGCTCTTTGTGTGTATAGTCCAGACAACCAATCGTTGTCATGCAGTGCATATTTCTCAATCATTAAACTCCAACCTTGCTCGAATACTTCAGGACTATGTGATTCATACACAACATCATGTACAGCCGAAAGAATTGAAGCCTTGTAACTATGGTTCCCAAACTTTTCAGGCAACTTCTTTAGTATATGCCACAAACACCACCTGTGCTTCGTGTTAGGGAAAACTATCTCAATTGCGTTTTGTATAGCCCTATCCTGGTCAGTGATTATTCCAGTGGGAGCTTGATCCTCCATGCACTGAAGCCATGTACTAAACAGCCACACAAAAGTCCTAGTGTCCTCGTTCGAAAGTAGACCACATCCAAATAGTGTCGACTGCCCATGGTGATTTACACCAACAAATGGAGCAAATGGCATGTCGTACCTATTGGTCAGGTATGTGGTGTCGAATGTCACAACATCGCCAAATTCCTTATACGCTTGTCTACATCTATTATCCGCCCAAAATACATTCCTCAATCGATACTCTTCATCCAAGTCGACACTAAAGTAGAAACCCGGACAAAGGGCTTGCATTTTAGAAAAATACGCTTGAATAACAGCAGCATCTCCTTCCCCAAGTCTTAACTTTCTCACCTTATCAATATAATTTCTACAATCTTTTTCCACAAATGTCAAATTCTCATACCCACCAGCCTCAACAACAGCTGAGTTATAACTTTTCTGTAGCGAGATTCCAACTATATCATTAACTTGAAGTTGTCGCTTCACCTGATCGTTCAACTGTCTATTACATTTATACAACCTAGATTTGCTTGGACTTGTTTCTTGGTTATGCTCAAGATGGATGGTGCTTATTTGCCATGTTCCTAAAACAACTAATATGGCTGTGATCTTAGCTTTACACCCTATTCAAATTGTTGGTTGAGGCTTCAAAGAAGTGCTAGCTTGACTAGTTCTTTTGCCCTCTCGACTACATGCATAAGTCACATATCTTACGACCCCATCCTCACCCTTCTTCGAATTCCTTTTTTTTATTGGAAAACCCACATGGTAAGCATATTGTTTGTAAAATTCATAAATTTCATTCTCATAATTGAATTTCATTCCAACCTTAGGGACAAGATCATTGTATTCTCCTGTTACTTCGTCATTTAACGGAGGACCCTCATTATCTTGGCAATTTTCCTCATTATCTTCGGCTAATTCCGGAAGCACACTATGATTCACTAGATCAAACAAGGCACACGCATAAGAGAATACAATGTTACCTATATAATTTGCATAAACATTTTGTTTTTCTTGTTTTAAATCACTAATTTTCTCATACATACCTATGTTACTCATTGGGGCTTTCCTTCATCTCCTAAATTAGAATTGATTGCCTACAATCAAATTAAAAAAATTATAGAAAATCAATACTTTATTAGAAGTATAATATGGTACATGAATATATACAGAGAAATAGAAACAATGGAAACCAACAATAGAAACAATGTTAGATTATTCATGTGTGCTAAAGACATTTTAGTCATCAGCACACATTTTAGTCATCTTTGTATCTGATGTGTGCTAAAGTCTCAACCCTGCTCATTTTAGTCATATTTGTATCTGATGTGTGCTAAAGATGAATTCGCAACCCATAATCACATTTGAATAATCTTTGTATTTGATGACTAAAGTCTTTTAGACACAAAATGTGGTCTAACTCAATAGAAACAATGTCTAACACATTAGATACAAAGACGTCGCAACCCAAATGCGGACTGTCAGTCGCCACCAGCCACGGTGGCCTGTGGTTTCCAGTGATCATAGGCAACCACCAGACACCCAAAGGCCCATCGACCAACATACCCTAAAACCAACAAGATCCAACGGCACAATCTCCCTAGATCTAACATTAAAGTCTCGGCCAAAGCTAGAAAATGCGTATATACGTATATAGGATGGATGTGTGCTCATGACTAAAATGTCTAAAAGACTTACCTCCCTTTTTTTAGATAGGAGCCAATGGAGTCAAGAGAGGGCCAGAGATGAAATCGTACGGGCAGAAGACGATGACCCTTCTTCGATCAGAGAAGACGGGTCGCACTACGGCCAGTTTCGTTTTGAGTGATGGGGGAGGTCGATTTAGAGAGAACAAGAGAGAGCAAGTAAGAGAGAAGGTAGTGAGAACAGTGAGAGACTTCGCGATGGCTAGGGTCGAACAAGAGAGAAGACACAGAGAGAGAGCAACTGAGAGAGAAGATAGAAGGGAGTGAGAGATTGAGCGTCGGAGCGAGGGAAGGACTCAAATTTGAATAGGGGTATTTCTGTAAATTGGATAAGGGGTGAAATTATAATTCTCTTCTGGGGGTGGCACTTCTTCGGGTACCTCTTCTGGCCGAATAGCATTTCCCTTTATTTAATCCTATCAAAGTTGATTTGATTAGATATGCCAATTTGGTGAAATAACCAAATTTTTTGAAAGGGCATTTGGGTGATTTCACAAAGTGCTCACACCTGCTCCCCCAACTTCGCTGGGGACATGAGTTACTTTTATTCATAAAATGGTGGTTTAGTGATGCGAATAAAAAAAAAAAAAAATTCATAGAGGTTAAAATCAAATCTATTACATAAAAGATAAGCAATTAATATATATACGATTAAAACATAATTTTGTTATATAAAAAAATCAATAAAGATTTCTTTGACCCAATAGATTGGTTAGATAGACCGAAAATCAAATATGAAGTAAACAATGCATAAAAAAATCAATAAAGATTTCTTTGACCCAATATATTATTAATATTATGTTCGACGTTTGTAATATCAGAAAATTTTATAAAATACAAAAATGAAAGCTTGCATATTTATTTGGTTATTTTTCATAATTTTTTCTTCTTTTTATTTGGTTTCGAAGTATTTTAAATTTACCTCAAATTATCAAAGTTTTACCATTTCATATTATTATTTTGATCCTCAAATAACATTAATATCACAACAACAACAACAACAACAACAACAATAATAATATATTCAGCCTTTATCCCACTATGTAGGGTCGCTTACATGAATTATAGTAATCTCATTATCATTATTAAGAAAATGACTCAACGATCATCATCTGCAAACATTTTTCAACTATCATATTTGTGTGATCTTCATAGTTTTAGCCATTTATTGAACTCAAAATAATTAATTAGTTCATATATGATCAAAATAGTTCATATATATGATCAAAATACATATTACAATTACATCAAAATATCAGAACATATATATAATGAACACATACATGCCATGCATATATTGTTTTATAGTGTGCTACATGCGATTTATTTGATTTTATTACATGTGTCTCTCTGTGTGTGTGTGTGTGTTCCTTCATTCTATACTACAGATCACAGGCCATGCATGCAGACAGATTTATATCCCAATTATTCTCTTAAGTACAGAATTCTTCCAGTTATCTTTTATTTTTCACTCTTCAAGGGATTGCAGCAGCCACAGCCACTGGAATGGCAACAAGTGGAATAGCCTTCTGAAGGGTAACCCCAAACTTATCTTGCATGTCCAGCTCCTGGGGCAACATTCCATTAGGTAGCTTCCAATCAAAATGGTAAAGCAGATTAGCCAACACTAATTTGAGCATTCTTATGCCAAGGCCCAAGCCTGGGCAAATCCTTCGTCCCGCACCAAATGGTATAAATGCAAAGTTCTTGCCTACGAAATCAACTTCTGAACTTAAAAACCTTTCTGGAGTAAAGTTTTTTGGCTGGACCCAATATGAAGCGTCTTGTGCCATAGACCACGCGTTCACGAGGATTTGGGTGTGCTTGGGAATGGTGTACCCACAAACCTCAACCTCTGTCTCTGCTCGATGAGGAAGGAGAAGAGGAGCTGTGGGGTGGAGCCTCATTGTCTCTTTGATGATTGCGTCCAGGTATGGAAGTTTGGGAAGGTCTTGTTCTTGGACGCTTCTTTTTGATCCGATGGTTAGGGCTAGTTCTGTCTTTGCCTTGGCCATGATGGTTGGGTTGCGGAGAAGCTCTGTCATTGCCCATTCTATTGTGGTACTGGTGGTATCAGTGCCGCCAATGAACAAATCCTGTCATTCATGCATGCAATAACATAATGGAGGAGTGATTAATTACATATAGAAGATATATCAACTGTTAAAGAGCTAAGTTCTATTTTTCATATATTAATAAAACTAATCAGCCCAGAATATATGTTTACTCATTTTCCATGAATTATTGTCATTTAATTTGGCTCATGCTTAGTAGAGAGATTATAAATATATACGTACCGAGAGGAGAATATTTATATTCCGGCGGTCAAATTCATCGCCATGCTTTTCACTATGATCAAAGAGAACATCCAAGAAATCCCCGCATCTAGGCGAACCAGATGCTCTTCGCTTCATCCGTTGATCAATCATGTCCTCAAGCAATTCATGCAAACGATCGTAGGACACCTTAATCTCCCTCCTTATTCCCTGCGGATCAAACCGGCTCAGGAAAGGAAAACAGTCTGCCAGATTGGGCCTTCCCGCAAGCTCCATTATCCTCGCCATCAACACCTTCAGCTCTTTCATGGCATCCGATTTCGCATCCAGCATAGCCCCCGAGAACATGGTGTTCGACAGCAAGTTCAACGACGTGCCGAACACCAGCCTCCCCACGAAAATGCCTTCTTTGGCGTCTCTCGCTTCCGCCACGTGGCTAACCATATTATCCATAATTTGATGTCGCAGATGCTGCAGCTGATCCAATCTTTGGGCCGTGAAAAGTTGGGTGTTGCATAGCTTTCTCAAATTTGTCCAGTGAGGGCCTCCTGACGACCAAACCAAGGACAAGTGGTGATCGGTTTCTGCAGTGACGGCATCTGGGATGGCCCTGCCCATGCATGCCCGATCATTCTTTTGGAAAATTTCTTTTGCCATCTCGGCAGAAGAAGCCACCACAGTGGTGGCGAAGCCGAGTTTCACTGTCATGAGAGGACCGTGGATCTTGGCCAGCTTGGGAAGGGACTCGTGAGGTCTGTCGCCGATCATCAGAAGGTTTCCGATCAATGGCAAGCCTCTCGGCCCTGGTGGAAGCTTTCTAAATCTGCGATTTGGGAAACCCAGCAGGACATTATTGAGGCAGGCCTTTAGGATGAAGAACAGACAGAGAGAGAGCAAAACAAAGAACAACTCCATGTTATCACAGCGTATTAATTAGAGCCCTCCAAATCAATTGTCCTTGGTAGCTAGCTTTCTGATGTCTTTTGTGATCTGAGCTTGCTGGTCCTATTTATAAGAAAAATGATATCCTGTGAAAAGTTTTGTAGTTATGAACTGCATGTGTTTGATTAGATCATATATTACTTTATAATCACGTGATGTGTTTATAAAAGGGCATAAAAAATTTAGTCATATAGTTGGAATGGGAAAAGTGTTGGTCCTTCCTTCTATTTCATGACCTGACTGAAGGCCGCCGGCCCGGCAATCGCTTGATGTGTTTATAATTATAAAAGAGCATAAAAAATTTAGTCATGAAAAATTTTATGCTCCACGGTCAATTTAATTTTTTTATAAAGGTAAGAAATTAATTTCAAAACTTTGGTGCTCCCTCCCTCTCTAGTTCTCAACATCTCCTCAGCTCTCCTTCTCTCTTTCTCTAGTCAATTACGACTGCATCTCCTCAAATCCAATAGCATTTCCGATCAATTCTAGCATATCCTTTATTAGTGTTATAGTATTCTAATGTGAGATTTAGATGACATCTAGCGATTGTAATTAAGGGACTAATGATGTAAATATTATAAATATAATAAAATATATTTTCATATTTTAAGATCATATTTTTATTCATACATATTGAATCGATCTTATGAATGAACTCTTAGATTTCCTAATGATAATCTTACTCTTAAGTATTAAGAATATGTGATAAAGATTTTCAAGGTTAAGGATTTCTTAAAGATTATTCCTAGTGCTTAGATTTCTCAAAATACGGCTATAATTAAATCAATTACAGACTAGCACATAGCTACTACATTTGATTAGTATGAGATACTAATGATTAATGATAGTTTGATTAGAGCTTTATTCCTCCTTTAGAGCCTCTAAACCCTATTCCATTTCTGACTTTGCTCCTTTTTTTCTTTTTTGCTATTGTAGCAACCCAATCCATATAGAGTGTATAATGGATTGACAAATCTATTCTCTTTGAACCCAAAATATAACTTAATCACCCACAGTAGACTTGGCTAGGACATAGGTCTCATTGCGGGCTTCATCCACATTAGGAGCGTAGATTGACTAGGTCTTCTGTAATTTTAGGAGACTTATTGGTCATCTAGTTTGTTGTTCGGGGTAGTAGGGGACTGCCCAATAGAGTTGTTCGGGAGCTACTGGAGGTAAGAGTTGCTGCCATCGGAGGAGATTTGAGCCTCTTCACCAGATTTGAATATCCGACATAAGGTATATCCCTCGACACTCGATGGTGTGGTTTCGATATTATGCATATGGTCGTTTGGAAATTGAGTCTTGCAAGGCGATCTTGTGCTTTATCTTCAGCTACATTTTATGTTTGTTTTCAAAAAAAAATTGAAAATTAAAAACTTATTGCATTGATACACCAAATGTTGGCGTCCTTCTTCACCCTCAACTCCCTCTCTCTTTGGCTATGTGTCCTTAGCTCTAATGACATCTCCTCAACTCCCTTTCTTTCTCAGACTTTGTCTCCTCTACGTCTTTTTAGCTCTCTATTTTTCTCTGGCTATGTCTCCTCAGCTTTGACAGCGTTTCCCCAACTCCCTTTCTCTCTCTGACTGTGTTTCCTCTACATTTCCTCAGTTCCTCCTTTCTCTTCGGTCAACTCTAGCTTTTCCTCAGCTTTTTACCTTGTATGGAAGTCCTTACTATTTTATTTTATTTTACTTTTATATTAACTAGACCAAATGGATATGGCCATGGAGAGATAAAATTCTTATAGATGATCTCATTAGTGGGATAAGGGCTTGTGATGTAGTTGTTGTAAGCATACCAAATTATATTTATTTACCAATGATGGTGATTGAATCTCGTGCGAGGAAGAGGGAAATGAAAGGAAGGGAAAGTTCTGCAGAGAGAGGAAGAGAAGACGATTAGGGAGGGATATGAGGAGATGGTGGCTAGAAAGAGAGGAAGAGGCGATGAACGGTGTTGGTGAGAAAGTTGAGGAGATAGCCAAAGAGGGAGAGAACCAAGGAGATAATGGAGTTGATCGGAGAGAAAGGGGAAACTGATGAGACGTAGTTAAGAAGATAAAGAGAGTTGAGGAGACACTACTTAAGTTGACATAGTTGAAGAGAGAGAAATGGTGACATAGCTAAAGAGAGAGAAATGGTGGTGAGCATAAGAGGGAGAGTTGAGGAGACACAGAGAACTAAAACAGGAGAGAGCAAAGAAGTATTGAAATTAATTTTTTATAATTATAAAAAAATAATCTTTTTAAAATTAAATTTAATTTACACTCTGACACATTAATAGGTGGTGCCATGTCATTAACCCAATCCAGTAGTGGGGCTGTGATAGTTCCAGCATAAAACTTTATCTTAGTCATATAAAGTACACAGGGAGAAAAGGATGGTGAACTGTTTGTTCATATTAAAAAATAGAAACCAAAACTCTGTTCGTAATTTGGGACTCCATTATGGGAGAATGATCATAAATAATTAATAATTTACAGCATATTTTGAGTGGGTCAAGTTCCTCCTATACGTACGTATATAGCCTCATTCATTTGCGTGACCATACAATATATATATATATATATATATAAATAAAGACACACACACACACATACACGCTGCATGAGAAGACATCAAAGTTAGACAACAAGAAGGAAGGACTAATAACTCAACAGGGAAAAGTTTATATTTATTTTGATAATTAGCTCAACAGGGAACACCTGGGGATGCCTTACTCCACCATTATTTTAGAGGATGCCGTTGGAGCAAAGGAGCATGCTGATGATCATCTTAATTAAAATTGTTAAATTTGACATAGACTATTTTGTCCGATTTGATTTATAATTTTTCATAGAAGAGTTTGATGGAGACAAATAATTTATGGTTTGCTCTTCGTTTAATTATAATCATTAGCTAAGTTATAATCAATTTTAATTCTTACGGTGAATATTATTACAAAGGTTAAAATGATCCAACTTTAAAAGTTGACCCATAAGTCATACAAGATTTAATAGGAGTTCGATCAGTCTTTGGGCCTCACAATGGTGTTGTAAAACTCAGATTTTTTGTAAAACTTATACATTTGAAGAAATAGAATATTTCAAAGGATCATGAAAGCTCGGAAGAAAAAAATGCAATTTTTAAAAGGTTTGGGAGAAAATTTAATTTACCAAAAGTATTGGAAACCTTCTTAGGGGCCGATAAAAAATGCAAGAAGCCTCTTCCTAAGTGCGTTTGGGGATCAAAATAATGAGGTTCAAGAGTAGCCAAGGCCTTAAAAGATACATGGGTCAAAGTGCGAAAGTGTAAAGTTTTGGGCCAAAGTGTAATTTTTAAAAATCCGTAATGAACTTGTTGAAGGAGCAAACTAGCCAAATTTTCTATTTGGGGTTATGATGAGGCTCTAAAAACAAAGCAACACCTAATTGAGTAGGTGGAAGAAGAAGATTGGTCGAAGATGTCTATAAATAGGCCATGAGTTAACACTCAAAGCATACCGATGAGATTTGAGCCAAAACTAGGCTGATTTAAGGGGATTAAAAGTTAAGATTAAGTTCTTGAGAGTAAAAGGAAGATTCTGCAAAAGGAAAGAGTGAATTTGGTGAAGAAATGAGGGAGAAACGAAGCTTCATCAGATTTTTGAGTTTTGTAAGAACCTGGGTTGAAGCTGCCAAAAAATGGCTAGGAACGGGTGGTTTAAGGCTATATTTGGCTAGAAGAGAGAAAGAGGAAGGTGTAGGAACGAACGGGGAGTGAAACGGAGTTGAAACAACCAAAAAATCGAAGGCCAGCTGAGTTCGTGTCACTGTCGCCAGATAAGACAACCGGTGCGTGTGATACACGCACCAAACCAGGCTACGTGTAAAGGCACGTGAGACCCCTTCCAAGGGGTTGTGTAGGTGCGTGGTAAGTTCAAAAATTCTAAAAAAATACCAAAAAATAGAGAAAAATAAAATAAATGAGGTTTATGGAAAGAAATAGGGTACACCCTTTACAAAATTCATGTTTATTGTAGAAAAACAAGCCCCCGCAAATGTGAACAATAGTGCTACAAGTAAAACAACAAGGTGAGTGGTTCCTACATATACTTTCTTAATCCCAGCCATTTGTAGTTTCATTTTGTATGGTTTGTGGCTTGCATATCATGTGTTTCCATGGCAAACATGTTATTTCCATTTATCATGCACCATGACGCTTGTGGCTAGTTGATGTAGGTCATCATGTGTGATCGAGGAGTGATCACATGCCTGTGCGGTGGGGTTGGAGAGTTTGGACATGATGACTAGCGGGAATGATTGCAACATCTTGACATGGCTACCACATAGGGATATTTCATACTGCATGTTACATTTACGCGAAGAAAATTTTATTCTGAACTCTCACTAATATATTTCATATCTTACATTGGCATATTCAAATGTGCCAAGTACCCTAGAGACAAGTAAAGGAAAAGGCTAAGAGGTGGTTGAAGTTTAATTGGATTTCTCTAATATTTGTTGTGTATATATCTCAAGCCTTGTAAATATACATCTTAAGCATTGTACTACTGGTGCTGTATAAACAAGAGCTACTATAAAGCTTGGTTCTATCTTTATTTCCTTAATTTTTGAGGGTTTTGCATCATACTTGTACTTGTATTAAAATATTTAGTGAAAACCCTAGCTATTTAGCTTTTCAGGTTCGATCCTTTACTTCTGCTAATAAGGATTTCCATAACCCTCACATGTAATATTGGTATGTATTAGCAACGTTGTAATATTTAGAAATTGAGTGTTACAGTTGGTATCAAAGTTAGAACATATGGTCTTGATTTACTAACTTTGAGGATACTTTGGTCTGTGACAGGTATGGATCAAAATATAGTAGAAAATCAACATCAGTGGGCCATCATGGGATGGTGGATGACGCTCTTGGAAGGGTGATACATGCACCCATAGGATGTGTTAGGAGATTTCCTGGATTTAGTTACCCCTGCTTTGTAGTAATTTCCACCCTACATGAAGGTTCCCTACAATGTAGATCTTTAAATAACATATTTGATTTATTTATTGACTGTAGAATAGCAAGACATTAGAAATGAGCTTCACGCTTAAGGAGCCTATGATGATCTTATAGCTTTTATTATCTACCTACACGAGGTTGAAACAAATATAGACATACCTCTGAACTTGATAGGATGTCACGAAGAAGGACTCGAGGAATGAGCCCTTACACCCTTGTCAGGATCTAAAATTGAAGAAGAATAGCTTTGATTTTGTAAGAACGAGGGTTATATATATATGTACAAATAAGTGAGATGAGATGTTTGTTATATACATGCACATACGTGTACAAAAGGAAAAAATAATGATATGAGACGTTTATGATATATGTTACTAATCTTTGAGCTTCTTGGTGACATGATTAGGTCATGTAGCCGTATTAGGAAATATAGACGATTGTCAGCAAAATCTGATGAATAAGTAGAATGAGGTTTGGTATGAGTAAGTATTTTAATTATTGGTGAGATTAAACACCTAGCTGAAATCCCGTGTAACTCATTAGATTTTTGGAGACATTTTCATATATGGTTTGTTAGAATTCCTTATTTACAACTGTTTGTAGAAATTTACGGGTTTGAAGTCTTAGGAGACTAATTGGATTTTGGAGGTACTTCTAGATATGGTTCATTAGAATCTCGTACTCATGACTATTTTGCAGGAATTTGATAAATTTGGAAACTTTAGGATTCTAGGTAATAATTGTTTGGGAGATGCCTAATTATTTTACAGGATAATGAAAGATCAATGGAACTTGGAATACTACTTTGTTTTGAAAATATTTGATGAACCTAGAATCTTAAGGATATTAGATAACAAGTGCTCGAGAGACTATTTTATTGTCTAATTGTTCTACAGGAATTTCAAAATTTGGGAGATTATCTAAATCCAAGTTATAGACCCAATAAAGATCTAGTAGGCACTTAGTTCGTCAAACCTCATACAGATTTGGGGATATAAGTATTTGGAATTTGTTGGATTGGAAATCTGCTGGATCCACAAAAGTTGGGAAAGTCGAAAAACTTACAATTTTGAAGTTTTAGTCTGATTAGCTGAATTATTTTACTACTAAGGTTTAAATATTGATCTCATGATTTTGAGTATGGCTATTTCAGATGGTGAATACTCGACTTTCTCAAAGATTTGAACCAGCCACTCCAAACCATCGTAGGAATAATACCTAGGAGGAAGAATCACATACTCCCATGAGGAAACATCAGAAACTCTGGAAAATCCACTCCAAGAAAGAAGCCAGGAGGATGGAACCCGCATAGGCCGAATGGAGTGAGTCATGGAAAATATGCTAACATTTATATAGGGGACACAACTAATAGGTTAGGCTACTGCTCAAGCTCCTGATATCATTGACAAGTTTTAGCAGTTAAATCCGCCTATCTTTTGAGGAAAAGTAAGAGCTGACCCAAGTGAAAGTTAGTATTGGCTGGAGAAAATCGAGAAATTTTTTATTTTATCAATTGTAACAAGGAAGAAAAAGTTAATTGTGGCACCTTCATGCTTTGAGACAAGGCAAACTATTGGTGGAGGACTATACAAAGGACCCTAAAAGGCCCTATGGAGCAAGGTATGCCAAGTATTGAATAGGCACAATTTAAAGAACTTTTCAATGCCAAGTATTTTCCCCTATGTAAGAAAATGAAAAAAGGTTGGGAATTTATGAACCTGAAGCAAACTGGAGACATGACAGTTGCCTAGTATGAAGATTGTTTTACTCGGCTAATCAAGTATATGCCCATCTATAACTTGGACCAAGAGGCAAAGGCCCAGAAATTTCTCGATAGACTAAAATTGGAAATCCAATAGATGTTAAGCTCAATAGGGGCACACACTTACACAAAGGTGGTTCTACAAGCCTTAATTGTAGAAAGCAATCTCCACCGAATGGATACCCTAAAAGTGGAGTTCTGAGAACCTGAGGACAGAAAATTGGGATATAGATTTATTCATACATATTGAATCGATCTTATGAATGAACTCTTAGATTTCCTAATGATAATCTTATTCTTAAGTATTAAGAATATGTGATAAAGATTTTCGAGGTTAAGGATTTCTTAAAGATTATTCCTAGTGCTTAGATTTCTCAAAATACGACTATAATTAATCAATTACAGACTAGCACATGGCTACTACATTTGATTAGTATGAGATACTAATGAAAAAGCATGGTGAGTCACATGTCATAATCTATGAAATGGATATTGTAGATGTTCGCGTATTATTTCCCTCAAGTGAACAGAATTGTAACAAGTAATATAATGATGAATAGAGTATCGTTCTCATGAGGATTAGTTTTTGATCCTTACTTTAACCACTATCAACTTTAATAAACCACACACAATTAAAAGAATACTCACTGTAAGTTTTATATTAACTAAAACTAATTCTCTAAATGGAAAACACAAAATAATTCTTTAGATTTTTGAATGTAGAAATTTAATGCATTAGGGTTCATGAATCCATCGTAGTTCTTCAATTGGTTTAATCTTTCAGTGATCCAGTTTTGTAATTCTTGCTTTGGGTTGAAATTGATGATTTTAAGTTAATTAAAAGCTTCTCTCGATGGTCAATCGAATCTATATTTACATATGAGATTAATTATCTATAATTAATCTATAAATATACATACATGCATTTATCCAATGATCATCTAAATAAGATTTCACAAGGCATAACGGTATCTCTACCTATTATCGAACCTTATGTCGTTTATTACCAAGTGCTAATCTATATTTAATTTCTCGAAAGCAATATAAATCACAAACATGTTCTAATGGCGGCCAAGCATCAAAACGAAATTAGTGCATAACAAACGATCAACCCCGAAAGACAAGAATATGATAAAACCCGAATACTTTTAATTAAACCATCATCGAACTAGGTTTCATCAATCACCCTAGTCACAAAGTACTTAGCCTAATATAGTTTCAACCAATGAAAGAATAATAAAAACGAAGTTCATGATGTTGGAGAGAAGAAAGAACAGAAAAATACAACCAAAATTGAAGATCTTCAAGAAACACTACAAAAAAAAGAGTTATTAACGACCAAAAGTTAACGACAGGATTAATTTTGGTGGTTAATATAGTATTATTAACGACTAAATATAAATTCTCTCATTATAAGATAAGTTTTAACGACGGGCTAAATAAGTCATCGTTAATAAATCATTTTTCCGTCGTTATTGATTAAAATTTTTAATTCTAACTATAAAATAATAAAAAAAAATTATTAAGATTTAAGTATTACTTTATATAATTTAATAATTCTAATATAATTAAATTTTTCTGTAAATGTATAAATATAATTATTAAACTATTATAATTGGGCATTACTTATTTATTGATAATACAATATATTGAAAAATTATGAACATATTAAAAATAATATGATCTATCAAATTAATTAGTTTTTTTCATAAATTATTTTTTTATAAATAATAAATTTTTCATAAATTATTTTATTTATTGATAATACAATATATTGAAAAATATGAACATATTAAAAATAATATAATATATCAAACTAAGTAATTTTTTTCATAATTTTTTTTATTTTTATTAATCAATAATTAATAATATTATTTACATAAAATCTTTTATTTTTATTTAACAAATAAATATTAAAAAAAAATGAAAACTGGGTAGCAACTACTCCGTCTCTCTCTCTCTCCCCCCTCATTCTTCCCCAAATCTAACCTTAACTCACCCCCTCTTCCTCTCTCTCTCTCTCTCTCTCTGTGGAAACTACTCCCGAGAGTCGACCATCCGTCGCTGCCTCCGCTTTCACCTCTGCCTCCTGTCGTCACTGCTGCCTTGGCCTCCAGTCGCCGCCGAAGCCGCCTCTAGCTTGGTCGGGCTCCGCGTCCGCCTCCGCCGCCTCAAAGGTATATGTATATATATATATTCTGTGTGTGTATATGTATTCTGTGTATATATATATTCTGTGTGTATATATATTTTGTGTGTATATGTATTACAAATACAAATTTCTGTATTTGTGTATACATATATATATATATATACTGAATTTGGGTTCTAGCTAAATACAAATTTCCTCTGTATTCTTGGTGTTTACCCCATTCCTTTTCCATATTCAAATTTCTGTTTGCCTTCAATCATATGTGTTCATGTTGAAAGCTTTCTTCTAATTTGTTTACAAAATTTGGGGTTTGTTCATATTTCCATACCTAGAATTATCCCTTTAATAAATAATAATATACAAGTGAATATGCTTATTTGTGATGTAAAAAAAAAAAAAAGAACCTGAGATCTTTCATTGGAGAGGTTACGGATATATTCCAATATAGCTTTCTGTCTTTTTCCAGAGCACCAATCCAAAACGAAATTTGAAATTCTTTGTCGTGATCCATTTCTTTTTATCTCATCCGAGAGTTAACTGTAACACCCATGGTTTAGATTTAAGAATGTTGGATGAATAATGAACATAGAAGAACTGACCTGAACCTTGACCAAGTTTGACTTAATGTATCAGCTGATGGATGGAATTGCCTATTAGCATCACCAGTTAGACATTGGTTGGTGAGGAGGTGGTGGTCTATTGGTACCAGCAATTGAGCAGAAGTTGACTCTGAAGCCGACATTCACCCAACCAAGTAGAGAGGTTTTGATTGGAATTGATTTATCAGGAATAAAATTAGACTAAACCATTCTCGTTAAACTAATCAAATTTCTAAAACATGGACAATGTTCTAGAACCAAGTAGAGAGGTTTGCTTCAACTGAAGCAGCAACTAAGTGGCAAGAAAAATGAGTTGGCCATCATGCAGCTACTAGTTGCCACCGCCTGCTTCTCCTTCTTGTTTAACTTTTTTAGGAAACCTTATATGGACTCTGGTTGAATTTTCCCCAAGTAATTATTTATCATGGAGTTTTGTGTTAGTCATTTCCAAAACTGGTGTTTTTTTAATTAGTAGATAATAAGGAGGTTGCTTTTCTATTTTCTCTAGATTTTGGCTGCACTAGGCAAGGAATATTTTGAGCAGATACTTCCTGATATCATTCGAAACTATTCTCATCAAAAGGCATCAGTTCGTGATGGTTTTTTGACACTTTTCAAGGTAAAGAGAAACTTAATATCTAGCTATATCTGTTAGTATTGTGTGTTTTGTGGCAAGTCTTCATTGAAATTCTTTAATTGAATCTCTTTTGTTGTACTTGCCGAGGTCATTAGGTGTACAATTTTAGAACTATTTGCAGCAGGTGTTACCTGCTATCCTAGATGGTAAATATTTGGTTTCACCCCATGTTCTGTTTTTGGGCATGTTTATACATATCTTATTTCACTATACATTTTAAATTTGCAATGTCTCTTCCAATTATTCTGTCTGTTTTCTATATTGTCTCCTTCCAACATTATACATGTCTTGCTGTTGAGAATGAATCTGTATGAGATGCTGCTCTCAGTGCTGGTCATGTCTTGGTTCAGCATTATGCAACAACGTATGGTTTTTGTGCATGCATTTTTTTTTTGACCTGTGATCCTATATACTTTCTCCAGTTAAATCTGGAGTGGAGTATGTGATCAATAAACAACATATCAAGCCTTAATCCCACCAAGGACTCAGAAATAAGTTGCAAAGAAATATAATGTTGCTAATTTTAGTCTGTAATAACATTGCTGTCTCATGTCAGGTCTTTGCCTCTGCTCCTTCCTGCTGTGGAGGATGGCATTTTTAGTGATAGTTGGCATATTAGACAAAGCTCCGTAGAATTGTTGGTGATCTGTTATTCAAGGTATATGCTTTGCATCCTTTTCAAAGTTACCTTTGTGAAATTTTTTGTTGTTTATCTAACTTTGTCTATTTCTCCAGGTTGCTGGGACTTCTGGAAAAACACTTCTCGAGGGTGGTAGTGATGATGAAGGTGCAAGTACTGAGGCACATGGGCGTGCAATCATTGAGGTGCTTGGTAGAGAGAAACGCAATGAGGTCCTTGCTGCATTATATATGGTTCGAACTGATGTGAGCATAACAGTGCATCAGGTAATGCTAATAATGTCCACATTGTTTATAATCATTTAGTGCAAACCCGACTGGTAGTATCATTTGCACATCATCTACCCATCTATGGTAATTTAGACTTTATTTTACATCATTTTACATAAACCTTCAACAAAATATTAACGTGAAAGTTATTGATAATATTGTTCCAAATATGACAAAGTTATTTATATAACAAAGGACTTATGAACACTGGGAATGTTGTAGATTTTGTTTTTTAACAAATTATATTGCAATAATTGTTATTCGTAAGTGCAAATATTTTTACTTAGAAGCTTATGAGCATTTAAGTCTTGTACAGATAGCATCAATTACAAAATTTAGAGTGTGTTTGTGAAATTTTGTTGTGTTTTGGTGCATTTTAATGGTTGTATGTTTTGTAGCTTGTGATGAAGACGTTTTTGTGCTTTATTAATTCTATTTCTAATCTTGTATAAAGAAAACATGAACACATCAATCTTTGACTCTAATTTCATGTTTTATTTTTTTTTTTGTAGGTCAATGAAGCAACATAACTCTAAAGGAAGCAACTTCTATCTTGGACTGCATGAACAGTTCTATAATTATAATTTCAATCAACTATTTGACTACAGTGTTTTGGCGTATATTTTTGTATAGTATATACGATTGTCAAAGTGTTGATTTTAGTTAAACATCTTTTTTGGTGTAATTTGTTGACAATTAACACTTGTATAGATACTACTTTTGGTGTGTAAATGCTAATGGATAATGATATTTTTTATTTTGGTTGAACATATATTACTTTGAAGTTAATTAGTTAAATGACAGGTTTAATTTTATGAGTTTTATTCCAATTTGATATGTATAATGATATATAGGTTTGGTGGTTTTCATCAAAATAGGATGTCGTCGTTATTGATGACTAATCGTTGGTTTTACACCATTAACGATGAGAAATACTATCATTATTATTAAAGAATTTGATAGCTAAAAATTATTTTTAACGACAAGAATCATATGATCATTAATTATTCACATTTTTAACGACGAAAAATATTATCATTATTGAGTTATAATTTGGTCGTTGATAATTATTTTTAACGACGGGAATCATACTGTCGTTAATTACTCACATTATTAATGACGAGAAATATTGTCGTTATTGAGTTACAATTTGGTCGCTAATAATTATTTTTAACGACGGGAATCATACGGTCGCTAATACAATTAACGACGGGTTTATCATTCCCGTCATTAAAGACTTTTATCCTCGAAAGCAATAACGACGACCGACGACAGGAAAATTCCCATCGTTACAACTTTTTAACGACTGAAAATTAACTTTCAACGATTGATTTTCCCGTCGTTAAAACCCGTTTTTCTTGTAGTGAAAATCTCCTTCTTCTTCCTCGACTTTCTATCTTCTCTCCCTCAAAAAAGCTCATAAATCTATCAAGAATCCTTCTTTATATAGTGCTTTTTAGGTCTTCAAAGTCGTGTCCCTTGAGAGAGCCCATCTCCCACTTGATTTGGAAGAAAACAGGCCCATATTGTTGTTTCTGCAATGCTTTGTGCCTTACCACAGAATGCTTTCCGTGGTAAGGTCGTGAGCCACAGAATGTAAATCCTGTTATGGGCCTACCACAGAATGCTTTATGCGGTAAGGTCGTGAACCACATAATACTTCTTTAGCCATAGTTTTATCACGAAATGCTTTTTGTGGTAAGGCTGTGAGGCACAGAAAGTAAGTCTTACCACGACCCTACCACGCAATGCTTGGCATGAAAGCACCGTGAGTCATTTTTACTTGATTTCCAACACTTCACCAATGACGTCATTCTTCTGGTGCTTTTCGGCCTCATCAACCTCGACCTCGAGTGGACCTTTGATCTTGCCTTTAATGCCATTTTAGTTCCAAAAATGTGACAACATCATCACCTTTTGCTCTAATTATCTTCAACACATGATCCACATCTACATAACCACATACAAAACCAAATCAAGTAGAAATCATGCTCATTGAATGTATAAATGCTAAGTTTATAGACCAAAATAAGTGTATAAAAGACGCTTATCAAACACCCCCAAACTTAGACTCTTGATCGTCCTGAGCGAGATTATCAACTCAAATATATCACCCCTTAAGTAGAGAATAGTTAGCACTTCAAAATCACTTACAAGTTGGATATCCTTCTAGGTCGCCTCAGATTTTGGTATCATTCATAATTCACACAGAGTTTTCTAGTAATGCTACACAAATGTTTTGGACTTAATCCATGTTTTGATGTGTGTGTACTAATCCTGTCAAGTACAATATCATGCATAAGGTTGTCGGTATCCCGACCCTTTGATGGTCTTGTTCACTTTCCCACTCGTGATATTCACTCCCCCAAACTTGGTCTTTTCATTCAATCCCTAGGTTCTCTCAATCGCTCTTTTCTTTCTTGCTTCGGTTTGGTTGGGTTTAGCCAATAATAGCACTATCTTAGTCTGTGAAGATTCTCCCTTATTTTGAATGCTTCGGCATGCTAACATCCACTAGACAGTCAAACCCACCAATGTTCTCAATCCCTAAGAGTTACAAACATCAGCATCATTATTGAGATTTTTTTTTCCTTGGCCTTGCGAATTGTTTTTTGGTTGAACGAGTGCATTTTATGCTCCATCTCGTTTTTTTTTTTTTTTTGATATCTTATGTGCAAGCCTTCACTCCATTAAGCTTTTTGAATGACTCTTGTAATGAACTTTCAACCAATGACTCTCAAGCCAGATGACCATGGGGCATCAAGTTTTAAGATACCCCTACGGGCATAATCACTCAAGTCATTCAGGCTACGAAGAAAGGTATAAGATATATGCAGGCTCAAATTTAATTTAGTGCACGACATAGTAACATAGGGATTAGATCACACTAGCATATGGTCATTGCCTAGCTTCCCTTAGTATGTCTAACACATTCCACATAATTTTTTTTTAATATGCACGGAATCAACACATTCCTCAACATTTCCCATCATGGCTCAACCTTCCCCAAACTTTCCTTTTCATTATATTAGGTGATTAAGTTGCTCACAAAGTTGGTTTAAGGGCGAAAGTCTAAATGGAAACCTATGCATTGAACCTTCTGACACTTATGCTCAAATTGTCTAACATGGATAATGAATCACAAAACGGAATGAGTAGCATCACTATCTTTACTCTTTTTCATTAAAATGGTACCAAATAAGCTGCATCATTGATGTCACGTCTACCCAACAAAATAAGACAATTTTTAATACCATACAACCAGATCATGTGACATATGTAAACTGCTCGTAGTGAACCTCCCCCCAAACTTAAATGTTTCATTGTCCCAATGGAACAAATGGAACAAAGAGAAAGAAAAGAAAGGAGTGTACCTGGTCCATAGTGACTCAGTTGTGCTGATGGAAGGTATAGTGCCTACATGTTGTTGGGAGGCGGTGGTGGCCTTGGTGTTTGCATAAGTTGGGCGAACATGGCTAGCATGGTCTCTTGATTAGCTCGCAGCACATCTATGCCCTTTCGTAGGTGTCGGAACTGGCAGGTATGGAATGTATAAATGCTAAGTTTATAGAAATCATGCATGAATGTATGGTCAAGTAGAAATCATGGCCAAGTAGAAATCATGCTCATTGAATGTATAAATGCTAAGTTTATAGTCCAAAATAAGTGTATAAAAGACACTTATCAGTAGACATACGGGTAAATGTTAATTTAACATCTACCGAATGTCACATACGTGATAGATCATGTGTTTGAGAGAATCCATGATCTATCATAGGTTTCAATTGTGTTATTAGTTCTTAGACCGAAGGCAATATAGTTGTCTTGTATGTCAATGCCTGAGATTTTCCTTTGATAAGAACCATTCTATTATCGAGTGGGAAATGCATTATGTGGTCTCTATGTAGTGGCATATGGAGACACATGATTGGTAATGGGATCCATCGACCTCCAGCGTGAGGTGAACATCCTATGCGATTAGTAGTGGTTGTGGTTGTATAAACCTCTAGCCAGAGTACACTTGATTGGAAAGTGTTTTCAATATCAGAAGGAGTTTTGATGTGTCATCTTAATCACACTACAGTAGATCTCGGCATAGCTATCGAGTCAGTGAGTTTGATCAGTATATGACTCTCACTCGATTGGGATGTTAGTCGATGGAGGGATTATAGTACACGGGAATCAAAAATCTAAATGGGTTTTTATTTGAAATATGACTTCATTATTGATAAGATCGCCCTCACATAATACTAGTTGTCACTCATGATCTTTCGGGGTACATTGGGAAGATGGAAAAATTCTTGTTGTAGACCAAATTGGTTGGTCGGTGTTAAAGAGTTTGGCATGTCTTGATTGCTACTTAGTAGTGAATCTAGAAGGTCACACACATATCCAAGTGTGGTTGACTAAGCGATATAAAGCTATGATTAATGATCGTCGTTAAGAATTAATGATGACACCATTAAGAGTTAATGGATCAAGTTTGAAATTAATTGGAGCAACTGTCAAGAGCTAATAAGCATGCCGTTAAGAGTTAACGGGGGTCTCGATTTCATCATGAGATGATGAAAGGGTCATTAAGAGTTAATCATGGACCTATATGTGATTTGTATAAACTTGGTGCAAAGAGAGATAAATGGTCGACAGACTTTGAAGGCTGTCGACCATCTAGTGGCTGAAAACGAGTCAACAGATTAATGAATATGTCGATCGATCATGTGAATCGATCTACAATTCACTTCAAACTATCGATTGTTTCTAACAGCGAAGGTCGCGATTCGATAGGATTTCTTTGTTGTTTCTGCAATCGTTCGGACGACGCATGGCTGGAGGATGAAAATACAAGGACGACGTGTGTCCTTGATGCTTTGAGGTTGTCTCTCCTTTGTCTCCCCTCTCTCTCTCTAGATGTTTGTCCCATTATTGGTGATTAAGGTTTTGTGGGCATTTGATATATAAGGTAAGGAAGAAGAAAATGACGATAGTGCCTTTTGCTGCATAGGATGCAAGTTATTTCTCAAGTAGCGTTTTCTTATTCCTTCTTTAGAGCCTCTAAACCCTATTCCATTGCTCCCTTTGATCTTTTCTTCTTTGTTTCTATTGTAGCAACTAAATTCATATAAAGTGTCTATAATGGATTTACGAATCTATTCCCTTTGAACCCAAAATGTAAAGCCCCATATTCCAGAGAACGTTTCTTACCTCGACATATTTGATTTCGAACTCTAAATTTGCTACATATCTTTTTTTTTTTGGTTCATGCTCTCTTTTCCTAAGGGTAAGCTATAGAGCGGAAACATAAATAGATCAAAACCTAAGTCATACCATCCTCAAAAATCATAAATCAAATGGAGCATTTAAATCAACATACTATCTATTACATTAATAGAATTCAAGGTTTGCTTAACATAACCAAGATCACCCTTTTGAATATACATGCTAAGCTAGTATTATAAATAACATAATGGACATGCAGCATATCATTTACTTAACAAAACATCCACGCACTTCCATCAGTGCCATCACATGCTTCCATTTCTTTGATCCTGCTATAGTCGTTTGTCTGGAACATTGAATATTCCAGGGACATAGTCCATGTTAGATGATGAGACATCTAAGTAAGAGTACAACATCATATAACAAATATGTATGCAAGATGCAAATGCCACATGTCCTTTCTCTTAGCTATTTGAGTTGACAAGACACCCATTTCCTTGTGTTACTCCCCATTTTTATAGCCCTTACATGGCCGAGGTGCATGGGGGCACCCTTGGTGGAGCGATAATGCCTATTCATAACGCTCAAACATATGCATTGCATGATTAGTAGAATTAACATGAAATATGTGCATGCTTTAACATTGCATGGATGCATACCTACATGATCTATACACATAAGTCGTGTCAATATGTCAAATCATTATGAATCATACTTGTATAAAGAAGTCATACTTAAATTAGGATACTATTACATCATCCGAAGACCATACATTTCAAAAACTAATTTGAATAAAATCGCTTACATTGAAAAAAACGATTTTGCCCCTAACGTAGGATTGCCTCAAGACTCATGTCGGACTCCCAATCGAACCTTGATGAACCCTGGGCATCATAATAACTTAGGAAAATCAGATTTCTAATTTTTCCTAATTTCTCCCATTTTCTAATATTAATTCCTCAAAAATTATGAAATAAATATTTTCCCATAAAATTTCCTCAATTTCTCTTTGTAAAAATTCCTAAAATAATATTCCTAAGCCCCAGTAATTTTTTGGAAATTTTCTATATCCATCTTCTATTTTCCGTATTTTCCATAACCTCTAAAATTACAAAAATAATTAATTAATTGGTTTTTTTATAAATTTTTCCATTAAAACCTCCAACATAATTTCCTTGATTTTAATAATTAAAAAAATTAATTATTTTTTCTATTATTTTTTCTTTTTTTTTTTTCATTTTTCCTCTCATTTTTTTTTTTTTTTTAGTTGGTCATCTTCTCCGGCGGCCTCCTTTGCCGTCGGCCAGTCGATTGACCACCAAAATGCATTTCGACCATCCCCCCTCTAAATCGACCCTCCTGAACTTGAATATGACCTCAAAAATGGGAAAAAAGAATTGATTGGTAGCTCAAATTGGCATTTACAGGTTCGGTTCCGACTGTAGGGGCGATTTTCTGACAAGCTCGATTCTTTGCTTTCCTCTACTCCGATGGCCACCAAACTTTTCAGAATTCTTGCCCATGACTCAAAGATCAAAATCCCTCTCATCAAACTCTCAAAACACTACCTTAACACTCAATCTTTCAAAGTAACTCTTGAAGGAAACCCTTACTTGAACTCGGCTATTTATAGCCCAAATACGGCCGTGACTTATCCCATCAAGGACACTCCCATGCCCTAAGCACCATACCAAAGGTCATTACAGCTTTAACTTGCCCTAAATCGTTTGATTGCTTGCTTCAGACGTTGGCCAGAGCATCGCCAAGGCAGTTTGACATTCTGATTGATTTTTGATTTTTTTTTCTTTTTTTGCATATAATATATATATATATACGAATTTATATAATATGACATCAAAATAATATTTGTAAGGAAATTTTCATATTTAGTACACAATCTTTACATATATTTTCTGCTATTTATATAATAACCATGTTTAAAATCATAATTCATATCAAAATGTAAAATATTTCATATTCATTTATTTGATACTCATTATTCACAATGTACACGTCACCTGCCAAAATATATGTAAATACATATTTATAAGTTTGCTAATACCTTTGTATTTATTTATCCATGTTACATCATAAATCATAACATTATTATTTACTATATATTTTATATGATATACTTTATACTTACTTATTCATTCCACACAAAACATATACGTATATACATTCCATACTATTTATACATAACCTAACTATATTAAATCCATTGATAGACACTAAAATTCTAGCAGTTTCACTATGGCCCACATATACCAAAAATTTATGCTTCTTAATATTTATTCATGACGTTCTAGGGCATTACACAAAATATAACTTAATCACCCACAATAGACTTGGCTAACACATAGGTCTCACTGTGGGCTTCATCCACATTAGGAGCGTAGATTGACTAGGTCTCCTGTAATTTTGGGAGACATATTGGTCATCTAGTGTGCTGTTTGGGGTAGTAGGGGACTGCCCGATAGAGTTGTTCGGGAGCTACTAGAGGTAAGAGTTGCTGCCACTGGAGGAGATTTGAGTTTCTTCACCATATTTGAATCCAACGTAAGGCATATCCCTCAACGCCCTATGGTGTGGTTTCAATATTATGCATATGGTCGTTTGGAAATTGAGTCTTGCAAGGTGATCATGTGCTTTATCTTCCGCTACATTTTATGTTTGTTTTCGAAAATTTTTTGAAAACTAAAAACTCATTGCATTGATACACCAAACGTTGGCGTCTCTCTTAATCCTAAACTCCATCTCTCTTTGGCTATGTGTCCTTAGATCTGACGGCATCTCCTCAACTCCTTTTCTCTCTCAAACTTTCTCTCATCTACGTCTCCTCAACTCTCTCTCTTTCTTTGGCTATGTCTCCTCATCTTTGACAGCGTCTCCTCAACTCCCTTTCTCTTTCTGACTATGTCTCCTCTACATTTCCTCAGTTCCTCATTTCTCTTCGGTCAACTCTAGCTTCTCCTCAGCTTTTTACCTTGTATGGAAGTCCTTACTATTTTATTTTATTTTACTTTTATATTAACTAGGCCAAATGGATATGCCATGGAGAGCTAAAATTCTTATAGATGATCTCATTAGTGGGATAAGGGCTTGTAATGTAGTTGTTGTAAGCATACCAAATTATATTTATTTACCAATGATAGTGATCAAACCTCATGTCGGGAAAGGGCAAATGAAAGGTAGAGAAAGTTCTGTAGAGAGAGAAAGAGAAGATGATTAGGGAGGGATATGAGGAGATGGTGGCTAGAAAGAGAGGGTGAGGTGATGAATGGTGTTGGTGAGGAAGTTGAGATGATAGCCAAAGAGAGAAGGAACCAAGGAGACATTGGAGTTGATTGGAGAGAAAGGGGAAATTGATGAGACGTAGTTAAGGAGATAAGTGAGTCGAGGAGACACTACTTAAGCTAAGGAGACACAACCAAAGAGAGAGAAATGGTGCTGAGGAGACATAGTCAAAGTTAATTGGAGAGAAAGAGGGAGAGTTGAGGAGACGTAGAGAACTAAAATAGGGGGGAGCGGAGAAGTTTTGAAGTTAATTTCTTATAACTATAAAAAAAAATAATTTTTTAAATTAAATTTAGTTTACTCTCTGACACATTGATAGGTGGTGCCATCTCATTGACCCAATCCACTAGTGGGGCTGTGATGGTTCCAGCATAAAACTTTATCTTAGTCATATAGAGTGAACTGGGAGAAAAGAATGGTGAACTGTTTGTTCATATTAAAAAATAGAAACCAAAACTCTGTTCATAATTTGGGACTCTATTATCGGAGAATGATCATAAATAATTAATAATTTACAGCATATATTTTGAGTGGGTCAAGTTCCTCCTATACGTATGTATATAGCCTCATTCATTTGCGTGACCATACAATATCTATATATACACACACATACACGCTGCATAAGAAGACATCAAAGTTAGACGAGAAAAAGAAAGGCCTAATTACTAAAATAAAATCAACCTTGAACACGTGGGGTTTGGGACTATATATTGAAAAGATTAAAAAATAATTTTCAAGTTTACAATAGGGAACACCTGGGGATTGGCATTTGAACCCTGTGAGGATGCCTTAGTCCACCATTATTTTAGAGGATGCCGTTGGAGCAAAGGAGCATGCTGATGATCATCTTAATTAAAATTGTTAAATTTGACATAGACTATTTTGTCCGATTTGATTTATGACTTTTTATAGAAGAGTTTGATGGAGACAAGAATTTATGGTTTGCTCTAATTATAATCATTAACTAAATTATAATCAATTTTAATTCTTACTGGATATTATTACAAAGGTTAAAATGATCCAACTTTAAAAGTTGACCCATAATTAATAGAAGATTTAATAGGAACTCGACCCGTCTTTGGGCCTCACAATAGTGTTGTAATACTCAAAATTTCTATAAAACTTATACATATGAGGAAATAGAACATTTCAAAGGATCATGAAAGTTCGGGAGGAAAAAATGCAATTTTTGAAAGGTTCGGATGAAAATTTAATTTACCAAAAGTATTGGAAACCTTCTTAGAGGCCAATAAATAATGCAAGAAGCCTCTTTCAAAGTGCGTTTGGGGATCAAAATAATGACATTCATCAGTAGCTAAGGCCCTAAAAGATACAGGGGTCAAAGTGCAAAGTGTAAAGTTTTAGGGCAAAATGTAATTTTTAAAAACTCGTAATGAACTAGCCAAATTTTCTATTAGGGGGTCATGATGAGGCTCTAAAAACAAAGCAACACCTAACTGAGTAGGTGGAAGAAGGAGATTGGCTGAAGATGTCTATAAGTAGGCCATGAGTTAACACTCAAAGCATACCAGTGAAATTTGAGCCAAAACTAGGCTGATTTAAAGGGATTAAGAGTTAAGATTAAGTTTTTGAGAGTAAAAGGAAGATTCTGGAAAAGGAAAGAGTGAATTTGGTGAAGAAACGAGGGAGAAACAAAGCTTCGCCAATTTTTCAAGTTTCAAATGCCGATTTTTCAAGTTTCATTGGAATATAGAATATTCCAGGGGCATCGCCCAGTTAGATGATCGACCATCTAAGTAAGAGTATAATATTAATGTATGAGTGTAAATGCATAATGTCCTGTCATTTGACCTGTTTGAGCCGACAGGCATCTATACTTTATATGCCACTTACCATTTTCTACGACCAACTCTTTCCATGCCGAGGTGTATGGGTGCACCATTGGTAAAGCAGCGATGCCCGCCCATACTCTTAAACATATGTGATGCATGAGCAATGATAGATTACATGTGAACATATGCATATCATCATCATAATATGTAAATGCATCTACGTGACATATGCACGCATCATATCATGTTAACATGCCGAAACATACTTTGAAACATACCTCGTATTTAACATATAGGCATATTATCAAATCATATGGCACATTTTAGAAATTATCTTCTTCCCAAAAATCACCAATTAAATATTTCCTTCCATATTCTCCAAAAATTTCTTCCATAATAATTCATAAAATACAACACTTGTTTTTTTTTTTTTGGAATTTTTTAAAAAAATTAAACATAATAGGATAAAAGAAAATATTATCAACTTCCATCTATTTGAGATATTTACACTTATCTTGTAATACTTTCTTCAAACTTCTCTTTGATGTGCCCAAATTTCTCTTTCTTACTCCTTCCTCTCAAATCTTTTTCACAAGCTCAATTTCTTTTTGATAATCTCTTTCTTTCTTCCTTACAACCTTTCTCTTTCTAATTTAAATCTTCCAATCTTTCAAGTCTTCTCTATTTATAGAAGGTTGAATTAAGCTTAGCATAATTGTAGTGACCCATTATCTTTAATTATTTTGTCACATTTCTTAATTATTTCTCACTAAATCTCACTCATAATATATAATTATTTATCCACACCCTAATTTGTCTCACACATTTCTCAATTATTTCACTCACTATCTTTGATTATTTGTCCACACCCTACTTTGTCTCCCACATTTCTCAATTATTTTATCCATTATTTTTAATTATTTTGTCACCTTCTTATTTATTTTCCACCAAATCTCATCCATAATCTTTAATTATTTGTCCACATCCTATTTTGTCTCCCACATTTTTCAATTATTTCACCAATTATCTTTGATTATTTGTCCACACCTTACTTTATCTCCCACATTTCTCAATTATTTCACCAATTATCTTTAATTATTTTGTCACATTTCTTAATTATTTTCTACTAAATCTCATCCATAATCTTTAATTATTTGTTCACACCCTAGTTTGTCTCCCACATTTCTCAATTATTTCACCCACTATCTTTAATTATTTTGTCACACTTCTTATTTATTTTTCACTAAATTTTATTTTGAATAAATTATTCTTTCATTTAATTCATTAATTCTAATCCCACTTTCTTAGCCTACTAATTCTGAGCCCATTTACTTAGCCATTCCTTTTTTTTTTTTCTAGCTTAGCACATTAACTCTAAGCCAATTTACTTAGTCTTTTCTTTATTTAACTTAGCCCATTAATTTTCTCAATTATAATCTCTAATGGTTGTAAAAATATTTTAAATACAAAAAAAAAAAAATTATTATTATTCTCAAAATACCATAATATTACATTCTCCTCTTCTTACAAAAATTTTGTCCTCAAAATTTGTTTATTTTTCGATCATTCTATCTAAAGACTCCTCAAATAGAAATGAAAAATTAGTCTTCATATCTTCTTCTCGTTCCCAAGTCAGCTCTTCACTTATCGGGTTTCTCCACAAAACTTGCACTAGCAGTATTGACTTGTTCCTCAAGGCTTGCTCCTTTCGATCGAAAATCTTAACGGGCCTCTCTAGGTATGAGAGATTTTCTTGAACCTCAACTGCTTCTGATGGCATTACTTGAGAGGGATCCGGCTCATGCTTTTGGAGCTGCGACACTTGGAATACATCATGAAGGTTGGATAAGGCCACAAGTAAGGCTAGTCGATAAGCAACTGGCCCGATTCTCTCCAATATATCATACGGACCTATATACCTGGGACTCAACTTGCCTTTCTTCTTGTTGTTTCGAGTTACCATTCTAATGGGAGATAACTTCAAGTACACCTTGTTTCCAACTTGGAATTCCAAACTCCTTCTTCTAGTGTCCGCATAAGATTTCTAACTACTCTGAGCCTCTTTGATTCTTTCTCGAATGATCTTTATTTTCTTAGACGTTTACTGAACTATCTCGGGTCCCAACATTTGACGTTCACCCACTTCAGTCCAACATAGTGGAGACCTACACTTTCGACCACACAATGCTTCGTAAGGAGCCATACCAATGCTGTTATGATAACTGTTATTATAGGCGAACTCTACTAATGATAGATGCTCTTCCTAGCTTCTTGAAAAATCTATAGCACAAGCTCGTAACATGTCTTCCAAGGTCTAAATGGTCCTCTCTGACTGACCATCGGTCTGGGGATGATAGGCCGTACTTAGCCTAAGCTGAGTGCCTAAACATGTTTGCAGACTTCCCCAAAATCTCGAAATGAATCTTGGGTCGCGATCCGAGACAATACTTACAGGTACCCCATGCAATCTAACAATTTTGTTGAGATACTGTTGGGAAAGCTAGTTAGTCTGTCAACAATTACCCAGATGGCATCATTTCCCTTAGGGCTCTTTGGCAATCTCGTCACAAAATCAATTGTGATGTGTTCCCATTTCCATTATGGGATTTCTAACGGTTGCAAACTTCCAACTGGTTTTTGATGCTCGATCTTGATTCTCTGACATGTATCGCATTGTCTGACGTATCTTGCCACACTTTTCTTCATTCCAGGCCACCAATAAACCGACTTCAAATCTTGGTACATTTTATTGGCACTAGGATGTATCGAGTACCCAGATCAGTGAGCTTCTCCCAAAACCATTTGTCGTTATTCCTTCACCCGGGGTACATATACCTTCCTTGAAATTGAAGGAGGTTTTCTTTTTGCTTAAATTCTGGTTTCTTTACCTGACCGCAGTCATCAACCCATAGTCTAATTTGGGGATTTTTTGAATAGGCTTGCCGTATCTGATCCATCAAATCTGGTTGTAAGGTGAGGCTAGCTACGTAAGAAGAGTTTCCTTGAGAAATTGCGCACATTGTCATTAAGCTAAAATCCTCAACTAGCTTCCATTCAGATAACATTAATCCAGCCGTACAAGCGGTTTCTTTTCTACTTAAGGCATCAGCCACACTATTACCTTTGCCTGGATGGTACTGGATAATGCAGTCATAATCTTTTAAAAGCTCCATCCATCGTTGTTGCCTCATGTTCAGATCTTTCTAAGAGAACACATACTGTAAACTCTTGTGATCGGTGAAAATTTCAAACTTCTCACAGTATAGGTAGTGTCTCCAAATTTTTAGTGCAAACACCACGGCTGCTAACTCCAAATCATGGGTCGGGTAATTTCGCTCGTGATTCTTAAGCTGTCGGGATTCATAGGAAATAACTCTACCGTGCTGCATCAATACACATCCCAAGCCATTCTTCGAGGCGTCGGCATACACCACATAGCCTCCTGACTCGTCTGGCATAGCTAATACCGGTGCGGTTGTGAGCTTATCCTTAAGCATTTGAAAGCTCGTCTCACACCGCTTGTTCCAATCGAACTTCACTCCTTTCTGGGTTAACTTGGTGAGAGGTGTAGAAATCTTGGAAAATCCTTCTACAAGCTTTATGTAGTAACCAGCCAACCCTAAGAAGCTCTTAATTTTTGTAATAGATCAAGGTTGCTTCCAATTCTTTACTGCCGTTATCTTTGCTAAGTTGACCGATATTCTTTCGGCTGATATGACATGCCCCAGAAATGCCACTTGACTTAACTAGAATTCACATTTAGAGAATTTGGTATAAAGCTTATGTTCTCGCATTGTTTGCAAGACCATCTTTAAATGCAATTAGTGTTCTTCCTCAGAAGGAGAATAAATCAGTATGTCATCTATGAACACAATCACAAACTTGTCCAGAAACGGTCTGAAAACTCAGTTCATGGTATCCATAAAAGCTACTGGGGCATTGGTTAGCCCAAAAGGCATAACCATAAATTCATAATGTCCATATTGTGAATGGAAAGCTGTCTTGGGCACGTCATCTATCTTGATTCTTAGTTGGTGGTACCCTGATCTCAAATCGATCTTTGAGAAAACCTTGGCTCCTTGCAATTGGTCAAACAACTCCTCTATTCTGGGCAAAGGGTACTTATTTTTAATGGTTATCTTGTGCAGCTATCGATAATCTATGCACATCCTTAAGCTCCCATCCTTCTTCCTGACAAAAAGTACTAGTGCTCCCCATTGAGACATGCTAGGTCTAATGAACCCCTTGTCCAACAATTCTTGAAGTTGAACTTTTAATTCTCTCAATTCTACGGGAGCCATTTTATAAGGGGGTATAGAAACTGGACTTGCCCCCGGCATTATTTCTATGGAGAATTCAATCTCTCTCTGCGGTGGTAACCCAGGTAACTCCTCCAAAAATACATCTTTGAATTCATTAACCACCCGCACCTCCTCTATCTTTAAAGGATCTTCTTTCTTTTCCTCGATATGGGCCAGATACCCGTATGCCCCATTTTGTAATAATTTCTCTACCTTCAAGGTCGAGATCCACTTCTTTTCATTTACCCTTCCTTGCCCTCAAAACTTGACAATTGAGTCTCCAATTTTGAGACTAACTGTTTTGGCTTTACAATCTATCGAGGCATTGTATTTCCCTAGGAAATCCATTCCAAGGATCACATCGAAATCTTGAATTTCAAGTAGGATTAGGTCTACTAGGAATTTAGCCTCTCCTATTTAGATTAGCTTATCTTGGTACCTTGATAATGTTTTTAGAGACTTCCCCATAGGGGTTGTTACAATCATACGGTATTTCATTTGTTCATGTTCTTCCCCTAGCTCTTTAGCTAAAGCATGTGATATGAATGAATAAGATGCTCCGGAGTCTATCAGAACATGCATGGGGAAACCAGAAATGAACGTGGTACCTTGAATTACGATTGGGTCTGCTGCCGTATTTTGTTGTGTCAGGTTGAATACCCTTCCTTTCTGCACCTTAGCATTTTCTAGCGGTCCCTAAGGCTGTCTTGCTTATCGCGGCTTTGTGCAGTCCATTGCGAAATGTCCTGGTTGTTGGCAGTTGTAACAGAGGATTCCTTTCTTGGGACAGTCCTTTGAAAGATGTCTTGTTTGTTGGCAATTGTAACAGCTGAGTCTTTTCTTGGGACAATTCCAATTGAAATGTCCTTCCTCCCCACAGTTGTAGTAGCCTTTCATTTGATATAATTTTGATGATGAAAAATAATTGTATTTTGATGATGAAATAAAGTTATGAGATTTCAATGTTAAAGAATTTTATGATTAAAATATTATTTTTTCATGTTATCATTTATTGATTTAGTTTTTATAAAAAGAATAGTCGATTATGTCTTTGTGTCTGTCGACTATGAAAAATTTGTGTTAGAAGATAGTCGATTATGCTTTTTTGTCTGTCGATTATGTCTTGTTTTACTTGTAAAAATAGTCAACTATGCATTTTCTTCTGTCGACTATATCTTTTGCAAAAAGCTTCCAACGGCTAGTTTTTCAATCTCTAATGGTCACAAACGGCTAGTTTCCTCCTCAATCTTTATCGATGCCTATATATACAACTCAAGCAAGATCAAGAGACGACTAATGGATGGGAACGAGTTGATCTAAAGAGTTCAAATCATTTTTACTCGAGCTTATAATATTTGCGCTTTTACTGTTGTATTTTCTCTCCAAGGCTTCGTTGTTCTATCATTGTAAATTTATTATTAAGTCTTGTTTTCATTGTGAGAGAACTTGTAACTAAGAGTGTTAACTCTTAGCTTCTCTTTTTCATTTGTATCGTTGTTATTTTCCTAGCTTGTGTAGCTAGAGGGCCCATCTGAGTAGAAGGTTGTAATTCCTAGTCTCGGACTAGAGGAACTACTTGGTTTAAGTAGGGGGTATTAGTGGATGGTTTGAAAAATCCTTAGTGAGGAGCTAAGGTAGTGGATTAGGCTTGGGTTAAGATGAACCACTATAAATCCTTTGTTTCTTTTATTCTTCTTGCTTTACATTTGTCATTTCATATGTTCTATGTTTTAAATCACTAAAACCTAAATTGGGTCAAAAAGTTTTCAAGTTTCAATTAAGTTTTTTTTTTAAAATAACCAATTCACCCCCCCTCTTGGTGTGTGCCATAGCACCTCCCGCTCTAACAATTGGTATCAGAGCCTAACTCCTTGTTTCAAGGTCTAACAATCTAAGGAGAGATCCATAGCTCTTAAGGAAGGATATCCTACTAATGTGGCACCTTATTTTGATGGCTCATCTTATGATTTTTAGAGAAAAAGAATATGTATTTACTTGCAATCCATTGATTTTAATCTGTGGTATATTGTAGATAAAGGATTCATTTCAAAACCAAAATGTATTTCGAGTGAAGATGATAAAAATCGTTTTGTTTTAAATATCAAAGCCATGAAAATTTTGCATCAAGCTTTGCATGAAAATATTTATGCAAAAATTTCTAAGTGTACTAATGCCAAAGATATTTTGAATACCCTTGATTCAATTTATCTTACTAAGAAACGTTGTGAGCATGTTGATTGAAATTTACAGGTTGAAAATCACTTGAATCATCAACAAAGAGAGGAAGAAGAAAGCTCAAATCCCATCTCGTGCTTCATAGCTCAAGAAGAAGAGGAGGTAAACTCTACTTCTACTTATGATTTTGATGACAATGTTGATATTGAAAATGTCCATGAGTCTAGTTCTTTGAATTCTAAAAATGATAATCATGATACTGTTTCAAAGGAAGAGTTATTGAATGCTTTTAATGATTTATATGCAAATTTTGAAAAGTTATGTTTGAAAAATAAAACTCTTCAAAAGCAATTAGACTTACTATTGAATGAATTGGAAGTTTTAAGATCAAAAAATGAATATTTGATTGCTTCCAATAAAGAATTTTTAAAAGAAAAAGTTTTGGAAGAGTTTGAAATGAAATCCTCAAACAGTGCATTAAATGAGAAATTCATTTTCAAAGAGGATATTACAAATTCATGTGATCATGAACTAGGTTCAAAATTTTAATAGTCAAAGAGCTAATGTCAAAAGCTCACCTTCACACACCTCTCATGATGTTAAATGTTTTTACTGTTGTAAATTAGGCCACATTGCATTTTGTTGTTCTTTTAAAAAGAAATCATCTAGTGGTCCTAATTTGAAATGGATTCCTAAGGGAACTAAGCTGTTTAATGTTTCTCATATTAAACCCCAAGGATCCAAGCATGTTTTGATACCTAAAAACTCTCATTTTAAGAGGAATGTGCATAAGGATAAGAAGCAAACAATTTTCATAAAAAGGAAACAAAAATCTTTTGCTTCACATCATAGCTATTGGTATCATTTTAGAAACAAAGGCTTTAAAAGAAATAATCCACATAGGTTTAAACAAATTTAGGTTCCTAAGGAGGAGCTCTATGCTAACAATGGTGATCCCAAGGTGGTTTAAGCACTAAAGGCTTGTGGATGATCTCTTTTTGCAGAGTTGCTTGACATCCAAATGGAATTCAAAGTTAAATTTGTATGGATGTATCAAGCATGAAGAGAAGAGGAAGGTGAAGAAGAATATCACCTCTCACTTTACCAACCAAGAGTAAGAGATATTTTAATTTCATCATTGGTGGTATATTCTCTAAACTCTCCATGATTATGATGTTTATGATGATTTTGAACCATGTATTGCCTTTATGATTTTACTTAGGAATTTATATCCAAAATTTCATTCATATTAGTTTCTAAAATTAAGGGGGAGTTATAGTATTGAAATAATTCTCAAAATTTTATGCTTTGATCAAGGGGGAGAATAAATCTTTTTGATATGTGTTATTAAGGGGGAGTTTGTAAAAAATTTATCTTTTCTCAAATGTACTCTTACCCCGTTGATGTTTTTGCCCAATCCCTTCCTAGTCTTGTGTTAAAATTCTTTCAAATATATCATTTTTGATTTATGAAAAAAAGGGGGAGACTTTTGGGTATTTCATAAAATGTTTTGTCATCATAAAAAATGGGGAGATTGATGTTTTGTATTTGATATAATTTTGATGATGAAAAAGAATTGTATTTTGATGATGAAATAAAGTTATGAGATTTCAATGTTAAAGAATTTTATGATTCAAATATTCCTTTTTCATGTTATCATTTATCGATTCAGTTTTTGTAAAAAGAATAGTTGACTATGTCTTTGTGTCTGTCGACTATGGGAAATTTGTGTTAGAAGATAGTCGACTATGCTTTTTTGTCTGTCGACTATGTCTTGTTTTACTTGTAAAAATAGTCAAATATGCATTTTCTTCTATCGACTATATCTTTTGCAGAAAGCTTCAAACGACTAGTTTTTCAGTCTTTAACGGTCATAAATGGCTAGTTTCCTCCTCAATCTTTCTGGATGCCTATATATACTCAAGCAAGATCAAGAGACGACTAATGGATGGGAACGAGTTGATCTAGAGAGTTCAAATCATTTTTACTCGAGCTTATAATATTTGCGCTTTCACTATTGTATTTTCTCTCCAAGGCTTCGTTGTTCTATCATTGTAAATTTATCATTAAGCCTTGTTTTCATTGTGAGAGAACTTGTAACTAAGAGTGTTAACTCTCAGCTTCTCTCTTTCATTTGTATCGTTATTATTTTTCTAACTTGTGTAGCTATAGGGCCCATTTGAGTGGAAGGTTGTAATTCCTAGTCTCGGACTAGAGGACCTACTTGGTTTAAGTAGGGGGTTTTAGTGGATGGTTTGAAAAATCCTTAGTGAGGAGCTAAGGTAGTGGATTAGGCTTGGGTTAAGCCAAACCACTATAAATCCTTTGTGTCTTTTATTCTTCTTGCTTTACATTTGTCATTTCATATGTTCTATGTTTTAAATCACTAAAACCTAAATCGGGTCAAAAAGTTTTCAAGTTTTAATTAAGTTTTTTTTTTTTTTTAAATAACCAATTCACCCCCCCTCTTGGTGTGTGCCATAGCACCTCCCGCTCTAACACTGACGACACGGCTTGCCAGGGTGCTGCTTCTGTCATTGTGGGCATTGTTTGTTTGGCTTGAATTGAGATCCTTTGGGGTCCAGCTTCTTTTCTTTCCCTGGCCTAGAGTTGTTGGCCTGCTGGCTTGCTCCTTGAATGGCTTCGATCCGTCCCAAGTTAGCCTCAGTGGTGACGGCTTACTGTATTACTTCAGCAAAGGATTGAGTGCCTACATTGCTCAAGGCTCTATGAAGCCTGAGATTCAATCCTCCCAAAAATTTTTGTGCTTTAATTCTTTCTTCTTCCTCATAAATTGACATATATTTAATTAACTGATTGAAGGCATCCTTGTACTGAGCGATGGTCATGTCCGCAGTTTGTCTTAGTTCCACGAACTCCCTTTCCTTCTTCATTCTCAAACTTAATGGGAAGTACTTTTCGTTGAAGAGTTCTTTAAATGGTCCCATGTGAGGTACGGTGCCCTAGCTTACGGGGTCATCGCCCTTTTAACTCCTTTCCACCACCTATCTGCTTTGTCTTGAAGCATGAAAGTGGCGCAATTAACCCTTTCCTCGTCGCCACAATGGAGGTGATCTAGCAATTTCTCGGTTTATTCGATCCAAAATTCTCCTTCGATGGGATCCGCTCTAAGTCTTCCCTGGAAGGTGGGAGGGTGTTGATGGCGGTACAGGTCGAGCATATTGGTCGCTCGACCATCCTGGGTTTGGGTTCCTTGCATGAACCCTATCATGTTCCCCATAATCCTCTCCATTTGATCTAATCGGCTTCCATTTGTTCCTGAGTTTTCTTGGCTTGCACTACTCCCAGGAACGTCGCTAGCACGCCCTTCTGTGTCATTGTCTTCATGGTTGGGTGGTCCTATGGCTAACATTCTTTGAGTGTGCACCATCTGAAAATACCATTTCTTATTAGACTACAAGAACGTAGTATCTATCAAGGCTTAACTTAAGCAACTTTCATTAACTCATAAGGAAATACATATTTGTTACATAGTCCATCAGGGAAATTAAAACACTCCAAAGATTCTCCTACTTGAAACTAGCTGACTTCCATATCCAGACATTTTCCACGTCTTCCGACTCCCAAGAAGGTCCCTCGAGGTCACTCCTATACTCTTTTAGTTCTATCTCATCATCAGAACTATCAAATTCTGGAGGGTGATTCTCGATTTCTATTTCCAATAAGTCTTCTTCCTCGCCGCTAGGATCTTCTTCATCTTCCTCAGGTTCCTCCCAAGGCTCTTCCTTGTACAGTTCTTCCAAACGTTGACGAATCCCCTCACAGAAGTAATAACATAAATGGAAGATTCCATTTTGTTGGACCTATTCGGCTATGGCTTTTAGCTCTCCCTCCAATGTAACAATAAGGAAATCTATTTGGAATTGGGCTAAGTCAGGCCATAGCCGGTAACTAGGTGGGACATCCTCGATAATGCCCTCAATTTGAGCTAAGTATGCATAGATACCATCAGGGTCTTATTCCCTTGTGTTAAGGCAATTTGTCCAATGGTGAATTAGCACATGTTCCAAAAAGTTTCCTTCCATCCTGTCGACTCAACACAAAACTTCATTAGTGCTTCCAACTAAAACCTCAAGTTTGGTGTTCCTAATCCTCTAAGTCCTCCATAGGTTGCTAATAAGTTTTCTATTGGGTTTGCTCTGATACCAACTGTAATGCCCCGTTCTTCTTGAAGCGTTTCTTACCTCAACATTTATTAGTTAATCATTACTTTATCAGTTCATCCTCATATATATATATATATTCTCATTCTCTTCATTGGGGTAAACCATAGCTAATAGCAAAAACATGATAGATCGTAACCTAATACTTAACAAGCTTATAACACCAAAATCGTAGATTCATATACATAACAAAATCATAACATCATTCTGAAACGTACTAGTGTTTAAACATAATCACGATCATCCCTTGATATTACATGCTGAAAATATCAGAATCAACACCATGGATAACATAGTAGGACATAAACATGACAGGTTATATGCATAATTGATACATTTACGTACTTCAACGAATGCCATCACATGCCTTCATTTCCTTCATTTTTGCTATGACTTCCATCTGGAACATTAAATATTCTAGGAGCATCATCCAGTTAGATGATCAGCCATCTAAGTAAGAGTATAATATTCATGTATGAGTGTAAATGCACAATGTCCTATCATTTGACCTGTTTGAGTCGACATGCATCTATACTTCATATGCCACTTACCATTTTCTACGACCAGCTCTTTCCAGGCCGAGGTGTATGAGTGCACCCTTGGTAAAGCAACGATGCCTGCCCGTACTCTCAAACATATGCGATGCATGAGCAATGATAGATTACATGTGAACATATGCATATCATCATCATAATATGTAAATGCATCTACGTGACGTATGCACGCATCATACCATGTCAACATGCTGAAACATACTTTGAAACATACCTCGTATTTAACATATAGGCATTCTATCAAATCATAGGGCACATTTTAGAAATTATCTTCTTCCCAAAAATCACCAATTAAATATTTCCTTCCATATTCTCCAAAAATTTCTTCCATAATAATTCATAAAATACAACACTTGATTTTTTTTGGGAATTTTTTCAAAAAATTAAATATAATAAGATAAAAGAAAATATTATCAACTTCCATCTATTTGAGATATTTACACTTACCTTGTAATACTTTCTTCAAACTTCTCTTTGATGTGCCCAAATTTCTCTTCCTTACTCCTTCCTCCCAAATCTCTTTCACAAGCTCAATTTCTTTCTGACAATCTCTTTCTTTCTTCCTTACAACCTTTCTCTTTCTAATTTAAGTCCTACAATCTTTCAAGTCTTCTCTATTTATAGAAGGTTGAATTAAGCTTAGGATAATTGTAGTGACCCACTATCTTTAATTATTTTGTCACATTTCTTAATTATTTCCCATTAAATCTCACTCATAATCTTTAATTATTTATCCACACCTTACTTTGTCTCCCACATTTCTCAATTATTTCACTCACTATCTTTGATTATTTGTCCACACCCTACTTTGTCTCCCACATTTCTCAATTATTTCACCCATTATTTTTAATTATTTTATCTCCTTTCTTAATTATTTTCCACTAAATCTCATCCATAATCTTTAATTATTTGCAAAACACCCTACTTTATCTCCCATATTTCTTAATTATTCCACCTATTATTTTTGATTATTTGTCCACACCTTACTATATCTCCCACATTTCTCAATTATTTTACCCATTATTTTTAATTATTTTGTCACATTTCTTAATTATTTTCCACTAAATCTCATCCATAATCTTTAATTATTTGTCCACACCCTACTTTGTCTCCCACATTTCTCAATTATTTCACCCACTATCTTTAATTATTTTGTCACACTTCTTAGTTATTTTTCACTAAATTTTCTTTTGAATAGATTATTCTTTCATTTAATTCATTAATTCTAAGCTCACTTTCTTAGCCTACTAATTCTAAGCTCATTTACTTAGCCTTTTTTTTTTTTTTTTCAACTTAGCCCACTAACTTTAAGCCCATTTACTTAACCTTTCCTTTTTTTTTTTTCAACTTAGCCTACTAACTCTAAGCCCATTTACTTAGCCTTTTTTTTTTTTTTTTCAACTTAGCCCACTAACTCTAAGTCCATTTACTTAGCCTTTTTTTTTTTTTTTTTTTAACTTAGCCCATTAGTTTTTGCAATTATAATCTCCAATGGTTGTAAAAATATTTTAAATACAAAAATAATAATAATAATAATTATTATTCTCAAAATACTAGAATATTAAAATAACTGAAGATATGGATTATGTTTCAACAAGAAACGCCCTAGGTGGAGACTAGGCTTCATCTTTCTCTTCACACCAGTTGAGGAATCGGTCCCAAAACAATTTAAGAATTTACAGCGGAGTGGAAACCGAAACCTGAGTGAGCTTCACCTTTCTTCATCTTGCCTCATAACAAGCCAAAGGTGACCCAAGCCCAAAACAACATATTAAAAAATCTGTTGATTACTGGGGATTTATGGGAAATTCATTTCGATTCTTACACAATCCAAAACTTGGCTCTACCAAACCAAAGCCACAAACAACAAGCAATCTCATAAGCATTTAATACATTATGCTAATTACAACCAACTAGATATCATCTAGCACCCAACAACATATATATTCAACACACAAGAATATATACAGGAAAAGTTACAACATACAAAACTCGGGCAACACCGCTAGTTGCCACTTCATCCTTTTGGCATCATCATTGCTTGCATTTGGACTTGCGACATCTACAACACGAGGTAAAATCTCATGAGTCACAATGACTCAATAAGGGTGCAAATGAATGTAAACAAGATAATATATGAGATGTAATGATAAATGAGTATGCACGACTAGCAAGGTATCACTACCCTCCAAACCCACCTGTTCGAGGCAATAACCTCCCATTTTACCCCTAGCATGCATCTAGTCTCCCCATGGCCATAGGACTCCACTAGACTAGTTTATCCAATTTGATTTATGATTTTTTATAGAAGAGTTTGATTTAAAATTTTGGAATATAGGACTTAAGGACCCAAGTGGAATTATTCTAGAATCAAAGGACTTGAGGCAAGGGCCAAAATGCAAAAGATATAACAAAAGAGATAAAAGTGTCATTTTTGGAACTTGTAAAGTGAACATTGCAATAAGTTGGCTACCGTACTGTGGACTCTTAGAAAGCCACCGGAGGTCTCAGAGGGGCCAGGTATAGGCCTCAGGTCATGATGAAGTATTAGAGGTGGCGTAAGGGCGAAAAAAACGGCCAGATGTGACTGTTTTTGTGACAAATTTTGCCTATAAATAGAGGAGGGTTTGGCCGAGAATTTCATCAAGAAATCGGTGTGTTTGAGGAAACATTGAGGAAGGTGGATAAGGGGTTTTTATTCTCCAAGAGGAGATGATCATTTTTGGAGAGTTTGAAGCATTTTGGTGCGATTTTATGTGAGTTTTGAGGGTTGGCCGAAAAGTCGGGCTTCACTGGAGTTGGATGTTTAAACGACCAATTGAGGCATTTTCGGATAGTTTTTCGGGCATGCAAAGGTACCATTGTGATTGACGTGAAGAGTAGAACAAGCTAGGAGTAAGATAAAAAAAGAAACAAGCAGTCGCCGGTGGTCAAAGCTGGAGAAGACGACCAGAATCTGGGGCGCGTGTAGTATATGCGCAAATACCATGTGCAGCACATGCGCCCAGCACGTGAGGGCACATGGAGCCTGAGGTAAGTTTGAATTTTTTAAAATATTCTTAGAATATTATTTTATGAATTATGGTGGTGGAAAAATTAGAAAAATGTTTGAGGAATTATTTATTGTGGAATTATTGTGGGAAAAATAGGAAGAAAATAGAGAAAAATTATGAGAAAATTAAGAAAAATAGAATATTGATATTCTTGAATAAATATGATGGACAGGGTATGTTGAGGTTTCGAATTGAATACCTTAGAAGCCTGGAACAAGAATTAAGATATTTTGAGATACGTCGAGGTAAGTGGTTCTATCCAAACTTGGCCTATTTTATAAATCGATGTGATTCGTATGTGCAAGTATGCTTCACCATCTGTTTAACATATTGACATGCCTTGATATGTATACATCATGTAGTCACATTCACATGTCATGATGATAAAATATGCATATGTTAATGATGATATTATTGATCATACATCGCATATGTTTGAGAGTACGGATAGGAATCGTTGTTCTATACCATGGTTACATTAGGGAGATGGAGAGATTCTCGTTGTACAATAAAGTGGTTGGTTGACATCAAAGAGTTTGGCGTGTCTTGATTGCTACTTAGTAGTGAACCTAGAAGGTCACACACATATCCAAGTGTGTTTGACTAAGTGATATAAAGTTGTGATTAATAATCATCGTTAAGAGTTAATGATGACACCGTTAAGAGTTAACTAATCGATTTCAAAATTAATTTGAGCAGCTGTTAAAAGTTGACAGGCATGTTGTTAAGATTTAACGAGGGGCTCAATTTCATCATGAGATGATGAAAGGGTCATTAAAAGTTAATGACGAGACTAGATGTAATTTGCAAAAACTTGGTACAAAGAGACAAAAACGGTTAACAGACCTTGGAGGCTGTTGACCATCTAGTGGCCGAAATTGGTTGACAAATTGCTTCGATCTATCAACTGGTTATGTGAATCGGTTGATAGTTTCCTTTGAATCATCGACTGTCTCCAACAATGAGGGTCACGGTTCAACACGATTTCTTTATCCTTTCTACAACCGTTTGGATAACGCATGGCGTGAGGAGGCAGACAAGAAAATGACGTGCGTCCTTTATGCTCTGAGGCTATCTTTCTTTTATCTCCCCTATCTTTCTAGTCGTTTGTCCCATTATTGGGCAATTAAGATTTTGTGGGCATTCACAATATAAGGTAAGGAAGAAGAAAATGGCGAAAAGTCTTTTTGCTGCATAGGATGCAAGCTATCTCTCGGCCAATGTTTTCTTCTTCCTCTTTCAGAGCCTCTAAACCCTATTCCATTGCTCCCTTTTTCTTTTTTCTATTGTAGCAACCTAATCCATATAGGGTGTCTATAATGTATCTGTAAATCTATTCTCATTGAACCCAAAATCCAGCTTAATCACCCACAGGAGACTTGGCTAGCATATAGGTCTCACTATGGGCTTCATCCACATTAGGAGTGTAGACTAACTAGGTCTCCTATAATTTCGGGAGACGGATTGGTCATCTGGTTTTCTATTTGGGGCAATAGGGAATTGCCCGATGGAGTTGTTTGGGAGCTACTAGAGGCAAGAGTTGCTACCATTGAAGGTATATCCCTCAATGTCCTATGGTGTGGTTTCGGTATTATGCATATGGTCGTTTGAAAACCGAGTCTTGTAAGGTGATCTTGTGCTTTATCCTCTGCTACAATTTATGTTTTTTTTCCAAAAATGTTTTAAAAAATAAAAACCCCTTGCATTGATACACCAAATGTTGGCGTTCCCTTTAGTGGTATCAAAGCTCCAGCTCGATTTCATCGATTTATGTATGTGTTTTTTTGATATGTATGTGTTTCGGGTGAAAATCACCCTCTATTTTGCAGGAACGATTTACAGTGTATGACCATTAGTCGATAGTTCTCAGCCTTAGCCTTGTAGAACTATCAACCGAAGGAAGACCTGTTGATGTCTAGTAGAGGGCGGTCGACAATTTTAAGAAAGCTGTTAGCCGATCAAAGCAAAATCTAAAAATGGTCGACAAATGCCTTTAGACTGTTGACCATTTGGTGTTTCAATGGGAGGCCTTCGAAGTGTTCTTGCGAACTGTCAACTAACCATCATGAAACCCAGAAATGGTTGACCGTTTTAGGCATTGGTAAAATGTTTTCGATGATTTTTTGATTTTTGGTTTAATGCAATAAGATTGTCATGATACAAAACAAATTAATGCTTATGACATGAGATATTAGTAACCCAAAAAATGATGCATATTACATTAACATGGATTTTATTTTAAAAGAGCGCCATAATATTGAATGAGATTGAATGGATGGGTGATCATGGACGTGATGCAATGTGATTGTATGGATGAATGAATGTATGTTACAGGTATTTGATGGTTAATAATAATTTCATTCTATTTTTGGGACTCTAATGAGACATAAGTCTCCTTGTACTTTTCATTTTTGGTAGAAAAATTATATAGTACAAATTCTATGTAAAATGAAGATGAACCCATCAAGAGTTGGTGACTCTAAGGAGCAAGAAGGCCGAGAAAGATATATTTGCCCATGAGATGGGTGCTGGTGGTGTGTCCCAAAATAATGCTATTGATTAAATCTAGAGGCTCGTATTTAATTAACAAGCATAAAAGTCTATGATCACCCTATATGAATGCATGAGTTTATTTATGTATGAGATACATGATGGAAAACTTAATGTAAGCACAAAGTGAAACCTCCAAAATAAATTTGATTTATTTTGAATACATGAGTTGGTTATGTATGATATACATAATGGGAAAACTTAATGCATGTGCAAAGTGAGACCTCTAAATAAAGTCCAAAATCTTCTCAAATTGTGCAATCTAATATTTGATTATGTTAGTAAATAAGATTTATCATTGCCCTCCATCGTCATAAGTGATCATCAACTCGATTGGGTGCACTCTAGCTATTCATGGATGGGAGGGTGCATTTCATGAGAGGAGATCGATGCTTATCTAAGCATGAGATGTTGTTAGTTACCCCACACGGATATGGCCTAGAAACCACAATAGTGTTGCGGTCATAGATGTTCAAGTGGATCGCTAACTAAGATGATGGTTCAAATCTATACATGTCATCGTCTTAAAAACCACCATAGTGTTGCGGATGGGTGGCATAGAGGTAAAAGATCGAATCTCACATGAGATGTGATAGGAAAAAGTTGTTTACTCGAATATGTAGCTATCCCTAGAAACCACCATAGCATTGTGAGGTATTCATGTAGGAGAGAACTCGATCACCTGCCACGAGTTCGTCCTGGGATTCGCATTTTTCACTTGGGAAGTGTGGGATTCAAAAAATTGAGTGGGAGGCACCATTTGGTTTGAGACCAAAACTAAGTGGTTATGTAATATTAAATCAAACTAAGAATCATTTATTTATTTCTATAGCATTTTAAATGGAAAATTTTACAAACACTATATCTCGCTCATTGGACAAAATCATTTTAATTAAACCTAACTATTAGGATTGGCTAAGAAACTTAAAAGATGTTTTAAATAAAGAGAATAATGATGAGTCTATGGAAATGGTTGTCCCTATTTCGGTACCTAAGGGCTGTATGGAGGGAGAGTGTGTGACATGGGAGTGAATGAAGGAGCTCTATGGAGAGGATAACAGAATAGCTAGATATGAGATATCTAGGCAACTGTTCGAGTCTATCATAGTTGAGGGATCAATTGTAGGAGACCATGTGCTCAAAAAGATCAATTTAATTGATTAGTTAGATGCTTTGGGATTTTGCATGAATGCTGACATGCAAATGGACTTCATCCTCCAATCGCTTCTAGATTCATTCGCCCTGTTCATTGTGAACAAGGATATGCACACACTTTCTGAGTTTTTAAAGAGTTTAACAATAGCCTGGCCCATCTCAAGCGAAAGAAGTAAGAAGGAGTTCTTGCTGGTGCTTTCTCTTCTAGAACCTTGTTTAGAAAGAAGAGTTTTTTCAAAATAAAGAAGTTGGGCTGGAAGAAGGAAATCTCCAAGCTTAAGGAAAAGAGATTAAATGAAAAGTGTTTCCATTGCCAAAGGGATGGACATCAAAAGAGGGATTGCCCAATACTTCTTCACAACTTGAGAGTTAAGCAGGGTGAGAACCAAGGGGCAAATTATCCTCTCTTCTTGCAATAGAGATGATTAATGCGATCGATCATTCTCCCATCTCGTGGATACTTGATTCAAGTGCGACCTCTCATATATGTGTTCACATGCAAGATCTAAAGAGGAGTACGCTGCTTGAAAAGTGGGAAGTTATCCTTAGAGTACGAAATGGTGATATTATAGAACCATTGGCTATAGGGACATCTTTTGCCACTCTACACTCTAGGCATGTAGTAACACTCAAAGATTGCTTATATTTACCAAATGCATTTTGAATATAGTGTACATTCCAAGGCTTGTAAAAGATGGATATGAACTTTCTTTCTCAAGCAATGAATGCCATATCCATTATCGCAATGAGATTGTTGGCAGGGGTATTATGGTAAATGGTTTTTACATTTTATAGTTGCACAAAAGTATCAGACAAAGGGATGTAAATGTTGCATCTAGTAGTAGCGAGAAGCGTTCTCGTGGTGATGGAGTTAGCCTTAAACAATTATGGCATCATAGACTAGGCCATATAAATGAGAAGAGAATAAGCGAATTGGCCAAAAGATGATTGATTGATCCAATAGCCAAGTTACACTTTGTTGGACAAAGTGGGAGAGCTAATGAATTGTTAAAGTTAATCAACACAGACGTATGTGGGTCATTCTCTATAATGGAAAGAGCTAGTTATAACTACTTCATAACCTTCATCGATTACTTGTCACGGTATGGTTATGTGTACTTGATGAAGTACAAGTCTGAAACTTTTGAAAAGTTCAAAGAGTTTAAGGCTAAAGCAGAGAACTAGACTGAAAAAAGTATTAAAGTATTTTGATTAGATCGAGGTGGTGAATACTTGAGTATGAAGTTTAATGACTACCTTAAGACCAGTGGTATTATATCCCTATTATCTCCTCTTGCTACTCCATAATTAAACAGTGTTTATGAGAGAAGAAATCGTACCCTGTTAGACATGGTACGATCAATGATCGCCTTTGTTAATCTACCATTATCATTGTGGGGTTATGCATTACCCACTGCCATTTATCTCCTTAATAGGGCCCCTAGAAAAATGTCGAGAGTACGCCATATGAGATATGGTATGGGAGATCACTTAGTCTTAAACACGTTAAGATCTAGGGTTATCCCACTTTCATTAAGAAGCTCAAGATAGATAAGCTAGAGTCCAAATCTGACAAAGGAAAATTTGTAGTGTATCCCCTTCATTGCAAGGGATACTACTTCTACTTTTCTAGTGATCAAAGTGTGTTTGTTAGTAGAGCTGTCATATTCTTGGAGAAAGAGTTTCTTTAGGAGGGAAGCATCGAAAAGAAAGTAAAGCTAGAAAAGGTGTTTTCTAAGCCTCAAATCATACCTAGTCAAGAAGCCGATCTAGAGCTAGTTGGTCTAAGTAGTGTATTCCACACAACGATCATAGATCTAGTAGAGTATCTTGTCCTTCAAAATGATATGGTTTCGTCATAGAGGAGATACAGGAAGGGTTCCTATATGGAGATAGTGGTTAAGATGTTGACCCTACTAACTACGAAGAGGCGATGTCAGGTATCGACTCTAAAAAATGGCTAGAGGCTATGCAGTAATGGAATCTATGTATTTTAACCAAGTCTGGACTCTAGTGGATTCACATGAAAGAATAGTTCTTATAGGGTGCAAATGGATCTATAAGAGGAATATTGGTCCTAATGGGAAGGCACAGACCTTTAAAGCACGACTGGTGGCGAAAAGATATCGTCAGGAACATGATATAGACTATGAGGAGACGTTTTCACTAGTTGTGATGCTTAAATCCATCAGAATGACGCTAGCCATATCCACACACTATGATTATGAAATATGGAAAATGGATGTCAAACCAACGTTTCTGAATGGTTATCTTGAGGAAGATGTATTCATGGAACAACCTCGTGGTTTTGAGTCTTCCAATGCCAATCAGGTGTGCAAGCTTAAGAGATCCATTTATGATCTTAAGCAAGCCTCTAGATCTTTGAACATTCATTTTGATAGTGAGATCAAAGAGTTTGGTTTCATTAGAAATCTAGATGAACCTTGTATATACAAGAAAGTCAGTGGGAACACGCGAGCTTTCCTGAGCTTGTATGTGGATGACATGCTCTTAATGGGGAATGACGTTGCCATGTTGATGCCAATAAAGCTTTGGTTATCCAATAAAGTCTCCATGAAAGATGGAGGAGATGTGACCTATATCTTAGGTGAAAGTAAAGCATGATCGTTAAGGGGCAAATAACGTAGTTCAAATATTTTTGAACTTACCCCGATCCCTACGATTGGATCAACGTCGAAATCAAATAATTCACAAACAAATAAATAAATCTAACCTTTAGATTATCGAGTTGTTCGCGGATTCAAGCCGTCCAAGCGTCCAGCCTTTAACTCGTGATACGCGGCACGCGTCCGTTGGCAAGGAGAGCCGAATAGGTGTGCTAGCTCCTTCTCCTTTGCGCGGCTTGTGTATGGATGGAAAAAGAACGCCCTCATTTCGTATTGATGCTAAAAGAAATGAGGAAGAGTGAGCGGCAATACGTTTTTTCAACTCTTGAAAAATGACACCAAAAACCCCCTGTAATTTGGGCAACCCATAAATGGGTATTTATAAGGAGCTCTAGGGTTTCTTAAACCCTAATGGATATGGGCTGGCCCATTTAATTTAGTCCAATTAGGAACTTAAATTAAATGGGTTTATTCTAGTCCAATTAGGATTATAATTAAATGGCCCAATCCTTTTATATGTTTAATAAAATATTATGGCCCAAATCTAATTCAAGCCCAAATATATTTTATTTAATATTTGGCCCAAATCTAATTTGGTCCAAATATAATATTTAATATTTGACCTAAATCTAATTTAGTCTAAATATAATATTTATTTTAATATTTGGCCCAAATCCAATTTAGTCCAAATATAATATTTAATTTAATATTTGGCCCAAATCCAATTTAGTCCAAATATTAATTTAAGCCCAAATATATTTTATTTCCTATTTTCCACTACAACAAATAAAAAATTATTAAATTAGAAACTCCTTCCTAATTTAATTAATTGCCATTTTAGGAAACTCTTTCCATTATGACGACCCCTCGCCATATCGACGTCATTACATCTATTTGTTTTTTTTCCGTGAGAACCTACGACGGCACAACTTCTTGCCGAAGTGTCCCACTTAACCATACGTCCACTCTCCTGGTTTAAGCCAGGGACCGTGCCTATTGCGTATGACTCATTAGACTTCCAAATATGTTGGCAATGTGTCGGTACGAACACATAAGACAAGATTGGCATCTAGCAAGGCGTCATGCCTACCCAATTATTCAGAAGGATTCATAATCCGCAAATAACCTTTCATGAGCATTGTTACCATGTAATACAATCCTCTCGTCAATGTATTTGATGTGATCTCAAGTATGGCGATGTGTTTCTTGATAATTATCACATGAGTTTTCTTCGGTCTTCCGGATATCTTCACTTAATTAGAAAGTAAATCAATAACTCCTTATTGATCTCTTTCACCATGGCCATGGATTTAAAGTGAATATCCACCGAAGGCGCCTTAGATACATCATCCTCTATCAAGGGATAGACGAGTCCCATCTTGGTTATACACCCATCTCCGTAAGCTTCACGATATACCCAACGATTGCTCACGTGCAGCATTTGTCTACGCCCATTGAAATGATGTCAAAGCATACCGGTCTTCTTATGAGATGACCCTGACAACCTCAGGTCCAAGGATTAGTTACACCCATCTCGTATGAGAATTCCATCAACATATAACCAAAATGGATTCTCATGGCGAGTTATGTCCAGTGACACATTTTCCAACATTGGTCACCTATGTACTTGTCTAAGCATCCCCATGCCTATAGGTGTGAGACCCATTGCTATCATATAGCAAAAACATAGCACATACAAGTCTTACCGCAATTGTCAATATCCATTCTTGACATTGCTATGACTTGGGACGTTTAATGATGTCTAGAAACTATGATGCATCATCTCACATCTTTATAGATTATTCACAGTACACATCATATGGACTTCTATCTAGTTTCATTCGGTTATTACAATAATAACAAGAAACTAATAGAATGACTTTTTGTAAATTGGAACAACTCCTTATTCAAATAATAAACATGATTACAATTGTCAGTGTACAACATGCCCAATCTGATTGGGTTTAGAGCACCTACACTAACATTAGGAATCCTTATCTATAGAAATAGAGCGAGAAGATTAATAGGTCTCTCCTAGAGTCTGTACATAGAAAAGATGCTAAAGAGTTTTAGCATGGAGAATTCTAATAAGGGTTTTATACATTTCAGGAATGGAATTCATCTCTTTAAAGGGATATTTTCCAAGACTCCAGAAAAGAGAGAGAGCATGGAAAAGATCCCCTATGCCTCGGCTATAGGGAGTCTTACGTATGCTATGCTATGTACAAGACTTAATATCACATATGCCATGTAACACCCTACTTTTTCCAAGCGTGTCATTAACCCGGGATTTCGAGAATATTTTCTTTTCAGCATACACTCAACATAAATCATTCCCAACAATCCTATTCAACCTTCTCAGCATATCAAACTTAATAATTAATATGTTCAGACAAATAATCATCGATCACATATGCGGAAGCAAGATCAAAACCTCAATGATACATAACCATTAGTTCCTCATTTATAACCAAGTAATTATATCGATATTCAACATGATATCATCAAAATAATATACATAACAACTGAATGTCTCGCACACAATCAAAGACCTACTAAAGATCTAATATAACGGTTACTCACATCTTTTCCCTTGATGCCGCTACTTTCAACTAGAACGTTTGAATTTTCCAATGACATAGTCCAAATTAGATGTTGAATCATCTAAGTGAGAGTTTAAAGTATTTTCATGAATAAATGCAAGACCATAAATTAACTGACATATCTCAACATGTCCCATCCTAAGAGATTCCCATACCGTGCTTAACCCATACCACAGGGAAAGAACAATTTTTCTTAAGGCAACACAACCATATTTGACACATTGGAATAACACAATCTTGCTTAAGAGGGGCAACATCAACGCATGTACCTGGGTGGACTGTCTAAGCCCAATCTTGGCCCTCTCCTTGGGCCCAATCTCGGCCTTCTCTTTAGGCCTAATATCGGCCCAATCTGGTCTTCCTTCTGGACCCCACCTTGGCCCAGCGCCAACTTGCCACAACATCATTGCAATCCCACTGGATATCCGTGCGACAGTCCTAGATCTTGTCTTCATTAATGGAAAATCCCATCCACATTAATGAGGGTCCCATTGCCACCATGCTATTGCTTAGGAACCTCCACCAGTGCCGGATACCCAGTCCCATCACCTGCAAACGCATGACTCATGCATGTAAGAGGACATCTCCTTCTATATAAACCAGCTCTCTTCAGAGCCAAGGTATGTTCTGAACTTTGACCTACTGATACACTGCCTCTCCTTACTCTCTTACTCACTCGACCGTTAGAGTGCTTGCAGGTGCCAGCCGTCCCTCGGATAGACCTGTAGTTAGAGCCCGCGCCCCGCCTTTGATCGTCCTCTTTTGGGTCAGGAAGGAACATCTGGCGCTGTAATACCCAGGAAATTATTAGAGTATAAATGATATTTAATGAAGGGTATAACTGGAATTATCGAAAGAATAAGGCTATATGACACACTAACGTAATTTTAGACAATCGAATCAGTCGGAGGGAGTAACCCGGACCCTAGATAGCCAAGGAAAATGGTATAGTATCGACAAGCGATTTAAACTGTGATTTTAGTGATGAAAGAAATTGGATCAGGGACAGTTTTCGGTACAGTTGTCGACCGGGTTGAGAAAACTGAATCGATGTAAGAGATGTCTAGAAAGTCAACAGAGCGTGTCAGGGTCTAATATTTTATGTATAGAACAACCCTTAAGTAATTTCGGGTTAAATCAAATGGATTTAAGGTCAAATCGACTAGTCGGGCTTAAGTGCAATTTTCTAAATCTGCCAGAGGGAGGTCAAAACGGTAATTTTTCAAGAATTTCGAGGGGCAAACGAGATGTGCTAAGCTTGAGGGACTTAGTGGTACATTTGGATTTATTAGGGGTGTTGTGAAAAGGGCAGAAGTGTCGTTTAAAGAAAATTGGGGGCCAAAGTGTAATAAATGGAAAATGATGGTGTGAACGCGAAGGAAGGTGGCCGTCACAAATCGACGCACATGGAGGCCAAATCTGGAGATTGGACTGCCGAGGGAGGTTCGGGGGAGGTCGTATACGGCGATGGGATGCTTGGGATCCAAGTTGAGGCCGTTGATTGGCCGGAATTCGATCGATTTTTGGGTATAAAAGGGGCCGAGGGTTTTGGATTTTGGGGCGTGAAATCGACCTTGTTTTCAAATGATTTTGGGAGAGTGATTAAGGGGTTTCTGATCCTTGTGTCAAGGAGAAGAAAATGGGAGTGTTTTGAAGCATTTTGGATCAGTTTAGAGGCCAAACGAAGCTTGGCCGAGAACGGGTGGCGGACCGCCACTGGCCGCCTGTAACTGCCCGTTTGGGGCATTTTTCGGTGACGTTTCGGCACGAAAATCATGCCATTAGGATCGATTCTCCAAGGGCTTCAAGGGGGTATCTTTTGTTTGGGCATCGAAGACGTCGATGGCGGCCGAAAAATTGGAGAAGATGGTGGCGCGTGGCTGCACGCGCCAGCCTTCATGCGCAGCCACGCGCTAGGCGCGTGAGAGCGCGTGCCAAAGGGTAATTCGATAATTTCAAATCCAGTATTTTTATTTAATTATTTTAGGATTTATCATGTTGAAATATTTGGAAAAATATTTGAGGAGATAATTATTTTAGAATTATTGAGGTGAAAAATGGGAAAAAAAAGAGAAAATTATGGAAAAATTGAGGAAAATGGATTTTAATGCTTTCTTAATTAAATATGGTGTTTAGAAAGTATTGTGGCTCGAGGTTGAGTATAAGCTCAAGTATTTGGGGTTTGACACGCAAATCGAGGCGTTGCACGAGGAACGAGGTGATCTGATTATGTTCGAGGTGAGTGGTTTGACTCTAGTTTTACCCTTGTTTGGAAAATGTCTTGGTGTGGTGTGAGTGTAGCGGGTTCAGGTGAGCGGTCTCACTAGAACTCGGGATGCTATGCTTATGCGTTTCACTTATGAATTTATGTCATCATTTGCATATTGAACATGTGATACATTCCATCAACTGTTTTTTACTTACAAAAGAGTCGGTGCATGGCGTGTGGTTTTCATATCATCGGGGTATTGATATTCGTGTCAATGTTGTTTTCTGTGTGGGACGGGATGGGGTCTACTGGAGAATGGGACAAGGTTAATCCTGGTGATCGGGTGACAGGGTAGGGCACTCGGGGCTTGTGCTCGTGATCGGGTGACACGGTAGGGCATCCGGGGCTAGTGATCGAGTGACACGGTAGGGCACTCGAGGATTAGGTATGTCGCGGCAAGGTCAACCCCAACAGTGTGTGGAGTGGTGTTCTCCACGGGAGGTTGAGTATGTCAGGGAGATTTCTCAAGTTAGACGTGTCTTGCATATTTTCGTTTGTTTGAGTATGCCATGCTCGTGTGTGTCTCATGCATTGTATTAACTGTTCAATACCGTCACTTAGATGTTTTATCATCTAACCTGGGCTATGCCCCTGGAACGTTTAATGTTCCAGCCAGGGACTGCTGCGAGGGCAAGGATGTGGCCGGTTGAGGGCTAATGGTGCTTAGTTTGTTAAGTCGTTGTAACGTTTGGAGGCTTTAATATGCATTTCAGGTTGTAAATGAACAGTTGTATAATAGCAATTTTATCATTTGATCTATATTATGTATTTTGCTATGGAAATACAAAGTAAGAACTATGGTGTTTTGGTATTAATGTATCCGCTGCGTTGTATTAAGACTCGTTTAGTTTAAGATTATTGATCTTGATAGTTAAACGGGCAAGGCTGGGGTTTGCGGGGTTTTGTATCTGCATGTGAAGATTGTTCTTGATATACCGCGCGTGTTGAACTTGAAGAGAAAAAAAAAAAAAGAAATCCCGAGAATATTGATCTTGATTCAAGTTTTAGATTATTGATCTTGATTCAAGTTTTAAATTTAATATAAATATTCAATTATTCAAATATCGAATTTTTATGCCAAGATATCATAAAATCCAATATGCCATGCCTATACTTAGAAATTTCAGAATATTTGAATCTCAATATTTCTAGTAAAAATCATATACCATGTTTAGCAGTTCATTATGACATGGTCAGCATTATTTTGTGAGATTATGTGCATACACATTGTATGAGCATTGAGTATGACTTATGTGGAGCACTACATATCGTGTGCCAGCATTTATATGAGCATTGCATTATGCGCGCCAGGCGGCTTGCCCGCGGGGATCCCACTAGTATCAGTACAATTATATCTCAGTTATGAGTTGCTCGCCTGATGTCGACCAGGGAGCTAGGGGCATATTGCCCAAAGTATGTGCTTACAGTTTTTATGTTTGCAGGGCTCAGATCAGTCAGGTATATGTTACAGTTATGTGGGCCTATGGGCCAAAGTTGCATACCTGCATTTAGTTTACAGCTTATGTGCATTACATCTTATAAATGCCATCCAGTGATTATTATATCTCTCAGTACAAGTTCAGTAAGTATTTTTATCAGTATCGATATTTTTCGATTTAGCTTCAGTTATTCTTTCCAGTTTATTACTTGCTGAGCTTTGTAGCTCACCTTGTACTCTTCACCATTCCAGGTCCTAGTGGGGGAGTACCAGACGTGGGGCCTAGCAGCAGTGTCCAATAGTGTGTGTACGTGGAGCCGCTCAAGACCAAAGATGTCTGGGAGTTATTAGTTGTTAGTTAGTGCTTAATCAGTTCAGATTAATTTTAATTTCCAGTTTAGGGAATTTCCCTTAGGTGCAATTATGATTTCAGTTTTTGTTGACTCAGAGTCTTATTACAGTTAATTGATATATAAAGTATTGGTATCAGAATTCAGTTATCAGTAGGTTTATTTTATTATCCCCAGTAGCACCTCTTCTCGGGCAGTTCTAGGAGAGGGGGTGTTACAACTTGAGAATGGGACAAGGTTAATCCTGGTGATCGGGTGACACGGTAGGGCACTCGGGGCTTGTGCTGGTGATCGGGTGACATGGTAGGGCATTCGGGGCTAGTGATCGAGTGACACGGTAGGGCACTCGAGGATTAAGTATGTCGCGGCAAGGTCAACCCCAACGGTGTGTGGAGTGGTGTTCTCCACGGGAGGTTGAGTATGTCAGGGAGATTTCTCAAGTTAGACGTGTCTTGCATATTTTCGTTTGTCTGAGTATGCCATGCTCGTGTGTGTCTCATGCATTGTATTAACTGTTCCATACCGTCACTTAGATGTTTTATCATCTAACCTGGGTTATGCCCCTGGAACGTTTAATGTTCCAGCAAGGGAATGCTGCGAGGGCAAGGATGTGGCCGGTTGAGGGCTAATGGTGCTTAGTTTGTTAAGTCGTTGTAACGTTTGGAGGCTTTAATATGCATTTCAGGTTGTAAATGAACAGTTGTATAATAGCAATTTTATCATTTGATCTATATTATGTATTTTGCTATGGAAATACAAAATAAGAACTATGGTGTTTTGGTATTAATGTATCCGCTGCGTTGTATTAAGACTCGTTTAGTTTAAGATTATTGATCTTGATAGTTAAACGGGCAAGGCTGGGGTTCATGGGGTTTTGTATCTGCATGTGAAGATTGTTCTTGATATACCGCGCGTGTTGAACTTGAAGAGAAAAAAAAAAAAGAAATCCCGAGAATACCCTTATAGTGACACGCCTGGCGAGACGGGGTGTTACAATTGGTATCAGAGCCCTAGGTTAAAACCCTAGGACGATTTGGCTAGGTTGTTGAACTTAGCATGGTTAGAACTATTGAACGAGAACTGAGAACAGGATTATGGATTCTAAGAGACATTCGGAACATAGTTGAAAGTGGTATGGAGACTCTAGATTGGAGAAATTTGAGGTTTTAATTTGAATGTACATTCAGCAAACAAGAAGAGATGGACGAATCCTATTTACATTTTGGGCGCGTCAGTAGAAGGTGAGAAGAGCCAGTAATAAGAGCTATTGAAAGGACATAGACAAATGATCAACAAAATGTTAGAGGAATAAATACTTTGGAGATTTTGGTACAACTTGAAGCATAGCATAAAATCTCTTTTGGAAGAATCTTAGTGAATCGTCTTAGTACCCTCCCGATTGGGATATGTTAAATGATGGTGATGTCATGCCCTGACAAAGATAAGTGAAATGACGGAGAATATTGGGAAAACCTGTCAAGAGTGTGGGAAAGAGGAATGACTTGAAGATTTTAAGGTTAAGTTAGATGTCCGAATTGAGGATTTAAGAAGAACGGATTCAGTTAGGGCTAACTAATGAAAATCCCGAATGGAGACTTAAGGGGAAGGGAACTAGTAAATCAAAAAGACAAAATCCCTACTTGGAGATTTGGGGGTTTGTCGGTTGAAGTCTTTGAAATTATTAATTGGAGAATACTAGATTTTGCTAAGTGATGGAACGTTGAATCGGGAGTTAGCATCCAACAATATGGGTCGAATGTAAGGTTGGTTCGATAAACCATAACTGAGGATTCGTAAGATCTGGAAACTATAAATTGGAGATCATTAGTCAAAATCCTTTACACTAAATGTTGGGATATCTGGTGATTAATAAGAGTAAGCGAGTTGGGATGTTTAGTTTGATATGATATAATCTGATGATAAATTAGGTTTGTGAACAGATGATATGAAGAATCGAGGGTAGGAATGACTTGATATAAATCTTGAGAAACGATCTGCAGTAAGCAACCTAGGATGATTTGATAAGATCTTTGAGAATAAAAATTTTTGAGTTAGGAATCTAAAATTGTGGATAGGGATACTGAGACAAAGGATCCAAGATTGAGGACAAAGGAAATAGGGAAAGATTGCTATAAGGAAACAGTGTGTGTTGGTTATTCAAGGGTAACGAGAGTCAGGTATAGCTTTGAGACTTATGGAAGTTTTAAATAGAAGGAATAATTGTATCAAGGACATTAAGCTAGGATCAGACGAGGAAAACAAATCGGAACTAAATGAGAATCGAATTCTTGTTGAGATGTTTAGAAGATTTTCTCGAAAAAATTTGGCTTGTATAAAGTACTCTAGGTAGAATTTTCCTTTTGAATGAAATCTTAGAATGTAATCTCAATCTAATTTCCTTATTAATGGTCACTACTAGACAATGAGAGATCGATTGTAAATCAGCCATAGTTAGGACCAAGGTACAACCGAAAGTTATTAGGATGTAAAACGTAAAGTTTGCATGTTTCAAGGATTAGAATTTTCCCTTGGCAGTTGAAAGAATCTTTTGGCTTATAGAGAATTTGCAAAATGGAACCTTACTTGATGATTTTGAGATTGTAAATAATATAGGGAACAACGATAGATTAGAAATTTGTGATTTAAAACGAACCTTGGAAATTAGAAAAATCTTGGGATAAGGGAATTATGCGTATGACTATTGAGGTTGCTAAAAGAAAATTTACGTGTACCGTATATACTTGGAGATAAAATGGTATTTCAACCTGTGGAGACGATTATATTTTAAGACGATTATATATTAAGTTTGAAATGACTCTAGCCGATTTAAGAAGATTCAAACTCAAAAAAAATAGTTAGCATAACGATGATTATCAAGGACTGAGGGGTAGTCATAAAAGTCTTGGTTTGAGTTTTAAGGCACCAAGCAATGAGATAGGTTTGCTAAAGCTTGATTAAGCTCGTAAAGATATCTTGGGATTTGATTAGGTCTTAGCAAAATTGAAGTTGGTCCTAATAGATTCAAAGAAATAGGAATGATTGACATAATGACTTGTATAGTGAGTGTTAGTTGAAAGTCAATCGTGGAATAAACATATAAGGAGAATGAAATTTCTAAGCCAATCTTGTGGTAGATTAAGCATACGGCAGTGATGAGAATATGGTTGAACTATCTAGTATAAGTTTAGAAAATGATAAACTGGAAATACAATTGATGTTGGAGTGTTTGATAAATTATGAACGTCTGCAAGAGCAACAACAGGAGCGCGAGGTTCCGTCACATGAGTAACAAATTTGGAAAGTAAAAGCGATTAAATTGTGAGAAAGAAATTCGAAGTCTTAGGAATGGTTAGGATAAGGGTGCTCGATACGATTGAGTGTTACTCTGGAAAAGAACATTAGGAATCCAAAAGATCAGGGAGTTGGATTAGTACCAATAGAACCACTGTAGCTCTCAGAAATGGAATGAGGAATTCTAGCATAACGATAACACCATTGGTGTTGGTCTGTAACAATGGATCTGAGCCTAGGGACCAAGGCAGAGGACTGGTGGTTGGCTCGCGGTTTGGGGTGTGATACCTACGAGTCGGAGCAACACAGTGAACTGTGGAGACGGTCAGGTGCCAAAGTTTGGGCGACACTGAGGATGTTATGTATGGTTTAGAGTCCAAGTTCCAAGGGACCAGAGCATCGTGGCAGGATCCCTAAATCATTATGGAAAGGTCGAAGGATTGGAAGATGACCTAAGCGGAATAACTGTCATATGGATTGTGATAGTCGATAGGAATCAGAAGAAGAAAATATAATCTTAAGTGACGACATAATGTTTAGCGAGCTGTTAACAGAGATTTGTAAAGGATTCTTCTAGAATAATTACGTTCATGATAGAAATTCGTGAAGTAAGGTTACTAAGAAGTGATGAATTCACTCGGGAAATTCAAGAGTTGTGGTGAAATAGTAATAATGCTCCCAGGTTGAGGTAGCTCCTAACTAGGAATGAAGTAATCCTTGGTATAAACAAGTGCCGTGAAGTTGCTTAGGAAAATGTGGGACGATTGTTTTCTAGATATCGCTTTGGGAGGAATTTAATTATTGTTATCCACTTGGCTCTTAGTTTAGTGTATTTAATATTACACACCCTAGGAATTGTTAGCAATTGGCTGCGATTTAGTTGTTTCAAGCCTTGCCTTTGGTGACATAAAAAGATTGGAGTAATAGTAAGTATACCTAGGTATCCTTGAGAACATGAGTTGATTTTAAAATGAGTCGAAGTCAACATAAAGATATGGTAAGTTATAAGTTGATAAGTAAACAAAAGTGTTTATCTTTCCAAGAGACATGTTATGATTTGAGGAAACATATAGTAAGCTGTTATAAAGGAAGACGTGAGTTTCTAGTTTCACTACAAAAATTTTATTTGGGTTGTAAGACAGTAGGCTAAGCTATTAAAGTTATGCTAGGTGTTGCTAAAGACCCGGTGAGAACCACCTAGGTATCCTTGAGAACATGAGTTGATTTTAAAATGAGTCGAAGTCAACATAAAGATATGGTAAGTTATAAGTTGATAAGTAAACGAAAGTGTTTATCTTTCCAAGAGACATGTTATGATTTGAGGAAACATATAGTAAGCTGTTATAAAGGAAGACGTGAGTTTCTAGTTTCACTACGAAAATTTTATTTGGGTTGTAAGACAGTAGGCTAAGCTATTAAAGTTATGCTAGGTGTTGCTAAAGACCCGGTGAGAACCACCTAGGTATCCTTGAGAACATGAGTTGATTTTAAAATGAGTCGAAGTCAACATAAAGATATGGTAAGTTATAAGTTGATAAGTAAACAAAAGTGTTTATCTTTCCAAGAGACATGTTATGATTTGAGGAAACATATAGTAAGCTGTTATAAAGGAAGACGTGAGTTTCTAGTTTCACTAAGAAAATTTTATTTGGGTTGTAAGACAGTAGGCTAAGCTATTAAAGTTATGCTAGATGTTGCTAAAGACCCGGTGAGAACCAAAAGTTGTCCAATAAGATTTCCATTTAAGGAGTTGTGTGAAAACTAGATCACTTAAGAGGGACAAGATTAAATATATTCCAAGAATCGAGGATAATAGGGATCTTGTTTGACTCAATAAAGAGATTGTTTCTCATGAAAGAAGTATATAGAAAGCATCAAGTAGGTGAGATAGAGCATTTGACAGTTTTAGGGTAAGGTGCTACGAATGACGTATGGGTTTGGATGCTTTAGTTGATAGTATAACGGTGGAATGTTGTTTTTTTGAACGATGAATTGAAACAACACCAGAGTTCTATGTGGAGACAAATTGATCTAATTGATGGATAGTGTTTGGAAGAGAAATAGTGACATGCCAGGATATTAGGTTGCCATAAAAAAAAAAAAAAAAAATTCTTGATAAACCTACAGTGATGGTTTGCAAGACGAGCCACAAAGGGCTAAGAAATTATCTTCAAAGTTAATGTGCAATCGAGGTACTAACAATTGAGAAAGGTACGCAGAGTTAAAAGTTCAATGTTGTCAATTTCTGTGCGATAATGGCAGCCAAGTTAAAATTCAATGTTATCAATTCCTGTGCCATCATGGCAGCCAAGTTAACTCAATCTTGGTGTGATCGTGACATTGGGTTGATTTAGGAGCTAGATAAAATATATTTTGAGGACACGATTGGGAATGGTGTTAGGTTTTATAAGTTATTTTGGGATACGTATAGCCGCTGGTGAAGAGCTATAATAGGATATTCTGGGAAAATAAGTAAGATGCTTGGTAAGCATGGATCGTGTTAGAATGTAAGTTATGAATGATTGCTAAGGATTAGGAGTGGTATCTATGACATTTCAATTGGGAGTCATTAGCAATAGTGGTGATACAATTATCACGGACAAAATTTCGAGGACGAAATTTCTTAAGGGGGGTAGAATGTAATACCCGGGAAATTATTAGAGTATAAATGATATTTAATGAAGGGTATAACTGGAATTATCGAAAGAATAAGGCTATATGACACACTAATGTAGTTTTAGACGATCGAATCGGTCGGAGGGAGTAACCCGGACCCTAGATAGCCAAGGAAAATGGTATAGTATCGACGAGCGATTTAAACTGTGATTTTAGTGATGAAAGAAATTGGATCAGGGACAGTTTTCGGTACAGCTGTCGACCGGGTTGAGAAAACTGAATCGACGTAGGAGATGTCCAGAAAGTCAACAGAGCGTGTCAGGGTCTAATATTTTATGTATAGAACAACCCTTAAGTAATTTCGGGTTAAATCAAATGGATTTAAGGTCAAATCGACTAGTCGAGCTTAAGTGCAATTTTCTAAATCTGCCAGAGAGAGGTCAAAACGGTAATTTTTCAAGAATTTCGAGGGGCAAACGAGATGTGCTAAGCTTGAGGGACTTAGTGGTACATTTGGATTTATCAGGGGTGTTGTGAAAAGGGCAGAAATGTCGTTTGAAGAAAATTGGGGGCCAAAGTGTAATAAATGGAAAATGATGGTGTGAACGCGAAGGAAGGTGGCCGCCGCAAATCCACGCACATGGAGGCCAAATCTGGAGATTGGACGGCCGAGGGAGGTTCAGGGGAGGTCGTATACGGCAATGGGATGCTTGGGGTCCAAGTTAAGGCCGTTGATTGGCCGGAATTCGATCAGTTTTTAGGTATAAAAGGGGCCAAGGGTTTCAAATTTTGGGGTGTGAAATCGACCTTGTTTTCGAATGATTTTGGGAGAGTGATTAAGGGGTTTCTGATCCTTGTGTCAAGGAGAAGAAAATGGGAGTGTTTTGAAGCATTTTGGATCAGTTTAGAGGCCAAACGAAGCTTGGCCGAGAACGGGTGGCGGACCGCCACTGGCCGCCTGTAACTGCCCGTTTGGGGCATTTTTCGGTGACGTTTCGGCACGAAAATCATGCCATTAGGATCGATTCTCCAAGGGCTTCAAGGGGGTATCTTTTGTTTGGGCATCGGAGACGTCGACGGCGGCCGAAAAATTGGAGAAGATGGTGGCGCGTGGTTGCACGCGCCAGTCTTCACGCGCAGCCACGCGCTAGGCGCGTGAGAGCGCGTGCCAAAGGGTAATTTGGTAATTTCAAATCCAGTATTTTTATTTAATTATTTTAGGATTTATCATGTTGAAATATTTGGAAAAATATTTGAGGAGATAATTATTTTAGAATTATTGAGGTGAAAAATGGGAAAAAAGAGGAGAAAATTATGGAAAAATTGAGGAAAATGGATTTTAATGCTTTCTTAATTAAATATGGTGTTTAGGAAGTATTGTGGCTCGAGGTTGAGTATAAGCTCAAGTATTTGGGGTTTGGCACGCAAATCGAGGCATTGCACGAGGAACGAGGCGATCTGATTACGTTCGAGGGCATGTTGAGAGCTTGTGTTTTAGATTTCCAAGGTAGTTGGGATGAGCATTTACCTTTGGTGGAATTTGCCTACTATAATAGTTTCCATTCAAGTATTGGAATGTCACCATATGAGGCTTTGTATGGGCGACCATGTCGATCGCCGATATGTTGGGAAGAGATTGGAGATAGGGCTTTATTAGGTCCTGAAATTGTTGAACAGACGACAGAAAAGATCCGAGTGATCAAAGCAAGAATGAAGATAGCACAAGACAGACAGAAGAGCTATGCAGACAAGCGACGGCGAGACCTCGAGTTTGAGGTAGGTGACCATGTTTGGTTGAGAGTCATGCCTATTAAAGGTGTGCGAAGATTTGGCGTCACAGGAAAGCTTAGTCCCCGTTACGTTGGTCCATTTAAGATTTTGAGACGGATAGGGACTTTGGCATATGAGTTAGCTTTGCCACCGCAGTTGTCCCATGTCCACAATGTATTCCATGTTTCGATGTTGAGGAAGTATGTGCCAGATCCTCAGCATGTGATCGATTTTCAGACTCTTGAAGTGAGAGAAGATGTGTCTTATGAAGAGATGCCTATCAGTATATTAGAGAGAAAAGAGAAAACTTTGAGGAATCGATCAATTCCTCTTGTGAAAGTTCAATGACAGCGTCACTCGGTAGAAGAGGCGACGTGGGAGCTAGAAGAAGAGATGAGGTGTCTTTACCCCTCATTGTTTGAGTAACCAGTTACGAATTTGGAGTACCAAATTCTTTTAAGGAGGGGAGAAATTGTAACGACCCATTAGAGGGTTTAGATTTTTATTTAGAAATTATTGAATTTCTTAATTAGTTTTGTTTGGAGAATTTTTGCCAACTAATTGTTAATGTGGCAATTTAGAGATTTAATTGAGAAAATAGCATTTAATTATATTTAATTATTGAGAAGATTAAATGCAAGGACGTGTTGGTCATTTAAGGATTTGATATTAGAGTTTAATTGTTAAACAGAATTAGTGTGATTAAAGGATTAATGAATCCATACGTGAGGAGGATTCGGATTGGAAGACTCCTAGTTGTATAAGGAGATTGTGAAGGCTTTTTAGGGTTGTTTTCTCTTTATACATATATAAACTTCCATAAGCCATATGTTCTTCACGCCGCAAGAACAGAGAGCCAAGAAGCAATCAGTGAGTTCAAGGATTTGCATAGAAGGCTCTCGGGAGATCATTGAGTCGATTAAGGAGGTCGTAAGGCAAGTTATTCTCCCTGTAAACTTTTCTTACAAGATCATATATTAGCATTCGATCATCAGTTCCAGCAGTTCTTCGTTTAAGTTTCAGATTTATGTTACAGTCAGTGTATATATATATATAGGCACGAGCAGTGAGTTCAAGTCTTGCATAGGAGGCTCTCGTGAGATCATTAAGTCGATTAAGAAGATCATAAGGCAAGTATCCTATCTGTAATTCCTTTCATTACAGATTTAAGTTAGTTCGTTCTCAGTTTATTCAAGTTCTTCATTGAGTTTCATATTTATATCAGTTCCAGTGCATGTATATATATATATATATGTGCGTTACAGTGAGTTATATCAGTTTAGTGCATGTTTATATATGTAATTACATGCGTACAGTGAGTACCAGCCAGTTCATGCATGTTCCTTGCAACGTTTTTCATTAGTTATGATCAGTAAATCATCCCTCAAGTTGTTTATATATCAATTGGGATTGTTCTCCCAAGATTTCCTTTGGAATGGTGTAGTAATGCTAAGTTTTGAATTCAAGATTTGGTCTCTGTTATCGTAAGCTTCGTTTGGTACAAGTTTCCAGTCATTCGAATGAGCCTCTTTGTCATTCGAATGAGTTCAGTGGTATCCGAATAAGTTTCAGTGTTATCGTAATATTTTTCCCTTATAATGTATCAGTCATTCGAATGAGTGCCTTGTCATTCGAATGAGTCCTGAGATATCGTATCATTCGTATGAATTTTTGAGGTTTTTTTGACTGTCATTCGAATGAGCCCTTGAAGATGTGAGTAAGTTGTTGCTTTGTATAGCTTAGCATTCGAATGAGCCTCCTTTTCATTCGAATGATCTTCAAATTGATTCGAATAAAGTTACTGTTGCATTCGAATGAGTCGAGTTTTGCCAGTTCAAATGTTGAAAATTTTCAAAATTCATTCGAATGAATTTGAGAGTCATTCGAATGAGTCCCAGATCAGATCCGAATAGCCTTTGAATATCACCTATCATTCGAATGAGCCTTCTGTCATTCGAATGAGTCCCTGTCATTCGAATGAGTTTTCTTCCATTCGAATGAGCTTGTTGAAATCCTTTTCTTTCATTCAAATGGCTGCTTTTTCATTCAAATTGCTTCCTTAGACTTTCTCAATCATCCAAATAGTATCAAATGACATCCAAATAGCTTCCAATAAATTCTTGATTCAAGTTTTAAATTTAATATAAATATTCAATTATTCAAATATCGAATTTTTATGCCAAGATATCATAAAATCCAATATTCCATGCCTATACTTAGAAATTTCAGAATATTTGAATCTCAATATTTCTAGTAAAAATCATATACCATGTTTAGCAGTTCATTATGACATGGTCAGCATTATTTTGTGAGATTATGTGCATACACATTGTATGAGCATTGAGCATGACTTATGTGGAGCACTACATATCGTGTGCCAGCATTTATATGAGCATTGCATTATGCGCGCCAGGCGGCTTGCCCACGGGGATCCCACTAGTATCAGTACAATTATATCTCAGTTATGAGTTGCTCGCCTGATGTCGACCAGGGAGCTAGGGGCATATTGCCCAAAGTATGTGCTTACAGTTTTTATGTTTGCAGGGCTCAGATCAGTCAGGTATATGTTACAGTTATGTGGGCCTATGGGCCAAAGTTGCATACCTGCATTTAGTTTACAGCTTATGTGCATTACATCTTATAAATGCCATCCAGTGATTATTATATCTTTCAGTACAAGTTCAGTAAGTATTTTTATCAGTATCGATATTTTTCGATTTAGCTTCAGTTATTCTTTCCAGTTTATTACTTGCTGAGCTTTGTAGCTCACCTTGTACTCTTCACCATTCCAGGTCCTAGTGGGGGAGTACCAGACGTGGGGCCTAGCAGCAGTGTCCAGTAGTGTGTGTACGTGGAGCCGCTCAAGACCAAAGATGTCTGGGACTTATTAGTTGTTAGTTAGTGCTTGATCAGTTTAGATTAATTTTAATTTCCAGTTTAGGGAATTTCCCTTAGGTGCAATTATGATTTCAGTTTTTGTTGACTCAGAGTCTTATTACAGTTAATTGATATATAAAGTATTGGTATCAGAATTCAGTTATCAGTAGGTTTATTTTATTATCCCCAGTAGCACCTCTTCTCGGGCAGTTCTAGGAGAGGGGGTGTTACAACTTGAGAATGGGACAAGGTTAATCCTGGTGATCGGGTGACACGGTAGGGCACTCAGGGCTTGTGCTGGTGATCGGGTGACACGGTAGGGCATCCGGGGCTAGTGATCGAGTGACACGGTAGGGCACTCGAGGATTAAGTATGTCGTGGCAAGGTCAACCCCAACGGTGTGTGGAGTGGTGTTCTCCACGGGAGGTTGAGTATGTCAGGGAGATTTCTCAAGTTAGACGTGTCTTGCATATTTTCGTTTGTCTGAGTATGCCATGCTCGTGTGTGTCTCATGCATTGTATTAACTGTTCCATATCGTCACTTATATGTTTTATCATCTAACCTGGGCTATGCCCCTGGAACGTTTAATGTTCCAGCCAGGGAATGCTGCGAGGGCAAGGATGTGGCCGGTTGAGGGCTAATGGTGCTTAGTTTGTTAAGTCGTTGTAACGTTTGGAGGCTTTAATATGCATTTCAGGTTGTAAATGAACAGTTGTATAATAGCAATTTTATCATTTGATCTATATTATGTATTTTGCTATGGAAATACAAAGTAAGAACTATGGTGTTTTGGTATTAATGTATCCGCTGCGTTGTATTAAGACTCGTTTAGTTTAAGATTATTGATCTTGATAGTTAAACGGGCAAGGCTGGGGTTCGTGGGGTTTTGTATCTGCATGTGAAGATTGTTCTTGATATACCGCGCGTGTTGAACTTGAAGAGAAAAAAAAAAAAAGAAATCCCGGGAATACCCTTATAGTGACACGCCTGGCGAGACGGGGTGTTACAGGCGCCCACTGTGGGGCTTAGTAAAACTTACCTACCCCATAAGCTCACAAAGAGCCTTTCAAACCGACTTCCTCGTGGCCATACCATGGTACGAACCAGATGCAGCTCCACTCAGGAGCCAAACGACACCTACCACTTCCTGCAAAACCCAGCTATCACGGAGGTCCTCCTCCAGACTATCCAATAACTTCAAAACCAAGTCACTAAGTTAACCAAAAACCAACAGCAAGCTCTAGGATTTCTGTCAGGAGCTTGACATCCACTAGGTTTTCACCTCAGTTGAGCACCCCTAGACCAATGGCTAAGTTGAGGCCACTAACAAGGTCATATTGGCAGGGTAAAAAAAGTGACTCGACTGCGCAAAAGGAGCCTAACCAGATGAACTCCCCATGGTATTGTGGTCATACCACACCACCACTCAAACTTTGACCAAGGAAACCCCTTTTCGACTCACTTACGGGTCAAAATCTATAATCCCAGTCGAGATAGAGGAACCTAGCTCCAAATTATAGTACTTTCAAGAAGATAGCCCTAAACTATAGTACTTTCGAGAAGACAGCAAGAATAAAGGACAACGAGTTGTCCTCGACCTCATACAAGAAATCCGAGACCAAGCCCAAATTTGCGAACAAGCCACTAAACAAAGAGCAACTTGAAAATACAACAAAAAGGTAAAACCCAGAAGATTTCAAGAAGGGGACTTGGTCATAAGGATGATTGAAGGCCTGAGCAAACAACCCGCACAAGGAAAGCTCGGCACTAACTGGGAAGGCCCTACCGAGTCACCAACAACCTCGGTAATAGATCTTACCGCATGGCCGAACTCCCAGGAAGGCCCCTACCCAGGTCATGGAATGTGGCTAGCCTGCGGAGATATTATAGCTAAGCAACTATTTCCTTACCTCGAGCTTCCTCGGTCTAGCCTCGACCTCAAGTAACCCTGGCCACTCTCCCTGAAGATAGCCTTGTATCAAATAGGCATTAGCAAACCTCGAGCTTCCTCGGTCTAGACCCAGCCTTGAGTAACCTTAACCACTCTCCTTGAAGATAGCTTTGTATCAAACAGGCATTAGTTAACCTCGAGCTTCCTCGGTCTAGCCCCGACCTCGAGTAACCTCGGCCACTCTCCTTGAAGATAGCCTTGTATCAAACATGCATTAGCAGACCTCAAGCTTCCTCGGTCTAGCCTTGGCCTCGAGTAACCTCGGCCATTCTCCTTGAAGTTAGACTTGTATCAAGCAGGCATAGCATAAACAGATCTTGTGTCAACTCGGACTCACTTGACTAGCTAAATATATGGTACCCAAGAAGTTTTTAATTTATTACACGTAACTCTGTAACACCCCAAATTTCTTGAGCGTGTTATAACTTAGGATTTCAGGAATATAAAAATTTTTCATATCACAATAGCTGTCATACATCACACAATATCCCAAAAATCCAAATTTACACCTTCTCAGCTTAACAAACCCAATAATTGAATAGCTAAGACAGGCATTAAAATCTCGAATGCGGAAGCTAGATCGAACCTGATATGGTTCATAACCATAATACTTTATTTATCATAAAATTGTTCAAGACGTTTACAAAATGAATTACATGGACATCATCTCTCGCAAGATATAACTGAACGTCTTAAAGATATCCAAGACATACATAGGTTCGCATATAAATGAAAATATTCTAAACATGCTATAGACAACAAATTAAACTTATTCTTTAGCTACCTCCTTTCCCTTAGAGCCGCTCGTCGAACCTGGAACGTTTGAATATTCCAGGGACATAGTCCAATTAGAAGATGAATCTTTTAGTGAGAAACTCCAAAAACAGTTTATATCGATGCATGATCAGGTATAAAATGTATGAGAGGACAACGAGAATTACTCCGAAGTGCCTCGTGAACACGTTAGCCTCCTCCAACTAGAGCTTTCTCAATGGCGCACGCATAACGCCTCTCGGGAGGTCCCTAACCATGTCACTTTTGCCTGACTTCATAGCACTCATGCAAGCACCGCATTCGTTGTTCCTTAGGCTCACGGTCTTCCCCACGAGAGCTTTCTCGATGGCGCACGCATAGCGCCTCTCGGGGGATATCCGACTTTTGCCCTCGGCTAACAACAAATGGGTACAACAGTATGGCCACATGAATTTTATAAATGCAATAGTTAAAAATTCAATAGCATATAATTTTCAGAAAAATACATTTCATATATGCATTATGATTTCACGTAAGAGAATAACAAGCGTTTATGTGTAAGAACTTCACGAAACACGTCTCATGCAATAGAAATCTCTCATAAGAGAATAAAAAAAATAGGATTTGGAGTATAGGAGTCTCACCTTGTTGGTTTATTTCTTCGATGGTATAATTTCACAGTAAACGGCCTAGGTTTATGCAAAAAACATGTGTTTTGGTAAATCTAACCTTAAATATTTTTATATGGGGTTGAAGGATATTAAATTAGGGGCATAACTAGAAAATTTCATGGAAAAAGGACCTGTCACGTGCCCTCATGCGCCCCAAGAAGGATAGCCACGCGCCCTCACGCGCAGCTATTATTTGGCGCGTGTATCTCACGCGTTGCACAGCAGTCTCGGACTGCTTCACCTTGGGTTGGTATTTCGGCCATAACTTCCTCGTTTTAACTCTGATTCGACCCCCGTTTGAACCTACGCGACCCTCTCTTCCCCCTCCATAAGATTATCAAAAAAAAAAAAAAAAAAAATCAGACTTACCTCGCTTTTTTGCTGACTGATTTTGGCGAATTCTGGCAAAGACCCGCAACTCCGATGAGGCTCGTTCTCCGCCGCTTCTTCGCCGCTTTCTCCCTGCCTTCTTGCCAAACTCCCTTCTCTCTCTCTAGAGCAAGCTCCTCCTCTTAGAGTGCTTCACTCCTCAAACTTGGTTGGAATGATTTGAGAAGAACCCATGGTGCCTTTTTATAGATTTCTCCAACCAATCAGATTATGCCACTTATCAAAATCTTAGCCATGGACTCCAAAGACTCAAAGCCATAATTGAGTGGCTTTTGAAATCCAAAACTAGAATGAATTGAACTTTTGGAATCCAAGCTAAAACCCCAAACTTCTTTCAAATAACACTTTGGCCCTTATTTCAAGTCCTCAACTTCAATCTTTTACCACATATGTTCTTAATTTCATCCTTATTTCATTTGGATAATTTTCTAATTACAATTACACCCTTAAACATCAAATTTATCGAGATACTTAAAATCCCAAAATTAATAACTCAAAATTAGTCAATATATACAATTTTTCGGAAGCCCCTTACCATCATTCAGTCTTTTTAGGCTACAACTTAGCTTAACCGAAAACCATTTCTGATTTGATTTCTCTCAGCGTCATAAATCTCGCCTCGAGACGCTCATAAAAAATATACCTTTAACCTTAGGTATCTAAGCTCTAGGGTACTCCCTACGACTGATTTGGTCATTCGTTGCCAATTCAAACATATTTTCGGTATTTTAAACTCACTTAAAATACGTGGCATCTTCACAAAAATATGGGGTATTATAAACTCATTCAATACAAGTATTAGTAGGACCTCCAGCACAGCCCCGTCATTACTCTAGGGCTTTGAGTCCACCACAGCCCTATCCAGCCATGCCTCGTACCAGATAGGCACGCCGGACCTCGAGCCCGCCTCAGTCCCCCGTTTGCAGTGTTCCAGACCTAGGTCGATGAGGTCCATCACAGGACCTCGAGATCGCCTCGGTCTTCCATTTGTAGGGCTCCGGACCTAGGTCGACGCGGTTCGTTACAGGACCTCGAGCCCGCCTTGGTCCTCCATTTGCAGTGCTCTGGGCCTAGGTCGACGCGGTTCGTCACAAGACCTTGAGCCTGCCTCGGTCCTCCCTTTGCAGTGCTCCAGACCTAAGTCGACTCGTTCTATCACGGGACCTTGAGCCCTCCTCAGTCCTCTCTTTTCCTTGCTCAGGATCCAGACCGAAGCGGTCTGACAAGACTTCTTGTTACCTTAGTCCTCCACTCGTCGTGCTTAAGACCCAGATCGACGCGGACCTTGGGCACAACTTCATCACTATTCTAGGGCCTCGAGGTTCCCTCAGCCCTATCGAGCCACACCTTGTATCAGACAGGCACGCTAGACCTCGAGTTTACCTAGGCTAGACTCCAAAGTCGTGCCTCGAATCAGACATCCAGCTCTCCAAAACTAGCACATGCAGTAAAAACTGCCCAGGCTTCCCTTCTTTGGCTCGAACGCTCGTTACTCGAGCATTTGACATGGGGGCTGTGGACCATCTGGGCGCAATCTCAGCCCTCCCTTAGGCCCAATCTTGACCCTCTCCTTAGGCCCAATCTTGGTCCTCTTTTTCGGATCCAGCCTTGGCCCAGCACCAGCCTACCACAACATCATTGTAACTCTCACTGGATATCCGCGCGATCGCCTCAGATCCTTCCCTCATTAATGACGGATCCCATCCACATTAATGAAGGTCTTGTCACCACCATGCTACCACCTGGGAACCTCCACCGGCGCCAGATAGTCAGTCCCATCACCTACAAATGCATGACACATGCATACAGGAGGACATCTCCTCCTCTTATATCAGCTAGCTCTCTTCAAAACCAAGGTATGTTCTAAACTTTGACATACTGATACGCTGCCTATCCTTACTCACTTACTCATTCGACCGTCGGAGTGCTTACAGGTGCTAGTCGTCCCCTGGACGGACCCATCGCTGGAGCCCGCGCCCTGCCTCCGATCGTCCTCTTTTGGGTCAGGAACACCTGGTATCACCCCACTATCATGTTAGGCATTACGTTCCCACTCAAAAGCATTCCAGATCTCAACGCAAGCCTTGCCACAAGAGGATCAACACTATTCCCAGAATTAATGTTCACCTCGACAATAATGTTATTTCTTAAAGGCATATCTAGGGTGGTATCCCCTCTCAGTCCCTCCACTTGAGCCAACATCCGGAGTGGTGTCCACTCTTAGCCTTGTCTCTTGAGTAGCATAGGGTGGTTTCCGTTCTTAAGCCCGTCACAAGTGGGTCACATAGCATTAATCCTTGGCACACGTCCCAAGTGCTATCACTCAAGGGCTACATCCCAAGTTGACATCCCACATCCCACATGGACAACACATAAACATGTTAATGTCACAACACATACCATGCATCATATAAAATCAACATTTCAATGCATGTATTTTAACGCATAAACCTCAATGCACAGCTATAAAATATTTTGGGACAAACCTCCCACATGAAATCAAATCAAGTAGAACCACCCACAATAAACTAATTTTGAAGTAGAAACTCTCACCTTGAACCTAACTCAGATTATCTCGATTCTCGTGCCCAACCTCGATTTTTGTGATAAATCTTAAATAATCGTATTATTACTCAACCTTGAGTTTAAACAATCCCTGGATGTCATATTTATTCAAAAGAATATCAACATCTATTTTTTCTTAATTTTTTTATAATTTCTCCTTATTTTCTTCCTATTTTCCCCTCAATAATTCCAAAATAAATACTTCCTTAATCATTTTTTAAAATTTTTCTCCACCATAAATCATAAAATATTTTTCTAAAATAATAAAATAAATTTTGGGAAAAAACCTCATCCCACGCGCCCTCACGCGTCTATGCTTGAACTGCTCTCGTGTTCCTCATGCGCCCATTTTTGGTCGTCTTCTTTAGCGTATCTCCTTGCCACCGACGATTGATTTTTCTTCTTTTCTTCAATTTCTGCCTCCTTTCTTGATCTAATCACTCTTCCGAACACGATGGGAGTGTCCTTGACTCAAAAAATTCAGCCAAAACCTCTGATTTGGCCGATTAAACTCACAGCTCCAGCGAGCTTCGACTTTTCGACAATCTATCAAATTCCACTCAAAATAACATCAAATCGGCCCAAAATCTCCAGAATTAATGCTCTCGACACAAGCAACAAAACCCACTTATCTAGTTCCCTCGATTTTGCTTTGAAGGCTTGGATTAAACTCTTGAAATCCCATGAAACCCTTGGTCAAATTCTTAGTTATTTATAGCCAATTCCAACTAACCGATTAGCCAATTAGAGGCCTTGCTTGCTCCCCAATCCTCTATAGGCCATGATGACCCTATCCAACCCTGGCCGACAATGAGATAGGTTGCTGATGGTTAATTTTGTGGCGATCTAGTTTTGCAGGTTTCATACCTACATTTTACACTTTTACCCTTCAATTTTCTCCTTATCTCTTTTCAACCCTTCCCTTAAGCCCTCAAGTTTCAATAATTGTATCCCAACTCTCAAAATTAAAAAAAATTCACTTTAGTACAATAGTTTTGGAAAATTATACTTTAGCCCCTCAACTTCTTCTAAATGACATTTTAACCCTCATTTCAAGTCCTCAAGCTTTGATATTTTACCACTTGAACCCCCCAAGTCTCATGTTTCTCAATGGGCCCAACAAATTTGAAAAAATATCATTTTCAACCCCTTTTCTAATGAATCACATGATCGATCTATGTTCAAATACGAGGAAGTTAGTTTTAATGATGAAAAACATATTTTGCTTTTGAAAAATTTCGATTAAAAACTATTTGTCATTACAGAAAAACAAAACATCTTCGAAGCATTATCCATATATTTATGAAAATCTATATCGTATGTGTCGTTAGTCAAAATTGGTTCCAAATGAAGCAAAATTTTCAAAATCAGTAAGGTCATATGTCGACTGGTCAAAATGACCTATCGATCGATTTTCAAATTTTTACCCAGCTTTTGACCAATGCTTATGCATCTGCCAATTGGTAGAATGGGTGTCTTTGAAAAGTCATCCATCTGTTAACAAATTGTTAGTTATCTATCGACTGGCCCTTTATATTGACCTTCATCTGTCGACTGATGCTCATGCATCTGTCGACTGGCAATATGTATCTTTTGAAGGATGGCTTCATCTGTTGACAGATACATCATCATCTGTCAACTGATCTTCTGCTTTCTGATGAATATGTTAACTGATGCTTTTGTATTTGTCGACTGGCAGAATGCCAATCCCTGGTGCTTCGATGGTAGGCAAGCCATCTGTCGACCAACAAAATGCTTGCACAAAGAACTGTTAACTGTCTCAAATTAACTATCAACCGATTTTTGAAATTCTACTAATCTATCGAATGATTCCTTGCATTAGGTGACCTCCTCATCACTACGCTTGAACCACACAACCCATTCACACCCTTCATTAGGTGACCTCCTCATCACCCCAACAAGGATCTCGTGACCTTAGGCGTCATCCTCCAACCCAAACATCACAATGAGGGTCTATTTATTCCTTTTCTCCCGTGACCTTAGGCATCATCCCCAACCCTAAGCATCACAATGAGGATTTGATCGGCCCCTTATCCATCAACACACGAACGGTTTCTTGGCCCTTCACAACATGGACTTCTAATCCCATGGCTTTCACATGCATATCAATGCATGCCAAACTCATTCAACCCTGACTCGAGTTCCTCTAAATCTCAACTTGACTCGCTAGGGATTTTTTATTTTCCACACACCTAACCTTCCCTAGGATAGACCTCATTTTATCATGAAACCAGCTAAGGTCCACTCATTCCCCAGGCACATCCCTTCCAGGATCGCTATAACAATACGATCACATTATACCACATACATCTAGCATGCATTCATCACACATGACTCCTTTTGGAGTCCTTCCGAATGCTACTTACGTCATGCCTGCACTACCCATGACATGCATATGCATTACATGCACATTCCACTTAGAACCTCATTGTAAGTAACCTTACTCTTTTCCTGGAGCTCGTCACATTGCCTATCAACGACTCCTTTTCTTGAGCCTCGAGCTAACTCTGACTATAGTTCACTCTATCTCAAGCACACAAATCTTATTGTCCCATTTCTAAGGGAAAACTTTATTCCCTCATACATGCTTGGCCAATTCCCCAACATAGGAATGCTCCACTAATTGCCTCCTGGATTACTTATGCCTCAGGCTCTCATTGCCCCTTCATGACTCTAGTCATGACTCAACTTCGTATCCCCACACAAGTCTCAATCCTTTAGGTTTTCTTGACAGCAACACCCACACTTGGATTTTTGGTTCCTCATTGCTCGACTTGTATACCACCTATGGACATATCATCTCAACCCATGATATTTTCCTATTCCTAGATCAGGAATAATCGAGCATACCCTTCAAACCATCACAAACCTCAACGCCTCAACCCAATCCTTAGGGTCCTCAGACCACATGTCCTACTTTCGAGGTCATCGAATCAATCTCACATCCAAACCTCGAAATTACAAACAACAGTTCCCGACCCCAACTCAATAGCTAAGACAATCATGCTTACATCCACATCACACTAGACATCATCGACTCATAAATCTGGCAATATCTGTAGGCACCTTAGGTGAATCCCACATTGGCCATGTAAAGGGGGGGAACTAGGTATATAAGTGCAGAGGGTGTTCTACATAGTGATGTGCATTTTGGGATTAAATCCCAGAGTGACAAAATTGGGGATTGGTTGTGACCTGAACTGGACAATACATTGTTATGTGGACCCCGACCGTTACATGATGGTATTAGACCCGACCCCCGAGCCTTTGAGCGCGGTGGTGGGGCAAACCTCAGCGAGGATGCTGAGTCCTTAAGGGGGGTGCGTGTAGACACCTTAGGAGAATCCCACATCGGCCATGCAAAAGGGGGAACTGGGTATATAAGTGCGGAGGGTGTTCTACATAGTGACACGTATTTTGGGATTAAATCCCAGAGCGACAAAATCGGGGATTAGTTGCGACCTAAACCGGATAATACGTTGTTATGTGGACCTCGGCCATTACAATATCGCTCACATCAAACACTCAACCGACCATACACAACACCACCACTGTGCTGGCTTTCCCCACTCATATTGCTAGCCATGTTTTGATACCAACTGTGACGACCCACTCCCACCTATGGGTGCCACCAGTAAATAATCGATTGGATTACTCACACACAACAACCAACTCATGAAGAGATGTACTATGTTTCACTAAGAAACTCCCTAGGTGGGGACTAGGCTTCGTCCTTCTCTTCGCTCAACTAAGAAGCACAACGTATGAAATTCGAAACCCAAGTGAGCTTTACCTTTCTTTAGCTCACCTCACAATAAGACAAAGGTGACCCAGGCACAAAACAACACATTACAAATCTGTTGAGTACTGGGGATCTACGAGAAATTCATTTCGATCCTTACCTGATTCTAAACTTGGCTCCACCTTCTAAAGCCATATACAACAAGCAATCTCACAATCTCCTATACATTAGTGCTCCACAATGTATACAGTTTCTCACATGAATACATATAAGAATACGTATAAAAAAATAGGAGAATATATAGCAAACACATCTCGAGCAACAATGCTAGTTGCCACTTCATCCTCCTGACATTATCCCTGATTGCATCTGGACTTCTAACATCTACAACACGAGGTGAAACCTCATGAGTCAAAAAGACTCAGTAAGGGTGCAAATGAATGTAAACAAGATAATATATGTGATGCAATGACAAAGTATGTATGCATGAATGGCGAGGTATCACTGCATTCTGAACCCACCTGTTCGAGGCATAACCTTCCAAATTACGCCTAGCATGCATCTAGTCTCTCCTATGGCCATAGGACTCCACTAGACCTCCTGTAGAACATGCATAACACGCAAATGCACACAACATATATTCATCAATATTACAAACCATTCGCAAGGATGCCACCACTGAGGCCATCCTTTACCTAGCTTGAAACATCATCTCTACCTTATCATGAACTCCAGCTTGAACCTTGAACTCTTCTAGAAGCATCACCTTCTCCATAGAACCTAGATGCCACACAAAAACCCAACCATACATCAGACATTAAACTAGGGTATTTGTTTTTGCCATACCTCGCAAAACCCCACCCATCAACAATCCAACCAACCCTAACTACGGGCATAATCCAACCATCACTTCACATTACATTATCTCATTTAATGTAAATAACTAGAAAATAATTAATTATCAACGTTTACTTGAGAATATCAATTTCATCCCTACGCCTGCAGGGGGACCTTCATTCCACCTAAAAACACTTCAGAGTTGCCTCACTAGCAAAACTGGACCACTCCTAAGGTTCCCTCAGCTTCCCCTACAATCATTCGATGCCGGCACCCATTCGGGCTTATACGAAAATTTATTCCATAAATTATTCCCAGTCGGACTGCTTCCAGTGTCATTAGCCTCACCTTAAGATGCTAACCAATCTCATGCCCTCTTTCGTAGACATCCAAGTCTCGGGGTATTCCCTGCTGTTGATTTGACATTTTTATTAATTAATTTCTCAAAATTCACTTCTTGGGCTCTCCAGACCACCCAAGGTCCTTTAAATTACTGGAAACCCTATTTTTTTCCAACACCATGTAATACTAGGTATTACAACAGGTGAGAGAAACTAAGTTTAACCAAAATTATAAACACATCGATTGACGATTCTATTTGATCTAAGAGATCATAGCACGTGGAGATGTGCAGCTACAGAAGATTGTGTCACTATAGAATGTGGCAGACCCACTGACTAAGGTCCTATCATAGGCTCACCTTGATCGCCACTTAGAAAGGATGGGTATAAGATACCCTGCATCTCCAGAATAGGTACTTGTAATCTATAAATCAACATTAGTGCAAGTGGGAGATTATTAGTGTTAGTGCCCTAATGCTAGATTTAGATGACATCTAGTGGTTGTAATTAGGGGAATAATGATGCAAATCTTGAAAATATAATAAAATATATTTTCATATTTTAAGGTCATATCTTTATTCATACCCCTCCAATCAATCTTATGAATGAACCCTTAGATTTCCAAATGATATTCTTATTCTTAAGTGTTAAGAATATGTCATAAAGACTTTCTAGGTAAGGATTTCTTAAAGGTTATTCCCAATTCTTAGATTTCTCATAAGAGAGCTATGATTAATCAATTACAGACTAACACATGGACTATTACATTTGATCAGTATGAGATACTATTGATAAAGGATGGTGAGTCACATGCCATAATTCATGAGATGGATATAGTAGACATGTGGGTAGATGTTAGTTGAACAACTACCGTATGTGATGCACATGATAGATCACGTGCTTGAAAGAATCTATGTGTCAGCGTTATGCCCCACAAGCCAATTATATTTACATGTAATTGATCGTACTTTACATTTTGATTCTTTAGGAACAATCAATTATTATTGCAAGGCATTTATGTTTTTATTTTGTCATTGATGGTTGTCATTATTTATTGTAATCCATTCTTGACAAAGTCCATAGATCAAATAGGCTCATGGAATTTGGTTGTGCATTGAGATGACGATCATGAAACATATTTCTTACATGCCTTGATCTTAAATGTTCCTAGTCATAGAGTTATTAGGATTGGACACTAATAACTCGGATAGACTAGCACATATGATGCATGCTCAATTAGGAGAATGTCTCATTTCATGGACATTGGTGTGGGGACACTAGTGCATATATGTGGGTGCTTATTATAAGAATAAGTACACTGAACTGACCCGTTACAGAATTTCTAATGGTTATCTTAATGTCGAATTGGACTTTCTGTGTTGCAATAGTGCAGATTAATCCTTAGATTTGAGACATCATGGTAGTCTTATATTGACTAGTTACGCTTTGGTTCTTTTTTGGATTCCAATGGAGTCATTAACAAATTATCACTGGGCGTAACCTTATCACATATGAAGGCTTATGAATGTCGAAATGGGATTCATCACTTATCGATAAGATGAGAAGATGTCCTATGTATTCCGATGATTTCATTACTACAGATATCCTTGGCCAAGGTGTGGTGGAAATCAAAACGTGTTTTGATTTCACCTATTAAGTCATAAATCTGGAATGGATACATAGTTATTGAATGATTAGGGTTTCGTCATAAAACCATACCCTAAATTCAATTGGGACATAGATTGATGAAATGATTTTATTGCACGGTATTTGCAATTGAAAAGGTCCGTGTTTTTTCATCGTTGGCTAGGTATTCATGGCATGTTGCTAGACGTTAACCATGATATATAGGGTTTTAGAATTAATTTGATTAATTCTAAAACTATTAATTAAAGAGTTTAATTAAGAAGCCCATGAGATGAATTAATTATGAAGCCCATAAGTTTAATTAAAGAGTTTAATTATTCTATTCAGTTGGGCCTTCATATAACCCAATAGAATTGGCCCTACATCTAGCCCAATGGTGGACCTAAGGGGTCACACACTTAGGTCGAGCCCGTTCCACAATTTAAAAGAGAGATTCGGCCCAATATGATTAAGGGTCAAGCCTAAATTGTTAGGGGTTTCCAAGGCACAACTAGGGTTTTTTAACTCTATAAATATGCCACTTATGAAGTTGAAAAATAAAAAAAGAAAAAATTTGGATCTCTCATTGGAGGCGCCTAGGGTTTGCTAGCACTACTCGAGGGGTCGTGGAAAGGGTCGATCGTGTGAACCGACATGGAGGAGTTTGTGCTTGCAACTCTACGGATCAAAGAAGGCAGAATCGAAGCTACACGATTGGCCAGTTTCTAACACTATGATCTGTCACATGCTTCAATTGTGTTACTGGTCCTTAGACTGAAGGTAATGTAGTTGTCTTGTATGTTTGTGCTTGAGATTTGCTTTTGATAAGAACCATCAGGTTACTAGTTAGGAGATGCATTGTTTGGTCTCTATGTAGTGGCATATGGAGGTAGGTGATTGCCAATGGGATCCATCGACCTCTAGCATGAGGTGAACATCCTACACGATCAGTGATTGTTGTGGTTGTATGAACTTCTGGATAGAGTACACTTGATTGAAAAGTGTTTCCAATGTCAGAAGGAGTTCCGATATGTCATCTCGATCGCACCACACTTGTTTTTGACATAGCTATCTAGTTAGACAGTTTGATCAGTCCATGGCTCTCACTCGATCAAGATGTTAGTACATGGAGGGATTATAGTACATGGGAATCAAAAGCTTGAATGGGTTCTCTTTGAAGTATAACTTCATTATTGGTAGGATCACCCTAACATAATGCTAGTTGTCACTCAAGGTCTTTCAGGGTACATTAGAGAGATGGAAATATCCTCGTTGTACACCAAAATGATTGGTCGACGTTAAAGAGTTTGGCGTGTCCTGATTGCTACTTAGTAGTGAACCTAGAAGGTCACACGCATATCCAAGTGTGGTTAACTAAACGATATAAAGCTATGATTAATGATCATCTTTAAGAGTTAATGATAACACCGTTAAGAGTTAACATATTGTTTTTGAAATTAATTAGAGCAACTATCAAGAGTTGACAACTATGATGTTAAGAGTTAACCAGGGCCTTGGTTTCATTATGAGATGATGAAAGGGTCATTAAGAGTTAATGATGGGCATAGATAAAATTTGTTGAAACTTGGTGCAAAGAGACAGAAACTGTGACAGACCTTGGAGGCTATCGACCATCTAGTGCCTGAAATCGGTTAACAAATTGAGGAATCTGTCTACCAATCATGTGAATTGGTCAACAATTTTGCTTCAAACCGTCGGCCATTTCTAAGAGCAAGGATCGCAAAATTGTAACCACCCGTTAGAGGGTCCGGTATTTATTTAGAATTATTTAATTAATTATTGAGGTATTTAATTAAGAGAATTTGCCAATTAAATTTTAATGTAGCAATTTAGAGATTTCTAATTGAGAAATAGCATTTAATTATGTGGAAATTAAGTACAAGGTCATGGAGGTAATTTTAGATGTTTTAAATAATAATTTCATTAGTGATATTAGGTATTTAAGGGAGAATCCATGAGTGAGAAGGATTAAGTGGAAATTATCCAAATTAATTAAGAATAAGGTCTCTAAGTTATAGTAGGAGAAAGAGATGGGCTTCTAAGGCTTCTTATGTGTATATATAAGTCTCATAAACCGTAGCTTTCTTCACGTCGTGAAGAACATAAAGACAAGAGGGGTAGCAATATCGCATAGGAACTTTTGTTGAAGTATTGAGTCGATTAAGAGTCTTCGAGATCATTCAAGGGTTCGATCAAAGAGTTTTAGCAGTCAAGTATTCTTCCTTCAATCCCTTCCATTACAGGTTCATATTAGTTTTGAAGTCATATTATTCCAGTTCTTCTTTGAGTTCTCAGATTTATATTAGTTACAGTGTGTGTGTGTGTATATATATATATATGCGTAGAACAGTGAGTGCATGAAGAAGATATGCATGAGTCTTTATAGCGATTCTTTTAAATATGATCTTTGAATCATGATAGCATATGTTCTTAGATTAAACAGGACTCTTCGTTCTTGTTCCTAGATCTTTATCAGTTTACATGCGTATATGATATACCCTGCAAAATTGGAGTATTACAAGACCTAAAAAAGTCATGAGACATGGACATGAAGCCCAAAGGCCCAACGGGTTGTAGGAGGTCAAGAAAATAAGCCGAAGGAGCAAGAGGTCGAGCAGAGACCAAGTGGGGAGGGCCCACTCGGTTATGCCAAGTGGGTACAACACTACTTTGGTTTATCAAGTATAAATTTCTCATATGAGTTCCGATTGAGCTGATTCAAGGTCCTATGGAAAGATAAGAGAATTATATACAACTTTCATGTTTTTAGTTTTAAGAGAATCGAGCTGAATCAAGGTGTAAATTGGGCATGAAGTTGAGGCACCTGCAATATCAAAGCTCGGAGTCAAGTATTGAAGGAAGATGGATTTGAACCAAGACAAAAGCCAAAAAGAAGGCATGAATGAGTGGCCCCCCACTCGGTCATAACCAAGTGGCCCCCCACTCGGTTATGACCGAGTGGCTCCTCACTCGGTCATGGGGAGATCAATTTCCCACAACTTTTCATGACCCCACTCGGTTATGCCGAGTGGGTACGATACTGCCGTAGCTTTTTGGCCATAACTTTCTCATACGAGCTCCGATTGAGCTTATTAAAAGTCCTATGGAAAGCTAAGAGAATTATATACAACTTTAATGTTTTGTGTTTTGAGAGATTCATGCTAAATAAAGGTGTAAATTGGGCTTGAAGTTGAGATATGAGAACCACTCAAACCCAGCCAAGGAAAAGGGCAAAAGAAGTCATGGTCGAGTGGGCTTGGGTCAATCTCTCCTCTTTTCCCTCTCGGATGGGCTGCGAAATCATTGAAATGGGCCGCAAGATTCTCGCCCCTATTCCCACACGTCTTCTCTCTCTCCTCCACTATAAATATGAGACCATGCCTTCATCACAAGGGACGTAATTTTTGAGTAATTGAATCACACTTTTCTCATTTTCTCTCGAGATCTAACTCAGGCATTGGAGGGTTTATGCGGGGACCCCCACCAGTGTCCTAACGGTGCTCTTATTTTGTAGGTCACTCGGTCAGCAAGGCCACTCGTCACCCTCAGGTCACTAGGTCATGGCCACTCGTCACCCTCAGGTCACTCGGTCATGGCCACTCGTCACCCTCAGGTCACTCATCATCCTTAGGTCACTCGTTCATCCGAGGCCACTTGTCATCCTCAGGTCACTCATTCATCCGAGGCCACTCGTCATCCTCAGGTCACTCGTTCATCTTGGGCCACCCGATCATCTGCCCACCAGATCTACCAGATCCATCAGACCATCAGATCTATCAGACCCTCAACTCTGTAAGATCACCAGATCTGGACCTCTACCAGATCTAGTTACTCGTCAAGATTCTCATTAGTGAAGGCACGACTCGCAAGACTCTTGCGTCTCTCCTCAATTAAAAATAGATTGTTGTATTTTGGCAACTACAATTAGCGCTGTCTGTGGGAAACGCAAGACAAAAAGTCAACAAGAATGGAAAACACCCGTGGACACCGAGGAACTCTCTCTCAAGGCGTAGAAACACGCCTACCACCACAGAACTCTCAACAACAGGGAGCACCTCCCATTATTCCCGATGTAATACCCGGTATTACATGGTATTTAAAATAAATAATTTTTGGATTATTTTGTCAGGCCTCGGGTGGTCCGGAAAGCCCAAGGGTCAATCCCGATAAATTAATTAATAAAATTCTCGAATTGGCGGCTGGGAGTGCCTCAGGACTTGGATGTCCAGGGAAGAGGGCAAGGGATTGGTGAGCGTCTCGAGATGAGGATAGTGACGCTGGAAGCGATCCAATCAGGAATAATTTTTGAAATAAATTCTGTATAAGCCCGAGTGGGTGCGAATATCGAATAGTCGGAGGGGACCTCCTGGAAGCTGAGGGGACCCTAGGGGTGGTTCGATTTTCTGAGTAAGGCAACCCTTAAGTGCTTCGAGGTTGAATAAAGGTCTCGTGCAGGCATAGGGACAAGGTCGATATTCCTGAGTAGTGGTCGGTTATTAATTTCGAATAAACCGAGATTTTGAGTGGCTTAATTATAATTAATTTAAGCATTGGGAGGGCCCAAGTATAATTAGTGAATTCCTAAAGTGCAATTAATAAGTTGCTTAAGTGGAATTAAGTGTGACTAAGGGGTTAAATGTGTAAAAAATGCATTTATATATATATATATCTATATTTTCGTGTGTGTGTGAGGAAGCTTCCCATGAAGCTTCCTAGTGAAGGTCTCTGCCCATTTGAAATCCGAGAGATAGAGGGAGGGAGCAGAGAGAGCAAAGGAAAGTGAGAGATCGGTGTGAGAGAGCAATGCGAGAGAGAGAATGAAGGTGCTAAGGCCGATCGGCCATGGCTGTAACCGCCATGGCCGATGATAGAAGATGAAGGCAGCGGCTTGAAGCTGCCGATGATGGAAGCAGCAACCTCAAGGCAGGCGGCCATGGTCGCGATGGCTGAAGGTGATGCAAGCTGGAGCAGCAGCGGCAGGAGGCGTTCGGCAAGCTAGTGGGTGGCCACAGCAAGGCGGCCAGGAGCTTCACCGAGCGGCCATGGCAGTGACACGCAGGGGAGGCCGACGCCCAGAAGGCTAGCGGCGGTCAGGGGAAGTTCGGTGCTGCCAGCGGTGGCTCGGCGGCGAGAGGCTGATGGCGAGGGCGAGCTGGTGGAGCAAGCGGCGGTGGTAGGCAACGTGAGCAGGCGCTGTGCGCGCGGGGGAGATGGTGAAGAAGACGATGAACAGGGGCGTACGGGAGAAGAAGGAAGAAAAGAAAAAAAATAAAGAAGAAAAAGAAAAATAAGAAAAGAAAATGAAAGAAAATATGGAAAAAAGGGAAAAATAGGAGAAAAATTCCAGAAAAATCTAGAAAAGTTCTGGAAATTATTTCGAGGCTCGTGGAGCATAATGGAAGCTCAAGAATGGGATTTCGGGTATGAAATGACAGTCAATGAGGCAACGCCGGAGTAGGCATTTGGCCGAACTCCTTCTCCAAATTTATTGAGGTAATTAATTTAATTATTTTCATTATGTGAGATAATGAATTGTGTAGTATTAGATGGATTAAACCCTGTGTTGGGGTTATTTGAAATTTGTTAATGTATGATTTTGGTGATGTGTGGCGTAGTTGAGGGCATTGGTTTAATGCCAGAGGTTAATGGAGTTGGGATTTTGTGTGTGGTTGCATCTAGGTTTGACCGGGGAGATGGTGATCCTAGAAGAGCTCGGGGTTCAGGCTGGAGTTCGTGCTGAGGTAGAGTTGAGGCTTCGAGCCAGGTAAGGGTCGGCCCCATGTGGAGGTGGCCTTGCAAGTGGGTAAATATGTCTGATAATGTAATTATGTTGCATTAGCATGTAGTGATTATATCTTGTGTGATGCAAGACCTAGTGGACCAATGGCCATATGGAGGACTAGTGTGGTGGGGGCTGATAGGTTGATGCCTCAAACCTTAGTGGGTTGTGAGGATGAGTGGACCTAGCCTCATTTGCATGCATTTGGTATACATGAACATGATTATATTCATATTTACATGCATTGCACCCTTACTGAGTCTTATGATTCATGAGGTTTTACCTCATGTGTAGATGATGCAAGTCCAGATGCAAGCAGGGATGGTGCCGGAATGGCTGTTGGGGCAATTAGCTTGTTGCCTGAGACGTGTTGTTATGTAGTCTCCTGTAATTTTTTGTATGTATTCATGTAATTGAATGTAGACGATATTGAGCACTAGATGTATTTAATTGTTGAAATCATCGTAGTGTGATAAATGATTGTGAGATTGTTCATTGTATATGGCTTAGTTGGAGAAGCCGAGTTTCGGACTGAGTAAAGATCAGCAAGGTATGTTTTCATAAATCCCAAATATTCAGCGAAGTGTTTTATGCTAGCTTCGTGCCTGGGTCACCTCTAGCTTGCCATGGGGCGAGTTGAAGAGAGGTGCAGCTCACTCGGGTTTCGGGTCTTGGTTCGCTGGATTTTTCTTGTTCGAGTTGGGACCGATTCCTGAGTGGAGCGAAGGGAAGGGCGAAGCCTAGTTCCCACCTAGGGCATTTCCTATTGAAACATAATCCAACCCTTCAGTTGTGGTTTGTCGGGTGAGTAATCCGGTCGATTATTTACCGATGGCGCCCGTAAGTGGGAGCGGGTCGTTACACCCGATTCTCACCCACAAGGAGCACCTCCGCCCCGTCATAATGCTCAACCCCAGCAGGTGGGGAACCAATCAGTCCCACCTCCACTTAACATTGGCTCAGGGCCACTTCCTACTGATCAAGCAGGGACTTCACGATAGCCACCGCATACTGTCCCGTGGGAAGAGTATGAAGCATTGAGATAACAACACGTTGAGTGCATGCAAGCACTTCGAGACATGGCTGGTATACTCCAAGGTATGATGCCTAGAGGGACATTGCCCAATACCTTGAAAAAGTTTATACCACCACCTGAGCCTCAGCCCGAGGTGGGAGCTAATTCCTATCAAGAGGCCACTCCCGATTCTCATTCCCAATCCACTCCTTGTCAGGAGCATAGATCACCACCACCAAAGAAGAATCCTCACGCCATGCCCTGAAGAAATGAGAGCCCAAGAAAGGAAAACAGGGCTAGAAGCGCCCAAAGATGGAGATACCATGAAACTGGGGCCGGCACGCCAACAAGACATGATAACCAAACAGCAGCAAGTATACGAGATGACATGAAACGGGTAGTTGAAGAAGTACTTGAATGAAAGAAATTGATCCCAACCACGGAGGAGCAACAACGCAGAAAATGTCCGTTTACTACAGATTTATTGGATAAGCCACTGCCTAGAAAATTCAAGATGCCTCAAATCACCCCCTATTCCGGCAAGGATGATCCCTATGATCACATTCAAAGCTATGAGTAGTTGATGATATTGCACAGATGGGACGATGACATAATGTGCCGAGCTTTCTCCTTAACTCTATCAGGGCATGCCCGGACATGGTTCAACAGTTTACCTAAGGCCTTTATCTCTTCATTCAGTCAGCTCAGAACGGAATTTGTTAAGGCATTTATGATTAATAGTTGAAGAAAAAAAGACGCCACATACTTGCTAAGTATTTAACAAGGGAACAAAGAAACTCTGCGTCAGTATGTGGATAGATTTCGGAACGCCACCCTCGAAGTTCATGATTTACCAATTGCAATGACAGTGTCTGCTATGTTACACGGAACACAACTAACTCCTTTACAAGAATCATTATCTTTGGACCCACCAACTTCCCTAGAAGATTTGTTTACTAGAGCAAATAAATATGTGCTCCATACGGAAGTTATGAGAGTTGTAGGTGGGAATGAGGGTAGAGAGCGAAAAAGGAAGGAAAGCGATGTTGAAGAGAGAACTCCAGGTGGGTTAGGGGATCAGATATACCTCAGCCCCAGTTCCACCATTACACCAAACTTCTCCAACCTCGGTCAACCATACTTGCAGCCATCAAAGGGTCAGGTCTCATTAGACTCCCGAAAAAGGTTGACCATCCCATGGGGAAGAATAGAGAAGAATATTGTAGATATCACAGAACTCGTGGTCATTGCACTGACCAGTGCCGGGAGTTAAGAGATCAGATTGAGATGCTAGTTCATGAAGGACATCTTCAAAGGTACATACAGGTCAAAGATAGTGAGCCTTGAAAAGGAGAAGATAGACAGGAAGAACGGGGGAGATCAAATCAAAGATGTCAAGAGAGAGGAAGGGATTACAGAGAGAATCCACCTCTAGATAATGAACCAGTTCATGAGCCCATACATGTCATCTCGGGTAGTGAAACTATGGCAGGGGACTCCTCATATTCCATCGAGACAAGCCATGAAAGGACATGCCCTTAGAAGAAGGCAGTTATCCACCATTAATGCCATCAAAGAGAAATCTAGGAATAAAATTCAGACACATTGAAGAGAGCCTATGTTAAAGAACGAGAAACTAAACATTTCGTGCTCAGAGGCAATAATAAGACCTAAAATGAAATAGTGGATGTGCTCACTTCTTTCGAAAAATGTAAGTGTTTTCATTACACATTACTTTGTGAAAGTTTGTTTGTTATGCTCTACTTACAGGAAAAATAAACTCAAGCCCGTTGCCCCGCTCACGGCCCGGCAACGAGGGAAAAATAAACTCGAGCCCATCGTTGTCCTGCTTATGGCCCGGCAACAATGTAAACTACGATCAAGCCCATTGTCCCGCCTATGGACCGAAAACGAGGTAAACTAAGATCGAGCCCGTTGCCCCACCTATGGCCCGACAATGAGGTAAACTACGATCGAGCCCGTTGTCCCGCCTATGGCCCGGCAACGAGGTAAACTACGATCGAGCCCGTTGTCCCGCCTATGGCCCGACAACGAGGTAAACTACGATCGAGCCCGTTGTCCTGCCTATGGCCCGACAACGCGGTAAAATAAGATCGAGCCTGTTGTTTTTCCTATGGCCCGGCAACGAGGTAAACTACGATCGAGCCCGTTGTCCTGCCTATGGCTCGGCAACGAGGTAAACTACGATCGAGCGTGTTGTCCTGCCTATGGCCCGGCAACGAGGTAAACTAAGATCGAGCCTGTTGTTTTTCTTATGGCCCGGCAACGAGGTAAACTACGATCAAGCCCGTTGTCCCGCCTATGGCCCGGCAACGAGGTAAACTAGGATCGAGCCGGTTGTCCTGCCTATGGCCCGGTAACGAGGTAAACTACGATCGAGCCTGTTGTCCCGCATATGGCCCGGCAACGAGGTAAACTACGATCGAGCCCGTCATCCCGCCTATGGCCCGACAACGAGGTAAACTACGATCGAGCCCCTTGTCCTGCCTATGGCCCGGCAACGAGGTAAACTAAGATCGAGCCCGTTGCCCCGCCTATGGCCCGGCAACGAGGTAAACTACGATCGAGCCCGTTGTCCCGCCTATGGCCCGACAACGTGGTAAACTACGATCAAGCCCGTTGTCCCGCCTATGGCCCGACAATGAGGTAAACTAACATCGAGCCCGTTGTCCCGCCTATGGCCCGACAACGAGGTAAACTAAGATCGAACCCGTTGTCCTACCTATGGCCCGACAACGAGGTAAACTACGATCTAGCCCGTTGTCCCGCCTATGGCCCTGCAACGAGGTAAACTACGATCGAGCCCATTGTCTTGCCTATGGCCCGGCAACGAGGTAAACTAAGATCGAGCCTGTTGTTTTTCCTATGGCCCGGCAACGAGGTAAACTACGATCGAGCCCGTTGTCCCGCCTATGGCTCGGCAACGAGGTAAACTACGATCGAGCCGGTTGTCCTGCCTATGGCCCGGTAACGAGGTAAACTACGATCGAGCCTGTTGTCCCGCCTATGGCCCGGCAACGAGGTAAACTAAGATCTAGCCCGTTGCCCCGCCTATGGCCCGGCAATGAGGTAAACTACGATCGAGTCCGTTGTCTCGCCTATGGCCCGGTAACGTGGTAAACTACGATCGAGCCCGTTGTCCCGCCTATGGCCCGACAACGAGGTAAACTAAGATCGAGCCCGTTGTCCCGCCTATGGCCCGGCAATGAGGTAAACTAAGATCGAACCCCTTGTCCTGCCTATGGCCCGGCAACAAGGTAAACTACGATCGAGCCCGTTGTCTTGCCTATGGCCCTGCAACGAGGTAAACTACGATCGAGCCCGTTGTCCTGCCTATGGCCCGGTAACGAGGTAAACTACGATCGAGCCCGTTGTCTCGCCTATGGTCCGGCAACGAGGTAAACTACGATCGAGCCTGTTGTCCCCGCCTATGGCTCGGCAATGAGGTAAACTACGATCAAGCCCGTTGTCCCTCCTATGACCCGGCAATGAGGAATAGCACATTCAAACCCATTGCCCTGCTCAAGGCTCGGCAATGAGGTAAAAGTACATTTAAGCCCATTGTCCCGCTCACGGCCCGGCAATAAGGGAAAAATAAACTCAAGCCCGTTGTCTCGCTTATAGCCCGGCAACAAGGTAAAAGTACATTCAAAGCCATTACCCTGCTCACGGCCTGATCGGGAATGTCGAACACCAATAGATTAGATGAATAATGATTTTGATTTGCAGCAAGGGTGCAACCCAAAGTCGTCTCCCAACGAACCTCTAACGGATCTGTCAAAACAAGGCTAAACGGGTGGGGGGAAGTTTTTGATGAAAAACAGAAAACTAAATAAGCAAAAACACTATAAATCGAGATGCAATCAGTTGCAAACCAACCTTCTATCCCAGTTTTCATCGCCTTCTCAATAAACAATTTGTTTAGTTTTAATCCTCAAATCAGAAATCACAAAAATCCTTTAACAACCGCCAAAGATTGGAAAGAAAACCAATAAACAGATTTCAGAAACCTCTTAGTTCAATCTATCAGTTTTGATTCCCCTTATTGCATAGATTCGAGACTGATTGAAATACCATCCAAACAGGTTGTTCTTGCTTCCAGTTAAAGCCTCAACCGAGCACAAAAACCTTGGATTCTCAAACAAAGACAATGCATGCATTCATCCAACCGGTATCAACACATACACAGATTTAAGAGAGAACAGAAACAAGAGAACAACAAAGTTAAAACTAAAAAATGATTTCCATTAAAACCAAAGACTCAAACCGGGAATAAGGGTGGTATTGCAACCGATTACAGAATCCTTAGCCTTCCATCTTGACAAGAACAATGGAGAGAAGGAAAGCTGGCTGCCATTCACGCCCTTCAAAAGAATACCCTTTTAATGGCCTCTTAAGGTGCTTAAGTAGAGCTTAAGGAGGAAACCCTAGGTTATTGCCACTTCACAGCCGATTTAGGATAGGTTAACGTGCGTTCTGGGCTTCGGCCTCTTCATAATAATTGTAGATCAGGAAGATTAGATAAATTTTGGCTTTTGAATCACTTGATTTGGATATCGGACGCCCAAGATATGGCCTTTTAAAGAATCAGCATCTGTGCAGCTTTCCTAATTTGACCCAACTTCCTAGCCCCGACTTTGAAGTGCTGTTTGAAGGCCCAAACGAACTCGGATTTGGACAACCATACCATTCCAGAAATCCCAAGAAGTCCTCTACAATATCTCTGAAGACATCATCTTCATTCTGGAATTTTATCTTGGCCAAAATACTGAAGGAAGTGCAGGAGGTTAAATCTGCTAAAATTGCCCTTACTCTCTATCTCCAATTTCCAAGATATCTCATTGCCATCAAGACGTCTCATGCTCCCATAGCCCTAAACCTGGAAAAATAAAGTAAAATAGTGTGAAGCCCAATTCCTATAAAATAAAATGAAATAAAATTAAGATGAATAAAATGACACAACTAATGTGCAAAAAAGACTAAATATGAGGGCTAAATAATATGAAAATATGTGCTCTATCACGGCCCGGCAAGGAAGTAAAAGTACATTCAAGCCTGTTGCCCTGCTCACAGCCTGGCAACGAGGGAAAAATGAACTCAAACCCATTGTTCTGGTCATCACCTGACAACAAGGGAAAAGAAAGTGCAAATTTACTGTCCTATGCACAACACCATAACTGGGAGCAAAATCAAACTCATTGTTCAGTGCACAGTTAGACATCTATGGAAAGCAAACTTACTAGTATATCTGCCTCATACTTCTGCAAAGTATTTGAAAATCACTACAGCCCAGAAATTTAAAAGCATGGTGTGCAAACAAGCTCGAGAGGATGTGTAGAAGATGAAAGATAAGTAATGTTCAAAAGTTTACACGACAAGATACTCTTTCATCCGAACCTTCCGGCTAAAAGAGTAGGGAGCAATTGATATGCCCTGCAAACTTGGAGTATTACAAGACCTAAAAAAGTCATGAGACATGGACATGAAGCCCAAAGGCCCAATGGGTTGTAGGAGGTCAAGAAAATAAGCCGAAGGAGCAAGAGGTCGAGCAGAGACCAAGTGGGGAGGGCCCATTCGGTTATGCCAAGTGGGTACGACACTACTTTAGTTTCTCAAGAATAACTTTCTCATATGAGCTCCGATTGAGCTGATTCAAGGTCCTATGGAAAGCTAAGAGAATTATCTATAACTTTCGTGTTTGTGTGTTTTGAGAGATTCGAGCTGAATAAAGGTGTAAATTGGGCTTGAAGTTGAGATATGAGAACCACTCAAACCGAGCCAAGGAAAAGGGCAAAAGAAGTCATGGTCAAGTGGACTTAGGCCAATCTCTCCTCTTTTCCCTCTCGGATGGGCTGCGAAATCATTGAAATGGGCCGCAAGATTCTCGCCCCAATTTCCGCACGTCTTTTCTCTCTCCTCCACTATAAATATGAGACCATGCCTTCATCACAAGGGACGCAATTTTTGAGTAATTGAAGCGCACTTTTCTCATTTTCTCTCGAGATCTAACTCAAGCATCGGAGGGTTTGTGTGGGGACACCCACCCGTATCCTAACAATGCTCTCATTTTGTAGGTCACTCGGTCAGCAAGGCCACTCGTCACCCTCAGGTCACTCGTCATCCGAGGCCACTCGGTCACCAAGGCCACTCGGTCATCAAGGGCACTCGTCGCCCTCAGGTCACTCGGTCACGGCCACTCATCGCTCTCAGGTCACTCGGTCATGGCCACTCGTCACCCTCGGGTCACTCGTCATCCGAGGCCACTCGTCATCCTCAGGTCACTCGTTCATCTGAAGCCACTTGTCATCCTCAGGTCACTCATTCATCCGAGGCCACTCGTCATCCTCAGGTCACTCGTTCATCTTGGGCCACCTGATCATCAGCCCACCAGATCTACCAAATCTACCAGACCATCAGATCTATCAGACCCTCAACTCTGTAAGATCACCAGATCTGGACCTCTACCAGATCCAGTTACTCGTTAAGATTCTCATCAGTGAAGGCACGACTCCCAAGACTCTTGAGTCTCTCCTCAATTAAAAATAGATTGTTGTATTTTGGCAACAACAGTATATATATTCGTAGTTATATTATTATCTAGTGAGTTATGATAAGCTATGTATAATTTTTACACCGTTTTTCTTTCAGAAACGATTGATTGATCCATCTTGATATTATTTTATATCAATTGGGATTGTTCTCCTAAGATTTCTTTTGGAATGGTGTAGTAATGTTGTTTCATATGAGTTTTCAGTCATTTAAATGAGCCTTTTTGTCATTCGAATGAGTTCAATAGTATCTGAATGAGTTCTTAGCGTTATTGCATCATTCGTATGTGTTCTTGAAGTTTTGAGTGTGTCATTCGAATGAATTTTCTTGTCATTTGAATGAGTCCTTGAAGATTTGAGTAAGCCTTTGCTTTGTATCGTGTAGCATTCGAATGAAGTCTCCTTATCATTCGAATGACTTGTGAGTATTCCATTCATTCATTCGAATGGGGTACTGTTGCATTCGAATGAGTTGCTTTCTGCCCATTCAAATGCTTGAGAATTGCTAAATTCATTCGAATGAATTTGTGAGTCATTCGAATGAGTCCTTGAAAGATCCGAATAACCTTTGTTATATATCATCTATCATTTGAATGAGTTTTTGTCATTCAAATGACCTTGGTGTAGTCCATTTATTTCATTCAGATGGGTTGCTGCTGGATTCAAATTTCTCCCTTATGAATCAACTGTCATCCGAATAGTATCATATGGCATCCGAATGACCCACATCCCATTCGATAGCCTTAGAAAATACTTGGGTTAAACTCCTCTTGAAAAATTTACTAAATTTTCCATAGCTAAACCTCCATTTATTTTCCCTTTATTTATTTAAAAAATACACCAAATTCCCATCATTTAGGGAGTAAGCTTTTGAAATTCAAACATCAAGTTTTCTCATCCATTTTTTTCCATATTCAAGGAAAATACTCTTTTATTTTATTTTCCAACACATAGGAAAAATTTTCAAAAATGCCTCAATATTTATCTTAATTTAATAAATATTTTGGAGGCTCGAACCCCATTTACTTATTTATAAAAACTTGTTTTTATTCTAGAAATTCCAGGAATATTTAAATAAAAAAATAAAAATTTAAATAGCATTAAAGGGGCAGCAATAGTCGCCTACACACGGGCGCTAGCCGCGCCCTAGCTACCACCTGACCTTTTTTTTTTTTTTTTTTATCCCATACATTCTAGAAATTTAATTTACAAAAATTAAAACATAATCCCTCACATTCACCCAACCATAAGGCCATACAACCATGAGCTCCTTACATAACACACACCAAATTAGGATACATATTCAAGTTTAAACTCAATCAAACTCTTAAACATCATTACAAAATATGAAGGCTACACAACTAGTCTTCCATACTCATAGCCCTTACCCCTTCCAAGATGCTCTTCTAATTGAACTCTTCACCAAGAAATTTGGCCCTCTCTTCCTTCTTCCTCTTTATATTACCTCTCTTTTCCTTTTTCTTTAATTATTTCCATTCCAAGATTTAATTTAAACCCTTAAATTTTATTGGTTTGAGAGAATTAATCTCCACCCTTAACTACAAGCACAATCCATGTGCTTAATAAACTTTTAATCTCATCCTTTGATCACATAGGGTTTAATCTCTACCCTTTGAGAAGAAACACAATCCTTGGTAAAAAAAAAAAATTTAATCCTAGCCATGAATTTAAAATAGAGATTGAATCTCTACCCTTCAAAGAAGCACAATCCATGTTCTTAAAGATAACACCATCTTAGCCCTTGATTCCTACCCAAGAGTTATCTCAACCATCCATTCTAGTCCCTTAAAAATAAATTTTAATTATATTGGCAATCCACTCCAATTTTAAGACTCATTTGTGGCCCTTGGATCAACTCCCATTCCAAGACCATATCTCATCCATTGGATTCATCTTGAATTTTTAATTTTTCTCCCATTTATATTAATTCTTCTAATTTTAATAATAATTGCATGGTCGCCTTCTATTTTTCCTTTACATTTTCTTTATGCAATATAATGATGGCTCTCATTAAAGGCAAGAATGACCCATTTTCTTTTTCTTTTTCTTTTCCTTTAATTAAATCTCACTTCTCTTTTGATGAGATCTTTCCAAATGTCACCCATACACTTAATTTAGCCATTTCTTATTTCTTTAATATCTCATCTTCTTGAATGAGAACTTGTAAAGTGTCACTATTTGACACCTACTTGGCCCTAATCCTCAATCTTGGCCATCCAATATTTCTCTATGAATTAATCAAAATTAAATCATTCACATAGGATTTATTTACCCATTTTCACCCATAATTATTCTCTTTTAATAGGATAATATTTAGATTACCATATTTCCCTTCTAGAGACATCTCAAATTTATGAGCTTCCATAAGCCAACCTAGGACAATTTTGGAACGCCACTTACCTTTATTTTTATAATTTATTTAATTAAATTCACACTCACACCTAGGGAGTTACAGGGTGTTACAAATTTGACATGATTTCTTTGTTCTTTTAGTAAGTGTTTGGACGATGTGTGGCTTGAGAACGAAGATAGGAGGACTGTGTGTGTCCTTTGTGCTCTGAGGCTATCTCTCCTTTGTCTCCCCTCTCTCTCTAGTCCTTTGTCCCATTATTGGGTGATTAAGGTTTTGTGGAATTCAATATATAAGGTAAGGAAGAAGAAAATGATGAAAGGGCCTTTTGTTGCACAGGATGCAAGCTATCTCTCAGCTATCGTTTGCTTCTTCCTCCTTCAAAGGCTCTAAACCCTATTCCATTGCTCTATTTTCTCCTTTCTTATTTGTTGCTATTCTAACAACCCAATCCATATAAAGTGTCTATAATGTATTTGTGAATTTGTTCTCATTAAATCCAAAATCTAACTTAATCACCCATAAGAGACTTAGCTAGCATGTAGGTCTCACTATGGGCATCATCCACATTAAGAGCATGGATTAACTAGGTCTTCCATAATTTCAGGAGACGGATTGATCATCAAGTTTGTTGTTCGGGGCAATAGGGGACTACTCGGTGGAGTTGTTTTGGAGCTGTTGGAGGGAACAATTGCTTCCACCAGAGAAGATTCCAACCTCTTCATAAGATTTGAATCCTTTGTAAGGTATATCCCTCAACACCCTATGGTGTGGTTTCGATATTATGCATATGGTCATTTGGAAATTAAGTCTTGTAAAGTGATCTTGTGCTTTATCAAAAAAACTAAAAACCCCTTGCATTAATACATTAAATGTTGGTGCTCCCCTTCATCCTCAACTCCCCCTCTTTCTAGCTATGTGTCCTCAACTCTGACGGCGTCTCCTAAACTTCCTTTCTCTTTGATTATATCTCCTCTATGTTTAATCAACTCCCCCTATCTCTGGCTATGTCTCCTCAACTCTGATAGTGTCTCCTCAACCCTATTTCTCTCTATGATTGTGTCTCCTCTACATCTCCTCAACTCCCCATTTTCTCTGGCTATGTCTCCTCATCTTTGACAATGTTTCCTCAATTCTCTTTCTCTCTTTGACTGTCTCCTTTACATCTCCTCAGCTTTCCCTTTTCTCTGGCTATGTCTCTTCAGCTCTGACAATATCTCCTCAACTCCATTTCTCTCTTTGATTGTGTCTTCTTTACATCTCCTCAGCTTTCCTTCTATCTTCGGTCAACTCTGGCTTTTCCTCGGCTCTCTTTCTCTCTCTTTCTACATGCTAGATGTAAATTGGAGCTTTCCTATGCATAGACTAGTTGATGCCAGCACCATGTTGCATGCTTTTATAGACTAAAAGTTTTACCTTGTATGGAAGTCCTTACTATTTTATTTTATTTTACTTTTATATTAACTAGACCAAATGGATATGGCAATGGAAAGCTAAAATTGTTGTAGATGATCTCATTAGTGGGATAAAGGCTTGTGATGTAATTGTTGTAAGCATACCAAATTATATTTATTTACCAATGATGGTGATCAGACCTTGTGCTAGGAAGGGGCAAATGAAAGGAAGGGAAGGTTCTGCAAAGGGAAGGAGAAAAGGCAATTAGGAAGGGATGTGAGGAGATGGTGGCTAGAAAGAGAGGGAGAGGCAATGAGCGGTGTTGGTTGATGTTTTACTCTTGTGATTGGTTTTGATGATAAAAAACAAAATTAAGTTTTACACCCTAAGTCAGAAGCCAAGTATATGGTTTTCAAACAAAAATAAATTTCAAGTACTTTGTTAAAATGAAAACCAAATGAATTATAATTTTATATATATATATATATATAAATGGTGTTTTACAACAACTTATATTTTGATTTAAACAAATCTCCTAAAATGTTTTTTGAACCGTTGTCAAAATGGATCAAACTCTTTTCAAAATGGAGCAAAACTTTTCAAAGGCAAAATGACCATCTGTCGACTAACTAGATGGAATTCCTCGACTAGTGTGGCAATTTCAATTTTTCTTGTAAATCGATCCTCTATGATCTGTTGATCGATTTTGGATCTTAAGCTTCTAATTGTTAACCTTTTAGTTGTAAACTATAACAAAATGTATGTTATTGATAATTGACGTTTTGCCTTTGATATGGTTTTAATAATAAAAATCAATTGCATTTTGATGATGAAATTATTTTATCAATAATTATTATATTGGTGCTCCAAATTACTTTTATATGATATATTAAACACCAAAGTTAAAATTAATTTCATCATGCATTCTAATATGAAAAATCTTCTGATAAATTTCTTGATGGCATTTGGAATATTATGTTTAATTTTCGAGTAGAGAAAAAGTTTCAAATTAATTTTTTGACTATTGCTACAATAATTTTTGGTTGCTATAGTAATTTTCGGTCATTACATTGTTTTTCGATTGCTACATTATTTTTGCTACAGTAACTGTCAATAGATTTCTTCTTACCTGTTAACAGATTGAAGCTCTAACACCTCCAATGGCTAGTTTTTTTCACTATTCTAAGTCACTCCACCTTCCACTAATGGGTATATTCTTGAAAGAACTCGTGAAGCATTATAAATAGAGAGCAAATCGATGAATCAAGACAACAAAGATGATTGATTTCAAGCTTTCAAGTGTTTATTCTTTCCAGAGCTTAATTATTTCATTTGTTCTTCATTTTTGTTTCCAAGGCTTTGCTCTCATCTTTGTAAATTTACTTTCAACTCTTGTTTTTTTATTAAGAGAACTTGTAACTAAGAGTGTTTACTTTTAGATCATCTCTTTTATATTATTCTTGATTTTCCTCGCAAGATTGCTAAAGGGTCTACATTGATTGTTGGAGGTTCTATTTCTGTTATACGCTGCCTCCCCAACAGGTCTCTTGGAGAGACTTTCTCGGAGAGGTTCCCCATGTGAACCTTCTCTTGGGGAGACCGTCTCGGAGAGGACCTCTCTGAGCGAGGCATATGGAAAATCTCTCGAAAGGATTCTTTCAGGGAAGAGAGCCCTTTCGGAGACATGCTCTCTAAGAGACAAATCATTGACCTACCACCAAAATTCCTATAAAAAGCACGACACAACACAATGGTGAGGATTGGAACATCTGGTAACCTATTCATATTCTCTAGACTTACTCTTTCCGAAGCATTTAAATTCTTTCCCACGACTATTTCTCTTTCCTTGTGCTGACTTGCTCATCGGAGGGTCTTCACGAGAGATTCTTCTCGCAAGCCTTCTAACCTTCATCTTAGGTGGCAGTCTTTTTGATATACCAGCTGAGACCTCCTTGTTCTCTCCAAGAGAGCATCTATTCTCTCTGAGTCCCTCGAAGCACCTTCCCAAAAGAGCCCATGCTTTCTTAGGAAGCCAATTAATCCCCTCTGAGGGGTGTATCAGACCTCTCCTAGAGCTGCTGTCAAACCAGGCGACCATCCCTTTGAGATCAATATTTCTCTCCAGGATAGACATCACTTTGCAAGACCAGCCATTCTCTCTGCAAGAACTCTTTCAAGTAGATCCTTTCTCCAACAGGCCAGTTCTCTCTAAGATGACTACTCGTTTATGAGAGGATTCCCTCTCTTCGGAAGAACTCATTTGGTGGCTATTCCTTTGGCCCTTAACATTGAGTACGGCATTGGATGATGGTTTCTTTGACTCTAAACAAATTCTATTATCATAGTTTTCGGGCTACAATGATTTGCACTGTCTGTGGGAAAATGACAAAAAGCTAAAATGACCAGAAATGCTCGATCAACCGACCTAGGAAGCCTGTCACATCCAATGCAGAGAAATACCCATTCTTGAATGACAGCTACGGGGGAGCCTAGCCTGGTGTCACCTCCGCGGCCAGTACTTACCGAGCACCCTCAAGATTAGGAAGCTCATTCCGGGCACTTACCCCAGTTGGAAAGCAGTAAGATTGATGGGCTATGGGGCAATTAGATTGCCCGTCAAGAAGTAGATCCTATAGTTGAGATTGGGATCTGAGGGCGATCAGAATAGGGGGAAATACACATCACTGATTTGGGTGTTAGGGTTACAAGGAAAGGGAGGTGAGCCCCACCTCGGCCTCATGCGATCCCTGAGCCAGACTCTTTGGGGAGTCATTAATTCCCCTGGAAAATTCGACCACATCACGCAAGGGAATTTCAGGATGTTTTGGAGTGGCATATCCCATGGTATCGCTCGTTGACTACGAAAGACTTTATAAAAACTTTGAGGAGTTGAGATTCCAGAATGAGGAGTTATAGGGAAGTAACGAGGAGAACGCGAGGAGAATGTAGGGGATCACTGGCCTCCTGTAGGAATTGATACTTGGCATACACATCCCCTGTGTCGACCGTAATGAGGTTAGAAGAAGCAGATCTGAAGTGTAAGACTAGGCCCTGAGGGTGGGGCAAATAGAGACAAGGATGGGAATGCAAAAGCAAGGTGATCATGCCCCTAGACTATCAGACCCACCAGAAGAAAGTGGAAGACGAGCGAGGAAAGCCCTAATGTATGAAAAGACAGTAGAGAGCACCCATTCTAGTGCTCTCCACCTCTCTTCTACTCAAAAAGAAGGGGGAAAGCATGGAACGCTAGACGCGACAGGCTTTAAGAAGATTTTAGAAGCTTTTAGAAGAAGTGTTAGAGCATAAACAGGTAACGATGGTGCCCAAAGAAATCTCTACCAAAGGATTCCCTCTGTCAGAAAAGATCTAGCAGCAACCAGTCCAGCCGGGATTCAAGATGCCGCAGCTCCCCGTTTACTTTGGGAGGGAAGACCCTAAAAGACACTTGTAGTATTTTGTAGGTGTGGTTGTGCTACATGGCTAGAGTGAAGTAACCAAGTGCCGGGCCTTTCCTTTCTCCTTAGCAAGGCAAGCACAATGGTGGTTCATAGATTTGCTAGCAGGGCACATACGATCATTTGGGCTGTTGGATAAGGAATTTTTCAAAGCGTTCTCAGCCTATGTGCCAAAGAGAAAGAGCGTGATGTACTTGATGAGCCTACAACAGAAACCTGGTGAACAGTTGAAGCAATACATGGAGCGACTCAGGGCAGCCACCCAAGAAGTGCGAGACCTCCTGGTTGGGTTGGCGATGGTGTCCTTGCTCCATGGGACTACTTACGTGCCACTTAGAAAGTCCTTAGCCTTCTCTAAGCCCAACCCTATGACCGATTTGTTCACTCGGGCAGAGCAGCACATAGTTCAAATGGAGATTCTGGAAGCTTAGGAGGTAAAAGGAAGAGGAAGACCGAGAGACTCGAATTTTGACCGACCAGTGAAAGCGTAGAGAAGAGAAGAATCTACAAAGATTCAATTTCGAAGTTTCACTCCCCTTTGAGAGCCTAGGGCGGCGATCATTTCATCCATTGTGCACACGGGGCTCATCAACTTCCCTCCGCATTCCAAGGAACCTCTAGGAAAAAATATGGAAGCCTTCTGTAAGTTTCATGAGTCCTTGGGCTAAGATACAGAGCAGTGCAGGGAGTTACGTAACCAGATCGAGCAACTGATCTGGGACAAAAAACTTGATCGGTTCATATTGGATAAGCCAAAGAACTAGCAAAGCAAGGGAGAAGGGAAAAAGAGGGGTAACCCCCTTATCCTAGAAATCACTCCTAAGATAGGAGGGATAATTAGCAACATCGTGAGAGAAAAGGAGAAGGAAGCCCCTTAAGAGAACAGGTGGGACCAAGCACTAGAATGACAGATAATGAGCCCACCATGGATAAAATTAATATGATTTCAAGAGGAGAGAACATAACAGGAGATTCTAATGCAACCCAAAAGATTTACGCGGGCCAAGCGTTATACGTGGACTCAATGGCAAAGATATTAGAGGACGAAGATCCCATTATTTTCTCGCCTGGGGACCAAGGGGGCGTGCTCTTACCCCATGATGACCCATTAGTGATCTCTGCGGTTATTGCAAAACACCTGGTTGAGAGCATTTTGGTGGATAATGGAAGCTCTGTAAATTTGTTGTATTGGAATTGTTTCAAAAAAATACACATCGTGCATGATCGGCTAAGGACGGATGCATCACCATTATACAGCTTTATAGGAGAAGAAGTTTATATAGTGGGGTCAATCCAGCTTCTCGTCACTTTGGGGAGCTATCCACAAGTGGTCATTAGATAGGTGAGCCTTATGGTAGTCAAAACCTTCTCCCCCGCTTTCAATGTGATTTTGGGGCGATCTCTACTCAACGCCATGAGGGTAGTCATCTCTCCTAAATAACTCTTGATAAAATTCCCCACACCCTAAGGTATAGGCTAAGTAAGAGGAAACTAGAAGCAAGCCAGGATATGCTATGTTAGCTCGACCATGAGCAATAAGGGGAAAGAGAAGTCGACAATCGGGGAGACCTTAATTATTAGCGATGAGTCTCTTGAAGATTACAAGCCTCATCCAGTAGAGACACTTGAACCAATTCCTTTATACCCCAACAATAGCAGCAAGCAAGTGCATGTGGGAAAGCTAATTGGGGGATTCGGAGAAAGAAGAGGTCATCAAGTGCCTACGGTCCAACGTGGACATATTTTCTTGGACTTCGGCCGACATGCCCGGGATTAGCCCAGCAACCATATCCCATCGACTAAACATCTATCTGGGGACCTGGCAAGTTAAATAGAAAAAGAGACATATCGCCCCTGAGAGGCTAAAGCATCTGGAAGAAGAAGTAGACAAACTCCTGGAGGCAGGATTCATTAGGGAGGTCCAATACCCCGAATGGTTAGCGAATGTCATAATGGTGTCGAAAGCCAATGGAAAGTGGCGGGTATGCATCAATTTCACTGATCTCAACAAGGCATGTCCAAAGGACTCCTACCTCCCTCCCTAGAATAGACAGGCTAGTGGATGATACCTCCGGGTATGTGGTGTTAAGATTTTTGGATGCATTTTCAAGCTACCACTAGATGCAGAAAAAATAACATTCATCCTAGAAAATGGGACATATTGTTACCAGGTGATGCCCTTCGGCTTGAAGAATGTTGAAGCCACGTATCAAAGGATGGTTAATAAGGTATTCAAAGAGTTACTGGGGAAAGTGATGGAGGCCTATGTGGACGACATCATAGTGAAGAGTAAACAAGGCAAGTCACACGCCCAAAAGCTGGAAAAAGTTTTGACTGTATTCCGGGAGAATAACATGTGTTTGAACCCTGACAAGTGTGCCTTTGGGGTGAAGTTAGGAAAATTCTTGGGTTACATGATCACTCACAGGGTGATAGAGGCCAATCTAGTGTCTCACAGTGACTCCCAGCTAGTGGCACAATAGTTTTAGGGTACTTATGAAGTAAGGGAACCAGTACTGTCCTGATATTTACAAATAGTGAAAGAGGTGGCACACAGATTCAACCGCTTTGAACTAATTCAAGTCAACAAGTCTCTCAATCACCATGCTGATGCGCTATCCAAGTTAGCCCCAGCCCGTGATACCTTAGGACGGTTGATCCATATGGAAGTCTTACAGTAGTAGAACATAGATGAAAAGGAAAGAGAGGTACATTGCGTTGACATGACTGAGGATTGGACAGTGTTCATACTGAAGTACTTGCTTAATCAGGAACTCCCCTCAATACCCTCTGAGGCCAGAAGACTAATCACTAGTGTAGCCTACTTTATAGTTATATGTTGCAAGTTGTATAAGAGAAGGTTTTTTGCACAACTGCTAAAATGCTTAGGGCCCCCAGAAGTAGAGCGGGCCTTGGAAGAAGTACACGAGGGAGATTGCAGGGAACACCTCGAGGGATGAGCCTTGGCTGGAAAGATCTCGCGAGTCAGTTTCTTCTGGCTAACCACGAAATAGGATGCAACCCAGAAAGTTTGAACATGTGATAGGTGCTAGAAACACGCACCTCTGACAGCACGACCCCCTTTGTCGATTCAGCCAATATTTCAAACATTGTCATTCGCACAATAGGGGTTAGATATTATGTGTAACGCCCAACTTTTCCAAATATGCAATAACTTGAAATATAATTAAGACATCACCTACGGGTGTTATGGAAACCCTTACCAACGGAAGCATTGGATCGAACCTGCAAGCTTAACCAAAGTTAAATAAAGGGGTTTCCACTAGATTCCTTTATATGTACAGGAAACGCATACAACTTTTAATAAACCCAAAAGACACAACACACTACTTGAAGTTATAACTACAACACATGCCCAAGTTAGCGAATAAACCCTCATCATGGTAATTTCCCCATACAACATTTGAATTGCACCAATTGAGATATTACACCCACACATTTAATACAAGCTCTAGCATCCTAAATGCTATTATAATACATCATTCGGGTCACATAATAAATCAAAATCCAAAGCTAGCGACGCTCCACCTCCTTGCCCACACTTTGATTTGGAATCTGAACACTTGATATTTCTGACAAAGCTGGGACGATGAATGTCCCAGGGGTATGAAACACCCGAGTTAGATATTACATCTAAGTGAGTGGTACGAGGAAAGAAACTATGCATGTAAGAGCAATATGTAGCTTTGCTAGGAAACATGCAGAAATAAGAATGAAATCTCTCCAAGATCACGGCTCACCACAAGAGCATGAGGTTTAGGCTCACCGCAAGAGCATGAGATCTACTGTGATACCCCAATAAATAGCCACAAATACAAATACCGAGATACATGTGCAATAGGCAAGATTTGCTCAAAAGCAATAAACTCACGAGATGTAACCTCTGAGCCCCCTTACACAGGCATGAGGTATCCTCCTTACTTGCCATGTATGAACCCCTCAGCCCCCTTACACAGGCCCACGTGGTCAGCCCCCTTACACAGGCCCCCGTGGTAGTTCACACACGACAACGCACCAACTCGCCATAGTCACCCAAATGACATGATGTATGACAAAGCAGAAGGAATATGATATGCAAGCCAAGGCCACACATGAAAGCCATCGTGTTCAAACTCGATGCAACAAAATAGAAAGGATATGCTCGAACACAAGGAACATAAGACGTGAGCAACAACTCATCCACAGATGAAACCAAGAAGGATCAAGAGGAAGCAAGAAGCATGCAGAAGAACCACTCACAAATGAAACCAAGAATGATCAAGAGGAAGCATGCACGATAACCACTCACCTTGATCGTTTTCCCCTCGATAGCACTGTTTTATAGCCCGATTTCAAGCACTAGGGGTTGTTCTACAGAACTCATGCATTTCGGTGAACCAATCCTTAAATAGTTCTACATAAGGATTGTAGATAATTAAATTAGGAGAATAACGGTGGAAATTTGAGAACAAACAGAGCCCAGACGCACCCTCGAAAGGGTGGCCACGCGCCTCCCCCTTCCTTGTTTCGGATTTTGCAACCTAAGATTAAAATAGCTATATCTTGCTCATTTTAACTCCGATTCACTCTATGTTTGAACCTACGGACTCATCTTTTCATGATCTACGATCCTACAGAAAGAAATTTGGCTTACCTCTTCAAATTCCCTTCTGTTTTGGCAGTTTTCCAGCCAGGTCTCTCTTTTCTTTCTTCTTTGGTTTTTCTTTGATTTTTCTTGCACTTGCTTTCTTTCCTTTCTCCTTAGCTTCTCGTGGCCTTAATTCCTTCCCTTTATATAGCCTTTAAATACCCAAATCCTCAAGATTTTACTTGGCCTCCAAGTTGCTCATTTTCTACCCAAGTAATCATCACACTTTGAAATTTTGTAATCTTCTCAAGCAAGCTTCCACTTCTTCCAATCCTAGGCCACCAAATATACTTTCGAGATAAGTCTTATCATATTCTTCCTTTGAAAGCAAATCCTAGCCAATCCTAATCCTCCAAGTTTAGACTTTAGGATAAAAATCAATCATTACAACTTTTGAATATTTCCTTCTTTGATTCTATCTTCCAAAACAAGCCTCCATTTCTTCCAATCCAAATCCTCACATGGCCTTAACTTGAAATTTCCTCTTCTTTGGCAAGCCAACACAAGTCTTCCAAATTAAGTCTTCCAAGTCAAGTCTTCCAAGACTTTTGGGAAAAATTCTAAAACAAGCTAATCCTATCTTTCCAACACATAGCTTCTAGGATAAGGATTCATTACTTTTGACTTTAAGGGTGAAAGTAATTATTATCATCATAAGCTTTAGGACTTTTAGGGATAATCCTCCAATCCCATCTTTCCAACTCAAGCCTTCTTGAATAAGCATTTATCATTGCAAATATTCTTATTTGTTGGAGATAAGTTATCTTTTATACAAGTCGTGATACTTGCATTTAGGTCCTAAACCATTTTCCATTTACACTTAAATTCAAAACTTCCATTTAAAACACTTCATTGCATCATCCAACCTTTACATTAAATTTTGGGGTATTACATCCTCCCCCCTTAAAATAAATTTCGTCCCCAAAATTTAGGTCACTCAGAATCTATTTCCCGAAGCAAATTCCTCAATATGGTGTCTCCCAAACACTTTCTTGGCATGCCTCGATCAATATGGTTCACCTTAATTCTTGGCCTAAGGCACATATTTTTAACTCAAAAATTGAAACGTTTTGTCCGAAAATCAGTTTCAAGGTTTTCGACCATTTCCCAATTGTCAACTCATGACCATACCTTCGAGTCTTCTAGAATAGCTTGCTAGGTCTGTTCATCAGATGAGAGTGAATCGCCAGGCTAGCGACGTTAATAGATGTTCCATCAGGAATCACATCCAATGTCACAGGCTAAAAAGCCTCCACCGGTCCTCACTCTCGGGTCAATAGAACAGGCTTATTCCCGCATTAGCCACCACGTTCACCTAGAACAGGCTATTAGAGCATGCTCGTTAGCCACCACGTTTATTTTTCGAGATGGTACTGGATCACACAACCACAACCCTTCAAGAACTCTATCCACCGTCGTTATCCTGCATTCGACTCCCTCTGAAAGAATAGGCTCCTCAAGCAATCATGAAGACCTCAAACTTTTCATATAGATAGCACTGCCAAAGCGTTCCACTACTACATCAACATCTGTGCTAGGGCCATATCAAATCAAAGCCAATTGCTCACAATAGCTAGGGTGTATAATAATTCGCATACTAAACCGAATGTCAGTTCAATAACCAGAATAAATCTCCCTTCCCAAGGCCAAATCCGGGGAACACACATATCCCCATGCTTGCTATCCTGGGAAACACACTTTCTTAAACAAGCCCATACCACACACATGCCTATATTGGGAAGCATTCCACCCATGGTTATGACCTACCCTGACCCATGTATGCAATCATAGTTCCACTACCCCTTTCCCAAACCTCCTAATTCCTAGGCCCACTTAGCACACAATGCAGTAGTCATGTGTAATACCTAGTATTTAATGTTAAAAGAATTTTCAAAAATTATGAGGTCAAAAATGGAATTTACAATAGTTTTGGGCCTAAGTGCAATACTCAAAACATAAGCAGAAGGTGAGGGACTATGTCAAGAAATCCAATAAAGGTAAAATTGTCCAAATAAGCAATATTCGACAAAATCAAGGGATTTTCGAAGGTTTGAAGTCAAAAACATGCAAATAAGGGCATTCGGGCAAAAGTGCAGATTTTGTAAATTACCCGAGGGAGGTCGAAATAGCAAGTTCTTCAGAAGTTTTTGAGGAAAATGAAGAATATGGAATTTATGGGCAATAGTGGAAGTGTTAGAAAATCTAGGGGTATCAAAGGTTGGTAGAAAATGCAATTAGAAAATTCATTGGGGTAAAACTATAAATTTCCAAAATGCCTTAGTGTGAACGCGACCGCCGCACATGGCCGCCGGTAGCCGCCTCTGGACGTCGGGAAGCTCGCCTAGAGGTGCTAGATTGGTCTTTAGGTGATGATGAAGCTTCAAGGGGTGGCCATTGGCCTAGCACGGCGGCGACGTGACCGGTTTTAATAGTGGAAGAAAATTTTGGATTTGGCCGAATCTTTCGAGGGATGTACCTCATGATTTGGGGTTTCGTAATTGGTTTGGAGGCTAGATCTAGGGTTAAGGGGATAAGAGCAATCGATTGGTGATGGAAACTTGGGTCGAGGTCGAGTATAAAAAGAGTTCTTGGCCGAGAGGGTTAAAGCACAAATTGACCAAATTTCTCTCATTTTGGCAAGAATCAAGCAAGGAGATTAGAGGGCTTCTGTTCTCCAAGTCATAAGGATCATTTCTGGAGAGTTTCGAAGAGTTTCGTGCACGTTTGAAGGGTTTTCAATGAGTTGATCGGAAAAACGAGAACCGCCGGACCGAGATCTGCAACTGGGTTTTAAACCCCTTTCCGGTGACTTTTTCCAATGATTGAGGGGTCCATTGAGGTCGCCTCATCAAGATCTTCAAGACCCAATCGTTGTTTTGAGAAAAGAAGATCGCCGAAGAGCCGCCGTGGCCGGAGAAGAAGACCGAAGAAGGCAGCAGCGTGTGTGCATGCGCGGACCCCAGCCGCACCCACGCGCCAGCGCGTGAGGGCGCGTGAAGCCCAGGTTTTTCTTGATTTTAATTTTATAATTTTTATAAAAAACTTTTAGGATGGTTTACGTAAAAATATTTGAGAAAACTAGGTGTTTGGTATTTATTATTATTTTCTAAAACAGAAAAGTGTTTGAAAAATAGGAGAAAATAGGAAAAATTAAGGAAAAATAAAAATATTGATTTCTAAGGTCCTAATGGTGAATAGGAGACGATTGGTGCATTGAAAAGAAGGATTGCACGTTTTTTTAAGACGTGGCATGTTTTTTGAGACAAAAATCGAACTTTTCCAAATTGAGGTGAGTGGTTTGATTCTAGCTCTACCTTGTCTTGAACGTGTTTTGGAGTGTGTGTAGTGAGCTTTAATAAGCTCTTATACCTTTCAGAACTTGGATTGTTTTCAAAGACATTTCACTTATGTATTTTGTGGCGTCATTTGCATACTAAACATCTGATATGTTGCATTAACTGTTTTCACTTTTAAAAATGAGTCAGTGCATGGCGTGTATTTTCATAACATCGGGGTATCGATTTTCATGTTATTGTTGAGTCCAAATGGGACGGGATGGGGTCTTCTTGAGAATGGGACAAGGTTAATCTTAATGAGCGAGTGACACGGTAGGGCACTCGAGGGATTAAGTATGTCGCGGCAAGGTTAACCCCAACGGTGTGTGGAATAATTTTTCCACGGGAGGTTGAGTATGTCAGGGAGATTTCTCAAGTTAGACATGTTGCATGTTGTCATTCTCTGTTGATAGAGCGCATATTTTCATATTATTTAGCCCTCATATTTAGTCTTTTTGCACGTTAGTTGTGTCATTTTATTCATCTTGATTTTGTTTTATTTTATTTTATAGGAATTTGGCTTCACACTATTTTATCTTATTTTTGGACAGATTAGGGCTTCCTGGGTCATGAGGAATTTTGATGGCAAGAAGGGAAACAAGGAGATTGGAGACAAAGAAGCAAAAGTGTGCTCACAGATTTGACCTTCTGTGCTTCTTTCGAGTTTTTGGCCAAGTTATAATCCCATAACGTGAATGATGTCTTCATAGATATTGTATAGGACTTCTTGGGATTTCCATAATGGTATGATTTGTCCAAATCCGAGTTCGTTTGGGCCTCCAAATATTGCTTCAAGTTAGGGCCGAAAAGCTGGGCCAAATCCTAATTGGATTAGAATTCTGCACAAACATGGAATCTTTAAAAGGCCATAACTTGAGCTTCTGATGTCCAAATCAAGTGATTTAAAAGCCAAAATTCATATAATCTTCCTGATGCACAATTTTTATGAAGGGGCCGAAGCCCAGAACACACGTTATCCTATTAGAAATCGGCTATGAAATGGAGATAACCTAGGGTTTCCTCCCTAAGCTCTATTTAAGCACATTAAGTGGCCGATTTTGGGAGAATTCTCATGATTTCAACCAAGAATATGGAAGGCTAATTCGTTTTTGATTCACTACATTCTCGTACCTCTTGCCCGGTTTGAGTCTCGGTCATATTGTTGAATCCGATTTGGAACTCGATTTTCATGTTTTAATTGATGATTCTGTTTCTTTTCCTTCTCTAAGTTTATGTATGTTTCTTTTATGTGATTGTGTGAATGCATGCATGATCTTTGGATGGTTTTAATTGATGTACTCGGTTGAGGCTTTGATTAGAAAGAAACAGTATATTTGTATGAGCGATTGCTCGATTGGATTTAATCTTTTACGGTTGTAGAAGAGTTTTTCAAATCAAAAGAAAATCAAACCAAAACAGATTGTTTTCATAAATGAGACAAGGATTACCGTGGTAAGGAGGTAGGGTTTGTAGCGGGTTACGTTTTACTTCATTGTTGTTTCATTCTTGAACGTTTATATTTCGATTTTCATCACAAACCCCCCCGTTTAGTCTTGTTTTGACATATCAGTTTGAGGTTCGTTGGGAGACGACTTTGGGCTACACCCTTGCTGCAAATCAAAATCATTATTCATCTAATCTATCGTCATATGTTGTTCATGCATTGTATAAATTGTTTCATGCCATCACTTAGATGTTTTATCATCTAACTTGGGTTATGCCCTTGAAACATTCAACGTTCCAGCCAGGGATTGCAACAAGGTCGAGGAGATGGCCGGTGGGGCCAACGGTGTTTAAGTCGATAGTCGTTGTTACCATTTTGAAGATGTCAGAAGTTATTTTGATATATGTACGAACGGTCATATGATACTGCTGATATCATTTTGTAATATTGCAACTTGTATTTCGAAGTAGGTTTGACTAGTATGAAAATCGCGGTAGGCCACGACATTTTGTTGTATTTATTCCGCTATATTGTTTTTAGAACTCATTTAGTTTTAAGTCCTTTGATCTTGTTAGATAAAAGAGTAAGACTGGAATTCTCGGGGTTTTCATCTGCCTGTGAAGATTGTTCTTGGAATCACCGTGGGCGTCGACCATTGTATGAGACGAATGTTTCATCTGCATGTGAAGATTGTATCCATGGCGCCGCGTGTGACAGACTTTTTTTTTAAAAAAAAAAAAAGATTCCTGGGAATTTCCTTATAGTGACGTGACCGTGTAAGGTGGGGTGTTACAATTGGTATCAGAGCCCTAGGTTAAAACCCTAGGATGGATAGGCTAGGTTATTGAACTTAGCATGGTTATGATTGTTAACTTAGGATAAGGTTATAAATTCTAAAGAGACATACAGAAATTTTAAGAAACACATGTTTAAGGTTTCTGAGAAAACATTTGTGTGTTATTAGCAAGCCATGGTAGATCAAGTGCTACTGTCACACTAGGCAAATAGGATTGCATCTCGTGGTCACCCGCAAGAGGAAGGTATGAATGAGTTTCTAAATGCGATGGAGGAAATTATTGACGATGTACCTCCAAGTTACCCACAGTTGATAGATCTGGCAGAGTATCAGATCGGTTATCTTATTGACCAGATGGAAGGGGAGTGGAAGAATTTTGCTTAGTAGTTATGGGAGGTCTGGGATTATGACTCCTTGCATGAATTTTGCACAAGGATGAGGGACGAGCATGAGGACCTACACGGGGAGGTTATGGATGAGGAAAATTAGGAAGAAGGTGTTACAAATCCCGAGGTTGAGGTCATCGACATCAGTTCCGATAAGGAATCTCAGGAGGCTCAAGATGATGATGAAGGACCCCTAGTGGCATCTGATAGTGACAGAGACCACAAGGAAACGTGGATCTGGAGGCCAAAGGACTACTGATCAAGGCTGAAGAGATGACTGAAGGAAGAAGGAATATATAAAATATAATAAGATGTTATGTCTATTTCCTTTTCGGTTGTGCTAAGCTGTTATGTTTTGTGGGATACTGTTAATAAATAAAATTGTCCCTCTTGTATATAAATACTTTTGTCTTGTGCATAATTTGTTTCTGTGATTCACTTCAGATGGTGAATACACAAAGACTCCAAGATGCAGCCCACGACGGAAATGGGAGAAGGAAGGAAAGTAATCCCGAAGACCAGGGTGAGCGTAGGAATCACTCAGGAGGAAATAAAAGATATGTCAGAGAATCGAGTTCCAGTGAGGATCGATTCGAGAGAATGGAGCAATTTTTAGAGAACATGCTGACATACGTGAGTCGAGAGGAGCCTACTCGGCACACGACCACGGCGTTGGAGCGATACCGACACTTGAGACCCCCTGTGTTCAAAGGAAGGGTTGGTGATGATCCTAGCTCAGCCGAGTATTGGCTTAAGCAGACAGAGAAACTACTTCAACACCTACAGTGCAGTGAAGAGGAGAAAGTGAGATGTGCAACCTATATGTTGGAAGAAGAAGTAGGTCGGTGGTGGCAATCTACCGAGCGTTCGATGATAAGATCTCAACAAGAACGCGAGGAAGAAGATGAAGATGCGCTAGTGTATACTTGGGTGGGATTCAAGGAAGAGTTTAACGCCAAGTATTTTTCCCAAGAGCTGGAAGGAAGAAAGAATCTGGGAGTTTATGAGACTCAAGCAGACTGACGAGATGTCTGTGAATCAATACTGTTGAGGGTAGATTTTGATGATTGATGATTGGCATGTGTGAATGTGAATGTTCATTTATATTTTATGTACTAACAAAGCATGAAGCCTTCATAAGGCTTACAAAGCTATTCTCTAGTGATTTCTTGACACAGGTTATATATGGAAACTTCTTATATTGATATAGAGATTTCATTATATATGGAAACAAGTTTTTAGAGAGCTTTCTAGAAATTTGAGTATTTGAGTTATGTATGGAAAGTTCTTCTTGGAATGGAAAGACTAGAAGATATATATATGGAATCCTTGTTGGGAAGTTCAAAAGATCTATATGGAAGTTTTTAAGGAGATTGGAGTAGTCCACTATATGGACTTGTCATATATGTAACATGGCGACATGGCATTGTTAATGTGGCATTTTGATGACATGGCAGCCACGTGGAGCACACTCATCAAGGCTACATCATCTCGTTGGTCTAGATATGGTAAGAGAATCATGGAGTAAATTTAAAGGTTCCTAAAAGCTCCTCTACCCAGTTAAATATGGAAGAGTTTTTTGAATTGCATTCAAATAGAGAAGTTAAAGATTCAGCATTATTGTTCAACATTAATGGAGGAAATTAAGGTTTGAAAATTAAACCTTGATTGATATTACTTTCCTTTATTGCTGATTCTCTCTCATTAAAAGGATATGGAGGCTCAAATCATGGAATCAAGTATCCTACTAATTATGGCTAATTGATATCTTCATTATGGGAGAATATTCAAAGGATATCTTGCATATATTCAGCAACACAAATTGATTCTCTACTTGTCAACATTTTTTAGTATGGAAACTTGATCAATTAAGGGCTTTTGAAGTTATAATTGATATATTCATTGTTGGACAAATTTGTTTCATTATTTGGTTGGATTTACACCATTTGGAGGTTTAAATTCAAATTTCAAATTAGCTATGCTTGTTATGGAAGCTAAGGGGCCAATTGCACAATCAAAGGAGTTTGAAGATCAACTAGAAGTCAGAATTGATCATTTGTTATTTAATTTCGATTTTGCAAGAATTATGAAGGGTTTGGATGATATTTTTAATCCTTAAAATCAACCATGCATTATTGGAATTGATTTCTTCATTCAAGGCTAATTGGAGATCTACAAAAGTCAAAGGTCTTGAAAATCAATCAAGTTAGCTGATTATGGAAGGTAAATCAAAAATTCAAAACGAAGGGCTAAGATTGGCTTGAAGACTTGACACATGGAGGGCTGAGATTGATCAAGGAAAGCCTACTCTAACACTATATAAAAGGATCTCTCGAAGGCTTTGGAATAACTTTTGGAAGCCCTATTATTTTCTACATCATTGGCCAAGATTTTCATTCTCTCTAAGTCTTTCTTTTCCTCTATCTTCTTGAGAGAAAACTAAGAGAGTTCTCTACGCTTCATTGCATTATTTTTGAGAGAACCCTATTTCTCAATCTCTACTATTCTTGTATCTTGTAAAGAGTGTACAAAATCCAAACTAGTGAGTGTGAGACTCCAAAAATAGTTGGGTGGTGGTGAAGCCAAGTGAAGGCTTCGGTGGTTGTATCAAAAGTTTCATATAGTGGATTTGGTTGAAAATCCTAAGGAAGGAAATCCTTAGGTAGTGGATGTAAGCCATAAGGGCCGAACCACTATACATCGCTGTGTTCTTCATCTCTTCACTCTTTACTTATTCTTGCTTGATTATACTTGTTTGTTTTTGGTATTATATTCTGTTTTGCTTTAAATGATCATTCTTTATTTAAAGTCTTGTTATTGTGTGCATTCAAATAACATGTTTTCACCAAGTTGTAATTTGAAGAGTATATTGGATCTAAGCACATACTAGCACAACTGGCGGATATCATATTATCCATCTAGTATTTAAGTGCTCCCGTACTCTCAACTACAATTTTGGTTTGTATTAAATTTGATTTCTCATATATATACGTGCATAAGTTTTGCATTAGAATTTTTAAAAGGTGTTAATTCACCCCCCTCTTGACTAGGTTAGAACTCAACAATATTGTCCCTAAAACTACTGCACAATCAACTGAGAGGGCATGGAATGAGGGTTCCTTCTTGGTGGCGGCGATTTGGGCCTATCCTCTCGTCAAGGCATAGATCGAGAATGAGAATCGAGAGTAGCTTCTTGGTAGGAATCAGCTCCCACCTCGGGCTGAGGCATAAACATTTTCAGAGTATCAGGCAGCGTCCCTCCAGGCATCATACTTTGGAGTACTCCAGCCATGTCTCGAAGTGCTTGCATGCCTTCCACATGTTGTTGTCTCAATGCTTCATACTCTTCCCATGGGACCGTATGTGGTGGCTGTCGTGAGGTCCCCGCTTGATTAGTAGGCAGTGATCCTGAGCCGATGTTAGGTGGAGGTGGGATTGGTTGATTCCCCATCTGCCGGTTTGGAGAAATGGAGCGATCACCCCCTTGTGTTTGAGCATTATGAGGGGGAGGAAGAGCTCCTTGTTGTTGAGAGTTCCGTGGTGGCGGGCATGTTTCAATGCCTTGAGAGAGAGTTCATCGGTGTCCATGGGTATTTGCCATTCTTAAGTTGACTTTTCGTCTTGCGTTCCCACAGACGGCGTTGCCAAAATACAACAATCTATTTTTAATTGCGGATAGACGCAAGAGTCTTGGGAGTCGTGTCTTTGCTGATGAGAATCTTGACAAGCAATTGAATCTGGTAAAGGTCCAGATCTGATAATTTGATAGAGCTGATGATCTGGTGGCCTAAAATGATTTGGTGGCCTTGGTGACGAGTGGCCTGAAGATGACGAGTGGCCTTGGTGATCGAGTGGCCTTAGTGATGAGTGGCCTTGGTGATGAGTGGCCTGAAGATGACGAGTGGCCTTGGTGATCGAGTGGCCTTAGTGACTAGTGGCCTTGGTGACCGAGTGGCCTTGGTGACGAGTGGCCTTGATGACGAGTGGCCTTGGTGACGAGTGACCTTGATGACGAGTGGCCTGAAGATAACGAGTGGCCTTGGTGACCGAGTGGCTTGAAGATGAAGGGTGGCCTTAGTGATGAGTGGCCTTCGTGACCGAGTGGCCTACAAAACGAGAGCACCGTTAGGACGCGGGTAGGGATCCTCGCGCAAACCCTCCGAAGGTTGAGTCAGATCTCGAGAGAAAATGAGAAAATTGTACTTCAATTACTCAAAATTGTGTACCTTGAGATGAAGGCGGGGTCTCATATTTATAATCGAGGAGAGAGAGAGAGCCTCACGGTATTTTCGGCGAGATTCTTCTGGCCCATTCCGGGAATTTTGGGGCACATTTGGCTGGCGAGACGGGAGGGACTAGGCTAGATCGCTAATCCGAAGGGGCACTCGGCATGACCGAGTTTCCCTCCACTTGGTTGTGCCGAGGGGGGGGTTTGCCCTCCACTCGGCATGACCGAGTGGACCCCCACTCGGTTGTGTCGAGTGGGGGGGGCCACCCAGCTATGCCGAGTGGATCCCCACTTGGTTGTGCCGAGTGGGGGTTAGCCACTCGGCTGCCGAGTAGAGGACCACTCGGCTATGCCGAATGGGGCTGTCCACTCGGTCCAACCGAGTGGGCACCCACTCGGCTCAACCGAGTGAGTCTTCTTCGATCGCCCATCTTCTCTTTAACTCAATGAAATTGGGGCCCACATTTGATCATATATCTGCTTCGCATAATTGATATACCCGGGAAGGCGAAGCAGATATATGATCAAATGTGGGCCCCAATTTCGATGAGTTAAAGCGAAGATGGGCGATCGAAGAAGACCCGCCCGGTTGAGCCGAGTGGGTGCCCACTTGGTTAGACCGAGTGGACAGCCCCACTCGACATAGCTGAGTGGTCCTCCACTCGGCAGCTAAGTGGCTAACCCCCATTCAGCACAACCAAGTGGGGATCCACTCGATATAGTCGGGTGGCTCCCCCCACTCAACACAACCGAGTGGGGGTCCACTCGGTCATGCCAAGTGGAGGGCAAACCCCCCCTCGACACAACCGAGTGGGGGTCCACTTGGTTGTGCCGAGTGGAGGGCCACTCGGTCATGTCGAGTGGCCCCTTCTCCTTAAACTCGGCCATGCTGAGTGCCTCTTCGGATTAGCGATCCAACCGAGTCCCCCCCGTCTCGCTAGCCAAATGGGCCCCGAAATTCCCGGAATGGGCCACGAGAATCTCGTCGAAAATACCGTGAGGCTCTCTCTCTCTCTCCTCCACTATAAATATGAGACCCCGCCTTCATCCCAAGGTACGCAATTTTGAGTAATTGAAGTACAATTTTCTCATTTTCTCTTGAGATCTAACTCAAGCATCGGATGGTTTGCGCGAGGACCCCCACCCACGTCCTAACGGTGCTCTTGTTTTGTAGGCCACTCGGTCACCAAGGCCACTCGTCACTAAGGCCACTCGGTTACCAAGACCACTCGTCATCTTCAGGCCACTCGGTCACCAAGGCCACTCATCACTAAGGCCACTCGGTCGCTAAGGCCACTCGTCATCTTCAGGCCACTCGTCATCAAGGCCACTCGGTCACCAAGGCCACTCGTCATCTTCAGGCCACTCATCACCAAGGCCAGTCAGTCATTTTAGGCCACCAGATCATTTTAAGCCACCAGATCATTTTGGGCCACTAGATCATTTTGGGCCACTAGATCATCAACTCTATCAGATTATCAGATCTGGACCTTTACCAGATCCAATTGCTTGTCATGATTCTCATCAGCAAAGACACGACTCTCAAGACTCTTGCGTCTATCCGTAATTAAAAATAGATTGTTGTATTTTGGCAACAATAAGTAGTACATCACTTAAGGTGTATGTTACAATTCTTAAAATAGAGATAATTGAAATTAAATGACTCGAATTAAGCCTCGGCCACCTCCTTCCCTGCTTTTCTGCTTGTCTCCCCAATACCTTGCACAACTAACATACCTAGAACGTGGAATGTTCCAGGGGTATCAAACACTCAAGTTAGATTTTGACATCAAAGTGAGAGAGTTCAAAGGTAATTATGCATGCAGATGTAAAATGCAACGTGAGTATGAAGTCTCCTCAAACACCTTGGCCACCAAGGCACGTGATGAGGTCAGACGTCCTTAGCCCCCCGAGGGCACCAGACTCCTTAGGCCCACTGAGGGCACGTGATTCCTTCCCCGATCACCACACCCGCCTCATCAACCATCCACAACACTGATGATATATGCAGGAAAGAAGAAATATGCTTCAACAAGGAGAAACATGAAATGTAAGACAGAAACATCACACAAAAGAACTAACATATGACCAATATGGATTTTATTGGATGCAAGAACCACTCACCTTGCCTGTTTACCTTTCGAAGTTACTATTCATAGGGTATTGGCCTTAGTTTTGGTGCAATTACAGAAGTTTCGTGTCGTAAACTCAAAATATTTTTACACAAAGTTATAGGGCATTAAAAGGGAGGTATTCCATAAACATTTCATGGAACAATAATGCCACACACACCTCGAGAAAGGGCCTCATGTGCTGCCCCAAGCAACCCCCTTCCGGCGCGTGAAGCTCACGCGTCGCTCTCTATTTTCAGACAGCTTCAAGTAGTTTCCGTATTTTGACCTTATCCCCCTCATTTTAACTTCGATTCGACCCCCATTTTTTTCTACACACTCTTCTTTAATCCCTCTACAGGAATATCAAGTTAGATAAGAACTTACCTTACTATTTTTCGATTGGTTTGGTCCGAACTCTAACAAAGCTTTGATTCTTCCTGACAAAGCCCATTCTCCCCCACTTCTTCTCCGATTCTGCTGGTTCTTTTTTAAGAATCTCTCCCTCTTTCTAAAGAACAAAATACTCACTCTCTTACCTGCCAAATGACCCAAAATTTCCCCAAAGTTTCCTTATCCGAATGCCTCAAATCCTTTCCCAAGAGCCTTATTTATTGAATGTCTCGGCGAATCACAATCCATTATGTGTTATCGTAATTATTTGGGATTCATCATTAATTCCATGTGTTTCCATCCAAATGGTGCCATGTGTCCTATATCATCATTACTTCCATGTGTTTCCATCCAAATGGTGCCATGTGTCCCATATAATCATTACTTCCATGTGTTTACATCCAAATGGTGCCATGTATCCTATATCATCATTACTTCCATGTGTTTCCATCCAAATGGTGCCATGTGTCCCATATAATAATTACTTCCACATGTTTCCATCCAAATGGTGTCATGTGTCCCATATAATCATTCCTTCTATGTGTTTCCATCCAAATGGTGTCATGTGTCCCATATAATCATGAGGCCTCATTATTACCTTCCATGTGTGGCCAATAAAAACTTGCCACATGTCTCAACCTTGGAGGCTAAGTAATCTTCTAGACTAAGAAAAAGACTTGGACTTGGACTTCAAAATGATCCAAAGTTAGATTTGAAATCCATTTGAAATCCAAAGCTTTTCAAAAACTATATTGGAATATAAGCTCACATCTACAACCTTTGTGTTATTACTCTTTAACTCGAGCCTTTCAAATATGTCACTCTCACCACAAACTTTTCGATAATTACACCTTGGTCTGAACTTTTCAATATTTACAATTTTGCCCCTAGCTCAAAACTGAACTTTTATCTTAAGACTTCCATAATCTTTTGAAATATATTATTTTTTCAAGTATCTGAATTGAGTATTACATCATATTTAATTCTAAAAATTTTTAGTATTACATATTCCCCCCCTTAAAATAAAATTTCGTCGTCGAAATTCCACTTTATTCCTCAAAACTCGCCAAGTTCTCTTTTCCTAAGCAAATTCCTCAACATCATGGTGTCTCTGGAACACCTTCCCCAAGAGATGTTATTTCATTCCTTGAGACTCACATCAGGGTGAATAGCATACCTGACTTGGTGTGCCTCGTCCGATATGATTTGCCTTAACTCTTGGCCTCAGGCACATAAATTCCATCTAATACCCAAGTTAGGGTTTTTAACCCATTCCTAATTTGTCAACACATGACCATACCTTCGAGTCTTCTAGAATAGCTTGCCAGGTCTGTTTATCATACGAGAGTGAGTCACCAAGCTAGCAACGTAAATAGATGTTTCCACCAGGAATCAGATCCAATGCCACAAGCTATAAAGCCTCTACCAGTCTCCACTCTCAGGTCAACTGAACAGGCTCATTCCAGCATCAGCCACCACGTTCACCCAGAACAGGCTATTAGAGTAGGCTCATTAGCCACCACGTTCATCTTCCCGAAGTGGTACTAGATCACACGACCAAAACCTTTCGAAGACTATTTGTTGTCGTTACCCCCATTTCAATCCTTCTAAAGAAAAAATACCCCAAGCAATCATGAAGACCGCAACTTTCATATAGCATTGTCTCATATTTAAATTCCTCAGAGAGAACACATACCTCTAGTGTTTATGAAGACCCCAAGTTTTTCCACAATTTAATAGTGCCATCAAGATTATAAGGCAAACTTTTCTACTACTAATCCCTCACAATTTTCTCAGTTACTAATTCCCAGGTGACTTCATGAGGTCACACTCTACCATAGGTCGTAAATCTTCCCATTTCTCGAAACATCACTACAATAGAGGTAAGGATTAATTCAACCACATCCACACCTCTTATTTTCCCTGAATTTAATCCCTTTTTGCATTCGAATATTAAAACCATTCCCATTACCCACAATTCTTCAATTTACATTTTTAAATGAAGTAAGCCTGATTTGTTACTCTACACTTTACCCAGAGGGTGGTCAATATCAATGGATAACCAACTTCCTTAATCGCAATTCTCAATGTCAATGCATATGATATGGTTGAATCCATCATTACGTGTACTAATGTATTAAGAGAAAGTCAACATACCTTATTTGTTCTCCTAGTCAGCACTTGTAGCTTCCCTCGTTAGATAGAATATACGACCTTGACGCGGCTCCTGCCCCTTTTTATTCATTGGGTTGACTTCCTTTCTCCGCGGACAGTCTTTAGAGAGGTGACCAGTCTGTTGGCAATTATAGCACATAAGTCCCCTTCGGCAATCACGAGCCAAGTGATCATCTCCTCCACAGGTTTAGTATCTTTAGCCTCTCCTTTCACATGGCTTTCTTAAAAGTTAAGCAAGATCACTATAGGGCAAGCAATGTAGTTCAAAAATTTTGAACCTTGCCTCGATCCCAGCGATTGGATCAACGTCGAAATTAAATCATTCACATACAAATAAAATAAATCTAACCATTAGATTTTTGAGTCATTTGCAGATTCGAGCCGTCCAAATGTCCAGTCTCTAACTCGTGACACGCGACAAGCATCCGTTGGCAAGAAGAGCGGAATAGGAGTGCTAGCTCCTTCTCCTTTATATGGCTTGTGTATGGACGGAAAAGAACGCCCACATTTTAAATCGATTCCAAAAAGAAATGGGGAAGAATGAATGGTAATACGTTTTTCAACTCTTGAAAAACTACACCAAAAACTCTCTAGTTTGGGCAACCCATAAAAGGGTATTTATAAGGAGTTCTAGGGTTTCTTAAACCCTAATGGATATGAGCCGGCCCATTTAATTTAGTCCAGTTAGGAACTTAATTAACTAGGTTTATTCTAGTCCAACTAGAAATATAATTGAGTGGCCCAAATCCATTTATAAAATATTTAACCCAAATCTAATTCAAGCCCAAATATTTATTATTTAATATTTGGTCCAAATCTAATTTATCCCAAATATAATATTTAATATTTGGCCAAAATCTAATTTAGCCCAAATATAATATTTAATTTAATATTTGGCCCAAATCCAATTTAGTGCAAATATTAACTTAAGCCCAAATATATTTTATTTCCTATTTGCCACTCCAACAAATAGAAAATTATTAAATTAGAAACTCCTTCCTAATTTAATCAATTGTCATTCTAGGAAAACTTTTTCCTTTATAACGACCCCTTGTCATATCGATGTCATTACGTCTATTTATTTTTTTTTCGTGAGAACCTACGACGGCACAACTTCTTGCCGAAGTGTCCCACTTAACCATACGTCCGCTCTCCTGGTTTAAGCCAGGGACCGTGCCTATTGTGTATGACTCATTAGACTTCCGAATATGATGGCAATGTGTCGGTACAAATACATAAGACATGATTAGCCTCTAGCAAGGCATCATGCCTACCCAATTATTTAGAAGGATTCATAATCCACAAATAACCTTTCACGAGCATGGTTACCGTGTAATTCAATCCTCTCCTCAATGTATCCTATATGATCTCAAGTTGGCAATGTGTTTCTTGATTATGATCACATTGGGTTGACAAATCCTTGTCAAGCACATCTTATATGAGTCTCAATCTTTAGCTCTATACTTAGTAAGGCCTTGAGTGACTCAACAAACCCACATTTCTAGTTAAGTCGGACCCATCATTCAGGGACATCTCATGGCCCATGAAACACAGGTATCATAGGTGACACATAACCATGAGTGACTCAACAAATCAAGTGCCAACTAGAATCCTAATGCATCATAATGATGGAAGGCAAGTTGGCTTAATATTAATGAGGGATTTATTATTTATTTAGGTCTCATCACATGCAATTAATCAAATTAATCATGCATAATAAATAACTCAAACCGGTGTATGGTATGGATAACTACGGCTAGCCCCCTCGAGCCATAGAAGGGAAGCTAGCGGGTCAAACCTAGGTGAAGAATCACAACTTGCTTCTCAAGCACATTCTTCAAGCATTCATTAGTCTTTGAATCTAGACTTCAATTTGGCTCCATCATCTCTTGCTCTTCATACAAACTACAACTATCACTACTCTATTATATTCTATATACATTACATAGAATCAGAAACCTCGAGTTACATTCCGGGGGAGTGAGATTAGAAGAGAATGTACATCAGAGCATAAGAGAGGCAGGACACGCAGACCCTATTTCAAAAACCAAATTTACACACATTCATTCCCAACATAAAATAAATGGTCGACTCGATCCATACCATACACTCATGCAATCAATCTAATTGATACATTCACAATTATGTTCATTAATTATCGCATCTATTTCAATCTTAATGAAACGCTTTCAATAAATTGAAAATTTGTATAATTTTGGAAAAACAAAATTGTTTTAATTGTGTTGGGCTTGGGCTCCATCCATTAGTCTAACTAACAAGGCTCAACAGGCCTTGGATCAACCAATGCATGTCAAACATACACTAGCATCCCAATAATTAATGAATAATCCAATTAACGGCCCAGACCCATTTTTAATCATGACCCATAGGTGTCATACACTCATAGATCAGATAAAAATAATACAAAATTACCAAACAATTTGGCCGGGCCCCACCTGAGGGAGCGGAACGCACTAGGCCACCGAAGGGCCTGCCCGAGTGCTTCACATGGACCCTGGGGAAGGGTTAAAGTAAAGCTCGAGGAAGTGGGAGGGGCCGGGAGGAAACTGGGCAGCATGTTATACATGCTGCTAGGCCAAAAAGCCACCTAGGCACGACTGGGGGCATGCTGGGCCCACATGGGCCAGGCCAGGCGGGCTAGGGCCGCACCAGGAGCACTGGCCGCCGCTGTACGGGCCGCTAGGGGGCAAGCACGGCGAGCAGGGTCTGCTGGGCAGGGCGGATCACTCCTGCCCATGCGTGGTTCGCGGGTTGCACCAGTGGGTCGCGCCAGAAACCTGACCTTACCCTGCGTGCGTGCGGCTGTACCATACTAGGGCCTTACGCACGCTAGGCCGCCCCTGGCCACGCCCAGGGCGTGCGAGCCCCGTGTAGCCTCGCCTTTCGGCCCTCAGTGCATCCGTATGCACCCCGAACCCCGTTTCACTCTTTTTCGTGTCATACACGATCTTTTCCCCTTTACCCAAAAATGTGATGCAATCCAAAAAAATACAAATGCAACAATTATTTAATTATTTCATAAATAACAACATAATCGAATCTGTACATAAGAAATTGAAATATTTCGATGATGGCTCTGATACCATTGAAAGTTAAGCAATATTGCTACAAAGCAAGCAGCATAGTTAAAATATTTTGAACATTGCCCCGATCCCGCCGATTGGATCAACGTCGAAATTAAATCATTCACATACAAATAAAATAAATCTAACTTTTAGATTTTTGAGTCGTTTGCGAATTCGAGCCGTCCAAGTGTCCGGCCTCTAACTCGTAATACACGACTCACGTTCGTTGGCAAGGAGAGTGGAATAGGAGTGCTAACTCCTTCTCCTTTATACGGCTTGTGTATGGAAGGAAAAGAACGCCCACATTTCAAATGGATACAAAAAAGAAACGGAGAAGAGTGAACGACAATACGTTTTTCAACTCTTGAAAAACTACACCAAAAACTCTCTAGTTTGGACAACCCATAAAGGGGTATTTATAAGGAGTTCTAGGGTTTCTTAAACTCTAATGGATATGAGCCGACCCATTTAATTTAGTCCAATTAGGAATTTAATTAAATAGGTTTATTCTAGTCCAACTAGAAATATAATTAAGTGACCCAAATCCATTTATAAAATATTTAGCCCAAATCTAATTCAAGCCCAAATATTTATTATTTAATATTTGGTCTAAATCTAATTTATCCCAAATATAATATTTAATAGTTGGCCCAAATCCAATTTAGTCCAAATATTAACTTAAGCCCAAATATATTTTATTTCCTATTTGCCACTCCAACAAATAGAAAATTATTAAATTAGAAACTACTTCCTAATTTAATCAATTATCATTATAGGAAACTTTTTCCTTTATAACGACTCATCGTCATATCGACGTCATTGCGTCTATTTGTTCTTTTTCCGTGAGAACCTAAGATGGTACAGCTTCTTATCGAAGTATCCCACTTAACCATACGTCCGCTCTCCTTGTTTAAGCCAAGGACCGTGCCTATTGCGTATGACTTATTAGGTTTCCACATATGTTGGCAATGTGTCAGTACGAACACATAAGATAAGATTGTCCTCTAGCAAGGCATCATGCCTACCCAAATATTTAGAAGAATTCATAATCCGCAAATGACCTTTCACGAGCATGGTTACCGTGTAATTCAATCCTCTCGTCAATGTATCCTATGTGATCTCAAGTTGGCAATGTGTTGCTTGATTATGATCACATACGTTTTTCTTCGGTCATCCGGATATCTTCACTTAATAGAAAGTGAATCAATAACTCCTTATTGATCTCTTTCACCATAGCCATGGATTTAAAGTGAATTTCCACCGAAGGCGCCTTAGATACATCATCATCTATCAAGGGATAAATGAGTCCCATCTTGGCTATGCACCCATCTCCATAAGCCTCACGATATACCCAACGATCGCCCACGTGCAGCCTTTGTCTAGGCCCATCGAAACGATGTCAAAGCATATTGATCTTCTTATGAGATGACCATGACAACCTTAGGTCCAAGGATTAGTTACACCCATCTCGTATGAGAATTCCATCAACATATAACCAAAATGGATTCTCATGATGAGTCATGTCCAGTGACATGTTCTCCAACATTAGTCACCTATGTACTTGTCTAGGTATCCCCATGCCTATGGGTGTGAAACCCCCATTGCTATGACATAGCAAAAACATAGCACATACGAGTCTTACCACAATTGTCAATGTCCATTCTTGACATTGCTATGACTTGGGACGTTTAATGATGTCTAGAAACTGTGATGCGTCATCTCACAACTTTATAGATTAATCACAATATATATCATATGGACTTCTATCTAGTTTCATTTGGTTATTACAATAATAACAAGAAACTAATAGAATGACTTCTTGTGAATTTGAACAACTCCTTATTCAAATAATAAACATGATTATAATTGTCAGTGTACAATATGCCCAATCTGATTGGGTCTAGAGCACCTACACTAACATTTCTGGGGTGAAACTTTTGACATCGAGGACAATTATCCTTCACATGATTAGCTTCTCCTTTTGGTTTGAAACTCCTTTCTTAAGGCCCCAAATGCTGTTTTTTCTCAAATTTTCTATCCTCCGATTCCTGGAACTCTGCCTTTAGGATGCTCATGCAGTGAAGGTTACTTTCCATGGTCAGGGCTTGCTGTACCACCTCTTAATAAGTATGTGCCCCTGAAGAGCTTAACGCCAATTGAATCTCCAACCTTAATCCTTTGAGCAATTTCTAGGCCTTAGCTTCCTCGTCCAGGTTGTAAATAGGCATATATTTGGTTAGTTGAGTGAAGCTATCTTCGTAATGGGCAACAATCATGTTCCCAGTTTGCTTTCAATCCATAAATTCATGACCCTTTTCCATTTTCTTACATAAAGGAAAGTATTTAGCATTAAAAAGTTCTTTAAATTGAGCCCACTCCATAGTTGGCATACCTTGGCCTATAGAACCTGACAAAGTTCTTCGCGTCATCTTCCACCAATGGTCTGCCTTGTTTCGAAGCATCAAAGTGGCATATATAATCTTCTCCTCCTCGCTGCAACCTATAAAATCAAAGATCTTCTCAATTTGTTCTATCCAATACTCACTTTAACTTGGGTCGGCTTCTACCTTCCCTCGGAAGATGGGTGGATTCAGTCATTGAAATCTATCTACAGCACCAGGAGCTTGAGGAGTGGCTGGATTTGTTGGTTGCACCCCTTGCATAAATGTTAGCATGTTTTTCATGATATGCTCCATTCAGTCGATGCGGCTTCCACTTTCTTGGCTTCCTCCTTGGTGTGAATTTCCTTAAGGTGTTTTGGATGTTTCTTCATATGAGTGTTGTGACTCTTCCTCTTGGGTGCCCCTCCTAAGATGGTTCGGGGCCGCTCTAACACCCTGCCCCGCTAGGTGTGTCACTATAAGGCAATTCTTGAGAATCTTTTTTTTTTTCCAAGTTCATCATGTGCGATGATTTCAAGAACAATCTTCACATGCAGATAAAAATCCCGAGAACCCCAGTCTTGCCCATTTAACTAACAAGGTAAACAATTTTAAAACTAAACGAGACATATTATAACGTAGCAGATACATTAACATCAAATACCTGGCCTACCACGAGATTCATACAAAGTGTTGCCACACCAAAATACATATTACAACACTACCAAATGATATCGGCATTATCATACAACTGTTCATACATATACAAGAATAAATACAAACGCCTCCAAAATGATACAACGACGATCAAACTAAACATCATTGGCCCTCAACTGGCCACATCCTCGCCCTCGCAACAGTCCCTAGCTAGAACGTTGAATGTTCCAAGGGCATAACCCAGATTAAATGATAAACCATCTAAGTGATGGCATGAAACAGTTTACTGAATGTATGAAACACACATGAGCATGGCATATACAGACAACAACAACATGCAACACATCTAACTTGAGAAATCTCCCTAGCATACTTAACCTCCTGTGGAAAATCCATTCCACACGCCTTTGGGGTAACCTTATCACGACATGCTTAATCCGCAAGTGCCCTACCGTGTCACCCGATCACCTAGATTAACCTTGTCCCATTCTCAAGAAGACCCCATCCCATCCCACACGGGCATAACATGACACGAAATCAACACCCCGATGAGATGAAAACCACACGCCGTGCACCGACTCTTTTACAAGTAAAAATAGTTGATGCAATATACCACATGTTCAATATGCACATGATGCCATAAGTACATAAATAAATAAAATCCTACGCATAACATCCCAAGTTCTTGAGGGTATAACCGCTCACCGAAATTGGTTCAATCATATGTAACCTAAGCTTGGGAGGGTAGAACAGCTCACCTGAACCCATTATACATACACCAACCCATTTTCAAGACAAAGGTAATACTGGAATCAAACCACTCACCTGAACGTATTCGGATTGACTCGATCCTCATGCATGACCTCGATTTGTGTGCCAAATTACAAACACTCATGCTTATACTCAACCTCGAGCCATAACACTCCCTAAACACCATATTTAATTAAAGAGCATTAAAATCTATTTTTCCTCAATTTTTCATAATTTCCTCTATTTTTCTCCTAATTCTGTTGACTCTTCGGATGTTCCCTACGTCGATTTGATTTTCTTAGCTTTTTTCAAAGTTGTACCGAAAACTGTTCCCGATCCCACTTCTTTTTATGCCTAAAATCATAACTCATATTACTCGTCAATATCATTACATTTTTCTTTATCATCTAGGGTCCAAGGTACTCTCTATGGTCGATTCGGTCACTTAATACTACGATAGTGTACCCTATGGCCCTATTCTTTCAAAAATTCCATTTATACCCTTCATTAAATTCCATTTATATCCTTGGATTTCTTAGGTATTACAGCTACTGATTCGAATCTTCGGGAACGTCGGGTATTTACCATATGAAATGACCACACTTCAAAATTGTAAGATCACTAATTAAACCATAATGGTGGAATAGCCTTGAGTGATCATATCCAATTAATAAAACTGAAACTCAAAGTGAATTCAAGTAACTATCTGTCCAACAAATCCCAAAATCCTTTGCAAAGGTTGAATGAATTGGGTGCCAACTAGCCCTTTGTTTCTAAAATTTTCCTCACCTTCCTCGAACAAGTTTCAAACACCTTAATTTTAAACTCATCAATATCTACAACACCAAGTCTCTCTTCCAAGATCATTGCCCTTAATTTCTAAATCTCTAGCTATATCAATTTCCTACCAACTAGTCGAGACTTCAATGAACCATATATGGTAGTATCTCTAAGGCCCGACTCGCTTTTTTAAATCTCTACAACAACTTGTTAGAGGACTCTAGCTACCCATGTCCATTGTGTCTCTAAAATTCAAAAGAGCATACTGGCATCAAACCTATTCTTACTTATTAGGTTTAATTGCCTACATCCCCAAAGTTTGCTATGCAATCTATCCTAATTCCACAAACCCCGATAACTTCTGATATTCTTTTGTTATATATAATCATCCATTATGTACTTGCCAAACTCTTGTTAATTCTTATGATCAAAATATTACCAGAAATCTAGTAAGTCTCCAAGATTTCTTCTCATGGGTTTATTCCTCTTGGACCTAGACTTGTACCAAGTCTTATCCTGTTACCAAGAAGTCCAAAGGTTAGTATCATCAAGTACATATCCCCATAAACATCCTCAAGTACATCCATCAAATATCTATGAACCGTAAACCAAATGTTTTAAAAAATCAATTAGTTTCCCAAACTTTCTTCGTAATTGTTTATGCTCCTCGTGTACTTATTTATACCAAGTTCCACCCTGTTATCAGGGAATCTCACAGGTTAGTAATAAACATCAAATGACATCCCACGTCACTAGTGTTGAGTTCTAACCTAGTCAAGAGGGGGGGGTGAATTGACACCTTTTAAAAACTTTAATGCAAAACTTATGTACGTATATATATATATATATGAGAAAACAAATTTAATACAAACCAAAATTGTAGTTGAGAGTACGGGAGCACTTAAATACTAGATGGATAATATGATATCCGCCGGCTGTGCTAGTATGTGCTTAGATCCAATATACTCTTCAAATTACAACTTGGTGAAAACATGTGATTTGAATGCACACAATAACAAGACTTTAAATAAACCAAATGGAATATTGAATGAGTACAAAGAATGATCAATTAAAGCAAATCAGAATATAATAACCAACAAGAATGCAGGCCTTAGGATTTGGCCACACAAAACCAAAAACAAACAAGTATAATCAAGCAAGAATAAGTAAAGAGTGAAGAGAGGAAGAAGACAGCGATGTATAGTGGTTCGGCCCTTATGGCTTACATCCACTACCTAAGGATTTCCTTCCTTAGGATTTTCAACCAAATCCACTATATGAAACTTTTGTTACAACCACCGAAGCCTTCACTTGGCTTCACCACCACCAAACTATTTTTGGAGTCTCACACTCACTAGTTTGGATTTTGTACGCTCTTTACAAGATACAAGAATAGTAGTGATTGAGAAATAGGGTTCTCTCAAAAATAATACAATGAAGTGTAGAGAACTCTCTTAGTTTTCTCTCAAGAAGATAGAGGAAAAGAAAGACTTAGAGAGAGTGAAAATCTTGGCCAATGATGTAGAAAATAATAGGGCTTCCAAAACTTGTACCAAAGTCTTCAAGAGACCTTTTTATATAGTGTTAGAGTAGGCTTTCCTCGATCAATCTCAGCCCTCCATGTGGCAAGTCTTCAAGCCAATCTCATCCCTTCATTTTGAATTCTTGATTTACCTTCCATAATCAGCTAACTTGATTGATTTTCAAGACCTTTGACTTTTGGAGATCTCCAATCAGCCTTGAATGAGCAAATCAATTCCAGTAATGCATGGCTAATTTTAAGGATTAAAATATCATCACAATGCTTCATAATTCTTGCAAAATCGTCCATAAATCAGAAATAATCTATTATGAGTTCTAGATGATCTTCAAACACCTTTGATTGAGCAATTTACCCCTTAGCTTCCATAACAAGAATAGCTGATTTGAAATTTGAATTTAAATCTCCATGAGGTGAAAAATACAGCCAAATATTCTCAAATAATGAAGATATCAATTAGCCATAATTAGTAGGATACTTGATTCCATGATTTGAGTCTCCATATCCTTTTAATGAGAGAGAGAATCAGGAATAAAGGAAAGTAATATCAATCAAGGTTTAATTTTCAAACCTTAATTTCCTCCATTAATGTTGAACAATAATGCTGAATCTTTAACTTCTCCATTTGAATGCAATTCAAAAAAATCTTCCATATTTAACTGAGTAGAGGAGCTTTTAGGAACCTTTAAATTTACTCCTTGATTCTCTTATCATATCTAGACCAACGAGATGATGTATCCTTGATGAGTGAGCTCCAACGTGGCTGCCATGTCATCAAAATGCCACATTAACAATGCCATGTCGCCATGTTACATATATGACAAGTCCATATAGTGGACTACTCCAATCTCCTCAAAAACTTTCATATAGATCTTTTGAACTTCCCATATATGAACAATGATTCCATATATATATCTACTTGACTTTCCATTCCAAGAAGAACTTTCCATATATAGCTCAAATACTCAAATTTCTAGAAAGCTCTCTAAAAACTTGATTCCATATATAATGAAATCTCTATATCAATATAAGAAGTTTCCATATATAACCTATGTCATGAAATCACTAGAGAATAGCTTTGTAAGCCTTATGAAGGCTTCATGCTTTGTTAGTACATAAAATATAAATGAACATTCACATTCACACATGCCAATCATCAATCATCAAAATCTACACTCGACAACTAGTGTATCCTTCTTTGTACGTAACACTTAGTTTCACTAGTATGTATTCACAAATCCTTATTCTTTCGACAAAGAAACAAATGCCCTTCCTCAAACTTAGATCCATTCCTGCCATAGATCAAGACAACCTCAGGGTTAGTCAAATCAAAATCTAAACCCAAATCATATATTTATGCTCTGATACTAATTGTAACGCCCCACTTTTTGAAATATATAATGATACTAAATACAAGCATTTTAGGTTATCTACCACACACAAGCGTTATTGAAAATCCTTTATCAACGGAAGCAAGGGTCAAACCTAAGGGCTTAAACAACTAGGATTTCTATGAGTCATAAAAGATGAATACATATACTTAGGTGACTTCCAAGTATCTTAGCAGCTGTTTGTAATAGATCACCTTTGGACTTAACTGTAATGTCACGAACAATTATATACCCATACACAAAGTAAAAATAAAACAAAACCAAACACAAACCTTATATTTCAAAGATGTACCCACCCAAACAACAGTTATTCCCCAACTACAGCATAATCTTCTCAAGACCAAAGAGATAAACACAATGTACAAACTTCCAAATAGAGGAAACCTAAGTTTCTTAAGAACTCATACTCTTACAAGGTTTAGTAGTACATAAGGTGTATGTTACAATTCTTAAAATAGACATAATGGAAATTAAATGACTTGAATTAAGCCTCGGCCACCTCCTTCTCAGCTCTTCTGCTTGTCTAACCAATACCTGACACAACTAACATACTTGGAACGTGGAATGTTCCAGGGGTATTAAACACCCAAGTTAGATTTTGACATCTAAGTGAGATGGTTTAAAGGTAATTATGCATGCAGATGTAAAATGCAATGTGAGTACGAAGTCTCCTCTAACACCTTAGCCATCGAGGCACGTGATTGAGGTCAGACGTCCTTAGCCCCACCAAGGGCACTGGACTCCTTAACCCCATCGAGGGCACCGAATTACTTCCCCGAATCACCACACTCGCCTCATCAACCATCCACAACACTGATGATATATGCAAGAACGAAGAAATATGTTTCAACAAAGACAAACATGAAATGCAAGCCATAAACATCACACAAATGAACTAACATATGACCAATATGGAGTTTATTGGATGCAAGAACCACTCACCTTATTGTTTACCTTTTGGAGTTACTATTAATAGGGTATCGGCTTTGGTTTTGCTGCAGTTATAGAAGTTTCATGTCATAAACTCAAAATATATTTTACACAAAGTTGTAGGGCATTAAAAGGGGGGTATTGCATAAATATTTCATGGAAAATAATGCTACACGCGCCCTGGGAAGGGACCCCACACGTTGCCATGTTCAGCCCCCTTCCGGTGGGTGAAGCTCACACGCCGCTCCCTATTTTCGGCCAGTTTCGTGTAGTTTTCGTATTTTGGTTGTATCTCCCTTATTTTAACTCTGATTCGACCCCTATTTTTTCTTACACACTCTTCTTTCATCCCTCTACAGAAATATCAAGTTAGAACTCTGACGAAGCTTTGATTCTTCCCGACAAAGCTCGTTCTCCCCCGCTTCTTCTATGATTCTACTTCTTTTTGCGCAGAATCTCTCCTTATTTCTAAAGAACAAAATCCTCACTCTCTTATCTCCCAAATGACCCAAACTTTTAGCAAAGTTTCCCTATCTGAATGCCTTAAATCCTTTCCTAAGAGCCTTATTTACAGAATGTCCCAACGAATCATAATCTGCCATGTGTCATCGTAATTATTTGGGATTCATCATTAGTTCCATGTGTTTCCTTCCAAATGATGCCATATGTCCTATATCATCATTACTTTCATGTGTTTCCATCCAAATGGTGACATATGTCCCATATAATCATTACTTCCACGTGTTTCCGTCCAAATGGTGTTGATGATGCGGTGGCCGATCACCTTCTTCTGTCTCCTCCAGTGTGCCTACAATGGAGACGGGGACTTGCTCCCCCGGTCAATCTCCAACGATTAAGTCAGATATCCTCTATCCGAAAAAACCCAGTAATTACTTATGCTCTAATCATCAAAAGGTGATCCGATCACTTACCTTTACCCTCCTCCTTCTTTTATCCTTGTGTTGAGATCAAGATTCCGGGTAGAGATCTTCGGGATCTTTATCCCACTTTTCTTGGAATCTTATCGATAAGGATTCCATAAGAGTCGCCTTCTCCGAGAAGTTCGGGATAGCCTTCTCCCTCCGTCATTATCGGCGAGAGGGTCTTAAGGACTTCCTTACAAAGCATCCCGCCAACTGGCGTGGTAACACATATCAGCCACATGTCCTTTGAGATTCAAACAAGATCGCATCTATGAAATACCCCTTAAGCGAACACGTGGCTTGACTACTATAGGACGCCTTCCCAGGACATGAGAGTAATTATGGACCCGAGGGTATTTTCCTCATCATTTGCCCCCTACTCCTTGAGCTCTTCGGGTTGAAGGGCTCATGGAGTGCTGGAATCTCCGAAACTCAAGCTCTTATTATCCCGAGGGTCAGTATCTATAGGGCCTGAAGAGCTGATGCTTCTTTTTCTTTTACGCGTGTATGGAGGGCATAGATATCCATTTTGCTCTGGCAGTATTTTCTCTTCCTAATGCTCTATCCAAACCTTTTCATCTTTTGGCAGCGACTTGGGGTGTTTAATGTTCATCATTGCTTGCCCTTTGATCTTCCGCTCTTATGATTTAAACGGGGGTTTTCCATTCTTCCTCTCTTTCTTTCGAGTATTCTCCACTTCCTCTCCACTATTACGCGGCCAGGTGTTCTTACCCTCTTTACCTTCCTTGATCAATCTTTCGGCGATGGTGATCACTGGCTCCGGTCATTTCACCTCCACCGGCGTCGAGCTCGTAGAATGGGAAAAACATCATGCGGCCTCCATTACTTGCCAATGGATGAATGAATCGGAATGCCAACAATTTCGGGAGAAGTACGTGATTCCCGACGAATGGGAGGTTAAGTTCAACACTCATCTCAGAGCGTGCCATCCCGTCACGGATCGACTCTGTGTTTACAAGTGTGCCTTTGATCGAGGCTTCCGACTACCTCCTCGGGGGTAGGTTATGTCACTTCTTCAACATCTTACTATCGCCCCCGCTCAACTTTCCCCTTTCGGGTGGAGGTACTTGATGGGCTTCATCGTTATCTGTTGTTTTGCTTGAGTGGAACCCATAGGAGAGCTCTTTGACTGTTTTTTTACCACCAATCGTGACCCCGGAAGCTGGATTTCGATCTCTCCAAGAATCATAAAGGAGGGTTGCCTCCTTGCCCCCAAAGAGCGCCCAAACTTGAGATCAAAGCCTCAACCCTATTTCATTCCAGGGGATCGAAAGACTCAGACGATTGGAAGGAGCGCTTCGTCTTTGTCCGTCCTCAATCAGCTGGCTCTACCCAAGAAATTTGGTCCGTTAGCAATTGATGGACTTTGGATACCAAGCAGAAACGTTCGAGCATCGAGAACATCAAGGAACCTGCCGGCAAGCTTATGAAGGTCAGCCGGGACTAGGTAGAAGGATGGCTTTCTAACCCAGCTCTTATTGAAGCGGGTTTGGACGGTGTAAATTGTAAGTTTTCACCCTTCGGTTTCTTCTTCGTTTCTCGCTCCTTTCAGACGTTGACCTTTGTCGTTGTTTTTGCAGTTGACAATCTTTGGGAGATAACCTATTCTCCTATTACTTAGAAGATGATCTTAGACTTCCCGAAGAGTAAAGGCCCTTCGGCCCCTCCTCGCGATAAGAGGATATCTGAGAAAGCTACCCCTCCTGAGCGAGCCCCGAAGAGAAAAAAGAACAAAAAGTCCTCAACACCTTCCCGATCACGAAAAACAGTGGAGGAGGATCTTCGAACTTTCCAAGAGGCTTCCCCGAACAGCGCCAATGGGGGCTCGAAGGGATTTTCTTTGGAGCCCCCTGCCCCAAAAACCAAAGACCCCCCCTTCTACGCAACAAAGATCCAAAATCGCGCCTGCCCTCTTGCCAGTTCCCTCCGAAGATGATGTGGCAATGTAACGCCCCACTCCCACTTATGGGTGTTACTCGTGAACAATTACTCGAATTGTCCACCTGCCCGATCTGTGATGAAGGGCGGACTATGTTTCAAGAAGAAACGCCCTAGGTGGGAGCTAGGCTCGTCCTTCCCTTCCCTTAAACCCCAAGATTTTCTAGCAGGACTGGGCTTTAAACCTCACCGCGTTTGGTTAAAAAAAAATCTCGCGAAGACGCCCAATCATTACTTCCTCATTTGAATTTAATTCTTTTCCGACCAAGAATTTTACCGGGCTCCAATATCACCATATTTTCCAAGCATTAATGGGTGACCATTTTCCCATTTTCCATTCCATTTATTTAATTCACCATAATTTCAAACATTAATGGTGACTATTTTCCCATTTCATTTGGATTTTCTTTAATCCAACACCATAATGTCTCTCATTAAATGCTTGAAAGACCAATTATCCTTTCTTTTTGCATTTAATTAAATCTCCCATTTATACTTGAACCACAAAATGCCAAGTGTTACAACAAGACACTAACCTTGGCTTCCAAGTTTAATCTCATCTCTCCAAGTGGGATTACCACATTAATTCACAACTTAGGGAAAATATAATTATTCTCCTCAAATAATTTAATATCCACCATTTTCCCTATTTCCATAATTAAATTCCTTTATGGAATTAAATTCCAAATTCCAAAATACCCTTTTGAATTTATTAATCCTTTATCTCCACATAATTACAAAATTGGGATTTAATTCACCTACTCACCTAATTCCACATAGGAATTATTTTTAATTTATCAAAATACCCTTTAATGGATTTCACTATCCAAATTACCAAAATACCCCTCTCATAGGGCACCCTCAATCTCAAGGATCCAACACCTTCTCATTGGCATTTTTGGAATTTTTTTACTTTCTTTCTCATTCTTTTAACACTGGGTGTTACATCCTTCCCCCCTTAAAAGAATTTCATCCTCGAAATTCGCTTTATCATAATCTCTTGCCCAAGATAATCACAATCTTGGGCTACTTGCCAATTCTCCTGCTCGAGAATCCCATAGCCTATCAATTCTTCACATTTACCTTGGGTTACACCTACCTCAAGGCTTCCCTTAGGCTTTTGATCTTCCAACTCTCGAGGACATTCAACAATCGAACACCGCTTTGGCCTCTTGCCAAATTGCACAACTGGTTGCTAATCACATTTATCGCAACGCTATCCATTTCTAGATGGATTTTCGCTACCTCGAGCGTCACTTTGCAGTCCACTTCCATTTTTCCCATCAGTCAAAACCACATACGCTAACATTGCATCATTGATCAGTCTACCACGATTTTACGCCGATCACACACGGCAACGTTTCTCACTGCCAATCACACATGGCCACGATTTTACGCTGGTCCAACCAGCAACGTCTTAACACTGATCATTCACCGCAATGTCACATTCTAGTGCCCATTAGACACTCGGACACCGATTCCACCATGGCATACCGCCATTAATCACATGCCTGCATAGCTTGAGTTGATCCTCATGGTAACCTCTCATTACCGATCAACTTACCATGCTAGCACTACCTGGGAAGCACCCATTTGGCCCACCTTGCCAACTTCGACCATTTCATACATGGTCTTCTACCTTGACCAGCTGACTCTCTCATTTATCGATACGATTACGCAAAATCGACCTACCTAACACCATGCCAGGTAATTACACATTTCTACCATATGTGCATTACTCGAGTCCAACTCGAGCTTGGCGATGCACGCATCATTACCATCTCACCTCGAGCTTAACCATGCTCGGGCCACATCCTTCTCCCTACCAGGAGTTCTTTGCATTAAGCACACAAGATACTTACTAGCCGATATAACCACTAGTAGGGTCTCATACCCATACCAGGGAATTCTTCACTAAGCAACCCCTCTTCAATTTTTCATCCCATTTCAACTTTTACAATCATGTTCCCATGCTAGGCCTTACCTTGGCTATTTACCCTACTATGAGTCTAGGATCCTACCATTGCGCTTTAGGTCGCAGGACCATTAATCGGCCCTTGTCATCACCCACGGTGCGTGGCACAAGTGAATGGCTTATTACCATCTGCACAATCACTTATGCATCGCACCTGTAGGATGACTCATGCCTTTGGTCCGTACCACAACAAGCTAACTTGGTTACATCCCCACTCTTGTAGCGGTCTTTAGCCAAATTCACTCACCCAGCCTCAATTTCATTGGGACTTACAAACCTCACCATTTCTCAATAGAGCCTCTTACTCTTGAGGTATGACACTTCCAGCCCTCCTAAATCAGGTTCATTTTCAATCCGCAACTGACTTCAACCATTCATAATGGTTCCCTTTGTCCTCCTCAGTAAGGACAACACCACGATAGCAACAAATTCTCCCCTATGGTCGTTGCATTTCAAACTTCACGGGCACCAGCCTTTATGGAAATTCACACTCGGCCTTGAGGTCCTACCATGCACAATGGCTACCTTTGACCTTCCTGACAACATCTTTTCCCTAATCACGTCGATGACACCACCATGTCATCTCAAAAGACTCGCTGCTCCATGAATCTCACTGGTCATTGCAACCAGCACGACCCCACTCTTAGGTCGCCTTTCTCATATCACTTTCTATACTTAAAGCTGTTAGCTAAATCCCTGAGAGACTCTGGCTTCTCTCGGATTTCTTATACACTTTGTTACAGCCAGCTCACACCACTTGGCGAGTGACCACATGGCTCTAATACCTCAACAGCTTCTCTAGCCGATTTCCTTTCACAACCGTTAACCTTAGACACGAGGTTAACTCTCATCAATTGCCCACACACTAAGGCATCTCTCTAGCTGTATCACTCACAGCCATTAGGTGATTTCATCACCTTAACACCATTCCTGGAAATCAATCTCATCCCATAAGCTCTTCCTTCGAGCTCTCTTTACCCATTGGCGACATCTTAAATTCGTCACAACTTCCATCTAACCAACTTGATTAACTCTAGCCGGATCGCTCGGCTCACAACTCACATAACCTTCCTCTAGGCACTGCACTTGCAATCATCGACTATCGTTTCGACTTAAACTCCACTCACTAGAAATCACCCCTACCAATCATGTGAAATTCACACTTCCACTGGATGCCGTAGGACTCACCTTCCTACTCAGGCACTTGCCATTACGTTGGCTTTTCCTCAGGTGATCTTTCCTGATAGAGTTGTAGCGCCTTAGGAAGTTCATCTTGCACTGTTGCCTCATGCTCAACCTCACTTGGGAGAACATCTCTAGTTCTACCCTGATCACATTTCAACACTACTATTGATAGCTCTCATTCCAAAGCCACACTCCTCTGAGTGGCACATTTCTACCCTGACCAACCATCTTTTATCACCTTGCATCTCTTTCTCACAATTTTCCTGGTCTAACCACCAGGACCTGCTGAACCTTTATACTAAAGGTATGCACGGTACCAACAAGGCTTTACCTCACTGCCCTCGAGCCTCACGCTCCATTATTGCCATCAGGTGCTACCACCTGGCAATTTCTTGTGTGTCATCAACTGGAAACCCTTCCAGTGCCACATGAGGACACTTCCTCATTTCGCATTGACACAACCAAGACTAACACCAGACTGTGCCATTGCGCACCTTCACGAATTTCAAACCGTGCCTTAGCCACATGTTCAGTCTACCACAACTTACATCACTGGATTAGAGATCGCTTTATTTGAAACCTCCGCATACTTCAATTTCCCCATCACATGGTTGGCTTCCACCTCGTAAGTCCTGCCCTCCACGGCACTTACGTATCATTCTTGAGCCGTTTACCGACTCCACCAATCAATCCCATCTTCATGCATTACTGTAAGATCACACTGGGTCCATCATCCCGATTTATCAGATCACTTCGATCAAATTTAACCACAACTATTTTAGCATCCTTTAACAAGGAGCATCGCCACATCTCTTGTTATCACACCACAAGATATCACTCCCTCGATTCACAAACTTTCTTGCTGCCTTGACACCAGCAGCACTACCACCATACCTCAACCCTTTCGGAATTTTAGGTCTGGCTCAGGCATAACCTACAGCATAACCTACAGCATACCCCAGGTCTTCGATGTCTAATCGTCTCCACCACAGACAGGTTACTCCACGTGGAGGGCTGCAGTCCCTCCTATGGACTAACCGTCTGCATCCAGTGGTCCCTAGCATTAGACCCGTCACTAATAGGCGTCAACCGTAGCATTATTCCCACGCTAGACCCGTTTCTTTTCCCCGGGTTTCTTTCTAAAACATCTCATAGATCTTCTATCCCTGACCATCTGCATAGTCACTGTGTTGCCCTGTGCTTTAGGCGCGCCAACACCTTGTCACCATCATCGTGTCACTCCCATACACTGGCCCAACACTGGTTCCCCATCGTGTTATCCTGTGCTTTAGAGAGTTAACACCCAATCACTATTACTGTGTTGTCCCTTACACTGGCCCAACAACAGTTTCCTACAGCATGGTTCAGGTCCCACTCTAATCTGCTTTGCACCCCGTATCGTGACTTTCACCTTCCAGTCACACCTTTGCTATCGAACTCGGCATGACTACCTCGCCACGCTCGCAGCCACTATTCCTACCAGGCGTCCTACTTGACAACAAATCTATCGGATCACTAACGCGTTCCACGATTCCTCCTTAGGACTACTCTAAATGTCCTATCCCTCATGGAAGATTTTTGGTCTCACTTGACCAATTTCCTAAGGTGCTGCTCCACATCCTCGGCATCTGATCGTCACCTGCAGTTCACTAAATTGTTTAGGCCCATGGGCCACTTGCCCTTAACGCAAGCCAACTCATTAGTCCTCTGCCACACGGTCCATAGCATCAGATCAGTTATGTCGAGCCTCGCACCCATCACATCAAAGCTACTTAAAGCCTTTCCAACCCCGATGGTTCCACCACCATCTTACCAAAGCCATCTTACTTGGTTATCCTTGCCTTGATAACCCCAAGCCCAAACCATAAACCTCGCTCCTCATGACTTCACATCTCTTACTGTTTCAAGACTCTCAAACCATTTCACCTCTTGAGGCCTCATGATCTTACCCCACAAGATCATACCTCACGGGTCTCTCTCAACATTTGAAAGCTCCAACCTTTCACGATGATGGATCCCAATCCATCATGATTCATTCGCCACCCAGCTCATCCTAGAGCTTGATTATTATAGATCTCGCAACCCGCAATCGACATGTTGAGCCCCTCTCAGGCTCTAGCACCCATAACCATGGAGCGACCCCCATTACCTTCTAGGTAAATTGAGACCTCTCGTCTCTTCTTGTACACTCATGAATGTATTCAGTCACTACGCCCGGCCTGGCCTTCATGCACACCTCGCTCGGGCCTCCTTGACTTGGAACTAAAATTCTCGGGCTTCCACATTGCTCACCATGCCCCTGCCCACTTGGCATCCAAAGTTGGCATTTCTTGTGCGCACATAGCCCACGGATGTCCTGTCGCCACAATTCACTACCTTCGGCCCACACACCGTTCATACCCTTCATTAGGTGACCTCCGCGTCTCCCTTTAAGGGTCTCGTAACCTTAGGCATCATCTCAACCCCAGGCATCATAATGAGGGTCTATTCACCTCTCATCTCCCGACCTTAGGCATCCCGCCTGACCCCAAGTGTCAATGAGAGTTTAGATTAACCCCTCATCCATCATTCACAAGAACGGTTACTTTGGCCTTTCTCAACTAGGACTTCCAATCCCATGGCTCCCACGTGCATATTTACGCATGCCCAACTCCTTTATCCCAAATCTGGATCCTCTTGGATTCCAGCTCGACTCACTTGGGATTTCCATCTCACACAAACACCCGCTAGGGTCCATTTGCCACATACCTATCCTTTCTTAGGATATATCCCATTTCATCATGAAATCAACTAGGGTCCACTCATACCCTAGGCACGTCCCCTCCAGGATCGTCATAACGATATAATCATATGGCACCGTATGCATCCCTCATGCATGACTCACACCCGACTCCCCTTAGAGTCTTTCAATGAACCACCAACGTCATGCCTACCCTGGCCATGACTGGCATATGCTTCACATGCTTGCTCCACCTAGAGCCTCTCTACAAGCAACTTTAGCTTGCTCCATTTCTGGAGCTCGTCACACAACCTGTTGATGACTTCTTTCTTTGGGTTTCGAGCTAATTTCATCCTTAGCTCACCCTAGTTTAAGAACGTAACCCTTAACACACCATCTCTACGAGAAACACTTCATTCCCTCATACCTGCTTGATCATCTCCCCCAACATTGGGTTGCTCCATTAATCCCTTCCTGGATTAGACATACTTCAGACTCTCCTTGTCCCATCATGATCCTTATCATGACTCGGCTTTGTGTCCCCACACAAGCCTCAACACTTCAATCGCAAGGAACTCTCATCCTTAGAATGCCTCATGAACCACCAAATTTCCACATTCGGGTTCTTGATACCAATACCCACACTTGGGTATTTGACTCTTCATTGCTCGACCCGTATATCTCTTACGGTATATCATCTCAAACATGATATTTTCCCTTTCCTATAGCAGGAATATCCGAGCACACCACTTCCATCACTGTAGACCTCCGTGTCTCGACCCAACCCCTAGGGTCCTCGGTCACTTGTGGTTCTACTTTCAAGGCCTTCATATCAACCTTTGACCACATTTCCCCCAAGCATCTTCCACTTGATGCTCCAACCACGCTCTGATACCAACTGTAACGCCCCGCTCCCACTTACGGGTGTTACTGGTGAACAATTACCCGAATTGTCCACCTGCTCGGTCTGTGATGAAGGGCGGACTATGTTTCAAGAAGAAACGCCCTAGGTGGGAGCTAGGCTCGTCCTTCCCTTCCCTTAAACCCAAGGATTTTCTAGCAGGACTGGGCTTTAAACCTCACTGCGTTTGGTTAAAAAAAAATCTCGCGAAGACGCCCAATCATTACTTCCTCATTTGAATTTAATTCTTTTCCGACCAAGAATTTTACCGGGCTCCAATATCACCATATTTTCCAAGCATTAATGGGTGACCATTTTCCCATTTTCCATTCCATTTATTTAATTCACCATAATTTCAAACATTAATGGTGACTATTTTCCCATTTCATTTGGATTTTCTTTAATCCAACACCATAATGTCTCTCATTAAATGCTTGAAAGACCAATTATCCTTTCTTTTTGCATTTAATTAAATCTCCCATTTATACTTGAACCACAAAATGCCAAGTGTCACAACAAGACACTAACCTTGGCTTCCAAGTTTAATCTCATCTCTCCAAGTGGCATTACCACATTAATTCATAACTTAGGGAAAATATAATTATTCTCCTCAAATAATTTAATATCCACCATTTTCCCTATTTCCATAATTAAATTCCTTTATGGAATTAAATTCCAAATTCCAAAATACCCTTTTGAATTTATTAATCCCTTATCTCCACATAATTACAAAATTGGGATTTAATTCACCTACTCACCTAATTCCACATAGGAATTATTTTTAATTTATCAAAATACCCTTTATTGGATTTCACTATCCAAATTACCAAAATACCCCTCTCATAGGGCACCCTCAATCTCAAGGATCCAACACCTTCTCATGGGCATTTTTGAAATTTTTTCACTTTCTTTCTCATTCTTTTAACACCGGGTGTTACAGGCGACGATCGCTCAGGTGCTTGAAGCGACTCGCACGGAAGCACAGAGAAAACAAACTTCTACAGGTATGGAGCCCACTGTACTGCTTCCCAACATTCCTATCAATTATGTGTTTAAGCAAATATTAAGGCCACTGGCACCAGAAGGGCGCTCGGAATTGACGGGGGAAGCTTCGCTGGAAGGGGCTTCGATACTATCAACGAGGGAGATATTAGCGAGCCGGACGAAACGCCGCAGGATAGAAACTGCACCTTCTGCCGCTACTATCTCCGAACCTTCGGTTCCCGATGCCAGCTATGCCTCCCCAACGACTTTGGCTCTCTCCAGCATTCTACCAACCTCAAGCGAACCAGATTACTATGCCGAGATTCTAAAAGTATGACCATAGTCTTTTCCTTTTGAATTCTTTCATGTGAATGAATCTTAATCCTCACTTTGTTTCCTCTTCTCAAAACCTTACGAGTTTTCAAGATTTTGTCTCCCGGCGAGAGTCTGAACTCCGCACCTAGATCATCTCCCTGGAGTCCGAGGTCGAGAGGCTCCGAGGGTTTGAGTCCCTCTCCTCCCAGCTGTCAGGTCTTGAACACCGCATCCATATTTTGATGAAATCTGTTGAGCTGGCACAAGAAGATGCAAGACTTACCAATGAAGCCGAAGCTCAAGTGCATGAGGATCTAGAGTTAGTCCAGAGGAACATGTGTTAGTGTAGGTGCTCTAGACCCAATCAGATTGGGCATGTTGTACACTGACAATTGTAATCATGTTATTATTTGAATAAGGAGTTGTTCAAATTCACAAGAAGTCATTCTATTAGTTGCTTGTTATTATTGTAATAACCGAATGACACTAGATAGAAGTCCATATGATGTATACTGTGATTAATCTATAAAGATGTGAGATGATGCATCACAGTTTCTAGACATCATTAAACATCCCAAGTCGTAGCGATGTCAAGAATGGACATTGACAATTGCGGTAAGACTTGTATGTGCTATGTTTTTGCTATGTGATAGCAATGGGGGTCTCACACTCATAGGCATGGGGATGCCTAGACAAGTACATAGGTGACCAATGTTGGAGAACGTGTCACTGGACATGACTCGCCATGAGAATCTATTTTGGTTATATGTTGATGGAATTCTTATACGAGATGGGTGTAACTAATCCTTGGACCTGAGGTAGTCACGGTCATCTCATAAGAAGATCGATATGCTTTGACATCGTTTCGATGGGCCTAGATAAAGGCTGCACGTGGGCGATCGTTGGGCATATCGTGAGGCTTATGGAGATGGGTGCATAACCAAGATGGGACTCGTCTATCCCTTGATAGAGGATGATGTATCTAAGGCACCTTCGGTGGATATTCACTTTAAATCTATGGCCATGGTAAAAGAGATCAATAAGGAGTTATTGATTTACTTTCTATTAAGTGAAGATATCCAGAAGACCGAAGAAAACTCATGTGATCATTATCAAGCAACACATCGCCATACTTGAGATCACATATGATACATTGACGAGAGGATCGAATTACACGGTAACCATGCTCGTGAAAGGTTATTTGCGGATTATGAATCCTTCTGAATAATTGGGTAGGCATGATGCCTTGCTAGAGGCCAATCTTGTCTTATGTGTTCGTACCAACACATTGCCAACATATTCGGAAGCCTAATGAGTCATACGCAATAGGCACGGTCCCTGGCTTAAACTAGGAGAGTGGACGTATGGTTAAGTGGGACACTTCGGCAATAAGTTGTGCCGTCGTAGGTTCTCACGGAAAAAGAACAAATAGACGTAAATGACGTCGATATGACAAGGAGTCGTTATAATGGAAAGAGTTTCCTAAAATGGCAATTGATTAAATTAGGAAGGAGTTTCTAATTTAATGATTTTCTATTTGTTGGAGTGGCAAATAGGAAATAAAATATTTTTGGGCTTAAGTTAATATTTTGACTAAATTAGATTTGGGCCAAATATTAAAATAAATATTATATTTGGACTAAATTAGATTTGGGCCAAATATTAAATATTATATTTGGACCAAATTAGATTTGGGCTAAATATTAAATAAAATATATTTGGGCTTGAATTAGATTTGGGCCATAATATTTTATTTAACCTATAAAAGGATTGGGCCATTTAATTATATTTCTAGTTGGACTAGAATAAGCCCACTTAAGATTCTAATTAAATTAGAATTAATGGGCTAGCCCAATCCATTAGGGTTTTAGAAACCCTAGGATATTTCACTATAAATATCCTTTTATAGGTTGCCCATTATTGTAGTGATTTTTGGTGTTGTTTTTCAAGAGTTGAAAAACACATTGCCGTTCACTCTTCTTCGTTTCTTTTGGCATCGATTTGAAACGTGGGTGTTCTTTTACCGTCCATACACAAGCCGTGCAAAGGAGAAGGAGCTAGCACTCCTATTCCGCTCTCCTTGCCAACGAACGCGTGCCACGTATCACGAGTTAGAGGCCGGACGCTTGGACGGCTAGAATCCGCGAACGACTCGATAATCTAAAGGTTAGATTTATTTATTTGTTTGTGAATGATTTAATTTTGACGTTGATCCAATCGCCGGGATCGGGGTAAGTTCAAAATTTTGAACTACGTTGTTTACCCTGTAGCGATCTTGCTTTACTTTCAACATGCTCGAGGCTAATCAGGCCAATTCCCGGCTCGGGGAGGAACTGGATGCTGTGAAGGAGGCCAATGAGAAGCTCTAAGAAAATATAAAGAAGCTCACCTTAGAGCTGAAGGAGGAAAAAAATGGGCAAGTCGAGGTGCTGGAGTCTTATTCTCAGTGTAAGAAAGACCTTCGTACCGCTCATGCTCAACTGCAATCCGCCCTCAAGGATGCCCAAGTGGCCTTCCGGAATGGTTGCAAGGATTTCCGAAGCTCTGAAGGTTACGCCGCGGAGCTGGAAGAAGTCCTTCGGGGCGGGTTTGAACATATGAAGAAACTTGCAAAGGAGCATTTTTTGAACCTGGATATGGACTCCATCCCCTTCGATATTACTGCTGCCTTATCCTCCTTAAAGTAGATATCTTTGTATTTAATCTTCATAATAAAAATTTTTATCTTTGTCTGATCTTTGGAAATTTTCCTTAGCTACTACCTTACTTTTGTCATTTTCTTTTTCTTTAGGAATCAGGCTTGATCCTTCATTTGTTGTTGAATTTGATCCTCAAGGATCGTATCTGATCCTCTTGTTTTGGTCGAGGGTTCGGGCCTCTCATGGATTGCATCCGATCCCTTAATTTTGGTTTAGAGTTTGGGCCCCTCGTGGATCACATCCGATCCTTTAGTTGTGGTCGAGGGTTCGGGGTCGAGGGTTCCAGTTCCTCGTGGATCGCATCCGATCCTTTAGTTGTGGTCGAGGGTTCAAGCCCCTCGCGGATCGCATCCGATCCTTTAGTTGTGGTCGAGGGTTCGGGCCCCTCGCGGATCTCATCCGATCCTTTAGTTGTGGTCGAGGGTTCGGGCCCCTCGCGGATCTCATCCGATCGTTTAGTTGTGGTCGAGGGTTTGGGCCCCTCGCGGATCGCATCCGATCCTTTAGTTGTGGTCGAGGGTTCGGGCCCCTCGCGGATCGCATCCGATTCTTTAGTTGTGGTCGAGGGTTCGGGCCCCTCGCAGATCGCATCCGATCCTTTAGTTGTGGTCGCGGGTTCAGGTCCCTCGCGGATCGCATCCGATCCTTTAGTTGTGGTTGAGGGATCTGGTCCCTCGTGGATCGCATCCGATCCTTTAGTTGTGGTCGAGGGTTCGGGCCCCTCGCGGATCGCATCCGATCCTTTAGTTGTGGTCGAGGGTTCGGGCCCCTCACGGATCGCATCCGATTCTTTAGTTATGGTCGAGGGTTCGGGTCCCTCAGGGATCGCATCCGATCCTTTAGTTGTGGTCGAGGGTTCGGGCCCCTCGCGGATCGCATCCGATCCTTTAGTTGTGGTCGAGGGTTTAGGTCCCTCGGGGATCGCATCCGATCCTTTAGTTGTGGTCGAGGGTTCGAGCCCCTCGTGGATCGCATCTGATCCTTTAGTTGTGGTCGAGGGTTCGAGTCCCTCGTGGATCGCATCCGATCCTTTAGTTGTGGTCGAGGGTTCGGGCTCCTCGTGGATCGCATCCGATCCTTTAGTTGTGGTTGAGGGTTCGGGCCCCTTGTGGATCGCATGCGATCCTTTAGTTGTGGTCGAGGGTTTGGGCCCCTCGTGGATCGCATCCGATCCTTTAGTTTTGGGCTTAGGGCTCGCAGCCCTCTGAAGTTAAGCTCACTGTATTCAGGCGCATCTTCTTGGACCTTTGGAAACGAAGAGTTTTTACTCGTAGAGGAAAGAATAAGCTTATTCCTGAATAATATATGAAGATAACAAAGAAGTACTATTGCCGAGACATATGCAAGTAATAAAGAATTATCATCATCAAAACATAATAAAGAATCATTACTGGTAGAACTTTCTTAAATTCTGCACGTTCCACACATTTTTCACTAGTATACCCTCGGGGGTCTGGAGTTTGTATGCACCGGGGCTGAGAACCTCTGTTACGCGGTATGAACCTTCCCAATTCGATGTTAGTTTGTTTGCTTCTCGTGCCCCCCGTACATCTGCTCGACGCAACACCCAATCTCCAGGAAGAAAATTTCGCGCCTTTACCCTTCGATTGTAGTATCTTTCAATACGCTGATTGTAAACAGCTTTTCGAATCTTTTCCTGATCATGGAATTCATCCAAGAGGTCAAGGTTGCCCCTCAAATTTTGTTCGTTGGATTCAGGGCTAAAAAGCTCTACTCTTAGCGTAGGTACCCCAATTTCCACTGGGATCAATGCTTCCGAGCTATAGCATAAGCTAAAAGGAGTTTCACCCGTGGACACTTTCACCGTGGTACGGTAAGACCACAGGATGTTCGGTAGTTCTTCCACCCAGCTTCCATTTGCCTCATCCACTCGCGCCTTCAGACCGCGTAACAAAGTCCTATTGACGAGCTCGATTTGTCCATTAGCCTGTGGGTGGGCTACCGAGGTGAACTGCTGCCTAATTCCCAATGCTTGACACCATTCTTGGACAGATTGATCAGTAAATTGAGTGTCGTTATCGAAGATTAGTGATAGAGGGCATATTTTCATATTATTTAGCCCTCATATTTAGTCTTTTTGCACGTTAGTTGTGTCATTTTATTCATCTTGATTTTGCTTTATTTTATTTTATAGGAATTGGGCTTCACACTATTTTTTCTTATTTTGAACAGATTAGAGCTTCCTGGGTCATGAGGAATTTTGATGGCAAGAAGGGAAACAAGGAGATTGGAGACAAAGAAGCAAAAGTGTGTTGACAGATTTGACCTTCTATGCTTCTTTCAAGTTTTTGGCCAAGTTACAATCCCAGAACGTGAATGATGTCTTCAGAGATATTGTATAGGACTTCTTTTGATTTCTGGAACGGTATGGTTTTTCCAAATCCAAGTTCGTTTGGGCCTCTAAACATCGCTTCAAAATCGGGACCAGAAAGTTGGGTCAAATTAGGAAAGCTGCACAGATGCTGAATCTTTAAAAGGCCATAACTTGGTCGTCCGATATACAAATCAAGTACTTTAAAATCCAAAATTTATCTACTCTTCCTGATATACAATTTTGATGAAGGGTCCGAAGCCCAGAACGCACTTTATCCTATTCGAAATCAGCTGTGAAGTTGCGGTAACCTAGGGTTTCCTCCCTAAGCTCTATTTAAGCACATTAAGTGGCCGATTTTGGGGAAATTCTCACGATTTCAACCAAGAATATGGAAGGCTAATTCATTTTTGATTCGCTACATTCTCGTACCCCTTGCCCGATTTGAGTCTCGGTCATATTGTTGAATCTGGTTTGGAACTCGATTTTCATGTTTTAATTGATGATTCTGTTTCTTTCCTTCTCTAAGTTTATGTATGTTTCTTTTATGCGATTGTATGAATGCATGCATGATATTTGGATGGTTTTAATTGATGTACTTGGTTGAGGGTTTGATTAGAAAGAAACAGTATATTTGTATGAGCGATTGCTCGATTGGATTTAATCTTTTACGGTTGTAGAAAAGTTTTTCAAATCAAAAGAAAATCAAACCAAAACAGATTGTTTTCATAAATGAGACGAGGATTACCGTGGTAAGGAGGTAGGGTTTGTAGCGGGTTACGTTTTACTTCATCGTTGTTTCATTCTTGAACGTTTATATTTCAGTTTTCATCACAACCCCCCTCGTTTAGTCTTGTTTTGACAGATCCGTTTGAGGTTCGTTGGGAGACAACTTTGGGTTGCACCCTTATTGCAAATCCGAATCTATATTTCATCTAATCTATCGTTGTTCGACAACACCGATCAATTAGTACCCAAGGAATTTCGAAGCGAGAGACCACATTCTTCCATAGAAATTGCTTTACACGTCTAGTGGTGATAGAGGTCACTGCCTCGGCTTCGACCCACTTTGTAAAGTAATCAATAGCAGCCATGATATATTTAACCTGACCAACCGCTGGGGGGAAAGGTCCCAAGATGTCAATACCCCATTGAGTGAAGGGGCAAGGCGTAGCCAAATGAGCTAGTGCGACCGCCGGTACATGGACCAAGTTAGATGTCCGCTGGCATTGGTTGCAAGTCCTGACTAGTTGTTCCGAATCTTTTACCATCGTTGGCCAGTAATACCCCTACCGAAGAGCCTTCTGGCTGAGAGTTCGGGCTCCGATGTGGCTTCCACATATGCCTTCATGAATCTCTCTTAGGATATAATCTGCTTCTCGGGGCCGGATACACTTGAGCAGTGGCTGCGAAAATGACCTTTTGTAAAGCTCCCCATTGACTAATACGAAACTTCGGGCCTTTCGTTTAACCTCCCGAGCTTCTGAATCATCTTCGGGGAGTTTCTCTTCCTTTAGGTACAACAGGAAAGGATCCATCCAACTTGGCTCATCCTCCACACATAATTGGTCAGTGACTTCTTCGATACTCTTTTGTGGCAGGGACTCGATCTAAATTTCTCGAGAGCTTGTAGGAAAAGAGGAAGAGGAAATTCAGGACAATAGGTCCGCCTCCGCATTCACAGCCCGAGGGACATACTCCACCTTTACATGTCGGAAACGTGCCATCAATTCTCTGACCATGGCTAGATATCGCACCATGTGACCTTCTCGAGTTTCGTACTCTCCATTCACCTATTGCACCACCAGATTAGAATCTGAACTCACGTTAACGCTCTGAGCTCCCAATTGCTCAGCTAATCTCAACCCTACCAACAAAGCTTCATACTCCGCCTCGTTGTTGGATACTCAAAATTCAAAATGTAAGGCATAAGGCTATATCTGTCCTTCGGGGCTCTTTACCATTAATCCTGCTCCTCCACCACTCGAGGTGGAGCTCCCATCTACAGCCACTGTCCATGGTTTCTAATTTTTCTCCACTTCTTTGGGAATCCCTATCCCTTCAGCAATAAAGTCCACCAACGACTGTGCCTTAATTAATAGCCGGTCGTGGCTTATACTCAATGTCAAAAGCGATCAACTCCATCGGAGGTGTAGCCAGATGCTCTTTCAGCCTTTTGAAGGCCCTCTGACATTCATCGTTCCATGCAAAGTTGTTTGCCTTTGCTAGGACTTTGTAGAAAGGAAGGCCTTTTTCCTCCAAACGAGAAAGGAATCTCCCCAAGGCTGTCATCTTGCGCGTAAGACTTTGCACTTCCTTGATGCTCCTTGGGGCTGGCATATCTATAATGGCTTTAACTTTCTCCGAGTTTACCTCAATCCCTCGATGGTGCACTATATAGCCCAAAAACTTCCCTGCAGAGACACCAAAAGCACATTTGACAGGATTAATCTTCACATGGAACTTACGAAGGGTTTTGAAGCATTCCTCCAAATCTACCGGATGATGCTCTACCTCCATGCTTTTCACCAGCATGTCATCCACATATGCTTCCATATTTCTCCCGAGCTGGTATTGAAAAATCTTATTTACTAAGCGCTGGTAAGTGACTCCTGCGTTTTTCAAGCCAAAAGGCATCACTGTGTAATAGTAAGTTGCTTTATTGGTAATGAAAGTGGTTTTCTCCTGATCTTCCGAGTGTAATGGAATCTGATGGTATCCCTGGAAAGCATCCAAAAAACTCATGAGTAAACAACCGGCAATCCCATCAATTAGGGCATCAATCCTCGGAAGAGGGTAGCTGTCCTTCGAGCAGGCTTTATTAAGATCAGTGAAATCAATGCAAAGCCTTCATTTGCTTTCCCCTTTTGGAACCAACACGACATTTGCTAACCACTCCGGATAATCTACTTCCCGAATATATTGTGCCTCAGTTAACTTCACAACTTCCTCCTCAATTGCTCGAGCTCTTTCAGGAGCGAAACTTAGCTTCTTCTGCTTGACAGGTCAGAAGCCTGGTCGTATCCCTAGTTTGTGCGTCATAACTTCTGGATCTACTCCTGGGATGTCTTGAGTAGTCCATGCGAAGATGTCCGCATATTGCCTAAGAAGTGCTAATATCCGACCCCTTAACAGGTCTTTCAATTGCGCACTTATCTTTATACAACGATCTGGACAATCCTCCTTCAAAGGTATTTCCTCCAATTTATCCACCGGCTCTACTGTCTTTGGATCTTCTAGCCCTTCTAGTAGAAAACTGACCTCTTTCAAAGGATCTTCTCCCTTTCTTCCCTGGGGATTCCTTCGAGAGCTTGGAACTTCTCCTTGCAACATTGCTTCTCTGTCTTTTGCTATGCCTACAGAGGCCATATAACATTCCCGCGCTGAGCGCAAATCTCCCCGTACTTCGCCTGTTCCACTGTCTGTAGGAAACTTCATCATCATATGGCACGTGCTAGGAATAGCCCGAAGGGAATTAAGGCCAGACCTTCCCAGAATCATGTTGTAGGCCGAAGGCACGTCTGCTACCAGGATATCTAGCGTGACTTGAGAAGTTCAAGCTCCTTTCCCTATAGTTAGCGGAAGTTGAATGATCCCTTCCGAGTATACGGCCTCCCCATCAAATCCTACCAAGGGGACCCTCGCTGGTCTTAGTTGCGCCATTTCGTACCCCATGCCTAAGAAGGCTTGCCGATACAAGATTTCAGAGGAACTTCCTGGATCCACGAGGAACTGTCGAAGCTCCCATTTTTTGAGCTCAGTTGTTATCACTAGCGGATCATTTCGATTCGGGTACCCAGGGAGGTCACTATCTGAAAAAGAGATTGGCTCAACATACCTCGACCTTTTTAGCCCACTAGTACGACCGCCAGTCCCTCGTTCGCCTTTCACGACTGGGACTTCTCCTGTAGTGAGTGTGTGGAATACTAGAGGCTGGGGATGATCATCTTCTCCCCGCTATGATCGCTCTCTTCGCGGCGAACGTCGAGCCTGATCTCGATCGTCCGTTCGGTCCCTCTTGGGGGGACTCCTCGATCGCGATTGTCGGTCCTTCCTTCTTCGGGAATCACCTTCCTTGGCCACATAACTCCTTAAGAAACCTCAGTTGATGAGTTCCTGGATCTCCTCTTTTAACTGGTGACATTCCTCCGTATCGTGGCCATGATCCCGATGGAAACGGTAGTATTTATTCCGGTTCCTTTTATCCGACGGTGCCTTCATCGGTCGAGGCTTCTTCAGATAGTTCTTACCTTTGATGGTGGCCAGGATTTCTGCTCTTGGGGCATTTAGAGGGGTACAACCACCCCAGTCCCACAGAGGACGATGCTTTTCCTTTCGGTCATCATTCTTTCTTTCCTCGAGGTGCTTCTTTTTGTCTTTCTTTTTTGCGTGCTCTGCCCTCTTGGCTTGCATGACTTCCTCGGCATTAATATACTTTGTAGCACGACCCAAGATATCCGTGAACGTAATCAGGGACATTTTGGCTAATTACTAAGCAAAAGGACCGGGCCTTAAGGCGTTCTGGAATGCCACCATAGCCACACTGTGATCGAAGTTCCCAATGCTCAAACCCTCCATATTGAAACGTGAAACGAAGTCTTTCAGAGGTTCTCCTTAGTTCTGCTTCATACTTATGAGGGCCATGGTGGACCTTCAGTGCCTCCGAAGAGGTGCAAAATCCGCCAAAAAATTGCCTCGGAGCTGTGCGAAACTTGTGACAGAATGATGGGCCAGGTTTGAATACCAAGCCCGTGCGTGCCCTTCCAAGGTTGCCAAGAAGACCTTACACCACATCGCATCTAAGGCATCCTGCACCATCATATTGTAGGATCCATAAACGAGGAAACATGGCATGCAACAGAAGCGGTTTTTAAAAAAAAACTTTCCTCGTATTGATTAGAATCTAGGAAACTTACTTCTCCTACGGATTACCGGACGAAATGATGCGACAGGCGGAGGATGGGCGGGAGCTTCTTCTCGTAGTGGAGACGACGGCTGTCCTGCAATCCTTCGGCTCCTTCGCATCAGAACTTGAAGGCTCTCTTTCGATCTTCCGAAGTATGACTCGAACTCGTGGCCTCTCTTTCGGTGAAGAAGAGTAAAAGAACCCTGGATGAAAAATAACCAAAGAGAGAATATATAGGGAGAACCCTAGGGTTAAAACCCTAGTGAGCCAAACCCTAATGGGCCAAGTCCATTTAATTAATTTTCTAATTGGGTTAGCCCAATTAATTAATTAAAAACTAATGACCTATTATTTTATTCTAGCCCAATTAATTATGGACCATTCTAAATAAAATAATTCTCTCTCAATTTAATTCACCCAACAAGCCAAATGTATTAAGTAATACATGAGTTATATCGAGCTACCCCGGGGACCAAAAGACAAATCATTCACGGCTACTAAAATGACCAAAATATCCCTGCTACCTAGTAACTATATTTTGTCATTCTAAGTGTTCCAACTATCACCATATGGTAACACTGACCCCACGAATAATTTTGCATATGCCATGTCTTTGACCTACTAGTGTAATGATGAAAATACCCCTCATTTAGAAAGGAATAATGTACTAACATCTCTCTAAATGATTTCTACCATCCTTAGATCACTAGTCCAATAATCCGTGACTACTCGAATGTACTTGCTTATCACTGGGAGCTACCCAGAAGCACACACTCTTATGTCACGTTCCCAGGGCCCTGGATTATTTGATTATTCTTGGACAATCACAAGGGGGTGAATCACAGAAACTATCTTGTATTAGTCTGTCTTAGCTAATTAGAAACCATACTCCCAACTCAAAGGGTTATTGATCTTTGATAGACCTCACCTACAGTGAATCTAAGAATATATAGCTCTAGGTTCACTAGACCACCAACTAATACTCAAGTATTAGAGTACTCGTCCACGTAGTAGCAGTGATAGACTAGCTCCATGATAATCAGTACTTTGTCATTAGCTTCTATCACAGGTCCACTCTACGCATTCCGAATGCGCTTGTACAATTAGAGTAAACGGACTGTTTACTGGCTAAGGCAAGCCATCCTCCATTAGGATCTATTGCACAATGATCTTATCATGATAGAATGCCCAGTTCTATCAAAAGATCAAGAGTAATATTTTCTTGCTTATTAAGTACCCATGATTCATGCCTAACTGTGAAGAACGACCCATCACATGAATCACTTACTTAATAGCATGGACACTTTTCCAACAATTAAATGCAAATAATATATGTGCCATAAACTGAATAAAAGAAACATCATTACCATAAATTAAACAAAACGTGTCTTTAGGGCATACATTTCCAACACATATGAGAGGTAAAAAGATCAAGGTGATCTATCGGGTCAGAGGTCCATGCATAAGGTTTGATGGCTGGAATGCGAAGACGCTCCGGTGGTACCGCCGCCATGATCTCCGGGCTGAGGGGCTGATTCACCCTTATCCCCTAAGCCTCTCTAGACTTCGGCTTCAAAGCGGCGATCTCCTCCTCCAATTGTCATAACCTCCTTTCTTACCGCTGTTGTATATACGACAAGTCGGTAGATTCGGCCGCCTCGCCATGCCCATCGTCTTGCCCTAGCCTCCACATATTTGCTTCCCGCTGATATGACTCCTCCTCCCTTGGGGACTCTTGTCTCTCCTCCGTCCGAGAATGCTGGGCTTGCTGTTGATCCAAGAAACCCGCGAGTAACTCCGTCAACCGCTACACTTGGCCTTTTAGAAGCGCTATTCGATCAGGAGGGGGTGGAGGGCCCTTCGGACTCCGATCTTTCCCTGGCGAGCTTCTTGGAGGATTTTGTTGACTGGGCACTGGAACGGGGTTACCCCAAACAACTCGGGATTGCTGCATCCTTGTCGCCATTATAGGAAAAGGGGATTACTAAAGAACGTCATGCCCTGCTGCGCTAGAGAGATAGAAATGAAAATGTCTCGGCCCCACGGTGGGCGCCAATTGATGATGCGGTGGCCGATCACCTTCTTCCGTCTCCTCCAGTGTGCTTGCAATGGAGACAGGGACTTGCTCCCCCGGTCAATCTCCGACAATTAAGTCAGATATCCTCTATCCGAAAAAACCCAGTAAAATTACTTATGCTCTAATCATCGAAAGGTGATCCGATCACTTACCTTTACCCTCCCCCTTCTTTTATCCTTGTGTTGAGATCAAGATTCCGAGTAAAGATCTTAGGGATCTTTATCCCACTTTTCTTGGAATCTTATCGATAAGGATTCCATAATAATCACCTTCTCCGAGAAGTTTGGGATAGCCTTCTCTTCCGTCATTATCGGTGAGAGGGTCTTAGGGACTTCCTTATCGAGCATCCCGCCAACTGGCGTGGTAACACATATCAGCCACGTGTCCTTCGAGATTCAAACAAGATCACATCTGCAAATACCCCTTGAGCGAAAACGTGGCTTGACTGTTATAGGACGCCTTCCCCGGACATGAGAGTAATTATGGACCCGAGGGTATTTTCCTCATTAGGTGTTATGTGTCCTATATCATCATTACTTCTATATGTTTACATCCAAATGATGTCATGTGTCCCATATAATCATTATTTCCATGTGTTGTCATCCAAATGGTGTCATGTGTCCCATATAATCATTACTTCCATGTGTTATCATCCAAATGGTGCCATGTGTCCCATATAATCATTACTTTCATGTGTTTCCATCCAAATGGTGCCCTATGTCCCATATCATCATTACTTCCATGTGTTTCCATCCAAATGGTGCCATGTGTCCCATATAATGATAAGGCCTCATATTACCTTCCATGTGTGGCCAAAGTTTGATTTGCAATCCATTTGAAATCCAAAGCTTTTCAAAAACTATATTGGAATATAAGCTCACATCCACAACCTTTGTGTTATTACTCCTTAACTCGAGCCTTTCAAATATGGCACTCTCACCACAAACTTTTCGATAATTACTCCTTGGTCTGGACTTTTTAGTATTTACGATTTTACCCTTGGCTCAAAACTGAACGTTTATCTCAATACTTCCATAATCCTTTGAAATATATTTTTTTCTCAAGTATTTGAATCAAGGATTACATCATATTTAATTCTAAAATTTTTGGGTATTACACTCCTGAGCTGGACCGAACACCTACGATAAGAATAATTTTTACTATTCATGGTGGGCCTCATATTGTAGGAACCTCTAACAGATCGCACAAACGTTATGTTCGAGAGGCCGATCACCTTCTGTTCATCAGATATAGTGGATAAGAAAGACCATCGAAGAAAGCCAGAGTGGCCCCATATGATGTTATTTTCACAGAAGGAGATACTGGAGATGTGCATTGGCCTCATAATAACGGTCTTGTGGTCCGAGCTCGAATTGGCAATGTGAAAGTGCGTAGGATTATGGTAAACACGGGTAGCTTGGTGAATGTGATGTATTGGGGATGCTTCGACCAAATGGGCCTAGGGTTAAATCAGCTTATAGCATCCCCGGAGCCGCTCTATGGTCTCACTGGAGATGCGGTGACTCCGACGGGATGTATTAGGCTCCTACTCACCATTGGGGATTCGGATCGCCAGACTACAGTGATGGCAGACTTCTTGATCATCGATTGTCCCTTAGCATACAACGTCATCATGGGGAGGCTTACCATGAACGACTTAAATCTGGTCATCTCGACCAGAGCTCTGGTAATCAAATTCCCAACTTCGAATGGGACTGGGTACATAAGGGGGAAGTAGTATTCAGGGAGATGTTGCTATGAAGAGGCATTAAAAATGGGGTTCAAAGGAAAGAAAGTCAATGTTGTCTCTTAAGGGGGGCCACGAGTCATAAGTGAAAAGGGAGTGAGTCACGACTTGGATCCCCGTGAGGTGGACTGTGACCGAGCTACCGGCCCGGTAGGCAAGCTAAAAGATATTATTATTAATGACATAGACGTTGAGAGGTATCTCAAGCTAGGTAAGGGCCTCACCCCCGAGGTAAAGTCCCAACTTATTGATTTTCTTAAGGCAAATGAAGATGTGTTTGCTTGGAACCACGAAGATATGATGGGGATAGACCTGAATGTGATGTTGCATTGGCTTAACATAGACCCCAGCAATATGCCAGTTCGCCAGAAGAGGAGGCCCATGATTGCGGAGTGTTATGTGGCCCTAAAAGAAGAAATGGACAAGCTCCTAACCAACAAGTTTATCAGAGAGGCCCATTATCCGATTTGGGTAGCGAACCCAATCCTTGTGAAGAAGAAGAACGGTAAGTGGAGGATGATGAGGAGTTAATTTTTCTAAATCTTAATAAATTATATCCTTATTTTTTATCTTATATTAATGTTTAATTTGAATAATTATGCACATTATGTACTACTGTCAGGTTGATATGAAGAAATTGACATTTACCGAGTAATTGAAGATGTTAAAGAGTCAATTGGATGGTCAACATTACTACTAAAAATCTAGTGCAATTGGGTTAACTATTAAATAGAGTCCAACCAAAGAAAGCCCAAGCATTTTAATTCCAAGGAAGGCCCAAATCCAACATAAAAAAGACCCAAAACCCAACTTGTAAAAATTTATTTTTTTTATTTTTATTTTTAAATATTTGTTTTATGAGTGCTTCTTTAGGTGCGTCTTTTACCTAAAATCCATTTAACTTTAGGTGTGTATTTTAGCTAAAATTCATTTAACTTTAGGTGTGTGAGTGCCCATTAGATATAATTATGTCTAGTTGTATAATTGAAATTGTGTGGTTTGTATTGCATCTTGTGGGCTATAAATAGTTCACTTGGTTGCACTTGTAAGGAGTGATTATTATTCTTGAATCAAAACTTAGTTATTTTCTTAGATTTTCTCTTTGAGAATCACTCTTGTTCTCTCTTGTTTTCTCTATTGTCTTCTCTTGTAATCTTACTTTCTTTCTTTCTTCTCTTGAATTTTTATGTCATTTATTGTTACTTTATTATCCACCGCCTAAATGGCCGGTTAATTTCTGTTATTTTATTTTTGCAATTTTAATTCATGTCTTTTTATTATCCATTACCTAAATGGTCGGTTAATTTCTGTTATTTTAATTCCTGTAATTTAAATTCTATTATTTAAATTACACCATTTAAATTCCTGTCAATTAACTTTGAAATAGAGATGAGTAGCTAAATCTATTCTTGGGTTAAGATAAGGACAGTGTCCAACGCCAATAATTCTCAAAGAAAGTTGCGTTTTAAATGAGTGACATTAATTTAAATTTCAGTATGAGTATGTATTAATTATTGAGAAATCACTAGATTTGGATTGGAACGTAAGTCCAACTTAGAACTTTCATGCCACGCATGGGAGTTACTAGAACTGGAAACGCTATCATATCCAAACCCAGATGATTAATTCAGTTGTTTTGTGTATTAATTGCAATTAGATTTATGGTAGTTGCTTAAATTAGAATCCCGTATATCATGTATGGGGATTGCTTAAACTATAATTATCATCATCTCTAATTACATTTAATAACAAACCCTCATATTTAAAATTAAATTAATGTTGCTAATCTTTTTTGCAAAAAATTAGGCATCAATGGGTTAGTGCTGAAATTGTCTTAACTTAAGTGCTATCCAATTTCATATTCTCACATTCAGCATTTATTTCAACTTCTGCATTGCTTTATTTCCTAGTATCCGTTATCTGAAAATCCATAAAAAATCTTGTTGCCAATTCGTTCAAATGCGTGTGTGTGTGTGACATTCTTTTTCTTTTGCCATAAATAAATCTCTCAATGGACAACCTGGACTCATCCAGAAAATACAAATTTAAATTTGGACTACAACTGCACTCGTACACTGATGAGTATAAACCTCTCACCAAAATAAAGAAAAAAATATAAAAGTTTTATTGTGTTTCTTTTTATTGTGTTTTAATTGCAAGGGTGAGAGTGCAGCCAAATTTTGGCGCCATTGCAGGGAAGATTAAGGCAAAAACAAAAAGAAAAAAATAAGAATAAGCATCTCTTGATAAATTCGGTAACTCTATTTCTTTTTCCTTTACTTTTGTACATGGTGTATGATACTTAGGTTAGGTAGGATTGTAGAATATCAATCACTCATGTCTCAACACAACGAGAGCTTGCAACTTGCACCTAATATGTCTGCACATGGTAGTGACCACGGTGACCATGATCCCATCGATCAGGAAATGATCAGACCCCTTAGGGAGTATCTTCATCCTCTTAGGCAGACAACTCCCTTATGCATTATTCTTCCCATCAACCATCCTAGGTTTAATTTCAAGCCTGACACCATTCAATTGTTGCCAACTTTCCATGGCATGGATTTTGAAAACCCACACACCCATATGAAAGAGTTTGAGGAAGTGTGTAGCACCTGTATGGATCATACAGTGAATGAAGATGTCATAAGATTAAAGCTCTTCCCTTTTTCACTCAAGGATAAGGCTAAGATGTGGTCGAGCACTCTTCCACCTAGGTCCATAGGAACCTAGAGGGAAATGCAAATGACATTTTTGAAAAAATATTTCCCAGCCAATAGGGTTGCCACCCTTCAGAGACAGATTATGAATTTTGTGTGCAAACCCAATGAGAACTTTGCTTAAACTTGGGAGAGGTTTAAGGACCTTCTCCATGCTTGCCCACACCATGCTTTTGAACAATGGAGAGTGGTCAATTTCTTTCATGATGCTCTTAGTCCTTAATTGAAAATGTTAGTGTCCACCATGTGTAATGGTGAGTTTTATGATAAGACTTTAGATGAAGCATTCCAGTTCTTTAATACCTTAGCAGAAAACACTAGAAACTGGGAGGTTAGACTAATATCTTCTAATGACTCAAGAGAAAATCTACAGTCTAAAGGTAGGTACCAACTGAGTGAAAGTGATGATCTGAATGCTAGGATAGCTACCTTGACAAGAAAGATTGAAAGTCTAGAAACCAAGGGAACATAGTTTGTTAATCAAGTGGAAGTAAAATGTGCAGTTTGTGACACAACAGAGTACAAGACTGAGGAATGTCTTACATTGCTTGCTTTCAAAGAGGAATTGTAATACCCCAAAATTTAATATAAAGGTTGGGTGATGCAATAAAGTGTTTTAATGGAAGTTTTGGATTTAAGTGTAAATGGAAATGGTTTTAAGGACCTAAATGCAAATATCAAAGGATAACTTCTCCAACAATAAGAATATTGCAATGATAAATGCTTATTTAAGAATCTTTGAGTTGGAGAAATTGGATTGGAGGGTTAACTTAAAAGTCTTAAAGCTTTGGTGATAACAATAATCACTCTCACCTTAAAGTCAAAAGTAATGAAACTTGGAAGACTTGACTTCGAAGACTTAATTTGGAAGACTTGTGTTGGCTTGCAAAAGAAGAGGATAATGGAGCTTATCCTAAAGCCACGTGAAGGAGTATTTGGTGGTTTAAGATTGGAAGAAAGGAGAAGCTTGCTTTGGAAGATAGAATCAAAGTAGGAAATATTCAAAGGTTGTAATGATGGATTTTTACCCCAAAAGTCTTAAATGGCATGAGTTGGAAGGCTATGAGTGGCTTGGAAGAGAAGAGATAAGGGTCTTTGAGTGTTCTTATCATGAAAGCCACGTGAAGGGGAGATTGATTGGAAGGAACTAAAGGCTTGAAGGAGAAGATGAAATCAAAATCAAAGATTGCAATGATTGATTTTTATCCTAAAGTCTAAAATTGGAAGATTAGAATTGGCTAGGAATTAGCTTGTAAACGAAGGAGATGATGGAGCTTATCTTAAAGGTCTATTTGGCGGCCTAGGATTGGAAGAAGTGGAGGCTTGCTTGAGAAGATTGCAAAAATTTCAAAGTGTGATGATTATTTGGGTGAAAAATAAGTAACTTGGAGGCCAAGTAAAATCTTGAGGATTTGGGCATTTAAAGGCTATATAAATGGAAGGAATTAAGGCCACGAGAAGCCAAGGAGAAAGGAAAGAAAGGAAGTGCAAGAAAAATCAAAGAAAAACCAAAGAAGAAAGGAAAGAGAGACCTGGCTGGAAAACTACCAAAAAAGAAGGGAATTCGAAGAGGTAGGCTAATTTTCTTCCGATAGGATCGTAGAGAATGAAAATAGGAGTCCGTAGGTTCAAACGGAGAGAAAATCGAAGTTAAAATGAGCAAGATATAGCCGTTTTAATTTTGGGTTGCAAAATAGAGAAGGGGCAGCGCGTGGCCACCCTTCCGGGGGAACATGAGGCCGCATCCGGCCTCCGATTGGCCTGAAATTTTCAGCGTTGTTCTCCTATTTTAATTACCTACAACCCTGTGTAAAAATATTTAAGGTTTGATTCACTTAAATGCATGATTTCTACATAAACATCCCCTAGTGCATGAAACCGGGCTATAAACCGTGCTATCGAAGGTGAGTGGTTCTCGTGCATGCTTCCTCTTGATCATTCTTGGTTTCATTTGTGAGTGATTCGTATTCCTATTGATCACTTTTGGTTTTCACTTGTGGATGCTTTATTGCTTACGTCTTATGTTCCTTTTGTTCAAGCATATCCTTTCTACTTTGTTGCATCGAGCTTGACCATAACATCTTTTGTGCGTGGCTTGTGATCATATGCCTTCTACTTTGTCATACATATTGTCATTTGGTGGCTGTGGCTAGTTAGTGGCTTGTCATGTGTGAACTACCACGGGGGCCTGTGTAAGGGGGTTAATCACGTGGGCCTATGTAAGGGGGCTACCTCGAGCTTGTGTAAGGGGGCTGAGGGGTTCATACATGGCAAGTAAGGAGGATATCTCGTGCCTGTGTAAGGGGGCCGAGAGGTTACATCTCATGTGTTTGTTGCTTTTGAGCAAATCTTGCCTATTGCACATGCATCTCGGTATTTGTATTTGTGACTATTTGTTGGGGTATCATAGGGGATCTCGTAGTCTTGCGGTGAGCTGTGATCTTGGGAGATTTTGTTCTTATTTCTACATGTCTCTTGGCAAAGTTGCATATTACTCTTGCATGCACTGTTTCTTTCTTTCTTACCACTCACTTAGATGTAATAATCTAACTCGGGTGTTTCTTACCCCTGGGGCATTCATCGTCCCAGCTTTATTAGAAGTATCAAGCGTTACAGGTTCCAGGTTAAAGCGTGAGCAAGGAGGTGGAGCTTTGCTAGCTTTGGGATCTTGGATTCATTTTGTACCTTTGTAACCAAAATAATATCTTGTGAATATAAGCTAGGGTACTCAGAGTTTGTAATAAAATGATGCCCTACAGTTATACTACATTAATAGGTTGTGTCATTCTGGACTATTGAGAGTCTTTTACATTTCTTGTACTTGGAAATGAAATCTAGTGGAAACCCCTTCATTTAGCTTTGATTAAGCTTGGAGGTTCGATCCAATGCTTCTGTTGGTAAGGGTTTTCATAACGCCCATATGTGATGTCTTAATTATATTTCAAGTTATTGCGTATTTGGAAAATTGGGGCATTACAGTTGGTATCAGAGCTAGAATTTGTGGTTTTAATTTAAGATTTGAGTTGAGTAACCTTGAGGATGTTTTGATCTATGATAGGAGTGGATTTGTAACCAAAGAGGAATGATTTTGCGAGACTAAGGAACGTTGCACAAGAAGGGTTGGATTCAGGTTTGGGTTTAATATTGAGTATGGTCTTGATCTAGATTGACATGTCTAATATTGTGGGTACTTTGGCCAGGGGGCATGATGGGACTCGTAGATGAACATGAAGAATGATTGTTATTTCTATTTTTACGAGACTGAGGATTATGTGTATGTACACAAGGAAATGGTCTATGTATAATTGAAACGGATAGTATATGATGATTATGATGTTGACAAATGTTACTAACCGTTGAGGAGCCTTGATGGCAGAATAGGTTACGTGTTACTAGAGGATATTCTTGGTAATCACAATAGTGGTATGTGGTATCTTGAGGTATGCTTGGTGTTATGTTAGTCTTACTAATCTTGAGTTTTGATGACAAGATAGGTTACACGTTGATCAAGGTAATTCAGTGAGTGAGTAAGTTGGAATGAAATGCAAGTATCCTATTTTGTCTGGTGGTTTAATTATTTTGTGCTTTGGGAGATTTGTTAATATTGGTCCATGGGACCTTGTGCCAATTTGAAGATTTAATGGGTGTGATGGGTTGTTGCTTTATGTTTATGTGTATTTATGGGATAAGCAACGGCAGGAGATGTGATAGTTACCGAGTGATACTAACCTTTGGGAATCCTTGGTAAAAGGTTAAGTTACATGGCTTACCTTTGAGGATCTTGGAAGATGAAACGGTGGTATGAAACGTTATGGTATATACCTGATGTTATTAATCCTTGAACTTTGATGACAGGGTAGGTCATGGAACCATTTGAGAGGTATAGACGGTCATTGGTAGAATCTAATGAGTATGTAAGTTGGGTGTGTGATACAAGTAAGTACTCTAATTGTGTGGTGGACTAAACCTCATTTTTGCTATTATTTTGGGTGACTCATTGGATTTTAGGAAAAAATTGGATAAGGCTTCATTTAAGGTTTTATTAAATGTTAAGTGATTTGAGGATACTAACCTTGTTAAGTGATTGGGTCAGGCGAAAGATCAAAGATGGATGGTCGTTATATGATCATGATGATTTGATTGAAATGGTACACGTAAGGGAGACACGCGATAATCTAAAGTCTGGGTACGATCTGTGGAATGGGACATGTGGATAGGTTATGCCTTAGGCAACCACACATAGGACCCAAACCATTTTGAGCTAGCCAGTAATGAGAACCTTGAGGAGATGAGGAATTGGGAGACATTTTTATTTATGGTTTGCTAGAATCTCGTATTAATGATTATGTATTGCAGGAGTTTGGCAATGACCATTGGAGAATTCTCCACTATTTCTATTGCTTCGAGGAGTTTTGATAATAAGTGTTTGGGGGACCTATTGGGTCTTGGAGATACATATATATGTGGTTCGTTAGAATCCTGTGTAACGACTATTTTGCAGGAACTTGATAAATTTGGAATCTGGAGGATTCTAGACATTTTGGAATTCGGGACCAATGATTATGGACTTGAGATAAGTCTAGTAATTCTTATATCAATCTTGAGGATATTTGGGTGATGATAACCTAGGGTTGACGGTCAAATAGACTCGCAAAGAATCCTGGAAATCCTATGGTTCTTAGGTTACGATTTACCAGTTGATTGTGGATAGTTGGAGACTATTGGGGAGACTAACTAGACTTTGAGGATGTTTGATTCACGGTTCGTTGGAAATGTTTTGCATGTATCTAATGGCTTCAAAATTTTGAGAATTGAGGTTACTAACCTGATAAAGGTTTGGTAAGAAGTGCCCGAGGCTTGGGACAAGACGTGGCCTGGGAATCTGAGGAAGGAAACTTCAAACCAAAAGGTAACTATCCCAGTTATTTTATTTTGGAAAGTCTTGCAAGTTTGGAAACTTGGTTGGGGCCAAACGGGAGGCCAAAGAGTGTTATACTTGAGGAAAATGGGTGGCTGCAAGCCCGGGATTGTCCAAAGGGTTTAGGCTATCCTTTTCAGGAGACCTATGGTGGACATTATAATGCCATTTGAGTTGGCTAACCCTTATGGGTTTGAAAGTAAGTCAGAGAGGGTGCCAGGAGTCATGACTACTGCATTGTGTGCTAAGTGGGATTGGAAATTTGGAGGTTTGGGAAAGGGGTGGTGGAACTGTGATTGCATACATAGGTCGGGGTAGGTCATAACCATGGGTGGAATGCTTCCCAGTGTAGGCATGTGTGTGGTATGGGCTTGCTTAGGAAAGTGTGTTTCCCAAGATAGTGAGCATGGGGATATGTGTGTTCCCCAGATTTGGCCTTGGGAAGGGAGATTTATTCTGGTTACTGACCTAACCTTCGATTTAGTGTGCGAATTATTATACACCCCAGCTATTGTGAGCAATTGGCTCTGATTTGATTATCCCGAACTCTGCCCTTGTTGATGTGGATATTGATGCAGTAGTGAGCGTGCGATGGTAGCACTATGTGAAAAGTTCGAGGTCTTCATGATTGCTTGAGGAGCCTGTTCTTTCAGAGGGATTTGAATGCAGGATAACGACAGTGGATAGAGTTTTTGAAGGGTTGTGGTTGTGTGATCTAGTACCATCTCAGGAAAATGAACGTGGTGGCTAACGGGCCTGCTCTAATAGCTTATTCTAGGTGAACGTGGTGGTTAATGCCGGAATGAGCCTGTTCTATTGACCTGAGAGTGGGGGACTGGTGAAGGCTTTTTAGCCTATGGCATTGGATGTAATTCCTGATGGAATATCTATTTACGTCGCTAGCCTAGCGATTCACTCTCATCTGATGAATAGATTTGAAAAGCTATTCTAAAAGACTCGAAGGTATAGTCATGAGTTGACAATTGGGAAAGGGTCAAAACCCTTGATATTGATTTTCGGACGAAACATTTTGATTTCTAAGTTAAAATGTGTGCCTTAAGCCAAGAGTTAAGGAAAACCATATTGATCGGGGCATGCCAAGAAAGTGTTCGGGAGACACCATATTGAGGAATTTGCTTCGGGAAATAGATTCTAAGTGAGTTATGAAGGAAATTTTGGGGACAAAATTTATTTTAAGGGGGGGGGGGATGTAATACCCCAAAATTTAATGGAAAGGTTGGGTGATGTAATAAAGTGTTTTAATGGAAGTTTTGGATTTAAGTGTAAATGGAAATGGTTTTAGGGAACTAAATGCAAATATCAAAGGATAACTTCTCCAACAATAAGAATATTGCAATGATAAATGCTTATTTAAGAAGCTTTGAGTTGGAGAAATTGGATTGGAGGGTTAACTTAAAAGTCTTAAAGCTTTGGTGATAACAATAATCACTCTCACCTTAAAGTCAAAAGTAATGAAACTTGGAAGACTTAACTTGGAAGACTTAATTTGGAAGACTTGTGTTGGCTTGAAAAAGAAGAGGATAATGGAGCTTATCCTAAAGCCACGTGAAGGAGTATTTGGAGGTTTAAGATTGGAAGAAAGGAGAAGCTTGCTTTGGAAGATAGAATCAAAGTAGGAAATATTCAAAGGTTGTAATGATGGATTTTTACCCCAAAAGTCTTAAGTGGCATGAGTTGGATGGCTATGAGTGGCTTGGAAGAGAAGAGATAAGGGTCTTTGAGTGTTCTTATCATGAAAGCCACATGAAGGGGAGATTGATTGGAAGGAAGTAAAGGCTTGAAGGAGAAGATGAAATCAAAATCAAAGATTGCAATGATTGATTTTTATCCTAAAGTCTAAACTTGGAAGATTAGGACTGGCTAGGAATTAGCTTGCAAAGGAAGGAGATGATGGAGCTTATCTTAAAGGTATATTTGGAGGCCTAGGATTGGAAGAAGTGGAGGCTTGCTTGAGAAGATTGCAAAAATTTCAAAGTGTGATGATTATTTGGGTGAAAAATAAGTAACTTGGAGGCCAAGTGAAATCTTGAGGATTTGGGCATTTAAAGGCTATATAAATGGAAGGAATTAAGGCCACGAGAAGCTAAGGAGAAAGGAAAGAAAGGAAGTGCAAGAAAAATCAAAGAAAAACCAAAGAAGAAAGGAAAGAGAGACCTGGCTGGAAAACTGCCAAAAAAGAAGGGAATTCGAAGAGTTAAGCTAATTTTCTTTCTATAGGATCGTAGAGCATGAAAATAGAAGTCCGTAGGTTCAAATGGAGAGCAAATCAAAGTTAAAATGAGCAAGATATGGCCATTTTAATTTTGGGTTGCAAAATAGAGAAAGGGCAGCGCGTGGCCACCCTTCCGGGGGCACGTGAGGTCGCATTCAGCCTCCGATTGGCCTGAAATTTTTACCGTTGTTCTCCTATTTTAATTACCTACAACCCTGTGTAAAAATATTTAAGGTTTGATTCACTTAAATGCATGATTTCTGTAGAAACATCCCCTAGTGCACGAAATCGGGCTATAAACCGTGCTATCGAAGGTGAGTGGTTCTCGTGCATGCTTCCTCTTGATCATTCTTGGTTTCATTTGTGAGTGATTCGTATTCCTATTGATCACTTTTGGTTTTCACTTGTGGATGGTTTGTTGCTTACGTCTTATGTTCCTTTTGTTCAAGCATATCCTTTCTACTTTGTTGTATCAAGTTTGACCATAACATCTTTCGTGCGTGGCTTGTGATCATATTCCTTCTGCTTTGTCATACATATTGTCATTTGGTGGTTGTGGCTAGTTGGTGGCTTGTCATGTGTGAACTACCACGGGGGCCTGTGTAAGGGGGCTAACCACCTGGGCCTGTGTAAGGGGGCTACCTCGAGCTTGTGTAAGGGGGCTGAGGGGTTCATACATGGGAAGTAAGGAGGATATCTTGTGCCTGTGTAAGGGGGCCGAGAGGTTACATCTCATGTGTTTGTTGCTTTTGAGCAAATCTTGCCTATTGCACATGCATCTCGGTATTTGTATTTGTCGCTATTTGTTGGGGTATCACAGGGGATCTTGTGCTCTTGCGGTGAGCTGTGATCTTGGGAGATTTTGTTCTTATTTCTACATGTCTCTTGGCAAAGCTGCATATTACTCTTGCATGCACTGTTTCTTTCTTTCTTACCACTCACTTAGATGTAATAATCTAACTCGGGTGTTTCTTACCCCCGGGGCATTCATCGTCCCAGCTTTATCAGAAGTATCAAGCGTTACAGGTTCCAAGTTAAAGCGTGAGCAAGGAGGTGGAGCTTTGCTAGCTTTGGGATCTTGGATTCATTTTGTACCCTTGTAACCAAAATAATATATTGTGAATAGCAGCTAGGGTACTCAGAGTTTGTAATAAAATGATGCCCTACAGTTATATTACATTAATAGGTTGTGTCCTTCTGGACTATTGAGTCTTTTACATTTCTTGTACTTGGAAATGAAATCTAGTGGAAACCCCTTCATTTAGCTTTGATTAAGCTTGCAGGTTCGATCCAATGCTTCCGTTGGTAAGGGTTTTCATAACGCCCGTAGGTGATGTCTTAATTATATTTCAAGTTATTACGTATTTGGAAAAGTGGAGCGTTACAGGAATTGTATGGGCAAACAAATAATACACATCCACACAATTTTGAGGGTTGGCAAAACCAAAATCAAGGGGGAAACTATTACGGGCATAACCAAAATTACAACTCATATCATCCCAACAATAGAAACCACCCAAATTTTTTTTGGAGAAATGATTCTGCAAATCATTCTCAGCCACCCTTCCCTACACAACAAACTTTCCAACCAAATCACGGTTCCTCATCCAACACTTACCAGCCACCTCATAGGAGACCTTTAGATGATACTCTGCATCAATTCATCCAAAGCCAAACAGGAATCAATAATCAAGTTTCCAAAACTCAAGAGCAAACAAACAGAGCCATAGAAGACATTAGGAGCCAGTTGACCAACTTAACACAAACATTGAGTGTGAGAGAACCCGGAAGGTTTTCGTCCCAAACTAATCCTAACCCAATTAGGCAAACCAACCAGGTAGAACCTTCAAATAGTAAAACCAACACTCATGAACAAGTGCAAGCAGTGACTGCCCTAAGAAGTGGAAGAATAATTGAAAAATCAACTTATCCTAGGATAAACCGACCTGCTGCTGAAGAGGAAGAACCAAAAGATCGTGAACCCATCGTGGAGAAAAATGAAAAAATGAAAAATAAAAAGAAGATGGGAAATGTAATAACATTCTAGGGAAAGACATTCAATACAGACCCAAATCACATTTTCCACAAAGGTTGAATGATTTGAAAAAAGAGCAACAAAATGTAGATATATATGAAGTGTTTAAGCAAGTAAGAATCAACATTCCACTTTTGGATGCAATAAAACAAACACCTTCATATGCTAAATTTCTTGAAAGGCCTCTGTACTGTAAAAGGAAAAATAAATGTGCATGAAAAAGCATTTCTAACTGAACAGGTCAGTTATATCCTACAATTCAAAACCCCTCCCAAATATAAAGATCCAAGTTATCTAACCATTTCATGCATCATAGGAAGCCAGAAAGTTGATCAAGCACTTTGAGACCTAGGAGCTAGTGTTATTCTATTGCCATACAGTGTTTATCAATAATTGGGTCTAGGATAATTGAAGCCTACAAGAGTCACTCTACAGTTGGCAGATAGGTCAGTCAAAGTCCCTAGAGGAATAGTTGAGGATGTATTGGTCCAAGTGGACAAGTTCTACTTTCCAGTAGATTTCATAGTGTTGGATACCCAGCCTCATCAGGGTCCTCAACCTCCTGTTCCTGTCATCTTGGGTAGACCGTTCTTAGCAACATTAAATGCTATCATCAATTGTAGGAATGCTATGTTGAAGCTATCTTTTGGGAACATGACTGTAGAAATGAATGTCTTTAGGGTAGCCAAACATCAGGACACTGAGAGTGAAGTGGAGGAGGTAGACTTGATCCAAACACTAACCAATTATTATTTTGAAGAGTTCATGAGAAGACCCAAAGAAGGAAATCAAGATCTTGAGGAAATAAGAGAAATGAAAGTCATAGGTAAAGAGAGTGAGAAGCCTACATGAATGCCTAGTTTAGAGCCATTAGGGAACTTGGACAGTAAGCTCACGACTTCTGATAGCCATCACTCCATGCTTGAGAAAAAGTCATTGCCCAGTAATTTGAGGTATGTCTTTCTATGAGAAGGGGAAGCATTCCCAATGGTGATCTCTTCTAGTTTGACACCTCAGTAAGAGCAACAACTGATAGAAGTTCTGAAAACACATAGGAAGTCATTAGGATGGACCATTTCAGATTTGCAAGGTATTAGCCCTTTGATCTGTACTCATAAGATATTCTTGGAAGAAGGAGCAGAACTAGTTAGGCAAATGCGAAGGAGATTAAATCCCAACATGAAAGAAGTTATTAGAAAAGAAGTGTTTAAGCTATTGGATGCTGAAATAATTTACCCAATCTTTGATTCTAAGTGGGTAAGTCCAACTCAGGTAGTACCAAAAAAGTCTGGAGTCATTGTTGTAAAAAATGAGAACAATGAGTTGATTCCCATGCGCATCCAAACAGGATGGCGTATGTGCATTGATTATAGAAATCTCAATTCTGTGACAAGGAAAGATCATTTTCCTCTACCTTTCTTGGATTAAGTTCTGGAGAGAATAGTAGACTAAGCCTACTATTACTTCTTAGATGGGTACTCAAGGTATGATCAGATAGAAATTGCACTAGAAGATAAAGAGAAGACTACTTTCACATGTCCATTTGGGACATTTTCATATAGGCGCATGCCATTTGGGTTATGCAATGCTCTAGCCACCTTTCAAAGGTGTATGATGAGCATTTTTAGTGAAATGGTTGAGCAGATTGTTGAAGTATTCATGGATGACGTTTCTGTTTATGGAAGTAACTTTGAGCCATGTTTAGAGAATCTGAAAAAGGTTTTAGCAAGATGTGAGGAAACAAATCTGATACTCAACTGGGAAAAGTGTCACTTCATGGTGAAACAGGGCATAGTCTTAGGGCACATCGTTTCATCTAAGGGGATGGAGGTAGACAGGTCAAAAATTGAAACCATTCAAAAACTCCCCACTCCTAGGAATGTGAAAGACTTCAGAAGTTTTTTAGGACATGCAGGGTTTTATGGGAGATTCATTACTTCCTTTGACACCATAACAAGGCCCTTGTGCCATTTGTTGTTTGAAGATGTTCCATTTGAATGGACTCTTGGCTGTCAAAATGCTTTTGATAAATTGAAAGATGCACTCATTTCAGCACCTATCATTCAATCCCCTGATTGGTCCCTCACATTTGAACTTATGTGCGATGCTAGTGATTATGTGGTAGGAGCTATGTTATGGCAGAGGAAGGATAAGAAACCTCATGTGATATACTATGCTAGCAAAACTCTTAATGAGGTGCAAAAGAATTACACCACTATAGAGAAAGAGTTACTAGTAGTTGTCTTTGCCCTAGACAAGTTCCGATCTTACCTCGTAGGGTCACTAGTGATCATTTTTACCGATCACGCTGCTCTGAAGTATTTGTTCACAAAGCAAGATGCAAAACCCTGTCTCCTCCGATGGATCTTACTTTTGCAAGAATTTCACATTGAAATAAGAGATAAAAAAGGGGTAGAAAATGTGGTGGCTGACCATTTGTCTCGTCTACCATGTCAAGAGCTAAATTAGTTTGAGAGCCCAATCCATGATTCCTTTCCAGATGAACAATTATTTCAAATAAGTAGTCAATCTACATCACCTATCCTTCCATGGTATGCTGACATAGAAAATTATCTAGTCACTAGACAGATTCCAGATCACTAGTCTAGGCTAGACAAGCAAAAAAACTTTCGGAAGGTGGTGACATTCTTAGGGATGACCCGTACTTGTTCAAATATTGTCCTGACCAAATTATCTGTCGATGCATACCCGATCATGAGCAACAGAGTGTCATTAATTTTTGTCACACTCTTGCATGTGGAGGCCATTTTTCTATCAAGAAAGCAGTTGCAAAAATTTTTTAAAGTGCATTTTATTGGCTGACACTGTTTAAGGATTTGTACAAGTTCTGTTCAAGTTGCGATCGATGTCAAATGTTAGGAAGTCTATTGAGGAGAAACATGATGCCATTACATCTAATCCAAGTGTTAGAAGTCTTTGACTGTTGGGGTATGGATTTTATGGGCCCATTTATCAATTTATTTGGTCATGAATACATCTTACTTGCTGTTGACTATGTGTCTAAATGGGTCAAAGTGATCCGGCCAGAACAAATGACCATAGGACTGTAGTGAAATTTTTGAAAGAAAACATATTCAGTCAATTTGGGATGCCACGAGTAATCATTAGTGATGGGGGTTCCCATTTTTATAATAAAGTTGTGGCAGAACTAATGAAGAAATATGGTGTACTACACAAGGTTACAACACCATACAATCCCCAAACCAATGGTTAAGCTAAGTTAGCCGATAGGGAGATTAAGCCATATTGAAAAAGACTATTGTTGCTAATCGTAAGTATTGGTCCTTAAGACTAGTAGACGCTCTTTCGGCGTACAAGACAGCTTACAAAATGATTTTAAGAATATCTCCCTATAGGCTAGTATACGGTAAATCTTATCATCTGCCGGTGGAAATTGAGCATAAAGCATATTGAGCAATTCAAAAGATCAACAAGAGTCTAACTGAAGTAGGCCTCTCTAGGAAGCTCCAATTGAATGAGCTCGAAGAAATTCATAACAAGGCATTTGAAAATGCACGATTGACCAAGCTTCGCATGAAAGAGTTGCATGATCGGCACATCATTCGGAAAAGCTTTCAAGTAGGGCAACAGTACTTTTGTACGATTCTCGATTGCATCTATTCTAAAGAAAATTGAAGTCTCGATGAGTCAGCCCCTTTGTAATCAAGTCCATCTTAGAATATGGGGCCTTTGAGATAGAAAATCTAGTGTCAAGACAACGTCTTATAGTCAATGGTCATAGGTTGAAACCATACTAGGGTAGTGTTGAGGAGAATGAAGGAGTTGTGGATTTGGATGATCCACCATCATCTAATGAGTAAGGGAAGTTTCGTGTCGTTTGGAAATCTGACATTAAAATACCACCTTTCCATTTAGGTTAAATGGATATCTCTGGATCTGGGACATTAAAAAAAAAAAAAGGAAATATATGAATATATATATATATATAAATTGTTCATATTTTGCATTAGTTAATTAACTTTGACTCAAATAGTGTTTCTCTGTGTGCAGTCTAAACAAATCTTTTTGCATACGAGTTGATGCATTGAAGACCACCAGGTATGCCTATTTTCTATCATTTTATTGCTGATTGAGGACAATGTGCAATTCAAGTTGGGGGGTAAGGTGTACTTAAGAATTTATTGGCATTTGAATTTAATCCATTTTGTAAATAATTTTGTTTGACTTTATAATATTATCTTGTGTAGTATATATGATTTTATTGGGCCCCTAAAATATATATATTAAAAAATAAAAAAATTAAATAATAATAATAATAAATAGTATAATAAAATTTAAAAAAAATATAACAATAAGAATATATAATAAAAAAATAAATATATATATATTTTTGAGAGAGAAAAGAGGGAGACAAAATTGACGCTGGTGGTAACCATTTTTCTCGGGCAGTGCAATCACACTGCCCTATAAAGAAAGAGGCACACTGCCAAATATTGAAAAAGGAGGCGCCAAACGTTGAAAAAAGAAAAGCCAAATGTTGAAAAAAGAGACGCCAGACGTGACCCTACACTCGTGGCACGCCTTGAGCCAAGTGTGGTTGTTGGAATGATAACTTCCATTGCCCTATAAGAGATCCCGTATCTACATAAGGCAAGCCACACTTCTTTGAGCTCAGTCTTCTCTCCTTTGTGTTATTCTCCGATCAGGTACTCTTATCCCTTTTGTAAGGTTCATAGTTCTTTACTTTCTTTTTATTATAGTTGTTTTAAAAAAAAAAAATGGATCTTCAACTCTCAAAAATTCGCAAGTATTATCCATCTCTCCCACAGAATGATTTGAAAAAAATTTATGCCACTAGGTGTGAAAGACTTAGGCTGTTGATGCGTAATAACATCACTGAAGATATTCGTTGGCTGATCGAAGCAAAAGTTCAATTAGCTAGCGAAACTTCACCTAGTTTTAAGCACTTTTCAGGCTTAGGGAAGAGTAGTTTTGCGAAGAAACGAAGAGCGAAAAGAGTGAATGGTTGTCACAAATGTGCTCGTTGGACCTGTAACACACGATGCAAATCTGTGGGGTTTACGTCAATGGTTGTCACAATTGACTCTTGAGATGCATCCATGTGGAATAGTGCAAAGAGAACTTCTTGCTTTATGGACCCAGTTTATAAGTGACCACCAACACTATAGTCTTGGGAATCTGACTAAAAATGACGCTGTTTGTCAATCTATAAGAAAATTGGATGGGAAGCCTATCCCCACTTCATAGAAAGTGTTTAAGTCATTTCTAGACATAAAACCAGAGGAAGATGTGAGCCACAATCACAACTACTTGTACATACGCATGATTTTTGTTTGTATTTATTTCTTATTGAATTTTTGTATAGCTACTTTTGATCGTTAAACCTCTTTCCAAGGCATACATAAGGAACAAACGTAAATGGAAGGCCAATTAGTTCGTCGAATCAATACCATATGTGTACTTTATGGCTCTCAACTTGGGAGCGATAGTTGTTACGCACTTGTAGCAAGCGAACTTAGCCTAAAATTGGGAAAGCGAAAAATTAATTTGGTATACGGAGGGGGAAGTCATGGATTGAATGGTTGCGTTTCACAAGCTGCACATTTTGGAAAATCATATCTAGTAGGTGTAATGCCAATCTCTTTGGCTGAACCACATATTTTTGGGATTACACGCGGCCAACTTATAGAAACGAATTCTATGTCTGAGCGCATGACTTGTAAGATTTATCAGTCAGATGCCTTCATTACTTTACCTGGAGGTTTTGGAACACTTAAAGAAATCTTTTGTATAATCTCATGGGCCAAGAGTAATCTCCATACCAAACTCATTGTACTTTTAAATGTTAACCATTTTTTCGATGGGTTGCTCTCTTTTTTTTATCAAGTTGTGGACCAAAAGTTCATTTCTCTTTCAACAAGAAAGATTCTCATTCTCGCATCCACCATTAAGGAGCTGCTAGAGAAATTACATGCTTATGTTCCACAACACAATCCTCATGAGGCTCGAATAAACTGGTTTAAGGCAGTCAGTAACAAGCGCTAAAAGAGTCCGATTAATTTAGATTTATCACTGTAAGGAGTGTTCTTTATTAAGATGGCTAAGTAAGGAGTACTTTTTGTACTCTTGAGACGCATCTATTTATTTTACAACTTGTAGGATTTTTCTTGGTTGTGTTCCTAATAATAATAATAATAATAATAATTAAAAAAAATTGTGAAATGTTGTTAGGCAAGTCTATGATAAGATGGCTGAGTAAGGAGTATATTTTATACTCTTGAGATGCATTTTGTTTATCTTATGACTTGCATGAATTTTTTTTTATTTTTGTGTGAAAAAATAAATAAATATATATATGGTATACTCATTTGTTTGTTTGAGTTTTAACAGTTCACAGTAAATCTATAGACTTGTGGAGTTACAGGTATTTCAAACAACCCTATTTTATTACTGCAATTCAAGTTAGGGGGAGTAAGGTCTAGTTATGAATTATCTGGTTCATGTTTAACTATGAATTTGCTATTGCTTGTTTGTAGTTTTGTGTGAATTGGTTATCTTTATCTATTCTTATTAAAAAAAAAATTGTGTGTTTTAAATAATGTTATCCCTAAAGCTTTAGAGTTATACACTGATAGTCAGTTAAGTTTGTAATACAAAACATGAATGCATTGATTTCTTATTTGAAAAAGTATGTGCATTAGAACAAGTAATTTGCATTCATCGGGTATTCAAAATTTAAAAATTAGTTATCAGTCATAAAGTCAGAGGTAACAGTAATTAGCTAATTAGTACATTGCATGATCCATAAACATAAGTGGATACTATTACCCGAGTGAGTGTTTGAGCCTAATAAACGTTGATTCTTAGTTAAATAGCACTTACTCTAAATGTGCTTTATTATTTATCTCATATTTTCAATAGCTTCAAAACATCAATTCGCCTTGAATGTCTAGTATGATAGCGGATGAATTTGGCTAGTTTCAAACTCTGAATTAGTTGACTAAGTAACATCGTCTTGTAGAAGCATGATAGGGGGATCAATTTCTTCCATTTTGGGCCTATTAACCTTTTTCTTTCTAAACATTAACGTCCCTTACTAGCCCATTTGAGCCATTTGTAGTATAATTTCTTTCATTACCCTCATTTAACCCATAACCATATGAATTTTGTCCAACCTGGTGTGTTTTGGGGAATTATTCTATCTAGCTGTTTTCATATTTAAAAAAAAGTGAAAAAAAAACAAAAATTCTCTTTCCTATTCAGCATAATTATTTCAAAATAAATGCTGGAAAAAAAAAATCCGACACACCCTTTGCACACTCTACCTTTTCTTTGACAACTCGTATTAACCTCATAGCCCCATTACAACCGGTCTGGTCCCTCTTGATGCTATAAATCATGTGATCTCAGAATTTGAGTTTGGAGTAGGGAATTATGTTTAAATTCAAAAGTTACTCATCTAAAGCATTATTCCAGTCATGAAACTGTGTCATTTTCCCTGTTCTTTAATGAAAATACATTCCTTGTAATTGGGATGACACTGAGTTTTGAACTTGTTCTAGATTTACTCTTATAACGGCGCACCCCCTTGTGTGTACACTTGAGGAATCCTTTTTATTGCAGGGAAAATCACAGTAAGGTTTAAAGTCAAAACTTTGAGGGAATAAGTCTCTGTGTTGTATGACCTTTAACTAAAAATTTGATTTAGAATGCTAAATTACTTATTTGATTTTATGCATTTTATTTTCGAATTTGAAATATTTACATTCATACAGTTATTGCGAATAAATTTTGAAAGGTGTATAGTCTGATTGCTAAGGGACTAGCAATGTTTAAGTTAAGGCGTCTGATGAGGAGTTAATTTTTCTAAATCTTAATAAATTATATCCCTATTTTTTATCTTATATTAATGTTTAATTTGAATAATTATGCACATTATGTACTATAGTTAGGATGATATGAAGAAATCGACATTTGCCGAGTAATTGAAGATGTTAAAGAGTCAATCGGATGGCCAACGTTACTACTCAAAATCTAGTGCAATTGGATCAACTATTAAATGGAGTCCAACCAAAGAAGACCCAAGCATTTTAATTCCAAGGAAGGCCCAAATCCAACATAAAGAAGACCCAAAACTCAACTTGTAAAAATCTATTCTTTTTATTTTTATTTTTAAATATTTGTTTTATGAGTGCTTCTTTAGGTGTGTATTTTAGCTAAAATCCATTTAACTTTAGGTGTGTGAGTACCCATTAGATATAATTATGTCTAGTTGTATAATTGAAATTGTGTGGTTTGTATTGCATCTTGTGGGCTATAAATAGCTCACTTGGTTGCACTTTTAATGAGTGATTATTATTCTTGAATCAAAGTTTAGTTTGTTTTTCTAGATTTTTCTCTTTGAGAATTGCTCTTGTTCTCTCTTTTTTTCTCTATTGTCTTATCTTGTGATCTTACTTTCTTTCTTTCTTCTCTTGAATTCTTATGTCATTTATCGTTACTTTATTATCCATCACCTAAATGGCTGGTTAATTTCTGCTATTTTATTTCTGTAATTTTAGTTCACGTCTTTTTATTATCCACCGCCTAAATGGCCAATTAATTTCTATTATTTAAATTACGCCATTTAAATTCCTATCAATTAACTTTCAAATAGAGATGAGTAGCTAAATCCAATCTTGGGTTAAGGCAAGGACAGTGTCCAACGCTAATGATTCCTAAAGAAAGCTGCGCTTTAAATGAGTGACGTTAATTTAAATTTCAGTATGAGTGTGTATTAATTATTGAGAAATAACTAGGTTTGGATTGGAGCGTAAGCCTAACTTAGAGCTTTCATGCCACACATGGGAGTTACTAGAACTGGAAATGCTATCATACCCAAACCCAGATGATTAATTTAGTTGTTTTGTGTATTAATTGCAATTGAATTTATGATAGTTGCTTAAATTAGAATCCTGCATATCATGTATGGGATTGCTTAAACTAGAACTATCATCATCTCTAATTGCATTTAATAACAAATCCTCATATCTAAAATTAAATTAATGTTGCTAATCTTTTCTGCTAAAAATTGCGGATCAACGGGTTGGTGCTGAAATTGTCTTAACTCAAGTGCTATCAATTTCATATTCTCACATTCAGCGTTTATTTCAACTTCTACCTTGCTTTATTTCCTAGTATCCGTTATCTGAAAATCCATAAAAAATCTTGTTGCCAATTCGTCCAAATGCGTGTACGTGTGTGTGACATTCTTTTTCTTTTGCCATAAATAAATCTCTTAGTGGACGATCTAGACTTATCCAGAAAATACAAATTTAAATTTGGACTACAACTGCACTCGTACACTGATGAGTATAAACCTCTCACCAAAATAAAGAAAAAAATATAAAAGTTTTATTGTGTTTTAATTACAGGGTGAGAGTGCAGCCAAAGGACTGTGTTGACTCAACAAATTTGAATAAGGTGTGCCCAAAGAACAATTTCCCTCTGCCAAGAATAAACTAGCTCGTGGATGCAAGGATTAGTCACCAGCTTCTCAGTTTCATGGATGCCTATTCGGGGTACAACCAAATTCCTATGAACCCCAAAGATGAAGAGCATACCTCATTTGTCACAAATCGATGGTTATACTGCTACAAGGTGATGCCTTTCAGGCTGAAGAATGCGGGAGCAACCTACCAGCGTCTGGTTAATATGATGTTCGAGGACCTGCTTGGGAGAACCATGGAGGTATATGTAGATGATATGATGGTGAAGTCTAAGAAGGTTGTCAACCATATTCGTGACCTGAAAGAGATGTTCCAGATTCTGAGGAAGTATCAAATTAGGCTGAATCTGCTCAAGTGCTCATTCAGCGTAGCTTTTGGGAAATTCTTGGGCTTCATGGTGAATGAAAGGGGGATTGAGGCCAACCCTGAGAAGATCCGAGCTTTGCTTGACATGAGATCGGTAACCAGGATAAAGGAGGTGCAAAGCCTTAATGGCCAGATCGCTGCCCTCAGCAGGTTTGTCTTTAAAGCCTTTGATAAATGTATTCCATTCTTTAATGTGTTGAAGTAGGCAAAAAAATTCCAATGGATGGAGGAATGCGAAGTTTCCTTTCAACAACTAAAGGAATATATGGGACGGGCCCCGCTCATGTAAAAACAAAGGAAGGAGAGAAGTTAACCATCTATTTGGGGGGGGGGGGGTTCAATATGCTATCAATGTGGCATTGGTGCGAGAAGAAGATAGGGTGCAATACCTGGTATATTATGTAAGCCACAGACTATGGAAGGAGAGGAGTTAACCATCCATTTGGGGGGGGGGGGATTTTAATATGCTATCAGTGTGGCATTGGTGCAAGAAGAAGATAGGGTGCAATACCAGATATATTATGTAAGCCACAAACTAATTAATGCTGAAACAAGATATACCCCCTATATGAAGAAGCTTGCATATTGCTTAGTAGTGGCATCAAGGAAGCTACACCCCTATTTTTAGGCCTATCGAATTGATGTGTTGACTAAATACCCACTGAAGTAGGTCCTACAGAAGCTCGACTCGTCTAGCCGTTTACTCAAGTGGGCTATCAAGCTCGCTCTGTTCGACATAGAGTACAAACCAAGGTCAACCATAAAGAGGTAGGTGCTGGTAGATTTTATTGCTAAGTTCACAGCCCTAGTAGAGGAAGAGCCCGAATCTTCGAAGGGTCCATCCTTGGAATTATATGTAGATGGGTCTTCTAGCGAGCATGGAGATGGAGCTGGGGTACTCCTAATAATCCCAGAGGGGCATAAAATTCCCTATGTGATGATATTCGGGTTTAAAGCGACCAATAATGAAGCGAAGAAAGAGGCACTGTTGACAAGACTACGCCTAGTGAGAAAGGTGAAGGCAAAGCAACTAATGGTCTTCAGTGACACTTAGCTTGTGGTATGTCAAATACGAGGTGAATATCAGACAAAGGACTCAAGGATGGTGGCCTACCTTCAGAGAGTCTGGGATCTAATGTGCACCTTTGAGGGGTGCAAGGTGAACCAAGTGCCAAGGAACTAGAATTCCCACGAGATGTTCTAAATCTCTTGGTGTCAGCACAAGATACGAACTCTTGGGAGACATTCCAGTGGAGTTCCTAGCAATGCTAAGCACGAAAGGGCAAGGAGAAGTATTAGCAATTGCAGTGAGCCCAGACTCGTGGATGAGGCCCATTATTGACTATCTACAAGAGGGAAAATTGTAAGGCGACAAGATACAAGAGTGACATATGCGAGCTCACGCAGCCAGATACTGTCTTCACGATGACATGCTCTACAAAATGAGGTTCACAGCCCGTTGTTGAGGTGCCTCAATGACCCTGATTGCCAGGAATTTCTCAAGGAGATCCATGCAAGCCACTGTGGCAACCACACTGGGGGCTGTTCTTGGCTCAAAAGGCACTTCGCTAAGGGTTCTATTGGCTTACCATGAAGAAAGATGCTATGAATCTGGTAAAGAGGTGTCACACATGCTAGAGATTTGCAAAAAACCACGAGCTCCACCCTGCCTATCTCCAGCAAATGAGCAGCCCATATCCTTCGCCATATGGGGCATGGATCTAATTGGACCACTTCCTACAGCTCGCGACAAGTGCATACCTGCTATAGTGGCAATTGATTACTTCACTAAATAGGCAGAGGCGAAGGAGCTCGCAGTGATATCCATGGTAAAGGTAGAGAAGTTTGTCTGGGGCAATATCATTTCCAGATTCAGGGTTCCTCAGCAGATAGTCACTGACAATGGGACCCAGTTCAACAGTGAGCAGTTCATTATGTTTTGCAGCTTGCTAGGGATAGTGAAGAGTTTCATTACCGTGGATCACCCCCAGGCCAATGGGCAGGTCAAGGCCGTGAATAAAATAATTAAGCAAATATTGAAAAATAAGCTGGAGGCTAGGAAAAGAGCTTGAGTAGATGAGCTATAAAATGTACTTTGGGCTTACAGGACCATAGCTCGCACTACCACGGGAGAAACTCCCTTCTCTATGGTTTATGGGTCTGAGGATATGATCCCGACATAGTATGAAGTGACCAGTCAGCGAAGAGCCACCTTTAACCAAAGGAACAATGACCATCTACTAACCACAAACCTTAATTTACTCGAGGAGGTAAGGGAGCTAGCTCGCATAAGGGTTGTTATCTATCAACAGCGAGTCGCAAGGTATTACAACAAGAGGGTTCGAGTTTGGTGCTATAACATCGGTGATCTTATGCTACGCGTTGTTCTTCTTGGAACTCGCAAGGCCAGCGACGGGACACTAGGCCCGAACTGGGAAGGCCCCTATATTATCAAAGAAAACCTAGGCAACGGAGTGTATCACCTGGTAAATATGAATGGCGTTATTCTCGCACGTGCTTGGAATGTAGAACACCTCCATTTTTACTTCCAATGAATGTAACTTATTCTCTAAGTTTTTGTTACAGTTAATTCCCACAATTCTGATTAGAATTTATGAATTTTCATTTAGTAAGCTTATTACACTTCATTTTTGTTGATATTTGATTGAGTGTCTTCAAAATGAGGGGGGGGGGGGGGAGATATGGTTTGCGAGTTGGGGCCCATTCATCTTAGCCATTATGCTATGGTTTACGGCTTAACTGATCATTCATCTTAGTCCTCCCCTAAGTCATGGTTTGTAAGCTGAGAACCACTCATCTTGACCTAACTTCATGGTTTAGTACCTACTGAGCAACCACTTCCATTACTGATTTTTAGCTAAGGGTGCACTAGTTGGGGTCCTTTCAACTTGACTCAAGTTATGGTAAGCGACCTACCCGGGTGTTCCCTCTCGGCTCATTAAACTTGTAGAAAGCCATGGTATGTTAGATGAGATCGTAGCATGATCTACTTGGACATATAGCTTAGCGATGCAAGTTAATTAAATGAAAGCCATGGTATGTTAACTGAGATCGCGACATGATCTACCTGGACATATATCTCGACAAAGCTTTCAATATGATCCTAACATAGTCTCATTATGACGTATTAACTAAGACTGGTTTGATTTAATCATCATCTCGTTAATGGATCAATACTATTTTACCATTATGGCTGGATATCAAGGCATATTAACTATTTTGTTTCACAGTTTGCTTAAGTATGGTTGTTTGCAACCTATTAGACTCACATCTTGATTATTATGTCCATTAACGACGAGCTGTTTCAAGCATGCAAACTGGGAATTCTTTGGGTTTATTTTGACTTATATTCGGAAGATTCATTCTAAGCTTATACTTTGAAGGTTTCTTCCCAGTTATACTCTCAAGCTTATCCTAGTATATCGGAGCTTTCTGGAACTTATTTTAAATTATATCATGGAAATTAGTTCAAGTATTATTCTGTCAAGTCTCTTTTAAACTCCAAGTTCGATTGGCTTAAGCTCGTGAAAAAATTGAAAGTAAGAAGTACATGTTCAAAGAATATCAAATTTCATTAAGAAAGAGGTACTTGTATTACAAAGAAAAAAATGAAGAAAGAAAGCGAAAAAGAACCCCTAGCTAGGGGGAGTTTCTTCTTCAGATGGTTGGCCTTCAACGTTTGTAACTAGTGGGATGGCCCCGCTTTGGTCAAGCAAGTTAGAAGCCTCAATAACTTTTTCTTTGGCAACTTGAGTCACAAACCTCTTCACCTCCTCGACGGCCTCTTCACCAATGAAAGAGAAGTCCATTTTTGGATGATTCACCCACAAGGTGAAGAGGAACCCCGAGCAGGTGTCGGATTCGGCCTTCTCCTGTGCCTTGTCTATCCAAGCTTCCATGCTTGCCTTGATCTCATCAATAACCTGCCTACCATCCACTCACACTCTTCAGCTCGATCAATGACCAGCTTTAGCTTGTCTTTCACCTTCTGTAGCTCCTCCCCGACCTTATTTAGCTTGCCGGTGAGATCAGAGTTCAAAGTCTCCCGTTAGATCTTCTCCCGGTGAAGCTCCTCCTCTATGTCCTTATTTCTTTGATGTGCATCTCGTAGCTGCATCTCGAAGCCTTCTATTTTCCTTTGGGCCTCTATGAGCTCAGCAATATGAGACTCCTTTCCTTCTCGAGTTTCGCCACCTCCTCCTTGAAGCTTAAGGTGGCCGCACTTAACCAACCTTCAAAATCCACCTACTGCCTTTTAAGTTTCATAGTAGCAATGGAGGTCTAAAAAATAAAAAGGGTTAGCTTGTGAGAAAAAAAACAAAAGCTAAGGAATAGAAGGATAAAGGAAAAGCTTACCAAGAGGCTGTGGCGAGCTAGGTAGTCATGGAGTGTCATCCCGGTCATCCCCTCCTATTCCATGCTCCTGGTGGACCAGCTCATGATTGATGGCATGTCATCCAAGAGGGCGTTGAAGTAAGCCCCTCTAGCCATGGCCTCAAGGGCTGCCTCCTTCTCGGGGACTCTAACCCTCTTGTTCTTATCTTCCTCTCACTACTATTGTCGATCTGGTCCTCTCTTTGATCCAGCAATGAAAGCATTTTGAGCTTCCTTGGAAGGCTCCTTCCTGCAACCTCGATCAACCCCCCATTGACCATAAGAAACAAGGGCTCATTATTGATGTTAGGGCCGTTGTTGTTGTTGTTGCTACTGTTGTTATTAAGGCCACGACATTGTTGTTGTTGTTCCAACCTCCCTCCTTGCGAGCTAACGCTTAGAGCCTTAGGAGGAGCAGCAACTTGTTTGGCTTCGGATTGGTTGGGCTTCAACAGATTCAGCCTCTCCATCTCTGAAGCTGAACCTTCTCCCTCTTTCTTGTTGTTGGCCTCGACAAATTTGAAGATGGAGAAAGGACTCAAACCCTGATAAACTCTCTCGCTATGATCTTATTGTCAAGAGAAAGGGTGAGCTGGTGTTCCCTAAGGAGCTCGTCATAAGCTTGAGATCTTCTGAGCCTAACCCGTAGTAAGCAAGAAGGTTAAGAATCTCGACCTCTTCAACTGACAAGTTTAGCCTCCGGCTTCCAAAGGCTGCAC